>NC_090367.1:5915821-7115821 GCF_035084215.1 Heptranchias perlo | reverse complement strand
TAATCGCTCCACCATTGGCGGCCGTGCCTTCAGCCGCCTCGGCCTCAAGCCCTGGAATTCCCTCCCTAAACCTCTCCGCCTCTCTTTCCTCCTTTAAGATGCTCCTTAAAACCTACCTCTTTGACTAAGCTTTTGGTCACATCCTGTTAGCTCCTTACGTGGCTCAGTGTCAAATTTTGTTTGATAACGCTCCTGTGAAGTGCCTTGGGATATTTTCCTGTGTTACAGGCGCTGTATAAATGCAAGTTGTTGTTCTGTATACATTTTTAATTGTACTGATTGCATTGCCTCATTATGTTTTTTTTCTAAAAAAAAAGATGTTCCTCTTCTCCTTAAGGTGTTGACTCATCCTGGGATTATGGCTCCCTCTGGTACCTTATCCAACAGTCTTCATGTGTGAGGAAGGTAAGAATGGGCTGATGGCAATCATGGTACCTTAACATAAGTCAACAAGAAGAGAGAAACTAGAAAAAAAGACTTCAGAAGATTACAAAATAGGTTTGGGTGAAGAAAGTCCTTCAGGCCCATTGGATCTCATCTTTCCAACCCTACCATCTCCCCATTTCAGCATCCAGTTGTTCCTTAAATGAATGAGTCCATTGTCTTGATCTCAAATACCCTTCCTGGTAACCTCCGTTCCAGCTGTTAACCTTCAGGACCGTCTCCTAGTCTTGCCCTTCACAACCCCAAACTTGTGCCCTCTTATCCTGCTGCCTTGGTGTATCTAGAAGCATTGCTCCAAGTCTATCCTCTCCATCTTGTTAAGGATCTTATCAGATGCATTCTGAGAAGTCTCTTTTTTGACACTGAGGAGCCCTGGCTTATCTTCTCGTCCTCATGGCTTATCCCTCTAATACCTGGGGATCAGCCTTATGTTTCTACCAAACAAAAGCCAATAATCAAAGCAACACCTCAAAAGACCAATAAATTTACTTACCCTATGGCTTAATCGTAATGTGGAACCTCCTAAGCAACTATAAGAACCACCCACGAGGTCATCAGGGTTCTCGAATAATCATTGCAATTTCAGTCCTCTGGTACCTTGTCCTAGTGGCGATTTTTCATGTGTGAGTATTGAAAGACTATTTGACCATAAGGGGCAGCACAATCAAGCGAGGTCCTGTCCAACATGCAGACTTTTCAGAAGTGCTTACTGGTAATCAATCGAGAATCAAGGTTGTTTTTTTATTTCTCCCCTAGTTCAATGGCGCCACAGAATCTTACAGCACAGAAGGAGGCCATTCGGCCCATTGTGCCTGTGCCGGCCCTTTGAAAGAGCTTTCCAATTAGTTCCATTCCCCTGCTCTTTCCTCATAGCCCTGCAATTTTTCCCTTCAAGTGTTTATCCAATTCCCTTTTTGAAAGTCATTATTGAATCTACTTCCACCGCCCTTTCAGGCAGCGCATTCCAGATCATAACAACTCGCTGCGTAAAAAAAAATTCTCCTCATCTCACCTCTGGGTCTTTTGCCAATTACCTTAAATCTGTGTCCTCTGGTTACCGACCCTAGCACTATTACCTCTCGGAGATCAGCTAACTCAGTACGGATCAGGTTATAGGTTTGCACCCAGCCCTCTCGATGAGGACTGGGCTGTAAAATATGGCCTTTCATTTTTGGGTCCACATCAACCTCAAGGAAGGCTTCCAAACACCGTGGCTGAAAACACTGGTCTTAACTCTCTTCTAAATTTCTAATAGAAACAGGGACCACAACTCAGGAACTATTTTTCTCTGTCTGCTCCATAAATGTTCGTCACAGAAATTCCCCCAAAATCCATCCTGCTGACTTGAGAAACCAATCTGAGCTGTAGACTAAAATAGAAGTAAAGACTCTTTAACACGTCAACAAACCATGTTACATAACTAACCGTTAACAAATCAGAGGGACCAAAGGAAATGTTAACAGAAGCAGGGAACCAAACAGCAGGCCATGTGACACAATGTTATTCATTAATTTCTGGCCACAATTCCAACATGTATTTTTGCTCGAGGCGTGTGTCAGGAATGCTCCGATATACAACACCACCGGGCGATTGAACTTCTGATTTCAATCATCGCACTGTGGACGGCTGCCCATTGGAGGCCAGGCACTTCCCCACAGGACAAGGGGGAAGAAAGAAAAGTGACAGAACTAATAGTTCTATTAAATAAATTTAAAACAGAAATAGACAGTTTCCTAGAAGTAAAGGGAATTAGGGGTTATGGGGAGCGGGCAGGAAATTGGACATGAATTTAGATTTGAGGTTAGGATCAGATCAGCCATGATCTTATTGAATGGTGGAGCAGGCTCGAGGGGCCGATTGGCCTACTCCTGCTCCTATTTCTTATGTTCTTATTTTAACGGGTCCCTTTCACCTGCTGTAGGGCAGCCCAACCTGCTCCCCTCCCTTCTTTCGCTGGAAAACAAGACCAGGAGAGGGAACAGACCTGAATCCCAGTTTAATCTACACCCCGCATCTGGGCAGCCCACGAATGGAGGCCCAGGGACCAGGGAGGGGGGGGGGGAACGGAAGGAAAGACTTGCATTTATATAGCGCCTTTCACGACCTCAGGACGTCCCAAAGTGCTTCGCAGCCAATGAAGTACTTTTGAAGTGTAGTCACTGTTGTAATGTAGGAAACACGGCAGCCAATTTGTGCACAGCAAGATCCCACAAACAGCAACGTGATAATAACCAGATAATCTATTTTGGTGATGTTGGTTGAGGAATAAATATTGTCCAGGACACTAGGGAGAACTCCCCTGCTCTTCTTCCAACAGTGGCCGTGGGATCTTTTACGCCCATCGGAGAGGGCAAACGGGGCCTCGGTTTAACGCCTCAGCCGAAAGATGGCACCTCTGACAGTGCAGCACTTCCCTCAGTGCTGCATTGGGAGTGTCGGCCTGGATTATGTGCTCAAGTCACTGGAGTGGGGCTCGAACCCACAGCCTTCTGACTCAGAGGCGAGAGAGAGAGAGAGAGAGATATCACTGTGTCACGGCTGACACCCAAGGGTTACCGGTGAAGGATGAATGGGCAGAAAATGGCCCCTGAGCCATATTATGAGCCCCACTGGTAAAACAAAGAATGACTGTAATTAGGGAATTGTACCGTGAGGAGTCATGAGGACGTTAAGCCAGGAGATGGAGAAATACAGGGTGCTCTGTATCAAATCCAATCCTAGCTGTACTTCAGAAGAGACATTAAACCAAGGACCCATCCAGGTGGACATCAAAGATCCCATGGCGCTATTTGCAGAAGTCCAGGGCCTCCTGGCCAACATTCTTCCCTTGACCAACACCGATAAAAACAGACAAACTGCTCATTCATCTCGTTGCAGTTTGTGGGATCTCTTGTTGCGGCTAATATGGGTTGTCATATTCATCCACAGAACAGCACAATTCAAAAGTAATTCATTGTATGCGGAACACTTTGAGATGTTTGAGAGATGTGCTCTATAACTGCAAACTCTTACTCCTTTCTTTCTCCGGAGAGCGCTTGATGCAAGTTAACGAATCCAAGTTAAAGGGTTTTTTTTATTGCATTCTCAGAGCGGTGTTGCTCCAGGAGATAAGACAGTCATCCTTCCTGTTCAGGATGAGTGGGAACCCAGGCGCAGCAGGCACAACAAAACGCACAAACATACACAGCTTCCCCCACCACACCCTTCCTCATCAAAAGACACATTATGTGCAGCCTCCCTTGAACAGAGTTGCATCTCCCAGCATTGTATAGAAGCATTCATGTGGCCTTTTAGACTGTGTACATGACGGCACCTTCAATATATTCTTCAGGGTCTGATCACCATTTTATTTTCTCTTACTGCGATCTATGAAACACTCTGCGACAACTAGATTTCTCCATGACAAATTCATTCCACTCAGAATTACTGATTTTAACACAAGACTGATTCAGGGGTTGAATTCCAATGCAACCCATCCTATTACGGTGAAGCCCTAATACAAACATACTGTGCAAGGGTTCCTTAATTATTCATGTCTCCAGTGCCTAGCATTTTTCAATGCCTGTCAGTGTCTGTTCCCACCTGCTTTTATTCTCTGAATAACTGACGTCTGCAAGTTTGGAATCCCCAACACACTGGGTTACTTCAATTAAATGCTCCTGGTCACGGTCATTAACCCTTCGATTTGAGGCATGTCATAGAATCATGGAGATCGCAGCAGTCGGCCCATCGAGCCTGGCTTTTCAACTGGAATGCGCTGCCTGAGAGGACGGTGGAAGCAAGATTCAACAGTCACGTTCAAAAGGGAATCGGATAAATACTTGAAAAGGAAAAACATTTGCAGGGCTATGGGGAAAGAGCAGGGGGGAGTGGGACTAATTCGATAGCTCTTCCAAAGAGCCAGCAGAGGCACGATGGGCTGAATAGCCTCCTTCTGTGCTGTACGACTCTATGAAGCTGTCTTACTCTAACCCCATTTCCATGTCCTTTTATATTTTTCCTTTTTAAATCTTTCTCCAATTCCCCTTAAAATGGAGTCCTAGTCTCTGCCCCAATAGCCCCCTCGCAGTAAAGCATTCCCTGCCCCAATAGCCCCCTCGCAGTAAAGCATTCCCTGCCCCAATAGCCCCCTCGCAGTAAAGCATTCCCTGCCCCAATAGCCCCCTCGCAGTAAAGCATTCCCTGCCCCAATAGCCCCCTCACAGTAAAGCATTCCCTGCCCCAATAGCCCCCTCGCAGTAAAGCATTCCCTGCCCCAATAGCCCCCTCGCAGTAAAGCATTCCCTGCCCCAATAGTCCTGTAAGTGAGAATATTTCTTCCTGTGATAATACTCAGTCTCTGCTTCCTCATTACTGACTCACCAACCAGTGAACAAAATCTCTCTCCAAACCGATTGGAATTTGAAAACATCAATTAGATCCCCTCTTGCTCTGTCTCTGTTCTATTAAAGCAAGCCCCAACTTCCGAACTGCAACCTCACATTCCTGGTATCAATCTACTCCGCCGAAGGGGATAAGGACATTCTGCTGGGTTACCCCTCACCGCTGCACTCTGGTGTTTTCCTGCAGTCTGTGACGACAACAGAACGGTCGGTTCCCACGAGGCAGCCTCGTGTACACTGCATTGATCCACAACTGCTTAAGTTTAATAACAAAGGGCAGCTAAATTGTCATTTTAAAGAATTATTGAAGTTCTCAGCACTCTTTTCCACCCTTGTCACTGCTGTGTTTATAGGCAAGAGGGGAAACCAAAGGTAGTGGAGAATGGAAAGCACTGAGTGCCTCACCATAACCAAAATATACTTTCACGTGTATACACACACATATAACTCCATACATATATATATGCCAAATGCACATAGAGGTCACACTTTGTTCCAGATGCAAAGTAATCAGAAAATGGTAGGAGCTTCTGACCTCACAAGCACATTCCAACCAACAAAGTTCCCTGACTAAAAAGCAATTAAACTCTGACTGACCTGAGCCTTGGTCTGCTGAACAACAATTAAACTTTGTGGCCTTAATGGGACCACAGAAGCACATTAGCAGAATAAAGTAGCGTTACAGCGAGGGACGTGGAGTGTGACAGAGAGCGTTCCAGCGAGGGATGTGGAGTGTGACAGAGAGCGTCACAGCCAGGGACGTGGAGTGTGACACAGAGCGTCACAGCGAGGGACGTGGAGTGTGACACAGAGCGTCACAGCGAGGGACGTGGAGTGTGACACAGAGCGTCACAGCGAGGGACGTGGAGTGTGACACAGAGCGTCACAGCGAGGGACGTGGAGTGTGACACAGAGCGTCACAGCGAGGGACGTGGAGTGTGACAGAGTGGAGACGTAGGTTGGTTTAAAGATCTGGTTCGAGTAATGTTCAGAGAGGTGTGAGGAATCTGGAAAGTATAAATGTATTAGTCCTGTAATAAGACTATGATACATTTATTGAGTCTGTGTCAGGTTACAAGGTACAGACAGAAGCCTTCAGGCACACTGAGTCCCACATCAGGAATGTAATGGAAATTTCCATCAGCTCACCAACGGACTGGGGTGATTCCGAGAACTTGCGTCTTCACCTTGTAATCTAGCACATGCTAGATTGAGAAGAGTGGCTGGGAGAAGAAAGCGGACACACTCGGCCAGTTGTATACCAGCCAGACAGCACCAGAGAGCCAGGACAGGTTCACCACCTCATTACCAAAGAGGAGGTGGGAATGGAGGCTGCTTTAAAAAAGGTTCTCACCCGTGTGGGTACAATATACCCTATCGTGGACTCTCCCCACCTATTTAATCTTCTCCCACAGCCCATGGACACTCTCCCCTATCATGGACTCTCTCCATCTATTTAATCTCTTCCCATTCCCCATGGACACTCTCCCCACCTATTTAATCTCCTCCCACTCCCCATGTACACTCTCCCCACCCATTTAATCTCCTCCCATACCCCATGGACACTCTCCCCACCTATTTAATCTCCTCCCATTCCCCATGTACACTCTCCCCACCCATTTAATCTCCTCCCATACCCCATGGACACTCTCCCCACCCATTTAATCTCCTCCCATACCCCATGGACACTCTCCCCACCCATTTAATCTCCTCCCACAGCCCATGTACACTCTCCCCTATCATGGACTCTCCCCACCCATTTAATCTCCTCCCACAGCCCATGTACAATCTCCCCTATCATGGACTCTCCCCACCCATTTAATCTCCTCCCACAGCCCATGTACAATCTCCCCTATCATGGACTCTACCCACCCATTTAATCTCCTCCCACTCCCCATGTACACTCTCCCCACCTATTTAATCTCCTCCCACTCCCCATGTACACTCTCCCCACCCATTTAATCTCCTCCCATACCCCATGGACACTCTCCCCACCTATTTAATCTCCTCCCATTCCCCATGTACACTCTCCCCACCCATTTAATCTCCTCCCATACCCCATGGACACTCTCCCCACCTATTTAATCTCCTCCCATACCCCATGGACACTCTCCCCACCCATTTAATCTCCTCCCATACCCCATGGACACTCTCCCCACCCATTTAATCTCCTCCCACAGCCCATGTACACTCTCCCCTATCATGGACTCTCCCCACCCATTTAATCTCCTCCCACAGCCCATGTACAATCTCCCCTATCATGGACTCTCCCCACCCATTTAATCTCCTCCCACAGCCCATGTACAATCTCCCCTATCATGGACTCTACCCACCCATTTAATCTCCTCCCACTCCCCATGTACACTCTCCCCACCTATTTAATCTCCTCCCACTCCCCATGTACACTCTCCCCACCCATTTAATCTCCTCCCACGCCCCATTACACTACCTTACGATGGACTCTACCTCACCTATTACGCTAATTGCTAAACTGCAGTCAGTGACAAAAATACAAATGCAAGTATTTGCAGACTAGCAACTGTCAGGAAGGTAGTGAATTTCTTGAGTGTGTCCGGGATAGTTTTCTACAGCAGTATGTCCTAGAGGCAACAAGGGGGCAAGCCATACTAGATTTAGTAATGAGTAATGAACCAGATTTAGTTAACGGCTTAACTGTGCGTGAACATCTATCCAATAGTGATCATAACATGATCGAGTTCAATGTAGTGTTTGAAAGGGAAAAAAGTGAATCAGCTGCTAAGATTCTAGACTTGAGTAGGGCCGACTTCAATGGGATGAGACAGAGACTGTCCACAGTAAACTGGGCAAATCTGTTAATGGGTAAAACGACTGATGATCAGTGGGAAATGTTTAAAGAAACATTTAATGTGATACAGAATCGGTTTATACCCCTGAGGGGAAAGAACTCCACTTGCCAAAAAAAAACAGCCATGGACAACTAAAGAGGTAAGGGACAGTATAAGACATAAGTAAAGGGCATACAAAACGGCAAAAAATGGCACAGATCCTGGCGAATGGGAAAGATACAAAGATCAACAAAGGGTCACAAAACAGATAGTAAGAGCTACAAAAACAGAGAGTATGAAAAGAAACTGGCAAAGGATATCAAAACCAATACAAAGAACTTTTATAGTTATATTAGGAAAAAGAGGGTGGTCAGGAGCAGTGTTGGCCCCTTAAAAATTGAAAGTGGGGATATTGTCATTGACAATGGGGAAATGGCAGACATGTTGAATAATTACTTTGCATCAGTATTTATAGTAGAAAAAGAGGATAGCATGCCGGAAATCCCAAGAAAACTAATATTGAATCGGGGACAGGGACTCAATAAAATTAACATAAGTAAAACAACAGTAATGAAGAAAATAATAGCACTAAAGAGTGACAAATCGCCAGGACCAGATGGTTTCCATCCCAGGGTTTTAAAGGAAGTAGGTGAGCACATTGAAAGATAATAGTTAGGGCATCTGCAAAGTTCTCTAAATTGGAAAATTGCACATGTCACTTCGCTTTTTAAGAAAGGAGAGAGAGGGAAACCAGGGAATTATACATCAGTTAGCCTAACATCTGTTGTGGGGAAAATGCTGGAGTCTATAATTAAGGATAGGGTGACTGAACACCTCGAGAATTTTCAGTTAATCAGAGAGAGCCAGCATGGATTTATGAAAGGTTGGTCGTGCCTGTCAAACCTGATTGAATTTTTTGAAGAGGTGACTAAAGTAGTGGACAGGGGAATGTCAATGGATGTTATTTATATGGACTTCCAGAAGGCATTTGATAAACTCCCACATAAGAGACTATTAGATAAGATAGAAGCCCATGGAATCGAGGGAAAAGTACGGACTTGGTTAGGAAGTTGGCTGAGCGAAAGGCGACAGAAAGGAGGGATAATGGGTAGGTATTCACATTGGCAGGATGTGACGAGTGGAATCCCACAGGGATCTGTCTTGGGGCCTCAATTATTCACAATATTTATTAACGACTTAGATGAAGGCATAGAAAGTCTCATATCTAAGTTTGTCAATGACACAAAGATTGGTGTGGAGATGCCGGTGATGGACTGGGGTGGACAAATGTAAGGAATCTTACAACGCCAGGTTATAGTCCAACAGTTTTATTTGAAAATCACAAGCTTTTGGAGATTATCTCCTTCGTCAGGTGAGTGATTCCTTACAAAGATTGGTGGCATTGTAAGCTGTGTAGCTGAAAACATAAAATTACAAAAGGGATATTGATAGATTAGGTGAATGGGCACAACTGTGGCAAATGGAATTCAATGTAGACAAATGTGAGGTCATCCACTTTGAATCAAAAAAGGATAGAACAGGGTACTTTCTAAATGGTAAAAAGTTAAAAACAGTGGATGTCCAAAAGGACTTTGGGGTTCAGGTACATAGATCATTGAAGTGTCATGAACAGGTGCAGAAAATAATCAATAAGGCAAATGGAATGCTGGCCTTTATATCTAGAGGACTGGAGTACAAGGGTGCAGAAGTTATGCTGCAGCTATACAAAACCCTGGTCAGACCGCACCTGGAGTACTGTGAGCAGTTCTGGGCACCGCACCTTCGGAAGGACATATTAGCCTTGGAGGGAGTGCAGCGTAGGTTTACTGGAATGATATCTAGACTTCAAGGGTTAAGTTACGAGGAGAGATTACATAAATTGGGGTTGTATTCTCTGGAATTTCGAAGGATAAGGGGTGATCTGATCGAAGTTTATAAGATATTAAGGGGAACAGATAGGGTGGATAGAGAGAAACTATTTCCGCTGGTCGGGGATTTTAGGAGTAGGGGGCAGAGTCTAAAAATTAGAGCCAGACCTTTCAGGAGCGAGATTAGAAAACATTTCTACACACAAAGGGTGGTAGAAGTTTGGAACTCTCTTCCGCAAACGGCAATTGATACTAGCTCAATTGCTAAATTTAAATCTGAGATAGATAGATTTTTGGCAACCAAAGGTATTAAGGGATATGGGCCAAAGGCAGGTATATGGAGTTAGATCACAGATCAGCCATGATCTTATCAAATGGCGGAGCAGGCTCGAGGGGCTGAATGGCCTACTCCTGTTCCTATATTCCTGTGTTCCGACGTTCCTATGGGAGTAGAATTGTCGCCGATCTCCCACGTTAATGTTGGCTGATGCCCCAGCTGTTTACGGTGTATCTCGAGTTTCTGCCAACCTTCTGCCAAAATAATGGCGGGAGATCAGAAGAAACCCACGGAAATTAGGGGCAGTAAACCTTTTGGTTAGCCGGGTCACAGCGTTTTTGTTTATAAACATAAGGTGAGACAAGCTCACCCCATGGCTCAGCGGGTAGATGCACTGCCTTGTGTGGTCAGGAAGGGAGGAAGGGATTCCAGATTCAATTGCTGGTGTATGCAGAGTTGGCTAACTTCAGCCATTGAGGCATTAAGGATGCTATAAATTTGCCACAGGCCCTCCGGCTAGAGTAGGGGAAAAAAATAAATTGCAGAGTGCCTGCTCCTGATTGCTATTCAATCATTACCATTGGCGTTGCACAGGCCAGAACATTGGGAGGACGACAGGGTTGGACTTGGCTGTGACGTCCACTGTACTCAATTAGCTGGACAACATTCAGGGCCTCGGCTTCAACGTTAAGCACGGCTGCTTGGGCCTGTGGGAGTGTACCCAGCAAGAGTCAGCACCTTCAGGAGAGCTGTCTGCCAGGAGTCCTCGGACTTTGTGGGTTTTTTTTTTAAAAACAATGAAATCAGCTGACGGAGGCTTTTGCAGGCTGTAACGGTGCTTAGTCATAGCCTGGGCTCTTAACTGTACTACTGAGGCATAGCAAGTCTCTCTCCTTCCTGGAATTGGCAACTCACAGCTACTAAATCTATCAATTGCACTGACAGGGGAAAACCTGATTCATATTCTCTCTGCCTCTAAGTGTAATGCAAGCGGATGACTGACTAAGATATACTGAACCACCTGGGTGGGGGAGGGAGTTAACATTTCAATGACAAACGCTATCCATTTGCAGACTCGCTATGCTTCCACCACATGCACAGTATTCAGTGCTCGTGTTAAAGTCACATTTTTATTCCGGATATAACTGCTCTGTCGCAACCAGTCACTTTAAACAGAAGGCAGATGGGAACCACAGCACAGAATGGTACATTTAATTTGCTGCTTCAGCAGAATGATTCTCTTGTGGGTGGAAGTCACTCGTTATGCAGAATCCTGCCTCTCTCTCGAGGTGCGAGTATATCCGTCTCAGCAAAGCCTGCCCTGCCAATCACCACGAAACCTGTCCCACTGTAGGCCTCCTGTCAGTCGCACCGCCACCCGGCCGGCCACGGACGATTCTCTCCCTTCTCTGTTACAACTCACTTATCCAAATCTTTTCCCAAAGTTAGCTGGATGTCACACACACACACACACACACACACCACCATGCTTAGCCATCCCCGAACCAGGAAATCTACACATGAAGATCTTCCGTTTGCCTGATATGGAGTGCACACTCTCTCCTGTGTCATACCCGAGCCCCGAGAAGTTTAGAGTATAAAAGCTAAGAGGTCCCGATGAGCATACTTAAAACCTTAACATGACCTCAGTTACGAACATACAAAATTGACGGGTAGGAAGAGACCAACTGGTCCATCAAGACTGCCCCACACAATGATGGCCAGAGCATCATGACTAAACTCTTCTTCCTTCCCCCTACAATGCAATGTCATATTCTGGGAGAGGCAAAAACACAGAGATAAACCCAGTGCCAATAAGGGAAAAAAATACTCTGGAAAATTCCTCTCCGACTCCCTCAAGCGATCGAAACCAGTCCAGAAGATCACATGGACGGTTAGAGTACTGTGTGTAGTATTGGGCTCCACACTAGAAGGAGGATATTGAGGCTTTAAGAGAGGGTACAACACAATCACTAGGATACCGCTTAGTGTGAGGAAATACAAATGGAAAGACTTGAAAAGTTGCTATTTTTTCATTACAATAATGCAGATTACAGGATGATATGATAGGAGTGTTTAAAGTTATGAAAGGTTGGGACAGGCTGTTTCCAGTGGTTGAGAGGTCATTGATAGATGATTAAATTTAAGAGATTTAGAACAGAGGACAGGAGAAACTTCTTCACACTGAGAGACATGAGGCCGTGGAATTCACTTCCAGGGTTAGTGGTTGAGGCAGAAACTATGTCAAGATTAGATTGGCTAGGTGGATGAAAGAAAAGGGATTGAAGGGATATGGGATACAGGCGAGTAACTGTGATTAGAACTATTTGCTTGCACGGGGTGTTAACTCCAGCACGGACTGGTTGGGCCATGTTGTATTTCTACAAGGCTTAAGGTTCTCCAAATGTGTATTTCTAGAGTTCAATCATGAGCTTTATGCTGCTTGTCCACCTTGGAGCACTATTCAGACAGTGGGCTATAGAGTTATGTAGAGTGGAGTGGGAAGAATTCCCACCTCCAGTTACCTGCCCAACGGGAGCTCCTCCTGTTAATCAAGCTCTATGCAGCCAATGGTGTTCTTTCCACTCTAAGAATTCCACCTGGTCAATGGTAGCACCTTCTGTCCATCACAACTCCACTACAGTAAGACAATCCCCCAAGAACCCAACACAGATGGTCATTACCAATGAGGCAATCAATGAGGAACAGACCCTTGGCCCACATGCCCGCCCATCCATTGTGGAGGAAGCCCACATAAAAAGTCTTACGGCAAAATAAAACAACTTTAATGGAGCGCGAACATAATGGTACAAGGATGGACAAAGAAGTTGCTTTGATAGCATGGAATAGTTATGCCAGCACTGCGGTGTGGAATAATCAGGGATTGCTCATGTCAGGAACTTAACACCATTTTGTTTCTTTTAACTCCACTGGGTTTATGCGAGGGCAGACCAAGTGTAAACAGAAGAAGCCGGTCCAGCTCTAGACCATAGCGTGGGTCTGGATGACACTGCAGGAGCTTCATACATTTGTCAGTGTGGCAGATAGGATGATGTGCAAGGGCAGTCTCTGTCTTAACTACACCCACAGTGTAAAGAAAGAAAGACTTGCATTTAGATAGCGTTTTTCACAATTTCAGGACGTCCCAAGGCGCTTTACAGCCAATGAAGGACTTTTGAAGTGCAGTCACTGTTGTAATGTGGCAGCCAAGGCTTGCTTTCTTTCTTAAATGTATTGGGTGAAGCACTTTAGAGAAGTGTAAATGTAAGTAAACGTCTTAGTGGGGTGATCCCTCTTTGGCAGGCTGCCAATGAGGAGATTTGAATGATAATCCTTCCTACTCTTAGAGGCTGATATCAGGGCTCAAATTGACTGGGACCCAGTACTGAGCCTATTAGATTTGAACGATGGGATCACCAGCAGTGAGACACAGAGATGGGCCCACCAGATCCCAGCCAGGCACTCTGAGATGGTGGGTCTCTCGGTACTAGTTTCAACCCTACCAGATAGGAGACATTAAAAAACAAACTGATCTTTCTGCTGGAGCCCTGCCCAAGCGTGAGGCCCCCTCCACAGATATTACAGTAATTGTATTTAATCCATCGTCATATGGAGTTCCTGTTTGTTCAGCAGGGTAAGGGTTACACTGTCTAGTTTTACATACCTAGGAAGATCAGAACACAGGAAATTACAGGACCTGAAGTAAACTTTTCGGTCCAATTGATTTGTCCCAAAAACTAGCCCGTCTCAATCACCCACCCTGTTAAATATATATTTAAGGGGAAGCTAGACAAACACATGAGGGAGAAAGGAATAGAAGGTTATGCTGATAGGGTTAGATGAAGAGGGGTGGGAAGAGGCTCGTGTGGAGTATAAACATCGGCATAGACCAGTTAGGCCGAATGGCCCGTTTCTGTGCTGTACATTCTATGTAACTCGATGTAATCCAAGTGATATGTATGCAATTCTCTCAAATTCACTATCTTCATCCAGGGCCTCCCTAGCTAGTTCATTCCACACTCACCCCCACCTCTGTGTAAAGTATTGAATCTAAACTGTCAGAGCCCATTCCCTCTTCTAAGCTGGAGACTGTGTCCCCTGATTCTAGAATTTATGACAACCTTGAATGTTTCACCAAGGTTCAATTTATCTATTCCCTGTTAGACCTCGAATAATGTCTCCCCTGAGCCTTCTGTTCAGAGTAAATAATCCCCAGTTCCTCAGCCTCTCCTGGTTTTGAGAGCTTAAACTAGCTATAGGTTTGGTTCCCCTTTTGTGCACCGTCTCCGATACCTGCACATCCTGGCTGTAGAACGGTGATCAGAACAGTACCTGATATGCCAGGTGTGGCCGTTCCAGTGCCTTGTGCAGACTCATTATCCCCTGCTGGGATCTGTGCTCAATCCCTCTGTCTACATCCCAAGTCCCAGTTAACTTTCCCTGCTGCTGCCACACGCTGCATTGTTGGTCTCAGTGAGCTCTCCACTAATACCCCCAGATCCCTCTCCTACGTTGCGTTCTGCAGCCTAGAGCAATTTAATGTATGTTTGTTTATTTCCATTCCCATGCCTCATTATCTTTCATTTGTCCACTCAATAGTGTCTTTTCCATTCTTCTCAGATCTCTTCCAACTCAGTTCATTTTTCCTGTAAACAGTAACGGCCCCAACACTGATTGCTGTGGCACCCCACTAGAAATTGCTTGCCATGTGGACACACCTTCATTCACAACTACACTTTGCTTTCTCTGCCCTCGCCAATTTTCAGTTGTTAGATCGCCACCTATTCCATCCTTTCCTACCTCGTGAATTAATTGCACTACCCGTTTATAAAGCAGCGTTCTGCATTACTGCACTGAGTTCCCCCTCAGTGTGTGACTGACTGCTCCCACCGGAGAGCAGCCCGCTCACCGTGTGTGACTGACTGCTCCCACCGGAATACAGCCCCCTCACCGTATGACTGACTGCTCCCACCGGAGTGCAGCCCCCTCACCGTGTGACTGATCCCTTGTCACTGTGACTAACTAACTACTGTGCTGCTTCTTCAGCAGGTAAGGCTTACACACTGTGTAACTGTACACAGCAGAAGACTGTTTGTGACAGTCGGTGATTGTCATCATTCTCCACTTTGGACACATATACACACTCCCACATAGGTGGACAATGCAATGTGGAAACATACTTTTTGGTGTCACGAGGGAAGATGCTGGTTCACTTGGGCCAATAATTTTTCTAATAATTTCTCGTTCCCTCTCCCTGTCCTGTAGGTGTTGATTAATTGCTGGGTATGGCTCCATGGGCCTCGTTAAATGGCCATGCCCCTTGTGTGAGCCTGGGCAGTGTGTAGAAAGAGCAATCACTGCTGAAATCTATTCTCATCCAACAGCCACACACATACGCTCTCATCTGGCTGCTCATCGGCAATAGGAATACTGGTGGATCTCTCTCCTCAAAGCCAGGGCTGAGGCCCGTCCGGGGTCAGCTCTGGCTCAGTGGTTACACTCTCGCCTCCGAGTCAGAAGGTCGTGGGTTCGAGCCCCACTCCAGAGACTTGAGCACAAAATCCAGGCCGACACTCCCAGTGCCGGTACCGAGGGAGCGCTGCACTGTCGGAGGTGCCGTCCTTCAGATGAGACGTTAAACCCAAGTCCCGTCTGCCCTCTCAGGTGGACGTAAAAGATCCCACGGCCACTATTCGAAGAGCCAGGGAGTTCTCCCCAGTGTCCTGGGCCAATGTTTATCCCTCAACCAACATCACTAAAAAAACAGATTATCCGGTCATTATCACAGTGCTGTTTGTGGGAGCTTGCTGTGCACAAATTGGCTGCCGCGTTTCCTATATTATAACACAGTGACTACACTTCAAAAGTACTTAATTGGCTGGAAAGCGCTGTGGGACATCCTGAGGGCATGAACAGTGCTACAGAAATGCAAGTTCTTTCTCTCTTTCAACTGACTATGATCAGCTAAAATACACAGTTCAGGTTTGAACCAGGGACTCTCTCGGTATATCACGGCTCAATGACTCGCTGCCTGAACTGGCTGAGCCAGTGAGGGCTATCTGGCCAACTACTTGTAATTCAGGTCGTTCTGCTGTGACCTGACTAAAACGTGGGCACAAACAAGACTGCTCACCTGGAGGACTAACAAGAACTGACTGCATTCTTTAAAACTGACGGAATTAAGCCCGTACTTAAAAGGAACAATTAGATTATTGATTGATTGGGAGCGCGTCTTTCGGTCAATATGCCAGTGATTGCCACCGTGGTGACTGCTCGACACTTAAATGCTATGGATGTTGCTCGGTGTATCAAACAGCGGTGAATCTGAATGGAGTTTTCAGACTGAAGAACACAGCTCCACTCCAGGGAGGATGCTATCCTTCTTGATCCTTCTATGATGCCACCGTCCTACATGGTCCTCCTCCTCCCTGAATTCTTATCGTGTTGACACCGAGGCTCATCTCATCTTCTCCAACTCATCCTCTCCCAGGATCTTAAAACTGTGGAGCTCCTCACCTCCCTCAACCATCAGACTTCCATCTATGCATTGCTGCCTCTTAAAACCCAAGCATGGTGTTGCTTAATCATAGAACCTTGAACTTTCTTCTCATTTCACCCTTGGTGGCGCCCCGCCTTATAGACACTGGCCCTTCACATTAGTTTCTCAATAGAAGAAAACATGGCTTCTTGGATTTCACACTTCATTCTGCTGCTGCTGTTCAACACAGGTCCTGTGTGACTGACCAACTAACGCAGCCTGTCGCTGTGTGACTGGCCAAATAACCAACCTAACTACAGTGCAACTTCTCAATGTGTGAGCAAACAACCAACTAACCAAATGACAATATAGCCTCACACTGTGTGACTGACCTCCATGTGGCACTGACTGACCCCCATGACAGCACTGTCAAGAACTCCAGCTGACCAACTAACCCCATACAGTGCGCTTCCATGACTGTGTGACTGACTGACTGACCTCAGCAAAGGGCAGTCCTCTCATTGTGAGGCCCCCTACACAACAGTGCCAGTCCTCGAACTACATGGCTGACCAACTAACCCTGCCAAGCTCCGACCTTCCGATATGTGACTAACAAACTGGCTCCCTCCCACTGCAGCTCTGCTCTTGTGTGACTGACTAACCAGAAGTGCTTCGATTTAGACAGACACGAGGGCAGGTGTTGCAAATGCCTCCTTCAATAATCTCGTAGAGTTCATTTCTAAAATAAAAAGCAAAGTGTCATAATGCTTTTCAGGATCAAGAAAAGTATTTATTAAAAGTGTATCTGCAGTGGGAGGCTCAATTGATAATTATACCCTGTGACTAAGACTGTAGCATCCAAGACATTGCCTCCAGCTTCTGTCAAGTGCTTTTGCTGCTTTACACTGAGATGCTTGCTGTTGATCAGTGAAAAGGTAAATGACTGGTTGGTAACAGCCAGCCCTGGGGATTGCTCTCCCCTGTAGATCTGGTCAATTTGCCAAAAGTGGTGAGAATGTGGAACTCGCTCCCACAAGGAGTAGTTGAGGCGAATAGCACAGATACATTTAAGGGGAAGCTAGATAAACACATGAGGGAGAAAGGAATAGAAGGGTATGTTAATAGGGTTAGACGAAGTAGGTTGGGGGGGTGGGCTCATGTGGAGCGTAAACACCGAATGGCCTGTTTCTGTGCTGTACATTCTATGTACTTTCCTCCCCTTCTTTTCAGATGTTGCTGTCTCTGGCTGGAGGCTTCGCTCCTCAGGCAGCAGCAGCTCTCCGGGACCTTGCCTAAGTGCCCGTACCTTCATGACGGTGAATGCTGGCTATTCGAACAAGGCGGGCATCACAGCGGAATCCCAGTCCTGTCCTCTCCCAATGCCCACGTGGATGCACTTTCCAGCGGAGGTTGGGGGGGAATGGACGGGGACAGGACCAGGAACCCCGGCTGATTATTTCCCCACTCTGGTCCATTGAAGCATCGCATCTCCTGGCCCCGCGAAGACAGCCTAACTCAGCACAGATTGCAAATGAACCCCGGGACCTTCCAGTCAGCATGGCTTTGCAATTCACAATTTACCCACTTAGCAGGATTAATCCTTAAAGGGAACGTTTATTGAGAATGCCTGTCATGTTGGATCATAACTGCACTGATCTGAAATCAGATAGTGCCTGACTCTGCAAATTACGTGATCAATCTCAAACAGATACAGTGCAACCTCAAAGAATTGACTGGCTCAGCACATGTTTTTACAAGGGTGTCATCCTGGATCTGAATTCAGTGAAGAAAGACAGACTTGCATTTATACAGAGCCTTTCACGGCCTCAGGACATCCCAAAGCGCTTTACAGCCAATGAGGTATTTTTGAAGCGTAGTCACTGTTGTAATGTAGGAAACGTGGCAGCCAATTTGCGCACAGCAAGATCCCACAAACAGCAATGTGATAATGAGCAGATAATCTGTTTTAGTGATGTTGGTTGAGGGATAAATATTGGCCGAGGACACTGGGGAGAACTCCCCCTGCTCTTCTTCCAATAGTGGCCGTGGGATCTTTTACGTCCACCTGAGAGGGGCAGACGGGGCCTCGGTTTAAAGTCTCATTCGAAAGACGGCACCTCCGACAGTGCAGCGCTCCCTCAGTACTGGCACTGGGAGTGTCGGCCTGGATTATGGGGCTCGAGTCTCTGGAGTGAGGCTCGAACCCACGACCTTCTGACTCAGAGGAGAAAAAGAGAGAGACCCACTGAGCCAAGGCTGACACTCTGACATTGACTTTACAGTGAATGAAGTACTTTTGAAGTGTAGTTACTGTTGTTATGTAGGAAAGGTAATGTAGTAAGCAGGGTCGTGTGGCAGTATGGGTCATTGAATGCTTTTACTGTTATACAGCAGTCTCTTATTTGCATAATTTATTCTGCTAGAGTGAGAGGGGCCTTTGACTCTCTTCTCTCCCCCTCAGTCCCTGTCACCGTTCAGTCGCCAGTCCTAAAACTGGATCATTTCTTTAAACTTCTATTGAGACATACAGGCAATATAATTTTAACAAGATTCTAAATACATATTAATATCCGTACTTAGCACATTAACTCAAGCAAGGAGCATCACAGATACGCTCCAGGCCGTGACAGGCCTAAATAAGTTAGATTTTAAAAACTAATTCCAATTGTCTCCTCTCCCACAGGTGTTGACTCCTCACTGGGGTATGGTTACACGGGGCTGGACGACTGTCAACCATTCCTCATGTGAGACAGCGAGTATCAGCAGGCAATTCAACCATGGGGGGGGACATAACCAAGCAGATCATCAGTTTTAGGTGCTGGTTGAGGGATAAATATTGGCCCAGGGGAGAACTCCCCTGCTCGTCTTCCAATAGCGGCCGTGGCATCTTTTACGTCCACCTGAGAGGGGCAGACGGGGCCTCGGTTTAACGTCTCATCCGAAAGACGAGATCTTTGATCCGTAAAAGGGGCTTCGTTCAAGGAATTTGCAGTTTGCTGAATCACGGCCTCAGTGGTTTGAAATAAAATTGTCCCTTGGGTACGGGCACGTTGTACTGTTGCCCCTTCTGCGACTGCACTTTACATTACCGCTGGTGATTGTGAACAGAACACACGATGGTAAAGTGCCAAACACACAATTTGTCCCCCGCCCCCACTTGGACAAGGCACTGTTCACAAAAGTGCCTGCGGAATTCATGTATCATCTCCTTCTTTTAGTCCTTGTGGGCTAACTTAAGGAAAAATACACAAGCTTGCACATTGGGCGGATGTAGCACCCGGGTGTGATCCTGAGCTGTACAGAGCAGGACGGTCCGAGGGTCGTGCCTGGTCTGTGCTGAGCCGGTCTTAACCCTAGCAATAACTGAAAAAAAACAAACTTGCATTCATACAGCGCCTTTCACGACCTCAGGACGTCCCAAAGCAGTTTACAGCCGATGAAGCACTATTTTTTTTGGAAGTGCAGTCACTGTTGAGATGTAGAATGAGTGTTCTCTGGGGAAACCGGGAGAAAACGGAAGGGGGGGGGAGAAACGTTTTGCCCGCACCCTCGGTATTCGGGGTATAAGTTGGCACTTGTAACCCGCTTCCCCTTGATTTGCCAAACCTTGCCCGCTGCCATGGCAGGAGAGTCAGGATCTGCCTATGGTGCCACGAGAGGCTTGTCTACGCTGTCAGCCCAAACTAGCCTGGTGAAGGCTCTAATAATAAGCTGCGTTCTGCGAACCAATTAATATCTTCAGGTTGTGGCTGTGCTTTTGGCAGCTCTGCTTCTGAAGACAAATTAAACACATTGGATTAAATGCTGCGATTCATGGCTGTGTACAATTAACACACTGAAGCCCTAGATGAAAGTGACATTAATAGAATATAATGGAATATCCAGGGAATTCGACAGCATGTACCATCTATCTATAGAGTATTCACTGTCACAGGCCGGCACCATTTTGGAGTGGGTTGATATCTGTGTTTACGCTGGTGTCTGCAGTCACTCCGGCTCGAAGCATTTGCACAGTCCTCAGCAGTGACTGTGGAATCGCAGCTCTCGTACAATCTGACACAGGAACTAAGAGAAATATGTGCCTTCCCTTGCAATCTTTCTCGTCCCTCTTATATCGACACCACTGTCAGCATGGCTCCACTCAACCTTTCTCTCTTGTTCACCCTGAGCATCCCACACACTCAATTTCCTTCCTGCAACATCTCATGGAAATTAAATCACAGAAGGAGGCCATTTGGCCCGTTGCGCCACTACTATCTCTTCAACTGCAGCTCTCCACTCTCCCTTTGGCTGAATTCTGTTGCTGTCTTTTCAAATATTTATCCAACTCCCTTTTAAATGATGTTCTGATTTCTGCCCCAAAGGCATCTTGTAGTAAAGTATGCCATGTTCTCAGAACCTTGTGTGAAAACATTCCTTCGGACTTCCCCCTTCAATCTTCCAGCACTAATCCTCATTCTGAGCCTCCCTGTCTCAATCCGGTTACCCATGAGCTTGGATCCATAGTGTAAACAGACACTAATTCAGCTCTAATTGACAATGTTACTCGTAGGGGTCACAGAACAGTTGTTGTGGGAAATGGAAAAATATCACAACGTATTAGGGTATATTGATGGGATAGTGTAGAGGGAGCTTTACTCTGTATCTAACCCGTGCTGTACCTGCCCTGGGAGTGTTTGATAGGACAGTGTAGAGGGAGCTTTACTCTGTATCTAACCCGTGCTGTACCTGCCCTGGGAGTGTTTGATGGGACAGTGTAGAGGGAGCTTTACTCTGTATCTAACCCGTGCCGTACCTGCCCTGGGAGTGTTTGATGGGACAGTGTAGAGGGAGCTTTACTCTGTATCTAACCCATGCTGTACCTGCCCTGGGAGTGTTTGATGGGACAGTGTAGAGGGAGCTTTACTCTGTATCTAACCCGTGCTGTACCTGCCCTGGGAGTGTTTGATGGGACAGTGTAGAGGGAGCTTTACTCTGTATCTAACCCGTGCTGTACTTGTCCTGTGAGTGTTTGATGGGATCGGGTGGGAAAGTGGAGTTGAGGTCAAAGATCAGTCATGATCTAACTGAATGGCGAAGCAGGCTCGAGAGGCTGTATGGCCTACTCCTATTTCTTTCTTATGTTCTTGGTGTAGATGGAGCTTTATTCTGTATCTAACCCATGCTCTACCAGCCCTGCCCATTACCACAGAATAATACTGGACTACACTGCACGCTGCCCATTACCACAGAGTAACAATGGACTACAACGTTCGCTGCCCATTACCACAGAGTAACATTGGGCTACACCATTCCCTGCCCATTAGCACAGAGTAATACTGGACTACACCGCACCCTGCCCATTAGCACAAAGTAATACTGAGCTACACCACCCTGCCAATTAGCACAGAGTAATACTGGACTACACCACTCCCTGCCCATTAGCACATAGTAATACTGGCTACACCGCACGCTGCCCATTACCACAGAGTAATACTGGGTACTGGGCTACACCGCACGCTGCCCATTACCACAGAGTAATACCGGACTACACCACACACTGCCCATTATCACATTGTAATACTGGGCTAGACTGCCACCTGCCCTTACCATAGAGTAATACTGGACTACACCGTTCCCTGCCCATTAGCAGTAATACTGGACTACACCGTTCCCTGCCCATTACCACAGAGTAATACCGGGCTACACCGTTCCCTGCCCATTACCACAGAGTAATACCGGGCTACACCGCTCCCTGCCCATTAGCAGTAATACTGGACTACACCATCCCCTGCCTATTAGCACAGAGTAATACTGGGCTACACCGTTCCCTGCCCATTACCACAGAGTAATACCGGGCTACACCATTCCCTGCCCATTAGCACAGAGTAATACTGGACTACACCATTCCCTGCCCATTAGCAGTAATACTGGACTACACCGTTCCCTGCCCATTAGCACAGAGTAATACTGGACGACACCATTCCCTGCCCATTAGCACAGAGTAATACTGGACTACACCATTCCCTGCCCATTAGCACAGAGTAATACTGGACTACACCATTCCCTGCCCATTAGCACAGAGTAATACTGGACTACACCATTCCCTGCCTATTAGCACAGAGTAATACTGGACTGCACCGTTCCCTGCCCATTAGCACAGAGTAATACTGGACTACACCATTCCCTGCCTATTAGCACAGAGTAATACTGGACTACACCATTCCCTGCCTATTAGCACAGAGTAATACTGGACTGCACCGTTCCCTGCCCATTAGCACAGAGTAATACTGGACTGCACTGTTCCCTGCCCATTAGCACAGAGTAATACTGGGCTATACCACTCCCTGTCCATTATCACAGACTGACACCCACCCTGCTCACTGCCCATTACCACAGACCAAAATCCCAGCCCAGCTCTACAGTTCCCTATGCCACAGACCAAGAGTCAGCTAGCTATATTTCTGCCTCACTCACACCCCCGCCCCCCTATCCCTTCGCTCTCTCACAAACACACGCACATTCACTCTAATATTCCAGCCCTCTTCACTTCAACATGAAAATCACAGTCGATGCACAACGAGCCTTCCCTCCCTCCTCGCACTTCGATCAAACTGCTCGGAGCATGAACACAGCAGCTGGGCCCTCTCCCCCTGCACACAACTATCAAACATAAATAAACCCACATCCTTCCCCACACCAAAGCAGCCCAATATAATCAAGGAACAGTTCTGGTTTACTCCCATTAATGGCTCTGTTGCATGAATACACTGCATTACACATAAATATTAATGCTGCCGTTAAAAAATTAATTTATCCTAATCATCATGCGTATCGGAATTGCTTCGGACTGACAATGGATTAGCAGATGACAAGTGAGCTTTTCAGTGCAAAATGTTTCCACAGTTGACGTTCTCAAAGCTGGCCACGGTGTGGAGGGACCTGATGGCTGCATTGGAGGACATAGTGCGGAGTCCTTATGGAGGAGGTACCTGCAGCCCCCGGAAAGTGTAGCTTCACAAGGCTGAACTGAAAGTTCGAAGGTCTGTCAACACATCTGCCCTTCCCTCCTCCTCCTCCTCCTCCTCCTCCTCCTCCTCCTCCTCCACCATCTCTCCCTCCCTCCCCTCACGACCACTTTGTGTCAGTACTCGAGGGGAGTTCGACAATGTACAGTACAGTGCTCATCCCTTTAAAACGTCCCGTTGCATTACACATCATCATGCTAAAGAATCTCTGAACTACAGAGGGTTGCAAGGACTGTGCAAGGCACAGCTGCATTTAGTTACTGAAGCAGAGACCACGTCAACATTTAAGATTAGGTTAGATCACTGGTTAGATCACTGCCCATTACCACAGTCCAAAATCCCAGCCCAGCTCTACAGTTCCCTGTGCCACAGACCAAGAGTTAGCTAGGGGGAAGATAATGAGCTATGGGAGCCGGGCGGGCACAAGGGATTGGGACCACTGCATGTGTGGAGGATAGACACCAACACGGACTAGTTGGGCCGAATGGCCTGATTCTGTGTTAGAATGTAAATTTGCAATGGAGAAACAGAGAGAAGGGCAGCAACATTAATCAGCAGCTGGGGGGGGGGGTGGGTAAGAGAATGATCATTAAAAATAGTGGAGATGTGCTATGCATCGATCTGCAGTCAGGGATCCTTTCAGCTAGCCCAGAGTCTTTGCTTGAAAGCTCTGCGTGTGCTATTGTTCCATTCTGCAGCTGGCGACTTCTTTTCCGGTTCTGCGGCAGAGACTCGACCCCCCGAACAACAGCGACGACAGGTTGGTAGCCCTGCCCTTTCACCTCTGTGACCTGGGCTTTCAATTCAGCCAGAGATGTAGGAATGATTCTCTTCCCCCCCCCAATGGCTGGATAAGTCCGACGTGAATTGGGTTTGAGCAGATCCACTTCGGATCACCGCCCACCCCACCTCCCCGCGCCCCGCACTAGGGTTGCCAACCCTCCAGGATTGTCCTGGACTCTCCAGGAATTGAAGATTAATCTCCTGGCCACTGCTGCGAGCAAAACACAGGGAGAAAAATCACAGGGGCCATGAAAAGAAAAAGATTTTTTTCATAGAACGATAGAATGATACACGAGGAGGCCATTCGGCCCATCGTGCCTGTGCCAGCTCTTTGAAAGAGCTATCCAATTAGTTCTGCTCCCCCTGCCACTTCCCAATAGCCCTGCACGTCTTTCCTTTTCAATTATATATCCAATTCCCTTTTGAAAGCCAATTTTTCTTTGAACACTTTCGATTCTTAGTTATCGAAATATTGGAAATGGGGGGGGGGGGCAAAGGAAAAAAATGCTGTTTGACTGGGCAGGGGCGGTTGGAGGCTGGAGATGGTGTGATGAAACCTCCAGGGATACGTCCGACTCGGGTCGGCCGACGCTCCGGGATTACGTCCGACTCGGGTCGGCCGACGCTCCGGGATTACGTCCGACGCTCCGGGATTACGTCCGACTCGGGTCGGCCGACGCTCCGGGATTACGGCCGACGCTCCGGGATTACGGCCGACGCTCCGGGATTACGGCCGACTCGGGTCGGCCGACGCTCCGGGATTGTCCTGGAGTCTCCAGGAATTGACGATTAATCTCCTGACCAGTGCTGCCGGCAAACCCAGCAAAAAAAATCATAGCGGGGGGAGGCATTAAAAAAAGTGTGTTTTATTCATTTTCTTTGCACAGGTTCGTTTATTAAGTGGAGGGGGGGGGGGGGGGAATAGCTGTTTGACTGGGAGGAAGCAGTAGGGGTGATGACCAAGCAAGAGTTGGCAACCCTAAACCAAGAACTGCTCCTGGATGATATTGGGGCTGTTTTGGTGTGGTGTGGGGAAGGGTGGTCACCGCCTGGTCTGGGGGGGGGGGGGGGGGGAGTTGGGAAGTGGCTTTTGTTTTTTTGCCCCCACCCTCAAAGACAGATTCCCCCCACCCACACACCCCCCCGGGCCCAACCACTCAACCGAGACAAAGACAAAGGATGGGGTGGGTGGTGAGTAGCGAGCTTACCGTGGCCTCTTGCTGACACCGCCGACCGGTGGATGGCGATGGGCACCGAGAAGTGCTTGCTGTGGAAGTGGTGGACGTGGTGAGAGGTGCTGAGGCTGGAGGAGACGCGGGCGGCCGCCCAAGTCCCGCCGGCGCTCAGGAGGAGCACGGGGAGCGCCCACCGGGCCGCCGCCGCCCAGAGCATAGCGCAGGTGCGAGTCCCGCCGGACGGCATGGCTTCATGTTGCCACGGTAACCATGGCAACACAGCTGTATCCAACTTTCTCCCCCTCTCTCCTCTCCTCTCTCTCTCTCTCTGGGGTATCTTTTTTGTTTTATTTTTTTTTTGCTACACTTCAAGGGCTATCCCGTCGCCGAGCGAAGCATCTCCTCCTCTCCGCACACTCACTCTCTCACACACACACAAAAGCTTCTCTTCTCTTTTTTTTTTGTTTGTGTGTGTTTTTTTTTTCCCCCTCTCTCTCTCTCTCTCTCTCTGCACCGTGGAGTTTATCTGTCCATCGCCAGGTAGGTCGCACCAGTCTCCGAATCCAGGCTTGCCTCCTCTCACAAAAAATAAAAGCCAGCACAAGTCCTCAGCAGCCTTTTCAGGAATAAATCCCCCTCTTTTCTTTTTGCACTCCTTAGGAATCCTTTCAGGAATAAATCCCCCTTTTTTTTTTGCAGTCCTTAGGAATCCTTTCAGGAATAAATCCCCTTTTTTTTTTGCAGTCCTTAGGAATCCTTTCAGGAATAAATCCCCCTTTTTTTGCAGTCCTTAGGAGCCTTTTCAAGAATAAATCCCCCTTTTTTTTGCAGTCCTTGGGAGCCTTTTCAGGAATAAATCCCCCTCTTTTTTTGCAGTCCTCGGGAGCCCATTCAGGAATAAATCCCCCTCCTTTTTTGCAGTCCTAAGGAATCCTTTCAGGAATAAATCCCCTTTTTTTGCAGTCTTTAGGAGCCTTTTCAGGAATAAATCCCCCTCTTTTTTTTTGCAGTCCTTAGAAGCCCTTTCAGGAATAAATCCCCCTCTTTTTTTTTGCAGTCCTTAGAAGTCCTTTCAGGAATAAATCCCCTCTTTTTTTTGCAGTCCAAGGAGGAAAAAAAAAGTCTCCCTCCAAGCAGTCCACACACACACACAGGTTGGGGGGAGAAGGCTCGTCGCTGTTTAAAACCAAGAGGACATCTCTGAAGAACAGGGCAATCTCTTTCCCCCCCTTTTCTCAAACCCAAGATGACAGCTGAACGATCCAAGAGCACACTCTCACTCTTCTCAAATGCAAGAGGACCTCTGAATCTCTCCTCTCTGTCTCTCTCAGTTGTAAAACGCAGGCATCTGATTTCACAAAGTCCCAGGGCTTGAGCGATATTCCTCTTCCAAGGCACAACTGCAGACTGTCAGCTCGAGCCAATTTTTTAAAATATATATATTTATTTTTTTTTCCCTTCTGTTTTTTTTTGGTGGGGGTGGAAAGGAGGAGGAGGAGGAGGAGGGGGGGGAAGATGGGGAGGAGGAAAAGAATTGAGGGGAAAAGAAAAGAGAGACAGAGATAGAGGAAGATCAGAGAGAGAGAGAGAGAGAGAAAAAGAGAGCGGGGGGAAGAGAAAAAAAAAGATTTAACCAAGAATAGAAGCAAGAGCGGAGTTAAAACCAGCCAGCATTCAGTAACCTACAAAGTGGAAATCACTGGGGTATGCTGCAGAGGACTAGCCTATTGTAAAACAAAGTAGAGGGGGGAAGGATAATATAACTGAGACCAAAAAGGAACGAGAAAGGATCTATATTGCAACGACTTGCTTTGCTCTGCCTTATGGTCTTTCCCGGAGAGCCAATAAATAATTGAGAGCGTAAAATAAATACGCGCTGTTTCGACAGCTAAGCCTCGGTGTGCGTGTTCGTAGGTGCTGCTCCCCCCACCCACCCGGGCTTTTCTCCTTTGAACTGCTGAAGGTGTTTCGTTCCAGCTGAGATCTTTTTTGATTCCTCTTGGAATTACATAGAATTTTACAGTGCAGAAACAGGCCATTCGGCCCAACTGGTCCATGCCGGTGTTTATGCTCCAGACGAGCCTCCTCCCACCCCTTTCATCTCACCTGATCAGCGTACCCTTCTACTCCTTTCTCCCCTCAGGTGTTTATCGAGCTTCCCCTTAAATGCGTCTATGCTATTCTCCTCAACTACTTACCGTCGCGAGTTCCACATTTTGACTGCCCTCTGGGTGAAGAAGCACGCGGTTCGTCCGATCGGCCTTTTCTCAGCGTGGCTGCGTATGGTACACCTTGTGCCGACTGACAGCTGGCACAACAAGCAGCCCAGTAACCCCGTGTGAATCGCTGTTGTGGTACCGACACAAACCCGGGGATGTCCCTAAACCTCTCCACCTCTCTCCCTCCTCCTTTAAGATGCTCTTTAAAACCCACCTCTTTGACCAAGCCCTGTCCTAATATCTCCTTATGTGGCTCGGTGTCAAATTTTGTCTTGATAATCGCTCCTGTGAAGTGCCTTGGTTCGTTTTTATTACATTAAAGTCGCTGTATTAATGCGAGTTGTTGTTGTCCCGAGCTCAAACCCCCCTCCCCCAGTCTGGTTGTTAGCTGACCTCAGCCAGAGGCAGGCGGCAAGGGCTCGACCATTGCCCCTACGGTGCGCCCTAGACGACTGAAAAGGGGAAAGGGTACAATATCAGCCAATGTTCTGGCTCAAGATTGCTCTGCACTGACCCCTGCGGGAAACTGCATGTAGATAGATTTTGACGGGGGGGGGGGGGGAAGGAGGGGGAGCTGAGGTTCCGATCGGCAGCAATGCCCCCCTCCCCCCCCCCACAGTCGTATAATCTGCTGTCACTCACTGTCCAGTGTGAAGGATGGGCATCTGGGGTAATGTGCCAGAGGGGTGTCACTGTGTCCACAAAACAGTGGAACACAAGAGTTGGCACTTCCAGGAGAGGAAGGCCAAAAGCCAGCGGAGAATTCAAGTGAAACCCCTCGGGGACTCTGCACGAGGCCAGAAACCTTTTCACCAGCAAAAAGAAAATGGCAGTTAACTCTACGAATGCTAAAGAGGGTCTTCTAAATAAACCAAACTTTCTGTCAGGTACTGAATTTTGTTGATCTGATTTAGGGGCCCACTCACACAGATCACTAAAATGTAGCAGTCGGGTACAAAAAAATAATCAAAAAGGCTAACATTTATAACTAGAGGGCTAGAATATAAAGGGGAGGAAGTTGGCCCACCAGTGGAATGTTCTGTTACGTACTGTTTGGTACCTTGCAAAGCAATGGAAGCCACTACAAAATCTCCTGAATGCAGTAACGGCGCTGCGTGCTTCAAATCTGAGGGCTTTGTTGGGCGAAAATTAGCAGCCATGAGAAAAGGAACGTTGTCCTGTGACAAGAGTTGAGAACAAATCTGTTTTTTTCTATCGTGAAAAGCTTTATTTTATTCTCCTTGCTCAGGAGCTGCATGGTCAACTCAATTCTAGAAACAAAATAAATTCCACCTCCGTGTCTATCGTCTCTCCACAGTGAATCTGTAATTGTTGCTTTCTGTCAGTGTTGGGTGAAACCTTGGTTTCAATGTGCCAAATCACATTGGTGTCTATCACTGCCGCATAACTCCAACAACTGATACAATAAGATATGTTCTTCTGAGGTTGGGGCTGAGGCACATTATTAGGCAGTGTAGAGGGAGCTTTACTCTGTATCTAACCCATGCTGAACCTGCCCTGGGAGTGTTTGATGGGACAGTGTAGAGAGAGCTTTACTCTGTATCTAACCCTGTACCTGTCCTGGGAGTGTTTGATGGGACAGTGTAGAGGGAGCTTTACTCTGTATCTAACCCGTGCTGTACCTGTCCTGGGAGTGTTTGATGGGACAGTGTAGAGGGAGCTTTACTCTGTATCTAACCCTGTACCTGTCCTGGGAGTGTTTGATGGGACAGTGTAGAGGGAGCTTTACTCTGTATCTAACCCGTGCTGTACCTGTCCTGGGAGTGTTTGATGGGATAGTGTAGAGGGAGCTTTACTCTGTATCTAACCCGTGCTGTACCTGTCCTGGGAGTGTTTGATGGGACAGTGTAGAGGGAGCTTTACTCTGTATCTAACCCGTGCTGTACCTGCTCTGGGAGTATTTGATGGGACAGTGTAGAGGGAGCTTTACTCTCTATCTAACCCGTGCTGTACCTGCTTTGGGAGTATTTGACGGGACAGTGTTGAGGGAGCTTTACTCTGTATCTAACCCATGCTGTACCTGTCCTGGGAGTGTTTGACGGGACAGTGTTGAGGGAGCTTTACTCTGTATCTAACCCATGCTGTACCTGCCCTGGGAGTGTTTGATGGGACAGTGTAGAGGGAGCTTTACTCTGTATCTAACCCGTGCTGTACCTGCCCTGGGAGTGTTTGATGGGACAGTGTAGAGGGAGTTTTACTCTGCATCTAACCCGTGCTGTACCTGCCCTGGGAGTGTTTGATGGGACAGTGTAGAGGGAGTTTTACTCTGTATCTAACCCGTGCTGTACCTGTCCTGGGAGTGTTTGATTGGACAGTGTAGAGGGAGCTTTACTCTGTATCTAACCCGTGCTGTACCTGCCCTGGGAGTGTTTGATGGGACAGTGTAGAGGGAGTTTTACTCTGTATCTAACCCGTGTTGTACCTGCCCTGGGAGTGTTTGATGGGACAGTGTAGAGGGAGCTTTACTCTGTATCTAACCCGTGCTGTACCTGCCCTGGGAGTGTTTGATGGGACAGTGTAGAGGGAGTTTTACTCTGTATCTAACCCGTGCTGTACCTGCCCTGGGAGTGTTTGATGGGACAGTGTAGAGGGAGCTTTACTCTGTATCTAACCCGTGCTGTACCTGCCCTGGGAGTGTTTGATGGGACAGTGTAGAGGGAGCTTTACTCTGTATCTAACCCGTGTTGTACCTGCCCTGGGAGTGTTTGATGGGACAGTGTAGAGGGAGCTTTACTCTGTATCTAACCCGTGCTGTACCTGCCCTGGGAGTGTTTGATGGGACAGTGTAGAGGGAGTTTTACTCTGTATCTAACCCGTGCTGTACCTGTCCTGGGAGTGTTTGATGGGACAGTGTAGAGGGAGCTTTACTCTGTATCTAACCCTGTACCTGTCCTGGGAGTGTTTGATGGGACAGTGTAGAGGGAGCTTTACTCTGTATCTAACCCGTGCTGTACCTGTCCTGGGAGTGTTTGATGGGATAGTGTAGAGGGAGCTTTACTCTGTATCTAACCCGTGCTGTACCTGTCCTGGGAGTGTTTGATGGGACAGTGTAGAGGGAGCTTTACTCTGTATCTAACCCGTGCTGTACCTGCTCTGGGAGTATTTGATGGGACAGTGTAGAGGGAGCTTTACTCTCTATCTAACCCGTGCTGTACCTGCTTTGGGAGTATTTGACGGGACAGTGTTGAGGGAGCTTTACTCTGTATCTAACCCATGCTGTACCTGTCCTGGGAGTGTTTGACGGGACAGTGTTGAGGGAGCTTTACTCTGTATCTAACCAATGCTGTACCTGCCCTGGGAGTGTTTGATGGGACAGTGTAGAGGGAGCTTTACTCTGTATCTAACCCGTGCTGTACCTGCCCTGGGAGTGTTTGATGGGACAGTGTAGAGGGAGTTTTACTCTGCATCTAACCCGTGCTGTACCTGCCCTGGGAGTGTTTGATGGGACAGTGTAGAGGGAGTTTTACTCTGTATCTAACCCGTGCTGTACCTGTCCTGGGAGTGTTTGATTGGACAGTGTAGAGGGAGCTTTACTCTGTATCTAACCCGTGCTGTACCTGCCCTGGGAGTGTTTGATGGGACAGTGTAGAGGGAGTTTTACTCTGTATCTAACCCGTGTTGTACCTGCCCTGGGAGTGTTTGATGGGACAGTGTAGAGGGAGCTTTACTCTGTATCTAACCCGTGCTGTACCTGCCCTGGGAGTGTTTGATGGGACAGTGTAGAGGGAGTTTTACTCTGTATCTAACCCGTGCTGTACCTGCCCTGGGAGTGTTTGATGGGACAGTGTAGAGGGAGCTTTACTCTGTATCTAACCCGTGCTGTACCTGCCCTGGGAGTGTTTGATGGGACAGTGTAGAGGGAGCTTTACTCTGTATCTAACCCGTGTTGTACCTGCCCTGGGAGTGTTTGATGGGACAGTGTAGAGGGAGCTTTACTCTGTATCTAACCCGTGCTGTACCTGCCCTGGGAGTGTTTGATGGGACAGTGTAGAGGGAGTTTTACTCTGTATCTAACCCGTGCTGTACCTGCCCTGGGAGTGTTTGATGGGACAGTGTAGAGGGAGTTTTACTCTGTATCTAACCCGTGCTGTACCTGCCCTGGGAGTGTTTGATGGGACAGTGTAGAGGGAGCTTTACTCTGTATCTAACCCGTGCTGTACCTGCCCTGGGAGTGTTTGATGGGACAGTGTAGAGGGAGTTTTACTCTGTATCTAACCCGTGCTGTACCTGTCCTGGGAGTGTTTGATGGGACAGTGTAGAGGGAGTTTCACTCTGTATCTAACCCGTGCTGTACCTGCCCTGGGAGTGTTTGATAGGACACCGGGTGCCTGAAATTATGGGCAAAAAATTCACAAAAATTAGATGTTACTAAAATCCACAAAAGGCAAAGAACACAACACAAAGGTACTGGACGAAACTGGAACAGTATGCTACTCCCTGCAGATACCCTAAATAAACTGCTACAATGACAAATCTGTTCTATTTTTCATATTGCTGCAATCCATAGAGGGTTAAATATATCTCCTGCATGGTACCAAACTTAGCTCATGTCTGCAGTTTTCTCTCAATGTTGTCAACTACCATTTTGTGAATGAGGCACAATAAAAACGGGCGGGCTCCAAAGAACAATATCTGGTGACATTCTAGGAGTTATCAGCAGGAGAACAAAGCAAATAATGACCAGGGATTGCTGCTGGAAACAACTCCTGTGTGTTAACCATCACTGTACAGTATAAACAGCAAGCCTGCACAGTTAACAAATAATCCTGACCGTGCTGAATAAACTGGAACTCTATACAGTAACACAATGAATGACCCTTACCCTGCTCAACAACCAGGAATCCGTACAGTTTCTTTTTATTTGTTCATGGGATGTGGGGGCATTTATTGCCCATCCCTAATTGCCCTTGAGAAGGTGGTGGTGAGCCGCCTTCTTGAACCGCTGCAGTCCGTGTGGTGAAGGTTCTCCCACAGTGTTGTTAGGAAGGGAGTTCCAGGATTTTGACCCAGCGACGATGAAGGAACGGCGATATATTTCCAAGTCGGGATGGTGTGAGACTTGGAGGGGAACGTGCAGGTGGTGTTGTTCCCATGTGCCTGCTGCTCTTGTCCTTCTAGGTGGAAGAGGTCGCGGGTTTGGGAGGTGCTGTCGAAGAAGCCTTGGCGAGTTGCTGCAGTGCATCCTGTGGATGGTGCACACTGCAGCCACTGTGCGCCGGTGGTGAAGGGAGTGAATGTTTAGGGTGGTGGATGGGGTGCCAATCAAGCGAGCTGATTTGTCCTGGATGGTGTCAAGCTTCTTGAGTGTTGTTGGAGCTGCACTCATCCAGGCAAGTGGAGAGTATTCCATCACACTCCTGACTTGTGCCTTGTAGATGGTGGAAAGGCTTTGGGGAGTCAGGAGGTGAGTCACTCGCTGCAGAATACCCAGCCTCTGACCTGCTCTTGTAGCCACAGTATTTATGTGGCTGGTCCAGTTAAGTTTCTGGTCAATGGTGACCCCCAGAATGTTGATGGTGGGGGATTCGGCAATGGTGAGGCCGTTGAATGTCAATGGGAGGTGGTTAGACTCTCTCTTGTTGGAAATGGTCATTGCCTGGCACTTGTCTGGCGCGAATGTTACTTGCCATTTATCAGCCCAAGCCTGGATGTTGTCCAGGTCTTGCTGCATGCGGGCTCGGACTGCTTCATTATTTGAGGGGTTGCGAATGGAACTGAACACTGTGCAGTCATCAGTGAACATCCCCGTTTCTGACCTTATGATGGAGTGACTCTTACCCTGCTCAACAACCAGGAATCCGTACAGTTACACAGTGAGTGACTCTTACCCTGCTGAATAAACAGTTACTCCGTACAGTTACACAATGAATGACTCTTACCCTCCTGAATAAACAGGAACTCCATACAGTTACACAGTGACTAACCCTTACGCTGCTGAATAAACAGGGACTCCATACAGTTACACAGTGAGTGACCCTTACCCTCCTGAATAAACAGGAACTCCATACAGTTACACAGTGACTAACCCTTACACTGCTGAATAAACAGTGACGCCGTACAGTTACACAGTGACTAACCCTTACACTGCTGAATAAACAGGGACTCTGTATAATTACACCGAGTGACCCTGACTCTGCTGATTAAACAAGAACTCTGTACAGTTGCAGAGTGAGGGATCCTTACCCTAAATAAACAGGAATTCTGTACATTTACACATTAAGTGGCCCTTACCCTGCTGAATAAACAGGAACTCTGTACATTTACACAGTGAGTGACCCTTACCCTGCTGAATAAACAGGAACTCCCTACAGTTACACAGTGAGTGACCCTAACCCTCCTGAATAAACAGGAACTCTGTACAGTTACATATTGAGTGACCCTGACCCTGCTGAATAAACAGGAACTCCGAACAGTTACAAAGCAAGTGACCCTTACCCTGCTGAATAAACAGGAACTCCCTACAGTTACACAGTGAGTGACCCTTACCCTGCTGAATAAACAGGAACTCCCTACAGTTACACAGTGAGTGACCCTAACCCTCCTGAATAAACAGGAACTCTGTACAGTTACATATTGAGTGACCCTGACCCTGCTGAATAAACAGGAACTCCGAACAGTTACAAAGCAAGTGACCCTTACCCTGCTGAATAAACAGGAACTCCCTACAGTTACACAGTGAGTGACCCTTACCCTCCTGAATAAACAGGAACTCTGTACAGTTACACAGTGAGTGACCCTTACCCTGCTGAATAAACAGGAACTCCCTACAGTTACACAGTGAGTGACCCTTACCCTCCTGAATAAACAGGAACTCCGTACAGTTACACAGTGAGTGACCCTTACCCCGCTGAATAAACAGTGACTCCGTACAGTTACACAGTGAGTGACCCTTACCCTGCTGAATAAACAGGAACGCCGTACAGTTACACAGTGAGTGACCCTTACCCTGCTGAATAAACAGGAACGCCGTACAGTTACACAGCGAGTGACCCTTACCCTGCTGAATAAACAGAAACTCCCTACAGTTACACAGTGAGTGACCCTTACCCTGCTGAATAAACAGGAACTCCGTAAAGTTACACAGTGAGTGACCCTTACCCCGCTGAATAAACAGTGACTCCGTACAGTTACACAGTGAGTGACCCTTACCCTGCTGAATAAACAGGAACTCCGTACAGTTACACAGCGAGTGACCCTTACCCTGCTGAATAAACAGTGATTCCGTACAGTTACACAGCGAGTGACCCTTACCCTGCTGAATAAACAGTGATTCCGTACAGTTACACAGTGAGTGACCCTTACCCTGCTGAATAAACAGTGACTCCGTACAATTACACAGTGAGTGACCCTTAGCCTGCTGAATAAACAGGAACTCCGAACAGTTACACAGTGAGTGACCCTTACCCCGCTGAATAAACAGGGACGCTGTACAGTTACACAGTGAGTGACCCTTACCCTCCTGAATAAACAGTGACTCCATACAGTTACACAGTGAGTGACCCTTACCCTCCTGAATAAACAGTGACTCCATACAGTTACACAGTGAGTGACCCTTACCCTGCTGAATAAACAGTGACTCCGTGCAGTTATGATGTGGAGATGCCGGTGATGGACTGGGGTTGACAATTGTAAACAATTTTACAACACCAAGTTATAGTCCAGCAATTTTATTTTAAATTCACAAGCTTTCGGAGATTTTCTCCTTCCTCAGGCAAATGTTTCAAGATCTCCTTGAAGCCTACGCATTTATACATATTGAACAATAATACATGGTGTTTACAGACTGCCCCTGCAACTGCCCGTTGCCAAGGCAATCACCGTGTTCAGACAGAGAGGTGTTACCTGCAGAACCTCCGAATACACATTCAACAAAAAAACAAACAGGGAAAAAAAACAGAGAAAAAAAAACACAGAGAGAGGCAGAAACATCCGGAAGGCAGAGAGAGCCAGCAAATGACCCATTATATTAAAAACAGATAACATTTGTTCGCTGGTGGGGTAACGGTGGGGTAACGGAGGTTCTGCAGGTAACACCTCTCTGTCTGAACACGGTGATTGCCTTGGCAACGGGCAGTTGCAGGGGCAGTCTGTAAACACCATGTATTATTGTTCAATATGTATAAATGCGTAGGCTTCAAGGAGATCTTGAAACATTTGCCTGAGGAAGGAGAAAATCTCCGAAAGCTTGTGAATTTAAAATAAAATTGCTGGACTATAACTTGGTGTTGTAAAATTGTTTACAATCCGTGCAGTTACACAGTGAGTGACCCTTACCCTCCTGAATAAACAGTGACTCCGTACAGTTACACAGTGAGTGACCCTTACCCTGCTGAATAAACAGGAACTCCGAACAGTTACACAGTGAGTGACCCTTACCCTGCTGAATAAACAGGAACTCCATACAGTTACACAGTGAGTGACCCTTACCCTGCTGAATAAACATTGACTCCGTACAGTTACACAGTGAGTGACCCTTACCCTGCTGACTAAACAGTGACTCCGTACAGTTACACAGGGAGTGACCCTTCCCCTGCTGAATAAACAGTGACTCCGTACAGTTACACAGGGAGTGACCCTTACCCCGCTGAATAAACAGTGACTCCGTACAGTTACACAGAGAGTGACCCTTACCCTGCTGAATAAACAGTGACTCCGTACAGTTACACAGTGAGTGACCCTTACCCCGCTGAATAAACAGTGACTCCGTACAGTTACACAGTGAGTGACCCTTACCCCGCTGAATAAACAGTGACTCCATACAGTTACACAGTGAGTGACCCTTACCCCGCTGAATAAACAGTGACTCCGTACAGTTACACAGTGAGTGACCCTTACCCCGCTGAATAAACAGTGACTCCGTACAGTTACACAGTGAGTGACCCTTACCCCGCTGAATAAACAGGAACGCCGTACAGTTACACAGGGAGTGACCCTTACCCCGCTGAATAAACAGTGACTCCGTACAGTTACACAGTGAGTGACCCTTACCCTGCTGAATAAACAGTGACTCCGTACAGTTACACAGGGAGTGACCCTTACCCCGCTGAATAAACAGTGACTCCGTACAGTTACACAGGGAGTGACCCTTACCCCGCTGAATAAACAGTGACTCCGTACAGTTACACAGGGAGTGACCCTTACCCCGCTGAATAAACAGTGACTCCGTACAGTTACACAGGGAGTGACCCTTACCCCGCTGAATAAACAGTGACTCCGTACAGTTACACAGTGAGTGACCCTTACCCCGCTGAATAAACAGTGACTCCGTACAGTTACACAGTGAGTGACCCTCACCCTGAATAAACAGTGACTCCGTACAGTTACACAGCGAGTGACCCTTACCCTGCTGAATAAACAGTGACTCCGTACAGTTACACAGTGAGTGACCCTTACCCCGCTGAATAAACAGTGACTCCGTACAGTTACACAGCGAGTGACCCTTACCCCGCTGAATAAACAGGAACGCCGTACAGTTACACAGTGAGTGACCCTCACCCTGAATAAACAGGAACGCCGTACAGTTACACAGCGAGTGACCCTTACCCTGCTGAATAAACAGTGACTCCGTACAGTTACACAGTGAGTGACCCTTACCCTGCTGAATAAACAGTGACTCCGTACAGTTACACAGTGAGTGACCCTCACCCTGAATAAACAGTGACTCCGTACAGTTACACAGTGAGTGACCCTTACCCTGCTGAATAAACAGTGACTCCGTACAGATACACAGTGAGTGACCCTCACCCTGAATAAACAGTGACTCCGTACAGTTACACAGTGAGTGACCCTTACCCTGCTGAATAAACAGTGACTCCGTACAGTTACACAGCGAGTGACCCTTACCCCGCTGAATAAACAGGAACGCCGTACAGTTACACAGTGAGTGATTTTACTGAATAAACAAGAATTCTGCAATTTTATGACTGGAATTACTTCCATAGCACAATAATTATTGTTCCTGTCTAACTATCTTTTTTTTCTCTTTTGTATTTACGTTTTTTTGTAAAAGTAAAATTATCCTGGGATATCTTGCTCTGAATTATTGTAATGAGATGTGATTAAGCTGTGATATTAGTAGCCCTGTTGTTGATGCTGGATTCATATGCAAATTAAACTTCCAACCTTCTGTTACCCAGCAGCCTTTGAGACTTGAGGAGGAAGAAATGTTACAGACAATGGAAATCCTTTATCTTTAATTCAATTAAGAATGCCTCTCTGTATATAGGCATTTAATCTTCAAAATGTCATCTCTGTCTGTTTCTATCTCTTATTTCCTCATTCTGTCTCTCACGCCTTTGTCTTATTCTTTCTCTCATTCTCTGTGTCTCTCATAGAATCATACAATGATACAGCACAGCAGGAGGCCATTCTGCCCATCATGCCTGCGCCAGCTCTTTGATAGAGCTCTCCAATTAGTCCCACTCCCCCCTGCTCTTTCCCCGTAGCCCTGCAAATTTTTCCCCTTCAAGTATTTATCTAATTTCCTTTTGAAAGTTATTATTGAATCTGCTCCCACCGCCCTTTCAGGCAGCGCATTCCAGATCAGAACAACTCACTGCATAACATTTTTTAAAATTCATGTCGCCACTGGTTCTTTTGCCAATTACCATAAATCTGTACCCTCTGGTTACCGACCCTTCTGCTGTCAGAATCAGTTTCTCTTTATTTACTCTATCAAAACCCTTCATGATTTTGAACACCTCTATCAAATCTCCCCTTAACCTTCTCTGCTCTAAGGAGAACAATCCCAGCTTCTCCAGTCTCTCCACACAACTGAAGTCCCTCATCCCTGGTACCATTCCAGTAAATCTCTTCTGCACCCTCTCCAAGGCCTTGACATCCTTCCTAAAGTGTGGTGCCCAGAATTGGACACAATACTCCAGCTGAGGCCGAACCAGTGATTTATAAAGGTTTAGCATAACTTCCTTGCCTTTCTACTCTATGCCTCTATTAATAAAGCCCATGATTCCAAATGCTTTTTTAACAGCCTTTGTAACTTGTCCTGCCATCTTCAAAGACTTGTGTACACACACCCCCCAAGGTCTCTCTGTTCCTGCACCCCTTTTAAAATTGTACCATTTAGTTCAGATTGTCTCTCCTCATTCTTCATACCAAAATTAATCACTTCACACTTCTCTGTGTTAAATTTCATCTGCCATGTGTCTGCCCATTTCACCAGTCTGTCTATATCCTCCTGAAGTCTGTTACTCTCCTCCACATTGTTTACTACATTTCCGAGTTTCGTGTCATCTGCAAACTTTGAAATTATACCCTCTATACCCAATTCCAGGTCATTAATACATATCAAAAAGAGCAGTGGTCCTAATACTGACTCCTGGGGAACACCAATGTATACTTCCCTCCAGTCTGAAAAACAACCGTTCACCAATACTCTCTGCTTTCTGTCCCTTGCCCAATTTTGTATCCACGCAGCAAATGCCCCTGTAATCCTATGGGCTTCAATTTTGCTCACAAGTCTATTGTGTGATACTTTATCAAATGCCTTTTGAAAGTCCGTATACATGACATCAACCGCACTACCCTCATCAACCCTCTCCTTCTCTGTCTCTTTCTATTTAAAGAAAGAAAGAAAGAACTCATATTTATATCGCGTCTTTCATGTCCTCAGAACGTCCCTAAGTTCTTCACAGCCAATTAAGTACTTTTGAAGTGTAGTCACTGTTGTAATGTAGGGAAACTCTACAGCCAATTCATGCACAGCAAAGTCCCACAAATAGGAATGAGATAATTGATCAGATAATGTGCTTCAAGTGATGCTAGTTGATAAATAATGGCCAGGACCCCAGGAGAACTTTCATGCTCTTCTTCCAATAGTGCCATGGGATCTTTCCTCCTCACTTGAACAGGCAGAGAAGGCCTCGGTTTAACGTCTCATCCGAACGACGGCACCTCTGACAGTGTGGCACTCCCTCAGTACTGGCATTGGGAGTGTTGGCCTCGATTATGCGCTCAAGTCTCTGAATGGGGCTCGAACCCATGACCTTCTGACTCAGAGGCGAGAGTACAACCTCAGTGCCCTCTGTATTACATGCTATCCTCATGCTTTCCATCAGCCCTTTTCTTTCATTCTCTCTCAGTCACTATTGCTTTTGTCTCTGCCTTTTCCCTATCTTACTGACCCACTTCCTCTCACACTTTCTCTCTTTCTCATTATCTTTTTCCATGTTATTCTCTTTCATTCTTTTTCTGTCCCTCTGTCTCTTAACTGTTACTCATTTTCACATTCTCTCACTGTCTGTCCCTCTTCCTCTCCCTCTCTTACCTGTTATTCTCTCTCATTCTCTGGCTGTTTTGCTATCTGACTCTTTCCGTTTGTTTCCATTGCTCCCTCCTCCACCTCTCTCCTTATCTCTGTACCCCACTCTTGTACCTCTATCACTCACCTTTCTGTGTGCCTCTGCCCCCTTCCCTCCCTTTTCTCTAACTCTGTCTGTGTCTATTTTTTTTCTGCGCTCTCAATCTGTCTTCTCTGTGTTTCTGCCAATCATTCTCTGTCTTGCCGGTCTGCTCTCTCTATCTCTTGCCTGCTCCTGTCCCTCCCTCTCCCACTCCTCTCTGTATCTCACACCAGCATCTCTCTAAGGCTCTGGGGCAAATCTTAACTTGGCCAAATAGCCATTAACGGGGCAGCAATGGGCTCAAAATGGGGTCAGCAGACTCACTGCTCCATTGACACCGACAATCTGGCCACAGCCATTTTTAAAGTGGCCTTTCCTTGGGTGCCTGTTTCAGGCCTCTTTACGCTGCTTTGGCTGTGAAGCGCTTTGGGATGTCCTGAGTTCGTGAAAGGCACTGTATAAATGAGAGATCTTTCTTAAAGAAAAAGTTTCTGGGTTATATTTCAGTGGAGCAAGGAGCAGCAAGCCTCATAAAAATACTGCAAGCTTGCTGCTGGACCAGGCTTTCTCTCTCCACTCCGCCACCCCCCACCCACCCTGCACCGCCCACCGCCCGCCCCCCGATCCCCCACTGGGCCTACCTGCGGGTTGGTGTGGTTCTCAGTGGGACGCCTGCTCAGGTAGAGCAGCCCATCGGTCACAAAGGACAGAGGCCCGGCCCTTTAATTCACTCAGGCCTCCCATCGGCAGGAACAGACGGGCAGCCAACACTTTCGGCCAGTGAGCCGCCCAAAAATGAATATCTTGTCTCTTCCATTGTGTTTATTATTCCTCCTGATCTGTGTCACTGAACCAGCCTGTGGAACAGACTCAGAGGTGGGTTTCAGTACATTTCCATTGAGGAGCAGTATGGGGAGAGCTCGGCTGAATGTACAGAAGCAACGGGACATTCGAGAGTTCAGAGAAATCTGCAATACATTAATGGGCTGTAATCATTTAGAATTTTTATGTTGGGAAATGATGCTGCGCTACTTCAAAAGCCACAAATAGCAGAAATCAGGAATCACGAAACACACTACAGGATATAAAAAGACCGAAAGCACAGTCAAAGGGAACTCCACGATATCAACAGACCAGAAACACATTCACAGCAAACTCCAGGATATAAACAGACCACAAACACAATCACAGCAAACTCCAGGATAGAAACAGACCACAAACACAGTCACAGCAAAATCCAGGATATAAACAAACCACAAACACGGACACAACAAACTCCAGGACATAAACAGACCATAAACACAATCACAGCAAACTCCATGATATAAACAGACCACAAACACACTCACAGCAAACTCCATGATATAAACAGACCACAAACACACTCACAGCAAACTCCAGGATATAAACAGACCACAAACACACTCACAGCAAACTCCAGGATGTAAACAGACCAGAAACACACTTACAGCAAACACCAGGATATGAACAGACCACAAACACATTCACAGCAAACACCAGGATATAAACAGACAAAAAACACACTCACAGCAAACTCCAGGATAAAAACAGACCACAAACACAGTCACAGCAAACTCCAGGATATAAGCAGACCACAAACACAGTCACAGCAAAATCCAGGATAAAAACAAACCACAAACACACTCACAGCAAAATCCAGGATATAAACAAACCACAAACACAGACACAACAAACTCCATGATATAAACAGACCATAAACACAGTCACAGCAAACTCCAGGATATAAACAGACCAGAAACACAGTCACAGCAAACTCCAGGATATAAACAGACCAGAAACACACTCACAGCAAACTCCATGATATAAACAGACCACAAACACACTCACAGCAAACTCCATGATATAATCAGAACAGAAACATACTCACAGCAAACTCCAGGATATAAACAGGCTACAAACAAATTCACAGCAAACTCCAAGATATAAACAGACCACAAACACACTCACAGCAAACTCCAGGATATAAACAGACCAGAAACACACTCACAGCAAACTCCATGATATAAACAGACCAGAAACACAGTCACAGCAAACTCTAGGATATAAACAGACCACAAACACAGTCACAGCAAACTCCAGGATAAAAACAGACCATAAACACACTCACAGCAAAATCCAGGATATAAACAGACCACAAACACAGTCACAGCAAACTCAGGATAGAAACAGAACAGAAACACACTCACAGCAAACTCCAGGATATCAGCAGACCAGAAACACAGTCACAGCAAACTTCAGGAGATGAACAGACCAGAAACACACTCACAGCAAACTCCAGGATAGAAACAGACCACAAACACAGTCACAGCAATCCTCTTGATACAAACAAACCAGAAAAACACTCACAGCAAACTCCATGATATAAACAGACCACAAACACAGTCACAGCAAACTCCAGGATATAAACAGACCACAAACACACTCACAACAAACTCCAGGATATAAACAGACCATAAACACACTCACAGCAAACTCCAGGATATAAACAGACCACAAACACACTCACAGCAAACTCCAGGATATAAAGAGACCACAAACACAGTCACAGCAAACTCCAGGATATAAACAGACCAGAAACACAGTCACAGCAAACTCCAGGATATCAACAGACCGGAAACACATTCAGAGCAAACTCCAGGAACTAAACACAACAGAAACACACTCAGAGCAATCCCCTTGATATAAACAGACCACAAACACTCACAGCAAACTCTAGGATACAAACAGACCACAAACAGAGTCACAGCAAACTCCATGATACAAACAGACCACAATCACACTCACAGCAAACTCAAGGATACAAACAGACCACAAACATAGTCCCAGCAAACTCCAGGAGATAAACAGACCACAAACACAGTCACAGCAAACTCCAGGATACAAACAGACCACAAACACAGTCACAGCAAACTCCAGGATATAAACAGACCACAAACACACTCACAGCAAACTCTAGGATACAAACAGACCACAAACACAGTCCCAGCAAACTCCAGGAGATAAACAGACCACAAACACATTCACGGCAATCTCCAGGATATAAACAGACCACAAACACAGTCACAGCAAACTCCAGGATAGAAACAGACCACAAACACACTCACAGCAAACTCCAGGATATAAACAGACCACAAACACAGTCACAGCAAACTCCAGGATAGAAACAGACCACAAACACAGTCACAGCAAACTCCAGGATAGAAACAGACCACAAACACACTCACAACAAACTCCAGGATAGAAACAGACCACAAACACAGTCACAGCAAACTCCAGGATAGAAACAGACCACAAACACACTCACAGCAAACTCTAGGATATAAACAGACCACAAACACACTCACAGCAAACTCTAGGATATAAACAGACCACAAACACAGTCACAGCAAACTCCAGGATATAAACAGACCACAAACACACTCACCGCAAACTCCAGGATATAAACAGACCACAAACACAGTCACAGCAAACTCCAAGTTTCAACGGACCAGAAACACACTCAGAGCAAACTCCAGGATAAATACAGACCACAAACACAGTCACAGGAAACTCCAGGATATAAACAGACCACAAACACACTCACAGCAAATTCCTTAATATAAACAGACCAGAAACACAGTCACAGCAAACTCCAGGATAAATACAGACCACAAACACAGTCACAGGAAACTCCATGATATGAACAGACCAGAAACACACTCACAGCAAACTTCAGAATATAAACAGAACACAAACACAGTCACAGTAACCCCCTTGATATAAACTGACCAGAAACACAGTCACAGCAAACTTCAGGAGATAAACAGACCAGAAACACACTCACAGGAAACTCCAGGATATAAACAGGCTACAAACAGATTTCCAGCAAACGGCAGGAGATAAAGAGACCAGAAACACACTCACAGCAAACTCCACGATATAAACAGACCACAAACACAGACACAGCAATCTCCAGGATATAAACAGACCACAAACACAGTCACAGCAATCTCCAGGATATAAACAGACCACAAACACATTCACAGCAAACTCCAGGCTATCAACAGACCACAAACACAGTCACAGCAAACTCCAGGATATAAACAGACCATAAACACAGTCACAGCAAACTCCACAAGATGAACAGACCACAAACACACTCACAGCAAACTCCAGGATATGAACAGACCACAAACACACTCACAGCAAACTCCAGGAGATAAACAGACCACAAACACAGTCACAGCAAACTCCAGGATATAAACAGACCAGAAACACAGTCACAGCAAACTCCAGACTATAAACAGACCAGAAACACAGTCACAGCAAACTTCAGGATATAAACAGACCAGAAACACAGTCACAGCAAACTTCAGGATATAAACAGACCAGAAACACAGTCACAGCAAACTTCAGGATATAAACAGACCAGAAACACAGTCACAGCAAACTTCAGGATAAAACAGACCAGAAACACAGTCACAGCAAACTCCAAGAATATAAACAGACCACAAACAGTCACAGCAAACTCCAGGATATAAACAGACCAGAAACACAGTCACAGCAAACTCCAGACTATAAACAGACCAGAAACACAGTCACAGCAAACTCCAGGATATAAACAAACCAGAAACACAGTCACAGCAAACTCCAGACTATAAACAGACCAGAAACACAGTCACAGCAAACTCCAGGATATAAACAGACCAGAAAAACACTCACAGCAAACTCCAGGATATAAACAGACCACAAACACAGTCACAGCAAACTCCAGGATATAAACAGATCATAAACACACTCACAGCAATCCCCTTGATATAACCAGACCAGAAAAACACTCACAGCAAACTCCAGGATATAAACAGACCAGAAACGCACTAACAGCAAACTCCATGATATAAACAGACTGGAAACACAGTCAGAGCAAACTCCAGGAAATAAACACAACAGAAACACACTCACAGCAAACTCCAGCATATAAACAGACCATAAACACAGTCACAACGATCCCCTTGATATAAACAGACCACAACCACATTCAAAGCAAGCACCAGGATATAAACAGATGAGAAACACAGTCACAGCAAACTCCAGGATATAAACAGACCAAAAACACATTCACAGCAAACTCCAGGATAGAAACAGACCACAAACACAGTCACAGCAAACTCCAGGATAGAAACAGACCACAAACACAGTCACAGCAAACTCCAGGATATAAACAGACCGAAAACACACTCACAGCAAACTCCAGGATATAAACAGACGAGAAAGACAGTCACAGCAATCCCCTTGATATCAACAGACCAGAAACAAAGTCACAACAAATTATAGAATCATAGAATCATAGAAGTTACAACATGGAAACAGGCCCTTCGGCCCAACATGTCCATGTCGCCCAGTTTATACCACTAAGCTAGTCCCAATTGCCTGCACTTGGCCCATATCCCTCGATACCCATCTTCCCCATGTAACTGTCCAAATGCTTTTTAAAAGACAAAATTGTACCCGCCTCTACTACTGCCTCTGGCAGCTCGTTCCAGACACTCACCACCCTTTGAGTGAAAAAATTGCCCCTCTGGATCCTTTTGTATCTCTCCCCTCTCACCTTAAATCTGTGCCCCCTCGTTATAGACTCCCCTACCTTTGGGAAAAGATTTTGACTATCGACCTTATCTATGCCCCTCATTATTTTATAGACTTCTATAAGATCACCCCTTAACCTCCTACTCTCCAGGGAATAAAGTCCCAGTCTGTCTAACCTCTCCCTGTAAGTCAAACCATCAAGTCCCGGTAGCATCCTAGTAAATCTTTTCTGCACTCTTTCTAGTTTAATAATATCCTTTCTATAATAGGGTGACCAGAACTGTACACAGTACTCCAAGTGTGGCCTCACCAATGCCCTGTACAACTTCAACAAGACATCCCAACTCCTGCATTCAATGTTCTGACCAATGAAACCAAGCATGCTGAATGCCTTCTTCACCACCCTATCCACCTGTGACTCCACTTTCAAGGAGCTATGAATCTGTACTCCTAGATCTCTTTGTTCTATAACTCTCCCCAACGCCCTACCATTAACGGAGTAGGTCCTGGCCCGATTCGATCTACCAAAATGCATCACCTCACATTTATCTAAATTAAACTCCATCTGCCATTCATCGGCCCACTGGCCCAATTTATCAAGATCCCGTTGCAATCCTAGATAACCTTCTTCACTGTCCACAATGCCACCAATCTTGGTGTCATCTGCAAACTTACTAACCATGCCTCCTAAATTCTCATCCAAATCATTAATATAAATAACAAATAACAGCGGACCCAGCACCGATCCCTGAGGCACACCGCTGGACACAGGCATCCAGTTTGAAAAACAACCCTCGACAACCACCCTCTGTCTTCTGTCGTCAAGCCAATTTTGTATCCAATTGGCTACCTCACCTTGGATCCCATGAGATTTAACCTTATGTAACAACCTACCATGCGGTACCTTGTCAAATGCTTTGCTGAAGTCCATGTAGACCACGTCTACTGCACAGCCCTCATCTATCTTCTTGGTTACCCCTTCAAAAAACTCAATCAAATTCGTGAGACATGATTTTCCTCTCACAAAACCATGCTGACTGTTCCTAATTAGTCCCTGCCTCTCCAAATGCCTGTAGATTCTGTCCCTCAGAATACCCTCTAACAACTTACCCACTACAGATGTCAGGCTCACTGGTCTGTAGTTCACAGGCTTTTCCCTGCCGCCCTTCTTAAACAAAGGCACAACATTTGCTACCCTCCAATCTTCAGGCACCTCACCTGTATATAAACAGACCATAAACACAGTCACAGCGTACTCCAGCATATAAACAGACCACAAACACAGTCACAGCAAACTCCAGGATGTAAACAGACCACAAACACAGTCACAGCAAACTCCAGGATATAAACAGACCACAAACACAGTCACAGCAAACTCCAGGTTATAAACAGACCAGAAACACATTCACAGCAAACTCCAGGATATAAACAGACCACAAACACACTCACAGAAAACTCCAGGATGTAGGCAGACCACAAACACACTCACAGCAAACTCCAGGATATAAACAAACCACAAACACAGTCACAGCAAACTCCATGATATAAACAGACCACAAATACAGTCACCACAAACTCCAGGATATAAACAGACCAGAAACACAGTCACAGCAAACTCCAGGATATAAACCGACCACAAACACAGTCACAGCAAACTCCATGATATAAACAGACCACAAACACAGTCACCCGAAACTCCAGGATATAAACAGACCAGAAACACAGTCACAGCAAACTCCATGAAATAAACACACCAGAAACACAGTCACAGCAAATTCCAGGATATAAACCGAACAAAAACACATTCACAGCAATCCCCTTGATATGAACAGACCAGAAACACACTGATAGCAAACTCCAGCATATAAACAGACCATAAACACAGTCACAGCGTACTCCAGGATATAAACAGACCACAAACACAGTCATAGCAAACTCCAGGATTTTAACAGACCACAAACACAGTCACAGCAATCTCCAGGATATAAACAGACCATAAACACAGTCACAGCAAACTCCAGGATTTTAACAGACCACAAACACAGTCACAGAAATCCCCTTGATATAAACAGACCACAACCACATTCAAAGCAAACTCCAGGATATAAACAGACCACAAACACATTCACAGCAATCTCCAGGATATAAACAGACCAGAAACACAGTCACAGCAAACTCCAGGATAAAAACAAAACACAAACACACTCACAGCAAACTCCAGGATATAAACAGACCAGAAACACAGTCACAGTAATACCCCTGACTTCAACAGACCAGAAATATAGTGACAGCAATCCCCTTGATAGAAACAGACCAGAAAAACAATCACAACAAACTCCATGATATAAACAGACCACAAACACACTCACAGCGAACTCCAGGATATAAACAGACCACAAACACACTCACAGCAAACTCCAGGATATAAACAGACCACAAACACTCTCACAGCAAACTCCAGGATATAAGCAGACCACAAACACACTCACAGCAAACTCCAGGATATAAACAGACCACAAACACACTCACAGCAAACTCCAGGATATAAACAGACCACAAACACAGTCACAGCAAACTCCAGGATATAAACAGACCACAAACACACTCACAGCAAACTCCAGGATATAAACAGACCACAAACACAGTCACAGCAAACTCCAGGATATAAACAGACCACAAACACACTCACAGCAAACTCCAGGATATAAACAGACCAGAAAAACACTCACAGCAAACTCCAGGATATAAACAGACCACAAACACAGTCACAGCAAACTCCATGATATAAACAGACCACAAACACACTCACAGCAAACTCCAGGATATAAACAGACCACAAACACAGTCACATCAATCCCCTTGATATCAACAGACTACAAACACAGTCACAGAAAACTCTAGGATATAAACAGACCACAAACACAGTCACAGAAAACTCCAGGATATAAACAGACCACAAACACAGTCACAGCAAACTCCAGGATATAAACAGACCACAAACACAGTCACAGCAATCCCCTTGATATCAATAGACCAGAAACACAGTCACAGCAAACTCCAGGATATAAACAGACCACAAACACACTCACATCAATCCCCTTGATATAAACAGACCAGAAACACAGTCACAGCAATCCCCTTGATATAAACAGACCACAAACACAGTCACAGCAAACTCCAGGATATAAGCAGACCACAAACACACTCACAGCAATCCCCTTGATATAAACAGACCAGAGACACACTCACAGCAAACTCCAGGATATAAACAGACCACAAATACAGTCACAGCAAACTCCATGATAGAAACAGACCAGAATCACGATCACAGCAAACTCCAGGATATAAACAGACCACAAATACAGTCACAGCAAACTCCAGGATAGAAACAGACCGGAATCACGATCACAGCAAACTCCAGGATAATGGACAGTCTGACTGGAATTGGATCGAGCTGTTCAGCTCCCTTCTCACTAACACACTGCCCTGTGCTTGCCTGCTGAGAACCAGCCATGGTCCCTATCCCCTCCATCTGTTGTCAGTCAGGATTCCCCTGGTATCTTGACCCATGCTTGTCATTATCTTTCTGTTCAGTAGATTGACTTCGGAACAATATCATTAACAGCCAGCTGTGCTCTCACCTCGACAATGCAATCCTCCGGACCACCTCTCAACCATTTCATTAGCCCAATAAAGAGGGGAATTGTTTGCAATGGGAAACAGGATCTCCAACTATAAGATAACTCATCCTGAGCAATCATCGCTTTTCTAGACCAGCCATTTAATTTTCAGAGTTCACCCGTTAATTTATGGAAGGGCATTGGTGTCCTCCGCAATATTTAATTAAATCTCAGTCCAGGGGAACGCAGTGCTCAGCACTGTCACAGGAATGGCATGTTTCTCTCTTACACCATTTATATTGCAGAACCATATTACAAGAGCTGAAACACTGGAATTAATAAACAACAATTGGATATCGGAATGGGGGAACTTCAGGGTCTTTCTGGATGGACGAACTAAGATGAATCTTCCTCCTCTGTTATTATCTACTTCCACCAAGTGTGCAGAGGCTTTGCTATCAACTCACTGCAACGACATCAACTTGCATTCATATAGCGCCTTTAACGTCGTAAAACGTCCCAAGGCGCTTCACAGGAGCGTTATCAGACAGGATTTGACACCGAGGCACATAAGGAGATATTAGGACAGGTGACGAACCGTGTGTGGTAATACTGAGTTCTCGAGTGTGGTGAGCCCCAGGAATACATTGCTGGCTGGTGTGGTGGGTGCTGACTCTCTGCATTGCCGTCTCGAGGGAGCCGGACCGTTTCCTGACTGGGCCAGAGATCGCATCAAATAGAATGTGGAACTCACTCCCACAAGGAGCGGTTGAGGCAAATAGCACAGATGCATTTAAGGGGAAGCTCGATAAACACATGAGGGAGAAAGGAATAGAAGGATATGCTGATAGGGTGAGACGAAGTAGGGAGGGAGGAGGCTCGTGTGGAGCATAAACACCGGCATGGACCAGTTGGGCCGAATGGCCTGTTCCTGTGCTGTACATTCTATGTATGTAAGTGTATTAATAGTTAACGTATGCATGGTGAATGTGATCTCCTGAGGGGGTCGGAGAGAAATTTTCCAGATTTTGTTTTTTCCCTCATTGGCCCTGGTTTTTTGCCTCTCCCAGGAGATCACATGGCTGCGTGGAGAGTAGGAAGTGTCCAGTCACGGTGCTCTGGCCATCATTGTGTGGCTTGATGGACCAGCTGGCCCTTTCCTGCCCATCTTTTTCGCATGTACTTACACAGAGCAGGAAGGCCCCAATCACTCTGCTGAGTTAGTTGACCTCAGCAAGGGTAGCGGCAGGAGAGCTGCAATTGCCCACAGTATCCCTGGTCTGGGGCAGGGACAAAAATAAAACTCAGCCAGGCCTCTTGCTTCTGATCGCTAAATAACGCCTCCTGCTGAGAGGTACAGCTCTGTGGACAAGATCAGACTCAACTGCCAGACCCTCCACGGTCGAACTTTCTGCCGATCCTCACTAGCTGGGTTCACCTACAACAACTGGAATTTAGACAGCGCCATTAATGTCGAGAAAACGTCCCAAGGCGTTTCGAAGAGGTGTAGTCAGAGTCAAGTGAAAGAATGGTGACTTGAGGGCTGGGGTACTGGAGGACTGTCCCTTGTGACCATATCCCAGCAAGAATCAACTCCTTCGGGAGAGGAAGCGTGGGTCGGGGACTGTAGGAGGGGGTAGGAGTGGCACCTCGTACAGGTTACTGCACCCGCCACAACTGGGTGGAACAGGGGTAAAGTAACTGGAACATCACTTTGGGAATGGACTTCATGACTGGAGCTGTGAACTTGTCCCACCAAGGGATGGGATATGGACTCCAGCTATGTCCTGCCCTACGCTGAAAGAATTCCCAATCCCAGCCCAACCCACCCAAGCAGAGAACAGCAGCTGTGCGGAAGAAAGGAGGGGATAGAATTCGCAGAGCACAAGGCACCGCAGGGCCGTTGTTGGATGGAGTTCCAGGAATCTCTGAGGTGCCGGGGAGACACAGAATAAAGGAAAAGGGAGACAATACTCAACGATTTGTTGTATTAAACAAACCATGCTGGATTTACGAATCCCTCCACACTGACCGCGGTGATACCACGACTGAGCGAATGTAAGGGCATTGAAAATGGGAGCACTCAGTGTAAAAGGTCGCCATTTAAGTATCTAGGCAGCTGAAAGGATTTATAAATAGATCAGAATCTTGATGTCTGCAGGACTACTGATTATTATGGGTATGAGTAAGAGTAATTAGGGAGTGGGAGGGAGCTGGCTTTTAACAAAAATCTCCTGCTGGTAGATACCAGCCAGAAGGAGCCAGGTTTGATCTCGGTCTATGCCAAGTTGGCAGATCTTATCCCGGGTAGTGATAGGGGAGTGACTGCTGGCTTCAGTTGCCCCGGGCTAGAGAGGGCTTCCTGGTCCTGATCAGCATCCAGTGAACCGTGTTCGAAAGTCACTTCTGTGGATGTGGGATCAGGTCAAGATTGGACTTGGCTGTGATATTCCACAGCCTGCCATCACTCACAGTGCTAGTACATGAAGAATGCCCAGTTGGGTGAGGTACAGGAGGATGGTCAGTTGGATGAGATACATGAGGATGGTCAGTTGGATGAGGTACAGGAGGATGATCGGTTGGGTGAGGTAAAGGAGAACGGTTAGTTGGATGAGGTACAGGAGGATGGTCAGTTGGGGAGATACAAGAGGATGGTCAGTTGGATGAGGTACAGGAGGATGATCAGTTGGGTGAGGTACAGGAGGATGGTCAGTTGGATGTGGTACAGGATGGTGGTCATTTGGATGAGGTACAAGAGGGTGGTCAGTTGGATGAAGTATAGGAGGATAGTCAGTTGGATGAGGGACAGGATGATGGTCAGTTGGATGAGGTACAGGAGGATGGTCAGTTGGGGAGATACAGGAAGACAATCAGTTGGATGAGGTACAGGAGGATGGTCAGTTAGTGAGGTACAGGAGGATGGTCAGTTGGGTGAGGTACAGGAGGATGGACAGTTGGATGAGGTACAGGAAGACTGTCAGTTGAATGAGGTACAGGAGGATGGTCAGTTGGGTGAGGTACAGGAGGAGAGTCAGTTGGATGAGGTACAGGAGGGCGGTCGGTTGGGTGAGGTACAGGAGGACAGTTAGTTGGATAAGGTACAGGAGGATGGTCAGTTGGATGAGGTACAGGAGGATGGTCAGTTGGATGAGGTACAGGAGGATGGTCAGTTAGGTGTAGTACAAGAGAATGGTCAGTTGGGTGAGGTACAGGAGGATGGTCAATTGGGTGAGGTAGAGGAGGATGGTCAGTTGGATGAGGTACAGGAGGATGGTCAGTTAGTTGAGGTACAGGCAGATGGTCAGTTGGATGAGGTACAGGAGGATGGTCAGTTTTGTGAGGTACAGGAGGGTGGTCAGTTGGATGAGGTACAGGATGGTGGTCATTTGGATGAGGTACAGGAGGGTGGACAGTTGGATGAGGTACAGGATGATGGTCAGTTGGATGAGGTACAGGATGATGGTCATTTGGATGAGGTACAGGAGGGTGGTCAGTTGGGGAGATACAGGAAGACAATCAGTTGGATGAGGTACAGGATGATGGTCAGTTGGATGAGGTATCGGAGAGTGGTCAGTTGGGTGAGGTACAGGAGAGTGGTCAGTTGGGGAGATACAGGAAGACAATCAGTTGGATGAGGTACAGGAGGATGGTCAGTTAGTGAGGTACAGGAGGACGGTCATTTTGGTGAGTTAGAGGAGGATGGACAGTTGGATGAGCTACAGGAGGTCGGTCAGTTGGATGAGGTACAGGAGTATGGTCAGTTGGGTAAGGTACAGGAGAACGGTCAGTTGGGTGAGGTACAGGAGGACAGTCAGTTGGATGAGGTACAGGAGGGCGTTCAGTTGGGTGAGGTACAGGAGGACGGTTAGTTGGATAAGGTACAGGAGGACAGTCAGTTGGTGACATACAGGAGGGCGGTCAGTTGGGTGAGGTACAGGAGGATGGTAAGTTGGATGAGGTACAGGAGGATGGTCAGTTCGTTGAGGTACAGGAGGATGGCTGGTTTGTTGAGGTACAGGCGGATGGTCAGTTGTGTGAGGTACAGGAGGACGGTCAGTTGGGAGAGGTACAGGAGGACGGTCTGTTGGTTGAGGTACAGGAGGATGGTCAGTTGGATGACGTACAGGAGGATGGTCAGTTGGATGAGGTACAGGAGGATGGTCGTTTGAGTGAGGTACAGGAGGTCAGTCAGTTGCATGTGTTACAGGAGGACGGTCAGTTGGGTGAGGTACAGGAGGAAGGTCAGTTGGGTGAGGTACAGGCTGACGGTCAGTTGGATGAGGTACAGGAGAACGGTCAGTTGGATGAATTACAAGAGGATGGTCAGTTGGATGAGGTACAGAAGAATGGTCAGTTGGATGAGGTACAGGAGGATGGTCAGTTGGATGAGGTACAGAAGAATGGTCAGTTGGATGAGGTACAGGAGGATGGTCAGTTGGATGAGGTGCAGGTGGATGGTCGGTTGAGTGAGGTACAGGAGGACCGTCAGTTTGATGAGGTACAGGAGGATGGTCAGTTGGATGAATTACGGGAGGATGGTCAGTTGGATGAGATACAGGAGGATGGTCGGTTGAGTGAGGTAGAGGAGGACGTTCAGTTCGTGAGGTACAGTAGGACGGTCAGTTGGGTGAGGTACAGAAGAATGGTCAGTTGGATGAGGTACAGGAGGATGGTCAGTGGGTGAGGTACAGGAGGATGGTCAGTTAGATGAGGTACAGGAGAATGGTCAGTTGGGTGAGGTACAGGAGAATGGTCAGTTGGGTGAGGTACAGGAGGATGGTCAGTTCGTGAGGTACAGGAGGATGGTCAGTTGGGTGAGGTACAGGAGGATGGTCAGTTGGTTGAGGTACAGGAGGAAGGTCAGTTGGGTGAGGTACAGGAGGAAGGTCAGTTGGGTGAGGTACAGGCGAACGGTCAGTTGGGTGAGGTACAGAAGAATGGTCAGTTGGATGAGGTACAGGAGGATGGTCAGTGGGTGAGGTACAGGAGAACGGTCAGTTGGGTGAGGTACAGGAGGACGGTCTGTTGGATGAGGTACAGGAGGACGGTAAGTTGGGTGAGGTACAGGAGGATGGTCAGTTGGATGAGGTACAGGAGGACGGTCAGTTGGATGAATTACAGGAGGATGGTCAGTTGGATGAGGTACAGGAGGATGGTCAGTTGGGTGAGGTACAGGAGGATGGTCAGTTGGATGAGGTACAGGAGGACGGTCAGTTGGATGAGGTACAGGAGGATGGTCGGTTGAGTGAGGTAGAGGAGAACGTTCAGTTGGATGGGGTACAGGAGGATGGTCAGTTAGATGAGGTACAGGAGAATGGTCAGTTGGGTGAGGTACAGGAGGATGGTCAGTTGGGTGAGGTACAGGAGGACGGTCAGTTGGGTGAGGTACAGGAGGATGGTCAGTTGGGTGAGGTATAGGAGGACGGTCAGTTGGGTGAGGTACAGGAGGACGGTCAGTTGGTTGAGGTACAGGAGAAAGGTCAGTTGGGTGAGATACAGGCTGATGGTCAGTTGGATGAGGTACAGGAGAACGGTCAGTTGGATGAGGTACAGGAGGGTGGTCAGTTGGGTGAGGTAAAGGAGGATGGTCGGTTGGGTGAGGTCCAGGAGGATGGTCAGTTGGGTGAGGTACAGGAGGATGGTCAGTTGGGTGTGGTACAGGAGGATGGTCAGTTGGGTGAGGTACAGGAGGACGGTCAGTGGGTGATGTACAGGAGGATGGTCAGTTGGGTGTGGTACAGGAGGATGGTCAGTTGGGTGAGGTACAGGAGGACGGTCAGTGGGTGATGTACAGGAGGATGGTCAGTTGGGAGAGGTACAGGAGGATGGTCCGTTGGATGGGGTACAGGTGGATGTTTGGTTGGGTGAGGAACAGGAGGATGGTCAGTTGGGTGAGGTACAGGAGGACGGTCAGTGGGTGAGGTACAGGAGGATGGTCAGTGGGTGAGGTACAGGAGGATGGTCAGTTGGGTGAGGTACAGGAGGATGGTCGGTTGGGTGAGGAACAGGAGGATGGTCAGTTGCATGAGGTAAAGGAGGATGGTCAGTTGAGTGAGGTACTGGAGGACGGTCAGTTGCGTGAGGTACAGGTGGACGGTCAGTTGGTTGAGGTACAGAAGGATGTTCAGTTGGATGAGGTAAAGGAGGATGTTCAGTTAGGTGAGGTACAGGAGAACGGTCAGTTGTGTGAGGTACAGGAGAACGGTCAGTTGGGTGAGGTACAGGAGGATGGTCAGTTGGATGAGGTACAGGAGGATGGTCAGTTGGGTGAGGTACAGGAGGATGGTCAGTTGGATGAGGTACAGGAGGATGGTCAGTTGGATGAGGTACAGGAGGGTGGTCAGTTGGGTGAGGCACTGGAGGACGGTAAGTTGAGTGAGGTACAGGAGAACGGTCAGTTGGGTGAGGTACAGGAGGATGGTCAGTTGGAGGAGGTACAGGAGAACGGTCAGTTAGAGGAGGTACAGGAGAACGGTCAGTTGGAGGAGGTACAGGAGAACGGTCAGTTGGAGGAGGGACAGGAGAACGGTCAGTTGGATGAGGTACAGGAGAACGGTCAGTTGGATGCAGTGTTTATTTGTTCTTGCTGGGCGCAAATTGGCTGCCACGTTTCCTACATTAAAACAGTGTCTACACTTCAAAAGTACTTAACTGGCTGTAAAGTGCTTTGGGACATCCTGAGGTGGTGAAAGGCTCTGTGTAAATGCATGAAATTCTTCCTTTCAGGAGAGGGGGGAGCAAACTGCTGCAGAGGTGAATTGTTGCAAATGGTTAAGAGGATACTTTCTACACGCCAGACAAAATAGATACTGACATCTCTGTCCGCTACAATGAGTTTCTTCAGTCGGCAGTGATCTACAGAAGAGAGATTAATACTCAAATAATTGCAGAAAGCACATTATTTTTGTTAATTAAAGTGAGACATGCACAACATCACAAAACCGTCACGCTGTGCCCTAAATCTGGTGACTTGTGCCATCAAAACCTGATAAACACAGAAGGGAGTGTGCCAAGAAATTGTCCGCTCAGATCAACATTAACATATACCGGAGATAAAAATAGGCAATTTGCAAATCTCCCTCGCGCAGCCCCTGGATCAGTCAGGCTGTGATTCAGGAGCACCGGGAACAGCGCTGAATAAAAGGAGCAGTTTAACACTGGGCGATGCAGAGATGTGTGTTCCCTGGCAGAACACAAGGATATTGTGGGCACCACGAGGCCCAGTCGACTTCTCCCCCTTTTTTCTTTAATCGAGTGTTGCAAACCGGGTGAATCTTTCTCCCCAGAGAGGGGCAATTTGCCCGCCTGTCCTGGAGAAGGTGGTTGGGGATCTGAATCCTGCGCCCCTGCCAGTACATTTGTGTTATTGCTCTTTGTGGGATCTTGCTGTGCGCAAATTGGCTGCTGCGTTTCCTACATTGCGACAGTGATTACATTTCAAAAGTACTTCATTGGCTGCGAAGCGCTTTGGGCTGTCTTGAGGCTGTGAAAGGCGCTCTAGGAATGCAAGTCTTTCTCGTGCAGATCACAGGCAAATGAACAATGGTAGACTGCATATATGTACCATGCTGTGTTCGGGAGCCCTACAGACCAAAAGGTCCCAGGTTTGATCCCCATCTGTTCTGAATTACCTGCTCTCAGCTGGCTTCGCAGTTGGAATACTGCAACTGGCTTCAATATCTACCACCACAACAACAACTTGCATTTATATAGCGCCTTCAACGTAATAAAACGCTCCAAGGCGCTTCACCGGAGCGTTAGCAGACAAAATTTCACACCGAGCCACATGAGGAGATGTTAGGGCAGGAGAGGAGGGTTTTAAGGAGCGTCTTAAAGCAGACAAGGGAGGTGGACAGCAGGGAGATTTCGGGAGGGAATTCCAGAGCTTAGGGCCTAGGCGGCTGAAAGCAGGAGCGCAGAGATCTCGGAGGGTTGTAGGGCTGGAGGAGGTCAGAGAGAGAGGGAGGGGTGAGGCCATGGAGGGATTCGAAAACAAGGGCCGAAGATAAGAAGAAAAAAAAAATCAGTATTCCCACTCCTGATAACTATTCTGGGGATGTGGGTGTCACTGGCATTTATTGCCCGTCCTTAGTTGCCCCTTGAGAAGGTGGTGATGGGCCTTCTTGTTGAACCTCTGCAGTCTGCAGTGCCGTTAGGTGGGGAGTTCCAGGATCTTGCCCCATGCTTTTGGGAAAGGAGAAAATTGTAAACCAAGACAAAGATGAACACTGCACAGAGAGACTACAACAAACTTGCGATGACCTTAGTCACAAGATACCAGATTAATAGGCTGTCACATATTGTATTCTCAACACTGATTGCAAATATGTTTCACTACTCGGATTGAAAGAGCACACTTGGGGGGGATTTGCCTTATCTCTGCGGGTCGCAACTCTGTAACGCACAGATCTCCTCCTCGAGTCTCTTCTGGTTCACTCGGGAAACAAATTGGCTTTGCCTGCTCAATCGGTTGGTATGTGGATGGCTGTTAGTGACTGTATGGGCGTTCTCTTTTGCCTCTGTAGTTTGGGAGCTGTGATCAGTCAAAGAGGAAAGTGAAGAGGGCTCAGTGATTTCAACAGCTGTAATCCAAGTTCAAATCCAGCCAAGACTCCGAGATCTCTGCGCTCCTGGGATGAAAGTTTCCCCGTCTGCTGATTGTAAGGATACCGTGTAAAATTTATCTTGTACAAACTGCACAGTATGTTGCACAGGTCGAGCTGTACTAAATGGACAAGGTGCCACAAAAGGAGGGAAGCTGCATAGTACACAGCGAAGGAAGAGGAGGGGCACGGAGGAGCTATACCAGCAAAACAATTCACTATGCACCAAGGTGGCAGCTGTGGCTCAGTCAGTAGCCTCTGAGTCAGAAGGTTTTGGGTTCGAGCCCCACCCCAGAGACTTGAGCACAAAATCTAGGCTGACACTCCCAGTGCCAGCACTGAGGGAGTGCTGCACTGTTAGAGGTGCTGTCTTTCGGATGAGACTTTATCCCGAGGCCCCGTCTGCCTTCTCAGGTGGATGTAAAAGATTGCACAACCGCTACTTTGAAGAAGAGTAGGGGAGTTTTCCTGGTGTCCTGGCCAATATTTATCCCTCAACCGACATCACTAAAACAGATTATCTGGTCATTACCATATTGCTGTTGTGGGATCTTGCTATGTGCAAATTGGCTGCTGTGTTTCCTACATTATAACAGTGACTACACTTCAAAAATACTTAATTGGCTGTCAAGCGCTTTGGGGCGTCCTGAGGTCATGAAAGGCGCTATATAAATGCAAGTCATTCTTTCCTGGTTGTCATGTGGACTAAGCAGTGCACTGCATGGGCTGGACAGTGCAGTACAAAGACTGAGTTCACAGGTTGAATAATTCTCTAAATGTGGCCTCTTATGCATCCCCGATTTCCATCACTCCACCATTGGCGGCCGTGCCTTCAGCTGCCCGGGCCCTCAGCTCTGGAATTCCCTCCCTAAACCTCTCCGCCTCTCTCTCCTTCTTTAAGACGCTCCTTAAAAACTACCTCTTTGACCAAGTTTTGGTCCCCTGTCCTAATATCTCCTTATGTGGTTCGGTGTCAAATTTTGTCTAATTACGCTCCTGTGAAGCGCCTTGGAACATTTTAACTACGTTAAAGGCGCTATATAAATGCAAATTATTGTTTGTTGTCAGTAGCTCCCCCAGTGGCTGAGATGTGAAAAGCAGCCTGTAACCGGGCATGCAAAAACAAAAGGCCCCAGGCCTAAATTAATTAACTTAGTTTGTGTAGAGTTAACTGATCTCAGCCGGGCCGGAGGGGTGGGGGGAGAGAAGGATTGTAGTAGGGGTGTTAAAATTCTCCTCAGAAGCTGTCACAAATATGCAAAAATATGCACGCGTGATTTGTAAGCAGAATTCACAAGATGGAGTTCTGATCAATGCATTGAAGGGAGAGGGGCTCCTTGACCCTCGCTCGACGCAGGTCTGTGGATTTAAATTTCTAATGGTTGCACTTAACGTAAATTGGAGGGGTTCCTGTGAGGTGAATGTGCTGATATCTTATGCATTGCGGATGTCTCGAGACTTCACCACCCTTTGGATTGTGTGAATCAGGTTGATTCTGCATATATATTTCTGCTTTTTGTTCTTACGGATTGTATTATTGTGACAGCATCTGACAACCTAACTTCAAAAGGATTGGGTTCTTGCAATCGGAAGACTAAAAGAGTCCGGGTGTTCTTCTAAAATTATGGTGACTGATTCAGGCAGAAACTACTTGCCTGATCCCCCAAATTGAGAAATATAATACCATTCAAAGTGGCACAAAAGGATGAGAATTTGCCATTCAGGAACTTTATTGTACAGACAATTCTTATGGAGAGGACTTAACCCATTGCTGGCTTTTTCATTTCAACTCTGCTTGTATTCTGCTGTTGGTGATTTGACGGCTGCTTTGTGCCTCATATCTCTACCCACTTGTAAATTAATATATTACTTATGCTAGTGTGTCTGCATTTAATGTCCAGCATTCTAACGGGACTCGGAGCATAGCGAGAGACTTCATCCATGGTTCTAGTTTCTTCTGTTCCTTAATGTTAATGAAAAGGTCAGCGTAAATATCAATTATTTTTTTAATAGTCATGTCACCGTTTTCATTAGTGAATGGAAAAAAAAGAAACATACCCTTTAATTCAATAAGGGAGCAGACTACTGGGTGCGAGGCTAATTATTAACACTCAGGTCACACAACGCTGCAAGTGCAAATTACATTATAAAAAGCACACTTTACAGATCATAGGGAGACAAGACCTGCTAACATTGAGGGAGAAAAAAATTTGAAAAATAATAAAGTGGAAATCAGCCAGTGAGCCCCACCCCAGCACAGAAGGAGGCCATTCAGTCCATCGTGCCTGTGCTGGCTCTTTGAAAGAGCTAATCCAATTAGTCCCACTCCCCACCTGCTCTTTCCCCACAGCCCTCCAAATGTTATCCTTTTCAAGTATTTACACAATTCCCCCCCCCCCGACCCCTGCCGGAAAGCGCCCGTGCGTGGACATCGGGCAGAGGACAGAACTGGACTCAGCCATGATTCCCATCACAGTCAAAGAGCCTGCCAGACTAATACGTGCAGAGCGGCCGTGAGGACGGGTGTGCCCACATATCCGCAGGACCGTGTTGCAGCAGGAGTCAGCGTCTTCAGGAGCGGGGGTGGAGAAGATTGCGCGGGGGGGTGGGGGGGCGGAATAATATTTTTTAAAAAATAGAGTACTAGTTGTGCCAGTGGAGTTCTGTCAGCTTTGCTGTAGCCTGTGCAGAAGAGCAGCTGCGTTTAACAGGACAATTCCGCCACCCTCTCATTGTCGAGGGGACAATAACAGCGAATAAATTTCTTCCATTTCTCCGCCATTTGAACCACATTCCCACACTGCAAATGTCAAAAACGAAAGCTCAATTGAATCCATGAATTGTAATGTTGACATCTGGGGAGACAAAGCCTGTGCTGCAATGGTTCGATTTAGCTGGTGCCCACAATGCACTGGGTGTTGGCCCTCTCCCCATTCCGATCGTCAACTCCAGCTTTTGCCAAATTTGAACTGCAGAAACTGTTGGGAGTTTTTTTTTAAAATGCTTTTACGATCCAATTTATTTTTGATTTTTTGACAACTTGATAAATATAAAATTTTGAGCTCGTCACACTTCCAGGCATCGCATTTCACAGCCGCAAAAGGAGAATTAAAAAAAAAGTGCTGGTTTCTTCTGACTTGGAGCCAGACATTTACAAGCACCCCCTCAATCTGCCAACACCCTCGCCTGCAGCAATTAACCTCTCGTTAAACCCCAGGACGTCCTGCACGGACAATAATTCAACAGTGCAGCCTTAAAGAAACAGGCCACAACTGCACCTTATCGGGATAATACACTGGGGGTAATTTTGACTTTCGGTGATGGTGTAACTATCGATATCGGGTGGCTGATTTGAAGTTGCCCGTTTCACGTAGAAATGACAGCACAGAAACAAGCCACTCGCCCCATCTGACACCTGTGTAACCATGAGTCAGCAGCTTCAGGAGAGTAGAAGGAAACAGAGGAGAAACTAATTGCAGCCACTTCAATCAATGTATTCCAATCAATTTCACTGCCCTCCAGTCTATTCTTTCCAACTCAATGAGCCTAAATTCATTGTATTCCAACCCATAATAACTCATTCCAATTTATTCTAATCTGCTCCAAACAATTCTAATTCAGTCTATTCCAACCTAGTCTCATCAAGTGCAGTATTCGAATCCATACCGACTGACCCCAGTCTAGTGCAACCCAGATTAGTGTACAAATAAACTGAGTCTCAGCAGGGGATTGTTAGTATCTACCTAGGTGGGGTTTCACTCGCTAGATTGTTCCAACCCACCATTCCATCTCTTTCATCTTCACGGCTTTCCGCTGGTGCCAGTCAACCAATGTAAAGGTCATTTAGTTACTGGCAGTATTTAAGCGGCCTTTACTTTATAGGGATGAATTTTTCCAATCTTTGGTCCTGAGGAAACATTCTAATTGCTTTTAAAAAAAATTCATTTATGGGATGTGGGTGTCGCTGGCGAAGCCGGCATTTATTGCCCATCCCTAATTGCTCTTGAGAAGGTGGTGGTGAGCTGCCTTCTTGAACCGCTGCAGTCCGTGTGGTGACGGTTCTCCCACAGTGCTGTTAGGAAGGGAGTTCCAGGATTTTGGCCCAGCGACAGTGAAGGAACGGCGATATATTTTCAAGTGGGGATGGTGTGTGACTTGGAGGGGAATGTGCAGGTGGTGTTGTTCCCATGCGCCTGCTGCCCTTGACTTCTAGGTGGTAGAGGTCGCGGGTTTGGGAGGTGCTGTCGAAGAAGCCTTGGTGAGTTGTTGCAGTGCATCCTGTGGATGGTACACACTGCAGCCACGTTGCGCCGGTGGTGAAGGGAGTGAATGTTTAGGGTGGTGGATGGGGTGCCAATCAAACGGGCTGCTTTGTCCTGGATGGTGTCGAGCTTCTTGAGTGTTGTTGGAGCTGCACTCATCCAAGCAAGTGGAGAGTATTCCATCACACTCCTGACTTGTGCCTTGTAGATGGTGGAAAGGCTTTGAGGAGACAGGTAATAAGTAACTGCATTTATTTAAAAATTTTTTAGACATGGGTTGAGGGATAATTATTGGCCGGGACACGGGGGAGAACTCCCCCTCGCTCTTCTTCGGAATAGTGGCTGTGAGATCTTTTACGTCCACCTGAGAGGGGCAGACGGGGCCTCGGTCTAACATCACATCCAAAAGCTGGCACCTCTGACAGTGCAGCACTCCCTCAGTACTGGCGCTGGAGTGTCGGCCTGGATTATGGGGCTCAAGTCCACAACCTTCTGACTTTCAGGTACGTGTGCTACCACTTATGGTGGCCACAAAAGATCCTAAGACAGTATTTGAAGAAGAGAAAAGGAGTTCTCCCCGGTGGCCTGGCCAAAATTTGTCCCTCAACCAACACCACCAAAAAAAAAACAGATTATCTGGTCATTTCATCTCACTGCTGTTTGTGGGAGCTTGCTGTGCACAAATTGGCTGCCAACAGTGACTACACTTCAAAAGTTCTTTATTGGCTGTGAAGTTTTGGGACGTCCTGAGGTTGTGAAAGGCGCTGGATAAATTCAAACTTTTTTTCTCCTTCCAAAGACTGTACATTTGCACCAGTAATGCAGCAATTAGATTCCGTCTAGACGTGTCAGTTAGTCTGCAGGGTGGAGGTTGTAAACTGGCAGTGAACTGCTCAGTGTAAAGTCATTGTTAACTACAATAAATGTAGTTGTTTTCCGTTATTATTTAATGCTGTGTTATTGGGAACCCAAACAACTACATAACTTAGGAAGAACACACAGAGAGCTCTTCAAACTGCACGCGAAAGGCTGATGGATTTTCTATTGAGAAGCCCAGGTCCAAAGTGCAGGACATCACCAAGGTTGGAAAGAGTAGGAGAGAAGATGAGGTAACTCAAGAAGTAATGACTAAATGACATCAAGCTTGGGTTTGAAAAGCCTGTAGATTGTAGGAGGGATGGGGAGGGGGGAACTGAAGGATGTAAGGACAGCCACAGTCTTGAGGTTTTGGGGATAAAATGATCTTATCTAGGAGGCGAGGCGATGAGCTTTTGTTTCAACGGGGAGGAGGGAGAGCGCGTAGGACAGGAAGGAGGAGGAGCAAGACAGGGTAGCACACTCACTATATTAGTATTGATAAAATAGAGAGACATAAAAGGGTGCAATGGAGAGATCGAAGGCTTGCAGAATCTCATATCAGACAAGCTATCTCTTGTAGCTTGTCGTGAACAGCCTACTCCAATATGGGAGCACGATTCAAGTCTTGGATAGATTTGGATTTTATCGAGAGTTGTTGAGGGGGAAAGATCAATTGGTTGTATTATAGAATGATTTTAAACCTAAAGTGGGCAATGACTAGAATAATAACTGTTAGATAATAGAAAAGTGGTGGCAGATTGCCATTATTCCATACATTCACTTAGAAAGTATCTTTCTGTACCTCAGTCACTACTTCAATATAGCTAAGTTATATAGTCTCTCTCACAAACAAACCAATAGCCCCGTCACCATGGTAAAAAATCTTCCTGTTCCATGTTATAACACTGGCTTCTCATCTCTGACAACTGGCTTTACATCCAACCCAGGCAAACTGTAGGAAGCACTCCTCTCCCACGGGGGACTGGCTGGTGGAGTAGGTTAGAAACTATCTTTTCACCTCTGAGTTCAAATTCAGCTCAAACACAGGGAAGAGAAAGGCAACAGTAACTGTACAGACATCTCCTTAAGGGGAACTGAGAGACATCAGTAATTGTATAGATATATCTTTGTAATAGAGGGATGGAGAGACACTAGTTAGTGCACGGATATTCCCCTGAGGGAGAGGAGACTGAGATACCAGTCAGTGCATAGATATCCCTGTAAGGGAGGGGTAGAGATACAACAGATAGCTCTCTGAGTGAGGAACTGAGCCACACCAGTCAGTGCACAGATATCTCCCTGAGGGAGAGGAGACTGAGATACCAGTCAGTGCACAGTTATGTCCCTCACGTAGGGAGAGCGAGACTGAGTGTGTGCAGACGTCCCAGCAAGGGAGATATTCAAACACCAGTAAATACACAGCAAATTTGTAACATTTGGAATATTACATTACAATTCAGAGGAATGCAGTTCTTAACTTATAGACACACCTACAAAAAACTCTGTGTCGTCCCTGGAGGTGGGGGCTGGGTCTCTCTTTAGAGCTTTTCTTTTCTCACAGCAATTTAGAGAGAAAGATAACGGACGACATAAGGAAAGAATGAGGAGGGAAGAAAACCCAACCCTTCTCAACGTGCAGCAGAATTACAGCACACCCCCACCCTGGGACTCAGCCAAGCCAATTACCATTTTGCATAAATATTAAGGAGAACAATTAGGGAGCCTATTCAAATAAAACTTAGAAGAGGAAAGAAAAAGGCACGATAAACAGGGATGGTGACAAGAGACTCAGTGACATTTGAAATACTGCTAATGAGAGCGGCAAAACGCAACTGCAGTGGAATTCTGACATTGCTGCACCGAGGGCTCTAACAACCCCTTCTTCACCATTCAGTTTTGGTTGTTCCAGCACTGAGGCCATGAAGCATGGCAATTAATTTAGGTCCGACGGGATCAAGGCCGCAGCAGGGGAAGGCTGCACTTTCAGTTGGCAGGCGTAGTACACAATAGGTAACAGGTAATGACTCACACGGGTCTAATACAGTCTAGACGTGTCTGTTGTGCTACGCAGTTAGTTTATGCCTTGGTGCAAAGTGGTGTCGGTTCTGAACCGTGCACATGTGATGTAAATTGGTTAAGCTATACATCTGCCAAGGCACAGCAGCTGGAACTGCTTGCGTTCGCAGTGACGGGATTGGAATTTATCCATCCAGCCTCTCAGATGGACTCCACAGACCATTAAAATGTCCTCAGTCTCAAACGGACATTTTCTCAAGAATCTCATCACAAAATCAGATTGATTGAGAAAGCGCTTGGCGGGGGGGAGGGGTCATTACGCCAAAGACATGACGTCAGATTCCACATGTACGCTGGCAACACCAGCTCTACCTCTCCACCACCTCTCTCGACCCCCCCTCCACCGCATCTGTGCTGTCACACTGCTTGTCTGACATCCAGTCCTGGATGAGCAGAAATTTCCTCCAGTTAAATATCGCGTACTTATAGAAAAGTGTTTGATAAAACAACTGGCAAAAAGCACACACACGATATACAACAACAACTTGCATTTATATAGCACCTTTAACGTAGTAAAACATCCCAAGGTGCATCACAGGAACGGAATCAAGCAAAATTTGACACTGAGCCACATAAGGAGATATTAGGACAGGTGACCAAACGCTTGGTCAAAGAGGTGGGTTTTAAGGAGCGTCTTAAAGGAGGAGAGAGAGGCGTAGAGGTTTAGGGAGGGAACTCCAGAGCTTAGGGCCTAGGTAGCTGAAGGCATTTGGCTCATGATTCCAGTTGATTCCGGGTATGGAAGGGTTGTCTTGTGAGGAAAGATCGAACAGGTTGGGTCTATACTCATTGGAGTTTAGAAGAATGAGAGGAGATCTTGTTGAAACATACAAGATTCTGAGGGGACTCGATAGGGTAGATGCTGAGAGGATGTTACCCCTCATGGGGGAATCTAAAACTAGGGGACATAGTCTCAGAATAAGGGGTCGCCCGTTTAAGACGGAAATGAGGAGGAATTTCTTCTCCCAGAGGGTCGTGAATCTTTGGAATTCTTTACCCCAAAAAGCTGTGGAGGCTGAGTCATTGAATACATTCAAGGCTGAGTTAGACAAATTTTTGATCAGCAGGGGAGTCAAAGGATATGGGGAAAGGGCGGGAAAGTTGAGGTAAAAATCAGATCAGCCATGATCTCATTAGATGGCAGAGCAGGCTCGAGGGGCCGAATGGCCTACTCCTGCTCCTATCTCTTATGGTCTTATGATGTCATCACATGGTGCCCCTCCTGTCACTTTGCTGATTTTGCCAGCATCAATTATGGATGACTCAATTGCCACAGGTTTCTCTGCAAGGAAAGGTTCAAAAAAAAAAGAGACAAAGCATGAAATTTAAGTCCTAATTTCTTTGGGAAAAAAGCAATCCAGTTCGGTGCGATCCAGTTTGAGTTCTCTCTCTCCTTTGGGTTTCAGATCTTTTTTTTCTGGAGGATTGGGCTCGATTTTGAGCATGTTGTCAAAATGGAATCTGATTTTTAAATGAATTATTTGTATAATTCCAGATAAACTCGAAATCATTGCATTTTAAAGTAGTCGCCAGTAGCATTTTCAAGATATCACACAGAATGTTCTCCATGTGAAATTGATTGGTATGATGACCTCATGACTCCTTGATTGGCCCCATGGCACAACAACAACAACAACAAACAAACAAACAAACAAACAAACAACTCACATTTACACAGCGTCTTTAATGTAGTAAAACGTCCCAAGGCACTTCACAGGACCAATCATCAAACAAAATTTGACATCAAGCCACATAAGAGCATTTTGTTTGTCTCGTGCTTTTTAAAGGATCCATCTACCAGAATTCAGATTCAGAGGTCAATAGCACATATGGCCCGATCGTGCGTGAGCTGCGACAAAGTTGTACTCATAACTTTAAGAAAGAACATGCATTTCTCCGTGCCTTTATCACATCCTCAGAATGTCCCAGAGCACTTCACCTCCTGCTAATTACTTCTGAAGTGCAGTCAATGTGGTTTTGTCGGCAAACGCAGCAGCCAATTTTACACGCAGCAAGATCCCAAAGCTTCAAACGAGATGGGTGACCGGTTAATCTGTTTTTGATGACGGTGGTTGAGGCATGAATGTTGGCCCACCCCACCTCCCGCCCCAGGACATTGGGAGAACTCCCTGTGTTCCTCTTCAAATTGTGCCATGAGATCTTTAATAACCATCCCTGGATGAGCAGAAGGAGGCTCTCTGTTTAACGTCTGATCTGAAGGACGGCAGCTCTCCAAAGGTGGGACTCTGTCAGTGCTGCAGTCAAGTGTCAGCCTTAATTGTGTTACTACTCTAGGTACTGAACTTCCCTGGAAGGGGGGGAAGGTCTGTACAAGGCCACAGGTAATGTGCAAATCACATTACTGTCCTGCATTTCAACTGGTCATCCCATTGGCAAGTGATGGAGGTATTTCCCGATGGGAACTCAACCTTTTGAGGTTGAGCAAGCTCCCACAAACAGCAATGTGATAATGACCAGATAATCTGTTTTTAATGATGTTCCCCACCTCTATACACATGCATAGCACTCATTTATATTGCAGCCTGTCTCCAGGGACACCGCATAGAACTACATAGAATTTGCAGCATAGAAACAGGTCATTTGGCCAATTAGGCTGCCAGTATTTATGTTCCTTACGAGCCTCCTCTCACCCTACTTCATCTCACCCTATCAGCATAGCCATCTATTCCTTTCTCTCTCATGTACTTATCATGTACTACTAAAAGAATAAAGGTTTGCATTTATATAGCGCCTTTCACAACCTCAGGACGTCCCAAAGTACTATAAAGCCAATGAAGTACTTTTTTGAAGTGTAGTCACTGTTGTAATGTAGGAAACGCGGCAGCCAATTTGCACACAGCAAGATCCCACAAACAGCAAAGTGATAATGACCAGATCATCTGTTGGTTGAGGGATAAATATTGACCCCAGGACACCGGGGAAAACTCCCCTGCTCTTCTTCCACTAGTGGCCGTGGGATCTTTTACGTCCACCTCAGAGGGCAGACGGGGCCTCAGTTTAACGTCTCATCCGAAAGGTGGCACCTCCGACAGTGCGGCACTCCCCCAGTACCGGCACTGGGAGCGTCAGCCTGGATTATGGGCTCAAGTCTCTGGCGTGAGGCTCGAACCCACGACCTTCTGACTCAGAGGTGAGAGAGTGAGAGAAATACCCACTGAGCCATGGCTGACACCGTACTGTAATACAAAGGGGTATAAAATATATGTTGCTTAGCAATTTTACAGAAGAATGTACAATAAATATTTTCTTCATTGTGCATATTTGAACCTTTGCGTCTGTATTTTTTTACTCTGATGTGAAGAAATATTGATTTTTTTTTTCTTCCACAAAATGGCTGCTCAGTAAATGTTATCAAATTAGGAGGTCCCGAGGGTTCTCACAGTGAGAGGCTTCTATCACTGCATATTACTAATTGGTTTAGAAAAGTGGTGCTGTTTTTTTTATCTGCAACAATAGGCCAATTTGAGGCAGCTTAAGGAGCTTAAGCATGAGATTCATCACATTGACATAAACCCGTGTGCAGTTAGAGCATCCCGAGATCCATCAGTGAGTGCGACCAATCAGCTATTGTCAGAAAGACCATTTTTACTTCCATTTAATATATCCCAGCTGTGTTGTTATATATAATATATACTGACCATTCTATTAGATACAATACACTTGCACTGTCGTTAACTTGTGTAAGATCAATGGGCTAATGACTGTGTTAGAATGGTTCACAATGGAATTTTGCACTAACCAGCACAAAGCCAGAGGACATTAAACCCCATGCTGCGTTATTACCTATTGCATACATTAGTCCAATCTTGGCGCCACTATCTCCTCTGATCTCGAATGGAACTCCCACTTCTCCATTGCTAAAACTGGATATCAATAACAACAACTTGCACTTATATAGCGACTTTAACGTAGTAAAAGGCGCTTCACAGGAGCGGAATCAAACAAAATTTGACACCGAGCCACGTAAGGAGATATCAGGACAGGTGAACAAAAAGCTTGATCAAAGAGGTAGGTTGTGAGGAGATTCTTAAAGGAGGAGGTGGAGAGGTTTAGGGAGGGAATTCCAGAGCTTAGGGCCTAGGCAGCCAAAGTCACAGCCACCAGTAGTGAGGCAAAGGAAGTGGGGGGCTGGACAAGAGGCCAGAATTGGAAGAGCGCAGAGATCTCGGAGGGTTGTCGGGCTGGAGAAGGTTACGGAGATAGGGAGGGAGCAAGGGCCATGGAGGGATTTGAAAACAAAGATGAGAATTTTAAGATCGAGGCATTGCTGGACCGGGAGCCAATGTAGCGAGTACATGGGGTGATGGGTGAACGGTACTTGGTGTGAGTTAGGATGCGGACAGCAGAGTTTTGGATGAGCTCAAGTTTATGGAGCGGGCAAGGTGGGAGGCCGGCCAGGAGAGCATTGGAATAATCGAGTCTAGAGGTAGCAAAGGCATGGATGAGGGTTTCAGCAGCAGATGAGCTGAGGCAATCCTCCACTGTACCAATAATTTTTCCACTCAACAACTATCCTGATTATTGCTTCAGGTATTTAAGGCTGGGTGAATTGAATGGGCACGGTAGCCTAGTGGTTATAATGGTGGCCTAGCAACCCAGGGGGCATGAGTTCAACTAGGAGTGGACATGTGCTGGCGGTCTGGAGAGATGCCAATGTAATACAGGTTAAATAGTTTAACATCTGTGGTAGGGAAAATTCTGGAATTTTTAACTAGAGATGAAATTACTAAATATCTAGATGAAGAGAAAATAATTAGAAGCAGCCAACTTAGATCTCAGAAGGGAAATTGTGCTTAACAGACCTGACCGAGTGGTGGATATGGCGAACAGGGGAACCGCAGCGGATGTGGTGTACATGGACTTTCAGAAAGCCTTTGACAAGGTACCACACAGTAGACTATTGGAAAGGATTCAAGTTTAAGGAATTAGGAGAAGGGAAGAAAATTGGATTAAAAACTGATTAGAAGAGATGAAATAGAGAGTAGGAGTTAAGGGTGGTTTCTCAGTGATTGGACGTGGGTTTTAGAATTGGACAGCCAGACAGTGAAGGACTGAATACTTTTAGTTGCTTATAAACTTTGTTTGCTGGGATTCACATCAAACCCAATGCATCCCTCAAACAAACCTAAACCCTCACCCCAAGCCTACTCCCTCACATATGGGAGCCAGAGAGTTCCGAATTGCTCATGCACCTGAACCTAATCATTCATCAATTGATGCAATTCGTTTATATATAATTAACAGTGGGCTGGGGTGTCCTACAGGGTTCTGTTCCAGGATCACTTCTGCTCACAGGGTACAGCAACGATTTGGATATCGGGCTAGAGGGAGTGGTGGCCAAAATAAGAGACATAGTAAATAATTCGGAGGACCAAAAGGTGGCAGAATGGGGAAAATAGCTGCAGGTGGAATTCAATGTTAGTAAATGTGAGATGGTACATTGTGATTAAAAATAAGTAATAATTGTACTTTGAATGGGGGGAGGCCGAGTGAGGTGGATGAGAGAGGGATTTGGGGGTTCAGATTCACAAGGCATTAAAAGCAGCACCTCAAATCATTAAGGCCATAAAATAATCTAATGGAATACAGGATTTCATGGCAAGACGTATAGAATATAAAAGATGAGATATAATGGTAAGCTTTATTAAGATCTCAGCTGGGTTACTGTGCAGTTTTAGGCTCCACACAATCGAAAGGATATTGAGGCAGTAGAGAGGGTACAGCCCAGATTCACTGGGATGCTGTCTGGTGGGAGGAAACTCAAATACAAAGAAAGACTTGAAAAACTGGGGATGTTTTCATGAGTTCAGAGGAGATTAAGGGGTGAATGATAGAAGTGTTTAAAGTTATGAAGGGATGGGGCAATCTGTTTCCAATAACTGAGGGGATCAAGAATGAGGGGATATAGATGGAAGATTAGATGTAAGAGGTTTAGGTCAGAGAGCAGGAGAAACTTTTTTTTACACAAAGGATTGTGAGGCTGTGGAATGGTTATAGGATGTTAGTGTTTTAAGCAGGGACTATGTCAGCTAGGTTAGATGGGTGGTTGAAGCAGAAAGGAATAAATGGATATAGGAACAGGGTGCACACATGAGGTTAGGACTACTGCTTGTGTGGAGGACAAACACCATCACAAGCTTATACCTTTTCTCATGCTCTTAACTCCCAACTCTCTAAGCTTGTGCAGAAGGACGACTCAGTGGTTCAATGAGTAGTCGGTGTGTCATTAAGCCCCACAGAGCCGGAAAGTCTCAGCTTCCATTGACGATCTGGGGTTGAGTTGACCAGTTGCAGTTCAGGCAGTGGACGTGGCACTATAACTGAGCTCAGACTAGTGGGAAAATGTAATCAGCCAAGGTTCCTGATGCGTGTCGTGGTTCCTGCTGGTAAGTGTGTATGTGCTGTAGCGGGTGAGGATAGAATTGCGGTCAAATTGCCACTCAACACTTGCCTTCCAGGCTTACACATGATGTATAAGCACTTAGGAGAGGTACCAGAAGGCCGGGTGCACTCGTTCAACCTTATTCCAGCAAGGACTCAGCACCTTCCTGCAAGATATAAAAGCTGCTGGATAGTCTAAGCTGGTTTCGTTCAACGCTACGGGTTTGCTGGGAGAATGAATGTTTCACCACATAGATTGTCCAGATTGCTATCTCCAATGCAATAGCTGGGACATGAATACCTGTCACAGAGATACCAACACCGCAATTAATTTATCTGTACCAACGTGTGACTGCATTACTGAAGCTCGCACCAAACAATTATTTTTATCCCAATCATGTTTGTGTTCTGCCACTGTGGTTTTTACATGAACAGTAATACTGGGAAGGTGCAATATCACGGCACATCTGTTAACACAATACGTTAGTTACTGAATCAAGAGTGAGAAACTGAACCCTTTGGATAACTGTATTGGAATTTGTGATGATGATGATACAGGAGCACCATGGTGCCACCGAGCCTGCTCCTCCATTTCACTGGCCATGGTAACCCTTCCATCTTTTTAATCCCAATTCCCCGCACCGTATCCATCAATGTCCTTCCTTCCGAATTAAGGATCTCATCGCCCACTTGCACAACTCGATTGGTTCTGCATCTCTGTCCTTCTGAGGCAGTGGCAATGGGGGCAAGTGGGTTGGCAGGACAGGAAGCTGGTGAACTGATGGGCCTCTTCACATAGCGGCGGGCCCCAGATATGGGCCTGTTAGTCTCCACGCTGATCTTTGCTGCGCTGCTAAGAAGGGGGGGGGTAAAGATCAATGAGTCAAGTGGTGCTACACTTGCACCCCAAACCTTTGTTTCCGCCCCCCCCCCTCCTTCCTCCCCTGAAGGCACTTTTACATTCCTTGGGAATTCTCTGCCACCTCCCCCATATGACCCATCCTCATTGGTAAGCGCAGTGCATCCAAGCTATTCGACCATGGAGGTTACACAAACCACCCTACCATAGCTTGATATTGAAGCATATACTTTCTAGCAGGGTTCAGCGATTTCTTCGAAAGACTAGAGAGTGGGGGGGGGGCAATGCAGTACTTTTGAAATGTAGTTACTGTTGTAATGTAGGAAACGTGGCAGCCAATTTGTGCACAGCAAGATCCCACAAACCGCAATGTGACGATAATCTGTTTTAATGGTGTTGGTTGAGGGATAAATATTGGTCAGGACCCCGGGGAGAACACCCCTGCTCTTTTTCAAAATAGTGCCACTGGATCTTTTACATCCGCCTGAGAGGGGCAGACGGGGCCTCAGTTTGTCCTCTCATCCGAAAGACGGCACCTCCGACAGCACAGCGCTCCCTCAGTACTGCACTGGGAGTATCGGCCTGGGTTATGGGCTCAAGTCTCTGGAGTAGTACTTCAATCTTCTGACTAAGGCAATGTAAAAGCAGGAAATGGCAGTCAGTGCGCAACCGATTTGAGATCTAGTTCCGTGGTTGTAAAAATGAATCGTAGAGAAAACAAATCCAAACCATCCATCGTCAGATGCCTGTGGCTTCTGCGCTCCTGTCACTGGGTCATGTGAACAAAATGAACTCCGCAGGACTCAAAATCAAGAGAAGGTCCCAGGTTTTAGTGAGCCATGGTGCCCACTTCAGATCTTTATCCTGTGACTCTTCTCGCTCCAGTATGGCTCAGTTGGTAGCACACTTCTTTGCCAGCACCTCCCAAACCCGCGGCCTCCACCACCTAGAAGGTCAAGGGCAGCAGGCGCATGCGAACAACACCTCTCAAGTTCCCCTCCGAGTCTCTCACACACCGTCCCAATTCAGACAAATATCAGCCGTTCATTCATCGTCGCTGGGTCAAAATCCTGGAACTCTCTACCTAACAGCACTGTGGGAGAACCTTCACCACACGGACTGCAACGGTTCAAGAAGAAGGCCCACCGCCACCTTCTCAAGGGCAACTAGGGATGGGCAATAAATGCCGGCCAGGCCATATAACAACAACTTGCATTTATACAGTGCCTAGAACATCCCAAGGTGCTGCACAGGAGCATTATCAAACATAAGGAGATATTAGAACAGGTGACCAAAGAGGCAGATTTCAAGGAGTGTCTACACTGTGATTGCCTTGGCAACGGGCAGTTGGAAAGACTATCTGTAATCACCAGGTATTGTTCTGTGATTTATAAATGCGAAGGGTTCGAGGATTTCATTTCCACATTCACCTGAGGAAGGAGGAAGCCTCCGAAAGCTTGTGAATTTCAAATAAAATTGTTGGACTATAACTTGGTGTTGTAAAATTGTTTACAATTGTCAACCCCCGTCCATCACTGGTATCTCCACATAAAAGGAGGAGAGAGAGGCACAGAGAATGAAGAATGAATATCCCTAGAATGAATTTTTAAAAAATATACTCCTGCTAAAGTCACGTGTTCAGAACTTAGGCACATAATCGAGGCTGGCGTTTCAGTGCAGCATCGAGGGAGTGCGACACTGTCGGAGGTGCTGCCTTTCGAATGAGGTGTTAAACTGAGGCTTGGCCTGTCAGTTCCGATGGTTTCAGGTGCAGGTAAAAGATCCCCTTGGTATTATTATTTCAACAAGAGCAGCGAGTCTTCCCAGTGTCATGGGCAATATTCGTGCCCTGGCCAACACCACCAAGAACAAAATGACCAGTCAGTCAGGGATTCATTTGCTGTTCCTAAGGCGCAAATTTGCTGCTGGATTTACCTATATAACAACAGTGGCAACACTACAAAAGTAATCCATTCAGAGTGAAGTGCTTTGAGAGGTTCCGTGGACAATATAAGGTGCTGTATAAATGCAAGCTCTTTCTTTCCCCGCTGATAGGAGCATGTTTACTTGTTTTCAAATCCCTCCATGGCCCTCGCCCCCTCCCTATCTCTGTAACCTCCTCCAGCCCTACAACCCTCCGAGATCTCCACGCTCCTCCAATTCTGGCCTCTTGCCCATCCCCGATTTTCATCGCTCCACCATTGGCGGCTGCGCCTTCAGCTGCCTGGGCCCTAAGCTCTGGAATTCCCTCCCTAAACCTCTGCACCTCTCTACCTCTCTACGTTAAGGCGCTCCTTATAACCTACCTCTTTGACCAAGCTTTGGTCACCTGTCCTAACGTCTGCTTATGTGGCTCGGTGTCAAATTTTGTTTGATAATCGCTCCTGTGAAGCGCCTTACTACGTTAAAGGCGCTATATAAATGCAAGTTGTCGCTGTTGTACGTGGACACTGGGTGAAGATAGGACTCGGCTTAGCGGCAGTACCCCCATGATTGAATGACGTGCCGCCATGGGCTGCCTGCACGAGCACAGGAAGTAAGGCCGCCTTGCACCAAGCACCCGCAGGGCTGCCGGTGACTCTGCTTGCGTTAGCAACTTCAGGAACGGAGGAGGACAAACAAGTGGATTGAAGAAAAAGATGTTTTAAGTAGCACCGTAGAAGTTGCCCTGTCAGCTTGCTGTGATTCAGTAGTAATGGACATGTGCATCTGTGTGCCAAACTGAGAACCAAGCGATCAGCTGAATGATGAGATCAAAGGTTAAAACCATTAGTCACCCAGGGCACCCTCAGCTTAGTCAGACACTGCACTCAACTGCTCATCAGTGCTATTCAATCATACTTAAGAGATTCCCCAGCGCCGTCAGTCATCCCGATATTACTGGTTTCGGGAAAAAAAAATCTAACAAGAAACAATACTATTAATTGTACCAGCAATTAATCATCCCGAACAGCCATAAATTTATACCAAGGCGTTACTGCAAAAATTCCAACCTTACCAGGGGAAGAATGTTCAACTACCATTCCGACTTCTAATATCAGTCTTTCCGGAGGGGGGCCCACCGGAAAGACTGATATGATAGATAATGGAAATTGGCAAGGTATCAAAGAGTCTTCAGGTTTTTGCCTCATTCAAGTGGTGTAGTGATACCTTCCCCACAGGACTGAAGCCAAGAACAATGTAACTAAAGTAATAGAATGCAATTAGTCTGAGGCTGCGAGGTTGATTTAAGCCAGACTGGAGGAGATCGGTGTCGGTGGTCTGAGCTTTCATGGAAGTTCAGGTAGATAAATTGAGATGGTGGTTAACTGAAGTCCAGATAATGGAGATTCCACTGCATGTCCAAGACAGGAATCAGTGAAAGACTTGCCTTTCTATTGCGCCTTTTAGACCCTCGGGACGTCCCAAAGCGCTTCGCAGCCAATGAAGTATTTTTGAAGTGTAGGCACTGTTGTAATGTAGGAAACGCGGCAGCCAATTTGCGCACAGCAAGATCCCACAAACAGCAATGTGATAAATGACCAGATCATCTGTTTCAGTGGTGTTGGTGGAGGGATAAATATTGGCCCAGGACACCGGGAAAAACCCCCCTGCTCTTCTTCAAAATTATGCCGTGGGATCTTTTACGTCCACCTGAGAGGGATGACGGGGCCTCAGTTTAACATCTCATCCGAAAGACGGTGCCTCCGACAGTGCAGCACTCCCTCAGTACTGTACTGGGAGTGTCAGCCTGGATTATGGGCTTAAGTCTCGAGAGTGGGGCTCGAACCCACGACCTTCATGACTCAGAAGCAAATGAGACAGAGCGAGCAAACCACTAAGCCACAGCGACTCAGACTGGAGCTAATGCCACTGGATCATGGTGATTAACAAGAGGAGACCCCCCCATTATAGGAGGGGTCTTAGAGCCATTGAAGAGGAATGGCAGAGGTTCACTGGAATGAAACCAGTTAGGGGTCTTTTTCACAGTACAGTGAAAGTTAAAGGGGGGTTTCAGAGGGTTTCTCAAACTTCTGGCAGGTTTAAGATGGTAAATAATAAAAGATTGCTGGTGAATTGGTAATAAGTGGGAGGAAATTCAAGGTTATCACCAGTAGAACAAAGGGAGAAATTAGGAGTTTTTTTTCCAAACGGGGGCATTATTGAAATACACAGTGCTTCACCACAGGGGACTTCTGAGGCAGAGACCAGAACATCGTTTAACAGGGAAGTGGAAAAGCATTTGAAAGGAAGAATGTAAAATGATACCGGCATGGGCAGGGAAATGGGCCTAGAGTAGATGAGATGAGATGAGATTAGATGAGATGAGATAAGGTTAGATGAGATGAGGTTAGATGAGATGCGATTGGCTAACTCTGGCACGAGTGCGATGGGGCAGGTGGCCACCTTCTGTGTTCAGGTGTCAGCTGTGGCTCAGTTAGTAGCAGTCCCACCTCTGAGTCAGACAGGACATGGGTTTGAGTCCCACTCTGGAGACTTGAGCACAAAAGTTTCGGCTGACACTCCAGTGCAGTACTGGGGGAGTGCTGTACTGTCAGAAGTGCCATCTTTCAGATGAGATGATAAATTGAGGCTCTATCTGTCTTCTCAGGTGGATGTAAAAGATCCCATGGCCACTATTTCAAAGAAGAGCAGGGGAGTTCTCCCTGGTATCAGAAACAGATTATCTGGTCATTATCTCATTGCTATTTGTGGGATCTTGCTGTTCGCAAGTTGGCTGCTACGTTTCCTATGTTACAACAATGACTACACTTCATTGGCTGTCTAGTGCTTTGGGACGTCCTGGGGTCTTGAAGGGCACGATATAAATGCAAGTTCTTTCTTTTCTAAATATATATTTGCCTTCTGTGTTTCAGAATACCTTTACAGAGGAGCCCTTGCTCCCCAAGTTCTGAGGCGTGTTACGCTTGTTCTGATATTTTGATAAGTTTGATAGTGTGCCCAGGATAACATACAGAACACCCTTGTTTATATTGCAGTTTCTGGTTCAATCCCATGTCTTCTTTTCTTAGAGAAGGGGCACAATAACAGTCTATTCTCAGCTTTGTTTTATCCCTTAGCTACCAAATGAATTGATTGAAACAGTTAATGAGTAAATGAACAAATATCAGGATTCACAGTGGTTGTTGGACTATGCCAACTCCCCGTATAAGGCAAATAATAAATACCTTAGAATCTCCAAACTGTATGTTAGAATTCATTTTCAGATACAGAGTAGTTCTTTTTATATTCTTGTTATGAGAGCATCTGGCTAGTTAATGGTTTGAAAGTTTTAGACAGATCCATTTCAAAGATTAACAAAAGTACCTCGCCATGAATAGAAAGCTTCAAATCAACTCCAACGATTCAAAAAGGAGCAAGCTGATGATAATCACATGCAGATTGAAATGAACAGACATTAATGGAAATTCTAAGATCTGCCAATTTCATATTTATCCGCACAGCATATTAGTGTTTGAACTGTGTGCCTTGGCTCCTCCCTCAAGCAAACCGTTCGGCCCTTGGAACATGGTGCTGAGTTGGGCTGGGACTATGATTTCTGGACGTGCGGCCGGTTTTTAACTCTTTACGCACTGTAACTGAAGCAAAGGAAGCAACACCAAGCTAAAACTAGACTGAAATGCTTCATTTTTGTCACGGGCTTCTGTGCCTCAGGATCGCAGGATGGCACATGCCAGCAAAGAAAACTAGCGGTATTGGTGTTGCTCCTGCTTGCCAACAGATTACTAAAAGATGTGTATATTTCCCTTCCCCGCAGCAGTTTCTTTTTATATCTGTAACACCCACGCCCATGAGTAGACGGTAGAGTAGGCGTAGAACTTTGGGACGAGTTACTCAGAGTTGAGTCAGAAGCTTATTCGTCATTCTCCCCTGTGGGGTATGCTGTCACTGGGAGGCTTGAACAGCAACTGCTCACCTCTGGGATCCTGGTCCAACTCCACCCTCGCAATACATCAGGGTGCCGTGTTTTGTTTGCACGCTTAAATTTCCGCCTTGGGACCAAGGCTTGACTCCATCACTATCAGATGGACTGTAATATCACTTTCACAAGCTCTCTCTCTCTGGAGAAATGAATCTGCGTCCATCTTAACCCAGTTGCTCAGTGCAAACTTACCAATAATTCACTTGGGATGGATGATAGGAAGAAAGGAACAGGAGGAGGCCATTCAGCCCCGAGAGCCTATTCCGCCATTCAATTAGATCACGGCTCATCTACCCGCTTTGGTTCCGTAACCCTTAATACCCTTAGAATCATAGAATCATAGAAGTTTACAACATGGAAACAGGCCCTTCGGCCCAACATGTCCATGTCGCCCAGTTTATACCACTAAGCTAGTCCCAATTGCCTGCACTTGGCCCATATCCCTCTATACCCATCTTACGCATGTAACTGTCCAAATGCTTTTTAAAAGACAAAATTGTACCCGCCTCTACTGCCTCTGGCAGCTCGTTCCAGACACTCACCGCCCTTTGAGTGAAAAAATTGCCCCTCTGGACCCTTTTGTATCTCTCCCCTCTCACCTTAAATCTATGCCCCCTCGTTATAGACTCCCCTACCTTTGGGAAAAGATTTTGACTATCTACCTTATCTATGCCCCTCATTATTTTATAGACTTCTATAAGATCACCCCTTAACCTCCTATTCTCCAGGGGAAAAAGTCTCAGTCTATCCAACCTCTCCCTATAAGTCAAACTTAACCTAACAAAAATCCATCAATCTATCAGTCTCAGTTTTGAAATTTTCAATTGACCCCCAGCCTCAATGGCTTTTTGGGGGAGAGAGTTCCAGATTCCCACTCCCCTCTATGTGAAGAAGTGCTTCCTGACATCACCCCTGAACGGCCTAGCTCTAGTTTTAAAGGTTATGATGTGGGGAAATGATGCTGTAACTGGTGCTCTGCTGGACTTGTGGCTAATGGACCCTGGGGGTGAAATTTCTGCCTTCACTAATTTCAATGAGGCATGAGCAGCAAATACCAATTTTTATTCTACTGTTGCGCACTTTTTCAATAAAGGCTCCCGGATTTTAAAATTCTCATCCTTGTTTTCAAATCTTTCCATGGCCTCGCCCCCCTCCCTATCTCTGTAATTCTCCGAGACCTCTGCGCTCCTCCAATTCTGGCTTTTTGCGTAACCCCGATTTTCATCGCTCCACCATTGGCGGCCGTGCCTTCAGCTGCCTGGGCCGTTACCTCTGGAATTCCCTCCCTAAATCTCTCCGCCTCTTTCACCTCCTTTAAGATGCTCCTTAAAACCTCTTTGACCAAGCTTTTGGTCACTTGTCTTAACATCTCCTTATGTGGCTCGGTGTCAAATTTTGTCTGATAATCGCTCCTGTGAAGCGCCTTGGGACGTTTTACCACATGAAAGGCGCTGTATAAATGCAAGTTGTTGTTGTAAATTGGCAAAGATACTAATTTCACAGTCGTTGGGAGGAAGCTTTACTCCGCATCTGTTCCATGCCATACCTGACCTGCGGGAGCTTGATGCTGACACTGGATGCCAAAATTTAGCAGAACGCTTTTTTCTCAGTACTGTCGTATCTCAACTTGTTGAGCACAATAAAGTCACTCTTCTGCTTTTGTTGTAAAATATGTATTTATGTTTTGATTCGTGAGCACTGAGGGAACTAAATTAACACAAAGGCAGCTGAAGCACCCCAGGCCTATGGCGATCTATGGCGTTAACTCAACTCAATTATCCTGTCAAGTAGTTCCCCTGATGAAGTCTCTGTTTAGCCAAAAATATCACTGCTAACAAAACACAATCAGTACCACAGAATTTACAGCGCAGAAACAGGCCATTCGGCCCAACTGTTCTGTGCTGGTAGTAACGCTCCACACAAGTAAATGGATGTTAAGACTGCTGCAGTTTAATAATGAGAGGTCGTGTTGGATCTCAGTGTGGATTAACCCCACCTGGTGTGTACCAAGCTTGAAAAGCTGAAGGTTTATTCCCTGATCTCATCTCAACTGGGGGCAGCAGTTGGCAACGCTACACTGGCCTAGGAAGCAGAGAAATGCAGCTCTGGATACCCGCTCCTGATTGCTGCCCTGTGACCCCTGCCGGATGTCATGCGAAGACAGGGGTCAGGTGCTGTTGTGATGCTTTCCACGGTTGAGAAACCCATTCATACCTCAAGGCTCCAGTCTGTGAAAATGGCACGTTTGAGAGAGGGTACTGTGGGCTGTCAGCACTCACTGAACCCCACATCCCAGCGAGTGCCTTCTGAACAGGAGGGCAGCAAGAACAAAAGATCAATTATAAATCTTTGTTGCTACTCATTAAAGTCAAATCACATAAGAGTTTAAAGCACAGAATCAGGCCATTCGGCCCAACTGGTCCATGCTGGTGTTTATGCTCCACACGAGCCTCCTCCCTTCCTACTTCATCTCACCCTATCAGCATATCCTTCTATTCCTTTCTCCCTCATGTGTTTATCCAGCTTCCCCTTAAATGTATCTCTGCTATTCGCCTCAACTACTCCTTGTAATAAGAACATAAGAAATAGGAGCAGGAGTAGGCCAATCGGCCCCTCGAGCCTGCTCCGCCATTCAATAAGATCATGGCTGATCTGATCCTAACCTCAAATCTAAATTCATGTCCAATTTCCTGCCCGCTCCCCGTAACCCCCACATTCTCACCACTCTCCGGGTAAAGAAGTTTCTCCTGAATTCCTTATTAGATTTATTAGTGACTATCTTATATTTATGGACCCTAGTTCTGGTCTCCCCCAACAAGTGGAAACATCTTCTCTACGTCTACCCTATCGAACACTTTCATAATCTTAAAGACCTCCATCAGGTCACCCCTCAGTCTTCTCTTTTCCAGAGAAAAGAGCCCCAGCCTGTTCAGTCTTTCCTGATGGTTATAACCTCTCAGTTTTGTTATTTTTGTAAATATTTTTTGCACCTTCTCCAGTGCCTCTCTATTTTTTGCAATATAGAACCACAGTGGTATGAAGTAACATTGTGGTAAACCGCACATGGGTGATAATCTGCCAGGTATCGGCCTTGGCTCAGTGGGTAGCCCTCTCGCCTCTTGAGTTAAAAAGGCATGGGTTCAAGTCCCACTCCAGAGATTTGAGCACAAAATTTAGGCTGACACCCCAGTGCAGTACTGAGGGAGTGCTGCAATGTCGGAGGTGCCGTCTTCAGATATGGTGAGATGAAGTAAGGGGGGAACGAGGCTCGTGTGGAGCACAAACACTGGCATAGACCAGCTGGGCCGAACGGCCTGTTTCTCTGCTGTAAATACCATGGAACCTGCCTGACTCTCAGCTCACTGATTCCAACAGAATGAAAATCGGATGGATTCTCTAATGGGCAGGTGATCTGCTCTGCTGTAATACTGTCCACGCGGTGAAGGCAAACATCTATCTCACAGTCAATCCCAAAAGTTAAGTCACGTACAGTTTGATCTCTGATCTGTGCTGAGTCAGCTGATATCAGCCACCAGAGTGTCAGAAATAGCCTCAAAGTTTACAAAAGGAAAATCAGTCAGGATTTGGTCTCCTAATCATTAACCTCCTGTGTGTGTGTGTGTGTGTGGGATCGGGATCGGCCTTGGATGTGATGATCGCCATGGTCAGATAGCCTGGTGACGCTCACTGTCGAGGCTCACATGTGGGTGGTGGCCCCTTGGCAAAGACTAAAGGCAACCGGTCCCCAACAAAGAATCAGCGCCTTTAGGAAAGGAGACAAGCAAACATTGGCAAAGAATGAAAAATGTTGAACAAAACTGACTTCCCACTTGTTGACTGGCATACACCTTTTGTGATATTAAATATTAAATCCACCCAAATTCATTTTCAAATTTGGTCCAGCTATTCAAATGAGCTCTTTCAATAATTCAGTTGACAAGCCACTTAACAATTCTTTACCGATGTGTTCAAAATCTCCACTGCTGTCCGATTTATTTGCTTCTGCATGCAGTGGCGTGCTTGTGTGATCAGCTCAGGGCTACGAGGTGCTTAAGGGTAGACTTCATTGCTACAGTGAGTTTATCTCTCTCGCTTTCTAAATTTTCTCCCCCATCTCTTCCGAAGGCACTGACTCCTGCTAAGGTTCGGCTTCCAAAAGCCCCAGCAGGCCTTGTTACTTCGCCAAAGTGGCCAATCTTCATGCGCGAGTATTGGCAGGCTATTCTTCTGTGGAGGGCATCGCATTCAAGCTTGACATTCCCACACCTGATGGGTTCACTGATGGTAATTGAGAGTAGGAATCTAGGTTAATATTTCCACACTCCCTTGTCCAGTTGTACAATGAGGCCCATTTTACCATCTAGCTTGTTGTTCCAGCTGAGGCTGGTTCATTCACTGGGACTCTCGTGGTCTATCTGACTCAGTACAACACTGAATTGAATGCAGCAAGACATCAATGAGTACGGTTTATCCAATGTGTTTCAGTGTACAATGAGTCGGGTTCCGTCTTCATTGCACTGCAAAATGCAATCACCCCATGACAATCAGGTGTCAGCTTGGCTCAGCGGGTAGCACTCTTGCCTCTGAGTCAGAAGGTCATGAGTTCAGACGCCACTGGAGAGTCTTGAGCCCATAATCCAGGCTGACACTCCCGGTGTCAGTACTGAGGGAGTGCTGCACTGTCGGAGGTGCCTTCATTCGGATGAGACGTTAAACCGAGGCCCCGTCTGCCCTTTCAGGTGAACGCTAACGATCCCATGGCACTATTCAAAGAAGAGCAGGGGAGTTCTCCCGATGTCCTGGCCAATATTTATCCTTCAACCAAGAGCTAAAACAGATTATCTGGTCATTTATCACATTGCTGTTTGTGGGAACCTGCCGTGGACAAATTTTTGGTTCCGACATTACAACAGGGACAACATTTCAAAAATACTTCATTGGTTGAAAAGCACTTTGGGACATCCTGAGGTTGTGAAAAGCACTATAAAAATGCAAGTCTTTCTCTCTTTCCTTCTTTCAAAGAGTGCTTTAATCTTGCGGAGAAGGACAGATTGCCCAAATGCCCTGCCTTCAACTGACCCGCTCTCTCGTCATTGGTCACCCGACATGTCCGTCCTCACGGCGCCCCGCCTTCTTATGCCAACTCTGGTTGGATGTATTCCTGGAGGTTTTATCACAAGACCTCCTGCCTGCAACTGACCCGCTCTCTCGTCATTGGTCACCCGACATGTCCGTCCTCACGGCGCCCCGCCTTCTTATGCCAGATTTTCGAATCTGAATTCATCTCCTCCTGGCTGGTCCCAGAACAGCAATGAAATAAATGAGCAGATCACCTGTTTGAGGTGCTGGTTGATATTGGCCAGGACCCTGGGTTCCTGGTCCAAAGGAACACTGCTACATCATAGGCGCAAGACGGGATAAGTAAGAGTCGGGCTTTCAAGACTCAAAACATTGCATTGATGAGCGTAGGTCGATGTGTGTTGAATAAAGGTGGCCAGCGTTTTTTTGTAGCACTTGGGCTAGTCTCTAGGTCAGTTATTTGTTTGATCAGGCCTACCAACTCTTGGCAGAAAACTCAAGCATGAGGTTGAAATCTTGCCACCACTGCACCCACCCAGCCCCCCCCCCCCCCCACCCCAGGATCAACATCACACCTCTGTAGGCACCATGCCCATAATTCCTAGGCGAGTGAGAGAAAGGAAGAGGTATTTATGGAGTGCTATGATTTTAATGGGAGACTTTCTCTACCGTTATGAATGCTGGGATACCCTCGGCCTCATTTCACAGCCAGCGAATGCAAGAGAAGAGACTTGCAAGTCCCACAGCCGGGCAGGCTGTGCAGAGACAAGGAGCGATCAAAAAGATGATAGAAGACTATAATATTGGCACGTGGCTGTCCTCTGTGGCCTATGTGGCAGACCAGGGTCGCCAACTCTGGTTGGATGTATTCCTGGAGGTTTTATCACAAGACCTCCTGCCTTCAACTGACCCGCTCTCTCGTCATTGGTCACCCGACATGTCCATCCTCACGGCGCCCCGCCAATCGGCAAGCGAGGAGACTCTTCATTACCCGATTGGATGGTTCTTGACTGTTAGTCACATTGCATTTTGCTCCCAATATTTTTAGAATAAAAGTAAACAAAGAAAATTTTTAAAAACACAATTTTTTTTAAGGCCCCAGCGATTTTTCTCTCCCTGGCTTTGCTCGCAGCAGAGTCCTGGAGATTAGTCTTTCATTCCTGGAGACTCCAGGACAATCCTGGATGGTTGGAAAACCCTACGACAGAGGCAGCATGCTGCTTTGAACCACACTTGGGTTTTCACGCGAGTATCCACCTCAGGTGTGCGTCTCGCAGTTGGAAATCTCAGGATCCGTCCAATACTGACCGCTCTGATGGTAAGACTTGAGAAAATGACCCCGTCTCGATACCCGCCAACCACCGTGGATCAGCAGGCGTTCGGGCCCAGGCTCTTCCTGCCCATACGGAAACTCCGCAATACAGCATCTCCAAGCCATTAATAAAATATAAGGATCAGGGGAAAAACAAAAATGATAAAATGGTCTCATTTTTCAGGGAGTGCAGGAGACAGATAATTATTTATCCATCTGTTGGGACACATCAAATCAATAAGAGGCAGCTTTTTCCAGTAAAACCATGCAGGATGCAACTGAACGATTTTTTCCTTTTCGTGCTCAAAGTTAAAGGTATCAGTGGGACACTTCTCCTTTCAGGCACACAGCGTCAGGTTTCAAGCTCTCCCAGGTCAGGTGCGGCACTGCCAAAATGAAGAGTACAGAAGAAGAAAGAGAGAAAGACTTACATTCCCATAGCGCCTTTCATGACCCTTGGGACCTCCCAAAGCGCTTCACAGCCAATGAAGTACTTTTTGAAGTGTAGTCACTGTTGTAATGTAGGAGACGTGGCAGCCGATTTGCGCACAGCAAGCTCCCACAAACAGCAATATGATAATGACCAGATCATCTGTTTTTTAGTGATGTTGGTTGAGGGTTGAATATTTTCCAGGACTCCCCTGCACAAAATAGTGCCGTTGGATCTTTTACGTCCGCCGGAGAGGGCAGTCGGTTTAACATCTCATCCGAGAGATGGCGCCTCCGACAGTGCAGCACTCCCTCAGTACTGCACTGGGAGCGTCAGCCTAGATTTTGTGCTCCAGTCTCTGGAGTGGGACATGAACCCACGACCTTCTGACTCAGAGGCGAGAGTGAGAGCTACCATTGAGTTTCTCACTCTGCCCCAGCACCCTCCTCAGCCCCCGAAATTCAGAGCAGCAGCCACTCCTGTACCAGTGTGACATTTTTGTTCTGCTTCCCAGTCTACGGCCTCTTCTGTGTGAGATTGTAACGTACTGAGCGGCTCAGGGACAGTTTTGTGGAGTTGAGGTGCAGATCAGCCATGATCTAATTAAATGGCGGAACAGGCTCGAGGGGCTGAATGGCCCACTCCTGTTCCTATGAGCCCATGCTCACTAGGAGCTGGATTGAGACTGCCTGTACTCATGTCACATGGGACCCTTATAGCCAGCAGAGAGAGGAGACCTTTATCCCGTCAGTCTGTGCTAGACTTGTGCCTGACCGAGACAACAGGAGCCTCTCATCGCAGCAGGGTGTTACAGTGCGTTTTATTAAGTTGCTTTATCCCTGCTCTATCTATGTTTATGTGTGTGTGCATTCACTTTCAATTAAAAAGGAAAAAAGTGGCTCAGTGGGTATCTCACTCCCCTCTGAGTCAATCGGTCATGGGTTCGAGCCCCACTCAAGAGACTTGAGCACAAAATTCAGGCCGACACTCCCAGTGTCAGTACTGAGGGAGTGCTTTTGGATGAGATGTTAAACCGAGGCCTCTTATGCCCTCTCAGGTTGCACGTAAAAGATCCTATAGCACTATCCCAAGAGCAGGGAAGTTCTGGTCAATATTTATCCCTCAGCCAATACCACCCTAAAACCGATTACCTGGTTATTATCTCACTGCTGCTTGTGGGATCTTGCTGTGCGCAAATTGGCTGCTGCCTTTCCTACATTGCGACAATGGCTACGCTTCAAAGGTTCCTGAGGTCGTGAAGGACGCCATGTAAATGCAGGTCTTCCTTTCTTTTCCGGGCTACTGTTCCAACACATACTTCATTAAACCAGGAGCGTGAGCCAGTGTGTATCTGCTGCGATGGGAGGTCACGCATGGGATGCTGCGCCAAACCTGATTGGCTGGATCAGCACCCAGATGACACCTGGATTTGGTCGATAGGTTGCCAGTCCCTGCTTAATGCTCTTCCCATTGGCCCCATTCTTCAGCCAACCTTCTGCTGCCGGCTGCTTCTCTCCCTGGACTTTTCATAATCTCTACCAAGCCTTCAAAGCATTTCCATTTGGAATGGATGCCAAGTACTACTTTCAATGCCAACAAGCAAGATGTATGAGCATTCAGTGAGCGTGGGGTAACAATGCGAGAGGGTTGGTGTGACAAGAGAGTCGGGACAAGGTGATAATGTGCGTGCTGCGATTAGGTGCATCCCGCGAGGACCCTGGTGCCATCCCATAATAACTACACCAATAAATCCAATCGGGAATTCAGGAGAAACTTCTTTACCCAGAGAGTGGTGAGAATGTGGAACTCACTACCACATGGAGTAGTCGAGGCAAATAGTATCGATACATTTAAAGGGAAGCTAGATAAACACATGAGGGAGAAAGGAATAGAAGGATATGCTGATAGGGTGAGATGAAGAGGGGTGGGAGAAGACTCATGTGGAGCATAAACACTGGCAGGGACCAGTTGGGCCGAATGGCCTATTTCTGTGCTGCAAATTCTATGTAAATCTATGCAATCAGCACCCTGGCCCTGATAATATCCTGTACATTTCGACACCCTGATCCGATAATAAGCTGCACAATGTAATATGTTGCCCCACACGATAGCCTTCACCCCTAGCCCATAATAAGAAACTGCAAGCTATGGTATTCTTTGGCAAAAGAACCAAAGGCGACATGAGGAAAAACTTTTATACACAGCGAGTAGTTATGATCTGGAATGCGCTGCCTGAAAGGGCGGTGGAAGCAGATTCAATCGTGGCTTTCAAAAAAGGAATTGGATAAATACTTGAAGGGAAAAAATTTCCAGGGCTACAGGGAAAGAGTGGGGGAATGGAACTAACTGGATTGCTCTTACAAATAGCTGGCACGGGCTCGATGGGCTGAATGGCCTCCTTCTGTGGTGTTCTGATTCTATGATTCTTTACCCAAGCACATGATACTCTGCATCAACAATAACTTGCATTTATACAGGGCCTTTGACGTAGTAAAACATCCCAAGGCGCTTGACAAGAGCGTCACCATACATAATTTGACACCGAGCCACGTAAGGAGATATTAGGACAGGTGACCAAAAACTTAGTCAAAGAGGTAGGTTTTAAGGAACGTCTTAAAGAGGAGAGAGAGGTAGAGAGGTTTAGGGAGGGAATTCCAGAGCTTAGGGCTTAGGCAGCTGAAGGCACGGCCGCCAATGGTGGAGTGATTAAAATCGGGGATGTGCAAGAGGCCAGAATTGGAGGAGTGCAGGGACCTGGGAGGGTTGTAGGGCTGGAGGAGGTTACACAGATAAGGAGAGGCGAGGCCATCCCTGCAATAATCCAGCTCCAGTAGTTACAAGTACCATTGGATACTCTGTGCCCAGATGAGCTGGACCGAGGGGAGAGATTGCAATTCACAAACCGGAAAAGCAGCTGATCTACAAATCTTTCTCATGGAGCTTGGAGAACAATAACAGCAATCTTCTCAAGATGTAGAGAAGAACTCAATTGATTCTTGTCATTAAATATTCACAAACCAAACATTATTGCCTTTGTGTTTTCTTACTTTTCTTTGATTAATGCACCTTTTCTGCAAACAGGCGCTTGTCCGAACGTCTCCACAGATCATTTATATGCTGCTCTGTGATAAACAACATTTCTTTTGAAGCATTTTTTAAAATTTCACCAGCTGGATAGGGGAAGCATCGACCATTCTGCCATCCAACCTTGCCCAGATCAAACGTACAGTGCTCCCATCAGTGCATCCGACTGCATTTTGAATGATTCCAGGGTTGTTGCCTCCACCACACTATCCCAGAGTCCACTCCCAGTGTTAATCACCATTTATAGCAACAACGGAACAGGAGGCGGCCATTCAGCCCCTTGAGCCTGCTCCGCCATTCAATTAGATCATGGCTGATCTGTGCCTCAACTCCATTTACCCGCCTTTGCTCCATATCCCTTGATAACCTCAGCCAACAAAAATCTATCCATCTCAGTCTTGAAAGCTCCATTGGCCCCCAGCATCCACAGCCTTTTGGGAGAGAGAATTCCAGATTTCCACTGCCCTTTGTGTCAAAAGGTGCTTCCTGATTTCCCTCCTGAACGGCCTGGCCCTAATTTTAACATTGTGCACCCTCGTTTTTGATTCCCCCACCAGAGGAAATAGTTTCTCCGTATCTACCCTATTGAATCCTTTTAACATTTTAAACGCCTCAGTCATCAATCTCCTAAACTCAAGGGAATACAAGCCGAGTTTGTGTGAGGGAGACCTTCCTGATACACATGCTAAGTTTGCCTTTTGCCAAACATGACATCTGAGAAAACAAGACATGATGGAAAGATGCTCAAAATAGTTTGGGATCTGCCTCACACTGGGAAATGATTTTACCAGAGAACATAAACACTTCATTGAGATTTACATGTTAACACTTCCTCATTTAGAAGAAATTACCTTCCTCTCCATCAATAGGGCTCCAGGTTGCCCCTTTGAGATCTGATTCTTTACCTGGTAGAACCTCCCTTACAAAGCTGCTCTACAACTTAAAAATCTCTTAGCCCTCATAGGGTTGACTGGCACTTTGAAGATTAACTGGCCATTCACCTAATGACTGCGGGATCTTGTGTTCAAAATTGTTTTCACGTTTTCCTATGTAAACAACAGTCACTGTGTTTGAATTGAATTCATTGTACGTATAGTGATTTGAAATGTTTCCAAGGGAAGTGATAAATGAAAGTCTTTCTTCCCATTATTCCAAAGAAAGAACTTGCATTTCTATAGTGCCTTTCATGACCTCAGGATGTCCCAAAGCACTTTACAGCCAATGAAGTACTTTTGAAGTATAGTCACTGTTGTAATGTAGGAAAAAGTCTTCATTGACTCAAAGCCTTACTCCCAATTGGGGTATAAATCTGCTTAGTCGGTAAATATGCGATGTGTTATCAAGCTATACAGGTCAGAAAACCTCACCTTAATCCCCAGTCTGTGATAGTTAGCTACCTACAGGAGTAAATTTACTCTTCATCAGGTTATTGACTTGTCCCTCCCATGTGGCAAGCTTTGGCACTTGCTGGTCTGATGGGGGTCTCGGGATTGCTATGGACGCTGTCTTCACGTGTGATTGGCCTTGGCATAGCCCATTCACCTATTGACCTGCCTGCAACAGTAAAAGAGCAAGTGGACAGGCCACTACCAGGATCTACTCTTTTTTTGCTGCGCACTTTGTACAAATACATAATGGAAATTGTGCCAGTGTGCAGTGATATCACAATGATCTGAAGCTTGGCAAATGCAGTGGAGATGAGGAGATCAATAAACATGATATTACTGTCCTTTCAACAAAAAAAGCTTGCATTTATACAGCCTCTTATCACGTCTCAGAAATACCTGAAAGTCCTTCACATATAATGATTCACTGTTATTATACAGTCAAACATGGCAGCCATTTCACACCGATCCCACAAAAAGCAATAAGGTGAATGTCCGGCTAATCTGTTTCTTGGTGGCATTGTTTAAAGGAGGAATGTTGGCCAGGACACCTAGTCTTCAAATAGAACAATGGGATCTTACCGGAGCACGTATATATAAATATCAGTCCTTAGCTTAACATCTCATCTGAAGAACATCCAGCAATGCAGCACTCCTTCGGTATGGCACTGAAATGTCAGCCCAGATTATGCGCTCAAGTACTGGAGTGGAGCTTGAAGCCACAACCGTTGGCTTGTGGGGACGGTTCAGGTGAGGGGAAATTTATAAATCTAAAGAGAAAAGTCAAGGCCATAGAGCAGTGTAGCGATTTGGGTAAAGATAAGCAGAGTGTGTCAGGAAGGGACAGAGAGTTTAATGGTAATTGTGCATCAGTGACAGGTCAAATCAGGGAAAAGTAGTAAAAAGTTAAAATTAAAGGCACTTTATCTGAATGCACGAAGCATTCGTAACAAGATAGACGAATTAATGGCACAAATAGCAATAAATGGGTTTGATCTAATAGCCATTACTGAGACGTGGTTGTAAGGTGAGCAAGGTCGGGAACTAAATATTCCAGGGTATTTGACGTTTCAAAAAGACAGACAAAATGGAAAAGGAAGGGGAGTAACCCTGATAATAAAGGATGACATAAAGACAGTAGTGAGAAAGGATCTTGGCTCAGAAGATCAGGAAGTAGAATCAGTCTGGGTGGAGATAAGAAATAACAAGGGGCAGAAAACACTGGTGGGAGTAGTTTATAGGACCCCGAGCAGTAGTTATACTGTTGGACAGAGTATTAATCCAGAAATTAGAGAAGCTTGTAACAAAGGTAATGAAATAATCCTGGGGGACTTTAATCTTCATATAGACTGGGCAAATCAAATTGACAAAAGTAGTTTGGAGGACGAGTTCGTGGAATGCATTCGAGACAGTTTCCTAGAACAATACACATGGAACCTACCAGGGAACAGGCTATTTTAGATCTTGTCTTGAGTAATAAGACAGGGTTAATTAGTAATCTCATAGTAAGGGATCCTCTGGGGAAGAGTGATCATAATATGATAGAATTTCACATTTAGTTCAAGAGTGACATACTTAAGTCCGAAACCAGAGTCTTAAACTTAAACAAAGCCAATTACATAGGTATGAGGGGCGAGTTGTCGAAGGTAGATTGGGAAATTAGATTAAAAGATATGACAGTAGATAAGCAATGGTGAACATTTAAATAAATATTTCATAATTCTCAACAAATAAACATTCCATTCAGAAATAAAATCTCCACAGGAAAAGTGATCTATCCGTGGCTAACTAGAGAAGTTAAGGATAGTATTAGATTAAAAGAAGAGGCTTATAATGTTGCCAAGAAGAACAGTGAGCCTGAGGATTGGGAGAGTTTTAGAAACCAGCAAAGAATGTCCAAAAAATTGATAAAGAGGGAGAAAAAAGAATCTGAGAGTAAACTAGCAAGAAACATAAATACAGATTGTAAGAGCTTCTACAAGTATGTAAAAAAGAAGAGAGTAGCAAAAGTAAACATGGGTCCCTTAGAGGCTGAGGCAGGAGAAATTATAATGGGGAATAAGGAAATGGCAGAGACATTAAACAAATATTTTGAATCTGTCTTCACAGTAGAAAACACAAAAAACATACCAAAAATAGTGGGGAACCAAGGGTCTAATGAGAGTGAGGAACTTAAAGTAATTATTATCAGTAAAGAAAAAGTACTGGAGAAATTAATGGGACTGAAAGCCAACAAATCCCCTGGACCTGATGGCCTACATCCTAGGGTTCTAAAAGAGGTGGCTGCAGAGATAGTGGATGCATTGGTTGTGATCTTTCAAAATTCCCTAGATTCCAGAACGGTCCCAGTGGGTTGGAAGGTAGCAAATATAACACCACTATTCAAGAAAGGAGGGAGAGAGAAAACAGGGAACCCAAGGCCAGTTAGCCTGACATTAATTGTCGGGAAAATGCTGGAATCCATTATTAAGGACGTGGTAACAGGGCACTTAGAAAATCATAACCTGATTAGGCAGAGACAACATGGTTTTATGAAAGGGAAATCATGTTTGACAAATTTATTAGAGTTTTTTGAGGGTGTAACTAGCAAGGTAGATAAAGGGGAATCAGTGGATGTAGCATATTTGGATTTTCAAAAGACATTCGATAAGGTGCCGCACAAAAGGTTGTTACACAAGATAAGGGCTCATGGGGTTAGGGATAGTATATTATCATGGATAGAGGATTGGGTAACGGACAGAAAACTGAGAGTAGGAATAAACTGGTCATTCTCAGGTTGGCAGGCTGTAACTAGTGGGGTGCCGCAAGGATCGGTGCTTGGGCCTCAGCTATTTACAATCTATATTAATGACTTAGATGGAGGGACCGAGTGTAATGTATCTAAGTTTGCTGACGATACAAAGCTAGGTGGGAAAGTAAGCTGCGAAGAGGACACAAAGAGTCTGCAAAGGGATATAGACAGATTAAGTGAGTGGGCAAGAAGGTGGCAGATGGAGTATAATGTGGGGAAATGTGAGGTTATTCACTTTGATAGGAAGAATAGAAAAACAGAATATTTTTTAAATGGTGAGAATCTATTAAATGCTGGTGTTTCAGAGGGATTTGAGTGTCCTTCTACACGAAAATCAGAAAGTTAACATGCAGGTACAGCAAGCAATTAGGAAGGCAAATTGCATGGTGGCCTTTATTGCAAGGGGGTTGGAGTACAAGAGTAAGGAAGTCTTGCTGCAATTGTGCAGGGCTTTGGTGAGACCACATCTGGAGTACTGTGTACAGTTTTGGTCTCCTTACCTAAGGAAGGATATACTTGCCTTAGATGTGGTGCAACAAAGGTTCGCCAGATTGATTCATGGGATGAGAGGGTTGTCCTATGAGGAGATATTGAGTAGAATGGGCTGATACTCTCTGGAGTTTAGAAGAATGAGAGATGATCTCATCGAAACATATAAGATACTGAGAGGGCTTGTCAGGGTAGATGCTGAGAGGCTGTTTCCCCTGCCTGGAGAGTCTAGAACTAGGGGACATAGTCTCAGGATAAGGGGTCAACCATTTACGACTGAGATGAGGAGAAATTTCTTCATAAGACCATAAAAGATAGGAGCAGGAGTAGGCCATTCGGCCCCTCGAGCCTGCTCTGCCATTCAATAAAATCATGGCTGATCTGATTTTTACCTCAACTCCACTCTCCTGCCCTCTCCCCATATCCTTTGACTCCCTCGCTGATCAAAAATTTCTCTAACTCAGCCTTGAGTGTATTCAATGACTCAGCCTCCACAGCTTTTAGGGGTAAAGAATTCCAAAGATTTATGACCCTCTGGGAGAAGAAATTCCTCCTCATTTCCATCTTAAACGGGCGACCCCTTATTCTGAGACTATGCCCCCTAGTTTTAAATTCCCCCATGAGGGGTAACATCCTCTCAGCATCTACCCTATCGAGTCCCCTCAGAATCTTGTATGTTTCAATAAGGTCTCCACTTATTCTTCTAAATTCCAATGAGTATAGACCCAACCTGTTCAAACTTTCCTCATAAGACAACCCTTCCATACCCAGAAACAACCTAGTGAACCTTCTCTGAACTGCCTCCAATGCAAGTATGTCCATCCTTAAATAAGGGCACCAGAACTGTACGGAGTACTCCAGGTGTACCAGCACCCTGTACAGTTGTAGCATGACTTCCCTGCTTTTATACTCCATCCCCCTAGAAATAAAGGCCAATATTCCGTTTGCCTTCCGGATTACCTGCTGCACCTATATGTTGATTTTTTGTGTTTCATGTACCCAGATCCCTCTGTACCGCAGCATTTTGTAGTATTTCTCCATTCAAATAATATTTTGCTTTTTTATTTTTCCTCCAAAAGTGGACGACTTCACATTTTCCCACATTATATTCCATCTGCCAAGTTTTTGCCCATTCGCTTAACCTGTCAATATCCCTTTGCAGACATTTTGTGTCCTCCTCACAACTTGCTTTTCCACCTATCTTTGTATCATCAGCAAATTTGGCCACAAGACACTCTGTTCCTTCATCCAAGTCACTGATATATATTGTAAATAGTTGAGGCCCCAGCACTGAGCCCTGCGGCACCCCACTAGTTACAGATTGCCATTTTGAAAATGACCCTTTTATCCCGACTCTTTGTTTTCTGTTAGTTAGCCAATCCTCTATCCTTGCCAGTATATTACCCCCAACACCATGAGCTCTTATCTTGTGCAGTAATCTTTTATGTGGCACCTTATCGAATGCCTTTTGGAAATCCAAATATACTGCATCCATTGGTTCCCCTTTATCCACCCTGCCCGTTACTTCCTCAAAGAACTCTAATCAATTTGTCAGACACGATTTCCCCTTCATAAAACCATGTTGACTCTCCTTGATTGTATTATGAGTGTCCAAATGTCCTGTTACTACTTCCTTAATAATGGATTCTAGCATTTTCCCAATGACAGATGTTAGGCTGACTGGTCTATAGTTACCTGCTTTCTGTCTCACTCCCTTCTTGAATAGGGGTGTTACGTTTGCGGTTTTCCAATCCGCTGGGACCTTTCCAGAATGTAGTGAATTCTGGAAGATTACAACCAATGCATCCACTATCTCTGTAGCCACTTCCTTTAAGACCCTCGGATGCAAGCCATCAGGTCCAGGGGACTTGTCAGCCTTTAGACCCATTAGTTTACCAAGTACTTTTTCTCTAGTGATCTTCACTCAGAGGGTTGTGAATCTTTGGAATTCTCTACCCCAAAGGGATGTGGATGCTCAGTTATTGAGTATAGTCAAGGCTGGGAGAGATAGATTTTTGGACTCTCGGGGAATCAAGGGATATGGGGATCGGGCAGGAAAGTTAAGTTGAGGTCGAAGATCAGCCATGACCTTATTGAATGGTGGAGCAGGCTTGAGGGGCCATATGGCCTACTCCTGCTCCTATTTCTTATGTTCCTATCCTCTTCTGTGTCAGAGGTGCCAATGTATGAGAGGAGGCTGGGGCTAAGAATGAGAAGAGGCAGATTCTCTGAATCTGTAGAATGAAAAGCAGATCTTTGGAACAGGAAAAGGCCTCGAGGTGTAACAAGCCAGCTCCTTTTTAAAAAAAATAAATGAATCTCAAATCTGTCCATGAGTCTTCTCAACATGTCCCTCAATCCCTTCCCACCAGAAACATGTCCAATTGGCTCTTAAAACCCACTTATCCTGACTGCTTCATAAACATTGAAGACTGTTTATTTTTGAAAATATGGATCTATCATATTGTTTACATTGATTTTATCTGCCACATTATATACTTAGGACATTATTTTAACTGGATTTCCAACTTAGTATTTTCTAATAATGCAGAATCACATACTGAAAAACAGGCATTGCGCAGGGAGCTGCAAGGGTATCATTCAATGAGGGAAGGAGAGGGTCTAAGTGGTCCCACAAGGGACTCCAAGCTCTTCTTCCTCACACCCCCACAGTATTGAAACTGAGACCCATTCTTTCCTTGCCTCTTACGTTCTACAACCCAGGCTCAGCAACACCTCGCCACTGCTGCTCGACCTAGCTCGTCGCCTTTCTCAACCTTGCCGCACTGTGAATCTCAGCCCTCGGCCGCAGTTTTCTCAACGTAAAATGAGAGAGAAACAGAATCCAAGGATTGAATTACAGCCTGTGACTCCCTCAGCTGCATCTTCAACCGCTGGAATGCAACCCAGGCACCACTTCAATTGGAAATGACTGAACTCGGAAAATGTATAGTCACTAGGATGTTAATGAGAAGCCGGTTGGCGGGAGGGGACAACATGATTGACAGCTGTCTCTAACAAGATCGATTCTGATACACATCTGGATGAGAAGTTAAACTCATGCCCCATCTGTCAAAGATCCCAAGGAGCGTAGAGAGTTCTCCCAACATTTTGGCCAACATTTTTCCCTCAACTAAAATTAACTGGCCATTTGTCTTATTTCTGTTTGTGGGATCTTGCTGTGCACAATTTGGCTGCCATGTTTGCCTATAAAACAGCGGCTGCACTTCAAAAGTGACTCATTGATTATAAAGTATATATTTCGGCTCCCATATTAAGAGTGTCACTTGAATGAGGTGCCGGAAAGCTGTAGGTGGAACTGTACCCCAGCAAGAGCCAGCGCCTACAGAGAGGAGGGTAGAAGATGCAAGAGCTCCCTCAGACTGCTCGAACTTCAGAGGTCTAAAAAGCAGCTTAATATTCAAATAGATTCATTGTACAGACTATGAAACGGTGCGCTGTGCCACGGATTGCATGGCAGTACAGCTGGACAATGATAAAGATACAGATCCAGCACATTGGGAAATGATGTGCTTCGATCTGAATGTTGCATGAACTGGAGATGACAATAGTAAATTGGCAAATCTCCCAACCTGCAGCTTATTTTAATAATGCACCGAGAGTCTCAGTGAATCCCAAACCCACGACCTCCACCACCTAGAAGGACAAGGACAGCAGGTGCAGGGAACACCATCACCTCCAAGCTCCCCCGCCCAAGTCACACACCATCCCGACTTGGAAATATATCGGCTGTTCCTTCATGGTCGCTGGGTCAAAATCCTGGAACGCCCGACTGAACAGCACTATGGGATCACACGGTCTGCAACGGTTCAAGAAGGCGGCTCACGACCACCTTCTCAAGGGGACACTAGGAATGGCCTTGCTAACGACGCCCACATCCCAAGAATGACCATAAAGGAACATGGTCTTCATACAGAAGCAATCAGACAAACAATGCTTTCTCCGGGTGAGATTTATAGATGGAACCCCAGCTCACAGCTCAGCACAACCAAGTCAAAGAATTTATTGTTGCATTTTTAAAAAAATTATTAACTATTAATGGATCTCCCTTGGCATTGCTCAGTGGATTTATATGGATTGCTGCCCTCAGTATGATATCATCCAATATACCATATTGATCTGATGCGCATGCATTCTTCATGTCAGGCTTCAGCACATCAGAGCGAGCAGGACCAGGATACGCTGTAAAAGAGTTTGGGCAACTCTGTGGCTGTCTGCCGGAGAGGGAGGGTGTATCCAGGGTTGATAACCAATTGGAAAGAATTCACCAATTAATTTACCGATGAGAAAGATGAAAATTAGAGATGGTAGACACATAAATAATAGATAGATAGACAGACAGACAGATAGAGAGATAGACAGACAGACAGACAGATGGATATATAGATGGATAGCTTGACTGACTGACTGACAGACAGACAGACATGGCCAGATAGATAGACACAGATGAAGCAGCACTAACACTGGGACACTGTAAATTGACCCTCTGGTATTTAATTGTAACTTTCTGGTACAGATGTTTGGATGGAAACACCGCAGTCCCAGGAGGCCAAGAACTAGCACTCCTGCACACAGATCTGGAATGCGCTGCCTGAAAGGGCGGTGGAAGTAGATTCAATAGTAACTTTCAAAAGGGAATTGGATAAATACTTGACGGGGGAAAAATTTGCAGGGCTGTGGGGAAAGAGCAGGGGAATGGGACTAATTGGATAGCTCTTTCAAAGAGGCAGGATGGGCTGAATGGCATCTTTCTGTGCTGTATGATTCTAGGATTCCACGATCTGCAGAGCAAGGTGACAAGATACAGCTTTCATAGGAACAATGCGATTGGATTGCACCATTTGGATTGGTGTTTTTTCACTGAAAATGGTCCAATATTTTTCTGTGTGATGCCATTCATCTCAGTGGGACCTTCTCGAGCTGCGAGAACTTTCACTGATAACACAGCAATGATACACAGCTGACAGCTGGGACTCTTTCGAAGGACTAAAGCCTACAATGTTCCTTTATCCCTTCTCTTCCCTGCCCAGCTCAATCCTGAAGAACAAAACCTTGACTATCACAAAATACACCCTGACAGCCAGATTCGAGTGACACCTGGAACCGTAATGAGTTGAATGGGACCATCAGGGTGCCACACACCCTGCACTCATGCTGTGTTTAATTGGATGGCACTGGGTTAGCCCAGCCTGCAAGGAAAAGTGACTGTCAAGAAGGAACGGTGGAATGAAGGAAAGAACTTGCATTTATATAGCGCCTTTCACGACCTCAGGATGTCCCAAAGTGCTTCACAGCCACTTAGGGATGGGCAATAAATGCTGGCCTCGCCAGCGACGCCCACATCCCATGAGCGAATTTTTTAAAAAGTACTTTTGAAGTGTAGTAATGCAGGGAAACGTGGCAGTCAATTTATTCACAGTAAGGTCCCACAAACAGCAATAATTTATTATAGTGATGATGACTGAAAGACAAATATTGGCCCAGGACACCGGGGAGAACGCCCCTGCTCTTCTTTGAGTAGTGCTGTGGGATCTTTTACGTCCACCTGAGAGGGCAGGCAGGGCCTTGGATCTCATCCGAAAGACGGCACCTCTGACAGTGTAGCCCTCCCTCAGTACTGCACTGGGAGTGTCGGCCTGGGTTATGTGCTCAAATCTCTGGAGTGGGGGATTGAGCCCACGACTTTCTAACTCAGCGGCGAGACTGCCACCCACTGAGCCACGACTAACACCGGGTTTCATCAGGCTTACCTGAGGTGACCCTGAATGGGTCAAATACCCTGGCAATAATCACTGGCTAGGTTCATGTGAAGGAAGGGTGAGTGAGTTGGTACTAACGGGCGACCAGCACCAATGAAGCGATACCCCACTGCGAATCGGTGCCTTCAAGAGGGGAGAGAACTGGAAGGAACAACAAAATCACTGGAATGTTTTGCTGCCAAAGTTGTACATTGATTTTTACAACATAAGCAAACAGATATTCACTTTAAACAATGGCCGTGATTATTAATGACTTGGGTTAGTACAGTGGAAGTGATCATTTAACAGGATTTCTTTGTGTAGTTGGTTTGAATTCACTTGTAGTGGATAAAGCACCAGTGTCTCCATCCATGGGTTGAGTTCCCATCATTGATCTATATCACTGACTTAACAGGTGAACATTACCTTATGGTGCTATGGTTCATTATCAGGAGTCAGTCTTTATCTCCGCTGCGATCAGTCCCACCTAAGGTCAATGTCCACCTACAAACCCAAGAAGAATCTCCCATTTCCAGCTCCCCTGCTGGAGGCGATGTTTAAAATCACTGTGCAGCACTAAATCATGCTGAGGCAAACATCTCAAGTCCACCTAGAAGGACAAGGGCAGCAGGCACATAGGAACAACACCACCTGCATGTTCCCCTCCAAGTCATACACCATCCCGACTTGGAAATATATCGGCCATTCCTTCATCGTCGCTGGGTCAAAATCCTGGAACTCCCTACTTAACAACACTATGGGAGAACCTTCACCACACGGACTGCAGCGGTTCAAGAAGGCGGCTCACCACCACCTTCTCAAGGGCAATTAGGGATGGGCAATAAATGCTGGCTTTGCCAGCAACGCCGACATCCCATGAACGAATAAAGAAAAAAGTCCCTTGGTTCTAAATGCGTACTGAGTTAACTAATCTTAATTGGGGCAGGAGTTGTCTTCAGTGCCCCTGGGTTAGGGAAAGGAAAAAAATCAGTCAGGTTTCTTGCTCCTGACCATTGTACAATGACTGAGAACATGTGTTTGTGTGGATATCAAGTTAGGACAGGACCATGCTCGGTTGTGATCAGCTCAATAACATCTTACATAAGAAACATAAGAAATAGGAGCAGGAGTAGGCCATTCGGCCCCTCGAGCCTGCTCCGCCATTCAATCAGATCATGGCTGATCTTCGCCCTCAACTCCTCTTTCCCGCCCGATCACCATATCCCTTGATTCCCCTAGAGGCCAAAAATCTATCCATCTCAGCCTTGGATATACTCAATGACTGAGCATCCACAGCCCTCTGGGGTAGAGAATTCCAAAGATTCACAACCCTCTGAGTGAAGAAATTCCTCCTCATCTCAGTCCTAAATGGCGACCCCTTATCCTGAGACTATGCCTCCTAGTTCTAGACTCTCCAGCCAGAGGAAACAGCCTCTCCACATCTACCCTGTCAAGCCCTCTAAGAATTTTATACGTTTCAATGAGATCACTTCTCATTATTCTAAACTCCAGAGAATATAGGCCTATTCTACTCAATCTCTCCTCATTGGACAATTCTCTCATCCCATAAACTTGCATTTATATAGCGCCTTTAACGCAGTAAAATGTCCCAAGGTGCTTCACAGGAGCGATTATCAAACAAAATTTGACACCGAGCCACATAAGGAGATATTAGGACAGGTGACCAAAAGTTTGGTCAAAGAGGTAGGTTTTAAGGAGCGTCTTAAAGGAGGTGGAGAGACGGAGAGGTTTAGGGAGGGAATTCCAGAGCTTAGGGCCGAGGCAGCTGAAGGCACGGCCGCCAATGGTGGAGCGATTAAAATTGGGGATGCGCAAGAGGCCAGGATTGGAGGAACGCAGAGATCTCGGAGGGATATTGGGCGAGGAGGTTACGAGATAGGGAGGGGCAAGGCCATGAAGGGATTTCAAAATAAGGATGAGAATTTTAAAATCGAGGCGTTGCTGGACCGGGAGCCAACGTAGGTCAGCGAGCACAGGGGGTGAACAAGACTTGGTGCAAGTTAGGATACAGGCAGCAGAGTTTTGGATGAGCCCAAGCCGACAGTCAAATAGCCTGCCAACACACACTGTCAATAACTCACCCTTCTTTAACACCTTTAATGTCCCTTTGTGCTGCACAGAGGCAAAAATATACCTGACACCAAGCAGTGGTGGGCAGGAGGGTTGGAGTACAAGATCAGGGAGGCTTTGAGGGTAGAGGTGCAGCAAGGGGTTGAGGGAGAGCATCTCAAATTGCAGGGCTGACAGCTGAAGGCTCTGCCACTGAAGAACGAAAGAGTCAGAAATGTAGAAACGGAGGATTGAAGGTGGTTGCAGATTTAAGAAGGGATGAGGCCGTGGAGGGACCAGTCGATTGGGACAAGGATTTTGGGGGGATGGGGAGCCAATGAAGGTCGGTGAAGATAGAGTGATAGGGGAGCAGGACAGGATGCAGATGGGGGAGAGTTTGGCCAAGTTTCAATTTGTGGGGGGTTGGAGGGGGGGCAGCAAGCGGAGTGTTGGAGCAATTGAGTCTGGAGGTGAGAGCGGCATGGATAGGGGTTTCAGCTGTAACAGGGTCAGAGGTCGGCAATGCAGCAGAGGTGGACATTGATGGCCTCGATGGTGGATGGGATGTGGAGTTCGAACCTTGGATTAGGACACTATGCTTGCACGTCATCAGACTCAGTCTCAGCAAGCAGCCAAGGAGGGGGATGGGCTTGGGGCAAAGGTCGCAGAGTTTTTTTTTGGGGCGAACAGGGCGTCTTGCTGGTGTTGAGTTGAAGGAAGGTCTTGTTCGTTCAGCTAAACAGTCGGACAACAGCCAGGCGATCAAGGAGTCAAGTGTGGTGTCAGAGAAGTAGATCATCTGACTTCCAAGCCCATGAAGAGGCTCATGCATGAAGTATGGCCACAAGCAAGGTACTGAGGGTTACCAGCACCCATGGAAGTACAGTCCAGAAAGAGACAATGCTCTATGGCGGGAGGGAGGAGAGGAAGAAGAGGGAAGAAAATTGGGACTAAAAAAAAATCCCCATTTCTTTCCTCTCTCCATTAACTCTGGTCCAGATAGCTCAGGGATATTTGCCTCGGCTGGATTTTATTGCAGGATTATTCCCAAGTCCTCAGCTTAGCTGCTGTATAATTAGTCATGCAGCTGCAGTAAGCTGACAATTGAATCACGGCTGGTATTGTTCGCCTGGTGTATGTCTCAGGGTCAACTCCTCTCCGTGTATTACACTCGACACCTGGTACAAAATGTCTCCAGCGCACAATAAATATTACACGCCTGGTGTGTTCTCAGTGTCAGTTCCTGTAAATCCGCAGTGTACACCTGCTCAAAAGGAACTGCCCAGCTCCCCTGATAGCCCAGTGAATAAATACAACACAGGAAGGGGGATGAAATTCCTCCAATGAAACCCCAACCGACTGGTCTGTACGGATCAGTAAACCCTGGCAAAATGCCTCAGTGAAAATGGGAAAATGCAGACTTTCCTTAGCATTTAACAGCCATCTGATTAAACTGCATTCCTAGAAATTGCGCTCGTATGTCATTAATTATAGAGAAAAACAGGCATTCTTCTCGACTTCCTTAAAAGTGGACTTTAGGACCCTTGTTGTTTGATTGATCCAAAGAGAGCAGCAAGATTCCAGGTTTAATCCCACAGTCCTCTGCCCTCTCAGGTGGACGTAAAAAATCCCATGGCCACTATTTCGAAGAAGGGGAGTTCTCCCCGGTGTCTTGGTTAATATTTATCCCTCAACCAACACCACCAAAAACGGATAATTTGGTCATGATCGCATTGCTGATTGTGGGATCTTGCTGTGCGCAAATCGGCTGCCGCGTTTCCTACATTACAACAGTGACTACACTTCAAAAGTACTTCATTGGCTGTAAAGCGCTTTGGGAGGTCGTGAAAGGCGCTATATAAATGCAAGTCTTTCTTCAGAAAGTGGAGGGAGAGAGGAAGGAGGCAGCAAGGTGGAAAGGGCAAAGGGAGAAAGAGAGGCAGGTGAAAGAGAAAGGGAGAAGGAGAAAGAGAGGGAGCAAGGGGGTAGGGGAGAGAGAGAAGGATCAGTAACTGGCATAATGGGGCAGATTGAGAGAAGCAAACATGAGTGTTACAAAGTGGAGAAAGACAAAGAACTATCAAAAGCAGAGGAGCAGAGGGACAAACACACTAACAATCAAAACTGATTCCAGCAGAGGCAACGGGGAGCCCAGAACCCGATATTGACTGCAAGGGAACCCTCCCAAAGTATAAAAACAAAACAAGTTGTACAGAAACTCACTATCACTGCTACATTAAAAATATCCGGCCAATCTTTTAAATATAATGAAATCTTGTTGAGCACAATAGCCGTCAACTCATCCTATCAGGAGCCTGGTTGTTGAGCTGTGGTGACTGACAGGATGATGGAACGGAGAAAGAAAATCATAATATTGTAAATCCAACAAAGTGTTACACATGGTGATAGGCCCACTGTGCATTCCCATTGTCTTCTATTTTTTATTAAAGAGAATCAATAAGTTGATATCCTGCAACAATGCAATCCGCAGAATGACTGCACTCCTAATATTGTTTTCTGACTGCAGTTAAAATCATCGCAGTTCCTGCTCTTTCAGACTGAGCTCCTGACTTGGCTGTTTCCTGTCGCTGAACTGGAACGAAGGCTTATTTAGAAGTTTAGCCAAGAGCTTGAGTCATGTGTTCAAAGGCTGATATCATTAACCTGTCAGGGGGCCCTCCACTGCTTCTTATTGGTTAAGCAATGGAAGATACAGGAAATGGGGCACCGTGGTACAATTCTCTGACCCTCATTCCCTTCGAGTATGAAGTGTGAGACTGTTGAATGTGTCCTAAGCAGCATGTAACTTCATTACAAGGGGAAAGTTTGTTGAGTTCAGCTCAGGCTATGTGCATTTGGACGTTAGGTGGCCTAGATTTTCCACTGTGGGCACCTGTAGGGTTGCCAACTCCAGTTCAGTGTAATCCTGGAGGTTTCATCACATGACTTCCCACCTCCAACTGCCCCGCCCCCTACGCTCCCGCCATTGGTCGTCCGACATGTCCATCCTCGCGGTGCCCCGCCCTCTAATGCCCAATTGGTAAGTGAACATTCTCTCCATTACCCGATTGGATGGACAAACAGTCTTTTTCTCCCCATCTTCAATATTTTTATAACTAATTAGCGAAAGTGTCCAGAGTAAATTAGACAAACAAAACTTTTTTAATGACCTCTTTGATTTTTTTCTCCCTGGGTTTACTCGCAGCAGTGTCCGGGAGATTGATCTTCAATTCCTGGAGACTCCAGGACAATCCCTGGGCACCGAGTGTCCTGTGGGTGTAGCAGGGTGGGACGTCTGGCCGACTAACAGATGCGACACTGAACGTTCCAGGGGTCAGCCTTATTTAAACGTTTTTTTTTTAGGTGGGCCTCACGGTGGGATTCCACCCGTGCCGGGGGGGTGGATGGTGGGGGGGGGGGCAGAAAATCCGACCAACTGTGGGAGACTCCTGTGGGATTTCCAGGCGTGAGCGCCAGCAAGCTATTCGGTCATGGGGGAATTACAGCTGTCCACACTCAAACACTTTCCGCCACTGTGTGTGTGGGGGTGTGGAGGAGGGGGCAGGGTCACTGAATAAGAATCAGAAGCAGGAACCCTGAATGATTTATTTTCCCCTTCCCCTAACATCGTAGCAGCCTAATTGAAATCAGCTAACTTAGCACAGAGCAGCAATTGAACCTGGGACTCTCCTGACCTGTATTGTTCACCACCAGAATTTAGCTTCATTTGTTCAGCCACCAGGGATGGCTGCAGGCTTTTTATTTTCGCTCGATCCAGTTTCATTCTGGGAGTCAGGCTGGGAAGTTGAGATCGGCTGTGCCTGGATTAATGCCGTGCGACAGATCTTACTAAATGTTAAAACACTGCAGCTGATTATTGCAAAAAGCAGTTGGCTTTGCCAGCTACCTCAAGCTGGGAACTAAGCCCATTTCAGTTCCACTTTCCCACGGCTTAAGACGGGCCAGGCAAGAAGGAACAGGGGCCTCCTCTCTCCGACCTTGTTCGCCCTCCAAATCATTTGAGCTGTGGCCAGTGTAGCCAGCCCAGCGCGGGGCTTGGGGAGAGGGAAAAATCTCTGCAGTTCCAAATAGCCTTAAAGAATCTCTCAGCCCACAGGGGAAAAGAAATGATCCAATTTCCAGCAGTCATCCATCCCTCACCTTAACAAGCTGAAGAAAATGATCATTGAGGTAATGATTTGTACAGAATGTGACGGTCTTGGGCACAACAAGTGAGAAATAGAATTCAGGCCTTGTTCCAACTCTGCACGGTTCTCAGCCCGCCTCCCGGTCCCATGATTTGGTTATTTCTCTTAAACCTTTCAATGCTGGGTCTTTCTGGAACCTGCACTCACTTTTTGTGAATTTTGTGTTCAATAAAGGGAGGATCCTGTGGAATAGAACCCCTTGCATTGCAGGAATCCAATGTCAGCACCAAGAACTCCCAAGTCAGGAGCAGCACGGGTTAGATACAGAGAAAAGCTCCCTCTACACTGTCCCATCAAACACTCCCAGGGCAGGTACAGCACGGGTTAGATACAGAGTAAAGCTCCCTCTACACTGTCCCATCAAACACTCCCAGGCAGGTACAGCATGGGCTAGATACAGAGTAAAGCTCCCTCTACACTGTCCCATCAAACACTCCCAGGCAGGTACAGCATTGGTTAGATACAGAGTAAAGCTCCCTCTACATTGTCCCATCAAACACTCCCAGGCAGGTACAGCATGGGTTAGATACAGAGTAAAGCTCCCTCTACACTGTCCCATCAAACACTCCCAGGCAGGTACAGCATGGGTTAGATACAGAGAAAAGCTCCCTCTACACTGTCCCATCAAACACTCCCAGGGCAGGTAAAGCACAGGTTAGATACAGAGTAAAGCTCCCTCTACGCTGTCCCATCAAACACTCCCAGGGCACATATAACATGGGTTAGATACACAGTAAAGCTCCCTCTACACTGCCCCATCAAACACTCCCAGGGCAGGTACAGCATGGGCTAGATACAGAGTAAAGCTCCCTCTACACTGTCCCATCAAACACTCCCAGGCAGGTACAGCATGGGTTAGATACAGAGTAAAGCTCCCTCTACATTGTCCCATCAAACACTCCCAGGCAGGTACAGCATGGGTTAGATACAGAGTAAAGCTCCCTCTACACTGTCCCATCAAACACTCCCAGGCAGGTACAGCATGGGTTAGATACAGAGAAAAGCTCCCTCTGCACTGTCCCATCAAACACTCCCAGGGCAGGTACAGCACAGGTTAGATACAGAGTAAAGCTCCCTCTACGCTGTCCCATCAAACACTCCCAGGGCACATATAACATGGGTTAGATACACAGTAAAGCTCCCTCTACACTGCCCCATCAAACACTCCCAGGGCAGGTACAGCATGGGTTAGATACAGAGTAAAGCTCCCTCTACTTTCCCGCCAAAAGACCCTCAAGCCCACCCTCAGAAGAACATCACTTTCTGCACTAGCGTGACATGGGTCTATTTCCCACACCAATCGCCCAGTGGCCTCTAAGTGGCCCATTCGGGGCAGTTTTTGAGCCCTGTGACCTTGCTGTGGAGGCTGAGTCATTGAATACACTCAAGGCTGAGTTCGACAAATTTTTGATCAGCAAGGAAGTCAAAGGATATGGGGAGAGGGCAGGAGAGTGGAGTTGAGGTAAGAATTAGATCAGCCATGATTTCATTAAATGGCGGAGGAGGCTCGAGGGGCCGAATGGCCTACTCCTGCTCCTATCTCTCATGGTCTTACTGAATTGAGACTATACAAACTCGCTTCACCAAGGGACCCTTACTGTGAGTGGAGAGAGGAGACTTTCATCCTGTCAGTTTGGGCTTAATTTCAACCCAGGTCCCAGAAGTGAAGGACCAGTGTCTCACTCACTGCATCAGCAAATCCTCCCCCTCCCCACTCTAAAACAGCACATGAGGTTAGGTTTTATCTGGTACAAATGTGAAATGTTAAGTAGAATTAGATAAACGCAGAACATTTCTTAATTTAATGTCTTTTATACATCTCCAGTAGTTGAGCTTATCTGATGGACATTTCCAAATTCATTCTTCCTCTCTCATTATCCCATGGTGGCTGCTCTCTGATATGTGTTTTCTCGTACTTAAAGAGAGGGCACAGCCTAGCAAATGAGATCTCGCTGATACCTGGCTGCACAGATCAACCATGGTAAGAACAAACTAGCAGGGACATGGCGTTTTTGTGTCCTCAGGATGCTTTGAAGAGCTTCGCAGCTAATGATGTTTTTAAAGTGCAGTCATTGCAGTAGTTTGGACAGACATAACTCGGGAAGTTTTATTTCGTTCTTTCAGTCTGCGATGATGGGTCATGAATGTAAAACTGTTGCTAGGAAATGAAGATAAATGTTAGGATAATTTTTTTTACACAGAGGTTTCTTGAAGCAAGGAATGGTTGAGGTGGAGACCATTGTGTTTCTTAAAGGAAAAATTGGATAAATATTTGAAGCAGAGGAAGGTACAGGGCTATGGGGAGAGAGTGGGGCAGTGGGATTAGTTTGGGATTGATACAGGGCTATGGGGAGAGAGTGGGGCAGTGGGATTAGTTTGGGGATTGATACAGGGCGATGGGGAGAGAGCGGGGCAGTGGGATTAGTTTGGGATTGATACAGGGCTATGGGGAGAGAGTGGGGCAGTGGGATTAGTTTGGGATTGATACAGGGCTATGGGGAGAGAGAGGGGGAGTGGGCTTAGTTTGGGATTGATGCAGGGCTATGGGGAGAGAGAGGGGGAGTGGGCTTAGTTTGGGATTGATACAGGGCTATGGGGAGAGAGTGGGGCAGTGGATTAATTTTGGATTGATACAGGGCTATGGGGAGAGAGCGGGGCAGTGGGATTAGTTTGGGATTGATACAGGGCTATGGGAAGAGAGCAGGGCAGTGGGATTAGTTTGGGATTGATACAGGGCTATGGGGAGAGAGCAGGGCAGTGGGCTTAGTTTGGGTTTGATACATGGTATCGGGAGAGAGTGGGGCAGCAGGATTAGTTTGGGATTGATGCAGAGCTATAGGGAGAGAGTGCGGCAGTGGGATTAGTTTGGGATTGATACAGGGTTTTGGGGAGAAAGTGGGGCAGTGGGATGAGTATTGAATTGACACTGGGCTATGGGGAGAGAGTGGGGCAGTGGGATTAGTATTGGATTGACACTGGGCTATGGGGAGAGAGTAGGGCAGTGGGATTAGTATTGGATTGACACTGGGCTATGGGGAGAGAGTGGGGCAGTGGGATTAGTTTGGGATTGACACTGGGCTATGGGGAGAGAGTGGGGCAGTGGGATTAGTTTTGAATTGATACTCGGCTATGGGGAGAGAGTGAGGCAGTGGGATTAGTTTAGGATTGACAATGGGCTATGGGGAGAGAGTGGGGCAGTGGGATTAGTTTAGGATTGACACTGGGCTATGGGGAGAAAGTGGGGCAGTGGGATTAGTTTTCAATTGATACTCGGCTATGGGGAGAGAGTGGGGCAGTGGGATTAGTTTAGGATTGACAATGGGCTATGGGGAGAGAGTGGGGCAGTGGGATTAGTTTGGGATTGACACTGGGCTATGAGGAGAGAGTGGGGCAGTGGGATTAGTTTAGGATTGACACTGGGCTATGGGGAGAGAGTGGGGCAGCGGGATTAGTTTAGGATTGACACTGGGCTATGGGGAGAGAGTGGGGCAGTGGGATTAGTTTTGAATTGACACTGGACTATGGGGAGAGAGTGGGGCAGTGGGATTAGTTTTGAATTGACACTGGGCTATGAGGAGAGAGTGGGGCAGTAGATTAATTTTGGATTGCTCTGGCACAGAGCTGACACAGACACGATGCGCCGATGGGTAAGCAGATTTGCTTTGAAGACAGATGATGAATTGTCAGCAGCTTCTTTCAGCGAGGCCCCTGTCAATATAGAATCCTACAGTAGGAGGCCGTTCAGTCCATCGTGCCTGTGCCAGCTCTTTGAAAGAGCTATTAGTCCCACTTCCCCTGCTCTTTCTCCGTAGCCCTGCAATTTTCTCCCCTTCAAGTATTTATCCAATTCTGGTTTGAACGTTACTATTGCATCTACTTCCATCACCCATTCAGGCAATGCATTCCAGATCATAACAACTCGCTGTGTAAAATAATTTCTCCTCATCTCCCCCTCTGGTTCTTTTGCCAATTATCTTATATCGTCACTAGATTTTCTCAAACTAACAGAATGATCAGAAAAGAATATCAAGGGGGTTGTAATCTCGCTGTCATATTAGCGACAAATATATTCCTCTGTCCCGCCATTTTAGCAAAGACTTCAGTTTACTTTCCGGTCGATTAATGCTTTTGTTAAAAATAGCAACAAAAGTATTCTGTGCCGATGTGATTGTTACTGATATTACATGATGCTATTTCAATACAAAGAATAATCAGAATTGGCTGAAATTGTTCCATTTTTAAATGAGGCAGTTATAGCAAGGCTTTCTATTTGCAAATCTTAATTATGTCGTGGCATAATATTATGGGACTTTATTAATATTGCTTTATAGACCCTGAGGTAACATACAAATTGAATAAAGCAAAAATGAGTCTAAATTGCAAAAGACAGATTTTTTTTATGCACTTATAAACTCATGAAATTGTGCTGAAAAAGAGGCTACAAACAATGCAAATCAGAGGGTAAATGCACTTGTGAGTGTACTGAGCTGCACAGACCAGGAAGAATGCGGGTTAGGTCCCCAGTTAATGCTGAGTTGACTGATGTTTGTCAATGAGTCGATAAGGGTGGTACAATTGGTCTTGGCAGCCCTGCGCTAGGCTGTGACGGGCAGCGGAAGAAATCCTCCTCTTCTTTGCCATCTAGTGACCCTTGCGGGCAAGTGCGCAAGTGTGGACGCCAGGCGAGGACCGACTCAGGCTCAGCTGCAATGCCTTCTGCGGCCAAACAGCTTACATTCATCACGTAGGCTCCCGCGTGAAGAAGGGCTGATTTGGTGAAGTGGCGGAAGCCTGTCCAGTGTCTTCAAGAGAAGATTGGAGGAGGAAAGCAAACGGAGGAAATCAAATCAATGGTGACGCACTGGCCCAAATGGGCTTCTCCACACTTTCACATCAAGGCAGCGCGTGATGTTATCACTCAGGATTGTAACCCTCAGAAATAAACAGATTTTTGCCTTTTCTAAGAGAGATGAACCATCCATGTTGAACTCCAAGACTCAGGCTCATCATTCACTGGGAAGCTCTGTGATCAGACTCCTTGCCTAGCTGCAAGTGGTTATATATTTTTCTATATATGTGGCGCTTGTCTCCAATCTCTCCACACTGCCCACCCCGAGAGCAACACTGAAACTCACAGTCCCATTCATTACATTCGAAAGCTTATTTCTGGATCGACGCCCAGTGATGAGATGCCCTCGATGCTAAACAAAAAGATGCAAGTGTTTCACACAGTGTTTCAACTCGCTTGTGTAAAAGAATATTAAATCATCACTGCTGAGACCCAGTCCTTTAAGGTACAATGAATTCTCACTCAGTGACTAGCCTGTTTTTATCCTCTGCTCAAGACATTACTCACCTATTGGGAGCGTTCATCTATCAAGGATATTGATCAGGAGTGTTCATTTTATGTGAGTACAGTCAAGCTCGCAAAATAGTGCAGACAAGATGGATTCTACATAATGCTCCTACCCTTATTTTGCCATCCCGCCCAGCCCTCACTCCCTGCCTCTGTTCTCGGACTCTAGCCCACGCAACTCATCCTCTGTGCTCCTTCACCTTCTGAGTGGCCGTTGTCATCAGTTGGCACAACTTTCCCCATCCCTCCACCCTGCCCTCTTGCTGTCCCGTCAGAGAAAGCTCGTAGCAGGTGGGGCTCTCTCGTCCTCTGAAGCTTCATTAAAAAGGTTGAGTTGAATGTTCCAGACATTGCTACTCTTGAGAGGTTAGATTGACTGGGACTTTTTTCCCTGGAGAGTAGGAGGTTGAGGGGTGATCTTATAGAAGTCTATAAAATAATGAGGGGCATAGATAAGGTAGATAGTCAAAATCTTTTCCCAAAGGTAGGGGAGTCTATAACGAGGGCACATAGATTTAAGGTGAGAGGGGAGAGATCCAAAAGGGTCCAGAGGGGCAATTTTTTCACTCAAAGGGTGGTGAGTGTCTGGAACGAGCTGCCAGAGGCAGTAGTAGAGGCAGGTACAATTTTGTCTTTTAAAAAGCATTTGGACAGTTACGTGGGTAAGATGGGTATCGAGGGATATGGGCCAAGTGCAGGCAATTGGGACTACCTTCGTGGTATAAACTGGGCGACATGGACATGTTGGGCCGAAGGGCCTGTTTCCATGTTGTAAACTTCTATGATTCTATGATTCTATGAAATGTTCTCCCTTCCTCCCTTTAAGGTGCTGGTTCATGCAGTCACCAGCAGCCCTCCAGAATCTTGTGCAAGTAGACCTCTCCCGTGTTAAGTCCATGACCTCACCCCTCCCTATCTCTGAAATCTCCTCCGTCCCTGCATTCCTCCGAGATCTCTGCGTTCCTCCAGTTCTGGCCTCTTTTGTATCATCCACTCCCTGAACCTCTGCCTAGGCTCTAAGCTCTGGAATTCCCTCCCTAAACCTCTCCGCCTCTCCACCTCTCTCTCCTCCTTTAAGACGCCCCTTAAAACCTACCTCTTGGACCAAGCTTTTGGTTACCTGTCCTAATATCTCCTTATGTGGTTCGGTGTCAAATTTTGTCAAATATAAATGCAACAACTTGCATTTATATAGCGCCTTTCCTAGCAAAACATCCCAAGACGCTTCACAGGAGCGTAATCAGACAGAAATTGACACCGAGCTAAGGAAGGAGATAATAGGACAGGTGGTCAAAGAGGTACGTTTTAAGGAGGGTCTTAAAGGGAGAGAGAGAGGTAGAGAGATGGAGAGGTTCAGGGTCGAGGCAGCTGAAGGCTTAGCCACCAACGGTGGGGCAAAGGAAATCAGGGATGCACAAGAGGCCAGAGTTGGAGGAACACAGCTTTCTCGGAGAGTTCCCCTCCAAGTCACACACCATCCCGACTTGGAAATATATCGCCGTTCCTTCATCGTCGCTGGGTCAAAATCCTGGAACTCCCTTCCTAACAGCACTGTGGGAGAACCTTCACCACACGGACTGCAGCGGTTCAAGAAGGCGGCTCACCACCACCTTCTCTAGGGCAATTCAGGATGGGCAATAAATGCCGGCCTCGCCAGCGACGCCCACATCCCATGAATGAATTTTAAAAAAAGTTGTAGGGCTGGAGGAGGTTACTGAGATAGGGAGGGGCGAGGCCATGGAGGGATTTAAACACGAGGATGAGAATTTTAAAATTGAGCCAGTTGCAGGAACTCTGGCTGGTTTCTCCTTTCCCTTGCCCAGAGTTGCTAAAGTCACTTATAGATGTCCAACCGAGACTAGTGAACTCAGCTTAAACTGTGAATCAATCTTAGGACCTTCTGATCTGTATAGTTTAGCTGTACTCTGAGTGATACAGCTACCCAATAGGCCAACATAGTAATACAGAAACAGGTGTAGGCCACTCAGTCTGTCGAACCTGTTCCGAGGAGGACGCCTCATAGTTTTACTGTGGAAGCTGTAATATCCTCATCTGCTTGTGGGAAGAAGGAGATGGGGAGTGAGAGAATGTGTGGGCGTGTGAGAGAGGAGACGCACCTTGTTTAAGAACCCAATAGAGCTCAGACTCTGGCCAAGTCCCTCACACTGGCCCAACTAAGTTTGGCATTCCCTCTGGCATAGTCAGCAGACACTTGTTGAGTCTTACGTGTGGGAGGGGAGGGGGTTGCGGTGGAGAGAGAAGGTTGTCAGCTGTCTGCGGAAGTGAGAAGGTATTTTCACATTCTGGGAGATGCAATCAAACTAAAAGAGGACTGTTTGAGGCTCATCGCCAATACTCGCTTCAAATCTATCAATTTTGATTTGTTTGGCGCCTGTCCCATTGAAACAAGAAGAAAAGATACATGAAGAGAGGAAAAAATGTCATTATCAGTGGCCGCCATCTTGGGAGTTGACCCACCATCTTGGGCAGGTATTTGCTTTTTTACAGCTGGAACCCCAACTGAACTGAGAGATTATACCTTATCAGGAAAGGCTGAACAGGCTGGGGCTCTTTTCTCTAGAAAAGAAAAGGCTGAGGGGTGACCTGATAGAGGTCTTTATGATTATGAAGGAGTTCGATAGGGTAGACGTAGAGAAGATGTTTCAACTTGTGGGGAGACCAAAACTAGGGGCCACAAATATAAGACAGTCACTAATAAATCCAAGGAATCTTACAACACCAGGTGAAAGTCCAACAGTTTTGTTTGAAAATCACAAGCTTTCGGAGCTTACCTCCTTCGTCAGGTGAGTGATGAAGGAGGTAAGCTCCGAAAGCTTGTGATTTTCAAATAAAACTGTTGGACTATAACCTGGTGTTGTAAGATTCCTTATATTTGTCCACCCCAGTCCATCACCGGCATCTCCACATCATGACTAATAAATCCAATAGAGAATTCAGGAGAAACTTCTTTACCCAGAGAGCGTTGAGAATGTGGAACTCGCTACCACAAGGAGTGGTTGAGGCGAATAGCATAGATGGATTTAAGGGGAAGCTAGATAAACACATGAGGGAGAAAGGAATAGGTTAAGCTGATAGAGTGAAGAGGGGAGGGAGGAGGCCCGTGTGGAGCATAAACACCAGCATGGACCAGTTGGGCTGAATGGCCTGTTTCTGTGCTGTAAAATTCAATGTAACTCTATGCAAAGGCAGGCTTTTTAAAACGTATTTTTGAAAATCTTTATGAAAAAGCAGCACACAACTAACAACAAGATGACCAGATGGTACAAATTACAATGCATTAATCAAGTCGACAGGCAAAATCCAGCGTCGATATAACATTTACCAAGTGTTTCACTTATCCAACTTGACTGCGATCCAAATATAATAAGCCCATAGGCTGTCGAATGGTGTGTAAATAGCGCTGGAAAATCATGTGAGTCGAATTTGTTGATCAGAGACACTGCCTTCCCCCGTACCTGCCAGGGTTGATAGGGCTCCTTGAGACCTTTTGCCAATTGAAAGCAGGCAAGAGACAGACCGGGAATAGAGGGTTCCAGTTCTGAAGCTTCCTTTGATGCTGATGAAAATTCACTCATGATGTTAATCACCTCGATCATTAATTACAACACGTGGAAGTAAAGTGAAAAAAAATGAGCTCCTTTTAAAAACAATCGGGCTTTTAGTGTCCAATTTATTTATTAATCATTTTAACCCCAATTAAAAACTGTCCAAATTCCAGATGGGTGGGAACCCGAGTCCCCTCTCCGACATGCATTTTAACTCATCCCTCTCCAGGACTTCTGTCTCCTCCCTGCATTCTCTGTTGAAATCAGTCATTGTCTTAATGCATCCTTTAAAGGAACCTCGGATACAGTGGAACTCCTTCCCTCCCTCGGTCTTCCCTTTCTCCGTTAACTGGCTTTTTAATCTCAAACTTGGTGTCGCCAAACCAAAACTTCTTCACTGATCTCATTTCCTCTTCAGTTCTTCGCGGCACTGTGGGGGGGAACTGCACTCTAGTCCCATGGCCTTTCAGCTAGGCCTCTCAATGAACAAAACCTGACTAAAACAGGTATCCAACAAGAACAGCTTGCATTTATATAGCGCCTTTAATGTAGTAAAATGTCCCAAGGCACTTCACATGAGCGATTATCAGACAAAAATTTGACACTGAGCCACATAAAGAGGTATCAGGACAGGTGACCAAAAGTTTGGTCAAAGAGGTAGGTTTTAAGGAGCATCTTAAAGGAGGAGAGAGAGGCGGAGAGGTTTAGGGAGGGAATTCCAGAGCTTAGGGCCCAGGCAGCTGAAGGCACGGCCGCCAATGGTGGAGCGAAGGAAATCGGTGATGCGCAAGGGGCCGGAATTGGAGGAGCGCAGAGATCTCGGAGGGTTGTAGGGCCGGAGGAGGTTACAGATATAGGGAGGGAGGGGCGAGGGCCATGGAGGGATTTGAACACAAGGATGAGAATTTTAAAATCGAGGAGTTGCCGGATCGGGAGTGAAAGGTCAGCGAGCACAGGGGTGAAAGAAGACAGCAAGGGGTTCCAAAATGCATATAAATAAATGCAGTGTAAGAGAGTGCCAAACGCATTTCATTGTTTCAATGTCCTTCTATTGTATTTTCACCACATTTTCAATATGGGAGGATTGACTTTCATTCAAGAGCCTGGGATGCTTTTACAAGCATCAAGTAACATTATTCTCAACAATTTAGCTATGTGGGAAGAGCAGATTAGTAAAAATTATTTAATACCAAGGAAAATTCTAGGCAAGAGACAGGAATAAAATCGTTCAAGATTGCTACTCATGGTTGCTTTCTTGTATGGGTATCAGGGGAAGACAGGTACAGGGTCAGCTGAAATGTCTCTCATTTCCACCCCTGTGGTTGAACATCCTGCCAATATTCGAGGTCATGGGTTTCACATGAAGAGTGTTACTTTGTGCCTGTGGAACTGTACCCCAGTGAGAGTCAGTGTCTGTGGAACTGTACCCCAGTGAGAGTCAGTGTCTGTGGAACTGTACTCAGTGAGAGTCAGTGTATGTGGAACTGTACCCCAGTGAGAGTCAGTGTATGTGGAACTGTACCCCAGTGAGAGTCAGTGTCTGTGGAACTGTACCCCAGTGAGAGTCAGTGTCTGTGGAACTGTACCCCAGTGAGAGTCAGTGTCTGTGGAACTGTACCCCAGTGAGAGTCAGTGTCTGTGGAACTGTACCCCAGTGAGAGTCAGTGTCTGTGGAACTGTACCCCAGTGAGAGTCAGTGTCTGTGGAACTGTACGCCAGTGAGAGTCAGTGACTCTGGAACCGTACCCCAGTGAGAGTCAGTGTATGTGGAACTGTACCCCAGTGAGAGACAGTGCCTGTGGAACTGTACCCCAGTGAGAGTCAGTGTCTGTGGAACTGTACCCCAGTGAGAGTCAGTGTCTGTGGAACTGTACGCCAGTGAGAGTCAGTGTCTGTGGAACTGTACCCCAGTGAGAGTCAGTATCAGTGGAACTGTACCCCAGAGTCAGTGTCTGTGAAACTGTACCCAATTAGAGTCAGTGTCTGTGGAACTGTACTCCACGAGAGTCAGTGTCTGTGGAACTATACCCCTGTGAGAATCAGTGCTTGTGGAACTGTACCCCATTGAGAGTCGGACCGTCTGTGGAACTGTACCCCAGTGAGAGTCGGACCGTCTGTGGAACTGTACCCCAGTGAGAGTCAGTGTCTGTGGAACTGTACCCCAGTGAGAGTTAGTGTCAGTGGAACTGTACCCCAGTGAGAGTCAGTGTCTGTGAAACTGTACTCAGTGAGAGTCAGTGTATGTGGAACTGTACCCCAGTGAGAGTCAGTGTCTGTGGAACTGTACCCCAGTGAGAGTCAGTGTCTGTGGAACTATACCCCTGTGAGAGTCAGACCGTCTGTGGAACTGTACCCCAGTGAGAGTCAGTGTCTGTGGAACTGTACCCCAGTGAGAGTCAGTGTCTGTGGAACTGTACCAAAGTGAGAGTCAGTGTCTGTGGAACTGTACGCCAGTGAGAGTCAGTGTCTGTGGAACTGTACCCCAGTGAGAGTCAGTGACTCTGGAACTGTACCCCAGTGAGAGTCAGTGTCTGCGGAACTGTACCCCAGTGAGAGTCAGTGTCAGTGGAACTGTACCCCACTGTGAGTCAGTGCCTGTGGAACTGTACCCCAGTGAGAGTCAATATCGGTGGAACTGTACCCCAGTGAGAGTCAGTGTCTGTGGAACTGTACCCCCATGAGAGTCAGTGTCTGTGGAACTGTACCCCAGTGAGAGTCAGTGCCTGTGGAACTGTACCCCAGTGAGAGTCAGTGCCTGTGGAACTGTACCCCAGTGAGAGTCAGGGCCATAAATCTGTACCCCACCAATAGTCAGCACCCTTGAATCCATACCCCACCGAGAATCAGTGCCCGTGAATCCATACCCCACCGAGAATCAGTGCCCGTGAATCCATACTGCACCGAGAATCAGTGCCCGTGAATCCATACTGCACCGAGAATCAGTGCCCGTGAATCCATACTGCACCGAGAATCAGTGCCCGTGAATCCATACCGCACTGAGAATCAGTGCCCGTGAATCCATACCCCACCAAGAATCAGTGCCCGTGAATCCATACCCCACCGAGAATCAGTGCCCGTGAATCCATACCGCACCGAGAATCAGTGCCCGTGAATCCATACCCCACCGAGAATCAGTGCCCGTGAATCCATACCGCACCGAGAATCAGTGCCCGTGAATCCATACCCCACCGAGAATCAGTGCCCGTGAATCCATACCGCACCGAGAATCAGTGCCCGTAAATCCATACCGCACCGAGAATCAGTGCCCGTGAATCCATACCCCACCGAGAATTAGTGCCCGTGAATCCATACCCCACCGAGAATCAGTGCCCGTGAATCCATACTGCACCGAGAATCAGTGCCCGTGAATCCATACCCTACCGAGAATCAGTGCCCGTGAATCCATACCGCACCGAGAATCAGTGCCCGTGAATCCATACTGCACCGAGAATCAGTGCCCGTGAATCCATACCCTACCGAGAATCAGTGCCCGTGAATCCATACCGCACCGAGAATCAGTGCCCGTGAATCCATACCGCACCGAGAATCAGTGCCCGTGAATCCATACCCCACCGAGAATCAGTGCCCGTGAATCCATACCGCACCGAGAATCAGTGCCCGTGAATCCATACCGCACCGAGAATCAGTGCCCGTGAATCCATACCGCACCGAGAATCAGTGCCCGTGAATCCATACCCCACCGAGAATCAGTGCCCGTGAATCCATACCCCACCGAGAATCAGTGCCCGTGAATCCATACCCCACCAAGAATCAGTGCCCGTGAATCCATACCGCACCGAGAATCAGTGCCCGTGAATCCATACTGCACCGAGAATCAGTGCCCGTGAATCCATACTGCACCGAGAATCAGTGCCCGTGAATCCATACCCCACCAAGAATCAGTGCCCGTGAATCCATACCGCACCGAGAATCAGTGCCCAATCCCGTCCAAATGTTCCTTACATCCAGAATATATTAAATTAAACTCACATCTTCAACAATATTTCTTCTTGCTCATGGGAATGATTTGGTTTAGTTTATGTTCAATATAAATCTTCAGGCAGGAGTTTCTGTTATATTTCATGACTTCAAATATCCAGAGGGACGGAATGGGCTGATATTCATATTTCTTCCAACTTCTCCTCCCTTTCAATCACTCCTAAATCACAATATAATTGAACACTTAAAATCTGCTAGTAGGCTTGGATGCTAATAGATTTTCTAAAAAATTAGACTGTATTTGAGTGGACCAGCTCGTTTGATGGAGGACAGGGCACAGGTGACTCTCCACTTCCCCAAGGGTCATAAAATGCAGACAAGCAAAACTCGTCACCTTGCTCCAAGCTACATCTGGCCGTCATCTGTATGAAGGGTTTAAAAACTAACTCATCTACACAGGTGACCAAGCTGCCTGATGAAGGATGGATATGCAGGAGTTGGTTTGTGAGTAAAATTCAAGTTAACAGGGTTAATGTAGAGCCAACTCTCTTGCATTTCCACACTGTCAAATCTCAAGGACGTGCTACACATTGGGTGGAATTTTGTTTAAGGATACAAATCCTTCTATGCCACAAAAGGGGAATGACTGGATTTACATTGGGCGATGAGGCACCATTGCAGTGATAACCAGGGGTGACCAGGCATGTGACACATCAACCAGTGGCAGGCTAGACCAACGCTGAGGTAAGCACTTTTCTGACGTTAAGTTGATCCGGCTGCTCCCATACCTGTCTGTTTTTGCTTCTCAAGTTTGTGGTGTGTGGAGCATTGTTCAGCCTCTGCCCACGCTCACCAGCCTGGGGCAGGCTTTCAAACTGCAGTAACTCCTCTCACTGCCCTCCCAATGCCTGGCAGCTCTCTCTAAGGACACCGATACATTGCCCTCACCCGTGCCACGCACCACTCTCCTTTATCCTGCAAGGCTTCGCTCTCTCTTTCCTTGGTTTCTCCCTTGTTTCCTCACCAATGTGTCCTCGGCCAATATTTATCCCTCAAATAACATCACTAAAAAAAAACCAGATGATCTGGTCATTTACCACATTGCTGTTTGTGGGATCTTGCTGTGCGCAAATTGGCTGCTGCGCTTCCTACATTGCAACAGTGACTACACTTCAAAGGCACTTCATTGGCTGTAAAGCGCTTTGGGACATCCTGAGGTCGTGAGAGGTGCCCAATGAATAGAAGTCTTTCTGTAATTCTCATCTGCTTTTCTCGTCAACCGTCAGCCTTTTTCTCACTCACCTGGAGTCTTGCTTCCTCTGTACCCCTATCGGGCAGGCGATGCTGATCGGGTGAACATTGCCGTTACTGTTACATCACTTGGCCAAACCCAAAATCCTGCATTTCCACGCTGCAAATCCCAGAGTGGTGGGGGGGGGAGCGGGCGGGCCAGTTGGAGGGAGGAAACCTCCAGGGATTCACCCAGCCAGAGTTGGCAGCCCTTGCTGCACAGGAGTGTCAGCCCAGATCACGTGCATAAGTTCTGCCGCGGGACTTGGACCCCACAACCATCTGACTCAAAGGCGAGAGAGCTACCCACTGAGCCAAGCTGGCACTAATGAGTACAGGGTGACTGGCAGACACATTTGTGTTGACTACACCCCTCGTATTGCGTCACAAGCAGGTTAGCGATGCAGTGATGGAGTGCTGATCTGCCCCATGTTAGACAACAGCATTCAACTCAAGCGCCTATTAATATTTTATAGGAGTGGGAAAGGGACCTGTGCGTCACCTTACCTCCCCTCCAGTTCTGTAACCTTTAATCTAGAAACGGTACATCGTCACAAGAAACCAACTGTGCCCTTAGCAAACTACCATGCTCCTCAACTAGCCTGTTTTAATTTGCACAGTGACAAGACCCCCTCCAACCTTACCCCCACCTCCCTACCATCTGTGGCACATTGCTCAGTCTGTGTGTTATTCTCAAGCATTAGACACTGTAAGGGCTGTGCTAGAGCCTAAACTGAATAAACAGCTGAGGAGTATAATCCAGGAAAATCTCAACAATAGCTCGCATTCCTATTGCCTTCCTCACATGCAGGATGCTCTTTGGAATAAGGTGGATATGGAGCATGGGGGAAGAGGAAGGACATGGAGAAGCTGGATGGGGAAACCAAAGGCACTCGAAAAAAGAGGAACATAGGAACAGGAGGAGGCCATTTCGCCCCTCGAGCCTGTTCCGCCATTCATTGAGATCATGGTTGACCTGTGACCTAACTCCATCTCCCCGCCTTAGCCCCATTTCCCTCAATACCTTTGGTTAACAAAAATCTATCAATCTCAGATTTAAAATTCATAATTGAGCGAGCATCAACTGCCGTTTGCGGAAGAGAGTTCCAAACCTCTCCCACCCTTCACGTGTAGAAGAATTTCCTAACTTCACTCCTGAAAGTCCTGGCTCTAATTTTTAGACTCTATCCCCTAGTCCTAGACTCCCCAACCAGTGGAAATAGTTTCTCCCTATCTACCCTATCAGTTCCCCTTAATATCTTGAAAACTTCCATCAAATCACCCCTTAATCTTCTAAATTCCAGGGAATACAACCCTAGTTTGTGTAATCTCTCCTCATAATTTAACCCTTGGAGTCCAGGTATCATTCTAGTAAATCTACACTGCACTCCCTCCAAGACCATTATATCCTTCCTACGGTGCGGTGCCCAGAACTAAACACAGTACTCCAGGTGTGGTCTAACCATGGCTTTGTATAGCTGTAGCATAACTTCTACCCACTTGTATTCTCTAGATATAAAGGCCTGCATTCCATTAGCCTTTTTGATTATTTTCTGTACCTATCCATGACATTTTAATGATCTATCTACATGGACCCCTAAGTCTCTTTGAACCTTCACTGTTTCAAGCTTTTCACCATTTAGAAAGTACTCTGACCTCACACTTGCCAACATTGAAATCCATTTGCCACAGTTTTGCCCATTCACTTAATCTATTAATATCTCTCTGTAATTTTATGCTTCCATCTACACTGCTTACAATGCTGCCTATCTTTGTGTCATCGTCAAACTTGGACATGTGGCTCTCTATGCTATCATCTAAGTCATTAATAAATACAGTGAATAGTTGAGACCCTAACACAGATCCATGTGGGACACCACTAGTCACAATTTGAGTACCTGGCCATTATTCCTACTCTCTGTCTCCTGCCGCTCAGCCAATTTTCTAACCAGGTCAATAATTTGCCCCCAATTCCATGAGCTTCAACTTTAACTAATAGTCTCTTATGAGGGACTTTATTGAATGCCTCCTGGAAGTCCATATAAACAACATCCATAGACATTCCCCTGTCCACTACTTTAGTCACCTCTTCAAAAAATTCAATCAGGTTCGTCAGGCATGACCTACCCTTTACAAATCCATGCTGGCTTTCTCCGATCAGCGGAAAATTTGCAAGGTGTTCAGTCACCCTATCCTTAATTATAGACTCTCATGATTTCCTGACAACAGATGTTAGGCTAACTGGTCTATAATTCCCTGGTTTCCCTCTCTCACCTTTCTTAAATAGCGGAGTGACATGTGCAATTTTCCAATCTAAAGGAACGGTTCCTGAATCGAGAGAACTTTCGAAGATTATAGTCAGAGCATCTGCAACGTTCTCACCTACTTCCTTTAAAACCCTGGGATGGAAACCATCTGGTCCTGGGGATTTGTCGCTCTTAGTGCCATTATTTTCTTCATTACTGTTAATTTGCTTACGTTGATTATGGTGAGAAGGGTTGCCAATCTTCCAGGTTTATCCTGGAGTTTCCAGGAATTGAAGATTAACCTCCAGTACACTAGTGGGAGCAAAACCCTGGAGAAAAATCATCGGGGCATTAAAAAAAAATTGTGTTCTTTTCATTTTCTTTGAACACTTCTGTTTATTAGTTATAAAAATATTAGAGATGGGGAAAAAAACGGCTGTTTGATCGACAGTCAAGAATCATCCAATTGGGGAATGAAAGGAGAGTCCTTTCGCTTTCCAATTGGCCATGGGAAGGCGGGGTACCGCAAGGATGGACATGTTGGGTGACCAACGGCGGGAGTGCGGGGACGGGGTGATTGGGGGCTGGAAGTCAGGTGATGAAACCTCCAGGGATACGTCCAACCAGAGTTGGCAACTCTAGGTGTGAATTCTGTCAGAAGCTCAGCGGTTAACGAGATCCAAAAGAGAGCTAACATAGCACAGTGTCATTTCCAGGCGAGCGTGTCCTTGGGTTATTCGGCTGTGGAGGGCGTCATATGTGAGCAAGAGGCGAGGAGAAACCCAGCGTAGAGAAGTGAGGAAGGTGAGAGGTGAGAAGTCAGGGGATAAAGGGGCAGAGGGTGGTTTTCGAGATGCAAAGCAGGAGGAGATCACTGAAGTGGGAGTGGAGGGGGGTGGGAGGGGGGCGGGGAACAGCGAGGCCATAGTGAGATTTAAAAAGTTTTGAAATTAATGCCCTGGTTGGGGGGGTGGTGGGGAGGGCACCCAGTACAGCTCAGAGAGGACAGGGGTGATAGGATAAGGTGATAGGTGAAAGTATTCTGTGGTGTTTGGATGATTTGGAGCTTGTGGAGGATTGGGGCAGGAGGCCAACTAGAAGGACACTGGGCAAGGTCAAGGTCAAAGTGCGGGCTAACATTTTGGCAGTATGAGGGGAGAGATACGGTTGGAGAGAGTCCACATGGCGGAGCTGGAAGTTCAGAGGGGGAAGGAAGCTGAGCTGGGGGTTGAGTACGACAGCAAGTTCTATCCCTGACTTTGTTTCAGTAACTGGGGCTGGCCTCAATGTCCAGGTCAGGGAGCGGGGAATGAGCCAGGTCCTGATCGAAGTTAACCTGAAGTGTTGACACCTTGCAAAATAACCTGTCTACGCACGCACATCGATACTAGAGGGTGACTGGTACCTGTGGAACTGTACCTAACGTGAGTCAGCCCCTATAGGGGAAGAATATGGGAGAAACCTGAGGGAACAAACACTGCACCAGCCACTTAGCAGTTATTAAACCCATCGTAAAGCACTCCAGGCTTTAAGCACATCATTCACTCCTGCACAGCAAGAAAATATGGATTTAAAAAAAATTAATAACTTGAGGGAGGATTTTCTGTCCCCAGGGATCAATGGAGGCCCTCGCAACACTGTTAAGTGTTCGACAGTTATGGTGTAATTATGTGCTGTTAGGGTACTTGTTGTAAATTAAATGCCTTGACAAGATGGAGTCTTGTACAGGTCGAGAGAGACTGGATTCGAAAAAAAAAATAATCCTTTTCTGTTTAATAGAATTCTGCGGGACCAAATAATACATCGAATTCCAGTGCTCCTATTATATATCTCAGGGATTATTTAAAGGAAGAATTTTAATTTAATATTTCGCTGCCTCTAAATCTGATGAATTCATTACGTTGCTTGAAGTGAAACCGAACAATAAGATCTCTCGTCTCTCAACAGCCACTCATTGACTTTCATTTGTGCAGTTGTTAAACAACCCACGTTCAGCTGTGATGGTTTCCACAGTTGAATAACCTACAGACACTCTAATCTGGAAATTCTGTTGTGTGTTATTATCGTACAAAACCATCCTTTGGATGAGGCATCAAAATTGTCCCAACTGCTTGCTCGGGTGGGTGGAAAAGAGAAACGGGGAGTTCTACCTATGTCCTGGACAACGCTCCTCCCTTAACGAGCAACACTCAAAACAGATTATCTGCTCATTCATTCGTTTCTTGCTTGTGGGGCCCGGATGTATGCAAATTGGCTGTCATGTTTGCCTGCATAACAACAGTGACTGTACTTCCAAAGTAATCCAGTGCTTGTAAAGTGCTTTGCATGTCCTGGGCCACTGCATAAATACAAGTCCTTCCCTTCGATACAAAAGCTTAACGCTTTTGTATCAAGTTCCTCCATTTGCCATTTTAAAAGTAGCGTAAACCCATTTAAATCACAAAGGACTTTTCGTATGAAGCCATTAAGGTGGTGAAGCCTATCAATCCGTGCGTGGAACAGGTCGGCCTGAGGCCCACTCGATATTGGTCCCCAGGCCGCTCGTCGGATTTAAATTTCTGGGGGTGGCGGGGGGTGCGGGAAGCGATTGGAAGGGGGCTGAGTGTGGGCCGGCAACAAGCTTCAGGACTGCTGTGGAGCCAGGAGGGCCACACCTGCTCCTCCTAGCTTCACAGTCAGGTGAATATTTTTAAAAGACGAATCATTTGGAGGCCGCAGTTAGATATCGTTACGTTGAACGCAGCAGTCCCGGTGTCGGCTGCATTCAGGGCAGCCTAATTTCGGGAAGGGGTCCTGAAACGAACATTAGGCCCCCAATCTGTACATGCAAAAAGGGCCGAATGCAGGTTTCAGGCCCAGGCCTTGGACGCCGAGACTTCAGCCTTTACCAATATGGCAGGCGGTGCATGCCAATATTGGGTGCTGAGGTGGCCATTTTAAGCCTGTAAAACATGCACATCTGAACGCATTTCTGGGCCCAGGTTTTTATATGGCGATACCGTACAGCTCACAAGTGACCAGAAGTCGCTTGGCTGAAATATTGGGGGGCTGTCAGTACTTACGTAATTGAGGAAACTGATATGAGCATGTTAAACAGTCTTCAGTAGAAGGGAGAAGTAATTTTTTTTTAAATTATGAATCGTTGTTCAAAGACCTGAGAGTGCATTATCCAATATGTCATGGCGCACTGAGGCCAAAATAATGAAGCTGAGAGTGCAATGATGAGAGAATTTACGGTGCATTCACACTATGCTTAGTGTCAGGGCAAAGCAGTTCCAGCTTCCCACCGACACTGTGTTTGTAAGCCTGTTTTTTTCAGTAGGCGTGAACCCTGGTGGGTAACTATTTAAAGTAAATGTGTTACCTCCTCCAGGGAATCTCACTCCACTGATCCGGTGTCAGGTCGGGCCCTAACCTGGGATGCAGGCTGCATTGGCATGATAACTCCTTCGCATTGACACTACAGAAAGGGCTGAGCATTAATGGGGACACATTCTCACACAGGCCAACTGCCCTACAAGAGGTTCTAATAATCTCTTGTTTCAGTCGAAGATTTCAATCAGGCTCAGGTACAAGCTTTGAACTGCCAAGCTTTTCCAGCTCCTGCTGGCAGGATAGTGCCTTGAATCTATTGTCCTATGTCTAATGATTACAGGCAGTCTCAAAGCTGCCCCTAACTTGCCCCCAGCTGGTACTAAGTTGGCAATCTGCATAGCAAGGCCACAGGACGGCTGGTATGGGCAAAGATAAACTTTCACACTGCTGACAGAGGCATATCGCTGAGCAGTTAGAGGGTGCTTTACTCTGTATCTAACCCGTGCTGAACCTGCCCTGGGAGTGTTTGATGGGACAGTGCAGAGGGAGCTTTACTCTGTATCTAACCCGTGCTGAACCTGCTCTGGAAGTGTTTGATGGGACAGTGTAGAGGGAGCTTTGCTCTGTATATAACCCGTGCTGTACCTGCTCTGGAAGTGTTTGATGGGACAGTGTAGAGGACGCTTTACTCTGTATATAACCCATGCTGTACCTGTCCTGGGAGTGTTTGATGGGACAGAGTAGAGGGAGCTTTACTCTGTATCTAACCCATGCTGTACCTGCTCTGGAAGTGTTTGATGGGACAGTGTAGAGGGAGCTTTACTCTGTATATAACCCATGCTGTACCTACCCTGTACCTTCTCTTTTCCAGAGAAAATAGCTCCAGCCTGTTCAACCTTTCCTGATAGTTATAACCTCCCCGTTCTGGTATCATCCTTGTAAATCTTTTTGCACCTTCTCCAGTGCCTCTATATCCTTTTTGAGATCAGAACTGTGCAAAATACTCCAAGTGTGGTGTAACCAAGGTTCTATACGAGTTTAACATAACTTCACTGCTTTTCAATTGTATCCCTCTAGAAATGAACCCCAGTTCTTTGCATTTTTTATGGCCTTATTAACCTGCGTCGCTACTTTTAATGAATTGTATATCTGTACCACTGGATCCTTCTAATAAAACATTATGGAGAATGAGCACATTTATAATTTGATATCAGAGTAATGCTCATCCAATCCAAAATAAACTGGTTTGGTTTAATTTTAGCCCTTTTTGAAATGTAACATAAAAATAGCATCAACAATCATTTACTTGATCTTATCAATGGCCTCTAATGGATCAGTGGATGAATACAGTGTGTTTCTAACCCACACACACCAGCAGGCCCATGTTCTAACTCCTGATCTATATCAAGTTAGTTTCCCCAAGCTGGTTTGGCACCCCTGGGCGAGGGACCGGGTAAAAGAGACAGCCAGGTTTCCTCCTCCTGCCCACTATGCTGGTAAGTACTGAATCTGGCTAGTATATGGTGACATGATTGTGCTCACCTCTGATGTCTCCCCCTCCCTTTCTCAGGCGTGAGTCTAGATGTTCCGATCGGCATTAACCCAATGATTGCAAACGGATAAACAGAAGCATTGAAGTTTTGGAGTCTTTCTGGCCTTCTTACTCTAGATATTTGCTGCTCCCGTATCTTCGGTTACTCTCAGAGGCAAGTCACAGCTCTCTACGACCTTGAAAGTATCTTCAGTGGCTCTGATATCAAGGTATGTTTTGATAGATTGCCCAGGATCATGAACAGAAAACTTGTCGATAGATTTCTTTAGCTATTGGGTCCGTCCTGTACAGGATTCTCCTCCCATGTTCAAAAGCAACACTAAAAATGGAACTTATTTTAGGTTTTGATGCCAAACAAATTTCTTGAACAATAGATGAACAAAAAGAATATATTTACTGCAGATGTTAGACTATGCTAACTCCACAAATTGAAGAAATTAGGGAATGGTTCGCAATCTCTAGCCCAAATTTTATAGACGGGGGTGAAATTGGGCCGTGTAGCGCCCGTTATGTAGGCGCTACGCCAATACCCAAGCCCCGAAAATGGTGTCCAAGATGTGCGTGCCACACTTCCGGCATGAAGTGCGCAGGACGCCATCTTGGTAAAGGGGTTTGCGCGCGCACACCTAACGAACATGTAGGGTCGGGAGATTATGACACGAATCAGTGTGCAACGCTGATTTAAAGGGACCGCTGTTATTTTGGATCTCCGCGCTCCATCGAACGTACTATCTTAACCTCGCACAGCTGAGCAGGACTTAAAGGGCATGAAGGACCCCCCCCACCACCAGTGTTATTTAAAGGGACCATGCAGGAGTTACAGGTTCGTTGCTGGATTATTTATTCTGGCTGCTGATGCACTGGTATGTGCTTTTGGAGGTTTCCTACACTTGGATCAAGTTTCAATACTCTACAGGGAGTGGGCTGGCTAGCTGACAGGCAATAGCAAGGCAGAGTGGCAGGGGTGGGAGCAGGAATGCTGTCATCCTGAGAGAGGGCAGCAGGATCATGTTCCATGGAGCCACTGCCACCTGCTGCCTCCTGTTATGCGCCACCTTTTCCTGCAAGAAAGCGGGACATGTGTCGGTGAGTGTCCTGCAGGATGTTTGGGTGATGTGCCTGTCGTGGTTGAATAGCTGCCAGTGTGTGTGGCCTGTGAGTTGTGGGTGTGCGGCTTGCAACAGTGGTAAATGTGTGAGGGTGATGGGGAGGTGTAGTGCGTGGAGTAGTGGATGAGGCTAGTGGTGCAGTTGGTAGGAGACGCCATTTGACAGTTGACCTCACCCACCTTGACCACTCGTGTCAAATCATTGAACTTCTTCCTGCACTGATCCATGTTCTTGGCGCTATGCTCCTGGCATTGACCTTGTCCGCTACTTCCTCCCTCTGCCTCCTGAGCATGTGTCTGGAGGGTCTCTTGCCCCTCTGCGGATATAGAATGTCCCTCCTTCTGTCCACGTCTTACACCAAGGCCTCTAGAGCATCATCAGAGAACCTTGGTGCACGCACTCTCTCAGGCACAGCTATTGTTCCAACTATCACAGCCTAGGAATTACTTCTCACACCACTTCCTGCAGCCACAGTGCACCTCCCCTTTAAGAGGTGCAGGCTGCCTTTAAGTAGCGCTAGCCGCTCGTAATATCAGGGTGATGCGTGCAGCCAATCAACAGCGCAGGTAGCGCTGGCTGCACACAGCAATCATTGAAATCAGCAGGCAGCACAAAAGCTACATGCAGCCTGCATCGCAACGACCGGGCGCAGGTCAATCGCGCACTGGGATCCCACTGGCTGTTTCCGGGGGTTGTCCAATATAACCCTCAGTCTTTCTATTCTTAGAGACTTACTAACTACTGAAGATAGCTTGTCTAAACAGTCTGAAAGTTACAGAGCAATTCTCTAATTTGAACAGTCCATGTTAATTAAATATCACCAAACCATTCGTGGGGCTTCATAATTTAAGTAGTTGTCAGTGAATTTCTAAAGGAACTGCCATTCAGGCTCATAATGGTACTTTTTTTTAATTGTGTGGCTTGGGTCTTTCCTCAAGCTATCTGCTCAGACACCAAACAGACCAGCTGTCCTTACAACATTGAGGCCAACTAAGACATGGATTCTGAATGCAGAAGGTTTTAAACTCCTTGTGTATGTTGACTGAATTAAAAGGAACCAGCACAACGCTAAAAAGGGAGAGGAGGCGAGAAAATTGGCAGGATTTGTTCTCCCTTCTTATTATTCATTCTCCGGATGTGGGCGTCTCTGGCAAAGCCTAGTTGCCCCGAGAAGGTGGAGGTTGGCCTTCTTCTTGAAATCGATTTGGTACAACTGAGAGGCTTGCTCGGCCACTTCGGAAATCAGTTAAGAGTCAACCACATCGGTCTGGGACTAGAGTCACATATAGGCCCAGACCGGGTAAGGAGGCAGGTTTCCTCAAAGTTAGAGCTAGGCCGTTCAGGGGTGATGTCGGAAAGCACTTCTTCACACAAAGGGGAGTGGAAATCTGGAATTCTCTCCCCCAAAAAGCTGTTGAGGCTGGGGGTCAATTGAAAATTTCAAAACTGAGATCAATAGATTTTTATTGGGTGAGGGTATCAAGGGTTACGGAACCAAGGCGGGTAGATGGAGTTAAGATACAGATCAGACATGATCTGATTGAATGGCGGAACAGGCTCGAGGGGCTGAATGGCCTCCTCCTGTTCCTATGTTCCTTCTCTAAAGGGACATTAGTGAATCAGTTGGGTTTTCATGACAATTCGACAGCTTCACGGTCACTTTTACTGATGCCGGCTTTGTAATTATAGATTTTTAAAACTGAATTCAAATTCTTAAATTGCCATGGTGGGATTTGAACTCACGTCCTCTGGATCATTGGTCCAGGCTAAAGGATGAAAAGATTAGTTTTCATCCAATACACTGCAAGTGGCAGAAAAAAAGCTTAGCACTGGGCAGCGTGAGGAGTTCCCAATTACATACACAATCTCTTGTCTGTCTCTTCACTAACAAGTAAGAACGGTAGCAGTTCAGAGTGAAGCCTGACGCTGTGGGCCCCACTTACCCTTTCCCCTTTCTTAATTCAATGCAATATTGAGCATCCAAGAGGAAGAACTAAAGCCCATAGTACAGGACACTGCTGAGGTGGGAGAGATGATGAGGTCAATCTGGTGGTGGTAGTGTCACCAAGCTTGAAACAAAGCAGATTCTTATGTCTATCTCTTCCTCTCTCTCACACACAGACACGCACACACAGTTATGTCTCTCGCTCTATTGGCTCCATTGTTATTTTGCTTGTGCTTGAAGTATTTTAAAATTATTGCTCATTTATCTGACACGATACAATCTTTTGGGGGAAAATAAAGAAAGGTCTAATTACTTCATTGAGCCACAGCTATTAGCAGAATCTCTCATTGCAGAATCGAATCCCTCCGATGGGAGGCTACATTTACTTTTGCTAATCATTTGTGTAAGTATTTCAAATAATCCTGTTAAACTCTCCCATGTATTACATCTGTTGAATTGTTGGCTTCCTTTTTGTCAGAGAAGAAAAATTCTCCTTTTTCCTGCCAATTGTCTCCTCTCCTCTCCCCTGAAGGCACCAGTTCCCGTTGGGATATAGCTCCTGGTTGGCTTCCGGGACCTCATGTGTGAGCCCCGGCTGAGCTCAATCCTGTCTTCGGCCAGTGATTGTGTTCAGGCACGTAAACCCTGGCTGATTTTCTTCTCCATAATCAAGTGGAGTCGAGGCATGATATGGTGATCTGACCACCATCCAGGTTGACTCGGCATGGACCAGAGAGGAATTTTCTTTTGTCCATGGGCTACCTTGCTTTGTAAATTCGGTGAATGCACAAGTATAGCTCAGTAGCAGCAGGGGTGAAATGTAGGCCCACCTCATCCTAGTGATCTGATTGAGGTGTTTAAGATGATTAAAGGATGTGATAGGGTAGATAGAGAGAAACTATTTCCTCTGGTGGGGGGAGTCCAGAACAAGGGGGCATAACCTTAAAATTAGAGCCAGGCCATTCAGGGGTGATGTCAGGAAGCACTTCTTCACATAATGGGGAGTGGAAATCTGGAACTCTCTCCCCCAAAAAGCTGTGGAGGCTGGGGGTCAATTGAAAATTTCAAAACTACGATTGAAAGGTTTTTGTTCGGTGAGGGTATTAAGGGTTACGGAACCAAGGCGGGTAGATGGAGTTAGGATACAGATCAGCCACGATCTAAATGAATGGCGGAACAGGCCCGAGGGGCTGAATGGCCCACTCCTGATCCAACTATATTAATCTCAAGCAGGTAATCAGCTGTCTGCTGAGGAAAGGGTTAATTATGGTCCTGTCTGAATCACTCTTTTCCCCTGTCAGGTTCAGCACCATGGACAGTGCATCTGAATGACACGAGGTTGTTCCTGCAAGGGCAGTGTTGCGTGAAAATACCGAGAGTGCAGTCAGTGCCGAGCAAATGAGGTGAGGCAAAGCGAGACACAGGACAGCTGTAAAGGGAGAAGAAGGATAATAGAAGATGGAACATCAGAAGGGGAAAGGGAGAAAGAGACAGTGGAGGCAAAATGCTGAGCTAATTGACTGCACAGGCAACTGCTTAAAACACGGAAGGAATAAAATAGAAACTCAGAAGAGAAACAAAGAGAAAAGGTAAAGGCAGAAAAATGGAAGGATCCCATGGAGGTCCCTCTCCAATTCTCTTCCTTCCTGTCCAGAAGGTATGTTAGCGGACGGTTTCACCAGTGCCAGAAGCCCTCCCCTGAGATGCCATTCTTCATGTGAGAGCCGAGATGGCAAGCGTCAGTAGGCTATTCGACCACAGGGACATCGTAATGAAGACTAATCCAAGATCCGGACAAATGCACCTTGCAGTAAGGGTTGGGGAGTGGGGGGTGCGGGTGTGGGTGGTCACTGGATGGCGACCAGGAGAAGGAGCCCTGGTTGATTTCCCTCTCCCTAGCCCAGAGGAATCAAGGCTGATAGTAGGGTCGCTCACTCAGTGCAGACCAGGATTCAAGTCTGGTTTTTGTGACCCATCACCTGGACTTCGATTTAAAAGACACTCGAACTGAAATGCAAGCACTGCACACATGGAAGGATTTCTATTCCCTCAATTCCTTTTGTTTTACATATCCAAAGCATTAAATCCAATGCCATGGGCCCAAATGTAATGGAATTCACCAGAAAAACTCAAGCATCCCATTAATTAAATTTAAAAAAGGTTGCGATAACATCATTTATCACCACAACAGTGCAACATCAAAGATCCAGGCAGTGCAGATAATGAAAAAGAAAGTGTGTGCGTTAAGTATTTATTTACCTGAAGGAATATTATTTCTAATTTATACAGTCAAACCTCAAGCCCAGTGTGCCAGTGGAGTTTGCACTAATCCAGTTAGTGAGCTTATCCACTTCACATACTGCAAAGCCGGAGGCTTTTGATAATAAATTGGTTATTTTTAATGAACTTTCGCCAACACCTTTCCCGGTTTGGAACTTTCATTGATGTGAACACATCCAAATTCCATGTCTTACTTCAACATTAACCCTTCCAGTGACTCTACATGTCCAAAATATTATCAGGTAAGGGAACATTGCGATTAAACAATTGCTTTGCGTTGCCTTATATTCCTGTTACTAGTATTGAATTGAGTGCTGCAGTTGTCGCTCCTTACGAGCACCCCTCCACCCCGCCCCCTTCCCACGTGTAGGGACAATCCATGGTACAACGCTGGGCCCAGGATGTCTCACATGTGCTGAGTTAGCTTATCTCAGCTCGGACAGCAGTTGAGACCTGAGCTGGGGAGAAGCCGCACTTCTTGCTCCTGATTAGAAAGTGTGCATGTTGGATGAGGAGTCGGTCTGATTCTGATGCTCCTCCTTGTCAAATACCTTGCTGACATTCATTGTCCAGGCTCTTAATAATGGCCACTTAGTCAAGACACCAGAGTCCTGCTCATGTGACTGGACCACATTGAGCCAGTACCCCCAAGAGTGGAAGGGACAAACCACGGGAGGTTGGGGAAGTGCTGCAGTCTCTTTGACTGAGCTAGAAAGAAGAAAGAAAGACTTGTGTTTACACAGCGCCTTTCACAACCGTAGGACATCCCAAAACGCTTTACAGCCAATGAAGTACTTTTGAAGTGTGGTCACTGTTGTAATGTAGGAAACGTGGCAGCCAATTTGTGCGCAGCAAGATCCCACAAACAGCAATGCGATAATGGCCCCCCCCCCTTGGGGATGCTGGGATTATTTAGAGCTATTTGGCCCCATACACTCCCTCATTCAGTACAAAAGGGAACCCCAGGGAACAATGAACAAGTAGGCCACTATTGCTGCTGACCCAACCCAGCAGAAACCATGTTTCCCTTCCAATAGCTACAGGGCACTGGGCTAAGTGGTCAAATTATTATTTTTTGGCCAGCCAGGTATCTGACAACTATGGAAACCCATCACCATGCTTAAGAGTCTCCATCTCATTGAGGAATCCACACAAGCAGGTTTTCCAGTGTGGATTGCATGCACTCTCACTATAATTGGCAAAAGAGCCAGAGGCGACATGAGGGAAAAAAATTTACGCAGCGAGTTGTGATGATCTGGAATGAACTGCCTGAAAGGGCGGTGGAAGCAGATTCAATAATAACTTTCAAATGGAGTCGGATGCATACTTGAAAAGGAGAAATTTGCAGGGCCATGGGGAAAGATCAGGGGAGTGGGACTAAGTGGATCGCTCTTTCAAAGAGCCGGCACAGGCACGATGGGCTGAATGGCCTCCTCCTGTGCTGTATCCTTCTATGATTCTATAAAGGGCACACCCTACCTAGCTAAGATCAGAGAAGTTAGGCACAGGCTGGCAAGTGCCAATGTGCCTTCCAAACTAATAGAAGCACACATCTGCCGTTACCAACAGGCAGTGCATCGAAGCGGTAAGCAGAAAGTTGCTGGCAACAATGGAACATTAGTCAAAGCTACATCTGACTGGAGGAAAAGTGAATAAACAAAAGCCACAATGAGCCTGAACCGTGGCTCATTTGTCCTGTGAAGCTTGCCATCATAGTCTTCAATCCAACACTGTCTCTCTAGTCAGTAAATATAAACGGTGCGCCTTGTCAAGCATTGCTACATTTTGTCTGGCCCTCATTCTCTCGTCTCCTAATGGAAGCGATTTATACCAGTGGAGACAAAACACATTTGCAATAACAAATGTGCAAAGGACAAGTCCTTCAGTCTCTTAACCTCATCTTAATCCATCAGAATGCCACATAGGTGACTCCATTATTGCTGTTCATGCCTTTCATAAAGGTTTCCATTTCTCTTTCTATCACATTCCTTCGTTTCCCTTTACGAGGTGTTGATGCATTTCCACAGCCTGCCTTGACTATCTGCTTAACCCTCCACTGGCCACAGCAACCCACAAAAGGAGCCAGTTTGAATAGAGACGGGCTTCCCGTCATCTCACGGAATTAATTTTCACCGTTTTCTCATCTCCTCTCCTGAACATACTGATCTGCCTTGATGTGCACTCTCGCAACAACTACCTGCATTTATATAGCACCTTTAACGTAGTAAAACATTCCAAGGTGCTTCACAGGAGCTCAATCAGACAAAATTTGACACTGAGCCACAGAAGGAGATATTGGGACAGATGACCAAAAGCTTGGAGCATCTTAAAAGAGGAGAGGTGGAGAGGTTTAGGGAGGGAATTCCAGAGCTTAGGGACTAGGCAGCTGAAGGCATGGCCATCGATGGAAGTGGTGATGCACAAGAGGCCAGAATTGGAGGAACGCAGAGATCTCGGAGGGTTGTAGGGCTGGAGGAGGTTACAGAGATAGGGAGGGGGGGAACGAGGCCATGGAGGAATTTGAAAACAAGGATGAGACTTCTAAAATCGAGGCATTGCTGGACCGGGAACCAATGTCGGTCAGCGAGCACAAGGGGTGATGGGTGAACAGGACTTGGTGCGAGTTAGGATACGGGCAGCAGAGTTTTGGATCAGCTCAAGCACAGGTGCCATCTGCCCTCTGGCAACTTGGTCAAGTGGCCATTCTTCATGTCTTAGCCTACACAGTGAATATCAGCAAACTACTGTATTACAGGTGGTGGGTTGAGTGAGCTGGCAGCTGAGCATGATCATTTCCTGCCCCAACGTCCATGCACAGGCATTTTCTGCCATTGTCACTGGGTAGAGACCAGAAGCAGCATCCCTGGCTAACTTTTGCCCTTCCCAGACCAGCTCTACCAAGACCAATTACAAAGTCCTCACTCATCCAGGCTGGGATCAGCTAAATCAGCACGTTAGACAATGAACTTGGGGCTTTCTTGTTCTGATGGGATCTGTTCATACCCTGAGGTTAAGTGAGAGGAACAAAATAAGGGAAAGTGTTCTCTTAGACAATGTCCAATGGTTGGCACCCGGACAAGAAATTGAACCCGTCATTTGCCCCATCAGCCAACGTTACTAAATTTTTACAAAGAATCTACAAATCCAAGTACTGATCCTCTCCAGGGCCACTCTTAGGAATGTTTCAACACGGTCTCTCTCATGTGTCTGCTCCATGATCTTTCACATTGCAAACTTCTCATGTTGGCTGGTCCATAGTGGGGAGCTAGCCTCCTTTATGCTATGGATGCTGGGCTAGTCTTACCTCCAAGTTACAGTCATTGTTTTCTCTCCCTGGATGGTGATGGGGATAGCACTGAATCCCAGCTCAGTCCATCACTCACAGCCAGGTTGTCCATGAATGAATGGCCAGAGACAGTTGGAGCAGAACGACTGCAATGGGGCACAGGGGCACTCTGGGCATATGATGAATACCATTTGGCTATGGTATAGGTTCCACATTTCTGAAGGCGTACATTCAAATCCTAGCTGACTGACTCAGAACAAATAGCAGTTGTTAAAAGTGTAGCACTTCTAGGATTACCATCCTAGATCTGGTGAGGTACGTCACACACTCACGCACAAACCCATGAACGCACACACACACAAACACACTGACATTCACATGCATGCAAAGAAAACTTGTACAGGAGACAGATGTACATAAACACACATAAACACTTGACTGTGCGATTTACATATGCAGTCAAACTATGTTCGAGCTCCACTAACGTTAAATTACATCAAAATGAACTGTATCTATCAGTCTAGGTAGCATCCCTGTATGTAATATTAGACTAGGTTATGGCACCACCTGGAGAACATTAATATCTGATCATAACCGTATGGGAATGTCTTGCAGAACTGTTTCTAATGAGGTTCCAACAACATCAGCTCACTTTATCTTTGCAACCACATATGAGCTAAAGGGACAATCTTATTAAACAGGACTACGGTATCTTTAACCCTTGGAGTGTTGAATGGCCTCTGCGGGCCTCCAGATCCACACACGCTCTCACACGGCAGCTATCGATCAGTTTCTCTCTGTTGCTCTACGGTTCCCAGGATGCCGGCAGCCCTCTGGTTGACTAGCCCGCTGTGGCAATTCAGAGGCCAGGTGGTGTGTTGGCTGGCTAATTAACCATAGAGGCCATCGCGGCCACGCCCAATCCTGTCCTCGGACAATCGCTCCCTCTAATCTAAGGGCAGTGAGGTGGATTGGTAAGAAAAAGAGGCACTGGTTGTAAGGAGGGAGGACTTCAGCCCACACTGACCCGTTCTTAAGCCCCCTGGAGGGAGAGTCAGACATACAATGGGTGTGTCTTTTGAAGCAACTCATGAGGACCGAGCCCAAGAGGTTGGTGAGGTGTCTATGCCTGGTCTGTGTCACTGGTCTTAGACATCCAGAACACCAAGGTGTCTCATATGTCACCAGCTGTCTTGCATACTAACTGGTGGGAGGCATTACTGAGACTACATGCTCATATACCCAGGCTGCCTGGTACGATAGCTTTGCAGGGCAGTAAGGCAGCTACTGCTGAAACTCCACATGCCAGCTGGTGGAAACGCAGTCCAGTGTGGTGTGGCACTTGTCCATGCAGGAGGGTGGCACTTCACCCACACATGTTATCGTGTGCCAAGATACCCACATGCCATTTGTGAGAAGCTCCTGGTATCTGCTGTCTGCTTGTCAGGTGTCTGACCAACTGGTGACTATCCCCCAGGGTGGAGGGGTAAGCAGGATCTTTATAGGGTTGAGATGGCTCCAAGATGGCATTGTCTGTTGCTGAAAGATTAGAATGGCATTTACCCTCTGCGACAGACTCATTGATGTGATACCTGAGTCCGGCAGGTCTGCAGTCCTCCAGGGCACGATTGATGATTGACTAGCCAGCCTGGCTCACTCGTGGAGCTGACTGGTCACTGGGAGATGGAATTCTTTCCACTTGACTCCAGATGATCCTGCAGGTTAAAGTCCCACCAGTGCTTGACACTGGGAAGCTGCATGTTTTTAACTAGTTAAACTCTAGCAGTATACCACTAGACGGAAGAGGGTTCCGAAACCTTGGCTCTTGACAACTTGTCTGGACTTAGAGAAGTGGGGTGTGTCCCAGTGGGGAAGACATGCATTCCATAACAGGCAAACAGAGACCCGACCTGTGTTCGTTTCTCAGCAGTTTGGTTTGGAGACTCATAAACATGATGATGGGTTTCTGCACAGACGCCCAGCTTACCAAACTTCAGCTGCAAGGAAGCTAAATCTTTCATTTAGGCACTTTACAACCTGCTGGACTCAACGTTGATTTCAATAACTTCAGACCAGAACCATTTTTTGTTTGTCGGATTGCCACTGCTGATAATGGTTCTGCTGTTGCCATTTACAGTTCCTCTAGACCCATCTTTTGTTTCTTAACTTGTCCCATTACCACCCTCTTTGCCTTGCACCCTCATACCCTTTTGTCATTTAATCACTCCTGCTCTCTACCCTATCACAGACCTTCTCTTTTGTTCTTTCCTCCCCTCCCCTCCCCTCCCTTCGCCCACTGTCCCTGACTCTGTACTTGCTTAAAAACTGTTAACTCTTTAATATCACCCAGTTCTGACGATAAGTCTTCGACCTGAAACGTTAACTCTGTTTCTTTCTCCACAGATGCTGCCTGACTTGCTGAGCTTCTCCAGCATTTTCTGTTTTTATTTTATATTATTTAAAGAGATATCAGGACAGGTGACCAAAAGCTTGGTCAAAGAGGTAGGTTTTGAGGAGCGTCTTAAAGGAGGAGAGAGAGGTGGAGAAGCGGAGAAGTTTAGGGAGGGAATTCCAGAGCTTAGGGCCTCGGCAGCTGAAGGCACGGCCGCCAACGGTGGGGCAATGAAAATCAGGGATGTGCAGGAGGCCAAAATTGTAGGAATGCAGGGATCTTCAGATTCATATCCTGTCTCTCTGGAACAACGAAAGGGCTGTGGAGCTGTGCAGTCCCCAAAGTCAATCAGGAGCATTGCAATGTGGAAAGAGAGCCTAAATGTCAGCTTGGCTCAGTTGATAGCATTCACGCCTCTGAGTCATGAAAATCACTGGTTCAAGTCCCACTATGGACTACCAACACATCATTTAGAGTAACACTTTAGTGCAGTGCTGAAGTACGCATTCTTGGAGGTGTCATCTTTCAGATATTAAACCAAGGCCTCGTCTGTCGGCTCAGGATGTAACATAGTTCAGTGGTGTCCTCAGCGGGAATAAAGGCAACAGAAATAAGAGAAACACTTTGCAGTTTCATTCACTGAGAACAGGAAATAAACCACAAGAAGCCATGCAATCTTGCAATATCTCATGCAAGGGTTTGTCTTGTGAAAATAATTCTGGGAGATACTCGAAAGGTGGAAATTAGGACTAGACGGGGGTGGGGGGGAAAAGACCAGATGGTCCATCAAGACTGCCCCACACCATGATGGCCGGAGCATCCTGATTGAACTATATCTTCCCTCCCTTCCTCCTTCCTCGCCACCAGCCTTCCCCCTGCAGCCTTGTCATCTCCTGGGAGAGGCAAAAAAAAGAGAAAAAAAACCCAGGGTCAATAAGGGAAAAAATACTCCCCGACCCCTTCAGGTGATCGAAACCAGTCCAGGAGACCACACAGACCAAGTATTATCTATAAAGACACTTACCTTCCATATGATGTGATCACACTGCATTTATCCTACGTTTGTCCATCAACCAGCGTCGCAAAAACAGACTATCAGATCATTTATTTCATTGCTGTTTATGGGATCTTGCTGTGCGCAAATTGGTTACTGTGTTTCCCTACATTACAACAGTGACTACACTTCAAAAAGTACTTTGTTGGCTGTAAGATGCTTTGGGACATCTTGAGGCGCTATAGAAATGCAAGTTCTTTCTTACTTTCTTTAACTTGTGATGCCTGCTGGGTTAAATTGTTTGCCAATACTCACTGTCAAGTGTTTATACATGGAGAATGGCCCACACAGATGGTGACTGGGCCCGACGGAACACTATCCCAGTAAAAAAAGTAGGTGAGGAAGGGAAAAAAACAAACACACACACACACACATTCGAGAGGCTTGAGAAGCATCGCAATGTTCCAATTCCATCCAACGTGTTTGAACATCTGTTCACTTTTATCATTTGTTTAACCTTTCGTTGACCCTGTTGTTATCACACCAGAGAGATGTTATCTTGCCTTGCACGGTGTGAACAAACTAGAGAAAACCATTACTGCGGTAAAAGCTCCTGACTTTGCAAAGCAGCTAGTCATGCAGCAGATATCGGACCAGACATACACCCCATTACGGATAAATACAACCCCCACAAAGAAGCCTTTTAAGTGACAGATGATGCCTAGTCCTTTCTAAAAAAAATGTTGGTACCTCTCTCCTATTTTCTCTCCCTTCTTGCAAATGCCTTTAATTTTGACACTTCGAGGCTGAACTGAGTGTAGGACTCTAACTAAAAGATAGTCATGTTCCTTTTAGAGGAAAGGCTTATTTTGGAAGGAGATGTTGGGACCTAACAAATGGGGCGAGACTTTACATTTTTAGCCGTCAAGGGCAGTAGAAAAAAGGATAATGTTTTAATTTTGTATGGTTAGCAAATTCTTTTCCAGTGTTTTCATTATCATTGTCCATTAATCTTTTATCTTGGTCAAGACTCAGTACTGTTCTGGAGCATCCGGCAAGCAGGTCATAGAATCATAGGATGGTTACAGCACGGAAGGAGGCCATTCTGCCCGTTGAGTCCGTGCCGGCTCTCTGTAAGAGCAATCCAGCTAGTCCCACTCCCCCGCCCTATCCCTGTAGCCCTGCAAATTTTTTCCCTTCAAGTATTTATCCAATTCCCTTTTGAAGGCCACGACTGAATCTGCCTCCAGCACACCCTCAGGCAGTGCGTTCCAGATCCTAACCACTCGCTGTGTAAAAAAGATACTAAGATTGAAGGTCTTTCAGTACTTGGAGGGCTCCAACCTGTCCACAGTGATTTGAGACTTGCCACTCACCAATCTCACGCCCAACACCAACTTTGTCACATGGGCCGAAATTCCCCCATTTATGCAACTGGGTCCATCCACTACGACAAAGGGAGGGTTACCACCCGCCGGGAGGAGCTGCTTTTTGAGCAGGGCTTGCTAGAAATTCCTAAAATCTGAAAAATGAGAAGACAGTCTTGAAGGAGAAGGGGCAGCAGGGCTTTAGGGAGGAAGTTCCTGATCGATCAAGGTGGCGAAAAGCTCGGCCAATAATTAAGGTCGCCAACCCTCCAGGATTGTCAGGAAGTCTCCAGGAATTGAAGATTAATCTCCAGGACCCTGCTGCGAGCAAACCCAGGGAGAAAAATCATAGCGGCATTAAAAAATGGTGAGTTTTGTTTTCATTTTCGTTGAAGACTTCCGTTTATTAGTTTAAAAAATATCAGAAATGGGAAAAAAGGCTGTTTGACTAACAGTCAAGAATCATCCAGTCAGGTAATGCCGAGTCTGTTCACTTTCCAATTGGCGGGGGACCGTGAGGATGGACGTGTCGGGCGACAGATGGCGGGAGTGTGGGGATGGGGTAGTTGGAGGCAGGAGGTCAAGTGATGACACTTCCAGGTATACATTCAACCAGAGTTGGCCGCCCTACCGCCAACGGCGGGGCAAAGAAAAAGGAGCGGATGCACAAGAGGTTGCAGTACGAGAATGAAGAGTTTGAGAGGATTGTAAAGCTAAAGGTTGATCAGGAAGGCGAGCTTCAAGAGCCAAAACAGTGGCCAATTTTCCACCCTCCCTAGAGCTGGAGTCTGAGGTCAACTTAGTTAAGGGATGGCTGAGATCAAATAACTCGACACAGCCTGAGAATCGAGCCTGGTAACTTGCTGTTCTGCAGTGCTTACTTCCACCCTGGCCGCTGCATACACCAACTGAGTTATCAAGGGAGGCTGAAAAGGTCAACTTAACATTTACACTCCTTTTAGTTCTCCTGTAGAGAGTGTCATTTGAATAAAGGGAAGCAAGGGAGGAAATAGCAGAGGCTCTGACAATCCTCCCTGGCTACGGGCGTGGTGCCGGAGGATTGGAGGACTGCTAACATTGTACCATTGTTTAAAAAGGGAGAAAAAGATAGACCGAGTAATTATAGGCCAGTCAGTCTAACCTCGGTGATGGGCAAATTACTGGAATCGATTCTGAGGGACAGCATAAATCGTCATTTAGAAAGGCACGAGTTAATCAAGGACAGTCGGCATGGATTTGTTACGGGAAGGTCGTGTCTGACTAACTTGATTGAATTTTTTGAGGAGGTAACAAAGAGGGTCGATAAGGGTAATGCATTTGATGTAGTGTACATGGATTTTAGCAAGGCTTTTGATAAGGTCCCACATGGCAGACTGATCAAAAAAGTAAAAGCCCATTGGATTCAAGGGAAAGTGGCTACATGGATCCAAAATTGGCTCAGTGGCAAGAAGCAAAGGGTAATGGTTGACGGGTGTTTTTGTGACTGGAAGGCTGTTTCCAGTGGGGTTCCGCAAGGTTCAGTACTGGGTCCCTTGCTTTTTATGGTATGTATTAATGATTTGGACTTGAATGTGGGGGGCTTGATCAAGAAGTTTGCAGATGATACAAAAATTGGCCGTGTGGTTGATAATGAGGAGGAAAGCTGCAGACTGCAGGAAGATACCAATGCAGTGGTCAGGTGGGCAGAAAAGTGGCAAATGGAATTCAATCCAGAGAAATGTGAGGTAATGCATTTGGGGAGGGCAAACAAGGAAAGGGAATACACAATAAATGGGGGGATACTGAGAGGCGTAGAGGAACAAAGGGACCTTGGAGTGCATGTCCACAGATCCCTGAAGGTAGCAGGACAGGTAGATCAAGTGGTTAAAAAGGCATACAGGACACTTTCCTTTATTAGCCGAGGCATAGAATATAAGAGCAGGGAGGTTATGCTAGAACTGTATAAAACACTAGTTAGGCCACAGCTTGAGTTACTGTGTACAGTTCTGGTCACCACATTACAGGAAAGATGTGATTGCACTAGAGAGGGTACAGAGGAGATTTACGAGGATGTTGCCAGGACTGAAGAATCTTAACTATGAGGGAAGACTCACTAGGCTGGGGTTGTTTTCTTTGGAACAAAGGAGGCTGAGGGGAGTTTTAATTGAGGTGTATAAAATTATGATGGGACTGGATATTGTGGATAAGGAGAACCTATTTCCCTTAGCAGAGGGGTCAGTGACCAGGGGGCATAGATTTAAAGTAATTGGTAGAAGGATTAGAGGGGAGCTCAGGAGAAATTTTTTCACCCAGAAGGTGGTGGGGGTTTGGAACTCACTGCCTGAAAGGGTGGTAGAGGCAGAAACCCTCAACTCATTTAAAAAGTACTTGGATGTGCACTTGAAGTGCCGTAACCTACAGGGCTACGGACCAAGTGCTGGAAAGTGGGATGAAGCTGGATAGCTCTTTATCAGCCGGCATGGACACTATGGGCCGAATGGCCTCCTTCAGTGCCGTAACTTTCTATGACTCGATGCGATATTTCTCATTCACTGCAGGTTTACGCACCAAACTACATTGGGGAAGTAGACTAGCAGGAAAGGTCAGACTTTGCTGAGTAAACACCTCCCTCCCTCAATCTGTTCGCCTTCCTGCAAGTTCTCAATATTAAAGAGTTTGGAGGACCTCCTGCTCATGCGTTGGGTCACAGGAGTTTAAGGCCCGTTGGCCTCTGAAATTCCTAGTTTGGAAACAAGAGTGAGATAAATTGCATATTCAGTGGCCCACCTTGCGACTAATGTCTGTGTAGCTGGCACACAGGTTTAGTTGGGCTTCAGTTTGGACAGTCACTGGAGATGGTGGTTGTCATAGGCATAGACTGATGTGAAGAGGCTGCCCGAAAAGGCCCTGGGACTGATTTTCAAAAGATTGCAATTCAAATTTATTTATAAATGTCACATTACCACCACCGTTTTCAAAGGGCTTGTGACAAAATGTCAGTGTCACTGGGGGTCCTACTCCTGATTATCATCCATTGGCCCCTGCTAGAACGCGTGCAGTCGGCTGAGCCCAGGATTGTGGTCGTAATATATGTACGTGGAATATAAGAAATAGGAGCAGGAGTAGGCCATTCGGCCCCTCGAGCCTGCTCCACCATTCAATCAGATCAGTTGATGTAATCACCAAAGATGACCAACTTTCCGACATTTGCTATCTAGGCTGGCATTAAAGAACTGCCATTTGATAAAGCATCACATGGTGATCGGCTTCTGTACGACTGTATACTCGCAAGGATCAGAGCCTACAGGAGAAGATGCAAAGGTGTGGTAGTTTCTCAGAACAGCCATAGTGGAATGAAACAGTGGCTGAACACTATCCAAGGAACCAAAACAAGATTAAATTGACTGATTCTACTGCAGCAGATCACACAGGTACAAAGTGGTAAAAGACACGTTCAGGACAAAGTGGGAGAGGAAATGTTCAAAGATAAAAGGGTTTGATTGGGAAATAGAAAGCCAATTTCAATTAAACTAAAAGGGAACTAGTCCAGAAAATGGGCAGACAATGGTGGAGGTTCAAACTGGAGATGCCTGGAGTACAAAGTGCCTTTATTCCCACAAGAAATCGAGGGGCTGCTGTAAAAGCTGGGGTTCCTTAGATGTGAAGAGAGATTCAAGTTAAAATTAGGCTTCAAAAAAAGGCATATGGCAAATCTAGGGCTAATAACCTGTGAGAAAATCAAGGGGAGTACAGAAAATGTACAGAGGAAAGTAAACTCGAGATTGTGAATGTGAAGAGGAGCATTGATAAAAGACTAACAGAAGACACAAAGGGATTTTTGGACTCGAGGGGAATCAAGCGATATGGGGATCGGGCGGGAAAGTGGAGTTGAGGTCAAAGATCAGCCATGATCTTGATGAATGGTGGAGCAGGCTACTCCTGCTCCTATTTCTTATGTTCTTATGAAATCGTAAAGAATTTACATTTCTCAAAATGTGTTTCAAATACAATGCATCACCTTTTTGAAGTGAAGTGTAGTTATATGGGTAAAGGCAGCAGCCATTAGGCGCACAGCAAGGTCCTACAAGCAGCAAATGCGATGTAAGAACAGTTAGACTGTTTTTTGGTTGTGTTGTTTGAGGAAAGAAGTTTGGGCCAGGACACCAGGAGAATTCCCTTCTCTTTTTCGAATAGTGCCACAGGACGTACAACACGAACAGCATCCTGTTCACAACGCTGTTTAAAAGCTCTGTTCAATGCTCAAATAAATGTGAACTGCAGCTAAGTGACTGCACTTCCCTCTCACAGAGAGATAGCCCAGTGCAGCAGGTGCTTTGTCCCACACTCCTGATCTTTGGCCACCCGGTGCGGGGAGGGGGGGTGATGCGGGTATGTCAGAGGACCTTCTTGTGGGTCTGCTCCTGGGTCTGGCCAAGGTGGTCATCCACAGCTCCAGTTTGGGCGCAGTCTGTGGGGGAGGACTCTCTGGCTGCCTGCCTGCCTCTCTTCCGCGCCCTGGAGAAGGAGTACGCAGTGTTTGCTGGTACGCTTGAGACCTTCCCCAACCGGTGGGCACCATAGGGACCGGATGGCGTACTGGGCACGGGTGGCAGCATTATTATTTAACTTGTTAAGCTTCCTTTGTTTTTCTATGATTTGGGTTTCTGTTAGTTGTGCCCCTCTAAAAAGGGGGCACTTTTGTTCGAGTTTTTTTGGTTTGATGACACTGGGGCAACCCAGTATCTTCTTATGGGTTTCTAAAGAAAAGGCATACATGGCTTCTGTTTGATGTCTTAGCTAATGGCCACTGCCTTCAACAATGCAGCACTCCTTCACTACTGAAGTGAAGTGTCGGCTTAGATCAAAAACCCAAGCTCAGCAGTAGGGCTTGAGTTGACAGCTTTCTGACTCAGAGGCGAGAAGGTTGCCAACTGAGCCGAGGCTGGCCTAATTTGAATATTATGACAACGTGCATCATTACGATGTCATGACATTGCTCTCAGGGACCATGTCTTATTGATCCTCGCCCTCGGCTAATGGTAACAATATCTGTTCGGGAGACCCCCAGCTTCCTCAGACTTCTCTGCAGAGCACGGGGAAAAATTTAACTTATTTTCCAACTTCTCTGAGAATTATGAAATCCAGGTCTGTGCCTTTCTCTTGGATCTCGTCTTCGCCTCCCTGATTAGTTGTGGGAAAATTCAAGTCATACGTAGAATTACATAGAATTACATCCAGTCTACTGCCCAGAAATGGGCCATTCGTCTCAACTGGTCCATGCCGGCATTTATGCTCCATACGAGCCTCCTCCCACCCCTCCTCATCTCACCCTATCCTTCTATTCCTTTCCCCCTCAGGTGTTCATCGAGCTTCCTTCCCCTTAAATGCATCTATGCCACTGAGTCAGAAAATCCAAGCTTAACTCCAGGACTCAAGCACATCATCTAGGCTGTGCAGTGCTTGAGGCAGTGCTGCATTGTCAGAAGTGCCATTCTTCGCAGAAGAAGCCCCATCCGACTGTTCACGTGAACGTTAATGAAGGGCAGGGTTTGTCCTGGTGTCCTGTCCAAGGTTCTCCTTTAACCAACACTGCCAAAAACAAATGAACTCGTCATTCATCTTATTGCTATTTGTTGGATCTTGCTGTGTACAAAATGGCTGGCGTGTTTGCCTGCCATCGTTGCATTTCAAAGTAATTCACCGTATTCCTGGGATTAGAGGGTTGCCCTATGAGGAGAGATTGAATAGAATGGGCCTATACTCTGTGGAGTTTAGAAGAATGAGGTGTGATCTCATTGAAACATATAAGGTTCAGAGGGGGCTTGACAGGGTAGATGCTGAGAGGTTGTTTCCCCTGGCTGGAGAGTCTAGAACTAGGGGGCATAGTCTCAGGATAAGGGGTCGGCCATTCAAGACTGAGATGAGGAGGAATTTCTTCACTCAGAGGGTTGTGAATCTTTGGAATTCTCTACCCCAGAGGGCTGTGGATGCTCAGTCATTGAATATATTCAAGACTGAGATCGATAGATTTTTGGACTCTAGGGGAATGAAGGGATATGGGGATTGGGCAGGAAAGTTGAGGTCGAAGATCAGCCATGATCTTATTGAATGGCGGAGCAGGTTCGAGGGGTCGTATGGCCTAGTCCTGCTCCAATTTCTTATGTTCTTATGTATGTGAGATGCTTTGAGATATTTGAGCCACTTGTTAAGGTGCTACATGAATGCAAGTCTTTCTTCTTTCAATGGTATTATCAAAATGAGATCCAATTTTTAAATAAAGAATTGTTTCTAGAACGTGAAACAGGCCCTGTTCATGATTTAAATAGTCAAAGCACGCAGCAGGTGGTGAATGCATCATTCAGTGTGATGGTAAGCTAACAGCAGTCAGGCTTTGATAATCAGCCTGCTGCTGAGTTATAGCTGGTCTCAGCTGTGGCTGCAATTGGTCTGAGTGTTCCCGGTCAGGAAAGGTGAAAGAGAGTGAGTGTGTGTGTGTGTGCGAGATAGTGAGTGTGAGTGTGAGAGTGAGTGTAAGTGCGAGAGAGTGTGTGCAAGAGAGAGTTTGTGGGTGTGTGTGAGTGTGCAGGCAAGTGAGTGTGTGTGTGTGTGTGTGAGAGTGAGTTAGTGCAAGTGACTGTGAGTGTGTGTGAGAGTGAGTTAGTGTGAGAGAGTGAGTGTGTGTGTGAGTGAGTGAGAGTGAGTTTGTGCGAGTGAGTGTGTGTGTGTGTGTGAGAGTGAGTTAGTGCGAGAGAGTTTGTGTGTGTGTGTGTGCGTGTGTGTGTCTATGTGTGTGCGAGAGAGTGTGTGTATGTGTCTATTATGTGAACTTCGGCTGAAGACAGGATCATGCTTGGCTACAATACGCTTCACAATCAAATAACGTGCTTGCATTAATTGTCTGGGCTCACATGTCCATTTGAAGGAGGTACTGGAAAGTGGCCAGCTGGCATCCATGGAGCTACACCCCACTCAGAAATCAACACATCAGGGAGGCAAGATAGGAGGGGAATAAAAAGGCAGCTGGAGTAATTTTGATGTCACACAGATCTAGAGATTGATGCCACCGATTAGACTGTCAGATAAAGGTTGATGTTTCTTGAAGAAAAATAAATACTTGCATTTATACAGTGCCTTATCACATCATTGAAACAACTCAAATGTTTTGCACAACAAATTAGTTTGAAGTGCAGTGACTGCTGCCACATCGACAAACTCAGCAGTCACTGTGCGTCAGTAACATCCGACAAACAGTAAAGTGATGAACGCCCAGTTAATCGGTTGCTGAGGGTGTTGTTTGAGGGGGAGAATGTTGGCCCAGCTGGGACACTAGAGGAACATCCTGTTCTTCTAATAGCCCCTTGAGATCTTTAACATCCACCTGAATCATTGGAATGTTGGCCAGGGGCTGCAGAAAGTAACCTGAGACAACAGCTGCTGACACACAGGCAAGAGCAACTTTTGAACTGAAGTAACCTGAGTTCAGTCGCTGGCCTGAGTTGGCTGGAACTGGTTTGAATTAGCTAAATTTCGTGACAGACAAAGGAGATGTGATAAGACACAAGTCCTTATTTAGAAAAGGAGTAATGAGGTAATGCTACCTAAGTCCTTGGGACAGAGCCAATGAGGAGAAGACACAGGCTGGCGAGCAAGCCTAAACCAAAGGGAGAAAGACAGCACAGCTTGAAGAGATAAGATTTGGAATAAGAATGAAGAATTGGGGGCGTGGTGTCAGAGCGAAGACTCCGGAGACCAACCATCGCGGAAGTGGAAGACCCTATGTCAGGGACGTAGAGACGACGTCGAGAGAGAGAACGGAACGCCTGGCCAGCGTCAGATCTCCTTTTCGGGTATTATCCTTTATATTCTGTGACCACTCAGGGAGTGTCAGAGAAACCTAGTGGGTGTGCGTTTAGATCCTAGTTTGGGTATAAACTGTATAACCTGGTGCCAACTGCATGTCAAGATCTAACCAGACGTATAAGCTATATGTATATGATCTAACGGCGTGAATAAAGTGAATTGTGAGTTAAGAGAGAATTGACTCTTCTCCTCTTTGTACTAAGCCAGTAACCGTAACCGGTGACAGGAATCAGGAGAGGGGACCCCAGCTTTTAATGTTCCATCTGCCAAGTCCGCCAAGCAGTGGCGGAGCTGAGCTACGCACAGATCGAGCAAGCCCAAGCCTGATCCAGTAGAGAGCGAGCCCAGTGATTTCAACCGCAGTGTTACAAAAATACATGGCTACAGACAGCCCGGCCACCATCTACCGGATCAGACGGAGACAAGATCCCCGTGGGTGGCATAATGGTGAGATGTAGAAAATGATATCGGGTGATATTGAAGAGATTTCTGACTGATAGAATATAAAAACAAGGAGGTATTGCTGCAGTTATATAAGGTATTGGTGAGACCGCACCTGGAATACTGCATACAGTTTTGGTCTCCATACTTAAGAAAAGACATACTTGCTCTCGAGGCAGTACAAAGAAGGTTCACTCGGTTAATCCCGGGGATGAGGGGGCGGGCATATGAGGAGAGGTTGAGTAGATTGGGACTCTACTCATTGGAGTTCAGAAGAATGAGAGGCGATCTTATTGAAACATATAAGATTGTGAAGGGTCTTGATCGGGTGGATGCAGTAAGGATGTTCCCAAAGATGGGTGAAACTAGAACTAGGGGGCATAATCTTAGAATAAGGGGCTGCTCTTTCAAAACTGAGATGAGGAGAAACTTCTTCACTCAGAGGGTGGTAGGTCTGTGGAATTTGCTGCCCCAGGAAGCTGTGGAAGCTACATCATTAGATAAATTTAAAACAGAAATAGACAGTTTCCTAGAAGTAAAGGGAATTAGGGGTTATGGGGAGCGGGCAGGAAATTGGACATGAAGCTGAGTTCGGATCGGTCAATGCCCTGTGGGTGGCGGAGAGGGCCCAGGGGCTATGTGGCCGGGTCCTGCTCCGACTTCTTGTGTTCTTTAGATTTGTGGTTGGGATCAGATCAGCCATGATCTTATTGAATGGCGGAGCAGGCTCGAGGGGCCGATTGGCCTACTCCTGCTCCAATTTCTTATGTTCTTATGTTCTTATGAAAGGCCTCTGCTAACCCTGGTGAGAAGAAGATTGAACCTTTGAGACAACAGCTTAATTATTTACTGCGCGAGGAGCGAAGCCCTGATTTTAATCCCTGCCTCCGATGAGAAGGGGTTCTGTGGTGGGCGGGCGGGCGGGGGGGTTAAAATCACGGCAGCATTCTTACACCCACCGCCATTTTAACTCTCGGGTTTTGGGAGACGGCTGTCATAAATATTCAAAAGTCAGGGTCCAATGTTGTCATCCGGACCCCAATACGATTTTAACGTGCAGTCGCACGACTCTGCCTGAGCACCCGATCCGCCAGAGAGAGCTGGCACTCAGAAGTGGCTGAGTTTTTAAAAAATTCTCCACGGTTTCCTCGTGGCTCGTAAGGAATCTTTGGGCCTTCCCAGCTCCGGGCTCCCTCCCCTCCCCCGACCGTGATTATATCCTCCACACCCCCTTACCTGACTGACGGGGGCCCCCGGGGAGGAAGAAAGAACAAACAAACTTGCATTTAAGTAGTGCCCCTCATGTCCTCGTCCGAAAGTGCTCTCCAGCCAATGAAGTACTTTTGAAGTGTAGTCACTGTTGTAATGTAGGAATCGCGGCAGCCAATTTGCGCACAGCAAGATCCCACAAACAGCAACGAGATAAGGACAAGATAATCTGTTTTAGTGATATTGGTTGAGGGATAAATATTGGCTCCAGGACACTGGGGAGAACTCCCCCTGTTCTTCTTCCAATAGTGGCTGTGGGATCTTTTACACCCACCTGAGAGGGGCAGACGGGGCCTTGGTTTGACGTCTCATCTGAAAGACAGCACCTCCGACAGTGCAGCACTCCCTCAGCACTGGCACTGGGAGTGTCGGCCTGGATTTTGTGCTCAAGTCTCTGGAGTGGGACTTGAACCTACGACCTACAGACTCAGAGGCGAGCCATGACAAACAGCCCAAAGGAAGAAAATTAGGTGGAAAAAGCCTCAAGTTCAGTTTCAAGTTGCCTAAAAATGAATTGACACTGAATCCTGAACTCCCACTGACAGTGAGAATACTTTCAATCTTGTGGGGGCCTCGAAAAGATTTCAGGACTGAAATAAATGATAAGATTCACTCCTAATTTATAAAATATTCAAAATTAATATCTCTTTGCATGTCCTCAGACATTTGTGTGGTTTTAATTTATGCTACTTAGCATTTGGAGTTCACACATCATCATTTTCGAGCAGTCTGACTGACAGCAAGCTCACATGTCAGAAAGCTGCAAAGGGCACTCTCCACTCAAAGGTTTAATTGGCTGCAACAATTTCACCATACTTCGAAGGAGGGCACAATGCTCGATTCTAAACAGCCAATTTAAGGTTTGAAAGTCATTGCCATTCCACTCAGAAACACGCAGTGCTGCAGCACACTTACATCACATCTACACTGAATAGGACGACCACTTCACTATATACCCACTTCAAAATAAATCTGCACAGATGCAACCTGCATTGGATGAATTCACCACTCAGACATACTAGATACCCGGATACACTCAGCGCTGGATACACCCAGCACCTGGATATGCCCAGCACCTGGATATGCTCTGCACACAGATATACCCAGCACCTGGATATACCCAGCACCTGGATACGCCCTGCTTACAGATACACCCAGCAGCTGGATATACCCTGCACACAGATATACCCAGCACCTGGATATACCCAGCACCTGGATACGCCCTGCTTACAGATACACACGGCAGCTGGATATACCCTGCACACAGATATACCCAGCACCTGGATATGCCCTGCTTACAGATACATCCAGCAGCTGGATATACCCTGCATACAGATATACCCAGCATCTGTGTATACCTTGCACACACATATACCCAGCACCTGGATATATCCTGCACACAGATATACCAACACCTGGATATACCCTGCACACAGATACACCCAACACCTGGATATACCCTGCACACAGATATACCCAGCACCTGGAAATACCTTGCACACAGATATACCCAGCACCTGGAAATACCTTGCACACAGATATACCTAGCACCTGGATATACCCTGCACACAGATATACCCAGCACCTGAATATACCCTACACACAGATACACCCAGTATCTGCACAGACCTGAATATACCCTGCACACAAATACACCCAGTATCCGCACAGACCTGAAAATACCCTGCACACAGATACACCCAGTATCTGCACAGACCTGAATATACCTTGCACACAGATAAACCCAGCATTGGCACAGACCTGAATATACCCTGTATACAAATACACCCAGTATCTGCACAGACCTGAATAAAGCCTACACACAGATACACCCAACATCTGCACAGACCTGAATAAACCCAGCACACAAATACACCCAGTATCTCCACAGACCTGAATAAAGCCTACACACAGATACACCCAACATCTGCACAGACCTGAATATACCCTGCACGCATACACCCATATTCGAGATGTGCAACAAGCTGATACACGTGTCTTTAAGTTGATTACACTAGATACTTTCCTCAAGTTCACCGGCATGCATCATCCCCATTAATGAGCACTTGTTTCCTTCCATAGTTGGAAGGATAAGCGGTCTATCTTTAGGCTTTAAATTGGCAGTCAGATTTATTGAACAGTAATCAGAAATAATGAACAGCAGCAAGAATGAACAATGAATTTACAGTATTTGTGCACTTCTTTGGTACCATGGAGTCTCTGGCTTGTTGATCTCTCTGATGGCTTCAGACTGATTGGGAGGTAGTCAGCCTCAGAAATACCATTCAAAATCCTTTGAAGATACATCGGAACAAAAGGAATTAAAAATGTATCGCCCATCATTAAATTAGGTGGTCGGCTATTCACAGGATTCCAAAAAGTGTTGGCCCATGTAAATACAACTGCCAATCAAACATCTACTGCAAAAAGGTTTCTGGCTCATTGAACTGATTAGCTTGAGTTCCTACCTGAGACGGGAACAATACTGTCCCATCTGATCACTGCTGCAACAGTCCAATTATCCCTTCCTTACAACAGCATTTTGGGCCAGGAAATCAGCCCCAGAATTACCAAGAAGATGTGCATGTCCCATCGATGCCCAGATAGACAACGCATCTATTGTGCACCCAATGAGCTGACCATTATCCATAACTGAACCGAGGTCTTTAAGCCTACATGTACTTTGCCCAGCATCACAGAAGCCAAGAGCAGTTAACTATAGACAAAAATGCTTCATTTTGTTCACAACCTGTTCACTGATACATACTGCCTGCAGATACATTCTGTACATGGATACACCCAGCACACTGATAGACCTTCCTGCAGATACACTCTGTACATGGATACATCAAGCACACTGATACACCTTCCTGCAGATACACTCTGTACATGGATACATCAAGCACACTGATACACCTTCCTGCAGATACACTCTGTACATGGATACATCAAGCACACTGATACACCTTCCTGCAGATACACTCTGTACATGGATACATCAAGCACACTGATACACCTTCCTGCAGATACACTCTGTACATGGATACATCAATCACACTGATAGACTCTGTACATAGATACTGCTAACACACTGATACACACTGCCTGCAGATACACTGTACATGGATACACCAAGCCCACAGATGTCATTTGATGTAGTGTACATGGATTTTAGCAAGGCTTTTGATAAGGTCCCACATGGCAGACTGGTCAAAAAAGTAAAAGCCCATTGGATTCAAGGGAAAGTGGCTACTTGGATCCAAAATTGGCTCAGTGGCAGGAAGCAAAGGGTGATGGTTGACGGGTGTTTCTGCAACTGAAAGGCTGTTTCCAGTGGGGTTCCGCAAGGCTCAGTACCAGGTCCCTTGCTTTTTGTGGTATATATTAATGATTTGGACTTGAATGTGGGGGGCTTGATCAAGAAGTTTGCAAATGATACAAAAATTGGCCGTGTGGTTGACAGTGAGGAGGAAAGCTGTAGACTGCAGGAAGATATCAATGGACTGATCAGTGGGCAGAAAAGTGGCAAATGGAATGAAAATGGAATGAAAATGGATCCACAGATCCCTGAAGGTTGCAGGACAGGTGAATAAGATGGTTAAAAAGGCATACAGGACACTTTCCTTTATTAGCCGAGGCACAGAATATAAGAGCAGGGAGGTTATGCTAGAACTGTATAAAACACTAGTTTGGCCACAGCTTGAGTACTGTGTACAGTTCCGGTCACCACATTACAGGAAAGATGTGGTGGCACTAGAGAGGGTACAGAGGAGATCTACGAGGATGTTGCCAGGGCTGGAGAATTTTAGCTGTGAGAAAAGATTAGATAGGCTGGGGTTGTTTTCTTTGGAACAGAGCAGGCTGAGGGGAGATTTAGTTGAGGTGTATAAAATTATGACTGGACTAGACAGAGTTGTTAGGGAGGACCTATTTCCCTTAGCAGAGGATGTCAGTGACCAGGAGGCATAGATTTAAAGTAATTGGTAGAAGGATTAGAGGGGAGTTGAGGAGAAATTTTTTCACCCAGAGGGTGGTGGGATCTGGAACTCACTGCCTGAAAGGGTGGTAGAGGCAGAAACCCTCAACTCATTTAAAAAGTACTTGGATGTGCACTTGAATTGCCGTAACCTACAGGGCTACAGACCAAGTGCTGGAAAGTGGGATTAAGCCGGATAGGTCTTTTTCGGCCGGCACGGACACGAGGGGCTGAATGGCCTCCTTCTGTGCTGTAACTTTCTATGATTCTATGAAGCCCACTGATACACCCTTGCTGCAGATACACTCTGTACAGGAATACACCCAGCACACTGATGCACCCTTTCTGCAGATACACTCTGTACATGAATACACCCAGGGCACTGATATGCCCTTCTTGCAGATCCCCAAGAAACAAACATGCCCAATGTGCAGCTACATCCAACATAAATGATAAGCTCCACTACTCAGTGTCAATTACCTAGCTACCCTCCCCTTCCATTACCTCAGGTACAGACTGGCACTTACCTAGATACTCTGCCCCGTCCATTGCCTTTGGCACTCACCCAATTATCCTACATAATCTGCTCAAGGATTAAAGGGACTAACCACACCAGAGGTCATCTAGTGATGAGCTGGAAGTCATCTCTCTCCGAGGAACGTTCATCCCCAAAAGGAATTATTCTTCTTATAATTTGACCCAAAAGACAATAATTTCTGTTGCCAATTGGATCGGTGCCTAGACGTTGCTGTAATTGTTTCTTCTCTCCCCTCTGCCCAGTTCGTACCCTCTCCCATCCTGCCCTGCTCCCTCTCCCTTCTTCCTAGTTCTCTCTTTCCAAAAGCATTATTTAGCCCTGTAATGGGCCTGTTACGCTCTACCCTGACTAGACTCTGCCCTGCCCTAACATACATTGCGGCTTAATGCCAATGATGGATGATTGGCAGGAAGGGCACAATCACAGAATGAAAACATTAGCAGGAACGAGACTTCTGGATCAGTCTTTTCCTTTGTGATACTTTGATGAAGTACGGAGGAGATCTAAAAAAGGGAATAAGAAGGGCAAAGAGAGGGTATGAGAATAGATCAGCGGCGAACACAAAAGGGAAACGAAAAGTCTTTTATAAGCACATTAATAGTAAACGGGTAGTCATAGGAAGGGTAGGGCCGATTAGGGAAAAAAAGGGGATCTTCTTGTGGAGGCAGAGGGTATGGTTGAGGCACTAAATGAATACTTCGCAGTGGTCTTCACTAGAGAAGAAGATGCTGCTAATGTAACAGTAAAGGAGGAGATAGGAGCGATATTGGATAGAATAAAAATAGATAAAGGAGGTACTTAAAAGATTGGCAGTGCTCAAAGTAGAAAAGTCACCCGGTCCGGATGGGATGCATCCTGGGTTACTGAAGGAAGTAAGGGTGGAAATTGCGGAGGCTCAGGCCACAATCTTCCAATCCTCCTTAGATATGGGGACCGGAGGACTGGAGGATTGCAAATGTTACACCCCTGTTCAAAAAAGGGGAGAGGGATAAACCCGACAATTACAGGCCAGTCAGCCTAACGTCGGTGGTGGGGAAACTTTTAGAGACAATAATCCGGGGCAAAATTAATTGGTACTTGGAAAAGTATAGGACAATAAATGAAAGTCAGCACGGATTTGTTAAAGGAAAAACAGGTTTGACAAACTTGATTGAGTTCCTTGATGAAGTAACGGAGAGGGTTGATGAGGGCACTGCAGTTGATGGTGTGTATATGGACTTTCAAAAGGTGTTTGATAAAGTACCACATAATAGACTTGTAAGCAAAATTAAAGCCCGTGGGATTAAAGGGACAGTGGCAGCGTGGATACAAAATTGACGAAGGGACATAAAGCAGAGAGTAGTGGTGAATGGTTGTTTTTCAGACTGGAGGGAAGTATACAGTGGTATTCCCCAAGGGGTCAGTATTAGGACCACTGCTCTTTTTGATACATATTAATGTCCTGGACTTGGGTATACAGGGTATAATTTCAAAGTTTGCAGATGACACGAAACTCAGAAATGTAGTAAACAATGTGGATGATAGTAACAGACTTCAGGAGGATATAGACAGACTGGTGAAATGGGCAGACACATGGCAGATGAAATTTAACGCAGAGAAGTGTGAAATAATACATTTTGGTAGGAAGAATGAGGAGAGGCAATATAAACTAAACAATACAATTTTAAAGGGGGTACAGGATCAGAGACACCTGGGAGTGTATGTACACAAATATTTGAAGGCGGCAGGACAAGTTAAGAAGGCTGTTAAAAAAGCTTCATTAATAATGGCATAGAGCACAAAAACAAGGAAGTTATGCTAAATCTTCATAAAACACTGGTTAGGCCTTAGCTGCAGTATTGTGTTCAATTCTGGGCATCACAATTTAGGAAGCGGTCAAGGCCTTAGAGAGGGTGCAGAAGAGATTTACTAGAATGGTGCCAGGGATGAGGGACTTCAGTTATGTGGAGAGACTGGAGAAGCTGGGATTGTTCTCCTTAGAGCAGAGAAGGTTAAGGGGAGATTTGATAGAGGTGTTCAAAATCATGAACAGTTCTAATAGAATAAATAAGGAGAAACTGTTTCCAGTGGCAGATGGGTCGGTGACCAGAGGTCACAGATTTAAGGTGATTGGCAAAAGAACCAGAGGGGAGATGAGGAAACATTTTTTTAACGTAGAGAGTTGTTATGATCTGGAACTCATTGACTGAAAGGGCGGTGGAAGCAGATTCAATAATAACTTTGAAAAGGGAATTGGATAAATACTTGAAGGGGGAAAATTTACACGGCTCTGGGGAAAGAGCAAGGGAGTGGGACGAATTGGATAGCTCTTTCAAAGATTGGCACGATGGGCCGAATGGCCTCCTTTTGCGCTGTAACATTTACTATGATACTATAAGCCTCCAAATGTGGGCAAGGCCAGAGACATCAGCTTCACCTTAAGCCTGTGTGGCCTCTATTATCTCAATCCATAAAGTAGGAGAAGTTTAGATCTATTCCGGATGCACTGGACTATTTGACCTCTCTAATATTTAACATTGAATTATCACAGTCATTTTTAACGCAGCACAACATTATATGATTTATTATTTATATTCTCATTAGACTGTGTCTATTAAACATTGTCCAATTATAATATATTATGAATAGTGCATTAACATGTATTAAGTCATAATCCATTATTGGATTCTTTTGCAATGTCATTAAGAGCCTGGTCTTGTTTCTTAAACTTATTTTTTGTTAATTTTATGCTCACCAAGGTGAAACATGCCAGTAATCTAGAATGGAACACTTTCCACTTCAGGCACCCAGCCTCCCTCATCAGGTACAGCACGGGTTAGATACAGAGTAAAGCTCCCTCTACACTGTCCCATCAAACACTCCCAGGGCAGGTACAGCACGGGTTAGATACAGAGTAAAGCTCCCTCTACACTGTCCCATCAAACACTCCCAGGGCAGGTACAGCACGGGTTAGATACAGAGTAAAGCTCCCTCTACACTGTCCCATCAAATACTCCCAGGGCAGGTACAGCACGGGTTAGATACAGAGTAAAGCTCCTTCTACACTGTCCCATCAAACACTCCCAGGGCAGGTACAGCACGGGTTAGATACAGAGTAAAGCTCCCTCTACACTGTCCCATCAAACACTCCTAGGGCAGGTACAGCACAGGTTAGATACAGAGTAAAGCTCCCTCTACACTGTCCCATCAAATACTCCCAGGGCAGGTACAGCACGGGTTAGATACAGAGTAAAGCTCCTTCTACACTGTCCCATCAAACACTCCCAGGGCAGGTACAGCACGAGTTAGATACAGAGTAAAGCTCCTTCTACACTGTCCCATCAAACACTCCCAGGGCAGGTACAGCACGAGTTAGATACAGAGTAAAGCTCCCTCTACACTATCCCATCAAACACTCCCAGGGCAGGTACAGCATGGGTTAGATACAGAGTAAAGCTCTCGCTACACTGTCCCATCAAACACTCCCAGGGCAGGTACAGCACGTGTTAGATACAGAGTGAAGCTCCCTCTGCACTGTCCCATCAAACACTCCCAGGGCAGGTACAGGGTTAGATACAGAGTGAAGCTCCCTCTACACTGTCCCATCAAACACTCCTAGGGCAGGTACAGCACGGGTTAGATACAGAGTAAAGCTCCCTCTACTCTGCCTCGACAACGTACCTTGATCCCAACCTCATGAGATTTTCCCTCCTGCAGCGGTGCGACTTTCCTCTGTTTTCCACACCAGCCGTTCTGTGACCTTTCTGAGGGACTTTGCAAGTTGAAAGTGAATTAGAGGCAGGTTTGTTTACTTCATGACAAACTGCACTTAAAATTAATTCATTGCTGGAAGCACGTTGAGATACTTCGACATGATAAGATGCCATAAAAATGTAAGTGTGATGTATATTTTGCCTCAAACAGGACTCTTACAGTCTGGTCTGAATAGAGGAAAGGCACACCCAGTCTCCCATTCCTGTTACTCTGCTACTCTATTGTCAGTGGCCGACTACGATGCGGTTTCTCGTGCACTGGAGCCACTATATATTAAAAATATAGAGAAAGAACTCGCATTTTTATTGGACCTTTCACGACCTCAAGACATCCCAAAGCGCTTCACAATCAATGAAGTGTAGTCACTGTTGTAATGTAGCAAACGCGGCAGCCAATTTGCGCACAGCAAGATCCCACAAACAGCACTGTGATAAATGACCAGATAATCTGCTTTAGTGATGTTGGTTGAGGGATAAATATTGGCCCAGGACACCGGGGAGAACTCCCCCTGCTCTTCTTCCAATAGCGGCTGTGGGATCTTTAACGTCCACCTGAGACGGGGCCTCGGATTATCGTCTCATCCGAAAGATGGCACCCACTACAGTGCAGCATTCCCTCAGCACTGGCACTGGGAGTGTCGGCCTGGGTTATGTGCTCAAGTCTCTGGAGTGGGGCTCGAACCCACGACCTTCTGAATCAGAGCTGAGAGAGATACCCATATTTCATATGAAAATGCAATGAGAATGTAAACAGATGGAAATTTATTGAACAAAACAGCAGGAAGGAGAAAGGAGGGAGAGATGAAAAAAAAGGGTTTCTGCAGCAAATGAAATAGGAACAGCAGAAATGGAATATTGGAGGGAATATCCTTCAGGGAGCTCGGTTTTTAGTCTCTGAACTATTTCTGGCTCTCTCTCTCTCGCTTCAAGACACGATTTCCCCAAGAGTTTCTGCGTAACCCACTCCTCACCATTAAGGAACACTTTGAAGTTTTGGTTTCCCTCCCTCCCCTCCTGTACACGCTGACTTGTTACTGGGATTTGGTTCCAGAGGCACTGGCTGCTCTCTGTTTCCTCAACCAGGTTGCCAACTTTCAAGTGTGAGCCTACAATGCAAGTGTCAGCTATTCAACTGTGGGGGGAGTCACAGCCAACTCCAAACCTGTAAGGTGTCAGCCTGAGCTCGGTGGTAGCGCAGTCACCTCTGAGTCAGGAAGTGGGGGGTCGTGGGGCATGACCCCACTCCTGAGACGAGCACATAACCTAGACTGAGGGAGTGCTGCACTGTCAGAGGTGCTGTCTTTCAGATGAGACGTTATACCAAGGCCCCGTCTGCCCTCTCAGGTGGATATAGGAATATAGGAACATAAATAGGCCATTCAGCCCCTCGAGTCTGTTCCACCATTCAATTAGATCATGGCTGATCTGTATCTTAACTCCATCTACCCGCCTTGGTTCCTTATCCCTTAATAGCCTTGCCTCACTAAAATCTAGCAATCTCAGTTTTGACATTTTCAATTGGCCAACAGACCCAACAGCTTTTTGTGGGAGAGACTTCCAGATTTCCACTATCGATATAAGAGATCGCACGGCATTATTTGAAGAAAAGCAGGGAGTTCTCCCCGGTGTCCTGACCAACATTCATCCCTCAACCAACATCACTAAAAAACAGACTATCTGGTCATTTATCTCATTGCTATTTGTGGGATCTTGCTGTACACAAATTGGCTGCTGCGTTTCCTACATTACAACAGTGACTACACTTCAAAAGTATTTCATTGCCTGTAAAGCGCTTTGAGACATCCTGAGGATGTGAAAGGTGCTATATAAATGCAAGTCCTTTCCTTTCTCACAATGTGTGCACACTTCCCAGCAGAATGGTGATCAGGAGCAGATACCCTGATTGATTTTTCTCCCGGGGGTGTTGAAGCTGACTGAAGAGGCCCAACCCCTACCCTGCCTGAGAATAGCTGGCGCACATCTGGCACCACTGTGGCCTGTAGACCACCCTGAGCAGTCCAGTTAATAGCTGCGACATCAGGGGCGATTGTCACTGGAATCTTCAAATGCCGCAAAGAGGATAAGGACGTATGTACTGACGTAAGTACTGGGCACCACACTTTAGGAAGGACGCCAAGGCCTTGGAGAAGGTGCAGAGGAGATTTACCAGAATGGAGCCAAGGATGAGGGACTTCAGTTACGTGGCGAGACTCGAGAAACTGGGGTTGTTCTCCTTGCAGCAGAGAAGGTAAAGGGGAGGTTTAATGGAGGTATTCAAAATCATTAAAGGTTTTGATAGAGTAAATAAGAAGAAACTGTTTCCAGTGGCAGAAGGGTCGGTAACCAGGGGACACAGATTTAAGGTAATTGGCAAAAGAGCCAGAGGTGAGATGAGGAGAATATTATGATCTGGAATGCGCTGCCTGAAAGGGCGGTGGAAGCAGATTTCAAAAGGGAATTGGATAAATACTTGAAAAGATATTTACAGGGCTATGGGGAAAGAGCAGGGGGTGGTGGGACTAATTGGATAGCTCTTTCAAAGAGCTGGTACAGGCACGATGGGCCGAATGGCCTCCTTCCGTGCTGTAAGATTCTATGATTCTATAAATAGGAAAGCATTGATATTAAACAATGGCCTGCAAACTGATCTTAGAAACAGGATTGAAAAGGCAGACATATATTTATGTAATCCTCCTTCACTTCTCTCCAATTCATTGGATGCTTTGCTATGCATCCAATTAATTATTTCAAAGTGCAGTCACTGTTGTTATGTGGGCAAACGCAGCAACCAATTTGAGCACAGCAGGATTCCACAAAGCGCAGTCCGACGAATGACCAGTCAATCTGTGTTTTTTTTGGGCGGTGTTGGTCGAGAGAGATATGTAGGCCAGGACACCGGGAGAACTCCCTGCTCTTCGATGAACAATGATGTGTGGTCTTCAACGTCAAGCAGAACCACCAGACAGGGTCTCAATTTAATGTCTCATCCAAAGGACGGCACTTTTACCTATGCAGCACTTCCTCGGCTTACACTGAAATATCACTGAAATAGAATGGGGCTCGAACCCAATACCTCAGAAGTGACAACTGAGACAAGCTTGCTTGAGACACAGCAGTTGTTAACTACAAGAAGATGCGTCTAGATGGATAGAATTGAAAAGCAGAGAAGTTATGTTAAACTTGTATGGAACCTTCGTTGGACCACACTTGGAGTACTGTGAACAGTTCTGGTCTCCATATTATAAAAATATAATATGAGTGGAGAAGGTGCAAAAAAGATTCACAAAGATGATATCAGAACTGAGAGCATATTCTCATCAGGGAAGGCTGAACAGGCTGGGGCTCTTTTCTGAGGGGTGACCTGATAGAGGTCTTTAAGATTATGAAAGGGTTTGATGGGGTAGACGTTGAGAAGATGTTTCCACTTGTGGGGGGAGACCAGAACTAGAGGGCCATCAATATAAGATAGTCACCAATAAATCCAAGAGGGAATTCAGGAGAAACTTCTTTAAGGGAAAGTTCGAGAAGCACACGAGGGAGAAAGGAATAGAAGGATATGCTGATAGGGTGAGATGAAATAGGGAGGGAGGAGGCTCGTGCGGAGCATAAACACCGAAATGGACCATTTGGGCCGAATGGCCTGTTTCTGTGCTTTAGACTTGATGCAACTCAATGCATCAAGTTTTGACAAAGGGTCCACAACTGAGATGTGAATTCCTCTGTTTTCTCGACAGATGCTGCCTGACTGCTGAAAGTTTCCAGCATTTTGTGTCTTTGTTTAAGATGCATCCCCTGCTGTAGCAAAGTGTAACTCAGGCCCCTTTCCCCTGTGCATACTCTCAGACCAGCCCGAGAAGGAGACAATAGGCCACTCAACAACAACACTGACAACTTGCATTTATAGTATTTAAAGTTGTAAAACATCCCAAGATGCTTCACAGGAGCGTAATCAAACCAAATTTGGCACCGAGCCACATAAGGAGATATTAGGACAGGTGACCAAAAGCTTAGTCAAAGAGGTAGGTTTTAAGGAACGTCTTAATGGAAGAGAGAGAGGTGGAGAGGTTTCGGGAGGGAATTCGAGAGTTTGGGGCCTAGGGAGCTCAGAATGGGATCACAAGCTAATAGCAACATCACTCGCAAAATTCCATAACTGGCAAGTCCAAAATTCTGCAAATCCACCCCTGCACTGAGACAGGACCCTTGATATCTCCCCAACCCAATCGGACCCCAGGGACATTTCCTCCCAAAGATACGTTCTTACTGGTGCATGCGAAATCATGTCAACAAACCCCAATGCTTTGGGCTGTAGGTACCAAGTACGGAAGCTGTTCAACTTTTCTGAATAAAACATAACTGGACTAAACACTTAATGGTTTGAGACAACGTCACACTGATCCATTAAATATTAAACAGCAGCGTTGTGGAACTACAGAGTAAATGAGATCCAGACTGCAGAACGGTTCAAAGTTTGGCCAACTGCTCAACTCATTGCTGAAATAGTCTCACACAGAGTGCAATAAATCTAAAAACTTTGGGACGCTATCTTTTGAAATTTTTGTTTTAACTCTTAACAATAAACCACAGATTGGTTTGGCACTTTTAATCGTGACAAAGGAGCAATTGTAAACATTTCACCAGCATTCCGCTGCTGGTGAGCGGAGACCCAAGCGGGAATTTAACCAACGACCTCCACTTTGTGTCAGCTTGGCCCAGTTGATAGTATTCTGACCTCTGAGCCAGGTGTCAGCTGTGGGTCTCTCTCTCTTGCCTCTGAGTCAGAAAGTCGTGGGTTTGAGGCCCACTCCAGAGATTTGTGACCATAATCCAGGCCGACACTACTCCCAGTGCCAGTAGTGAGGGAGTGCTGCACAGTCGGAGGTGCCATCTTTCAGATGAGAGGTTACACCGAGGCTCCGCCTGCCCTCTCAGGTGGACATAAAAGATCCCATGCTGCTATTGAAGTAGGGGAGTTCTCCACGGTCTGGCCAATATTTATCCCTCAACCAACACCATCAAACACAGATTATCTGGTCATTATCTCATTGTTGTTTGCGGGAGCTTGCTGTGCACAAATTGGCTGCCATGTTTCCTACATTACAACAGTGGCTACACTTCAAAAGTACTTCATTGGCTGTAAAGTGCTTTGGGACGTCCTGAGGGTGGTGAAAGGCGCTATATAAATGCAAGTCTTTCTTTTTTTTGAGTTGGCAGGTTGTGGGTTCAAACCCCACATGAAGATTTGAGCATGTGCTCAGAGCTGAGGCTCCAGTGCAGTACTGAGGGAGTGCTGCATTGTCCTCATTGCAACACTTCAGATGACACATTAAGGTGAGACTTCCTTTGGCTGTCTCTGTGTTTCAGTTGGATCTTAATCGATCCTTTCCAAACGCAATTCATCAAGCAAAATTCTTGGAGATGTTTAGATGACGTTACATGTCACTACATAAATGCAAATATTTCTTTCTTTGCCTAAGCACCGTAAGAACAGCCCTCAAAAGTACAAACCACCCACTGTGAGGTACCTCCATCCTTTGTTGGGTATCCAGAACAGGGGCAACTTTCACCAAAGTTCACCCTCTCACAGCTACACCACCTTCAGTGCGGTGACAGTTACTGAATGATCCTGCTGCTTATTCTGGTAACCAGGCATTTCCTGCACACGTTGGAGGCTTAATTCTCTCTGGTCGTGCACTGATTAACTTGTTTATCATGCACTATTTTAACACACTCGTTAGCTGGCTTAATTCGAGGACTTTGATGCAAACAGAGAGGCAGAGAGGTTTAGGGAGGGAATTCCAGAGCTTAGGACCTAGGCCGCTGAAGGCACGGCCGCCAATGGTGGGGTGATTAAAATCAGAGATGCACAAGAGGAATTGGAACTAGCAGAAAAACACTCCATAACATTTTGCTCCTAGACACTGGGGGCGTCGTTCACTGTGTGTGGACACTGGATATGTGGGTGGGAGGTGCGATTGTACCGCCCGTCCGATGTCCTTGGCAAGGGGTGTGAGCCATTTTGAGTACCAGGCCCCATTTAGTGTTTAATCATGATACTCCAGCCATCATGGTGCGGGGTAGGCTTGATGGACCAGCTGGTCATTTCCTGCCCATCAATTTCATATGTTCGTTTCTCCAATTTACATGATTGACTTCCAACGCATTCATCACAGACACTTCAGCTGTACAAAAATCTACAGTGTGTAAGGGAGTATCCCGTAGAACGGAGAGTTCGGCGGGGGAGGGGGGGCGCAGGGGAGAGGTTTGAAGTGCTAGAGATAGGGAGGGGCAAAGTCAAGGAGGGCCTTAACCCCAAGGATAGGAATTTTATACTCGAGGCACTGAGGGATACATACATACAACAACAACAATTTGCATTCATATAGCGCCTTTAACGTAGTAAAACGTCCCAAGGCGCTTCACAGGAGCGATTATCAAACAAAATTTGACACCGAGCCACAATAAGGAGATATTAGGACAGGCTTGGTCAAAGAGGTAGGTTTTAAGGAGCATCTTAAAGGAGGAGAGAGAGGCGGAGAGGCCGATACGTTCTGAGTGTTTCGTTCTTCAACAGTGGTTCTCCTCCTCACCTGCCACCACCTGATTCTGGGCTAAGCTGAAAGTTGCCATCCTATCCTGTGTACAATTGGCGTCGTGCCAGGTCAAAATTACTTCAGGTTTTGTCCACAATTGCTGCCTGTTATTCATAATAAACTGCTAAATGAAAATTCTGCTGCATTGCATAATCCTGAATAATTGGCTGGTATGAAAACTGGATAATGGTATTAAAAAAAAGCCTCCCATTAGTCAGATAGGCCTGTTTTATACATTGCTTCAAATAGACTCACGGCATTAAAAAAAAAGATACTAAACGAACGGTGAAGATCAAAAGACTCTCTCAAACAGCCTTCAGGTAAATCAGAGTCAACCTGATACACAAATCACTGGCTGATGACTTTTGAACAACATTCCAATTAAACCGTGTAAAATTCAGCATCATAGAAAAAAAACAACTGAGCCCATTCTTCCCATTAATGCAAAGTCAGGCAAAAAAACAACCGAACGGGTACATAATTAATGTTTCGACATTGCAGCCTTCTGAAGGAGGCCATTAGGAGGAGAAGCAAAACTTCGAATGGCTTCCTGTGCCCGTGTACACTTGCGAGCTGTAAATGCACAAGCAAAGGAGAGAGAGAGAGAGAGAGGCAGGCTCCTTGTTTGAAGAGGATTTAAAATGGCTCAGGTTCAAGCCATCGGAGGCGAAAGACACACATCAAGTTGCCAGCAAGCTCTTCACAAGCTTGAAGGGATTTGAACACACCTAAAGGAGTGTGAGAGTGGATAATACTTAAGGATTGTCACTGTTGCTTTTTTTTTTTGAGTGGGCTTTCTGGAAATTTCTAAAATGAAAACTGGACATCTTACTCTGGCGTTTCAGGCTTTGAGTGCCTCCGAGATTTCTACGCTCTTCCAATTCTGGCCTCTTGCGCATCCCCGATTTCCTTCGCTCCACCATTGGCGGCCGTGCCTTCAGCTGCCTAGGCCCCAAGCTCTGGAATTCCCTCCTTAAACCTCTCCACCTCTCTCTCCTCCTTTAAGATGCTCCCTAAAACCTACCTCTCTGACCAAGCTACCTGTCCCAATATCTCTTTACGTGGCTCAGTGTCAAATGTTGCTTGATAATCGCTCCTGTAAAGCGCCTTGGGACGTTTTATTACGTTAAAGGCGCTGTATAAAAGCAAGTTATTGTTGCTAGTTTAATGTGATTGGTAACCAAACAGACTGTACATTAAACATTGCACATCAGGAGATTTTTAGTTTTTCAAATAGAACTTGATTTTTCTGCCCCTTAGTTCTGTGCCTCATGACGCGCAAACATTAATTCATTATTTACGGTTTCACTGAATTTTCAATAACTGTATAACAAACCTCAGACTGCAAGGCACGATCTGCTATTTTGACACCTTGTCCAGCTTTGAATCCGGCAAAAAGTTGCAAGCTCAGCATTGCCAACGAGCTCTTGACATTATTCTGCATCAAATATAAAGTGGAGGGTTTCACATAGAACTACATAGAATTTTACAGCTTGGAAACAGGCCATTCGGCCCAACAGGTCCATGCCGGTGTTTATACTCCACACAAGCCTCCTCCCACCCGACTTCATCTCATCCTATCAGCATATCCTTCTATTCCTTTCTCCCTCATGTGTTTATCGAGCTTCCCCTTAAATGCATCTATGCTATTCGCCTCCTTGTGGTAGCGAGTTCCACATTCTCACCACTCTGGGTAAAGATGTTTCTCCTGAATTCTTTATTGGATTTATCAGTTGGCGCCTAATGTCTCAAGCCCTCCTTTGTGTTATGGTCGTTAGTGTTGAACTGATAATCTCACAGATAATCTGGGGTCTGCAGCACAATAATGTCTATCTGCTAACCTGACCTCTGTCTTTAAGGCCCCTGCTCTAGACAGGTAAGTCCAGGTATCTGTAGCTACTTGGAAATTGCTTTGTACATTTTAGGCTCCAGGTCAATGACTGGTTTTCTCACTTTAAAAACAAGATTACTTTGCGTTTGTAACAAAGTATGAAACTTAAAAGTATGAGGGCTTTTGATAGAGTAGATAGGGAGAAACTGTTTCCACTGGCAGGAGGGTCGGTAACTAGAGGATGCAGATTTAAGATAATTGGCAAAAGAACCAGAGGGGAGATGAGTAAAATTCTTTTGACGCAGCGAGTTGTTATGATCTGGAATGTGCTGCCTGAAAGGGTGGGGGAAGCAGATTCAATAATAACTTTCAAAAGGAAATCGAATATATACTTAGAAAGGAGAAGTTTGCAGGGCTGTGGGGAAAGATCAGGGGGAGTGGGACTAGGAACATAAGAAATAGGAGCAGGAGTTGACCATACGGCCCCTCGAGCCTGCTCCGCCATTCAAAAAGATCATGGCTGATCTCTGACCTCAATTCCACTTTCCCGCCCGATCCCCATATCCCTTGATTTCCCTAAAGTCCAAAAATCTATCTATCTCAGCCTGGGACATATTCAACAATTGAGCATCCACAGCCCTCTGGGATAGAGAATTCCAAAGATTCACAACCCTCTGTGTGAAGAAATTCCTCCTCCTCTCAGTCTAAAATGGCCGACCCCTTATCCTGAGACTATGCCCGCTAGTTCCATACTCTCCAGCCAGGGGAAACAACCTCTCAGCATCTAACCTGTCAAGCCCCCTCAGAATCTTATATGTTTCAATGAGATCACCTCTCATTCTTCTAAACTCCAGAGTGTATAGGTCCATTCGACTCAATTTCTCCTCATCGGACAAGCCTCTCATCCCAGGAATTAATCGAGTAAACCTTCATTGCACCACCTCGAAGGCAAGTATATCCATCCTTAGATAAGGAGACCAAAACTGTACACAGTATTCCAGGTGAGGTCTCACCAAAGCCCTGTACAATTGTAGCAAGACTTCCTTACTCTTGTACTCCAACCCCCTTACAATAAAAGCCAACATGCCATTTGCCTTCCTTATTGTTTGCTGTACCTGCATGCTAATGTTTTGTTTTTCTTGTACGAGGACACCCAAATCTCTCTGAACACCAACATTTAATAGTTTCTCACCATTTAAAAAATATTCTGTTTTTCTATTCTTCCTACCAAAGTGAATAACCTCACTTTTCCCCACATTATACTCCACCTGCCACCTTCTTGCCCACTCTTTGAACCTGTCTATATCCCTTTGCAGTCTCTTTGTGTCCGCCTCACAGCTTATTTTCCCACCAAGCTTTGTATCGTCAGCAAACTTGGATACATTACACTCGGTCCCTTCATCCAAGTCATTAATATAGATTGTAAATAGCTGAGGCCCGAGCACTGATCTTTGCGGCACCCCACTAGTTACAGCCTGCCAACCTGAATATGACTCGTTTATTCCTACTCGTTTTCTGTCCGTTAACCAATCCTCAATCCATGCTAATATATTACCCCCAATCCCATGAATCCTTATCTTGAGTAACAACCTTTAATGTGGCACCTTATCCGATGCCTTTTGAAAATCCCAATATATTACGTCCACTGGTTCCCCTTTATCTACCCTGCTAGTTACATCCTCAAAAAAACTAATAAATTTGTCAAACACGATTTCCCTTTTATAAAACCATGTTGTCTCTGCCTAATCATATTATGATTTTCTAAGTGCCATTACCACTTCCTTAATAATGGATTCCAGCATTTTCCCAACGACTGATGTCAGACGAACTGGCCTGTAGTTCCCTGGTTTCTCTCTCCCTGCTTTCTTGAATAGCGGGGTTACACTTGCTAATTGAATAGCTTTCAAAATGCCGACACAGACACGATGGGCCGAATGGCCTCCTTCTGTGCTATATGATTCTACACGTTTGCCGTGTGACAGCCTGGAGTGTAAGGCAAGGCTTTTTGTATATCAGCAAACCTCCCACAGCATTGCTCATGTTAAGTCAGAGGATACGTGCTTTATAGTGACAGAAACGTTATACTTTTGAAAGTTTAATTTTGAAGTGTTTGTGTTCTGCCGAAGAGTGAAGGAAGTTTCCAGCTGGTTAGTGGAACAGCTGTTCGAACAATCAGCATGTGATTCACTTACAGGCAATTTAATCGAAACTGTAATTTTCAACAGTGCTGGTGAACTGAGTGCTTGAAAACTGTACAGCCAGCTGTTACACCAGGAAATTGGAAACTTCACTTCTGCCTCTCCCTCCCTTGCACTGTCTCCCTTTTTCATGCACTGGCTCGCTCTCCCTCATGCACCAAGTCTCTCTCACCCTCGCTCTCAGAGTACCTCGATCTGTCCCTTTCTCTCGCATATGCATCGTGTCTCTCTCGCCCTCGATCACAGACGGCTTCTATCTGTCCCCCTTTCTCCCTCATGCATTCACACACCATATTTATGTATCTGTCTGTCACTGGAGTAGATTTAGGAGGGTGCATTAAAGTTTCACTGGCCTGGTTTTTCAGGCCGGTAGTGGTCACTTTAATAGCCGCTGGTTAGGCCACTCAACGCAAGTACCAATGATACATAAGAACATAAGAAATAGGCCACATGGCCCCTCGAGCCTGCTCCGCCATCCATGGCTGATCTTCGACCTCAACTCCACTTTCCCACCCATATCCCTTGATTCCCCGAGTGTCCAAAATTCCATGCTCCTGAAAACCTACCTCTTTGACCAAGCTTTTGATCACCTGTCCTAATATCTCCTTATGTGGCTCAGTGTCAAATTTTGTTTGAAAATCACTCCTGTGAAGCGCCTTGGGACGTTTTATTACATTGAAGGCGCTATATAAATGCAAGTTGTTGTCGTCTCTCTGTCTGCCTTCTCCTATCTGTGTCTCTTTCTCTTTCTGTGTGTCTCTGTCTATGTCTGACATTCTGAACTTCTCTTTCCCCTCATACACACACTGACTATCGCAATCCATCGGTTTCTGCTGAGTTAAAACTCCTCCCGATGTTTTTCTCCCTTCCTGTTTCAGTCTGTATATGTGTGCCTGTCTCTTTGTGTGTTTCTCTCTCTCTGTATGTGTGCCTGTCTCTATATGTGTTTTTCTCTCTCTGCATGTGTGCCTGTCTCTATATGTGTTTTTCTCTCTCTGTAAGGTGTGCCTGTCTCTATGTGTGTTTCCCTCTCTCTGTATATGTGCCTGTCTCTATGTGTGTTTCTCTCTCTCTCTGCATGTGTGCCTGTCTCTATGTGTGTTTCTCTCTCTCTCTGTAAGGTGTGCCTGTCTCTATGTGTGTTTCCCTCTCTCTCTGTAAGGTGTGCCTGTCTCTATGTGTGTTTCCCTCTCTCTGTATGTGTGCCTGTCTCTATGTGTGTTTCCCTCTCTCTGTATGTGTGCCTGTCTCTATGTGTGTTTCTCTCTCTCTGTATGTGTGCCTGTCTCTATGTGTGTTTCCCTCTCTCTGTATGTGTGCCTGTCTCTATGTGTGTTTCTCTCTCTCTGTATGTGTGCCTGTCTATGTGTCTTTCTCTCTCTGTGTAAGGTGTGCCTGTCTCTATGTGTGTTTCTCTCTCTCTCTGTATGTGTGCCTGTCTCTATGTGTGTTTCTCTCTCTCTCTCTGTATGTGTGCCTGTCTCTATGTGTGTTTCTCTCTCTCTGTATGTGTGCCTGTTTTTCTGTGTTTCTCTCTCTCTGTATGTGTGCCTGTATTTCTATGTGTTTCTCTCTCTCTCTGTGTACGTGTGTCTGTCTCTATGTGTGTTTCTCTCTCTCTGTATATGCGCCTGTCTCTGTGTGTTTCTCTCTCTCTCTGTATGTGTCCCTGTATTTCCATGTGTTTCTCTCTCTCTCTGTGTACGTGTGCCTGTCTCTATGTGTGTTACTCTCTCTCTGTATGGGTGCCTGTCTCTAGGTGTGTTACTCTCTCTGTGTATATGTGCCAGTCTCTACGTGTGTTTCTCTCCCTCTGTATGTGTGCCTGTATTTCTATGTGTTTCTCTCTCTCTGTGTATGTGTGCCTGTCTCTATGTGTGTTACTCTCGCTCTGTGTGTGTGTCTGTCTCTATGTGTGTTTCTCTCTCTCTGTATGTGTGCCTGTCTCTATGTGTGTTTCTCTCTCTCTCTGTATGTGTGCCTGTCTCTATGTGTGTTTCTCTCTCTCTGTATGTGTGCCTGTCTTTCTATGTGTTGCTCTCTCTCTGTATGTGTGCCTGTCTTTCTGTGTGTTTCCCTCTCTCCGTATGTGTGCCTGTCTTTCTATGTGTTGCTCTCTCTCTGTATGTGTGCCTGTGTTTCTGTGTGTTGCTCTCTCTCTCTGTATGTGTGCCTGTGTTTCTGTGTGTTGCTCTCTCTCTCTGTATGTGTGCCTGTGTTTCTGTGTGTTGCTCTCTCTCTCTGTATGTGTGCCTGTCTTTCTGTGTGTTGCTCTCTCTCTGTATGTGTGCCTGTCTTTCTGTGTGTTGCTCTCTCTCTCTGTATGTGTGCCTGTGTTTCTGTGTGTTGCTCTCTCTCTCTGTATGTGTGCCAGTGTTTCTGTGTGTTGCTCTCTCTCTCTGTATGTGTGCCTGTCTTTCTATGTGTTGCTCTCTCTCCGTATGTGTGCCTGTCTTTCTGTGTGTTGCTCTCTCTCCGTATGTGTGCCTGTCTTTCTATGTGTTGCTCTCTCTCTGTATGTGTACCTGTCTTTCTGTGTGTTGCTCTCTCTCCGTATGTGTGCCTGTCTTTCTGTGTGCTGCTCTCTCTCTGTATGTGCACCTGTCTCTATGTTTTTCTCTCTCTCTCTGTGTATGTGTGCCTGTCTCTATGTGTGTTTCTCTCTCTCTGTATGTGCGCCTGTCTCTGTGTGTTTCTCTCTCTCTCTGTATGTGTGCCTGTATTTCTATGTGTTTCTCTCTCTCTATGTGTACGTGTGTCTGTCTCTATGTGTGTTTCTCTCTCTCTGTATATGCGCCTGTCTCTGTGTGTTTCTCTCTCTCTCTGTATGTGTCCCTGTATTTCCATGTGTTTCTCTCTCTCTCTCTGTACGTGTGCCTGTCTCTATGTGTGTTACTCTCTCTCTGTATGGGTGCCTGTCTCTAGGTGTGTTACTCTCTCTCTGTATGGGTGCCTGTCTCTAGGTGTGTTACTCTCTCTCTGTGTATATGTGCCAGTCTCTACGTGTGTTTCTCTCCCTCTGTATGTGTGCCTGTATTTCTATGTGTTTCTCTCTCTCTGTGTATGTGTGCCTGTCTCTATGTGTGTTACTCTCGCTCTGTGTGTGTGTCTGTCTCTATGTGTGTTTCTCTCTCTCTGTATATGTGCCTGTCTCTATGTGTGTTTCTCTCTCTCTCTGTATGTGTGCCTGTCTCTATGTGTGTTTCTCTCTCTCTCTGTATGTGTGCCTGTCTCTATGTGTGTTTCTCTCTCTCTCTCTCTGTATGTGTGCCTGTCTCTATGTGTGTTTCTCTCTCTCTCTGTATGTGTGCCTGTCTCTATGTGTGTTTCTCTCTCTCTGTATGTGTGCCTGTCTTTCTATGTGTTGCTCTCTCTCTGTATGTGTGCCTGTCTTTCTGTGTGTTTCCCTCTCTCCGTATGTGTGCCTGTCTTTGTGTGTTTCCCTCTCTCCGTATGTGTGCCTGTCTTTCTATGTGTTGCTCTCTCTCTGTATATGTGCCTGTGTTTCTGTGTGTTGCTCTCTCTCTCTGTATGTGTGCCTGTGTTTCTGTGTGTTGCTCTCTCTCTCTGTATGTGTGCCTGTGTTTCTGTGTGTTGCTCTCTCTCTCTGTATGTGTGCCTGTCTTTCTATGTGTTGCTCTCTCTCTGTATGTGTGCCTGTCTTTCTGTGTGTTGCTCTCTCTCCGTATGTGTGCCTGTCTTTCTGTGTGTTGCTCTCTCTCTGTATGTGTGCCTGTCTTTCTGTGTGTTGCTCTCTCTCCGTATGTGTGCCTGTCTTTCTGTGTGTTGCTCTCTCTCTGTATGTGTGCCTGTCTTTCTATGTGTTGCTCTCTCTCTGTATGTGTGCCTGTCTTTCTGTGTGTTGCTCTCTCTCCGTATGTGTGCCTGTCTTTCTGTGTGTTGCTCTCTCTCTGTATGTGTGCCTGTCTTTCTGTGTGTTGCTCTCTCTCTGTATGTGTGCCTGTCTTTCTGTGTTTTGCTCTCTCTCTGTATGTGTGCCTGTCTTTCTGTGTGTTGCTCTCTCTCTGTATGTGTGCCTGTCTTTCTGTGTGTTGCTCTCTCTCTCTGTATGTGTGCCTGTATTTCTGTGTGTTTCTCTCTCTCGCTCTGTATGTGCACCCATCTTTATGGGCTCGATATTACCAGGGCGGCGGGTTCGCAGCGGGGGGTCAACTGGGTGCGTGGGTAACGCGCCCGGTGAAATCAGTGTGCTCCGCACGGAATCGCAGGCTAATTGGAGCCACTTACTGTGCTTCCGGGTTTCCCACTGATAAGCTGCGCGGCGGGCGGACTGCGCATGCGCAGCAAGGTCTGTCAGCTGGAGAAGCTCTATTTAAAGGGGCAGTCCTCCACTGACTGATGCTGCAGAAAATAGGAAAAATTACAGCATGGAGCAGCCCAGGGGGAAGGCTGCTCCCAGGTTTAATGATGCCTCACTCCAGGTCTTACTTGATGGGATGAGGAGGAGGGGGAGGAGAGATATCTTCCCCCCGGCAGGCGGGAGTAAGTGACCTGCCTCTGCCACCAAGAAGGCCTGGCTTGAGGTGGTAGAGGAGGTCACCAGCACCACCAACATATCACGCACCTGCATACAGTGCAGGAGGCGCTGCAATGACCTAAGTAGGTCATCCGAAATGAGTACACTAACTCATTCCCCTACACTCCGCCTGCCACATCACCGCCCCCACCTCACATCTCCTTCTGCACCGCCAACACTACTCTATCACATCACTGCTCACACCCACTCAAAGCTCATCCTCATCTTACCTGCACTTACTCACCTCGCCAGTACTCATCCCACCACTACCACTCAACCCAATCCTCATGCAATCTCATTGCTCTGTCTCATACTCACCCTCTCGTGCATATCTTTCATGGTCAGCCTCACTCAACCTGCCACTACCTGTGATGCAGCCACAGGGCATGCATCACATATGTGCAGTAGGAAGCGTAAGGCACACGTGTCGTGAGCATGAAGGGGATGCACAAGGGCGTTTGAGGGTTTGTCATGGTTCTTACCTATATTTAATTTCTGATCAACTCACATAACATATTATATTGTCACCACTACTGCCACATCTTTGCGAATCTTGTCTGGTTTGTGCAATAATGCCCTTTCCTGAGGATCACTATGAAGACCCACAACTGATGCCACCCATTGTGTCACTGCAGAGTGGGTGTAGGTGTATTTGCAGGGCTCTTTTGTCCAGACGACAGAGTGGCCTCCTGCAATGAGTGAGGGTCTCCACCCCACCTGTCAAATGGACCTTTGCAGCTGCCACAAGCTGATGGCTGCAACACGTCCATTTGAACTGGGACTGTTTCCCCCAGTACGGGAAATAGTCTCAGTTAATTTCAAAATCCCAGCCCTCCTAAAATATCAGGTCAATCAGGTCTTTAAAAGTAGCTGTTTAAGTACGTTAAGTGGCACCCCGCTGGCTTTAATTGCTGGCGGGAATCCCACATGCGGGGGCTGCGCGCGTATGTCAGCGCATCACTGGGGAACCCGGAAGTGGGCAGCTTGGAGCCGGGAATCCCCGATTTTCGCATCCCCCCCGCCACAAACGCACCCGATCGGGGGTGCGAAAATCGAGCCCTATGTGTTTCTCTCTCTCTGTATCTGTGCCTGTCTCTGTGGGTGTTTCTCTCTCTCTGTATCTGTGCCTGTCTCTGTGGGTGTTTCTCTCTCTCTCTGTATCTGTGCCTGTCTCTATGGGTGTTTCTCTCTCTCTGTATCTGTGCCTGTCTCTATGGGTGTTTCTCTCTCTCTCTCTGTATGTGTGCCTGTCTCTATGTGTGTTTCTCCCTCTCTCTGTATGTGTGCTTGTCTCTATGTGTGTTTCTCTCCCTCTCTCTGTATGTGTGCCTGTCTCTATGTGTGTTTCTCCCTCTCTCTGTATGTGTGCCTGTCTCTATGTGTGTTTCTCTCTCTCTCTCTGTATGTGTGCCTGTCTCTATGTGTGTTTCTCCCTCTCTCTGTATGTGTGCCTGTCTCTCTCTCTCTGTAAGGTGTGCCTGTCTCTATGTGTTTTTCTCTCTCTCTGTATGTGTGCCTGTCTCTATGTGTGTTTCTCCCTCTCTCTGTATGTGTGCCTGTCTCTCTCTGTAAGTGTGCCTGTCTCTATGTGTTTTTCTCTCTCTCTGTATGTGTGCCTGTCTCTATGTGTGTTTCTCCCTCTCTCTGTATGTGTGCTTGTCTCTATGTGTGTTTTTCTCTCTCTCTGTATGTGTGCCTGTCTCTATGTGTGTTTCTCCCTCTCTCTGTATGTGTGCCTGTCTCTCTCTGTAAGTGTGCCTGTCTCTATGTGTTTTTCTCTCTCTCTGTATGTGTGCCTGTCTCTATGTGTGTTTCTCCCTCTCTCTGTATGTGTGCTTGTCTCTATGTGTGTTTTTCTCTCTCTCTGTATGTGTGCTTGTCTCTATGTGTGTTTCTCTCTCTCTCTGTACGTGTGCCTGTCTCTCTCTGTAAGGTGTGCCTGTCTCTATGTGTGTTTCTCTCCCTCTGTATGTGTGCCTGCTCTATGTTTGTTTCTTTCTCTCTGTGTATGTGCCTCTGTATCTGTGTGCTTGCATGTGCATGTGCATTTGCGTGTGCCAACGCGCGCGTGTCTGTCTCTTTTTCTTTCTAGTTCCTTCTAAGCTCAGAAATTATTACCCACAGTTTTCCCTGTATCCCCGCAGTGCTGAAATGAAGACTGATTGTACAGTTTACTGCTCTAACCCATTCTTTCCCTTGTCTACCTCTGTCTTCCCTTTCCCACAATCTACAAGCTTTTGAAATGCAAGCTTGGTGTCATCTAACCACCGTTTCTTGATCTCATCTTCACCTACCCCGTTCAACTTTGCAGTGACCTAGTCTCTGGGCTTCGGTCCTTGATGCAGCTTTCCCCATTTGGAACAAAAAGAGACCCATCATACCCCAAAGACAAAATGTCACCACATGAGGGGTTTTGATAGACTAGATAGGGAGAAACTGTTTCCACTGGCAGGAGGGTCGGTAACCAGAGGACACAGATTTAAGATAATTGGCAAAAGAACCGGGGGGAGATGAGGAGAATTTTTTTTAAGCAGTGAGTTGTTATGATCTGGAATGCGCTGCCTGAAAGGGCGGTGGTAGCAGATTCAGTAATAACTTTCAAAAGGGAATTGGATAAATACTTGAAAAGGAAAAATTTACAGGGCTGTGGGGAAAGAGCAGGAGAGAGGGATTAATTGGATAGTTCTCTCAGAGAGCCGGCACAGGCACGGTGGGCCGAATGGCCTCCTTCTGTGGTGTATGATTCTACGTGAGTGATTAGCAAAACGTAGATTCAGCCCAGGAACAGAATTATTACTCCCCGTGCAAAAAAAAAAGCGACAGCTCATGGTCTTGATCAGCAAACCTCCACTATTATTACCAGGTAAATCGAGTCATTTTTAAATTATTTACAAGCCACGTAGCAGAGACATGAATCAAGGATCCTTTTTTCTTTAATGCAGAAAATGGTTTCAGGGAGGAAAAAAAAGTCCAAATGGAGTCTTTTGTGCTGCTTCGAGCCTCCCCCTCAGCACAGAGAACCTCGGTTCTGTTAACAGAAAGACACTCCTCACAATTGTATCATTGTGCCACACATCAAAACCTCTTTCTCATATTTTATTTTCCTGCACTCTTTTATTTGTTTCAGAGCGTTCTATTAAGGTTTGAATGCACAAGGCAACTCTCACTGTACCCAATCAAATTTGACCCGATGTCACAGATAAGATTCAATTTTTTTTTGGATGGAACTCGGCAATTGTTAAATATTAGGTTTAAAAGAGGATTTAAAAAAAAAAATTCCTTCTGCTAAAATGATTGGCACGAACTAATCTTTTTCTAAAAAAAAATGTACACAGACTCAATGAAAAAGGACGGTTTTTCACACCGCACACAATCAAATGTAGGGGGTTTGAAAACACAGTTACCTTATCACTTCTTATATCAAATGTGCATAAATATCTCCCAGAGAGAAAATGAAAAGTAACCGTGTTGCATTCCCTCCATTCTAATTCAAAAATTATTAATCTTCTGATGGACAATCAAAGCAAGACATGCAATCATTTTATCTTTTAACACACTGCGTACAGAATTTCTCAGTTGGGGCTATATATTTTTTTAAAATTCCATGAATATAATTTCCTGTACCATTTGTAAAATTGTATGTCTGGTGCTTGTGATTATTTCCACTGAGAGCAAAAAGGTGGTTCCAATAATTGTCTGGGACGGAGAAGAGCCATTAGATAATCACAAAACACTCTGCCAATGGTTACTGGGTGCTATACTAAGCTACACAGAGAAAAAGACCTCAGGTTCCAAACCCAGGCCTTTGGTGAGCGAGTTAAATCCAGCCAGGCAGCAGTTTGAGGTGCTGCTATTATCAGCTGCGCCTCAGTTGGTATCACTCTCCCACCTCTGAGTCAAAAGGTCGTGGGTTTGAGCCGCACTCCGAAGACTTGAGCGCGTGACCTAGGCTGACACGCCCAGTGCCAGTGCTGAGGGAGTGCTGCACTGTCGGAGGTGCCGTCTTTCGGATGACACGTTAAAGCGAGGCCAACATTCATCCCTCAATCAACTGCATCAAAACAGATTAACTGTCATTCTTCTCATTGCTGTTTATAGGACTTTGCTGTGTGCAAATTGGCTGTGTAGTGTACAAAACAACATAGAAATTTACGGCACAGAAGGAATCCATTCGGCCCATCGTGTCTGTGCCAGACGATAAAGAACAATCCAGCCTAATCCCTTTCTAGTTCTCGGTCCGCTTGTAGATTACAGCACTTCAAGTGCACCTCCAAGTACTTTTTAAATGTGATGAGGGTTTCTGCCTCTACCACCCTTTCAGGCAGTGAGTTCCAGACCCCACCACCCTCTGGGTGAAAAAATTTCTCCTCAACTCCCCTATAAACCTTTTACCAATTACTTTAAATCTATGCTACCTGGTCACTGACCCCTCTGCTAAGGGAAATAGGTCCTTCCTGTCCACTCTATCCAGGCCCCTCATAATTTTATACACCTCAATTAAATCACCCCTCAGCCTCCTCTGTTCCAAAGAAAACAACCCCAGCCTATCCAATCTTTCCTCATAGCTAAAATTCTCCAGTCCTGGCAACTTCCTCGTAAATCTCCTCTGTACCCTCTAGTGCAATCACATCTTTCCTGTAATGTGACCAGAACTGTACACAGTACTCAAGCTGTGGCCTAACTAGTGTTTTATACGGTTCTAGCATAACCTCCCCGCTCTCATATTTTATGCCACGACTAATAAACGAACTATCCCGTATGCCTTTTTAACCACTTCAAAAGATAATTCATTGGATGTGAAATGCTTTGGGACATCCTGTGGATGTAAATATTAAGTCAATTAGAGATTGTTATTTGTAAGGGAAGTTTGCAGATTGGCAGATGCTTGTAAACTTCTAGCTCCAGATAAGAACAATTTGCATTTATATAGCGCCTTTAATATAGTATAACGTCCCAAGGCGCTTCACAGGAACGTTATCAGACAAAATTTGACTCCGAGCCACGTAAGGAGATATTAGGGCAGGTGACCAAAAGCTTGGTCATAGAGGGAGATTTAAGGAGTATCTTAATGGAGGAGAGAGAGGTGGAGAGGGGGAGAGGTTTAGAGAGGGAATTTCAAAACCTAGGGCCTAGACAGCGAGGCGAGGAAAGTCGGGTGGAAGCCGTTTCCGCCCAGCTTCTGGGTTTAAATGGTTTCGCCCGACGTCCCTCACCATTCTGCAGCTCACCCGCTGAATTGGCATTGGTCTTCTTTGAATAGCTGATGGCAAAACGCCTTGGAACTTCCTGGACTTGGACCAATGCACTTACACCTCTGCACTCAAATTTCCTCAAGTAGCACCAGGGGCAGTTCAGGGCAAATTGCGCCCCCCCCCCCAGGAAAATCTATGCTCCTGATTCCAGAGCTGCCCATTTAGATGCCGTCTGAATAAGGGACATACTGGTATTGCCAAGAAAAGTCTTAATGTTTTGGCTTTTTGAACTAAAAAGAGTTCTGCTACTTCTGTACTTGTTGCAGTATGCTGTTAGTTCTTTATAGAATCATACAGCACAGAAGGAGGCCATTCTTCGGCTCTTTGGAAGGGTTATCCAATTAGTCCCATTCCCCTGCTCTTTCCCCGTAGCCCTGCGAATTTTTCCTTTTCAAGTGTTTATCCAATTCCCTTTAGAAAATTACTATTGAATCTGCTTCCAACACCCTTTCAGGTAGTGCATTCCAGATCATAGACAACTCACTGTAAAAGAATTTATCCTCATTTCACCTCTGCCAATTATCTTAAATCTGTGTCCTTTGGTTACCGACCTTTCTGCCACTGGAAACAGCGCCTCTCCATCTACTCTATCAAAACCCCTTTATGTTTAGAGATGGAGGTGATGATCAGTACTGTGCCACCCCTCTCCCCAACTTTGTAATATGACTTATTTGGAGGCAGATATGCCTCCTCGGCAGATGTTGAACATCTTTGCCTGGCCCTCTCCTGAGCCGCAGACGCCTAATTCCGTGAATTCTCCTCTACCCTGACAATCTACTAGTCAATGCCACCTGAAGTAAAAAGAGCAGCCTCAAACCGGCAGCCTCCTCCGATTCCCATGCCATCATTCTTCACACACACACACACACACACACACATACACTTGTTTCCCCCTGTTCCTCCATCTACTGCTTGGCAGCACGGTGCTTGCCCTCTTACCAGCTCCCTGCCGGGGCAGACCGCAGGAGCGCCCGGACTCCTTCTGGGGGTACGTTGGTGCCAACCCAACGCTGGCAATAGCAGCACAAACTCATTCGAAGGAGATGGCATCCCTAAATAAATGCAAAGATTACCAGAATTCAAGTAGCAGCCTCTAGCAGGCATACAGTTGCACACAGGCAGTGATGTGGCCGATGACCAGATGATCATTTTTGAGGCTGTTGACTGAGGGATGGGTGTTGTCCTCCCCTGCTCTTCTTCCAGTGGTGCCGTGGGGTCTTTTGCGTCTACCTGGGAAGGCGGACTGGGACTCGGTTTGACATCTTGTCTGGGGAACGGCGCCTCCGGCGCTGCAGTGCTCCCTCGGTGCTGCGCTGGGAGAATCAGCCTAGATTTTGTGCTCGGATCTCTGGGATCAGACTCGGACCAGCAGCCTTTTATCCCGGAGGCGAGATAGTGCTCACCACTGAGCCACGGCTGACACCGCAGAAAGTTTTAAGGTCTTCCTTTAGGCGTCATAACCCATCGGTTAGGAGGTAGCACAATTCATTCCAGCTCTGATGCCTCAACCTCTCGATGCTATTCCGCACCTGCTTATCTGAAGTTCGTTAGCGGCGATATTAACCCATTCACTTCCAAATAGTGAGGACAGGAATTTCAAACAAGTGTGCAAGTGCTTATACACTATTATACAGGCATAAAATTTCCATTGGCACCTTTGCGATTCTAGTCCTTCCTGCTATAAAAAAGGATATTGAAGCACTGGAGAAGGTGCAAAAAAGATTTACAAGGGTGATACCAGAACTGAGAGGCTATAACTATCAGGAAAGACTGAACAGGCTGGGGCCCTTTTCTCTAGAAAAGAGAAGACTGAGGGGTGACCTGATAGAGGTTTTTAAGATTATGAAGAGATTTGATGGGGTAGACGTAGAGAAAATGTTTCCACCTGTGGGGGAGACCAGAACTAGGGCCCATAAATATAAGATAGTCACTAATAAGTCCAATAGGGAAATCAGGAGAAACTTCTTTACCCAGAGAGTGGTGAGAATGTGGAACTCACTCCCACAAGGAGTAGTTGAGGCGAAAAGAATAGATGGATTTAAGGGGAAGCTAGATAAACACATGAGGGAGAAAGGAATAGAAGGATATGCTGATAGGGTGAGATGTAACAGGGTAGGAGGAGACTCGTGTGGAGCATAAACACCGAAATAGACCAGTTGGGCAGAAATAGACCGAATGGCCTGTTTCTGTCTTGTGAATTCTATGTAATTCTACGTACATGGATTTAGAAACTTACCATGAGTTTTTAGAAACTGTCCACAGGAAAATTCCCGGTCCCAAATTTTAAGTCCTTCAGCGCTTCCATCTGACAAGCCCCTTTAAGCTTGCTGTTGCCTTTAAGGCACAAGCAACACCTGGAGTTCCTCTTTGGTGTGCCAATTGTGCACCTCACAAGTGTCCCAGCAATATTTAAATGAGGCTTATCAGGAAAACCAGGCGCTGAGGTTGTGGTCGCAGTCCATTGCGTGCAAATTACACCCAGACCGTACTGGGAATGGAGTATCAACCCGTATAATTCTGACTCGCTGGTTTGTCCTGGCTTGAATTTTGTGGAGCCTGGAGGTTTGGAAGGGGCTGCTCTTAACGCTGTCGCCTCATTGGCGGATAAATTCTAATTCATTCTGTTAGCATCAGCATCCTGAGGTTTATACGATATTAAGGGGAACAGATAGGGTGGATAGAGAGAAACTATTTCCGCTGGTCGGGGATTCTAGGAGTAGGGGGCACAGTCTAAAAATTAGAGCCAGACCTTTCAGGTGCGAGATTAGAAAACATTTCTACACACAAAGGGTGGTAGAAGTTTGGAACTCTCTTCCGCAAACGGCAATTGATACGAGCTCAATTGCTAAATTTAAATCTGAGATAGATAGCTTTTTGGCAACCAAAGGTATTAAGGGATATGGGCCAAAGGCAGGTATATGGAGTTAGATCACAGATCAGCCATGATCTTATCAAATGGTGGAGCAGGCACGAGGGGCTGAATGGCCTACTCCTGTTCCGATGTTCCTATGCAAGTTAATGAGATACATGTTTCAAACTGTACAGGTGCCCAAGGTCCAAAGGTCAATGTCCACTCATGTACACACCACAAAAAATGTGAACGAGGAAAGATTACAGATTGACCTCGCTGGCTTGAAACAAATGTTGGAGAGGAAAGGAAATCTCTAAAATTAAAAGGGTGGATTCAAGCCATCAACTGTCAGATTGTTTTACTAAAAAAAATGGAGAAGGGTCGCCTCACAATGTAATGTTTTGAATAGTATAAGTTGTACAGAGTATGGAAGTTTTAATTTTTGAAATTTTGTTTGCATTGTATATGTAAAGTTTAATTTTTTTTTAACACATGGTCCGTTAATGCTCGGACATCTCGGAGTTTGCATCAATTCCTTTCTGTGCTATTTTATGGCAGGTGTCAACTGATTTACGTTAAAATGAGGCAGATGGGAATTTATACGGACTTATTAATGGGCGCATTAACAACAGTGCATGTTGGGAATGAAACCGAGCATGCCAAATAAGTAATGTGGTTCTCAAACAAACTCAACTCAGAAATGAAAAGATGAAAGCTTCCTCAAAAACACCTGTCACGCCCTTAATGATATTCACTTTTATTCCATCTCTTTTATTAGTCTTCAAGGAATAGACTGAGCACAAGGGAACTTGCTGATTCAGAACATTTCCTCATAATAACGCAGGAACTAGTCAAATTAACTGGACTGCAGCTGGGAAAGAAAAAATATTGTGTCGCCATCACATCTTGATATATCTCAACTTTATTTTCAGTCTTCCGAAGCGCGTCAAAAATAAGAAATCACTGGCAGTCGGTGAAGAGTCTTGGAATATTTCCCAGACACACACACGTCAATGAGATTAGTCTTTCCTCAAGGAACACCTGTTCTTCACCCCGTTGATTAGCTCAGGTGCTGAACGCCATTCCCGGTGTGAAACTCGGCTGAGACGGCAAGTTGGGTCCCGGGTTCGATCTGTGACGAGTCCACTGTTCTCAGTTGAGATAGCAGCTGTGGAGCTATAATTGGCCTTGGTACACCTGGGCTAGGGAGGGCGGGATGGAGAGAAGGGGAGGAAAAGAGAAAAAAAACAACCAAAGCCCAAACTCCTGGTGGCGGTCTTGTGCCTTCTGCTGGAACGTGTTTGTGGATGGAAGTCAGGTGAGGAAGAAGTCCCCTCGGCTATGATGTCTCTTAGTGGCTCTCATCGATTTGGCTGGCACATGATGAATGGTCATTTGGTGTAGGGGGAGGTATTACATCGAAATTACAGCATAGAAACAGGCCATTCGGCCCAACTGGTCTATGCCGGTGTTTATGCTCCACACGATCCTCCTCCCGCCCCTATTTCATCTCACCCAATCAGCATATCCTTCTATCTCTCATTCCAATGCTCTCTTGGCCTGGCCTCCCATCTTTCACCCTCCATAAACTTGAGCTCATCCAAAACTCTGCTGCCCGTATCCTAACTCGTACCAAGTCCCGTTCACCCCTCACCCACTGTGCTCGCTGACCTACGTTGGCTCCCGGTCCGGCAACGCCTCAATTTTAAAATTCTCATCCTTGTGTTCAAATCCCTCCATGGCCTCCCCACTCCCTATCTCTGTAACCTCCTCCAGCCCTACAACCCTCTGAGATCTCTGCGCTCCTCCAATTCTGGCCTCTTTCGCATCCCCGATTTCCTTCACTCCATCATTAGCGATGGTGCCTTCAGCTGCCTGGGCCCTAAGCTCTGGAAATCCCTCCCTAAACCTCTCCACCTCTCTCTCCTCGTTTAAGACGCTCCTTAAAGCCTACCTCTTTGACCAAGCTTTTGGTCACCTGTCCTAATATCTCCTTATGTGGCTCGGTCTCAAATTTTGTTTGATAATCGCTCCTGTGAAGCGCCTTGGAACGTTTTACTACGTTAAAGGCGCTGTATAAATGCAAGTTGTTGTCATGTACTGATCCAGCTTCTCCTTAAATGCATCTATGATATTTGCCTCAACCATTCCAAGTGGTAGCGATTCTCACCACTCTCTGGGTAAAGAAGTTTCTCTTGAATTCCGTATTTATTAGTGGCTACGTTAGGGAGGGGAGGGAAGAAAATAGAAGCTGGGGGTTTCGATGGAGGGCAAGGGCAGGTGAAGGTTTCCTCGCCTGTACAGGATTGCTCCAGTAGCTTTCCCTTCCCCTCTCCTCTCACTATACCAATGCTGTAATTGCTTAAAAATGTGATTATGGCTCAGCTAAACCACGACTTATGTGTTTATAATTCCTGAACGTTCTGCTTTATAGGCAGAAGACCTTTCACTCTCCGTGCCTGCTGTTGTCTTGCTTCTCTATTACCACCGAGGACCTTACAACCTCAATCTTTCCTGTTGCCTGGCTACTATATGAGCAGATAGGAACCCTGCTAACTCTTAATGTTTGCTGCAGTCACCGTTTTCACTGGATGTGCACAAGTGCCCTTTTTAAAATTTTTTCCAGTGAAATAGATGATAAGGCCCCAATTTGACAGGACTGCCCTTTGAGGAACCTGTTTTCTCCAAGCAGGTGTTGGGAGAGCGGCTGCGATTCTGGTACCTGAACTGGACGTAAGACCCACAACCTGTTTCCAATAACATTGTCCAGACCACAAGGACCCACAGTATTAACTCCAGCCCTGCATAACAAAGACTTGCTGGGGTTAAGAAAGAAAGGACTTGCATTTATATAGCGCCTTTCACGACCTCGGGACATCCCAAAGTGCTTGACAGCCAGTTGAGTACTTGAAGCGTCGTCACTATTGTAATGTAGGAAATGTGGCAGCCAATTTGCGCACAGCAAGCTCCCACAAACAGCAATGCGATAATAACCAGGTAATCTGTTTTTAGTGATGTTGGTTGAGGGATAAATATTGGTCCAGGACACCGGGGAGAACTTCCCCCTGCTCTTCTTCAAATAGTGGCCGTGGGATCTTTTACATCCACCTGACAGGGCAGATGGAGCCTTGGGTTAACATCTCATCGAAAATACTGCACCTCTTCCTCAGTACTGCACTGGCATGTCGGCTTAGAGTTTGTGCTTAAGTCACTGGAGGGGGTCTTGAACCCATGACCCATCGGCGAGAATGCTGCTCACCAAGCCATGGCTAACACCGAAAGGATAGGGCGCTCGACGTGCTGGCCACTCTCCAATGCCTCACCTGAATGTTCATTACTCATGAATGACCTAAGCAGTCAGCAGGCTATTCAGCTATGACAGCACCACACCTGATCTCAATGCTGCACCTACCTGATATCCACACGCATGTGCAATTCCAACTGGATGGCATTCAGAAGCTGGTTAACCTTGACCCCCTCCCTAGCCCAGTGACGCTGAAGCAAAGTGAAGAAATGATTTAAAAAGAAGAAAAATGCTAACTTGCACACAGTTCGCCAGTCAGCAAATGATGTGCAACTTGGCAGCTGAACATTCGAGAATTGCAGAATGATTTGAGTCCTGGCTTAAACCTTGTTGGGTCCCTTTTTTTTTTCTGCCATGACCCATTTCTTCAGCTTGGAACTGATCTGATTTACAACTCGGAAACTTTTGCTGCTGGATCAACGAGAGTGAACCTGACAGGATGGAGCTTCCATTGTGCCAGTGATGAGCTGCAACAACACTGGCTCGACAAGATAAACAGCCTTGCGGAGTGGAAGGCTTTTCTCAGCAGATAAAAAGGGGGGAGACTAAGCCCTCTCTGCTGCCGACATCCAAACAATTTCCATCCAGTCAATTTCTTTTAGGGGAGAAGAAGCCTTTTCACCGTGAAATCCTGCATATTTAATCGGGAATATCACCGTGTAGTTGGAATTTCAATCCTGTCAGAATGTCTGTGTAAGCATAAATATTCAGTGCCCCATCCTGATCCTCCAGCGCTGAACCATTCTGTTGGTCATCTGCTATCTCCAGCGTGCCGCACAATACGGTCAGGCTAAATAGGAATGATCAGCAAGGATATTTTAAGAACATAAGAACATAAGAAATAGGAGCAGGAGTAGGCCAATCGGCCCCTCGAGCCTGCTCCGCCATTCAGTAAGATCATGGCTGATCTGATCCAACCTCAAATCTAAATTCATGTCCAATTTCCTGCCCGCTCCCCGTAACCCCTAATTCCCTTTACTTCTAGGAAACTGTCTATTTCTGGTTTAAATTTATTTAATGATGTAGCTTCCACAGCTTCCTGGGGCAGCAAATTCCACAGACCTACTACCCTCTAAGTGAAGAAGTTTCTCCTCATCTCAGTTTTGAAAGAGCAGCCCCTTATTCTAAGATTATGCCCCCTAGTTCTAGTTTCACCCATCCTTGGGAACATCCTTACCGCATCCACCCGATCAAGCCGCTTCACAATCTTATATGTTTCAATAAGATCACCTCTCATTCTTCTGAACTCCAATGAGTAGCGTCCCAATCTACTCAACTTCTCCTCATATGTCCACCCCCTCATCCCGGGATTAACTGAGTGAACCTTCTCTGTACTGCCTCGAGAGCAAGTATGTCTTTTCTTAAGTATGGACACCAAAACTGTATGCAGTATTCCAGGTGCGGTCTCACCAATACCTTATATAACTGCAGCAATACCTCCCTGTTTTTATATTCTATCCCCCTAGCAATAAAAGCCAACATTCCATTGGCCTTCTTGATCACCTGCTGCACCTGCATACTAACTTTTTGATTTTCTTGCACCAGGACCCCCAGATCCCTTTGTACTGCAGTACTTTCCAGTTTCTCGCCATTAAGATAATAACTTGCCCTCTGATTTTTCCTGCCAAGTGCATTTGTTTCGCTGTGTTTAAACAAAGATCTGATCTTGTTGGATTTGATCAACAATTCTGTGCTCCTGCAGTGGGGCCTAAGATAGAAGGATATGCGAACCAGGAGCCTCTCAACTCTATCACTGTGCAAATTAAAGCAAAATGTGAAAATATTCCAGCCTCTCCTCAAAGCATTGACTCTGTGCTGGGTGTGGTTTTAAGGGCTCCTGCCACTCTGTCATATTCAGGGCCATTCTTCAAATCAGGAGCCCAGGCGGGGAGAGTAACGTTTTTCAGCTATGAAGAAAGGTCACAGCAAGCTCCATCCTGTCTGTGCATAGGGGGTTGGTGTCAATCACAGCTCAGTTGGTAGTACTCTCACCTCTGAGTCAGAGGGTCACGTGTTCAAGTCCTGCTCCAGAGACTTGAGCCCATAATCCAGGCTGACACACCCAATACCAGTACTGTGGGAGTGCTGCATTGTCAGAAGTGCCGTCTTTCAGGTCAGACATTAAACCATGGCCCCGTCTGCCCCCCTCAGGTGGATGTAAATGATCCTACTTCTTTGAAGAAGTGCAGGGGAGTTCTCCCCGGTGTCCTGGATAATATTTATCCCTCAACCAACATCATTAAAACAGATTATCTGGTCATTATCACATTGTTGTTTGTGGGATCTTGCTGTGTGCAAATTGGCTGCCGTGTTTCCTACATTACAACAGTGACGACACTCAAAAGTACTTCATTGGCTGCAAAGCGCTTTGGGACATCCTGAGGTCGTGAAAGGTGCTATATAAATACAAGTCTTTCTTTCTGCAACTCACACACCCGCCTCCCAGCAGAGATCACGAGACAGTGACTGAGACCCTGGCTGATTTCACCCCTCCCAGGGCACCGATGCCAACTGCAGCACCCCCAAATGCCACCCTGCTGAAATGGGCTAACAGTACAAACCAGGGTTGAAGCCTGGAAGATGGCTGGTAATTCTGGCTTGGCACCACGCTGGGGAGTACATCAAAACCTACTAAACCACTGGGGGTGTTTGACTGCATTCCTTTCCAGTAATCAAGTTTCCACATGGAAATGTTGTTCTGGAATAGTGCCCATAACTTGTTAAGCAAGCTCTGAATACCAAATCACAACTCATCAAGGAAACAGAGGGTGAAGCAGGACAGCTTTGTTATCCAATTCCATTCTACTAAGGTTTGTAGCTTGAATATTTGAAATTGCAATTCTGGTTAAGAGAATATCGTTTCCCCCATATTATATATTTTACGTTGTTGATGGCAGAGTTGTGAATGTTGGGCAAATCCTATGTGTAAGATTTTCAGTCACGAGCTATACCACGCCAAAAAACAGAAATGTGGCTAAAAGTGGCTAATTGTGTCTGTCACACTGGCCGGCCAAGGGGCATTAATGTATTGTTCTCCTCCCCTGGTACTGTCTTTTCCCAGTCTTTTTCTTCCCTCTCTGTCTCCCTCTGCATGGTGCCATCAAGTACAAGCAGAGGTGAAGCAAGGGATAAATGCTGACTGAAATTCTCTGCACTGTGCAGTCAATCACCCCCAGGTCAGCCATTCAATGAGTTAGAGGTAGAGCCCTCCTTGCACTGTCCCATCAAACATTCCCAAGGCATTAATTGCCAACGTCAGGCAGATAGAACTACGGATCACTGCAAGGAGAAGTGGAAAAATGCCCCGTTGGTGCATTACAGGCACTCTTCTGAAGTTCAGGCTGAGGCACATTGTTGGGATAGTGTATACTGAGCTTTACTATGCACCTAACCCGTGCGGTACCTGCCCTGTGAGTGTTTGATGGGACAGTGTAAAGGGAGCTTTACTCTGTATCTAACCCATGCTGTACCTTTTTTTTCATTCGTTCATGGGATCTGGGCGTCGCTGGCGAGGCCAGCATTTATTGTCCATCCCTAATTGCCCTTGAGGAGATGTTGGTGAGCCGCCTTCTTGAACCACTGCAGTCCGTGTGGTGACGGTTCTCCCACAGTGCTGTTAAGTAGGGAGTTCCAGGATTTTGACACAGCGACGATGAAGGAACGGCGATATATTTCCAAGTCGGGATGGTGTGTGACTTGGAGGGGAACGTGCAGGTGGTGTTGTTCCCATGTGCCTGCTGCCCTTGTCCTTCCAGGTCGCGGGTTTGGGAGGTGCTGTCGAAGAAGCCTTGGCAAGTTGCTGCAGTGCATCCTGTGGATGGTACACACTGCAGCCACAGTGCGCGGTGGTGAAGGAAGTGAATGTTTAGGGTGGTGGATGGGGTGCCAATCAAGCGGGCTGCTTTGTCCTGGATGGTGTCGAGCTTCTTGAGTGTTGTTGGAGCTGCGCTCATCCAGGCAAGTGGAGAGTATTCCATCACACTCCTGACTTGTGCCTTGTAGGTGGTGGAAAGGCTTTGGGGAGTCAGGAGGTAAGTTACTCGCTGCAGAATACCCAGCCTCTGACCTGCTCTTGTAGCCACAGTATTTATGTGGCTGGTCCAGTTAAGTTTCTGGTCAATGGTAACCCCCAGGATGTTGATGTTGGGGAATTTGGCGATGATAATGCCATTGAATGTCAAGGGGAGGTGGTTAGACTCTCTCTTGTTGGAGATGGTCATTGCCTGGCAATTGTCTGGCGCGAATGTTACTTGCCATTTATCAGCCCAAGCCTGGATGTTGTCCAGGTCTTGCTGCATGTGGGCACAGACTGCTTCATTATTTGAGGGGTTGCGAATGGAACTGAACACTGTGCAATCATCAGCGAACATCCCCATTTCTGACCTTATGATGGAGGGAAAGTCATTGATGAAGCAGCTGAAGATGGTTGGGCCGAGGACACTGCCCTGAGAAACTCCTGCAGCAATGCCCTGGGGCTGAGATGATTGGCCTCCAACAACCACTACCATCTTCCTTTGTGCTAGGTATGACTCCAGCCACTGGAGAGATTTCCCCCTGATTCCCATTGACTTCAATTTTACGAGGGCTCCTTGGTGCCACACTCGGTCAAATTCTGCCTTGACATCGAGGGCAATCACTCTCACCTCACCTCTGGAATTCAGCTCTTTTGTCCATGTTTGGACCAAGGCTGTAACAAGGTCTGGAGCCGAGTGGTCCTGGCGAAACCCAAAATAAGCATCGGTGAGAAGGTTATTGGTGAGTAAGTGCCGCTTGATAGCACTGTCGACGACACCTTCCATCACTTTGCTGATGATTGAGAGTAGACTGTTGGGGCGGTAATTGGCCGGATTGGATTTGTCCTGCTTTTTGTGGACAGGACGTATCTGGGCAATTTTCCACATTGTCGGATAGATGCCAGTGTTGTAGCTGTACTGGAACAGTTTGGCTAGAGGCGCGACTAGTTCTGAAGCACAATTCTTCAGCACTACAGCCGGGATGTTGTCGGGGCCCATAGCTTTTGCTGTATCCAGTGCACTCAGCCGTTTCTTGATATCACGTGGAGTGAATCAAATTGGCTGAAGACTGGCTTCTGTGATGGTGGGGATATCAGGAGGAGGCTGAGATGGATCACCCACTCCTGCCTCGCATCTGCCCTGGGAGTGCTTGATGGGACAGTGTAGAGGGAGCTTTACTCTGTATCTAACCCGTGCTGTACCTGCCCTGGGAGTGTTTGATGGGACAGTGTAGAGGGAGCTTTACTCTGTATCTAACCCGTGCTGTACCTACCCTGGGAGTGTTTGATGGGACAGTGTAGAGGGAGCTTTACTCTGTATCTAACCCGTGCTGTATCTGCCCTGGGAGTGTTTGATGGGACAGTGTAGAGGGAACTTTACTCTGTATCTAACTCGTGCTGTACCTGTCCTGGCAGTGTTTGATGGGACAGTGTGGAGGGAGCTTTACTCTGTATCTAACTCGTGCTGTACCTGTCCTGGCAGTGTTTGATGGGACAGTGTAGAGGGAGCTTTACTCTGTATCTAACTCGTGCTGTACCTGCCCTGGGAGTGATTGATGGGACAGTGTAGAGGGAGCTTTACTCTGCATGGAAAGCATGCTGATATTTGATCTGGAAGTTTAAAAGGCACTGGGTGCCTAAAATGGAAACTGTTCCATCCCCCATCCCATATGGAACAGGTCGAAAACATGAAATTAAAATAAAATTAAACGGAGAAGAGAAAGACTGGGCGAGCACAGCGGAAAAAGTTGATTTTTATTTCACTTAAAATATTTTAGGTATTTAATTTAGTTTTGGATCAATATTACCTTAATGAAGCTGTCCGTTCATGTTCGTGATGTTTAGAGTACAGTTATTACTGTAAGATTAGTGTTTGTTTCAGTGTCACTGTGCATAAACTGAAAACATACAAAACCAGCCAGCACAGGCAGACTGAGCTTCCCCTGAACTGGCATTCCAAGGGTTATGGTTCAGAAATAGCTTCAGAAATCTCTCTCGCCGAAAGCCGCAATCTGTTATTCTCTTTCCCTCTAAACTGCTCTGATGCTCATTTCACTTATCTGCTTCCGATTGGTTCCCAGCCTTCGTCACTTTTTGACCCTGTATCTGTTTAAAATACTCATTCTTTGCTAGTTCGATGATTTAGTGACCATGGTTATGTCATATTATTAATCTCTTTTCTATTCATGGGGGATGTACTTGCTTTAAGAACATTCTGTAAAGTAAAATTAGGTGTCTCTTCTGTTGTTTTATTTCTAGTGTCACATTTATCTTTCATCCCCCCTTGGATGCTGATTACTGGGGTTGTCCAGCGGGGTTGGACGAGGCCAGTGCTGGAGTTTGGATTGTACATAGTGCTCTGACCCTGATGGTAAGTTATTGCAACCCTTTATCATGTAGCTGACTCATGCAAAACTGTGGAAGGGGATAGGGCTGGGGATTGATCAAGGCTTGGGTTTTGAAGTTTGCTTCACTGCGAGAGAAAATTCATTATAACCCTCGAGAACTATGTAATGTTCTGTGAGATGGCATGTGGAAAAAATGCACTTCCATCATAAAATCAAAGGCTCAGAATCATTTGTCAAAAATTCTTGACCGCCAACTTGGAACAAAAAAACAAAATGTTCCAACAACAACTTGCATTTATATCGTGTCTTTTAACGTAGTAAACCGTCCCAAGGCGCTTCACAGAGGCGTTATCAGACAAAATGTGACACCGAGCCACATAAGGAGATATTAGGACAGGTGACCAGAAGCTTGGTCAAAGAAGTAGGTTTTAAGGAGTGACTTAAAGGAGGAGAGGGAGGCGGAGAGGTTCAGGGAGGGAATTCCAGAGCTTAGGGCCTAGGCAGCTGAAGGCACGGCCGCCAATGGTGGAGCGGAGAAAATCGGGGACGCGCAAGAGGCCAGAATTGGAGGAGCGCAGAGATCTCGGAGGGTTGTAGGGCTGCAGAAGGTTACAGAGATAGGGAGGGGCGAGGCCATGGAGGGATTTGAAAACAAGGATGAGTACAAAATTGGACAAGTGGTCACCCCACTCATTATGGTTTGACCAGTCTCAATGCATCTCCCAGTGGACTTGAGTCCACAGTTTAAAACTTACCAAATATTATTGCAGATTTACTAATCTGAACGATTTTGACCTTCTGACTGGCCTGATGAGCATCTGCTGGTGCTAATATTTTTGCAGATTTATTGGTGTAAATGGCATTGAAAGTTCCATAACCCAAGGAGATGCAATTGTGATTTAAATGGCCATCAGTTGGTCCTGAATACTATGGCCTCTGCACCAAACATTCCTTTTCATCTCCAAATTGATCTCCTTCATAATTACCCAGGTCTGCAACTGTACGCCGTCAATCAGTGCTCCTTCCATTTCCATCCTGCCGATCGATCTCTTCTCCCTTTAGACTTCCTCCTCTAATCATTTGGCTGTTGATATTAGAACATCCAAGTTCCCACCCCTTGTTCTCCAGGAGACATCCATTCGGCCACCTTCCAACGAGAGGACTGGGCAGTGGGAATGGACTGGAGACATCTCCATGGCAACTGTCAATATCGGCAGCACTGGCATTTTGTGGGCCCTTCTCCAGCAACACTCTACTGGGCTCTATCTTGTGTTTGTCATCACAGGTATCCTTTTTGTGCAAAATCTCATATGTTTTGGAGTGAATTTCCTTTACACAGGCTGGGGAATGGAACCCTTTTCAATCATTAACATTCATGGAATGAGTTAAGCTCTTCCCTCACAAAGTGCAGTGCAAATTAATCACCCTTTTTAGTGACCAACTAGCACACAATGCTTCCCTAATGCGGCCTACATGAAGAGCGGATGAAAATTGCCAACTAGAATTAGGATGTCAGATTAACAAAGAATCCTGGGAGTCAAGCTCCTAATCACTCACTCTGGAGCCAAACACTCTGGGTGTAGAATCCATTTAAAGAAAAATAGAACAAGCTCTGTGGATTGAATGCGGGCTGAATGCACTATTGAATTCCATGCTTTCTTTTGTAATTAAATGACTATCACTGCACGGTATTTGTGATCCCAATGGAAAATACAGGGCACAATGATCAAAGCCATTTCAAACACGTCACTTACATCAGAACAACTGACCAAATTGGATGTGGGGATCGTTAGAGGATCAGATAAATAGCCAGTAGAAGAGATTATAAATTCTGGCCAACACGGAGAACATTGTAGATGAAATGATTAGCAAAATGAATTAATAGATGCTGCAATCGGCAGCTAAAATGTTTTTCTAAAGCCAAGACTTTGGAAGTTAATTGAGTTAAAAAAAGGGTTAAAATATATGTATTTCTTTGCCATAGAGGAGAACAATATTTTTAGATATATCACAGATCACACATCCATCAGCCTTAGACATTACACTTCAAACCACGAAAATTATGTGAAAAGAGAAAGAAAGCCAATCATTTCAGGCTGGTTTCTTTTGACCTGGAGCAAGACATTTACAAACATCTGCCACTTTTCAAAGACCCTTCACCGACACCAACTGACCTTTTACAGCCACTGTAAAAGCGATAAGAAAGGTTCAACACCTATTCCACCATAGCAGACCAACACAGGCATTGTTTTCTCCTCTCCACGGCTCAGCGAGTTTATTCAGTGAGTTGCTAGGCCATTCAGACCAGGAGGGTCCTGGGTTCAATCATGGTGTGGGTGCTGAGTTAGCCGTGGGAGGCTGGTGGTCGTCAGGCTTCAATTGGCCTTGGCGCGCTTGGTTTAGCGAGGAGGAAAATCAGCCAATGCCAGGCTGATCTCATCCAGTGGTCCCTACTGGAACTGCAAGGATGTGGAACATGAGCATCCAGCGTGGCTGCCACGGTCGATTAACTCAATACTCAGCCGTGGAAAAACAGCCACTCGGGTAAGGTGTCGGACAGCAACTGTGCAACTGTCCTGCAGCAAGCAGTCAATGCCTTGGGGTCGGCGAGAAAACTGACAAGGGGAGGAGAAAAAAATCCGATCCTTATACGTAAAAGTTACAACACACGAACAGGCCATTCGGCCCAACAGGTCCGTGTCGGCGTTTACTCTCCACCCAAGCAATGAGTCCTAATCAATTTAGCTGCTCTGTCCCCATATCCCTTCAACCCCATTTCCTTCATCCATCTGTCCAACCTAATTTCTGCCTTAACCACTAACCCGGGCAGCGAATGTCACAGCCTCACAGTGTACTTTATGTAATGGAATCATGCATTAGGGATCACTGAGCCGTTTTGCCAATCTACAATTGAACACATACACACCAGGCTTATATTATGGACAATCAATTACCCCAGTCACTTCAGATTTAAGCTAATTGCTGATTTTTTTTTAAAGTTAAATATGCTTCCTTTCCCAATGGTTATTTACAAAGCTGCTGGAGACTAGTTTTTAATTTGCTCGGATTTCAGGAAATAAATGGTCTGAACTAATCCCATCAGAATACAGCGCATTGTTTTAGAATACAAAAGGGAGGAAGTCTGGGATTGCAGCCCAGAAGAGTAATGAATCAGGCGCTCATCTTTATGCAGTGCTGGTTGCTGGAATTGAATCCCAACCATGGTTCTCAAATAAAAAACAATGGGGGGAGTTATACTTGTTCACATTTCTTTAATCCCTCTCCAGTTTTCTACCCCAGATCTCAAGGTACTGATTCATGCCAGGGTACAGCACTTGAGTGCCCCACCCAAGTGACCAGATAGTGAGCTGTTGGATTAGGGAGGCTATCACGGCTGAATTCACTCTTATCTTTACCCTATTATCTGCGGTTTCCCAGTAGGAATCACTGGATAATGACCAGTACTGGCTGATTGTTCCCTTCTCCATCTCAACAGCAACTACTTGCGTTTATACAACACTTTTAACGTAGTAAAACGTCCCAAGGCGCTTCACAGGACCGATTATCAGACAAAAATCTGACACCGAGCCACATAAGAAGATATTAGGATATGTGACTAAAAACTTGGCCAAAGAGGTAGGTTTTAAGGAGCGTCTTAAAGGAGGAGGGAGGAGAGGCGGAGAGGTTTAGGGAGGCAATTCCAGAGCTTAGGGCTGAGACACCTGAAGGCACGGCCGCCAGTGGTGGGGTGAAGGAAATGCACAAGAGGCCAGAATTGGAGGAACGCAGAGTGCCCGGAGAGTTGTGAGGTTGGGGGAAGTTACAGAAATAAGGAGGAGCGAGGCCCTGGAGGGTTTCGAACACAAATTTGAGGCGTTGCTGGACCGGGAGCCAATACAGGTCAGCAAGAGGTGCTGCCCCTACTGCGCCAGTTTGGCTCATTGTGCAGTACTGTCACCTTCAGGTGAAAAGACTGTGGGTTCAAGGCCCCCACCAAGACTTGAGAGCACACAATCTAGGCTAACACTTCCTTACATTAGCCATAGATCACGAGTTCAAATCCCACCATGGCGAGTTCGGAATCAGTTCAATTAATGTGGGCTAGCATCAGGGAACAATATGGTGTGCAAACCCAACTGGCTCCCTAATGTCCTCACGACCCTACTACCCATACCTGGTCTGAGCTACATGTGATTTGGATCTACACAGTGTGGTTGTGTCTTAATGCCCTCTAAAGTGACCCAGCAAGCAACTCACAACAACACCTACATATTAAGACCCTTCCTGTTCTATCAGGCTTTACCACTGTGTCTACAAAATGAGGACCGTCCTCTTCTCTGTCTGGAATTGACTTGTGACCGGTAGCAACTTGCCAAAAAAAAAGTCCTGCATTTATACAGCGCCTTTCACGACCTCAGAACGTCTCAAGGCGCTTTACAGCCAATGAAGTACTTTTGAAGTGCAGTCACTGTTGTAATGTAGGAAACACGGCAGACAATTTACACACAGCAAGATCCCACAAACAGCAGTGAGATAAATGGACCAGGTCATCTGTTTTAGGTGTTGGGTGAGGGATAAATATTGGCCAGGACACCATGGCTCTTCTTCCAATGGTGCCATGGGATCATTTGCGTCCGCCTGAGAGGACGGATGTGGTCTCGGTTTAACGCCTCATCCGAAAGACGGCACCTCCGACAGTGCAGCACTCCCTCGGTACTGGCACCGGGAGTGTCATCCTCGATCAAGCCTGTGGTTCTCGTCCCTGGTTGCGGTGGTTCTGATTGTGGAATTTTGAAGTAATAGAGATGTCAGTTGGCGAAGTCAGTTAGAAGTTACAGATGGTGGGCCCTCCTAAGGGATGCCAATCCGAATCTGTCAGAAGAGTTCCTGCAAAGGTAGCTTCTGTCCCCGTACAGCCGCGTTCATGAATCACATCAGTGAGGTCGACTACTTCATATTTCTCATCCACAATGGTCCTATTCAAAGAAATCTATCATTCAACAAATCAGTTCTGCCAAGCTACTAGTCTCAAACGTCGAGGTTATTTATCCCCAAGAGCTCCTGCGGGGACTTGGATCATGTTATTTGGGGGAGAATCAGCAAAGTTCCATGCCAGTGCCTTGCAGCGACTGCCTCAGTGGCCACTAAAGGGCTGCAAACCTCTTCTGTGTTTCACTTGGCTTCTTCTGAAGGAATTAAGCTGATGGCATAGCGAGAGAATTGGGTTCCACAGCCTCAGTTCCCAGAAATGCTATGCTGCCATCTTCTGATCTCAGCAAAACTACGGTTTGCCAAGGGGGAGGAGAGGTTAGAAAATCAATCCGATTATCTGCAGGAAGGAACGAAAACTTAAGTAGTGATTTTTTTTTCTGCTGCTATAGAATGGATAGCGGATGTTTTGGTACAATTGCTTACCCCACTGTTTCAGCTGAGAAATGGTGTCGGCGTAAGGGAACTTCAAAAAGGGGGCGCTTTTCCCCAATATTATTGAGAAACAGGGGTGAAATGCAGGACAACGCCCACAGTTAAATAGAGTAGGAGAGAAGAAGTAAATGAGGAAGTCGCTGTGAGGTGACTTCAAACTTGAGACCCTAAAAGCTGTAGGAGGAAGGGCAGACTGAGAGAGGCTGGGGCTTCCACACTTGAGGGTCTGAAGGAGGCAAGGAGCTCCACAGGTTCAAAGAAGCCTTAAGCAATCATCATGGTGTAGTCTTGGGTCGTGCAGTCAATTCAAACCTTGTACTTTTAGTCCTAGGATCTGAGTTCAAGTGCTAAGGTGAAGAAGGCCTTCTCTAAGGGTCATTGTGAAAGGGTCTCGGGCCATTCTGAATGGACATAAGTTGACAGCACCTCCCACAAATGTGGGACAAAGTGTGGAGGAACATAGAAACCTAGAACAGCAGTCACATAGATCTTTATAGGTGGCAGTACAGGTAAAAAAGGGAACTGGAATTCTGGATATTAATAGAAGCAAGGAAATGGTGTGCGAGACATTGTTTAGGCCACAATTGTGCACTAAATGCAGTTCTGGACATCCCATTGCAGGAAGGATATTAGAAATAGGGAAAGGATACATTCAGTAAGATGATATCAGGAACAACAAGTTATAGGTATGAAGAAAGGCTTGAAAATTGGGGCTTTTTTTTTACTGAAACAAAGGTGGTTGAAGGGAGGATCTAATATAAGTTTTCAAAATTATGGAAGGTTTTGAGAGGGGAAACAGTGAAAGTTTGTTTCTGTTGGTTGGTAATTCGATAGTAAGGGGGCGTAGACTGAGGATTATCACTAGGAGAACAAAGGGTTTAGAATAGTTAGCTTCAGTTGAAGATCTAGCATCAGTACAGGCATGAAGGGCTGAATGGCCTGCTTCTGTGCTGTAATTTCTATAATAAATAGTAATGAGATGAATATGTGTTTATGTGATTGTTGGTTGAGAGGGGAATGTTGACCAGGTCACTGGGAGAAACTCCTGCTCTAAAGGTGCCCAGGGATCGTTCATGTCCTGAATAGTCAGGCTGGACCTCATTTCAATGTCTCATCAGTTGGACGGGCAGGCCTGGTCAAACTGGTTGTGAGCTAATTTTGCACAATGTTTTGATCTGTGGGTATAATAATTCTGAAAATGGACTGGGGGAGGAGATGAGTCAAATCTGTAATGAAGATACACCCTACTCTCCCAGAACTGGGTGCTTTGCCCTTCTCTATAGGAACGCGTGACTGAAAATATGTACAAAGAGAGACTTCTTAAAATACTTGAAGCTACAAAAATATTTTTGGTTCTGCAACCCTTTAGGCAACCAACTCATCCCCTTGCACACCTAGTCAGTCTTCTGCACGCACATTCACACACACACACACACACACGCGTACGTACACACACACACACGTACGTACACACACATTCACATACGTACACACACATTCAGGTATGCACACACACATTCACTTACGTACACACGCATTCACGTATGTACACACGCATTCATGTCCGTACACACACACATTCACGTACCTGCACACACACATTCACGTACGTACACACACATTCACGTACCTGCACACACACATTCACATACGTACACACACATTCACGTACCTGCACACACACATTCACGTACGTACACACACATTCACGTACCTACACACACATGCACTACGTACACACACACATTCACTGTGCATACACACTTGTGAAGGAATTTGGGGACAAGGGGTACCTACTTTTAATAATCATTTGAAGACTTTTTACAACAAACTTTTAACATTTTTAAATGATCGTTTGAAAATACTTTGCAGTAAGTGAAATGCTAAAAACACCAGTCAGCTAAATCATGGATGATTGATTTCATCAAGGGGACATACTTTTGACAAGTAGTTGATAAACCCGACACAATGGGACACAAATAAGCACATGATGAAGACAGCAGATATGGTCAAGAGGACCGACCGTAGAGCATTCCTTGCTAACCCTACACAATGGGACACAGATAAACAAAAAGCTGAAAACAGCATCTGGCTCAAGGGCACCTACCTTTAATCAGTACTTGAAATAACTCTTCACAATGAACATAGGCTCAAGAAAAACAGTGGTCAGCTAAAATGTCATTAGTTTTGATTAATATTAATAAGTAAGAATTGAAACCAAGTTAATCAACAAGAGCCTTGTCAACAAGAATGCTCACAGGCAAGATGAAGTAATCGGAAAAAATGGTATAAATTCTGAGAGCTCAACTCAAGTTTTTTTAGATTCGATTAGAAGGGCTGAAGCATCTCTCGACTATCAGAGTAAGGTGACTCTATTGTCTTCTACTACTCGGGGATTAAAGGTAAAAGCTTCCTTGATAATTGATGGATATTCTGTTGAAATACTTTTGAGAATTATAATTTTTACCTTATTAAGAAACTGTTAATGTTGCAATTGACTGGTCTCACCAGCTGTAGATTGCAAATTGTTTCATCAAGAAACCTCTGTATAGTTTTTATATTGTCTCGCATAGTCTTCTGTATCACTAACTTGTGAACCCCATCTCCATACACTCTTTTGGTGAAGAGGTACATTACTGAGGAGGGACCCCCCGGACCCTCACAATATCCGGGATATTACAATCTGGCTGGAACTTGCTAAAAACGCTATCTGGAGGATGGTAATATTCTCGGATTGTCCCTTTCCCTTGGAGAGAGATAGACCAGACCTTCAGACGCGTTCAGTGTCTTTGGGATTTGGCCACCTTGACCTTAGGTTGAGAGTGAACGCCTGAGAAGTACGTCTGATCTGGGATAGTCCCAAAGCAGCTAGGATTGTAAAATCACCACATACTCACGGATGTACACACACACACACACACACACACACTCACGTACATACACACACACACTCACGTACATACACACACACATTCACATATGTACACACACACATTCACGTACATACATTCACGTACGTACACACACGCACGTACAAAGTTGCTAAGTGTAAGGAATTAATCATAATGGAACAGCCTTGTTCTAGCTGACACACACAACAGGGGTAACTCAATCATGCATCGCAACATTCCAGCACGCTCTGCAGGTGCCATATGGTGCAAGTGCCAGGCACGCAAGCACCAAAGGACTTAAAGTTCTTCCGTGCCAATCAATGCCAACCTCTGCGTGAAATCCTCTTTTTGCAATTAAACGCGCTGTTTTTTTTCTTTCATTTTCTGGAAGGAGAGGGTGTCATTAACACACGCCGATTAGAAATTATTTAATTCAACTTTATTTTGGTCTCAATGAATAAAAGATGAGGACGTACCATGTAATCAATCCATAGCAAAAAATAATGGATTGGAGAAGGCTGCTGTTCACTTGGCTGTTCTCCGAGATACTTTGGTTCTTTCTCAAAATAATAATGTCGAAGCATTTTTTTTTTGGTGCTGTTTTTTAAGTTCAGTAATTATGTCTGACATTTCCTCTCCTTTGCTGTGTGTTTGTCATTCTCAAGCAGCAAGCTGTCTGCAATGGGGGTATGAATTTACAGTCAGAGATTTCCCGTTTAATCGCAATTCTTTCCCCCCCTCGGTTATCTCCCCCTCCTCTCCTGAAGCGGTTTATCCTGGTTGTGTTACGGCTTCTTCTATGCCTGGACCAGGTGGGCATTCTTTGCGCGTGGGATTCGGGCAAGGCAATTCGACTGTGGGAGGCAGCTGAATCCTTTCCTCACCCAATGGGCACATACAGGCACTTGCGACTAGGTGTCATTGAAAAGCAATCAGCGGCAGGGACTATTTATTCCTAACTGACGGAGAACTGAAGTCATATGTAGCAGCCTGCAGCCCCCAACTGAACACAGACTGGAAACAGAACCTGGTAACTTAGGGTCTGTACAGTACCGGGCAGTGAGTTAATCTGACAGTCCCTCAGCAATATTTCCTTTTGCTCCCCCCGCCCCCAGATGTGTGTAGGGAGAAGGTCGCAGGTTTGCTTCGCAGTCTATGCCAAGTCAGCTGCTCCCAGCCAGTTTTGGCAATAGGACATTACAAGTGTTCATAGTACCAGTGGGTTAGGGAGGGATAAACTGATAAACTAGGGTTCGTGCTCCCAGTCACTGTCCAGTGATCCCTGATGGCCTGTTATGTGTATCGACGTCAGGTGAGGAGCGGATCAGTCAAAGAGTCTGCCAACAATGCCTAGTTGAGAACTGCCAGCTGGGTGAGATACCAGAGGCTGGGTGTATCCACGGTACTGCACCCCAGCATGAGACGGACTTTCAGGAGAGAGGGGATGAAAATTTACACAGAAAAAAAGCTACAACTTGCAGCAAGGTCCTTGCAAAAATCAATGTTTGAATCCTGCATGTTGGTGAGCTATCCACTCATTGCAGACGATGGAAATGATGGAGATGTAAACTTAAACGCATTACTGACTGCTACACCTTTGGGTCTTTTCTACCCTCCTTACTCTGGATTATTTTGATTCTCGTATCTTAGATCACTCATGGGCTAGTCCCAATTTTCCCATGCCTTCCAGAGTGTCAATCTTAGGCTCGAGGTAAACGTTTTGCAATGTGCCTGAGATAACAAAAAACAGAAAACCCTAGCCTGTTAATTGCTGTTATTACTGGACTTCTCCTGTGTCTTCATAGGATTTTTCTCACCTTCGATGAGCAAACAGGCCCCGTCTTAAGTTTAAAACCATGAAGAAAGAACAAACAAACTTGCATTTATTTGGCCTTTCGTGTCCTCAGGATGTCCCAAAGAGCTTCATAGCCAATGAAATACACCCTAGCCAAAGCCTTGACATCCTTCCTAGAGTAGGATCCTACTATTTGGTTTTTTTTTTACGCACTGCTTATGTACTGTGACTGGATTTAAAGGAACAGCCACAAAATCAAACATTATACCCAGATAAGTAATATTCGTCACACAGATATTAATTTCCAAGTGGAAGAAGTGCCACAGAGATTAGCATGCGAGTGCCACTCACTGGATTGTCCAATCTGCTATGTGACACTTTATTGAGAATCGAATTACAGGAGCTTCTAGCTCTTGTTATTGACCCAAAAAACAGTGCAAGTTCCAGACTGCATTGTTATTGATCTGCTCTCTTAAATAAATGAGATCATTGACCTCCATGTCGTAAAAGTTGAGGATCCTTTTTCTAACTCAGCAAATATATCGATCACAGCAAAGCAGCGTTGCTGGAAATTCCCCCCCTCTCTCCCTCCCTCCCTCCTTCCTTCCTCTTCCTCCTCCTCCTCCTCCTCCACCTCCTCCCTCCCACACCTGCGGTTTGCTACCTTTCCCTGCCTTTAAGAAGATCCTGGTCATTAGATAGCCTCTTTATATTAGGCCTGAGGATCTTCAGTTGCTTCCAAGCCTTCATTCACAGAGATCCACATTACCCACCCTACACCTGAGATAAGCTCTATAAATGGATACAGGATAGTCCCCAATTGATACCCACCACCTGAATACAATTAACACTAATTGATATAAATCACATGAATACAATTAACAATTTGTGTAAAAGAGGCACTGAGGCTGCCCCTTTAAAAGGGTCCTGGTATCGACACCCTCCCTTTAAAAGGGATCCTGATAATGAGACTTCCCAGTCGAAAGAGAGTCTCAATTGTGAGACACATTCCCGGGTGCCAGGTTGAACGACAGCCACATAATGCAGATTGGGTGGTCGCTTTGCTGAACGCCTCCGTTCAGTCTGCAAGCGTGACCCTGAGCTTCCAGTTGCTTGCTATTTTAATTCTCCATCTCACTCTGACCTTGGTCTCCTACACTGTTCCGGTGGAAGCTCATCTTTCGATTAGGCACTTCACAACCTTCTGGACTCCACACTGATTTCAATAACTTCGGACCATAACCACTGCTCCCATTTTCTCATTTCCACAACATTCACCTGAGGAAGGAGGAAGCCTCCGAAAGCTTGTGAAATTTAAAATAAATTTGTTGGACTATAACTTGGTGTTGTAAAATTGTTTACAATTGTCAACCCCAGTCCATCACCGGCATCTCCACATCATGCCCATTTTCTCGGACAGCAGATGCTGGTAATGGTTCTGCTGTTGCCATTTACACCTCCTCTAGACCCATCTTTTGTTTCTTTACTTGTCCCATTACCACCCTCCTTGCCTTGCACCATCATCCCTTTTGTCAATTAATCACTCCTGTCCTTCACTCTAACACAGGCTTTCCCTTTTATTCTTTCCTTCGCCCCCCCTACCCTCCCTGGCTCTGTACTTGCTTAAAAGCTGTTAATTCTCTAACATCTTCCAGTTCTGATGAAAGGTCATTGACCTGAAACATTAACTCTGTTTCTCTCTCCACAGATGCTACTTGACCTGCTGAGTGTTTCCAGCATTTTCTGTTTTTATTTTCGGCACATTAAAGAGTTTGGCTCCAAATGCTCTCAGTCTGCAGGTTACGTGACAGCACCTCAGCCCCTTGGTGTTGAAGAGATTTCACAATCTATGTGTTTTACAAGCAGAACAGATTCAGATATAAACGTATGCACAGTTCTAATGATAAACATTACAACGTATGAACATCACAGCATTGTGCACTCGCACTGCAGCCCTAACAAGCTGACAGAATCTAAATCCTGGCTCTCCATTTCACCCAATGTCAAAAACGTTATCAGTTTCCATGGCATCAGGCAGTCAGTTTCATCAGGGTTTTTTTTTAAATTAAAAAAAAAATTTAATGGCAATTTTCCCCAATTGACTGGGAGAGTAAAGGCACTCCCAACTCGGTACTGAGTCACTGAGGCCAGGAAAGTGCCAGTGTCGATACCTTATCTGCTCCATGTTAGCTGATTGCAGCCAGGACAATGCTAAGAGAGCTATACTTGACCCTTGCATTTCAAAGATACAGAGGGGGAATTCAAGCCGAGATTCCTACGACATGCTCATTTGTGCAGTGATTCTTGCTGGATACCAGTTCATTATATGTGAAGTACTCTGAAACATTCCTGAGAGGCATGATCAATTCCAGTCTTGTTTTCCCCCTCTCTCTGCATCTCAAACGTGTGAACCATCTAATTAGGGTTGCCAACTCTGGCTGGACATATTCCTGGAGGTTTCGTCACATGACCTCCTGCCTTCAATTGTCCCACCCCCACACTCCCACCATTGGTCACCCGAAAGGCCCATCTTTGCATTGCCCCCGCCTTCCCACGGCAACTGGAAAGAGAACGGACTCTTCATTACCCATTTGGCTGATTCTCGACTGTCAGTCAAACACCCTTCCCCACCCCCCCGTCATGTCTGATATTTTTATGACTAATAGACGGAGATGTTCAAAGAAAATTTAAGAACGCAACTTTTTTTTTAACACCCCTAAGGTTTCTCTCCCGGGTTGCTTGCAGAAGTGTCCTGGAGATTAGTCCTTAATTCCTGGAGGCTCCAGGGCAGTCCTGGAGGGTTGGCAACCCTATATCTAACAGCCTTGGGTTCGGGAACTGTTCTCAGTGCGTTTTTCTCACGTGGCCTATCCAGTTCATTCATGATGTTTTCCGTTTAAGCAAAAATATTCAAGTGATATTCTCACTGCTCCTGTCTCAGTACGGAGCCCATTTCATTAAGAAAGCCACAAAAAAAAATGGAATTGAAATACAAAAAATGAATAATGCAAGCAAAAACATTAGGGGACATTTGCTTCCTCTAGAGTACTCCAAAAATACATTACAACCAAAGAGTGTTGGATACAGGCCAGTGATCTCAGCAAAGGAGCATTGACTTCATGAAGAAATGTTTGGCAAACCCTTTTTTCTTAATTTACAAACATACAATGTAGTGACAAAAATCACATCAAAAGGTAATCGTCAAGCCACTTGCCCATGGGCAGCCCCATTCTCAGAGGTGGCTCCGACTCTAATATTTTCCATTTTCCACACCAGCTATTTGTGGCCTCTCTGAATGAGGGTCTCAATGTAGTGCAGAATTATAGGCAGGTTTGTGCTGTGGGCCAGTGCCCAGTGGGACATAGATTGAGGCTGCCCAAATTCATTCATCCTTTCAACCAGCAGACAGAGAAAATCTTCATTCCAACAGTGCAGACTGCTTATGAAAGGGTGAAAGGTTACTGTCCAAACCATTAGACCACCCAGCCCTCAACAACAGAAAAATTCTTCATTAAACGCCATGACATCCCAAATAGGGTTGCCAACTCTAGTTGGACATATCCCTGGAGGTTTCATCACATGACATCCTGCCTCCAACCGCCCTGCCCGGTCAAACAGCCTTTCTTCTCCATCTCTAATATTTTTATAACTAATAAATAAAAGAAAATGAAAAGAAACACCAAGATTTTTCTTCTGGTTTGCTCGCAGCAGTGTCCAGGAGATTAATCTTCAATTCCTGGAGACTCCAGGGCAATCCTGGAGGGTTGGCAACCCTAATCCCAAACAGTAGGACAGATTTGATCAATGCACACTCCAGGAGGGGCGTGCTTATCAGGAAAGTTCAGAGGCAGCCTCCACAATATTCCATTCAAAATTAATAAAATAAATCATGGAGAGGTCACCTATGGTTTCCGAGCAGGCAAAGATTTCCCTCTCCCACAGAAGCACGATTTTATAAACTCGGCCCTCATGTCTTACTCCAAGAAGACACTATCCTTGGTGAGTGCTACCATTGACTTAGATGCAAATCTTTCACCACAACCTGGCACTCAAAGGGAGCTTTGGCCACAGAATCTGGCTGGTTACTGCCTATTGCTGCTTACACTAGAGTAAAGCTAAGCTCAACAAATATTTGAGCCCAGCACACAATTCCAATGGGTCATTCCCATTATATGGAATTCCAACAACACAGCTCACTCTGCTGAAGTGCTTAGTACTGAGACTGCGGGCAAATGGGTTTTATTTCTATGCACATATAGCCCTCCCTTTGTGAACTCCTTTACTCCAAAAGAAACGCATCCATTTAGGAAGCTGTCATTCATCAAGCCGGCACAGTCACCATGGGCTGAATGGCCTTCTTCTGCGCTGTATAATTCTCCGATTCTTCAGCAGCCTCTCAATTTCAACCACACCTTTCAAAGCACTGGTCTCCTCTCTCCCACGGCTACAGCGTTTACATGCAGAATGAGCTCGTGCCAGTTTCAAGGCAGTTCCCATTGGGCACAGGTGCTCGGCACAAAACTCTCCACTGACTTGGTAATCTGCTCAGACAGGCTACAGGATGGCTGGCGTGGGAGTGGAAATGTATTATCCGCACAGGTCGCTGGATAGCAATTAGGATCGGGAGCCCTTGCTGACTTTCTCTCTGGCTGCCGCGTTTCCTACATTACAATAGTGATCGCATTTCAAAAGGACTTCATTGGTTGTAAGTGTTTTGGAACATCCTGAGGACGTGAAAGGTGCTATATAAATGCAAGTCTTTCTTTTCTCTAGCATTTGGTAGTAAGGGCCAATTGGGCTCAGCTAACTCAGCGCAGGCCAGCGATCAAACCTGGGATCTTCCCGATTGGTATTGTTCAGTGCCACATTGGAATGTGCACAAGCCCATTGGGGAGCGTCTGGTAGAGACATTACTATTGCAGAAGTCCAACTGAATCACATGTACACTGCCATCTCTCACCTTCCCAAATGTTTTGCAAAAATTCCAGACAAAATTGTCTTTTAAGTTTCACCCTTTGTAGAGTGCAGTATCTACAGAAAAACAATATCCTGTCGTTCACTAATAAAGACCATGAGTAATTGGATCGAGAACATTTTGCTAACACAGCAGCAGCACCACTTTCCACAGGACTATAGTCATTGCAGCCTTTGAAGTTCGTATTAGTGGGCCATATGAACTTCAGGACTTTAATGGGCCCTCAGGGCCGGTAATGGCTAGCATGCCTGAACAAGGTAATGTTATTACTATTATTGATCTCATTGCTACTGCTGTTATTTCTGGTGCTTTGGTATACTGCCTCAAGCTTCCTGGAAGCAGTGAGAGTTAAGTGCTCGTGTAGAACATTCTTTCAGCGAGCTCCATTCCGACATAACGGGCCCTTCCTCTTTCTTAGGCTTTAACTTCAATGATCACTGACGGTCTCCAGAGCGGTGGGTGAAGCCATGTCAATGGGGCATGTGATTTGGAGACGAGACATGGTTGTATTAATTGCTGGCCCTGGGCAACGCCACTCTTTGGTCACATGGGGGTTACAGATTTATCTGCGTCTTACAACATCGTAAATACGTTCACTGCTTCTAACAAAATCATAAACATGTTCAACAAAGAACCTGTTTACGATTTAGCTAGAAATACTAAGTGGAAGAAATCTTCGCTATCTGTGCATGTAGGGTTCAGAAACATTCTCACTGTCTCATGGTTTGGCAAACACCTTGAAGAAACCTATGGTCATGATTTGCTCCATTGGCAGTCGTGCGTTCAGCTACCTAGGCCCCAAGCTCTGGAATTCCCTCCCTAAACCTCTCTACCTCTCTCCTCTGTTAAGACGCTGCATAAAACCTACCTCTTTGACCAAGCTATTGGTCACCTGTCCTAATATTTCCTTCGGTGGCTCAGTGTCAAATTTAGTTTGATAATCGCTCCTGTGAAGCATTGTGGGACATTTTACTACGTTAAAGGCGCTATATAAATGCAAGTTGTTGTTGTTGCTGCTCTCGTACTTTTTTCCACTGGGTGCATCCTGCTTGGAGTTTGAGTTGGAAGGACGTGGCTCCAACAGTTTGCCTCATCCAACCTCTGCCCAGCTCCTCCAGTTGCTAAATACACTGCCCAATGTGGAACCGAGCCACATGGACAAGTAGATTCCTAGGTTCAATCCCCAGTCAATACTTTGAGCCTGGTCTCTGAGGTGAAATGACCAGAGCTTGCGACATAGAATCATGCAGCACAGAAGGAGGCCATTCAGCCCATCGTGCCTGTGCCAGTTCTTTGAAGGAGCTAAACAATTAGCCCCACTCCCCTCTTTCCCTGCAGCCCTGTAAATTTTTCCTTTTCAAGTATTTATCCAATTCCCCTTTGAAAGTTATTATTGAATCTGCTTCCACCGCCCTTTCAGGCAGCGCATTCCAGATCATCACAACTCACTGCGTAAAAAAAATTCTCCTCATCTCCCCTCTGTTTTTTTGCCAATTATTTTAAATCTGTGTCCTCTGGATACTGAACCTCCTCCTCCTTATTTACTCTATCAAAACCCTTCATGATTTTGAACATCTCTATTCAATCTCCCCTTAACCTTCTCTGTTCTAAGGAGAACAATCCCAGCTTCTCCAGTCTCTCATACTTGGCACCATTCTAGTAAATCTCCTCTGCACCCTCTCCACGGCCTTGACATCTTTCCTAAAGTGTGGTGCCCAGAATTGGACACGATACTCCAGCTGAGGCCTAACCAGTGATTTATAAAGGTTTAGCGTGACGTCCTTGCTTTTGTACTCTACGCCGCTATTTATAAAGTCAAGGATGCCATATGCTTTTTTAACAACCTTCTCAACTTGTCCTGCCACCTTCAAACACCTGTTGGAAACCAATTAAATATATGGAGTTGTGTTTATTTTTAAGACTGACATTTGTTAAAATAGGCGATTTTTTTTAAAAAGAAGAGTCCTTGCTGCACCTGATGGCCGACGCTCAGCAGGTACGGATGATGTGACAAGCTCACATTACCATGCATTCTCCATCAGGGAAAGAAAAGCTTCATTCTCTCTCTTATCTGACGATCTGCATCAATTCACACACTATCTTTAAACGTGTTGTGATAACCATTTAGTTGGGTTACAGATTGTAGTGTCAGCGATAACCACCACGAGAGAGAGAGTGTAAAAACAATCAACTGACGTGTTTTACATGTAGAGTGAAGTGAGGCTGATTTCCTTCGCAGCCAAGAACAATCACAAGACCATCTTAAATCCCACTTTGATCTAAAGTATTTGTGCTGTTCGGGAAATGTTACACTTGCTGGGGCGCTGCTAAACTTCCTGTACCTCACTCAATTGGCCAATCCCCTATCTAGGAATTTACACAGCGAATATTGCCAGGCTATTTGACTACATGAGGCATCACCGTCGAGCCCAATCCTATCCTCTCTGATGTCCACGCACGCCCATTTCGAACAGAGGTCAATGGGTGGTGTCAGGAGCAGAAACACTGGCTGATTTTCCCCTGCCTAGCTTAGCGAGCACCTATGCCAATCTGCCCCAATAACATCCCCCCCCCAAACACAGAATTAGACTCGGGATTGAATCTGTAACCTTCTTGGGATGTCAGCCATGGCTCAGTGGGTAGCATTCTCACCTTGCAGCCAGAAGGTTGTGGGTCTCAAGTCTTACTCCAGAGACTTGAGCACAAAATCTAGCCTGATGCTCCCAGTGCAGTACTGAGGGAATGCTGCACTGTCAGAGGTGCTGTCTTTCAGATGAGTTGTTAAACTGAAGCCAAAAGTACCTCATTGGCTGTAAAATGCTTTGGGAGGTTGTGAAAGGCATTGTATAAATGCAAGTCTTTACTTTTTTCTATTCTTTATACGCACTGAGGTACAGGAAGATTCCATGGCACCAAAGTACAGAGTGATATTTGTAATATTTCAGTTTTTTTCAATCAATTTCCTTTGATGAACAACTAGGGAGGAGGCAGATTTATAAAGAATTCCTTTCACCACGAGAAACCAAGAATGAAACCCCAGCCTCGTTAATAATATTCATTATAAAATTATTGTCTTCATCAAACACCTTGACTTGACGATTTTTTTTTAAGATGCTTAATTTCTTTACAGCTGCAACACTCAAGGCTGTGCCAACAGATTTGGGATGCAGAATGTGGTACAATCCTCAAGGGGACCTCCCGCAGCTGTTCTACACTCAGAAGGAGAACACAATTAAAAAGCTTGTCATATTCTTTGGTGATTCTGCTCTAACCAACTGCCTCTCGCTCTCTCTATTGCAACCTTTCTTATCTAAAGAGAGTGACAAACCCCCAGGACCAGATGGTTTCCATCCCAAGGTTTTGAAGAAAATAGGTGAGAACATTGCAGATGCTCTGACTATAATCTTCCAAAGTTCTCTCGATTCAGGAACCGTTCCTTTAGGTTGGAAAATTGCACCTCACTCCGCTATTTAAGAAAGGTGAGAAAGGGAAACCAGGGAATTATAGACCAATTAGCCTAACATCTGTTGTCAGGAAACTGGAGTCTATAATTAAGGATAGAGTGACTGAACACCTTGAAAATTTTCCGCTGATCAGAGAGCGCCAGCATGGATTTGTAAAGGGTTGGTCATGCCTGACGAACCTGACTGAATTTTTTGAAGAGGTGACTAAAGTCGTGGACAGGGGAATGTCTATGGATGTTGTTTATATGGACTTCCAGAAGGCATTCGATAAAGTCCCTCATAAGAGACTATTAGCTAAAGTTTAAGCTCATGAAATTGAGGGAAAATTATTGAACTGGTTAAGAAATTGGCTGAGTGGCAGGAGACAGAGAGTAGGGATAATGGCCAGGTACTCAAATTGGCAGGATATGACTAGTGGTGTCCCACAGGCATCTGTTTTGGGGCCTCAACTATTCACTGTATTTATTATGTTAAGTTATGCTACAGCTATACAAAGCCCTGGTAAGACCACACCTGGAGTACTGTGTTCAGTTCTGGACACTGCACCGTAGGAAGCATATATTGGCCTTGGAGAGAGTGCAGCGTAGATTTACTAGAATGATACCTGGACTCCAAGGGTTAAATTACGAGGAGAGATTACACAAACTAGGGTTGTATTCCCTGGAATTTAGAAGATTAAGGGGTGATTTGATTGAAGTTTTCAAGATATTAAGGGGAACTGATAGGGGAGATAGGGAGAAATTATTTCCGCTGGTTGGAGAGTCTGGGACTAGGGGACAGAGTCTAAAAATTAGAGCCAGGACTTTCAGGAGTGAAGTTAGGAAACACTTCTACATGCAAAGGGTGGTAGAAGTTTGGAACTCTCTTCCATAAATGGCAGTTGATGTCAGCTCAATTGTTAATTTTAAATCTGAGATTGATAGATTTTTGTTAACTAAGGGTATTAAGGGATGTGGGGCTAAGGCGGGTATATGGAGTTACGTCACAGGTCAGCCATGATCTCATTGAATGGTGGAACAGACTCGAGGGGCGAAATGGCCTCCCCCTGTTCCTATGTTCCTTTGTCTCTCTGTGTTTTATTAATACTACTGTGGTCGTTGAATGTTTCTCTCTTGTTCCACCTTGGCTGCAAATACACATCCTATAGTTTCGTCACCCTCACTGCATTCTCGCTGTGCTGAAACCAAAACTTAGCTTACCATTTACTACTCTAATTCCTTCTTTTCTATGACTTCAAAACTGTGAAATCCTTACATCTCTCAGGCCCTCCTTCCTTCTACAGTCTATAGACTCAAGACACAAAAGGCATCAAGGGGTATGGGGAGAGAGCGGGAATATGGTATTGAGGTAGAGGATCAGCCATGATCGTACTGAATGGCGGAGCAGGCTCGAAGGGCCGAATGGCCTACTCCTTGCTCCTATTTTCTATGTTTCTATGACTCTAAGCCCAAGCTTGGTGTGACTAATCACTACATCCTGGTTCACCCCGTCTTTTCTTGCACTCTTTCCCTGATTCTGGTGTCTTGCGTTGACTTGGGTTGGGTTGAACCCTTGTGCTCTCAATTTAAAGAAAGGATGTGCCAAAGAACTTTACAGCCAATCAATTACTTCTGAAGTATAGTCACTTGTTTTATAGACAAATAGGGCCAGCAATTTACATAAAGCAAGGCTTCACAAACAGCAAATGAGATAATAGCCCACATCATGGATAAAATGGGTGGGTAAAATTTTGGAGTCTATTATTAAGGAGACAGTAGCGGAACATTTGGATAAACATAATTTAATAGGACAAAGTCAGCATGGCTTTACGAAGGGGAAGTCATGTCTGACAAATTTGCTTGAGTTCTTTGAGGACATAACGTACAGGGCGGATAAAGGGGAACCAGTGGACGTAGTGTATTTAGACTTCCAGAAGGCATTCGACAAGGTGCCACATAAAAGATTATTGCTCAAGATAAAGAATCACTGGATTGGGGGTAATATTCTGGCATGGGTGGAGGATTGGTTATCCAACAGGAAGCAGAGAGTTGGGATAAATGGTTCATTCTCGGACTGGCAACCAGTAGCCAGTGGTGTTCCGCAGGGGTCGGTGCTGGGTCCCCAACTTTTGACAACCTATATTAACGATTTGGAGGAGGGGACCGAGTGTAACGTATCAAAGTTTGCAGATGATACAAAGGTGGGAGGGAAAGTGGAGAGTGAGGAGGACATAAAAAACCTACAGGGGGATATAGACAGGCTGGGTGAGTGGGCGGAGATTTGGCAGATGCAATACAATATTGGAAAATGTGAGGTTATGCACTTTGGCAGGAAAAATCAGAGAGCAAGTTATTATCTTAATGGCGAGAAACTGGAAAGTACTGCAGTACAAAGGGATCTGGGGGTCCTGGTGCAAGAAAATCAAAAAGTTAGTATGCAGGTGCAGCAGGTGATGAAGAAGGCCAACGGAATGTTGGCTTTTATTGCTACGGGGATAGAATATAAAAACAGGGAGGTATTGCTGCAGTTATATAAGGTATTGGTGAGACTGCACCTGGAATACTGCATACAGTTTTGGTGTCCATACTTAAGAAAAGACATACTTGCTCTCGAGGCAGTACAAAGAAGGTTCACTCGGTTAATCCCGGGGATAAGGGGGCGGACATATGAGGAGAGGTTGAGTAGATTGGGACTCTACTCATTGGAGTTCAGAAGAATGAGAGGCGATCTAATTGAAACATATAAGATTGTGAAGGGGCTTGATCGGGTGGATGCGGTAAGGATGTTCCCAAGGATGGGTGAAACTAGAACTAGGGGGCATAATCTTAGAATAAGGGGCTGCTCTTTCAAAACTGAGATGAGGAGAAACTTCTTCACTCAGAGGGTAGTGGGTCTGTGGAATTTGCTGCCCCAGGAAGCTGTGGAAGCTACATCATTAAATAAATTTAAACCAGAAATAGACAGTTTCCTAGAAGTAAAGGGAATTAGGGGTTACGGGGAGCGGGCAGGAGATTGGACATGAATTTAGATTTGAGGTTAGGATCAGATCAGCCATGATCTTACTGAATGGCGGAGCAGGCTCGAGGGGCCGATTGGCCTACTCCTGCTCCTATTTCTTATGTTCTTGTGTTCTTATCTGTTTTTGAGTGTTGGTTGAGGTATAAATGTTGGCCAGGATATCAGGAGAACTTCCCTGCTCTTCATTGAATCGTAGAATCATAGAAAGGTTACAGCATGGAAGGAAGCCATCGAATCCACGCCGGCTCTATGGAAGAGCATTCCAGTTAGTCCCATTCCCCCGCCCTTTCCCTGTAGCCCAGCAAAATTTTTCCTTTCAAGTACTTATCCAGTTCCCTTTTGAAGGCCATGATTGAATCTGCCTCCACCACCCCCTCGGGCAGTACATTCCAGATCCCAACCACTCGCTGTGTAAAAAAGTTTTTCCTCATGTCACCTTGGTTCTTTTGCCAATCACCTTAAATCTATGTCGTCTGGTCCTTGACTCTTCTGCCAATGGGAACAGTTTCTCTCTATCTACTCTGTCTGGACCCTTCATGATTTTGAATACCCACATCAAATCTCCTTGCAACCATCTCTGTTCCAAGGAGAACAACCCCAGCTTCTCCAGTCTATCCATGTAACAAAAGTTCCTCATCCCTGGAATCATTCTGGTAAATCTCTTCTGCACACTCTCTAAGGCCTTCACATCTTGCCTAAAGTGTGGTGTCCAGAACTGGACACAATACTCCAATTGTGGCCGAACCAGTGTTTTATAAAGGTTCATCATGACTTCCATACTTTTATACTCTATGCCTCTATTTATAAAGCCCAGGATCCCGTATGCTTTTTTAACCGCCTTCTCAACCTGCCCTGTCACCTTCAACGATTTGTGCACATGTACCCCCAGATCTCTCTGTTCCTGTACCCCTTTTACAGTTGTGCCCTTCTAGTTTATATTGCCTCTCCTCGTTCTTCCTACCGAAGTGTATCACTTCGCATTTTTCTGAGTTAAATTTCATCTGCCACGTGTCTGCCCATGCCACCAGCCTGTCTATATCCTCTTGAAGTCTATCGCTATCCTCCTCATTGTTTACTACCCTTCCAAGTTTTGAGTCATCTGCAAATTTTGAAATTGTGCCCTGTACACCCAAGTCCAAGTCATTAATATATATCAAGAAAAGCAGTGGTCCCAGCACAGACCCCTGGGGAACACCACTGCACACCTCCCTCCAATCCGAAAAACAACCGTTCACCACTACTCTCCGTTTCCTGTCCCTTAGCCAATTCTGTGTCCATATTGCTACTGCCCCCTTTATTCCATGGGCCGCAATCTTGATGATAAGCCTACCATGCGGCACCTGATCAAACGCCTTTTGAAAGTCCATAATCACCACATCAACTGCATTGCCCTCATCGACCCTATCTGCTACCTCATCAAAAAAACAAATTTGATTTAACAAATCCGTGCTGGCTTTCCCTAATCAATCCACCCTCATCCAAGTGACTGCTAATTCTGTCCTGGATTATCGTTTCTAAAAGTTTCCCCACCACCGAGGGCCTATAAACTGACTGGCCTATATTTGCTGGGTTTATCCTTACACCCTTTTTTGAACAAATAGTGCTTTGGGATTTTTTTCGGTCCACTTTATAGGGTAGACTCGACCTCGGATTAACGTCTCATCTGAAATACCTCTGACAGTGCAGCACTCCCTCAGGACTTCACTGAAGTAGGAGCGTAGACGAGGCACTTGAGCCCAGGAGTGACGCTCAAATCTACAACCTTCTGACTCAGAGGTGGGAACGCTATCACTGTGCTGAGGCAGATTAAATTAGAAAAGAACACAAACATATGAAGCATGTGATGTACAAATGCTGGCAGCTGAAGAGAGTGCCAACACCATCCCGCTGGAAGGAGCTTAATCTTCCGACGTAGCGGCGTTACCGATTACAGCTGTTCAGGAAGCAGCTCAGCAAAGAGGCCGCATGCTTCAGTGATCGGGTGAATTTGTCGCGGCAGCTCTTCCCAATAGTGGAACCTTGCTCTGCAGTTGAAGACATTATCTGTTAAAAGTTAGCGAGCCTGAGTTTTTCTTTTTAAAATGGGTCTAAGTGTCGTAATTTTGAAAGACTACTTTGGTCATCCATTACACTCAGCAGGAGCCCCTGGGATAGGTGTACAAGATATAGTTATCAGGAAATGCCGAACAGGCTGAAGAGAAAGCAGAGGGGTGGCCTGATTGAGGTCTTTAAAGTTATGACGGGATTTGATAGGGTAGACGTAGAGAGGACGTAGGGGAGACCAAAACTAGCAGCCATAAATATAAGATAGTCGCTAATAAATCCAATAGGGAATTCAGGAGAAACCTCTTTACCCAGAGAGTGGTGAGAATGTGGAACTCGCTCCCACAAGGAGTAGTTGAGGCGAATAGCATAGCTGGATAAACACATGATGGAGAAAGGAATAGAAGGATATGGTGATAGGGTGAGATGAAGTGGAGTGTGGAACATTAGCGCCGACATAGACCTGTTGGGCCGAATGGCCGGTTTCTGTGCTGTAGGTTCTATGTAATCCTCTGCAAAAAGTGATGATCAGGTTATATATCTCGACATATCTTTGTGTTTGATCACATGGTACATACAGATGGGAACGGCCATTCGACCTAACTCAGCACATTCATTCATCATGGCATTCAACTACTTCTTAAAAGATTCCAGGGTTTTCGCTGACACTACCCTATCTGGGAGTCCATTCCTTGCGTTGATCACTCTCTGTGTAAAGAAGGCCTTGACATCGGGCCTAAATTTGCATTTGACTAGTTTGAACCTTTGCCCCTTGTCCGAGTGTCATGCTGAGTTTAAAGCAGGGTTTGGATCTACCTGTTTTATAACATTTACTATTTTATACATCTGCATGAAGCACCTCCTTTATAGGCTGAAAAGCTCAAATATATCAATCTTTCCCCGTGATGATCTGGAATTCACGGCCTGGAAGGGCGGTAGAAGCAGATTCAACAGTGACTTTCGAAAAGGAAATTAGATAAATTGTTGAAAAGGAGAAAACTGCAGGGCAACGGGGGAAAGAACAGGGGGGAGTGGGACTAAACGGATAGCTCTTTCAACGAGCCGGCACGGACACGATGGGCCGAATGGCCTCCTTCGGCGCTGTATGATCCTAATTCAGCCCCCTGACAGAGTTGATGGTTGGTTTTCCTGGCGTACGCCATCGAAAGGATGAAACTGAAAGCTATCGATATGAGAATCAAAGGTTACAGGGTGTAGCTGATTGGCTGCTATGGTTCAGAGAAGCTCAGTGGGTCCAATGGGATTGGTGAATTGTTTTGATCGGAAGAGGACTGTACAGAATGGCATTGAATGCTTCTGTGTCCATACACAGGGCCATGTTTGTTGCTGTAAGGCTACCTGGTTGTAAGCAATTAGCTTTGAATAGAATAAAATATCAGCATTGATCCAATTGCACAGACCTGGGGAGAATGGTAAAATTTTCACCCAATTAGTATTGACCTGATTGAGTTCGCCTGTCACGTTGTCTGCAAGCAGACTGGACAAATTAATTATGAATGTGACAAAACAGTTAGTGAGTGTCGTACTTCACTCTGAGCTGGATAAGTTAAAGATATCAGCAGCGTATTTATTAAACACTGTGTCATGTTTATGAAGCATGCAAGAAATCTCAGGGGAAGGACATCATTACTGCTCGGGCAACTTGAATCCAATAATGGGCTTGAGAAAATTGGACACCAGAGTCGGAGTTCCAAAATCCAAGGCCTTCCAGTGCTTCTGACTATTAGCGTTCAGGCAGCTAAAAGCTACTTCTGTAATGAACTTTCAGCTTTGAAATGTTTGATTTGGGAATAAAAGGATTTGAGGTATTATGCTGGCTTTCTGCATAGATGCAGAGATGCCGGTGATGGACTGGGGTGGACAAATGTAAGGAATCTTACAACACCAGGTTATAGTCCAACAGTTTTATTTGAAAATAACAAGCTTTCGGAGATTATCTCTTTCGTCAGGTGAGTGACTGAAAGGTTCTCAAATCGCACATCTTATATTAGGCTGGGACACGATCACACCAATCAAAGGTGTCGTTGGTGTTCAGACAGGTTAGCCACGGAAAACAGTACATCCCAGTATACTGAATACACAATGGGCCCGATTTTAGCACCCGCTACCGGGTGCGTTCTCGGCGGGGGGGCCCCGAAAATCCCGAAATCCCGGAGCGGGACCGGATAGCGCCTCGATCCCGCCCACTTCCGGGTTCCGCGCTGACGTGCGGGGGTGCGTGTGCAGCCCCCGCTGGTGGGAATCCCGCAGGCAATTAAAGCCAGCGGGATGCCACTTGAGTATATTTACTTTGGTTGTTCAGGGCATTAACTGACCTGATTAAGGGACTGTGTGTGATTTTGGATAAACATGGGACTGTTTCACACACTGGGGGAAACAGTCCCAGTTGAAATGGACATGTTGCAGCCGTCAGCATGTGGCAGCTGCAAAAGTCCATTTGACAGGTGGGGGGGGGGGGGGTGGGGGGAGACCCTCAGCCATTGCAGGAGGCCGCTCTGTCACTTGGGACAAAGTTTGGCCTCCACCACCCTCCTCCTGATGGTCGAAGTCACCAACCTGCACACTTACCCCGGGGTCCAGAGACATGTACCTACCTTGATGTACATCTTGCGGATGGGGGCCGCCTTAGCTGCAGTCATGACCTCCTCGGAGGGCGAACAGCATCACCAGCCTCACCAGCCTCGTCATCCACGCCGTCCACCTCTGACACTTGGAGCTCCACAACAGAGTGCTGTGACACATCCACCTGTACAGCAGGAGGGAGGGCTACCGCAGAGGGCACTACCCTCGCCACACGTTCCACAGACCGAGGCTCAGCCTCCTGGACCTCTCTGAGCAGCAGTGCACACGGAGGCTCAGAGTCACTCGACATGTAGCCGTGGACATCTGCAGCCTCTTTCATGCCGAGCTGCACCTGGCTGGCCCTTGCACCATCTTCCTACCTGTCGCTGTCAAAGTCACCACTGCCCTCCCGAACTTCTGCTCCACAGCCTTCCAGGCTGCAACCGGGGACATCCCCGATGTCTCTCAGTCGTCTGCGCAGAAGAGCCCTGCAAATACACCTACACCCACTCTGCAGTGACACACTGGGTGGCATCAGTGGTGGGTCCTCATAGGGATACCCAGGAGCGGGCATTATTGCACAAACCGGACAGGATTCGCGAAGACATGGCAGTAGTGGTGCCAATATAATGTGTGATGTGTGTTGTTCTTTAATTCAATAGAAGTAAGAACCATGACAATCCCTCAAACACCCTTGTGCATCCCCTTCATGCTCACGACACATTTGCCTTACGCTGCCTACTGCACATATGTGATGCATGCCCTGTGGCTGCAGCACAGGTGGTGGCAGGTTGAGTGATGCTGGCCGTGAGAGAGATGCACGAGAGGGTGAGTATGGGATAGAGCCATGAGATTGTATGAGGATTGGGTTGTGTGGTAGTGGCAGGGTGAGTACTCGCGAGGTGAGTAGGTGCAGGTAAGATGAGGATGAGGTTTGAGTGGGTATGAGGGGTCATGTGACAGAGTAGTGTTGGCAGTGCCGAAGGAGATGTGGGGTGGGGGCAGTGTTGGGGCAGGCGGAGTGTAGGGGAAAGACTACGTGTTCTCACTGTGGCTGACCTACTGAGGTCATTGGAGCGCCTCCTGCACTGTATGCAGGTGGGTGATATGTTGGTGGTGCAGGTGACCCCCTCTGCCACCTCGAGCCAGGCCTTCTTGGTGGCAGAGGCAGGCCGCTTCCTCCCGCCCGCCGGGGGGAAGATCTCTGTCCTCCCCCTCCTCCTCACCCCATCTAATGATACCTGGGGTGAGGCATCATTAAACTGGGAGCAGCCTTCCCCCTGGGCTGCTCCATGCTGTAATTTTTGCTGTTTGTGGCAGCATCTGTCAGTGGAGGACTGCCCCTTTAAGTGGAGCGCCTCCAGCTGACAGATCTTACTGCGCATGCGCAGCCCGCCCGACGCGCAGATCAGCATCGGGGAACCCGGAGGAGCAGGTAAGTGGATCCAATTAGTGTGTTGCCTGCTACGATCGCGCGGACAACCCACTAATTTCACCGCGCCCGCTGGCCTACCCGCCGAGAACCCGCACCCCTGGTAAAATCGGGCCCAATGGGTCAGATTACACAGACAGATAGAGACAGACACCCGAAAGGCAGAGAGAGAGAATGTCCAGTTGTATTAAAAACAGATAACTTTTTTTTCCTGCTGGTGGGGTTACGTGTAGCGTGACATGAACCCAAGATCCCGGTTGAGGCCGTCCTCATGGGTGCAGAACTTGGCTATCAATTTCTGCTCGATGATTTTGCGAGACACACGACAACGCAAAACCGTCGAGCAGAAATTGATAGCCAAGTTCTGCACCCATGAGGACGGCCTCAACCGGGATCTTGGGTTCATGTCACGCTACACGTAACCCCATCAGCAGGAAAAAAAAGTTATCTGTTTTTAATACAACTGGACATTCTCTCTCTCTCTCTCTCTGCCTTTCGGGTGTCTGTCTCTATCTGTCTGTGTAATCTGACCCATTGTGTATTCAGTATACTGGGATGTACTGTTTTCCGTGGCTGACCTGTCTGAACACCAACGACACCTTTGATTGGTGTGATCGTGTCCCAGCCTAATATAAGATATGTGATTTGAGAACCTTTCACTCACTCACCTGACGAAGGAGATAATCTCCGAAAACTTACGATTTTCAAATAAAACTGTTGGACTATAACCTGGTGTTGTAAGATTCCTTACATTTCTGCATGGAGGTTGCAAAAACAGTCATGGACTCGACACAAGGCCTCGACCGTTGCACGTAGAACTTTTTTTCTCTTTTGGTAAATATTTTGTGCTCCGCAGTGTGGCTAGGCCTTGATTTGCACCAAGTGTCAAATATGGGGTAAATGTGAAGCGACTTCTCTCGATTAAGGAGAAACCTTAAATCCAACCTCAGAAAGCATTGGCTGCTACACCAGGCCAATTTCCCAGATCAGCCATCTTTGTGGGAAGTATGTAGGTAACTGTCAATTTGTGCCAAACTTGGCACAGGTTTGGGTTATAGACACATGCCGATTTGGAATTAATAGTATGAAAGAATATTAATTAATACGTTCACATGTATGATTCGTACGGCCAGCATAGAGGGAAGACTCCCATCCTATTGGTCTGGGCGAGATTCAAACAACATTCCCAGATGTGACAAGATCGTGCTCTAACTAAAAGCACCGCAGATTCCCCCGTTTTAGCAGAAAGCATGGGGATCTGAGCGAAAAAAAAACGGACCAAACCTGGAAGCTGACATACTAAACTCCTCCAATTCCGGCCTCTTGCGCATCCCCTGCCTTCAGCTGCCTGGGCCCTAAGCTCTGGAATTCCCTCCCTAAACCTCTCCCTCCTCCTGTAAGATGTTCCTTTACACCTACCCCTTTGACCGAGCTTTCGGTCACCTGTCCTAATATCTCCTTATGTGGCTCGGTGAATCTTTCGGAGGCTTTTGAAGGCAGAGAGAGAGCTCTGATATGGCAGCCAATAATTGGGTCTGAATCCCTGAGCCTGAGATGACAGCAATGAAAGCGGGCAGGTTTCCTGTGCGTGTGTGTCGATGCTGAAGAGTGCAAAGCACAGGGGGTCGATCTTTTTTTCCCTGAATAACAAGATAAAACTACAAAGTAAGGACCCTTAATATCCAGGCTTTCACTTTCTTTATTTTTTTCTTTCCCCCACCCCCCCCCCCCACCTGCCTTTTTTTTTGAAAGGGTTCAAGGTCCAAAACCTCAAATAGATGCTGTGAGTTGATCGGCATCTTGGGATGAATTAACAGGAAGCATTTGAAAATGTTGAAGGCTTCTGTGAATGTGTCTGAGTGGGTGGGATGGAGTGCAGGTGCGCAGGGTGTATGTGCGAGTGAGACAGCGGGAGTCTGTGCATGTGCTGCATCACTGGGAGAAGATGTTAAGTACATGCACTGCGTGAATGAGTACGAGTAGATTGTGTGCCCTGTGCAGGTGTCGCGGAGTGTTTGTCAGGAACCGAGATGAAGGTTCCCAAGACTCACGGGCATGGGACATCGCTAACATGGGAGAGACGATGAGGTAAATCAAGAAGCAGTACATAGGTAGCACTGAGCTTGGGTTTTAAAAACCTGCAGATTGTAGGAGGAAGAAAAGGTGAGGAGTTCCAGAGCTTTGAGGTCCTGTGAGGGAAACGACAAGAATGAGTTAGAGTATAAAGGTGAGGGTAATTTCAACACAATGAGGAAGAGAGGACACAGAAAGATGTAATCCAGTGTATTTGGAGTTTAAGAGGGACAAGTGAGGAAAGTTCATTGGAATAATGATATATCACTGTCTTGCCTCTTATGCACTTTCTGTTTGTTGGCACACTCCCAGGGACCTCCTGCAAATATTGATACATATTTTACTCTGTATCTAACCCTGTACCTGCTCTGGGAATATTTGCTGGGACAGTGTAAAGGGAGCTTTACTCTGTATCTAGCCCTGTCCCTGCCCTGAGAGTGTTTGCTGGGACAGTGTAGAGGGAGCTTTACTCTGTATCTAACCCGTGCTGTACCTGCCCTGAGAGTGTTTGCTGGAACATTGTAGAGGGAGCTTTACTCTGTATCTAACCCTGTCCTTGCCCTGGGAGTGTTTGCTGGGACAGTGTAGAGGGAGCTTTACTCTGTATCTAACCCGTGCTGTACCTGCCCTGGGAGTGTTTGATGGGACAGTGTAGAGGGAGCTTTACTCTGTATCTAACCCAGGCTGTACCTGCCCTGGGAGTGTTTGATGGGACAGTGTAGAGGGAGCTTTACTCTGTATCTAACCCGTGCTGTACCTGCCCTGGGAGTGTTTGATGGGACAGTGTAGAGGGAGCTTTACTCTGTATCTAACCCGGGCTGTACCTGCCCTGGGAGTGTTTGCTGGGACAGTGTAGAGGGAGCTTTACTCTGTATCTAACCCGGGCTGTACCTGCCGTGGGAGTGTTTGATGGGACAGTGTAGAGGGAGCTTTACTCTGCATCTAACCCGTGCTGTACCTGCCCTGGGAGTGTTTGATGGGACAGTGTAGAGGGAGCTTTACTCTGTATCTAACCCGTGCTGTACCTGCCCTGGGAGTGTTTGATGGGACAGTGTAGAGGGAGCTTTACTCTGTATCTAACCCGTGCTGTACCTGATCCTGGGAGTGTTTGACGGGACAGTGTAGAGGGAGCTTTACTCTGTATCTAACCTGCTCTGTACCTGATCCTGGGAGTGTTTGCTGGGACAGTGTAGAGGGAGCTTTGCTCTGTATCTAACCCTGTCCCTGCCCTGGGAGTGTTTGCTGGGACAGTGTAGAGGGAGCTTTAGTCAGTATCTAACCCGTGCTGTGCGCAAGTTGTCTGTGGTTGATTGGGGAACTACATTAAAAGGTATGACGGTAGGCAGGCAATGGCGAGCATTTAAAGAATTAATACATAATTTGCGACAAATATATATTCCTTTAAGGCACAAGAACCCGACAGGAAAAATGGTCCAACTGTGGCTAACGAGAAATTAAAGACAGTATTAAATCAAAGAAAGAGGCATATGAAGCTGCCAGAAAAAGCAGTAAGCCCGAGGATTGGGAGCATTTTAGAATTCAGCAAAGGAGGACCAAGAAACTGATAAAGAAAGGGAAAATAGAATATGAGAGTAAACTAGCGAGAAACATAAAAACAGACTGTAAAAGCTTCTATAGGTATGTAAAAAGGAAAAGATCGGCGAAGGCAAATGTGGGTCCCTTACAGATAGAGACGAGGGAATTTATAATGGGGAATAAGGAAATGGCAGAGAAATTAAACAAATACTTTGTGTCTGTCTTCATGGAAGAAAGCGCAAAAAACCTCCCAGAAATACTAGAGAACCAAGAGTCTGGCGAGAATGAGGAACTGAAAAAAATTAGTATTAGTAAAAAAATAATACAAGAGAAATTAATGGGATGGAAAGTTGATAAATCCCAAGGACCTGATGATCCACATCCCAGGGTTTTGAAAGAGGTGGCTATAGAGATAGTGGATGGATGGGTTGTCATCTTCCAAAATTCTATAGATTCTGGAATGATTCCTGCAGATTGGAGGGTAGCAAATATAATCCCACTATTTAAGAAAGGAGGGAGAGAGAAAACAGGGAACTATAGATCTGTTAGCCTGACATCAGTAGTAGGGAAAATGCTAGAGTCTATTATAAAGGATGTGATAACAGGACACTTAGAAAATAATAATAGGATTTGGCAGAGTCAATATGGATTTATGAGAGGGAAATCATGTTTGACAAACCTATTGGAGTTCTTTGAGGATGTAACAGTAGAATAGATAAGGGGAACCAGTGAATGTGGTGTATTTGGATTTTCAGAAGGCTTTCGATAAGGTCCCACACAGAAGGTTGGTGAACAAAGTTAGAGCACATGGAATTGGAGGTAATATACTGGCATGGATTGAGAATTGGTTAACAGACAGAAAACAGAGAGTAGGAATAAACGGGTCTTTTTCAGGTTGGCAGACTGTGACGAGTGGGGTACCGCAGTGATCAGTGCTTGGGCCCCAGCTATTCACAATCTGTATCAATGATTTGGGTGAGGGGATCAAATGTAACATTTCCAAGTTTGCTGATGACATGAAACTAGGTGGGAATGTGAGTTGTGAGGAGGACGCAAAGAGGCTTCAAGGGGATATAGACAGGCTAAATGAGTGGGCAAGAACATGGCAGATGGAATATAATGAGGAAAAATGTGAAGTTATCCACTTTGGTAGGAAAAACAGAAATGCAGAGTATTCTTTAAAAAATGAGAGACTGGGAAATGTTGATGTTCAAAGGGACCTGGGTGTCATTGTACATGAGTCACTGAAAGCTAACATGCAGATGCAGCAAGCAATTAGGAAGGCAAATGGTATGTTGGCCTTTATTACAAGAGGATTTGAGTACAGGAGTAAAGATGTGTTATTGCAATTACATAGGGCTTGGTGAGGCCGCACCTGGAGTATTGTGTACAATTTTGATCTCCTTACCTAAGAAAGGATATACTTGCCATAGAGGGAGTGCAACTAAGGTTCATCAGACTGATTCCTGGGATGGCAGGATTGTCGTAAGAGGAGAGATTGAGTAGACTGGACCTGTACTCTAGAGTTTAGAAGGATGAGAGGTGATCTCATTGAAACATACAAAATTCTTACAGGGCTCGACAGGGTAGATGCAAGGAGGATGTTTCCCCTGGCTGGGGAATCTAGAACCAGGGGTCACAGTCTCAGAATAAGGGGTAGGCCATTTAGGAGTGAGATGAGGAGAAATTTCTTCACTCAGAGGGTGGTGAATCTTTGGAATTCTCTACCCCAGAGGGCTGTGGAGGCTCAGTCATTGAGTGCATTCAAAACAGAGATTAATAGATTTCTAGATATTAAAGGCATCAAGGGATAAGGGGATAGTGCAGGAAAATGGCGTTGAGGTAGAAGATCGGCCATGATCTTGTTGAATGGCGGAGCAGGCTCGAGGGGCCAGATGGCCAATTTCTGCTTCTACTTCTTATGTTCTTACTTACCCCGGGAGTGTTTGATGGGACAGTGTAGATGGAGCTTTATTCAGTATCTAGCCCGTGCTGTACGTGCCCTGGGAGTGTTTGATGGGACAGCATAGAGGGAGCGTTACTGAGTATTTAACCCATGCTGTACCTGATCTGGGAGTGTTTGATGGAAATGTAGACGGAGCTTTAATCAGTATCTAACCCGTGCTGTACCTGTCCTGGGAGTGTTTGATGGGCACAGTGTAGAGGGAGCTTTACTCTGTATCTAACCCGTGCTGTACCTGCCCTGGGAGTGTTTGATGGGACAGTATAGAGGGAGCTTTACTCTGTATCTAACCCGTGCTGCACCTGTCCTGGGAGTGTTTGATGGGATGGTGTAGAGGGAGCTTTACTCTGTATCTAACCCATACTGTCCCTACCCTGGGAGTGTTTGATGGGATGGTGTAGAGAGAGCTTTACTCTGTATCTAACCCATACTGTCCCTGCCCTGGGAGTGTTTGATGCTGACACAGAGGAGCTGAAATGGAAAGTGTTCCATTCCCCAATATTTCCCAGCCTCCTTTACCTTTATTAACACAAAATTGACAAAGTAAAACTCCATAATGAACCGTAGCAATGCCAGGACTGTAATGGTTAAAACCATTTCCTCAGCGAACTGGAAAAAGTGCTGACCATACTGTATTTGCCAATAAAGTACAGAAATAAGCCTACAGTCCGCAGAGACTTCAGCCATTTGGAGCACTGCTTCGTTCTGCAGATCCTTCACTTTAATGTGCAATGTGCATGCTCAGTAGGGACAGACCAACAGCACACAACAATTCGCTGACATTCAGGAGATGCCGAGAATTACAGCAGCATGAACCAATTAGGTTGTCACTTGAACAAAGCCAAACAACGGAACATACAACACACAAGGCTGTTTACAAGGTACCTATAGCAATCTGCACATTGCTCCCTCCTCCAATGAAGGTGTCAGCTCTTGCTTGGCTACAGTCCCACGAGTGTCTGCTACCATCTAGGACCTTGCTCAAAAGGCTGTCCTCTGAACTTAGGCAGCGAGTATTGGCCAGCTATTTGATCGTAGATGAGCCCGATCCTGCTTTCACTCCCAACGTCCAGGCACTTTCCTGGATAGCGGTGAGGGTGGGAATGCTGCACCATTTTTATCATCCCTATTTCACCCCATGGCCGAAATGGCCTAATTCACTCCCAACCGGGAAGTGACCCTGGGATACTCCGGGTCTTTGAGACTCAGTTCCACAGCAGATGACTGTTTCGCCCACCCAGATGTCAGAGGAGCAAAGACAACGGGTGAGAAATTCGACTTGGGCCCAAAATTGGTGTAAAGTCAGTAGAATGATTGCTACATATGCCGGCCTGAGCCCTGAGCCAAATTCGGCTTCGGGCCTCTCTTAAAGGCTGTCAGTGGGCTACCAAATGGGCGATCCACTGCAGCTCACCGGTTGGGGAGGGCTGGAGATCGGTCAGCTCCTAGGCTAAGCTGGCTGGCAAGTGGGGTCAGGGAGGGGGTTGTGTGAGACAATCCCGGGGAGGGCCTCGATCGGGCTGGAGGGCCCTTAAATATAAAAACGCAAAATATCCTGGGCCTTTTTGTTTTTGAGCGTCCTCCCTTTAAGGACCTCTGGTTAGGGCCCCGATTTGTACATTTAAACTGCCTGGTGCCTGTTTCAGGCTCGCCCATTTACATTCCTGCCTGAATTGGGCATCAGGCGGGACTTGGGCATCAGTGGAGTAACAGAGGTGGCACCACCCCCACCCCCACCCCCGCTCTCTGATTTTCAACCACCGGACGCCTGCTTTTCAGGCGCAATAAAGGCAGCCGTGAGATGAACTTCTCCCCAGTGTCCTTCCAATGTGATGTTGAATACAATCGATCATGTTCGTGCTTTTCCAGCAACAGAAATTGATTGCCCAGCTGCTAAAATGAAGACTGAAATTAAACGTCACCACTTATCCATACCTTGCTGCAGAACGCAGAGTGAATAACCCAACAATATGACTGTGCGCAGTGACTACTGGACCACATGCATATTGGCCATGAGTGTACAGTTCTGTACTGTGTCCATAGTGGTGGAGTACGAATGTTCACTTAATGTACACTGCGCACATTAATATAGAATCATACAGCAGAGAAGGAGGCCATTTGGGCCATCGTGCCTGTGCCGGCTCTTTGAAAGAGCTATCCAATTAGTCCCACTCCCCCTGCTCTTTCCCCATAGCCCTGCAATTTCTTTCCCTTCAAGTAATTATCCAATTCCCAGCATATAGATTACATGCTCGATATATAGTGAATGTCTTGTAATGTTGTTCTCAGTGAGTTAGAGGATAAGCTGTTTTTATAACAACAGGAGTGCGATTAACAAAGTGTGACACAGGAAATGTGACAGAAAGCAAGTGTGACAGAGAGCAAGTGTGACAGAGAGCAAGTGTGACACTTTTAGGAAGTGCAAACTACGAATAAATACAAGGCATAAAATTAATAAATTATCTATACTTGTTAGCAAATCTTAAGGGATGATGAGCAGTATAAGTCAGAGAATGCACTGTTTTATAAAGACAGGACAGTTACCTCATGAAATAATGAATGTATTATTCTGCTGCTAAGGTGGTCTGTGTCCCTTTAAGGCCACCAAGTAAATGCAGGCTCAGGTCAGAGTGTAATAGTTCTTTGGTCAGGGGACTTGACTAGTTGTTATGTGTTCATGAGTTTCAGGCAGCACCTGACATTTTAAGGTCACTTGCATTGGTAACAAAATGTGACATCTAGGCAAGTTAAATGTACGCATATTCATGTGTGTCATGCGTGTGCACACTCATGTATCTATGTGTACTGTTTTTCATGCGTGCACGTGTGTGTGCATGCAGGCACACCCTAGCAGTGTGTACGTACACAAAACAATGTTTCGCCCATGGAAAATGGTTTGATAGCAGCGAGACTAATTGATTATTTTCTGACCTTTAAAGCTGATATTTTATTAATTAGGATAACATGTCTGGCAGTCCAACTCCATCAGCATTTATTCTGCGTCTCATCCAGCGAGCAGTCATTGAATGCCACAGGGATACAACTTCTAGACAATGAGAGCATTGTGAGATAGCTTGTGTGCCAATGTGGGAGAGCTGTGTGAGGGCAGTCACTGGTAACACAGTTTTAATTAACCCTTGGAGGATCGCAGCACTTAAACAAGCCGCCAACATAAATATAAAGCAAGAACTTGCGTTTGCATGGCACGTGCTCAAGTCGTCTCAAAGCTCTTCACATATAATGAATTGTTTCTGTCTAGCAGTCACTCTTATGTTACCATATATGGCGAACAATTTGCACACAAGATCCCACAGATACGTGGTCACACTTTAACGTCTCGGTCAAACAATAAAGCAGTCCAACTCCAAATTACATGCTTAATTCCTGGAGTGGGGCTTGAACTCACAACCTACTGACTGAGGGGCAACAGTACTACCAACTAAACCACTGTTGTCCAATGCATTAGCCACATGTGGCTAATTGGCAATCCAGATGTGACGAATTGCATTGCTGATTAGTAAATAAAACATGAGTAATAGGCACCGTCATTGGGCATGAGATCTGAAAACTCAGATCCACACAGCGTACGCATGTGAACTTTAACCTTTTTGTGCATTTGTTGTTAAGGTGGTGAGTGCTTTACTTCCTTGGTTACTGAACGGTGGTAGATGTTTGTTAAGCAAATATACACGTGTGAGGGACGTTTACCTGTATTGTATGTGTGTATTAAGGCGTTTTCCACAAAAATTGGTGGCTGAAACAGTAACACTGTAGCCACACCCGTGGCTAGTCATCAAGTTCGACTGGACAACACTCAACTAAACAAGAGGATTGTAATGTGTATATCATATATTAGAAAAAAACCTGCGTCTAGTCTGTGTCTGTGAGACTGCAAGGTGTCAAAAGTGCAAAGAAAAAGAGGTAGCCAGTCACTTCGCACTGGTTCTTGCTGACCTGGAGGCAGACATTTATAAGCACCCGCCAATCTATAAACTTTCCTTCACAAACAGTAATCTCTAATTGACCTCAGAATTTACAACAATAAGACTTTGTGGTCTTAATTGTAATGTTTCCTACATTACAACAGTGGCGACACTTCAAAAATAGTACTTCGTTGGCTATAAAACGCTTTGGGATGTCCTGAAAGGCGCTATATAAATGCAAGTTTTTTCTTTCTTCTTAAAGAAACAGAATGGCTTAAATGCAGCTTCACCTCGGTGGGAGAGTGATACATTGGGCATAAAAGGGATGGTTGTGTAATCCAGTGTTCTCAGGGTGTGCATCCCAAGACTCCCAGGCACGCAGACCATGATTTTTGAAGACATGCTCCCTGTGAGCACCACTACTTGCTGGGAGTGCAGGGTCACAGACACGCCCCAAAAGAAGAACTTACATTTATGGCCTCACCCATCCCTATCTCTGTAACCTTCTCCAGACTTATAACCCAATTCTGACCTCCTGCGCATCCCCGATTTCCATCGCCCCACTATTGGCAGCCGTGCCTTCAGCTGCCCGGGCCCTAAGCTATGAAATTCCCTCCCTAAACCTCTCCACCTCTTTACCTCCCTTTCCTCCTTAAAACCGACCATTTGTTAAAATTGGATAGCCATGTGGTGAAGGATAGAATACTAGAGCCTGGTATTTAGATGTTTCCAACCTTTATCCACAGAGATTCTATATATATATATATATATAAATATATACAGACATACATATACACATACACACCCATACACACACAACCTAAGCTCTCCTATAAAAAGGATATGAGAGTCCCCAATTGATACCTGAATACAAGTATAATTGATATTATACATTAATTGATATAAATCATACAATTAACACCTTTGCGACCAACCTATCCTAATATCTCCTTATGTGGCTTGGTGTCAAATTTTGTTTGATAACATTCCTTGGAACGTTTTCCTACGTTAAAGGCGCTATATAAATGCAAATTGTTGTTGCTGGCGGAGTTGTATGGAGCACCTTATCACAACTCTCGGAATGTTCGAAGGCACTTCACATCCAATGAGGTACTTTTTACTGACAGGATTCAAATCATAAATGACGATGTTTTCATAATAGAGGTTTTGTAGCTGGCCAGCACTGTAGTGACTTTAAAACTCAGTTACTGCCCTGACTGAGCACAGGCTGGCCAGTTGGAATAAACAATTCCTTGACTCATCACCAGGGTGTCTTTACGTACCTTTTCTTCCCTGACCTCATCAGTTACATGCCAGGGGATATGTAGTCTTGGGCCAGACAAGTTTTATTGCCCTACTGTTCAGCAAGTGAAATAAAACTGAGAGTTCAGCCGGGTGAGAGAAGTAACTAGCATGAATCATCAGGGCTCTGATCGTCCCAGATCTGTACTATTGTATCAAAGCCTCAGGGGGCCTCTGGCAATGTTGGCCGCCTCAACGGAGTGGGTTGGGGGGGGGGGGTGGAATCTGGTTATCAGAAACACAAACCTACATATTTCGATTGGGGTACAGTCGTGACTGGAAATACATTAGAGTTAGTCTACTACACTTAGGATGTGGTCATCTTTTGGGATTATGTGACCATTTTTCCACAGGAAAGGTTTTGGAAAGAAAGAGTTATGTTCAAGGGATATGTTTTAAAGCGAGCGTATTCTCACAAGTTTTTTAAAAAATAAGGCACTGAGAGAAAAGACGGTTGAAATGCTAATGGGCTGGGCTTTGGAAGTTGTTTCCTAAAACAAAATCGATAAACACCTCACACCCATTGTGTTTACATAAGAACATAAGAAATAGGAGCAGGAGTAGGCCAATCGGCCCCTCGAGCCTGCTCCGCCATTCAATAAGATCATGGCTGATCTAAATGGCTGATCTGTTTGGAGGGCTCTGGTCCTGGGTACTTGGCAGGAGTTGTCTGGCAATAGGTCCGCCGATTGGGTTGTAAACAGATAGAGATAAAAAATAACAGAAACAGAGACACAGGCAGTCAGGTTTTTAAACAGAAAGTTGTGAGGGCAACTTATTGTCAGGTTCAGAGGAGAATGCAGGAGTGGAACTAGACGTTGTTATGTTTACGTCGACCAAGATAACCCACTAATGTGGGGAGTTGTAGCCTCTTTGTTAATTTGTATTATTATGCAAAGACAAGCTGTACTGATTGAATTAGGTGAACCCACTCGTCACTGTGCTCTGTATATTCATTCTCTGAGAAATAAAGCAGCTTCACAATTTACATCTGGCCTCATGTTGCCAAGTGTTTCCTTAGTCAGCCTTCGAAAAGACGGCAGAGGCTGGTTCAGATCACAAGGGGGTCCATTCTATTGTTACCCCCTGGGTCACGCTATCATGTGGTTAGATATTGGGCACTACGGGCACACTCCTAAATTTAAGATGCTCAGACCGCTTACGAGATTGACCGGCACCACTGTACCCTAGAGAATATGTAAAGTAGGACCGTGAATTTGTAACTGATGTCCTGTTGCTCTTTAGGCTTAATACATGTATGTCCCTTTTGAAGTGGCGTGACCAACATTGTTCACAGTGTTTCAAGTGTGGTCGGACAAATGCCTTGTAGAGCCTCAGCATAACCTTACACTCCACCAATCCAGCGATGTACCCCAGCATTTTATTTGATCTAATTCCTTCTCTACGCTATCTCAACATTGAAAGTGAAAGTCTACCGTTATTCGCAGGTCCCTTTTCCAAGTCTCCCTGCACCTCTCACTTTTTTTTACCCAAAATAGTGAGCGTTGGTAGGCCATTTGGCCATGAGGGCAGGGGAACATAAGAAGTAGGAGCAGGAGCAGGCCATATGGCCCCTCGAACCTGCTCCACCATTCAATCAGATCATGGCTGATCTTCGACCTCAACTCCACTTTCCTGCCCGATCCCCATATCCCTTGATTCCCCTAGAGTCCAAAAATCTATCGATCTCAGCCTTGAATATACTCAACATCCACACCCATCTGGGGTAGAGGATTCCAAAGATTCACAACCCTCTGAGTGAAGAAATTCCTCCTCATCTCAGTCTTAAATGGCCGACCCCTTATCCTGAGACTATGCCCCCTAGTTCTGGACTGTCCAGCCAGGGGAAACAGCCTCTCAGCATCTACCTTGTCAAGCCCCCTCAGAATCTTGTATGTTTGAATGAGATCACTTCTCATTCTTCTAAACTCCAGAGAGTATAGGCCCATTCTACTCAATCTCTCCTCTTAGTACAACCCTCATCCTAGGAAACCCGGGAAATCAAAGCTGATCTTGAACAAAAAGTACCGAACATAATATTGTCAGTAAGACCATCAGTGAGACACTTTCAGGGCCTCCCAGCATCCCCTGGAGGATATGAACAGGCTATTCCATGCAGGAGTGGGTATGTTTCTCATAAAATAATATCCATATTATTCAATTCTTTTGAAAAAAATTTAAATTTCAACATTTTTGTCAGAAGCTTGTTTTTTTTCATCCCTCCTGCAAATAATGCTGGGGTGAAATAAGCAAAATTAATCACTCGCAGTGCGAGTGATATCGGCAACATTAGCGAGCATTCCAAGGTTGGCCAGCTTGACATCAATTTGACAATAATACCGCCACCTGCTGTAGTAAAGGGTGGAGTGGATTGTTTCCTGCATCATTTTATTGGGGGCCAGAGATATTGGGACACAGACTGTGAGCTGTCTCTGCCCCTGCCTCAGCTCATCTGCTGCTGAAACCCTCATCCATGACTTTGTTACCTCCAGACTCGATTATTCCACTGCTCTCCTGGCCGGACTTCCACCTTGCACCTTCCGTAAACTTAAGCTCATCCAAAACTCTGTGCCCATATCCTAACGCTTGTCATCACGTCACCCCTGTGCTCACTGACCTACGTTGGCCCCCGGACCGACAACACCTCAATTTTAAAATTCTCATCCTTGTTTTCAAATCCCTCCATGGCCTCACCCCCTCTCTATCTCCAGCCCTCCGAGATCTCTGCGCTCCTCCAATTCTGGCCTCTTGCATTTAGACAGCCCCTTTAACGTGGTAAAATGTCCCAAGGCGCTTCACAGGACCGATTATCAGACAAAAATTTGACACTGAGCCACATGAGGAGATATTAGGACAGGTGACCAAAAGCTTGATCAAAAAGGTGGGTTTTAAGAAGCATCTAAAAAGGTGGAGAGAGAGGCAGAGATGTTTAGAGAGTGAATTCCAGAGCTTAGGGCCTAGACGGCTGAAGGCACGGCCGCCAATGATGAGGTGAAGGAAATTGGAGAGGCCAGAATTGGAGGAGCGCAGAGGTCTCGGAGGGTCGTAGGACTGGAGGAGGTTACAGAGATAGGGAGGGGCGAGGCCATGGAGGGATTGGAACACAAGGATGAGAATTTTAAATTCGATGCGCTGGCGGTCTGGGAGCCAATGTAGGAGATGCGAAACAGAATCTGGGCACGTGCCCAAAGGGAAAGGAAAATCGGAGGATTGGTCACCATAATGTACCTCCTAATGGACAGGTTCAGGACAGCATCAAAGCCATGTGACCAGGTGGCCTAGGCTGAAGAAAAAACACGTGGGCAGAAAAAATGTTGCAAGATGAAAAGGCTGCAGTTACCTTGCAGTTAGAGAGAGCACCACAGAGGTAACACCACTGCCGCGAGCTCAGCTACCCTGGTAAATAGCCCATATATTATGGAGCAGTTCAATGCTGTAATATGGGAAACATGTTTTGACCTGCTTAAGCCCATATACTCTGTGGACTAGCTAAAGTGATTAACCTCATCAGCACAGAGCACCCACTCAATTGCTAATGAATTCTCCAGTTTGCTGCTCTTGACATTCGGAAGGTAATTTTGTTGCTTTTAGGTGTTTCCATTGCCCTCTGCCCGCCCTCCCTTCATTATGTACAAATAAGAGATGCAGGCGAGAGTGTCAGCACGAGGGTCCTGAAAGCACTGGCTGCCTGGAAAGCGGGCTGCAGTCAGATTGATTGCGAGTGAGACAAATTGCATTACTCGAGTGGGAGGTGGGCTGCCACTATTGTCAGTCACAGGGGAGCCAGGCGTTGGCACTTGGAGTGGCATAAACAGCTGGGGCCGATGCTGGCCAAGGGAGATGCCAGTTGCATATGGTATGAACTCCAGTGGGGGTTGCAGCTTCTGTGCCTGGTGTCAGCCATGGTCAAGGAAGACTGTGGAAACTGGCAGTAAGGGGAGTGATGGGCTCAGTCACTGGGGAAGTGGGCCATCGTAGCGAATCAGCCATGGCTCAGTTGGTAGTGCTCGTTGCCTCTATGTCTAGAAGGTTGTAGGTTCAAGCCCCCCACCAACTCCAGAGACTTGAGCACAAAATCTAGGCTGACATTCCCACTGCCTGTGCTGAGGGAGTGCTGCACTGTCAGAGGTGCCATCTTTTGGATGAGACATTAAACCGAGGCCCCGTCTGCCCTCTCAGGTGGATGTAAGAGATCCCACGGCTGCTATTTTGAAGAAGAGGAGGGGGGGTGGGGGGTTCACTCCTGTGCTCTGGCCAATATTTATCCCTCAACCACCAAACAGATTATCTGGTCATTATCACATTGCTGTTTGTGGGATCTTGTTCGCTGCTGCATTTCCTACATTGCAAGTGACAACACTTCAAAAGTACTTTGTTGGCTGTAATGCGCTTTGGGACATCCTGTGGTCGTGAAAGGTGCGAAATAACTGCAAGTTCTTTCGTTAACATTTTATCCACAGCACTGTCAATCAAACACTGCAAAAACAACCAAACAATAGACTGTTCGGTGATACACAAGCCTCTTACCCACCGAGTGCCTTTCTACATTGAAGGCCCTATATAAACGCATGCTTTGCTTTTCTTTTCAAAAGCACACAACACTTAACACAAAAGAACAGCAATCTTCAGAGTCCATCTTGTGCTGCACAGCGAGACCATATATGGATGCAGAAGACATCAAAAATCTCGTCGGAAAAAAACGTAGGCTTGCCACAAATGCGCATACAGTCCCTTAACAGCGAGTGCAGTCAGATTTCCATAGTCCAAGGGATCGGACTGATTGCAGCGCAAGTTAAAATGTGTAAACTGAGAGATAAGGGCATAGTCGATTACTTGCTGGCAGGAACCGATGCATTTAGGTTTTTTTATTTTGGAATTGTATTATAGCAGCACCTGTCATCTATTCATGCTGTGCGTTACTGTGACTGACAGGCACTGTACACAGAGTGCAGATTGATTCAGAAAAAACTGCAAATGAGAAAAATGTTCCCTGACTCCTTATAATTCCACAACTATACTCCATGCAGCGCCTTAGGACTGAATCGGCCCTTGGTATGGTGACCGTGTATCACACTGCAAGATAAAAATAAAAGGCCCACTAATCATTAGACCAGTGAGCAGTACCTGAGGTGCAGGGCCAAGTTTGCTCATTTTAGTACATCTATTATTTTAAAAGTTAATAAAATTCTCGCGACTGGTGAAATTCCATCACATTCCATATCTCATGCTTCAAAAGTGTCACAATCTCTTACGGTTTTAAAACAAGCAGAACGAGAAGGAGAGCCTGTTATTTCATGATGGCTTCCTTCTGCCCCCCGGAAGCCAGAGATTTACAAGCTGTTACAATTTACGATTGGCATTTGATTGATTTCACAAGCAGCTACAATTACCCATTTAGACCGCTCTTCTACAGGGAATATTTGAACAGGGGTCTTAAAGGGACAGCCCAGGTCAATGGCTGAATACCCCAACTGTGCTGGAGAGCCCAGGCAACCCAACAGCAAGTTATAGGCGAGATCTGCTACTGTGAGTGCGTTAAATGTCACTCTCTCACACTCACAAACATTACCTGATCTTCCGTGGCATTGCTCACTGGCAGCTGAGGATCTGGAACTCAAATCCTGCTGTTTAGCTACTAAACTGGGATGACCCTTTAAGACCACTGAGCTCAACTACTCCACGATGGGCCGAACGGCCTCCTTCTGTGATTTCTATGCTACGATTCTCTGTAAGGAAGTGGCCTGAATAGATCATGGGATCACTTAGAGTTTAATTGCTGTTCAACGAGGGAGATGTGTAAATTTCTGGCTCCAAGTCAGAATAAAAACTGCATTCATTAATAAAATTATATATACTCTGCTGATGGAGTGTGACGGATGGTCTCAAAATTGAATCAAAAACTAAATGATAAAACAGAGGACCGGACCCTTACACCGAGGCTACCAGTTCCAATTATACACAAATCTGCTTTCCCTCATGCTACCAAGTATCCAACAGTTATCTACTCCACAACAACAGGGGGAGAAAACACAAATTATTATAATGAGTTGGGGCTTTGAAATCTCCCGTTTATAAAGCAGTTAAGTGCATAAGGGATGAATTGCTTTAAACGAGCCCAAGTCATTTTTGGGTAGGAGTGATCTCAGGTTAATAGTGGCAGATGCAGGTTGTATGCCCGAGGGTAATTCATGTCCACCTGAAGCATGATTAAATAGTGAGGCAATCTACGGTGCCACTATCAGATTCTGCGGAAGCTGTTTATAAACACTGCTTTCTACAGCTGTTTCACAGCAGAAAATTTGTCTTTGCAGATGTGTGACAAGCACGCAGTGCTCACTGGGGAACGAGCGTTTGTGATTATTCCACCTTTTACCTTGGGATTCACAAAGCGTAATGTTTAAGCTCTCATAATGCCTGGTGCCAAAGTGAATGTTATTTTATCAACTGATCAAGAATTCATGCTGCACGCCTCTGATTTCTCCCTCATAGAATCATACAGTGCAGAAGGAGGCCATTCAGCCCATCGCACCTGGAAAAGCTACCCAATTAGTCCCACTTACCCCCACAGCCCTGTAAATTTTTCCTTTTCAAGTATATATCCAATTCCCCTTTGAAAGTTTTTATGGAATCTGCTTCCACCACCCTTTCAGGCAGCGCATTTCAGATCACAGCAACTTGTGGAAAGAAATTTCTCTTATCTTAAATCTACTGATTTTTAAAACCCAAACTTGGCATCACGAGAGATCCATAGAAGTTTACAATGCAGAAGGAGTTCATTCAGTCCATCATGTCTGTGCCCACTCTTCAGTGGAGCAATCCAAATCTAAACCCACTACCCTGCTCTCTTCCCATTGCCCTGTATCTTCCTCTGCTTTAAATATTTATCCAATTTTCCCTGACAAGATACAACAGCCTCTGCCTCAACCACTCCCTGTGACAAAGCATTCCAACAACCCTCTGTGCAAAGGAATTTCTCAAAACCTCTCTCACAAGATAATTATAGATGAAAAAGGCCATTCCAAACATCACAACTCATCCAACCAGAGAGATTCTATCGTCCTCCATCGTGGCATCCAATTGTTTAATAAATGCTTCCTGTGTTTTCGCCTTTTCTACTCTATGTGGAAGTTTATTCCATGTGTTGATCAGTTTCCTGATATCAATCCTAAAATTACTTGTTACTAATTGAACCCGAGTCCCTTAGTTCTATTCCCACAGCTTAATTTAAAGTAATATTCCAGGTTAACTTTTTCTATACCATTTACAAGCTTATACACCTCCATCGGATCACATCTCAGACTCCTCTATGTTGAAAGCCCCAAGTTTCCCCGGTCTCCCCTTATAACTCAGACCCCTGGCTCTGCGGATCAGCCTTGTGGATTTTCTCTGTGCTGCCTCCAGTACTTAAATTTCTCTCTTGTTTCTCGGTGACCAGAACTGGATGTAATACTCAAGGTGCAATCTGACCAGAGTTTGATCATTACCTCCTCCGACCTACATTCTACTGTTTTGGCTATGTCGTTCAACACTGCTCTGCTCTGTATTGGTTGGACATGTTTAGCATCAAGTCTACTAAGGCTCCTCCTTCTCTTTCAGTTTCATCCCAAGCCATTTCATCACCATTCACAGAGTATGTCGGTCAATCTTTCCATCCTACGTCTTGTACTTTATACTAGTTTCCTCAATCTCACATTAATCATTTTAAATTAATCCTCATCCCCGACCCTTCAAGCAGAGGAAATAGTCCTTCCCTATTCACAGATGCATTTAAGGAGAAGCTAGACAAGTACACACGAGGGAGAAAGGAATAGAAGGATATGCTAATAGGGTGAGATTAAGAGGGGTGCGAGGATGCTCATGTGGAGCATAAACTTTGGCATAGACCAGTTGGGCCAACTGGCCTGTTTCTGTGCTGTAAATTCTATGTAATTCTATTCAGCTTATCAAAGCTGTCGTAATTTTAAAAAACTCTATTAAATCTCCTCTTGGCCTCCTATAGTCCCGTGGAAATAGTTCCTGCATCTCAAGTCTAAAGGGACGATCACCTAACTCCTATTCGATTGGCCCCTTCAGTTGAGGAAAATAACAGGGATTGCATTCATTTCAACTCCTCCAGCAACATTCCCAGGCATCAAACTCATCCAACACATGTCCCGGAGAATCCCAAGCCACCAGTTCCAACAAAAACGGTAAACGATACAGGTTGGGCTGTGGGTGTGAGCCCGGACACCTGGAGCTACCTGGCAGCAGCAATGATGGTGGAAAACAATCGAACATGTGGACAATGACGGCATGCACCAATTTTCTTGCCTTTGATACTTCCATTTTATAATTGGGATGAAATCCAAAGTGGTTAGAATTGGGCCGAAGGCAACTATTCATAAATAATACTGAAATCAGTCTAGTTGGGTCGCAAATGTAATTTGCCACTCTTGCTTGGCACTCACTGAACTAACCAGCACTGACTGTAAGACTCAAATACTCAGAGCCTGAAGCAGAAATCCGCATTATCTTTCCCTGTGGAAGCCAGTCTTTGAGAACAATCACAAGATTGGTTCAGAAGACAGAGCCCTTCATGACATTCTTTTGATCTCCTCCTCCCCCAATACCACCCTCCATCTTCTTTCCTTTACAGTCTCTTGCTGTTTCTTAAATGAATCAAGCATCCTGCCGTCAACTACCCTTTCTGGCATCGAGTCCTAGCTGTTGATCACCCACTGTGTAAAGGAACTGGAGGCTAAATTCCTCGAGGCACAATCCTAGGGGTTATACTGGGATCATGCCTGCCTTTGCCTTGAGTGCTGATCCTACTGGATTTTGTGGGGTCAGTTGGAGGGCATCTAATTAGCATGGGGTAAAGTGCTTTGTAAAAAAGGGAGCAAATTTCAGGACATTTCTTCAGGGGTCCTTCCTGGACCTGGACCCCATCATTGAGGCCAGTATGTCTCACCTCACTTGGTGCACTGTCCTCAAGATACACTGGGTCCTGGCTGAGCCATTGGTGCAGGAACTCCTAGCATAGGCAGTCTCTGCTCTTGGCTCTGCAACCTGATGACATTTGCCTTGTAAGGGATGGGCAAGTTGGAAACTCCAGGAAACACTGCAGACCCGTGCAACTCCCGAGGACGTTCTGCTCAGTACTTCCTTACGCTTGTTCTAAAGCTTGAGTCTCTAAATGTAGGTGGGGCATGGGGGGAGCAAGAAAGCAGCTCCTCAAACAGTATGCGTTACTAAATTTAGAATACTACACAGTGGGACGGGGTGGGTTGTTTTGGAAGGGTGGATTCTACAGAGTGGAAGGGACAAATCCATAGGAAGTCTATAAAATAGTCTGGGCCTCATCTCTGGAGCAGTGGGTGAGTCTCCAACTCACCTCGCTGCCCGAAACCCGCCCAAGTTAAAATCAAAGCCCAAAGGTCTGCAATACAAATGCAACTTATTTTATTCTTTAAAACAGAAGTTAATTTATTCCCACTTACTCCTGCGTCTTACGATGTGGAGAAGTTAGTGCTTAAGGATTTTAATGAATTTTTGTCAGCAGCAAAAAAAATATCGGCGCCATGATCTCAACCCTTGCCCAATACCTATCCTGCCCCCTGTTCTCATCCTCTTCCATCACCTTATTGTACTCCTCACACAAAGTAATGTCTCAGAGCATTTTATATTAGAGGGAGGGTCAGGGGGTGATTTTGAATGACAGAGACTTGTGAGCAATGCCACAGGACATCCTTTCTCCCTCCCTTTGTGTGTGCGCGTGAGTGTGTTTGTATGTGTTATACACACAACATATACATCATGAAAAGAATTACACAGATGGTTATCAATAGCTGGTTGCCAGATGGTTGTTTGAAGGCAAGAAAATGGACTCATTTAAGATACAGCTGGCTGCTGTTATAGGAAGAGAGTAGGACTGGTATTCTGTAAGTAGGAGATCCAATGAGCTGAAGGGCTTTCATCACAAATATACGTACACATGAGGAAGGTCTTTCAGTCCATCTACCTCATCCTTCCAAAGTAAGCAATGATTTCCCCATCATAGCATTAAAGTGCCTTTCGAATGGCTCCGGGCTTTGCCTCCACTATCCTACCTGGACGTACACTCCAGGTACTAATCATACTTTGTGTGAAGAAGTGTTTCATTATATTAGACCTGAACTTTCCTTTTACTAGTTTGTACTTGTGTTCCTTTGTTCTGCAGTCATGGTTCAACCTGAGATAGTGCTCAGGATTTCTGTTCCACCTAGTATCTTATAAGAACATAAGAAATAGGAGCAGGAGCAGGCCACATGGCCCCTCAAGCCTGCTCCACCATTCAATCAGATCATGGCTGATCTTCGACCTCAACTCCACTTTCCTGCCCGATCCCCATATCCCTTGATTCCTCTAGAATCCAAAAATCTATCTATTTCAGCCTTGAATATACTCAATGACTGAGCATCCACAGCTCTTTGGGGTAGAGAATTCCAAGGAGTCACTACCCTCTGAGTGAAGAAATTCCTCCTCGGTCTCAGTCTTAAATGGCCGACCCCTTATCCTGAAGCTATGCCCCCTCCATTTAGACTCTCCAGCCAGGGGAAATAATCTCTCAGCATCTACCCTGTCAAGCCCTCTAAGAATTTTATGTGTTTCTATGAGATCACCTCTCATTCTTCTAAAATCCAGAGAGTATAGGCCGATTCTACTCAATCTCTCCTCGTAGGACACCCTCTCATCCCAGGAATCAATCTAGTTAACCTTCACTAAGGCAAGTATATCCTTCCTCAGATAAGGAGATCAAAACTGTGCACAGTACTCCAGGTGTGGTCTCACCAAAGCCCTGTACAATTGCAGCAAGACTTATATAAGGTCTCCTCTCATTCTCCTCCCTTCAAGGCCGAAGACACCAAATGTTTCTAACAGTTCCTGATGACTCAGTCCTCTGATACTGGGGCCTTCACTGAATCGCCCTCCAAGGATTGGGTTTTGTCACAGTGACCAGAACTGAACACAGTACTCAAGATGCGATCTGACCCCAGCACTGTACAGCTTCAGCATGACGCCTCAGACTTACACTCCACTGGTTTAGTGAGATGGCTTGCCCTTCTCTTCACTATCCATAACTGAAGTCAGTGTGAGGTGCAACCTTTTGCTTATTTAGATTGGCTACAGCTTCAAACTTTTTTGATAGTACAATAATACTTTACCATAAACACCACTGAGATCTGAAGAAATGGTAGCATGAACTTACAACAGGTGCATAACAATTTCAAATATTGGTACGACTATAAATAGATCACCACAGGAGCAGTAAGTCATCCAACTATTTTATTTTCCAATCAATTTCCTATAAAATTGTTTAATGGGAACATTCTGTAATAAAGTCACAGTTTATATAACTGGACCATTTTGTCCAACATACCGTTATTTCAAAATCATACTGCCAAAGTTGGCTCCAACTTCATGCAACTTGCCCGAGTGTGATTTGGTTGTAAAAGCACCCAGATAGCACTTCCTGATCTGAGACCACCTTCAGGAAATAATCTCACACCAGGCTGGTTTCACATTCCCACTGTCAGCTCTTGGCAGAGCCTCGTTTTCCGCATGCCCGGCAGAGAAAGGTGAAGGTTGTGAGGTAACTTGGATGTGTCAGCCTCCTGTGGCACAACTCAGTGCCCGCGGTGTAAGAGAGGCCCAATTCAGAGCTCCGACTGTACTGTTGGCCTTCACAATGCAAGAAAATGTTTAGCGTGTAAACATTCTGAACCCACAAAACAGCAATGGATTGAGAGAACGCTCAGTGGGAGAGAATAGTAGACAACTGTTTTCTTAAGTGTGGACTGTGAGCAAACACAACTTCATGCCACCACAAGAATAAAACCAATACCTGAATATACATACAGTGTAACTGGCACATGTCACATGGCATAGTTTGGCCAGTTGCTTTGCAAATCCAACATTGTACCAATTATTTGGAAAGAAGAAGGGGCTATACTTACAGCCCACTTTTCAGATGGAGATATCTGCATCTGCCTGCGTAATATCTCCAACAGGCCACACACAGGTGAGATACGGGCTTACTTTGTGTTAACGGGAGGGGATAGCCGGTGGTGATTGCCAACTGTTCCTGTTTTTCTGATACTTTACAGTAATAAAAGCAGCTCATACCCATGCTGTTCGGAGGAGTTTATATATTTTTTATTATCCCTCCTTAAGGTGCTGTAATCTTACCGAGATGGGATTCCAATTGCCTTAAATGATGGTCAGCTTTAGGCTTGATAAACAAATGCACAAGTCTGCATATCACAAATGGATCAGTGCTCTCTCCATTAGCTTTCTGCTAGCGACACATCCTACATCTTTCAGACTGTGCCTTATGATCACAAGATCCCAAACTGGCCGCTGCAGAGACCAAAAGTCAACCATTAAACAGCCCTTCTCCATCCAGTATTCAGATGCATTCAGCTATTATAAGAGCATATCCAGACCACAGGTAAACAATGATGAAAGGTCTCATGGTACTGAATGATTCAGCCTCTGGATTCTCGTGGCCAGCTGCTAGCTGCAGATAATAAAGACCATTCCAAGCTTGGCTATGTCACAACATGTCAGCCAACCTCTGCTGTATGGAGTTTTTCACCGTACCCGGAACAGCTGTGCGTGTGTGTATAAAATATAAACATTAACATGCCCCATAAGGATTCTGTGTCTGTATGCTGTCTTGTGCCCTTGCAGGCTCTTGTGGCCAGATGGTCTCTATTTATACAATAGTCAGTCTGTGTGCGAGGAGCCTATAACAATTCTGATTGTGCACACGCTATATCCACATTTGAATCTGAGACACCAAAATTCCTGGGCTCCAGGAGAGTGGAATATTTGATTTTCATTTGAGGGAGGTACAGGAACTTGGGCGAAACCAAGTTATGCAGGGGATTCTGCCCTGTTTGTACTGTCCCTTTAATTCTGGAAGGGGAGAGCCATGGGTGGACAATCTACCCACTCTGTCCTACAGGGGTGGGGGGCGGGTGGGAGGGTGAAGAGTTTGTGGGTTACCGTTGGAATCTGCCCTTTACGTCCTTAAAAGACCTCAGCACAATTCTTGCCGACTGACGAGCTCCATAAGAACCTTTACTGGGGAAAGGTAATCGCTCCCAGAGGATTGTTTACCTTGCACAAGAGGTCTGCTTACGCCACTGGGAGCAGAAGACATGAGGGCGATACTTTACTTCAGGGCCTCTTCTCCACCATCAGAGGGGCATGGCGCCAGTCTGCCAATTGCAGCCAGTGGTTCAGAGAGGGCACCATGAAAGTGCCCTTGCAGCTATGATGTGCCCACCCCGGCCATGCAAATTACCGTGTCGCTGCAATTTGGGATGGGGCTGGCAGCTGCTGGCATGGGTGGAGGGAGCTGCTGCTTCACTGCACTTGAGCTGGCAGAGTGGGCCCCTCAGGGCCAATGTGTCTGTACAGCACTATACCATGCCCATAGTGACTGTGTGTGTGAGAGATTGTCATTATATACACACTGCACCTACACCGACTATATGGGTTTGTATGTTTGTATGTTTGTGCATATATAAACACTACCGTACCATGCCCATAGTGGCTTGAAAGTCAATTAACTGGCTGATTTGCAATCAATTAAAACATCAAATTGATCATAATGAACTCTACAGAACCAGCACTGCTATATACCAGTCAGCCTGTTGTTGGATCTCTCAGCAAATGAATACTGATTGGCCCCGACATTTATAGCAACCCGCCGTTCTATAAACATCTGCCTAAAGCAACTGCATCAGGCAAAGACTCAGGTACATATGTATATATTTCAGGCAAACTCGCAGCGAGGAACAAGGATATTCAACTTGAGAAAAGAAACACATCTGAATTTTTCCGGTCTATTGTTCAGATTCTTTTCCGCAAAGTCCAGCATAAAATGAAAGGACAGAAATAAACTGATGACATTTGAAAACACTGATTGCAATGGGACCTGCGTTACCAACTATAATGGAGGGGAGTGTGTCACCGTCCACACACCCCCCTCACCCCCTCACCCTCCACGTCTCGAGGGCAATAGATCAACAGCGGATCATTTTAGTCTGACACTTATGGTACAGCAATAGCCTCAGCACAGGAGTGAAGACATGGAAATATAAATAACAGAAACATTATCTATCTTCATTCACCAAGAAAAAGAGGAATTACATGCGACAAATGAAACTGTGCGATGACGGAACGCCTCAGACAAAGGTTTGCCATGTGCAAATTCTGGGGGATAAAAGGTCTGCAGATAATGGAGGTTCTTTAACATATATAGAAATAACTTTCTTTTAATAAATCAAAGGTAGTTGAATCATGTATGAAGTACCTGTCTATCCCTGTTCCCAAAACTCTCAGGCTGTACTTTAATCCAGAACCCCTCCTCCTCCCATTCACTTCCCATGTGTTGGCCTGCCTCTTGATTCATAAAGTGAGAAACATGGAGGGTCTGTACTCACGATAGTTGCAGATGGTGCCGCCAAATGATGTCATGCTACAGTCACACGTGTACCCATCCCACTGCTGGATGCAAGCACCCTGATTGGCACAGGAGTCCTCTTGGCACGTAGTGCTGGGACCTAGGGTGACAACACAGAATCATAGCTGGAGACCGATGGCCATTACACAGGAGAATGTCACCCCTTCCCGACTGTGCCAACGATTTTTAACTGAATGCTACCAGGAGCTTTTACACTATGGAGTACAACGTAGAGAAATGTGAAATTATCCACTTTGGTCGGAAAAATAGGAAAGCAGAATATTTTTTAAAAGGTGAGACTAAGAAATGTTGGTAGTCAGAGGGATTTGAGTGTCCTTGTACACGAATCACAGAAAGTTAACGTGCGTACAGCAAGCAATTAGGAAAGCAAATGGTATGTTAGCCTTTATTGCAAGGAGGTCTGGCTGCAATTATATATGGCTCTGGTGAGACCACACCTGGAGTACTGAGTACAGTTTTGGTCACCTTACCTAAGGAAGGATATACTTGCCTTATAGGAGGTGCAACGAAGGTTCACTAGATTGATTCCTGGGATAAGAGGGTTGTCCTATGAGGACAGATTGAGTAGAATGAGCCTATACTCTCAGGAGTTTAGAGGAATGAGAGGTGATCGCATTGAAACGTATAAAATTCTTAGAGGGCTTGACAGGGTAGATGCTGAGAGGCTGACTCTCCTGGCTGGAGAGTCTAGATCTAAGGGTCATAGTCTCAAGATAGGGAGTCAGTCATTTAGGACAGAGATGAGGAAAAATTTCTTCACTCAGAGGGTTGTGGATCTTTGGAATTCTCTACCCCAGAGGGCTGTGGATGCTGAGTCGTTGAGTATATTCGAGAGTGAGATCGATGGCTATTTGGACACTAAGGGAATCAAGGGATATGGGGATAGGGCAGGAAAGTGGAGTTGAAGTAGAAGATCAGCCATGATCTTATTGAATGGCAGAGCAGGTTCAAGGGGCCACATGGCCTACACCTGCTCCTTTTTCTTGTGTTCTTATGTATGAAAATACCAGCGCCTCACCACTGCAGTGTCCGTGTGCAAGTGCCTCAGAAATCCTCATCCATGCCTTTGTTACCTCCAGACTTGACTATTCCAATGCTCTTCGGCCGGCCTCCCACCTTGCACCCTCCGTAAACCTGAGTTTATCCAAAATTCTGCTGCGCACACCAAATCCTGTTCACCCATCACCCACTGTGCTCGCTGACCTACATCGGCTCCCGGTCCGACAACACCTTGGTTTTAAAATTCTCATCCTTGTGTTCAAATCCCTTCATGGCCTCGCTCCTGCCTAGTTCTGTAATCTCCTCCAGCCCTACAACCCTCCAATCTCTGTGCTCCTCCAATTCTGGCCTCTTGCACATCCTTGATTTTTATCGATTGTGACCCAAGGTCCAGCATCTACAGTTTCCAGGGAGATATAGAATCACAGAATTTACAGCCCAGCCCATTGAGCATGTGTCAGAACTAACTCTTCAACTGGGGTTATCTACACTAATCCCATTTCCCTCTTCTTCCCTGAGGGTGCAGAGGAGATTTACTAGAATGGTACCACGGATGAGGGACTTCAGTTATGTGGAGAGACTGGAGAAGCTGGGATTGTTCTCCTTACAGCAGAGAAGGTTAAGGGGAGATTTAATCGAGGTGTTCAAAATTATGAGGGATTTTGATAGAGTAAATAGGGAGAAACTGTTTCCACTGGCAGGAGGGTCAGTAACCAGAGGACACAGATTTAAGATAATTGGTAAAAGAACGAGAGGGGAGATGAGGAGAATTTTTTTTACGCAGCAAGTTGTTATGATCTGGAATGCGCTGCCTGAAAGGGCGGAGGAAGCAGATTCAATAATAACTTTCAAAAGGGAATTGGATAAAGACTGGAAAAGGAAACATTTGCAGGGTTTTGGGGAAAGAGCAGGGGAGTGGGTCTAATTGGATAGCTCTTTCAAAGAGCTGGCATTGGCACGATGGGCTGAATGGCCTCTAGTAAAATTCTATGGTTGTATGTTTTTTTTTATTCGTTCATGGGATGTGGGCATTGCTGGTGAGGCCAGCATTTATTGCCCATCCCTAATTGCCCTTGAGAAGGTGGTGGTGAGCCGCCTTCTTGAACCGCTGCAGTCCGTGTGGTGAAGGTTCTCCCACAGTGCTGTTAGGTAGGGAGTTCCAGGATTTTGACCCAGCGACGATGAAGGAACGGCGATATATTTCCAAGTCGGGATGGTGTGTGACTTGGAGGGGAACGTGCAGGTGGTGTTGTTTCCATGTGCCTGCTGCCCTTGTCCTTCTAGGTGGTAGAGGTCGCGGGTTTGGGAGGTGCTGTCGAAGAAGCCTTGGCGAGTTGCTGCAGTGCATCCTGTGGATGGAGCACACTGCAGCCACAGTGCACTGGTGGTGAAGGGAGTGAATGTTTAGGGTGGTGGATGGGGTGCCAATCAAGCGGGCTGCTTTGTCCTGGATGGTGTCGAGCTTCTTGAGTATTGTTGGAGCTGCACTCATCCAGGCAAGTGGAGAGTATTCCATCACGCTCCTGACTTGTGCCTTGTAGACGATGGAAAGGCTTTGGGGAGTCAGGAGGTGAGTCACTCGCCGCACAATACCCAACCTCTGACCTGCTCTTGTAGCCACAGTATTTATGTGGCTGGTCCAGTTAAGTTTCTGGTCAATGGTGATCTCCAGGATGTTGATGGTGGGGGATTCGGTGATGGTAATGTCATTGAATGTCAAGGGGAGGTGGTTAGACTCTCTCTTGTTGGAGATGATCATTGCCTGGCACTTGTCTGGCACGAATGTTACTTGTCACTCATCAGCCCAAGCCTGTATGTTGTCCAGGTCTTGCTGCATACGGCCTCGGACTGCTTCATTATCTGAGGGGTTGCAAATGGAACTGAACACTGTGCAATCATCAGAGAACTTCCCCCTTATGATGGAGGGAAGGTCATTGATGAAGCAGCTGAAGATGGTTGGGCCGAGGACACTGCCCTGAGGAACTCCTGCAGCAATGTCCTGGGGCTGAGATGATTGGCCTCCAACAACTGCTACCATCTTCCTTTGTGTTCGGTATGACTCCAGCCACTGGAGAGTTTTCCCCTTGATTCCCATTGACTTCAATTTTACGAGGGCTCCTTTGTGCCACACCCGGTCAAATGCTGCCTCGATGTTAAGGGCTGTCACTCTTAACCTCACCTCTGGAATTCAGCTCTTTTGTATCCTATCCTATAGAATCACTGAAAAGTGAGTAGAAGCAGGAACCCTGGCAGTGTTTTCTATGTCTCTCTCTAGTCCAGGTTCCCTGAAGCCAACTGCATCTGGGCCAGTTAAGATCAGTAAACTCCACCCAGTATGGAAGCTTTTCAAGATGGGAAGAGGAAGCAAGGTAGCAAGGTTGAGGAACAGTTAAGGATTCCATAGTGCAAGGCCATGAAGGTTGAAGGCTCCATCACGGACGATGCAGCAGAGGGTAAGGGGCAATACAGAGTAAAGAGTTGGACGACTGGAAGATGTGAGCTGGGATATAATGCTGGACAAAATTCCACGGTTAAAGAAAGAACAAACTTGCAATTATATAGTGCCTTTCACAACCTCAGGATATCCCAAAGTGCTTTACAGCCAATGAAGTACTTTTGTTTGAAGTGTAGTCACTGTTGTAATGTAGGAAATACGGCAGCCAATTTGCACACAGCAAGATCCCACAAACAGCAATGAGATAATGACCAGATAATCTGTTTATTTTAGTGATGTTGGTTGAGGGATAAATATTGGCCAGGACACCAGGGAGAACTCCCCTGCTCTTCTTCGAAGTGATGTCATGGGATCTTTTACGTCCACCTCAGAGGGACTCGGTTTAACGTCTCATCTGAAAGACGGCGCAACACTCCCTCACTACTGTACTGGTGTGTCAGTCAAGATTTTGTGCTCAAGTCTCTGGAGTGAGGACTTTAAACCTACGACCTTCTGACTCAGAGGTGGGCGTGCTGCCCTCTGAGCCACAGCTGACAACGGGCAAAGGGAGCTGATTATAAAGTAGAAGACGAGGATTTTAAAATGAATGCACTCATGGATGGAGTGGTGGTTTGCAAGGACAGGGAATACAGATGTGCTGAATCGGTTATGAGCAGCAGAGTTCTGGGCAAGTCGAGTTTATGTGGGGTGGACCTTGAGAAGCCACAAGGAGAGTGTTGGAAAAATCAAGCCTCCAAGGGATGGATGACATTTTCACTGATAGAGGGGTTGGCAGGCAATGTTTCTATTAGACCAGACCTTCCTGTAGGCCCTGAAATTCCATGGGGGGTTTTCCCAGTATACGGCTTTTCTCCGCTGGTCTGCTGCCAAGTAATGGCAGGAGACTTGAGTGAACCCCTGCAGAATGTCTGTGCTCTTATTTATAATAGGTTGGAGGCAGTTATCCCTCAAGAAAAGCTTTATAAATTCTTATTTTTCTTTGTCTATTCTGTATAATGGTCTTTTCAAAAGAATATTTTTTTCTCTGTTTTATTTTCTCATTCTGCTTCCCACTTAACTCTGCCGGAGGCTCCAAACTTTGCTCTTATTGAGATTTGCACCTCTGTGCTGTTATTTTTGGACTTGGCCTTTTAATGCAGCATCAAATGTAGCTACACAAGGGTCATTGCAGCCCACTTCCAGTTTACTAATCAGTCCTGCTGGACTGCTAAATACTAAATCTAATACAGCATTTCCCACAGTGATCTTTCAATGTTATGTCAAGAAAACCAGTTACTGCCTCTGAACTATACTTTCACCTCTGCCTCCTGCTCTGCTTTTCCCATGGATTTGACCATTTTACCTCCTGGGACATTAGAACGGGCCCATACAGCCCAAGAGAGTCATGGGGTTCGACACCTAGTGGGCGCTGGTTTCAATAGGGGTGCAGCAATTAGACTTTAAATACCCTTGGGCTAAGGAGGGGAGAAAAAAAGTGAGTGCGCAGAAATCATTTATTAACTTGACTGCAGGAAAGCAAACACATCTGTGGACATCTGGTGCAGACTAGAATCAGGCTTGACTCCACAGTCACTTAGTATCATGAAGAATGGCCAATTGGATGAGGCTCTAGCACTCCCCATGGAGCTATACGCTAGCATAAGCGTGGAAAGGAGGGAATAAAATTGGAAAAATAATCCTTTAAATGTAAATGGACAAATCAGGGCTTCTTCTTAAAACGGAGGAACCAACTTTTGATGAAAGAGTGCTAGCCTGGATCGAGAGAGTCAGATTTCTAATCCTCTTCTCCAACTGGAAGTCTACTTCTGAGGGTGGTACTGTTTCTGATGCCTCAGTTCTGTTCTCCCAAGGCTAAATGTGCTACTCGCATATACCATGTCATCTCAAGTTCTGACTTAGAATCACTGAAGCTCGCTCACCAAAAGATAGGCAAGCCCTCAGATCCCTTCAGGCTTCTATTCAAACTTGAGATGCTTGTTTGGGACCCCAGCGGGCCAGTGCCACGGATCTCCCATCCATGAGGTAAAGATCGCACTAACCAAAAGAACCACATAAACATGCCGTACCTCCGCATCCTCGCTCAATCAGCCCAATGCGGTGTAGGGCATCAGCTATCAGGTCCGGCAGCCGTCCATTCAGGTCAATCGATGCCAGGCAGCCCTGGAAACCCTCTCGAGACGCAACCAGTTTGGGAAGGTTGTTGAACATCCCCTTGTTGAGTCCACCAACATACAGCTCCCCTGGTTCACAAAAGAAATGAAGCCACTTTAGTACAGGATCGAACAGCACAATTTTAAATAACTGAATCAAACTGACTCTAATGCCGCCTTTCTGTTATTGCTGCCGGGACTGGCAGTGCCAACCTTGGCAGCATTTCTGTGGTGCAGATAAATCAGCACTGCTGTAGCCAGAGAAACGCGACTACTTCAGGAGGTCAGCACATACACCCTTACCTTCTTACTATTCAGTGTGGAACACATTCAGGATCATAATACAGATACGAGTGAGGAAAGCTATTTGGACAATCCCAGCGCACCCACTCAGAAATAACCTACAGTATCCCCAGTTACAGTGTCTGTCTCTTAAATGACTCAAAATAGAAGTCCATTCCATGTGTTGGTCACTCTGTATCAAGACTTCCTCCTGATATTGCTGTAAATTTCCCCTTCCCCAGTGGCCCCTTGTCTTACCATCAGATTCGATTTAGTTTGAAGTAGTGTTCCAGGTTTACCTTTCTATACTCTTTACTATGTTATAGAGCCCTGTGAGATTCCTTCTCCGTCACTTTAGACCTGATTTTAACCTAACCTGCCCAGTGGGAATGCGACGGGTTAAGGTCGGACACCTGTCACACCCCTTTGAAGTCAATGGAGAGTGAATTTGGGCGGGGTGTATAATTGGCATTCATCCCAAACCTGTCAGTTAGGTTGGGTTAAAGTCACCACCTTGGTTTCAAGGCTAAAGAGCGCAGACTTTCCCTGCCTTTCCGCATAGCTCAGTCCTCTGACACTGGGCATCAGCCTCCTGAGGCTTTGAATAGCTCTCTTGCACCTTGGCTCAAGGTGCAGTCTCACCAGCGCACTGCACGTCATCCTCTGACTTCCACTTTACTGGTTTTGCAATGAATGTTCAGCATTCTATCTCCATCCCCACCACTTGCTTTCTGGTAAAGTATTGCCACCAGACACACTTGGTGCTCAAAACTAAAGCATATTTGGATGCTCCTTTTTGGTCTCGCTGCTCATAATTGAAACCATTTCTTCTTGCCACCAATGTATCCCACTCCTAGTGATCACACATCAGCTTCAATTCATTCCTGCTTCCAGCCTTTGCACTGCAAACAAGATCGATTCTCAAGTTGGCTACATTGAGTTTTTAAGAAAACAAGGGGAAAGTTCACTTATTCTTTTCTGGAGTTAATTGGCAGTGATTTATGAGATATTCGGGAGAATTTCCCCTTAGGCTGCTTGTTTAGCTGGATGGGGAATTCTATGGTCGCCTGAACTGTTTTACCAACAATACAATCTGAGCTTAAAGTGATATTTGGCCTCTTTTATCTTTAATCACTCCTGAATTGTGACCTCTGTGTATTCTTGTTACTTTGAAATCGTCCCCCAGGTGGAAGGATGAACAAATCTAAATTCTCAGAGAGTGTATCTTTCTTCTCCTCCTTGCTCGAGTATGGTTCCGCGGGGGCCAACGGCCACTATTATCTCACCCAATTGGTCATTCTCACTATAAGAGTCTAACCAGTAATTATCGGCAATGTAAGTGACCATGTGTGATCGTCACTATCACACTCATTCAATATCCCACTGGTGGGAACTCGAGTAGAATTTCCCCCCCTTCCTAGCCCAGGAGCGATATGGTGGCGGGTGTCTCCACATGCAGCATTATGGATTTGCATGCTTCAAGAGGGGATCTCCAAGGTACTGATTGTGAGGGTACAAGGGGCATCAATTTCCAATTGTTGACTCATACCATTGCGTTGGCATGCTGCAGAATGCCCGCTTCAGCCTAGGCACAATCCTTCAGAACTACGTTGAGGGGTCTTCCTTCAATAATAGCAAAGCCCCAATCGCAGGTTAAGCTTGTGGCTAAAGGCTATGATTCCAAACCGTTCTGCTTCAGGGATCAGGACTCCTGCACGAGCACAGAAAGGTTTTCTCTGGCCCAGGTGTAAGATCTGCGACCATGCTTAAGGTGAATTTGTGCAACAGGGCTGCAGGGATGGATAGCTTTGGCCTACAGTACCCCATCACCGAGTACCCTGAAAGGGAAGTCAGTCTCACAATGGGCCTGTCGCTTTGCCAAAATCCATCACGAGAACCTGGATTATGCAGTTGGTGATAAGTAAAGATAGAAGAAAAAACGTGCATTTATATAGCGCCTTTCACGACCTCAGGACGTCCCAATATGCTTTACAGCCAATGAAGTATTTATGAAGCCTGCTCACTGTTGTAATGTAGGGAAACGTGGCAGGCAATTTGCGCACAGCAAGATCCCACAAACAGCAATGTGATAAATGACCAGTTAATCTGTTTTTAGTGATAAGAACATAGGAACATAAGAAATAGGAGCAGGAATAGTCCATACAGCCCCTCGAGCCTGCTCCACCATTCAATCAGATCATGGCTGATCTTCAACCTCAACTCCACTTTCCCGCCCGATCCCCATACCCCTTGATTCCCCTAGAGTCCAAAAATCTATCGATCTCAGTCTTGAATGTACTCAACGACTGAGCATCCACAGTCCTCTGGGGTAGAGAATTTCAAATATTCACAACTCTCTGAGTGAAGAAATTCCTCCTCATCTCAGTCCTAAATGGCCGACCCCTTATCCTGAGACTATGTCCCCTAGTTCTAGACTCTCCAGGCAGGGAAACAGCCTCTCAGCATCTACCCTGTCAATTCCTCTTAGAATCTTATACATTTTGATGAGATCACCTCTCATTTTCCTAAACTCCAGAGAATATAGGCCCATTCTACTCAACCTTTCCCCATAGGACAACCCTCTCATCCCAGGAATCAATCTAGTGAACCTTTGTTGCACACCCTCTAAGGCAAGTATATCCCTCCTTAGGTAAGGAGACCAAAACTGCACAGAGTACTCCAGGTGTGGTCTCACCAAAGCCCTGTACAATTGCAGCAAGACTGCCTTACTCTTGTACTCCAACCCCCTTGCAATAAAGGCCCTCATATCATTTGCCTTCCTAATTGCTTGCTGTACCTGCATGTTAACTTTCCGTGTTTTGTGTACAAGGACACCTAAATCTCTCTGAAGACCAACATTTCTCACCATTTAAAAAAATTTTGTTTTTCTATTTTTCCTACCAAAGTGAATAATCTCACATTTCCCCATATTATACTCCATCTGCCACTTTCTTGCCCACTCAATTAACCTGTTGCTATCCCTTTGCAGACTCTTTGCATCCTCCTCATAGCTTACTTTCCTACCTAGTTTTGTATCATCAGCAAACTTGGATACATTACACTCGGTCCCTTCATCTAAGTCATTAATATAGATGATAAATAGCTGAGGCCCAAGCACCGATCCCTACGGCACCCCACTAGTTACAGCCTGCCAACCTGAAAATGACCCAATTTTTCCTACTCTCAGTTTTCTGTCCGTTAACCAATCCTCAATCCATGCTAATATATTACCCCCAATCCCACAAACCCTTATCTTGTGTATCAGCCTCTTATGTGGCACCTTATCAAATGCCTTTTGAAAATCCAAATATATCACATCCACTGGTTCCTCCTTATCTACCCTGCTAGTGACACCCTCGAAAAACTCTAATAGATTTGTGAAACACAATTTCCCTTTCATAAAACCGTGTTGACTCTGCCTGATCATATTATGATTTTCTAAGTGCCCTATTACTATGCCCTTAATAATAGATTCTGGCATTTTCACTGCTGCTGATGTCAGGCTAACTGGCCTGTAGTTCCCTGTTTTCTCTCTCCCTCCTTTCTTGAATAGCAGTGTTACATTTGCTACCTTCCAATCCACGGGGACTGTTTTAGAATCCAGGGAATTTTGGAAGATCAGAACCAATGCATCCACTATCTCTGCAGCCACCTCTTTTAGAACCCCAGGGGATTTGTCGGCTTTCAATCCCATTAATTTTTCTAAAACTTTTTCTTTACTAATCTTAATTAACTTAAGTTCCTACCCCTCATTTGACCCTTGGTTCCCCACTATTTCTGCTATGTTTTTTGTGTCTTCTACTGTGAAGACAGATATAAAATATTTGTTTAACGTCTCTGCGATTTCGTTATTCCCCATTATAATTTCTCCTGTGTCAGCCTCTAAAGGACCCACATTTACTTTTGCTAATCTCTTCCTTTTTATTTATTTCTAGAAGCCCTTACAATCTGTTTTTATATCTCTTGCTAGTTTATTCTTATATTCAATTTTTTCCACTTTATCAATTTCTTGGTTATCCTTTGCTGATTTCTAAAACCCTCCCAATCCTCAGGCTTACTACACTTTTTGGCAACATTGTAAGCCTCTTCCTTTAATCTAACACTATCCTTAACTTTTCTAGTTAGCCATGGTCGGATCACTTTTCCTGTGGCGTTTTTATTCCTCAAGGGTATGTATATTCGTTGGGAATTATGAATTATTTCTTTAAATATTCTCCATTGCTAATCCACCGTCATATCTTTTAATCTAATTTCCCAATCTACCTTAGCCAACTCGCCCCTCATAACTACATAATTGGCTTTGTTTAAATTTAAGACCCTAGTTTCGGACTTAACTCGATCACTCTCAAACTCAATATGAAATTCTATCATATTATGATCACTCTTCCCCAGAGGATCCTTTATTATAAGATTACTAATTAATCCTGTCACATTACACATTACTAGATCTAAAATAGCCTGTTCCCTAGTTGGTTCCTCAACATAGTGTTCTAGAAAACTGTCTCAGATGCATTCCATTTACTCGTCCTCCAAACTACTTTTGCCAATTTGGTTTGTCCAGTCTATATGAAGATTAAAGTCCCCTATGATTACTGCAATACCCTTGATGTAGATTGAGGGATAAATATTTGCCTGAAAACCTGGGATATTGCATTGCTGTTGGAACGAAGAACATCAAGGAGCTAGCAACCCTATCTGGAACACCAAGGGTATTTGTGCCTCAAACAGAATCTTATTCACCAGCGTCAGAAGGACAGCTCCAAAGACAGCTTCTTGGCTCTGTCCTTTAAAGCCTCTGCTGTCTCTCTGCTATCTCAAGCAGTAATGAAACGCTGGCGGTTGGCATGTATGTATCATCTCATTGATTGTACATTTAATATCACTCTCGTCAGTATATTTTACATCAATCTCTTCTACCTATCTCCCACTAACGCATTTTATATCACTTAGTCTCTCTGGTACAATTTAAATGATCAATCTCCGCAGTTTCATCCTCGACTATTTCATCACAAGTCAGCCTGGGAACTACCTAACCGTACAGCACTCGCAATAAAGATTTGTGGGGGACAGCGAGGCAGGAAGGGAAATTTAGATGAGGCGCTAATTTTTGTCAGCAAACCCCGGAAAGTGGATGCCAGATTAGAAACTCTGGCAACTGGAATGTAATAAGGCACCTGTGCGATGCACTGCCATCTAGCCGCATGATGCATGGTGCCATTACCCTGATGGGCGACATGCCGAGCTACAGGCCTGCTATTGCTCATGTAGTGTAGGATTATGGACCCACCCATGCTGTTTAGTGTAGCAGGATAAATTACAAATCTAGTGATGTAAACATTGCTGTGGTTATTAGGGAGATGCACAGAAAATGGATCGCTGTACTTCTCCATCTGTTGAGTTATACAGCAACATTATTTCCGTTGCTGTATACGGAGAAAAATGCTCTTTTAGGTAGCTGACACTTGTTTTTGGAAGTCCGAAAGAAGGGTCCTGGGAAGCGTCAATTTTTGCAAAGGGGATCTTACACATTAACATTTGCACAGGTTCATTCCCCCTCCCCTCCCACCCCACAGGAAAGTTTGAAAATCTATGGACTGCAATATGATGCAGCCACTGAATCGGCCACTTGGGACTCATAATTCCCGATGTTTACGGTTGGTCTCAATTTGCTGCCTTAAATGGCCATGCTGTGAGAAAGGGCTCATTATGGAAATTTATAGTGTCCAGTGGCCTAGTGCCTTCTCCGAATGGATCTTGCCCATTGATTCTCTAAACACTGGCAGCAGCATCCCGATTAGTTCCAATTATGGATGGAATACAATTCATTACACTCACTCACCGCTCCCCTAATTAGCACTGATTTTATTAGAGATATTCTGCTTCTGGGCTGCTGCCTGGACGTCAATTCAATTAATCACGTGAAATAATACATCGTGCTCCAAGTGCCGTGACACACAGACTTTAAGCTACCAGTCTGATGAACGTCTCTGAGCTCCGCAAAAAAAAAGGGAATAATTTGTTGAGCGAAATGCAAAGTGCCGATATGAGACATTGCAAACGCTGTTCTCAATGAGAAAGGAGCATGCTGCCCCATGTCCAGCTCAGACAGGGTGGGTATGGGCGATCCCACATTCTGCTCTGACAGGATAAGGTGCTGGCATCCCAACGTCAGACATCTGTTTGAACAGATGGGATATAAGCTGCCCCATGCCCACTTCTGAATAGACTGAACGCAGACAGGTTGAGTTCAGCTCTAAAGGAACAAACATTTATCTCATTGAAACATATAAAATTCTGACAGGGCGAGACAGGATGCAGGGAGGATGTTTCCCCTGGCTGGGGGGTCCAGAATGAGGGATCACAGTCTCAGGATACAGGGTAGGACATTTAGGACTGAGATGAGGAGAAATTTCTTCACTCAGAGGGTGGTGAACCTGTGGAATTCTCTACTACAGAAGGCTGTTGAGACCAAGTTACTGAATATATTTAAGAAGGAGCTAGATAGATTTCTAGACTCAAAAGGCATCAAGGGGTATGGGGAGAGAGCAGGAATATGGTATTGAGATAGAGGATCAGCCATAATCATATTGAATGGCGGAGCAGGCTCGAAGGGCCGATTGGCCTATTCCTGCTCCTATTTTCTATGTTTCGAAACATGGGTAGCCTCAACTCCTGCTCTGAAGAGAGGGGCACGGGTAACTTTGAATGAATGAGATACTGGCAGCCCATATCCCGTTTCGAATGGTGCAACACAAGAACTCCCACCTCGGAACAGATTGGGCACAGACGGTCCATGCTCAGTTGAAGGACACAGATATGAGCAGGCTCACATACAGTTTTTAACGGTTGGGCTACCACAGACCTTATGCCCAGTTCTGGTGGGCTGAATAAATGAACCATAGGCATCGCCACATCTAGCTCTGATTGCACAGGGCACACTGCCTTACTGACTGGGTTAGGGGAGTAAGGGGAGGCAAGGCAAGAAAGGAAAGACCCAGCACTGCTTTGATAATTTGGGACAAGCCCACATTGTCACAAGTCAAAGTGTTATTTCTGATGCACCGTGCATTCCTGGGTTTGTTTTACACCCCTCTAACTGAGCAATAAATCACATGTGCATACACATGTACATTTAGGTGTATGCACATTGCATGCCTGTGCTGCGTAAGTGTGTGTGTATGTACATGTGTGTGTATGTATGCATATTTAAGAGAATTATTAGGCTGAGTTCCTGGTTGAGAAATGAAACATTTTCATCCATTACACCAGTGACATCAAGCACCTCCTCACCCCGTATCCTCTCCAGCACCAAGGCCGCCTACTTCCACCTCCGTAACATCACCCGACTCCGCCCCCGCCTCAGCTCATCTGCTGCTGAAACCCTCATCTGTGCCTTTATTACCTCTAGAGTCGACTATTCCAATACTCTCCGGCCTCCCACCTTGCACCTTCCGTAAACTTGAGCTCATCCAAAACTCTGCTGCTCATATCCTAACTCGCACCAAGTCCTGTTCAACCATCACCCCCTGTGCTCGCTGATCTACATTGGCTCCCAGTTCGGCAACGCCTCGATTTTAAAATTCTCATCCTTATTTTCAAATCCCTCCATGGCCCTCGCCCCCTCCCTATCTCTGTAACCTCCTCCAGCCCCACAACCCTCCGAGATCTCTGCGCTCCTCCAATTCTGGCCTCTTGCGCATCCACGATTTCCATCGCTCCACCATTGGCGGCCGTGCCTTCAGCTGCCTGGGCCCTAAGCTCTGGAATTCCCTCCCTAAACCTCTCCGCCTCTCCCTCCTCCTTTAAGACGCTCCTTAAAACCTACCTCTTTGACCAAGTGTTTGGTCACCTGTCCTAATATTTCCTTACGTGGCTTGGTGTCAAATTTTGTTTGATAATCGCTCCTGCGAAGCACCTTGGGATGTTTTACAACACTAAAGGCGCTATATAAATGCAATTTGTTGTTGTTATGGAATATCACAGCTCACAGTCTATTTCAAACTGATAACATGAAGACCTGTGATTCCAAACTCATTAGACTGCATGACCAGGGATGTTAAGCAATTTGTCATCTCATCCCAGATGGCCAACACATATTCACACCCATTGGGGCGATTCTACACATGTGGGCACCTCCCCTCTGCTTCCATTTTTCTCCTTTCTCAGCTTATGGTCTGAAAATGTTAACACAGCCTTGCTGTGTCCTTGGATTTTTCATCGACTCAGACTGGTATATCGGACATTAGAAACAGTTTGTTCACCATTTCATCAACATTCACTGATGTATAGTACCAGTGTATGAAATTAACCTGAAATTGACTTTAACTGGTGGAGAAATGTCATAATCGTCCCAACAGGATCATTCTAAAACTTTTCACATCATCAGAATATAATTACATTACAAGATCCTGCCACTTGCCCAGTGGGTAAAAGAACCACCCAGTGTAATGCTAAGCCATACAGATCATCGAATCATACAGCACAGGAGGAGGCCATTCAGCCCATTGTGCCTGTGCCGGCTCTTTGAAAGAGCTATCCAATTAGACCCACTCCCCCTGCCCTTTTCTCATATCCCTGCAAGTATTTATCAAATTCCAGATCGTAACTCAGATCAAGTCAGATAACAGATCAGGTTGCAGGTTTGAAGAATCACAAGGTTGCAGCTTCTGATTCATATCAAGTGACCCCTGTTGGAATGCATGCTTGTATGGATAATGTGTGCGAACAAGATCAGGCTTGGGTGTGAAAGCCTTCCTCCTTTCAAATAATTTGCCAACACTCACGGTCTGGGGTCACACGTGAAAAATTGGCCACTTGGGTGAGATAGTGGAGGACAAGAATCAGCACCATCAGGAGAAGAGGGGAAAATTGTGGGGAGAGCAAGGAATCCATCACAAAGGAGGTATGGTAGCCCCTTCAAGGGGGGAGGTCAATGCAACTCATCCAACTCTCCAATCACCCCCGAGGAGGGGGAATCAGCAAAAGGCTGGGAACAGGCTGCCTACCTGCTACCCTCCTGGTTGGGAATGGTACGGGGCAGAGGTCTAAGAGCTAATCACTGCCTACCTGTCCTCCCATTCAGGGAAATGGTCAAGGTTAGGGCTGTCATATTTTACCAAGTCCCAAACCAGACAGGGACTGGGACCATAAGATCGAGTTATGATATTCATCTTTCTGCTAATGAAACATAAGAACATAAGAAATAGGAGCAGGAGTAGGCCATACGGCCCCTCGAGCCTGCTCTGCCATTCAATCAGATCATGGCTGATCTTCGACCTCAACTCCACTTTCCCGCCTGATTCCCATATCCCTTGATTCCCCTAGAGTCCAAAAATCTATCCATCTCAGCTTTGAACATATTCAACGACTGAGCATCCACAGCCCTCTGGGGTAGAGAATTCCAAAGATTCACAACCCTCTGAGTGAAGAAATTCCTCCTCATCTCAGTCTTAAATGGCCGACCCCTTATCCTGAGACTATGCCCCCTAGTTCTAGACTCTCCAGCCAGGGGAAACAACCTGTCGGCATGTACCCTGTCAAGCCCCCTCTGAGTCCTATATGTTTCAATGAGATCACCTCTCATTCTTCTAAACTCCAGAGAGTACAGGCCCTTTCTACTCAATCTCTCCTCATCGGACAACCCTCTCATCCCAGGAATGAAACCCTATTGAAAACCGTAAACTGGGGTGGGGAAAGGGGAGCTGAGAGGAATGAGTCCATGCCAAAATATCTCTAGTTTGGGTTACTTTTCCCTCCCCACCAAAATAAATAAATAGTGGATGGAACTGCCTACTGCTCAGTGATCCATGAGTGCCAAGACAGCACCCTTCTCATTTCTGGACTTATTGTTTCCTCTAACTCTTACACATGGCTGCATCTTTGTCTCCACTGATGCTATGTACATAACATTGATTTCCATACACTGGTGCTGTGCATACTTTATTGCAGTCTATGCACTGTGTAATAAACTGGACAGCCCGTTGGTGAAGGATAGAATACAGGAGCCTGGTCTTCAGTTGCTTCCAAGCCTTTATTCACAGAGATCCACATTACCCACACCCCACTCCCTAGATAACCTCTCATGTAAATGGATACAAGAGAGTCCCCACCTGAATACAATCAACACTAATTAATATAAATCATATGGATACAATTAACACACTGGTGCTGTGTATGAGATATTGCAGTCTATGCACTGGTGCGGTGCATGCGATATTGCAGTCTATGCGCTGGTGCTGTGCGTGCGATATTGCAGTTTATACCATGGTGCTGTGCATGTGATATGGCTGTCTATGCACTGGTGCTGTGCATTTGATATTTCAGTCTATGCACTGGTGCTGTGCACGCAATATTGCAATCTATGCACAGGTGCTGTGCATGCACTATTGCAGTCCATGCACTGGTGCCGTGCATGCAGTATTGTAGTCTATGCACTGGTGCTATGCATGCAATGTTGCAGTCTATGCACTGGTGCGGTGCAGGCAATTTTGCAGTCTATGCACTGGTGTGGTGCATGCAACATTGCAGTCTATGCACTGGTGCTGGTGATGCAATGTTGTAGTCTATGCACTGGTGCTGTTGATGCAATATTGCAGTCTATGCACTGGTGCGGTGCATGCGATATTGCAGTCTATGCACTGATGCTGTTGATGCAATATTGCAGTCTATGCACTGGTGCCATGCATGCAATATTGCAGTTCATACATTGCTGCTACGTTAATATCTTTTAAGTCTATACACTAGTGTTGTGTAAATACAACTGCTGCTCATTCACTTCCATTTTGAAAAAAAAAAATCATATATTGGTTCACAGTGAGGACATTTCTGGACATCCCACTCAAAATCCCACGGTCGGGTCCAAAGCAGACAAGTGGCAACCCTCTAAATGGTGTAGACTAAGGAATCTAAAATGCTACAGTGAAAACCGTTATATGAATAAGTTAAATGGAAGACGACACGTGGCCAACTCCCCTTCTTTTAAACTTAATAAACCTGTTTGTATTTGAAACTGGCACAATAAAAATCAATTGTCTGCTTCCCCCCCACCCCGCCTCCATCCCCTTCTACATATTGGTATTTCACTATCTGATCTATTGATATTTTGGTAGCTGAAAATCCAGCTTCCTCTGTTCATTCCAGATAGTTAAACTATTTTAGTATTAAGCTCCTAAGGGAATATCCTCGTCATAAATTGCACCATTTTGTGGGAGTCATAGCTTCTGCACATGCCGTTACACCAGAGCTGTCACCATCGGACAAACCCGAGGTGTGAGATTATCACGTGGCTAATAGCAGCCAGTCCCAGGGAATGATCACGTAACATTTCCTTGTTCTTTACTTCTCTATTCCCGTCTTTCTCTTCAACCCATCTTTTGCTTCTCTTCCTCGGTCTCTTTTCTTCGCAGCATTTTTCTTTCTCCCTTCACAACCTGTCTGCCTGTGGGATTTGCAAGGGTTTACTCGTGTTCCTTTCCCCTCAATGACAAATGAGTGAAACCAAGAAACAGCTGTTGGAGGCAGAGCTATGCTAGCCTCCCATATTAACGTCCTATGTTAAAACTACAGGGCCTATAGTTTTTAATACACACATACTACTACAACAAACTCTTATTGCATTTACAGAGCACCTTTAAATATAGAAAACATTCCATGGTGATTTACTGGGGGTGGGGAGGGGAGATATAGATCGGAATAGGTGAAAGAATGAATGCCTGTCCATGGAGGGAAAGGTCAGGAAGAGTGACTGAAAGCTTGGCTGAAAGGGAGAACATTGCAGAAACATAGGCTGAAGCAACTGAATGCTGTTAGAGGGTGTAAAAAGACCAGAGGGAGAGGACTGAAGGTTACGCTAAGGAGATACAAGGCTGGAGGAGGTTGCAGAGATAGGCAGTGGAAGAATTTAAAGACAAGGGTGAGGATTATAAATGTAATGAGTTGAGGGACTGGGTGCAAATGTAGGTCAGCAAGGATGGGGGTGATAGATGAGTGACTTTGGTGCCAAACAGGTACGGGTAGCTGTGTTTTAGACTGGTTGGACCTTATGGTTGGCCAAGGATGGGAGGCCAGCAAGGAGGAGGACATTAGAGAAATTAAGTGTGGAGGTAACAGAAGCATGAGTAAAGGTTTCAACGGCAGAGGAGCTGACAGGGACAGAGGTGGGCACTGTTGCAGAGATGGAAATAAAGGGGGTAGCGCAAAATGGGCAGTGAAGACACTGGAAAAGAAAACTAGGCGGAGTGTAAAATGGCTGCTGGTGACAAATTTCACCCCCAAACAGTCTTGATAATGGATAGGATTGGGGTGGAGAGGTGGGGGGTGGTTTGAAGCTCAGCTCAGGGGTTGCACAGAATGGCACGGTTTTTGCATGGATTGGTTCAGCCTGAGTGAGTCGCTGGGCAAGGATATGGATTCTGCGATGAGAAAATGTGGTGACAAAATCTAAAAACACGTCCTAGAAACCTAACAAACGCTGACCAGCTTCAAACCAAAATAAAAGTGACACTGCCCCACAGAAGCTCCGATACAGCCCTGAATCCAAGCCCGTGACGCGTGAAAGCAAGTAACCACACTGTAAGCGCATTAGGACATGGGTTTGTAAGGGTACCAACATTCGAAACTCACATTAGACAGAGAAAATAGCACAAGTACGTGAAAGGCTGAAGAGGGATACAAGCGAGGAACACATAAAATCGCATTATTTATTTACTGGTGGTGGAGGGGGGAGGGGCTGGGAGCATTCCCCCCCCCCCCCCCCCAGAAAATGTTCAACTTTGACACTTTATTTGTGGCATTTTCCAGTATTTTCAACACAGGCCTTGTATTTTTGTCATCTAAAAAGGAAGCTGATTATGTCTTTGTGAGGCACTGTGGGATGTTTATCCACATTAAAAGTTATTGTAGTTGTCGTGCTATTACGACCATGAAGGATGGATGGTGGTGTCAAGGGTACTGAGCAATCCGGGGATGGGGCAGGGTGGAGGGGGGGTGTGGGGGTGGTGGGGGGAGAAGAGAGATCAGGAACTGGAGTACTGGGATTTACTTTGCTGCGATTAAAAAGTCCTCGACAATCTTACTGCTTCTCCATGTTGCAAGAAACATAAGGAAGTCTGAAAAAAGAATCAAACTTTTGTCATCTGGTTTCCACTTTTTGAAATATCAGGACCAGCCACTCAAAAATCAGGCAGCGTCCTGTCCAAAAACTGACCAGATGGCAATCTTGCCTCGTCTTTCTCCCACCATCTTCAACCTTGGGTGTGCCCTGCCCTTGATTCTTCAACTGAACAGAAAACACGCAGATTTTGGCATTTCGGACAATCAGTAGTAGCTGTAAAAGGAATCTCTCCCTCCTCCCACTGCCCCCCCCACTTTACTTTCCATTAAAAAGCAAAAATAACGATGAAATTCGATGCTCTATAAATTATTCAGCTACAGTTAAAAACAAGAGTTCTGTTCCATAAAACATGAGCTGCACAGAGCATCCGTGATACATGGCAAAGACAACATGTCTCACAAAATAGAGTTGATTAGACTTGCATTTCTATTGTTTATGTCAATTCAACATTTCTTTCTCCAGACTCCCTCAGAGCTTTCACCAGCCTCCCCCGGTTCCTGCAAGCTCCCTCAAAGGTCTTCCTCAGCATCTCCCTCCCCCAGGTCTGCAAAGGCTCTGCTCCGAGACGCTGATTCTGATTTACCCCCCATTTCTTAAAATGGATGCTACGTCTCAAAATAGCTGTCTTTCAAGTCACAGCCAACCTCACAAAATGGCTGTCTCGACTTTACAAAAGGAGTTGCCGATCATGTCGCACCAATCACGCACCATCGATATCCCGCAGGAAAACATGAGACTTCGTGAAGACACGAAGGGGGTCATTTTGACTTAACATGCCCGGTGGGAAATAGACGCGATCAGTTTGGCTGCCCATTTGACAACCTGCCCGATTTTATTTTCCAGTTTCCTGCCAGGTGGGTTAGGTGAAAATCACCCCCTTAAATGTCTTGTGCTTTAAACCTTTTTTAAATCCTCCAATTTTCTCCCGTTCTCATTTGAGTTCTGGGCACCGCCCCTCAGGAAGGATATATTGGCCTTGGAGGGGGTGCAGCGCAGATTCACCAGAATGATACCGGGGCTAAAAGGGTTAAATTATGAGGACAGTTTGCATAGACGAGGCTCGTATTCCCTCGAGTAAAGAAGATTAAGGGGTGATCTAATTGAGGTATTTAAGATGATTAAAGGATTTGATAGGGTCGATAGAGGGAAACTATTTCCTCTGGTGGGGAAGTCCAGAACAAGGGGGCATAACCTTAAAACTGGAACTAGGCCGTTCAGGGGTGATGTCAGGAAGCATTTCATCACACAAAGGGGACTGGAAATCTGGAACTCTGCCCCAAAAAGCTGTTGAGGCTGGGGGTCAATAGAAAATTTCGAAACAGAGATTGATCGATTTTTGTTGGGTGAAGATATTAAGGGATATGGAACCAAGGCAGGTAGATGGATTAAGATACAAATCAGCCATGATCTAATTGAATGGCGGAACAGGCTCAAGGGGCTGGATGACCTCCTCCTGTTCCTATGTTCCTAAAAGAAGAAATGTCTGTATGAGTGAGGTTTCATGAGCACTAACAGTCTGCTGGAACCTTGTAACAGTGGCTATTCCCCATGTGTGAACCTGGGCTGGGGAAGTTAGCAGGAGTATGACTGACAAACTTGATTCTGCCCTCACCCATACCTGTAGTTACTGGAACTGTTAGTTTCTTGTTGCGATAACAACTATCTATGGCAGGAGTTTCCAAGCTACTTACATCTGTGACATGGAGCCTCAGGGGCCATGTCTAAAATTTAAATCCATGTTCCCATTAATTTGCAGCTGATACGAACAGATCTCGTGTACTGATTTGGGATGTGTCCACCAATGAGGCAACACCGCTCAGAACTGCCCTTTCCAAACCTCAACGCCCACAGAATTCAAACAGGAGGCACCAGGGAGCGAGAAGTACAGGGGGAAATAGGACCCAGTTGCCTAGGCTGTGTTGGTCAGATTGTCCGAGCTCGCAGACTGCACATAGACCGGGACATCCAAACTTGGAGCAGCTTGGTGCACTTTGGGACAAGAAAAGCCTTCTTTTCAGCAGGCAAGAGGGATAAAGTGACGCCTACAAGTGACGTTATTTTATTTAGTGAATGAGTGAGTCTGTTACAATGCACGAGAGGTAAGTGCCCAGTGGTGTTCTCAAGTGTCTATGTGCTTCAGGGACTACCTCCCATTGCTTTCTCATGTGCCCTATGTCTTTTCGTTTTATTCATTCATGGGATGTGGGTGTCGCTGGCAAGGCCAGCATTTATTGCCCATCCCTAACTGCCCTTGAGAAGGTGGTGTTGAGCTGCCTTCTTGACTGAAGGGCTTGCTAGGCCATTTCAGAGGGCAGTTAAGAATCAACCACATTGCTGTGGGACTGGAGAATCATATAGGCCCAGACCGGGTAAGGACGACAGCTTTCCTTCCCTAAAGAACATTAGTGAAGCAGATGGGTTTTTATGACAATCCGGTAGTTTCATGGGGCCCGATTTTACCAGGGGTGCGGGTTCTCGGCGGGTAGGCCAGCGGGCGCGTTGTGAAATTAGTGGGTTGCCCGCGCGATCGTAGCAGGCAACACATTAATTGGATCCACTTACCTGCTCCTCCGGGTTCCCCGATGCTGATCTGCGCATCGGGCGGGCTGCGCATGCGCAGTAAGATCTGTCAGCTGGAGGCGCTCCACTTAAAGGGGCAGTCCTCCACTGACAGATGCTGTCACAAACAGCAAAAATTACAGCATGGAGCAGCCCAGGGGGAAGGCTGCTCCCAGTTTAATGATGCCTCACCCCAGGTATCAGTAGATGGGGTGAGGAGGAGGGGGAGGACAGAGATCTTTCCCCCGGCGGGCGGGAGGAAGCGGCCTGCCTCTGCCACCAAGAAGGCCTGGCTCGAGGTGGCAGAGGGGGTCACCTGCGCCACCAACATATCGCCCACCTGCATACAGTGCAGGAGGCGCTCCAATGACCTCAGTAGGTCAGCCACAGTGAGAACACGTAGTCTTTCCCCTACACTTCGTCTGCCACATCACTGCCCCCACCCCACATCTCCTTCGGCACTGTCAACACTACTCTGTCACATGACCCCTCATACCCACTCAAACCTCATCCTCATCTTACCTGCACCTACTCACCTCGCGAGTACTCACCCTGCCACTACCACTCAACCCAGTCCTCATAGAATCTCATGGCTCTATCCCATACTCACCCTCTCGTGCATCTCTTTCACGGCCAGCCTCACCCAACCTGCCACCACCTGTGCTGCAGCCACAAGGCATGCATCACATATGTGCAGTAGGCAGCGTAAGGCAAACGTGTCGTGAGCATGAAGGGGGTGCACAAGGGTGTTTGAGGGTTTGCCATGGTTCTTCTATTGAATTAAAGAACAACTCACATCACACATTATATTGGCACCACTACTGCCATGTCTTCGCGAATCCTGTCCGGTTTGTGCAATAATGCCCGCTCCTGGGTATCCCTATGAGGACCCACCACTGATGCCACCCAGTGTGTCACTGCAGAGTGGGTGTAGGTGTATTTGCAGGGCTCTTCTGCGCAGACGACTGAGAGACATCGGGGATGTCCCCGGTTGCAGCCTGGAAGGCTGTGGAGCAGAAGTTCGGGAGGGCAGTGGTGACTTTGACAGCGACAGGTAGGAAGATGGTGCACGGGCCAGCCAGGAGCAGCTCGGCATGAAAGAGGCTGCAGATGTCCACGGCTACATGTCGACTGACTCTGAGCCTCCGTGTGCACTGCTGCTCAGAGAGGTCCAGGAGGCTGAGCCTCGGTCTGTGGAACGTGTGGCGAGGGTAGTGCCCTCTGCGACGCATCTCTCTCTGCGGTAGCCCTCCCTCCTGCTGTACAGGTGGATGTGTCACAGCACTCTGTTGTGGAGATCCACGTGTCAGAGGTGGACGGCGTGGACGGCGTGGATGGCGAGGCTGGTGATGCTGTTCGCCCTCCGAGGAGGTCATGACTGCAGCTACGGTGGCCCCCATCCGCAAGATGTACATCTGAGGGGGTCCGCAAGGTAGGTACATGTCTCCGGACCCCGGGGTAAGTGTGCAGGTTGGTGACCTCGACCGTCAGGAGGAGGGTGGTGGAGGCCAAACTTTGTCCCAAGTGACAGAGCGGCCTCCTGCAATGGCTGAGGGTCTCCCCCCACCCCTCCCCCCACACCTGTCAAATGGACCTTTGCAGCTGCCACAGGCTGACGGCTGCAACACGTCCATTTCAACTAAGACTGTTTCCCCCAGTGTGTGAAACAGCCCCATGTTTATCCAAAATCACACACAGTCCCTTAATCAGGTCAGTTAATGTCCTGAACAAGCAAAGTAAATATACTCAAGTGGCATCCCGCTGGCTTTAATTGCCTGCGGGATTCCCACCAGCGGGGGCTGCGCTAGCTTTCTGTAAGTGTGCCCTAACTGAGTGAGTAGTTGGCACTGGTGTTTGAGCCAACTGGCGAGCTCTCTGGTATTAATGTGTATCTCTACAGTGCCCTGTGCTTTAATCAACTTGGAAAGGGGGGGCTCAATGCTAAACCACTTCTGCGTGGCAATTTAATGGCACAGAGGTGCCACTATCACACTGTTGCCCCATCATTTATAAACGCCACTCAGCTCCATATGTGGTCTGTTGTCATACCTGAGCTTTGCTCTGTATCCCCCTTCCATTCTGCAAGTTGGATTCACTCCAGTTAATGCTCATCCATCTCCAGAGCTGTCCCACAGTTTATATTGTTAGCAGTGAGAGCAGACTTGCTAATCATGGTGCTGCTACTTGCTGTGATTTATTTTGTCTGTCCCTCCTACTATCCTGCTGTTTATCCAGTGTACTTTACAACCCTTAGACCAGTCAGTAGATATATACAGATAATCCATTATGACGAGCAGTAGAGCTGTGATGCAAATATGTACACAGAGCCACACAATGCTCTCTTCCTGCATTTGCCTTGATGTGGAGATGCCGGTGATGGACTGGGGTTGACAATTGTAAACAATTTTACAACACCAAGTTATAGTCCAGCAATTTTATTTTAAATTCACAAGCTTTCGGAGATTTCCTCCTTCCTCAGGCAAATGTTTGCCTGAGGAAGGAGGAAATCTCCGAAAGCTTGTGAATTTAAAATAAAATTGCTGGACTATAACTTGGTGTTGTAAAATTGTTTGCATTTGCCTTGGTATGAGTCTCTGTCTCTTTTGGTGTACTGCTCCCTTTGTTCACCTGAGGAAGGAGGTAGCCTCCGAAAGCTTGTGAATTTAAAATAAAATTGCTGGACTATAACTTGGTGTTGTAAAATTGTTTACAATTTCTCTGTGCTCACATGTCTCTCTCTGTGCTTACATGTCTCTCTCTGTGCTTACATGTCTCTCTCTGTGCTTATGTGTCTGTCTGTCCCTGTGCTTATATGTCTCTCTCTCTCATGTTCTTCCTGTCTCTCTGTGTGCTTATGTCTCTCTCTCTCTCTGTCCCCTGTGACTCTCTGCTAGCCTCTCTCTTCTATATGTATGCTCCTCTCTCTCTCTCTTTCTCTCTCTCTTTCTCTCTCTCTCTCAAGGTTTATAAATCTACTGATACCTGGTGGAGAGATTTAAAGGCTGCTGAATAAAGAATATTGCCTTGCTCTTGGTGTTACTGCCTTTCCTTCACAGAATTGAGAATGCTGCAGGCAGATGGAAAGGATCATCCTTCAATTTAATGGCAAATGGGGGCCACCAACGAACAGAACCTGGCTGCACACAGGAGTCTGGTGACAGCCCAAGATCCATCAGAAACCAGCTGTCTCTTCCTCTTCGTTAAACCAGGTTCTCACCTCCAACTCCTCTTTTCTTACAAAACTATCCTCTTCTCAACCCTTGGACAAGTGGGTCAGTTGGGAAGCTTTCATAAAAACGTACGAAATAGGAGCAGGAGTTGGCCATTCAGCCCCTCGAGCCTGCTCCACCATTCAATAAGATCATGGCTGATCTTTGGCCTCAACACCACTTTCCTGCCCAATCCCCATATCCTTGGGTTCATTTCTCCTTACGTGTTCTAAACTATTTTTTTTTTTAAAAATTGATTCTTCCCGCACCTCCATCTCTCTTCTTATTGTCATAGGTTGGCTTCGAGGACAGCCTTCAACTATATATTTTGATGATTTTTTTGTATGAGGGTGAAAGGGCTTCAATGTTGGGGGATGGGATATCCTCGCAGTCACTCATCGCGAGCACCAGCAATCCCAACTCTCCCATGGCACAGTTAAGTGCAGGGTAAAGCTTCCTCTCCTCTGGGAAGACCTTTTGTTTGGCTTGGAGCACATAAGAAAGCAGGAATAAACCAGGCTATTCAGCCCGTCAGCCCACTCCTCCAACAGACCATGTACAATCTAGTCCATCATGGACCTTACCTGCACATTTAATCACTTTCCACAATTCATGTAGGAAAGTAGAGTTGTGGCTCTTCCCATCCTTGGGGCAAATGGGTACTTAAGGCAAAACAGAAGTGGAGATGAGGTATAAGAACTGGTCAGATAGAGTTGGCGAAAGGGAGTGAGAGTGCGAAAGAGAGAGAGCACGCGAAAGGGAGAGAGCGCAAAAGAGAGAGAGAGAGAGAGCGCAAAAGGAACAGATAAAGAACGAGAGCACATGATGTTCCAGGAGCTGACTTGTATAACAACATAAGAAGTAGGTGCAGGAGTAGACCATATGGCCCCTCGAGCCTGCTCCGCCATTCAATCAGATCATGGCTGATCTTCGACCCCAACTCCACTTTCCCGCCCAATCCCCATATCCCTTGATTCCCCCAGAGTCCAGAAATCTGTCTATCTCAGCCTTGAATATATTCAATGACTCAGCATTCACAGCCCTCTGCAGTGGAGAATTCTAAAGATTCACAACACTCTAAATGAAGAAATTCCTCCTCAGTCCTAAATGACTGACCCCTTATCCTGCGACTATGCCCCCTAGTTCTAGACTCTCCAGCCAGGGGAAACAACCTCTCAGCAGCTAACCTGTCAAGTCGCCTCATAATCTTATATGTTTCAATGAGATCACCTCTCATTCTTCTAAACTCCAGACAGTATAGGTCCATTCTACTCAATCTCTCCTCATAGGACAACCTTCTCATCCCAGGAATTAATCTAGTGAACCTTGACTGCACTGCCTCTAAGGCAGGTATATCCTTCCTTAAATAAGGAGGCCAAAACTGTACACAGTACTCCAGGTGTGGTCTCACCGAAGCCCTGTACAGTTTTAGTAAGACTTCCTTATTCTTGTACTCCAAACCCCTTGAAATAAAGGCCAACATACCATTTGCTTTCCTAATTGCCTGCTGTACCTGCATGCTAACATTTTGTGTTTCTTGTCTGAGGGCACCCAAGTCTCTCTGAACACCAGCATTTAATAGTTTCTCACCATTTAAAAAATATTCTGTTTTTCTATTCTTCCTACCAAAGTGAATAACCTCACATTTCCCCACTCCATCTGCCACTTTCTTGCCATTCACTTAACCTGTCTACATCCATTTGCAGACTCTTTGTGTCCTCCTCACAGCTTACTTTCCCACCTAGCTTTGTACTGTCAGCAAACTTGGATACATTACACTCGGTCCCTTCATCTAAGTCATTAATATAGATTGTAAATAGCTGAGGCCCAAGCACTGATCCTTGCGGCACCCCACTAGTTACAGCCTGCCAACCTGAGAATGACCAGTTTATCCCTACTCTTTGTTTCCTGTCTGTTAACCAATCCTCTATCCATGCTAATATGTTATCCCCAATCCCATGAGCCCTTAACTTGTGTAACAACTTTTTATGTGGCACCTTATCGAATGCCTTTTGAAAATCCAAATATACTACATCCTCTGGTTCCCCTTTATCTACCCCGCTAGTTACGTCCTCAAAACACTCTAATAAATTTGTCAAAACACGATTTTCCTTTCATAAAACCATGTTGACTCTGCCTAATCATATTATGATTTTCTAAGTGCCCTGTTACCACTTCCTTAATAATGAATTCCAGCATTTTCCCGATGACTGATGTTAGGCTAACAGGCCTGTAGCTCCCTGTTTTCTCTCTCCCTCTTTTCTTGAATAGCGGGGTCACATTTGCTACCTTCCAATCTGCTGGGACCGTTCTAGAATCTAGAGAATTTTGGAAGATCACAACCAATGCATCCACTATCTCTGCAGCCACCTCTTTTAGAACCCTCAGATGTCGACCATCAGGTCCAGGGGATTTATCGGATTTTAGTCCCATTGTTTCTCCAGTACTTTTTCTCTACTAATATTAATTACTTTAAGTTCCTCAGTCTCATTAGACCCTTGGTTCCCCACTGTTTCTGGTATGTTTTTTGTGTCTTCTATTGTGAAGACAGATACAAAATATTTGTTTAACGCATCTGCCATTTCCTAATTCCCCATTATAATTTCTCCTGTCTCAGCCTCTACTTTTGCTACTCTCTTCCTTTTTACATACTTGTAGAAGCTCTTACCATCTGTTTTTATATTTCTTGCTAGTTTACTTTCATATTCTATTTTCTCTCTTTTTAATCAATTTTTTGGTCATCCTTTGCTGGTTTCTAAAACTCTCCCAATCCTCAGGCTTACTACTCTTCTTGGCAACAGTATAGGTATTTTCTTTTAATCTAATACTATCCTTAACTTCTTTAGTTAGCTACAGGTGGATCACTTTTCCCATGGAGTTTTTATTTCTCAATGGAATGTATATTTGTTGAGAATATTGAAAAAATTCTTTAATTGTTTGCCATTGCTTTTCAACCGTCAGACCTTTTAATTAGGTTTCCCAATCTATCTTAGCCTACTCGCCCCTCATACCTATGTAATTGGCTTTATTTAAGTTTAAGACTCTAGTTTCTGGCTTAACTATGTAACTCTCAAATTCAATGTGAAATTCTATCATATTATGATCACTCTTCCCCAGAGGATCCCTTACTGTGAGATTACTAATTAACCCTGTCTCATTACATAATATAAGATTTAAAATAGCCTGTTCCTTGGTTGGTTCCATGACATATTTACTCTAGGAAACCGCCTTGAATGCATTCCATGAACTCGTCCTCCAAACTACCTTTGCCAATTTGATTTGCCCAGTCTATATGAAGATTAAAGTCCCCCATGATTACTGCAATACCATCACCTTTGTTACAAGCTCCTATTATGTCATGATTAATACTCTGTCCAATGGTATTGCTACTATTAGGGGGCCTATAAACTACTCCCAACAATGTTTTCTGCATCTTGTTATTTCTTATTTCCACCCATACTGATTCTACTTCCTGATCTTCCGAGCCATGATCCTTCCTCACTGCTGTCCTTACGTCATCCTTTATTATTAGGGCTACACCCCCTCCTTTTCCATTCTGCCCATCTTTTCTAAACATTATGTACCCTGGAATATTTAGTTCCCAACCTTGGTCACTTTGCAACCATGTCTCTGTAATGGCTATTAGACAAAAACCCATTTATCTCTATTCGTGCAACTAATTCATCTATCTTGTTACAAATGCTCCATGCATTTAGTTAAAGAGCCTTTAATTTTGACATTTCACCATTTTTTCATGCTTTGACATTATTTGCTGATGCACTATTATTGGTAAACTCTCTGTCCCTTCCTGCCACACTCTGCTCATCTTTACCCAAATCACTACATTGCTTTGTTACCTTGACTTTCTAAATTCCCCCTCACCTGACCCCTCCCCCACCACCCCCCCCCCCCCACCGCCTTTTTAGTTTAAAGCCCTATCCAAAGCCCTAGTGATTTGATTCACCAGGACGCTGGTCCCAGCCCGGTTTAAGTGGAGACCGTCCCAACGGAACAGCTCCCTCTTTCCCCAGTACTGGTGCCAGTGCCCCATGAATCGAAACCCCTGTCTCCCACACACTCTTTGAGCCACGCATTTAACTCTCTGATCTGTTTGTCCCGATGCCAATTCACACGTGGCTCAGGTAGTAATCCAGAGATTATTACCTTTGAGGTTCTGCTTATTAATTAAAACCTTTGCTCCTCAAACTGTCTCAGCAGAACCCCATTCTTAGTTCTACCTATGTCATTGGTTCCTACGTGGACCATAACAACTAGATCCTCCCCCTCATGCTCCAAGTTCTTTTCCAGCCGCAAGGAGATGTCCTTCTCCCTGGCACTGGGCAGGCAACACAGCCTTTGGGACTCTCGGTCGCAGCTGCAGAGAAGAGAGTCTATCCCCCTGACTATACTGTCCCCTACCACTACCACATTCCTTTTTACTCCCCCTACTTGAATGGCCTCCTGTATCACTGTTCTGGTTATTATTGTTTACACATGTGCAAGGCTACACTTGGAGCTTTGGATGTTAGGAATTGAAAAACTCCATTATCTGATGGCATTGAGAGTCTTCACCAGAATGTAAGAAATGTTAGCAATGAAAATAAAACATTTGGCCCATCCCTCTTGCATATTAACTCTCCCATCATGGCATCTCTTTGATTTTTGAATATCCCTAATGTTTCCACTATCTTGATTAGCAGATTACTCCAAAAATTTGTCAGCAAGTAGAGTCCTTTCCTTACATATTTATTTTGATATCTTTCTGTTTTTGTCATGGGGCCTCATTTTCTTGATGTAGTTTGAAATAATAAATTGGGTTTACTATGTCTATCTATACCATATGATGGGCCGGATCGCATTGGAGCAGGGCATCTCGAAGTTAGACTTTATCCTGCACCCTTCAGCTTGAAATCTTTCTCGGCCACACTCTGCTGGAAGTGAGAGCTGATAACGAGGGCAACTGGGACCTGAGTGAACGAGGGAACTAATAGTCTATCTCCTTAACCATTCAATTTTAAGGATTGAGAAAGAAACAGAGAAACGACGGAGAAGGAGGGTGAGTTCTAGTCAAATAAAGAAAGAAAAAAAATTTTTAAATTTAAAATTAAAAGTTTTAAAAATCTCTTAAGAAACATGCTGGAATGAGACCGAACAGTTGAAATTGTTCCTTTGCTGGGCCAGAGAGGTTGATTGGCATTGCGTTAACAATTATCACATCATTAAAAGGGTTGGTGCGCTCTTAATTTCCTGCCCTAACTTTCTGCGGCGAGTTTAACAGGCAATTAATGTGCAAATCCAGCAACTTCTTAAAAATAACGGGGAGGTTGAGGGCGAGATGTCGTTTGTGCGAAGCAAAGAGCAGAGCGGCGTAAATCGACCAGCACGTTCTGGAGATTCACAACTCGTGGTGTATCTCTTCTTCGCCTGAACTCGCTGGCCGATTTGCACATTAAGAATGGCGTGCGTCGTTCATACGCTGTTATTTTTCCAGCAAAATTTGGCCCCGAATTGTACATAATTTGACAAACTATGCTATGTTTGGTCTGCGACCTCTACCACCTAGAAGGACAAGGGCAGCAGGTGCATGGGAACAACACCACCTGCACGTTCCCCTCCAAGTCACATACCATCCTGACTTGGAAATATATCGCCATTCCTTCATCGTCGCTGGGACAAAATCCTGGAACGCCCTACCTAATAGCACTGTGGGAGAACCTTCACCACACGGACTGCAGCGGTTCAAGAAGGCGGCTCACCACCACCTTCTCAAGGGCAATTAGGGATGGGCAATAAATGCTGGCCTTGCCAGCGACGCCCACATCCCATGAACGAATAAAAAAAAAGTCCCTTTTTTCTCGGCTGTAATGCAGGGATATTCAAACTGTGGTCTCTGTGCCTTGGCAAACCAGTCCTTGAAGCCCAGACAACCCGGTCCTATTTGTGCTTAAATGCGCTGTGGTTTGTCCTGTTTGAATGTGGCTCATGACTCTTCATGGTATGCACCTCTGCAACCCATGAAAAGACAAACCTTGGACATTCCTGCTGTGAATTCCACAGCGTATTTGATCATCTCTGTCATTCCATACCCTTCTAACCTTTGATCCCATTCCCAACCAGGTATTTATCCAACATTTTCTTTTCAGGAATATGAAAAGGCCATTAGGCCCAAGACACTTGTATATTTCCTCAAACTGAGAGATCCAGCCTAACTTCTCATGTTCGATCTCACCTCTTTTCACTTTCTGAAGGAGTTATAAATTGGTGCAAAGTTAACTGTTTTTGCTGGGACTCTGCTCCATACATCCACAACTGTGCGCGTCTGATGGTACTGAATAAACACAGTAGATTGATCATCAGTGTGTGCCACTGCCTTTTGTGGCCAATGGAGCTGAAGACCACTAACTTGATGTCTTGATGCAACTGAAATTGCCCCATTTATCAAAGTGGTCCATTAAACAGGACATGATCGCTAATGCAACTTGTACCCGAAACAATGTCCCCTATAAAGGGCACATCCTCACTAACTATTTTTCAATTCGCCAGAATCAACGTTTTGAAGAATAGTGGGGGGGGTGGGGAGCACAAGTTAAAAGCAATTTATTCATACAGAAGGATGTTGGAATCTACAATTAGAACAAGTTGCTATTGAAGCAGAGACTACATCGTCATTTAAAAGGGAATTGGATAAATACTTGAAAAGCAAGAATATGAGAAATGAAGAGTTAAAGTCCTCATTCCTGATCACTATACAGGGGCCCCTGTGAGTAACAGACAAGGACGGAATCAGCTTTCTTTGTGATGTCCCCCATGGCCAAATAGCTCGCCAAATCTACTCAAGACTGATACTCAAAGAATGGGCAGAAAAGTTGCCAACGCATGTATAACCACCCCCCCCAAACCATAAATCAACATCTTCTGGAGGAGAGGAGAGGGAGAAATTATTGCCATCTGCCTTTGATTAACTGCAAGATACCAATCATACTCAATCACAGGATCAATACAGAAAGGTTCAGGCGCTCAGCATAAAATGACAAGTTTTAAAAAAAGCCATTACATTACAATAATGTGGCAGCTTCTGAGAGGAATTCAACCCAATTACACAAGCATCATTAGAGATCAGCTCTGAGATAAGGTAATGACTGAAGAAGCAAAGAAATTAACAGGCTTACTCATAACAGGTGAATGAGCAGAGAAAAATCAATGGACAATAATACAGGCTCTCAATTGCCTCCCATAATCTCTCATGTTAGAGCAACAAACCATTAACTTTGCAAAAGCTGCTTTTCAAGATAATTTTTGAATTTTACCCACAGTATGAATCGGGTGTCAGCGGAATGAGCATTAGATATGACACCTGAATGGGTTGATTATTGCTCTGTCTCCCAGCATGAAAGGCCCATCGCTTCATGCCTGACAAAATCCACAGTGAGTTATATTGGTCTTTTACTCAGCTGAAACAGACCACAGTGATCGATAGCTAACTGGATTTTCTCAATCATCAGCCTCCAATACAGGCAACCCAGTGCAGGGACCCAACCTCAGGCAACAATCACCTGCCAATAATTTGATCAGCTTGTTATTGCAAATTATTCACTCGAGACAGGGATTTGGGCAGGGGGAAATTGGGAATGTGTGAAATGAACAGCTCTATAATAACTGTGTTTATTTTGTACCCCTCTTACGCGACCGCCCCATCTTTAGAAGCAGCACTGCAATATAAACTGGGTGGCTTTTGTGCTTTGGGAGGGAGGGGACGTTTCACCTGAATGGTTTCCATCCCAGCCTCTCCCAAAGTGGAAACCGTCCACATATAGTGATACCACTATTCCCGGCCAGAATGGAGGTGATTGGGTAATCCCACCATCAATCACGCCTGGAGACCGCACTGCTGTAAGTGACTGGGATTGATTTTACGCACATAATTCGTATGTAACTACCTTCCACTCACTGCATTTTGCTGGAGAAATCACCCTGCTTTTATCAGGAGAAGTTGCTGCAGTTTCGGTCACGAGTTCGGTCTCCTCTAGTTCATAGAGACTCTTTTTAAATAGACCCTGTAGGCTGTTTGTTGTAGCGCCGTTTAAACAGACGTTGTTTACTGTAAAATAGACTTTGCTGTGAGTCCTGCCACAAGTCTCGCCCTGCCTCCAACTCATTGGCTGACACAGTGGTGTCGATAGACACTCTGATCACATTGACAAATACCCTAACCCTCTCCAACCTTGTGAGTAGCAGTAACTTTTTTGCAGCATTTCATAATCTTAAATTTGATGTTGAACCATAAACCAGGGTAGCTCACCCATTCCCAACAACACTGTATCGCTCACTACATTAGACTCTGCTTCTGCTGCAGAGCCTCGTTTGACGGGAGCGTGACTCAGAGGTTTGAGGCTGGAGTTCAGTGTGTCTGGGTTGTTTACGGGCATTGATTTTAAATCCCATTCCAAAAGCCAGAAATCAACCAACCACCTCCCAGATTTTCAACGACTCAAATCTCACAGACCACGAGCCCTTCAATCAATTAGTATCCCAGAACCCATTTATTTGATCCGTAACAAAAAATTCCATCATTTGCGTCCATGATAGTTCCCCAATACAAAGCCCTAAAAAATATCAGAACTCAAGAAAAATTCAATCATTCACAAAGAAACCTAACCTTTAAAAGCCCCTCTGCCTTCCAATTGCTCCAAGGTCTTGCTTCTCCATGCAAAAATCAAGAATCTCAGCCCCAAATAGTCTCCTCTGTGACTAGAGATGGTCTCACCAGTCACAACCTTGTACTCCAGTATCCAGTTCAACTGAGAACTGTAGGGGCAATTTTAACCTAATTCGCGGGCGGGAATCCCACGATAATCGGGTGGAACGCTGGTTTTACACCCCGCCCAAAAGTGACTTCAGCAGAGAGTAAAATCGGACGGGGTGTTAAACCAGCATTGCAGCTGATCTCATCAATTTCCCGATGGGCGGGTTAGGTTAAAATTGTCCCCCCCACCCGACGTCAAATTGCTCCCAATGTGAAAACACTTGCACATGCAACAAGGTGTCCGCGTGCTTACGACCTCATGCTTCTGCACCCTCCAGTTGCTCCTGGTTCACTCACTCAAGTGCCCAGCACCTCCGCCGCCCGAGCAGTCTCGGCCCCAGGTCCAGTTTGCTCGAGATTCCTCCTCGCTCCTCTGCAACCCCACAGCAGTTCCAACCTCAGGAATTCCAGCCCAGCTCCACAGACCTGCCTCAAGCTTGACTGACTCCCTTCCCTGGACTCCCCCCCACCTTCCTGCACACCGTTGCCCATTAGCACTGCTGAGTTTATCAGAAACCAATAGTGACTCTAGAAGACTAAACATTAAATATGAGTCCAATTTTCATTAACTGTAAAATGTCTCAGTGAAATAAATGTCATTAGTATTGCCTGATTGCAGACCACAATTATGGAGACTTAGGTGGAGTACTTAAAAACATTTTTAACCTTCAATAAATCAGCCAAGCAAATGGTCACACAACAAAAGACAGTGAAGTCTAATTTTCTCTAGTAGCACATTGGTTAAAATTTGGCATAAAATTCCTTTTCATGCTGTTATAACTCAACTGTTAACGGTAAAGACTATTAAGAAAGCACAGAAAAGGATTTTAAGCAAATGTGTTAACTGCCAGAGTAAATTAAAACCTCTAAGTTTTCTAAGGAAATCAACACCAACGGGGAATATTCCAATCCATGCACGATTCTATAACAGCAAAATACACCAAAGCGACAAGGATAGCCGAAAAAATGTAGAACGCGGACACAAACACGCAACACACACTCAACGTCAAGTTAACAGAAATAATTATGAAAGGGACTGTCGCCTGCCACTTACTACACCATCCATTAAATATCGGAAAAACACAACACTATATCCTTTTGTTCTTGTGCACGTGTAACAGTGTACTTGTAACTCTCGTAACCCACCTCCGTTGCAGCATGTCACGTTTAAAAGAAAATAATTTTCGGAATAGGCGCAAGGCATGCAAAAGAATCTTTGAAGATCAGTTATCAACTGCTGCTGTTCATTTCTGAAGCAGCCGTTAGTTAGCCCCAGTCACCTATGTGGGAATGCCAGGGGAGTGAGCGTTAGTGAGTCCAATTAATGCTAGTCTAATTCCTTGCAGTTCAATATTGCCGAGGCACTGAAGATTTGGAAGCCAGATATTTGGAACAAGTGTGAGAAGTGACTCTACGCATTGCTCGTTTATTTTGTTGTTTTCCAAATATTAGGGTGCAGTTGAACTCCTCATTTCTGTGTATTTGAGAGAACATGGGAACAGGAGGAGGCCTTTCAGCCCCTCGAGCCTGTTCCATCATTCAATTAGACCATGGCTAATCTGTATCCTAACTCCATCTACCTGCTTTGGTTCCGTACTCCTTAATCCCCTTACCCAACAAAAATCGATCAATCTCAGTTTTGAAATTTTTCAATTGATCCTCAGCCTCAACAACTTTTTGGGGGAGAGAGTTCCAGATTCCCACTCCCCTTTGTGTGAAGAAGTGCTTCCTGACATCACCCCTGAGCGGCCTGGCTCTAATTTTAAGGTTATGCCCCCTTGTTCTGGACTCCCCCCACCAGAGGAAATAGTTTCTCTCTATCTATCCTATCTACTCCTTTAATCATCTTAAACACCTCAATTAGATCACCCCTTAATCTTCTATACTCGAGAGAATACAAGCCTAGTCTATGCAACCTGTCCTCATAATTTAACCCTTTTAGAACTCAAGAGGAGGAGCAGAGAAGGGGCTGACTTAAATGGAGTAAAATCCTGAAAAGACTCTACCAACATTCAAGAAAGGAAGGGAGATCTGGATTAAAAGGTCCTTTATCAGTAATAGCTCTTTGGGAACATGAAGTACGATTGCAGAGATGTTTGGTGAAGGAGACAAGCTGCATTTCGGGGTAAAATGTCCTCAGAGGCTCCCCAATCTCCCGTCGTAATTTCAGCAAAGAGTCAGTGGAAACCCGAGAGAAAATGGCGTAAACATTTCTTTCAGTCACCTCTCCAGGGGTTCCGCCAATCTCCCACCAAAGGTACGGTGGGGTATCAGGAGAACCCCCGACATTATCATAGAATCAAAGAAAATAGGAGCAAGAGTAGGCCATTCGGCCCTTCGGGCCTGCTCCGCCATTCAAAATGATCATGGCTGATCGTCTAACTCAGTCCCCTGTTCCCGCTTTTTCCCCATATCCCTTGATCCCTTTAGCATTAAGAAATATATCCATCTCCTTCTTGAATACATCTAATGACTTGGTTTCCACTGCCTTCCTATCCCTTAGCCAATTACGTACCCAAGTTACCACCATCTCTCTAATCCCATGTGCTTCTATTTTCTGAACAAGTCTGTTATGTGGAACTTTATCAAATGCCAAATGTTTTGGGGTTTCAGCTCTTACCATGAAAACCCGTCGCCTGATGGAGCAGTCCGCTTTTTTGAGAATTGTACTGGGCCCGAGATACTCGTGGACGAGGAAGAATATTCGGCTCATCTTTGTTCATCTATCTAGAAAACATCCCACAGAACCCCACTGTGGTATCTAATGTTTCGGAAATGATTCCAGGGTTTTAACTTCCACCACTCTATCTGGATATCCACTCTAGGTGCTGATCACTCTCCTGCTTGAACAACTTCTTCCTGATATCAGTTACCTTTCATTAGTTTGAAGCCATGTCCCCATGTACTACACCAACAATTTAATTCAAAGCAATATTCCGAACTAACCTATTCCATAGCATTTACTATTTTATATACAGTCCCCACCATTTAAACCACTCACATTTAAATCGGGCCGTTATTTATATCAGGTAAATGGCGCTAACCAATTTCCATTACCGTTATTGTTAATTACAGAGTTGCCGCTAACGGTGGATGAAGTACGCCGTCTATTTTGGGCAGAAACAGATGTTCAGCAAATTTGCACCTCGTTAAGGTGCAATTACCTTGCATACTTAATCCCCTCGAAGTGATGTTGGGTTACAGATTGCACTGAAATCTTACATGGAAATATCAAGATGTCGTTGCACAGTAACAGGCTAGTCGGCCCGACTGGTCTCCGCATGAGCCTCCTCCGACCCTACTTCATCTCACCCTATCAGCGTACCCTTCTATTCCTTTCTCCCTCGTGTATTTAGCTAGCTTCCCCTTTTACGTTCAAAGTAGCAAAATGAAAGAAGGTTAAACAGCTTCCTCACTCATGCTCGAATAATGGCAAGACCAGATCAAGAACATTACAGTGTTATGCCAGACAGGGGGTGGGACGGTTAGCAACACCAACAGAAAAAGGATTAGATATCCGGGATTCATCATGATAAGAGTTCCAACATAGACTGGACTGGAAGCCAGAGTACTGCAGACGGAGAGGATAAATCGTTCAACACATATAGCAGGCAAATTGCATTAGCACCAGCACGCTCGCTATAAGTGCCGGGGTCTGTGCCTCTATAAGACCACCACAACTTGGATTTATATAGCGCCTTTAACGTAGTAAAACATCCCAAGGCACTTCACAGGGGCGTAATCGGATAAAATTTGACACCAAGCCACATAAGGAGATATTAGGACAGGTGACTTGGTCAAAGAGGTAGGATTTAAGGAGGAACTTAAAGGAGGAGAGAGAGGCGGAGAGGTTGAGGGAGGGAATTCCAGAGCTTAGGGCCCAGGCAGCCGAAGGCACGGCCGCCAATGGTGGGGCGATGGAAATCAGGGATGCGCAAGAGGCCAGAATTGGAGGAGCGCAGAGATCTCGGAGGGTTGCAGGGCTGGAAGAGGTTACAGAGATAGGGAGGGAGGGGGGCGACGCTATGGAGGCCACTCCTATTCACGATAAAAGGGTGCCTGCTTAGAACTGCATGTTTGCGGATGTTAAGCAGCGGCAGGATCGGGCCCAGCTGTGGCAGTGCCTACTGTCAGACATCCTGACCACGCTTACAGATGTAGAATGGTAACTTGGGCAATGTGTCAGAGGGCAGCAGGCACCGGTGAAACCGTACCCTAGCATGAGTCACTGCTTCTGGAGAACGGGGGTCGGTGGAGGGACCTGGAAAGGGTGGGGGGTGGGGGACAAGAGCACAGCTCCTCCTGAACCCCCTCTTTCCAAACTGGGCTTCTAAAAGGATCCCATCAGCCAGCAGAGCAATTTCTCCTCACCACTGGGTCAATATAATTTACAGACCTCTGCATGCGTTTTTTTTAAATGAAAATTACTTGGTTGCACGAGGGTCTTCGATACCCACTCTGGTCGCTGTTTGCACAGAGATTGCTTTATTTCAGTTAAGCATCAACAAGATAGAGTAAAAAAATCAATCCTATGTTAGCGAAACCACAGCTTCCAGCCCTGACACAGCTTCGATCTGCAGTCTGCTCGCAAAAAAGAGCCAGGAACCACTCAAACACCTTCAGCTCTGTGCTTAAAAGGTCAGGTCCATATTATTTATTGGAAAAAGCACAGCTAAATAAGCTCTAAAGTGCAGGAGCTCAAGTCATGTGGATCTCAAATACCTTTCTGCCTCAATTCATTTATCAAGTGCCTCGCTCGTCCTGTCTCTGCGACTAATGAGCTCCACTGTCTGAATTAGAGCCAGATAGGAAAGCTGCCCACTAAACAATTAACCCTTGCAGTCTCACACTGTCTGATCCTATCTGCAACACAGTTGGGCCCTGAACTGAGTGAATCAGGCAGGGTTGGTGCAGGAGCATTAAAAACGCTATGCACCCAAAACAGGCCCACCTCGGGCCGGGACGCAAAAGACAACAACTGAAAATTGGACTTCCAGCCACCCCGATATTGGATCGATCAGTTCCGAATTGCAGAGAGAGGCTGCCCCAATTGCATGTAGGGTTCCACCTGTTCACAGTCCAGTCCTTGGGACACATGCATTAATTGATCAGGCATGGTAGGGAGCAATCTATAATAACAGTGAGAAATGGAACATGCCAAGCGGAATGCCTGATAATGAAGGCGAGATGTGGGAGAGGGTGTTATAGGATGGGATGTAAGAAAGACAAAGGCCCAGAATTTCCTGGATTGGGGCATCTCACGGTGTGTCCCATTAGTTAGACATTTTCCTGCACCCTTCAGCTCAAAAATTTATCGTGCCATAAATTGCCGGAAGTGTGAGCTGATATTGGGTAGAATACTCTCTGGAGTTTAGAAGAATGAGAGGTGATCTTATTGAAACATATAAGATTATGAGGGGGCTTGACAAGGTAGAGGCTGAGAGGTTGTTTCCCCTGGCTGGAGAGTCCAGTACTAGGGGGCATAGTCTCAGGATAAGGGGTCAGCCATTTAAGACTGAGATGAGGAGGAATTTCTTCACTCAGAGGGCGATGAATCTTTGGAATTCTCTACCCCAGAGGGCTGTGGATGCTCAGTCGTTGATTATATTCGAGGCTGAGAGAGATAGATTTTTGGACTCTAGGGGAATCAAGGGATATGGGGATCGGGCGGGAAAGTGGAGTTGAGGTCGAAGATCATCCATGATCTTACTGAATGGCGGAGCAGGCTCGAGGGGCCGTATGGCCTACTCCTGCTCCTATTTCCTATGTTGTTATAACGGTGCAGTGAGTGGAACAGGACATCTGGGAACTTGATGACAAACTGTGTATCTCCTTAACCAACAAGATTAAAGGATTCAAGAAGAAACAGAGGAACGACAGAAAAGAAAATAGGGTGAATTAGAGTCAAATCAGGTACAGAAAGAGAAATAAAGAGAGGGAAAGAAAGATTGGATTAAATGAGAGAAAAAAGAGAGACAGAAAGGAAAAGCAAGAAAAAAAATGTGAAATTTTAAAAATCTCTAACAATTTACTACCTGTAGGAATGAGTCTCTGCAGTTTAAATTGTTCTCTTTCTGGGTCGGAGAGGCCAAGTGGCATTGCAGGAATATAAATCTCATTAAAAAGGTCCTTACGCTGTCAAGTAGCAGCCCTAATTTTCTGTGGCGAGTTTAATGGGTAATTAATGCAGAAATCCAGCAACGTCATGAAACTCACAGAGAAACATAGAAATTAGGAGCAGGAGTAGGCCATTCGGCCCTTCGAGCCTGCTCCGCCATTCAATATCATCGTGGCTGATCCTCTATCTCAAAACCATATTCCCGCTCTCTCCCCTACCCCTTGATGCCTTTTGTGTTGAGAGATCTATCCCACTCATTCTTAAATATATTCAGTGACTTGGCCTCCACAGCCTTCTGTGGTAGAGAATTCCACAGGTTCACCACCCTCTGAGTGAAGAAATTTCTCCTCATCTCAGTCCTAAATGCACCAGTTCAGGCTCGAGTTGTACCTACGTTCAAGAGATGGAAGGACAGTGTGTAACGCACAACAAACTCTTTCTATTCCTCCCAACATTGTGTAGGGTTTTTTTTGAGAACTGGGCACCTAATGGATTTAATCAAAGAGTTACTGAGCGTTCAACAGGGAACTTCGCTCAACATCAGCCCATACTGAACCTGCCCTGGGAGTGTTTGATGGGACAGTGTAGAGGGTGCTTTACTCTGTATCTAACCTGTGCTGTACCTGCCCTGGGAGTGTTTGATGGGACAGTGCAGAGGGAGCTTTACTCTGTATCTAACCCGTGCTGTACCTGCCTTGGGAGTGTTTGATGGGACAGTGCAGAGGGAGCTTTACTCTGTATCTAACCCGTTCTGTACCTGCCCTGGGAGTGCTTGATGGCACAGTGCAGAAGGAGCTTTACTCTGGATCTAACCCGTGCTGTACCTGCCTTGGGAGTGTTTGATGGGACAGTGCAGAGGGAGCTTTACTCTGTATCTAACCCGTTCTGTACCTGCCCTGGGAGTGTTTGATGGGACAGTGTAGAGGGAGCTTTACTGTGTATCTAACCCGTGCTGTACCTGCCCTGGGAGTGCTTGACGGGACAGTGTAGAATCAGTCCTCCTCCATGTTCAGCACCACTTGGAGGAAGCACTGAGGGTAGCAAGGGCACAGAATGTACTCTGGGTGGGGTACTTCAATGTCCATCACCAAGTGTGCCTCGGTAGCACAACTACTGACCGAGCTGGCTGAGTCCTGAAGGACACAGCTGCCAGACTGAGCCTGCGGCAGGTGGTGAGCGAATCAATACGAGGGAAAAACCTGCTTGACCTCGTACTCACCAATCTACCTGTCGCAGATGCATCTGTCCATGACAGTATTGGTAGGAGTGACCACCGCACAGTCCCCGTGGAGAAGAAGCCCCGTCTTCACACTAAGGACACCATCCAACATGTTGTGTGGCACTACCACCGTGCTAAATGGGATAGATTCAGAACAGATCTAGCAGCTCAAAACTGGGCATCCATGAGGCGCTGTAGGCCATCAGCAGCAGCAGAATTGTATTCCAGCACAATCTGTAACCTCATGGCCCGGCATATTCCTCACTCTACCATTACCAACAAGCCAGGGGATCAACCCTGGTTCATTGAGGAGTGTAGAAGAGCATGCCAGGAGCAGCACCAGGCATACCGAAAAATGAGGTGCCAACCTGGTGAAGCTACAACTCGGGATGACATGCATGCTAAACAGCGGAAGCAACATGCTACAGACAGAGCTAAGTGATTCCACAGCCAACGGATCAGATCAAAGCTCTGCAGTCCTGCCACATCCAGTCGTGAATGGTGGTGGACAATTAAACAACTAACGGGAGGAGGAGGAGGCTCTGCAAACATCCCCATCCTCAATGATGGCGGAGTCCAGCACGTGAGTGCAAAAGACTAGATGCAACCATCTTCAGCCAGAAGTGCCGAGTGGATGATCCATCTCGGCCTCCTCCCGATATCCCCACCATGACAGAAGCCAGTCTTCAGCCAATTTGATTCACTCCACATGATATCAAGAAACAGCTGAGCGCACTGGATACAGCAAAGGCTATGGGCCCCGACAGCATCCCGGCTGTAGTGCTGAAGACTTTGGCTCCAGAACTAGCCGCACCTCCAGCCAAACTGTTCCAGTACAGCTACAACACTGGCATCTACCCGACAATGTCCTGTCCACAAAAAGCAGGACAAATCCAATCCGGCCAATTACCGCCCCATCAGCCTACTCTCAATCATCAGCAAAGTGATGGAAGGTGTTGTCGACAGTGCTGTCAAGTGGCACTTACTCACCAATAACCTGCTCACCAATGCTCAGTTTGGGTTCCGCCAGGACCACTCGGCTCCAGACCTCATTACAGCCTTGGTCCAAACATTAACAAAAGAGCTGAATTCCAGAGGTGAGGTGAGAGTGACTGCCCTCGACTTCAAGGCAGCATTTGACCGAGTGTGGCACCAAGGAGCCCCAGGGGGAAAACTCTCCAGTGACTGGAGTCATACCTAGCACAAAGGAAGATGGTAGTGGTTGTTGGAGGCCAATCATCTCAGCCCCAGGACATTGCTGCAGGAGTTCCTCAGGGCAGTGTCCTAGGCCCAACCATCTTCAGCTGCTTCATCAATGACCTTCCCTCCATCATAAGGTCAGAAATGCGGATGTTCGCTGATGATTGCACAGTGTTCAGTTCCATTCGCAACCCCTCAGGTAATGAAGCAGTCCGTGCCCGCATGCAGCAAGACCAGGACAACATCCAGGCTTGGGCTGATAAGTGGCAAGTAACATTCGCACCAGACAAGTGCCAGGCAATGATCATCTCCAACAAGAGAGAGTCTAACCACCTCCCCTTGACATTCAACGGCATTACCATCGCCAAATCCCCCACCATCAACATCCTGGGGGTCACCATTGACCAGAATCTTAACTGGACCAGCCAAATAAATACTGTGGCTACAAGAGCAGGTCAGAGGCTGTATATTCTGTGGCGAGTGACTCACCTCCTGACTCCCCAAAACCTTTCCACCGTCTACAAGGCACAAGTCAGGAGTGTGATGGAATACTCTCCACTTGCCTGGATGAGTGCAGCTCCAACAACACTCAAGAAGCTCGACACCATCCAGGACAAAGCAGCCCCCTTGATTGGCACCCCATCCACCACCCTAAACATTCACTCCCTTCACCACCAGCGCACTGTGGCTGCAGTGTGTACCATCCACAGGATGCACTGCAGCAATTCGCCAAGGCTTCTTCGACAGCACCTCCCAAACACACGACCTCTACCACCTAGAAGGACAAGGGCAGCAGGTGCATGGGAACAACACCACCTGCATGTTCCCCTCCAAGTCACACACCATCCCGACTTGGAAATAAATTGCCGTTCCTTCATCGTCGCTGGGTCAAAATCCTGGAACTTCCTTCCTAACAGCACTGTGGGAGAACCTTCACCTCACGGACTGCAGCGGTTCAAGAAGGCGGCTCACCACCACCTTCTCAAGGGCAATTAGGGATGGGCAATAAATGCCAGCTATGCCAGCGATGCCCACATCCCATGAACAATTAAAAAAAAAGAGCTTTACTCTGTACCTAACCCATGCTATACCTGCCCTGGGAGTGTCTGACAGGACAGTGTGGAGGGAGCTTTACTCTGTATTTAACCTGTGCTGAACCTGCCCTGGGAGTGTTTGACGGGACAGTGTAGAGGGAGCTTTACTCTGTATCTAACCCGTGCTGTACCTGCCCTGGGAGTGTTTGACGGGACAGTGTAGAGGGAGCTTTACTCTGTATCTAACCCATGCTATACCTGCCCTGGGAGTGTCTGACAGGACAGTGCAGAGGGAGCTTTACTCTGTATCTAACGTGTGCTGTACCTGGCCTGGGAGTGTTTGATGGGACAGTGTAGAGGGAGCTTTACTCTGTATCTAACCCATGCTGTACCTTCCCTGGGAGTGTTTGACGGGACAGTGTTAAGGGAGCTTTACTCTGTATCTAACCCTTGCTGTACCTGCCCTGGGAGTGTTTGACGGGACAGTGTAGAGGGAGCTTTACTCTGTATCTAACCCGTGCTGTACCTGCCCTGGGAGTGTTTGATGGGACAGCGTAGAGTGAGCTTTACTCTGTATCTAACCCGTGCTGTACCTGCCCTGGGAGTGTTTGATGGGACAGTGTAGAGGGAGCTTTACTCTGTATCTAACCTGTGCTGTACCTGCCCCGGGGAGTGTTTGATGGGACAGTGTAGAGGGAGCTTTACTCTGTATCTAACCCTGTACCTGCCCTGGGAGTGTTTGACGGGACAGTGTAGAGGGAGCTTTACTCTGTATCTAACCCTGTACCTGCCCTGGGAGTGTTTGACGGGACAGTGTAGAGGGAGCTTTACTCTGCATCTAACGTGTGCTGTACCTGCCCTGGAGTGTTTGATGCGACAGTGTAGAGGGAGCTTTACTCTGTATCTAACCCATGCTGTACCTTCCCTGGGAGTGTTTGACGGGACAGTGTTAAGGGAGCTTTACTCTGCATCTAACCCTTGCTGTACCTGCCCTGGGAGTGTTTGACGGGACAGTGTAGAGGGAGCTTTACTCTGTATCTAACTTTGAACCTGCTTTGGGAGTGTTTGACGGGACAGTGTAGAGGGAGCTTTACTCTGTATCTAACCTGTGCTGTACCTGCCCTGGGAGTGTTTGATGGGACAGTGTAGAGGGAGCTTTACTCTGTATCTAACCCGTGCTGTACCTGCCCTGGGAGTGTTTGATGGGACAGTGTAGAGGGAGCTTTACTCTGTATCTAACCCGTGCTGTACCTGACCCTGGGAGTGTTTGACGGGACAGTGTAGAGGGAGCTTTACTCTGTATCTAACCCGTGCTGTACCTGCCCTGGGAGAGTTTGATGGGACAGTGTAGAGTGAGCTTTACTCTGTATCTAACCCGTGCTGTACCTGCCCTGGGAGTGTTTGACGGGACAGTGTAGAGGGAGCTTTACTCTGTATCTAACCCATGCTATACCTGCCCTGGGAGTGTCTGACAGGACAGTGCAGAGGGAGCTTTACTCTGTATCTAACGTGTGCTGTACCTGGCCTGGGAGTGTTTGATGGGACAGTGTAGAGGGAGCTTTACTCTGTATCTAACCCATGCTGTACCTTCCCTGGGAGTGTTTGACGGGACAGTGTTAAGGGAGCTTTACTCTGTATCTAACCCTTGCTGTACCTGCCCTGGGAGTGTTTGACGGGACAGTGTAGAGGGAGCTTTACTCTGTATCTAACCCGTGCTGTACCTGCCCTGGGAGTGTTTGATGGGACAGCGTAGAGTGAGCTTTACTCTGTATCTAACCCGTGCTGTACCTGCCCTGGGAGTGTTTGATGGGACAGTGTAGAGGGAGCTTTACTCTGTATCTAACCTGTGCTGTACCTGCCCCGGGGAGTGTTTGATGGGACAGTGTAGAGGGAGCTTTACTCTGTATCTAACCCTGTACCTGCCCTGGGAGTGTTTGACGGGACAGTGTAGAGGGAGCTTTACTCTGTATCTAACCCTGTACCTGCCCTGGGAGTGTTTGACGGGACAGTGTAGAGGGAGCTTTACTCTGTATCTAACGTGTGCTGTACCTGCCCTGGAGTGTTTGATGCGACAGTGTAGAGGGAGCTTTACTCTGTATCTAACCCATGCTGTACCTTCCCTGGGAGTGTTTGACGGGACAGTGTTAAGGGAGCTTTACTCTGCATCTAACCCTTGCTGTACCTGCCCTGGGAGTGTTTGACGGGACAGTGTAGAGGGAGCTTTACTCTGTATCTAACTTTGAACCTGCTTTGGGAGTGTTTGACGGGACAGTGTAGAGGGAGCTTTACTCTGTATCTAACCTGTGCTGTACCTGCCCTGGGAGTGTTTGATGGGACAGTGTAGAGGGAGCTTTACTCTGTATCTAACCCGTGCTGTACCTGCCCTGGGAGTGTTTGATGGGACAGTGTAGAGGGAGCTTTACTCTGTATCTAACCCGTGCTGTACCTGACCCTGGGAGTGTTTGACGGGACAGTGTAGAGGGAGCTTTACTCTGTATCTAACCCGTGCTGTACCTGCCCTGGGAGTGTTTGATGGGACAGTGTAGAGTGAGCTTTACTCTGTATCTAACCCGTGCTGTACCTGCCCTGAGAGTGTTTGATGGGACAGTGTAGAGGGAGCTTTACTCTGTATCTAACCCTGTACCTGCCCTGGGAGTGTTTGACGGGACAGTGTAGAGGGAGCTTTACTCTGTATCTAACCCTATACCTGCCCTGGGAGTGTTTGACGGGACAGTGTAGAGGGAGCTTTACTCTGTATCTAACCCTGTATCTGCCCTGGGAGTGTTTGATGGGACAGTGTAGAGGGAGCTTTACTCTGTATCTAACCCTGTACCTGCCCTGGGAGTGTTTGATGGGACAGTGTAGAGGGAGCTTTACTCTGTATCTAACCCGTGCTGTACCTGCCCTGGGAGTGTTTGATGGGACAGTGTAGAGGGAGCTTTACTCTGTATCTAACCCGTGCTGTACCTGAGCCGGGAGTGTTTGACGGGACAGTGTAGAGGGAGCTTTACTCTGTATCTAACCCTGTACCTGCCCTGGGAGTGTTTGATGGGACAGTGTAGAGGGAGCTTTACTCTGTATCTCACCCTGTACCTGACCCGGGAGTGTTTGATGGGACAGTGTAAAGGGAGCTTTACTCTGTATCTAACCCTGTACCTGCCCTGGGAGTGTTTGATGGGACGGTGTGGAGGGAGCTTTACTCTGTATCTAACCCGTGCTGTACCTGACACGGGAGTGTTTGACGGGACGGTGTAGAGGGAGCTTTACTCTGTATCTAACCCTGTACCTGCCCTGGGAGTGTTTGACGGGACAGTGTGGAGTGAGCTTTACTCTGTATCTAACCCTGTACCTGCCCTGGGAGTGTTTGATGGGACGGTGTAGAGTGAGCTTTACTCTGTATCTAACCCGTGCTGTACCTGACCCTGGGAGTGTTTGATGGGACAGTGTAGAGGGAGCTTTACTCTGTATCTAACCCTGTACCTGACCCGGGAGTTTTTGATGTGACAGTGTAGAGGGAGCTTTACTCTGTATCTAACCCGTGCTGTACCTGCCCTGGGAGTGTTTGATGGGACGGTGTAGAGGGAGCTTTACTCTGTATCTAACCCTGTACCTACCCTGGGAGTGTTTGACGGGACAGTGTGGAGGGAGCTTTACTCTGTATCTAACCCTGTACCTGCCCTGGGAGTGTTTGATGGGACGGTGTAGAGTGAGCTTTACTCTGTATCTAACCCGTGCTGTACCTGACCCTGGGAGTGTTTGATGGGACAGTGTAGAGGGAGCTTTACTCTGTATCTAACCCTGTACCTGCTCTGGGAGTGTTTGATGGGACAGTGTAGAGGGAGCTTTACTCTGTATCTAACCCTGTACCTGCCCTGGGAGTGTTTGATGGGACAGTGTAGAGGGAGCTTTACTCTGTATCTAACCCGTGCTGTACCTGCCCTGGGAGTGTTTGTTGGGACGGTGTAGAGGGAGCTTTACTCTGTATCTAACCCTGTACCTACCCTGGGAGTGTTTGATGGGACAGTGTAGAGGGAGCTTTACTCTGTATCTAACCCGTGCTGTACCTGCCCTGGGAGTGTTTGATGGGACGGTGTAGAGGGAGCTTTACTCTGTATCTAACCCTGTACCTACCCTGGGAGTGTTTGATGGGACGGTGTAGAGGGAGTTTCACTCTGTATCTAACCCTGTACCTGACCTGGGATGCTTGATGCTGACACATTAGCAGAAATGTGCTCCAATCAGTGGCACCAACATCCCTGAAATTGATGGGCACAAAAACAAAATCACCATAAAATATAGAATCATAGAATCGTTACAGCACAGAACGAGGCTACTCAGCCCATCGAGCCTGTGCCAGCTCTTTGTAAGGGCAATCGAGTTAGTCCCATTCCCCCGCTCTTTTCCCGTAGCCCTGCAAAATAGAATATTGAAACAATTTCTCCAATTAACAATAAATATAAAACATGATCAGGTGCTGTCTCATTTGCTCTGGGTGAGGAGATATTTTCGGAGTGCCCTGAGCCTGCAGTTTTGGGGAACCAGTTGTGGTTTCCAAATGTAGGTAAACATTTCCCTCTGGTGTTCGCTTGCAGTATTGCATGCAACGTTGGCTTCGGTCTATTTTATTGAAACATTAATGGAAAGAGACCAGTATTAAAAGTGTATGCTGGGCTGTTGTGCAATGAATTTCAAAAGGAGTAGTTGAAGATCTTACTTCACTGGGCTAAGTCATCAAATGTCCATAATTAAACACCACAAGAGAAATCTCATTCAGAGTCTTATGGCCAATTACTTGCCCCGAGGCTCATATGGTAATGAGCAGTGCAGGACAGTGGTATCTGAACAGAATGAAGCCATCATTATCAGCACTCACTGTCTGGACTCACATCAGTAGAATGTTCATGGGAAAGCACCTGTGGGAGAGGTGACATCAGGAGAGGGAGAGAGACAAACGGTGCCCAGTAGTGAGAAATGAGCTTGTCTTGACTATTTAAAAGGTACCACCTCATCTAAGTTTGCAGATTTTTTTATTCTACACGTGATCACAGCCCAGTGTGTCCCCTGAGCTCCCAAAGGCCCAACAGGTCGTTAATTTAAAGTAAATTTCTTTCTCTACGGGAGAACGAGATGTAAAACCTTTCAGGCCCGATCAAAATTTCTGAAATACGAGGAAAAGAGGGATGGGACATAATCTAAGGGAATTGGTCGAGTGTTCCTGCCCGTTAGCCTGCGTTGAAACTTTACTCTTAATCAACGGGGAGCATTAGCGAGGCAATGGGGCTGGGCTGCGATGTGATGCAATTAGCGGGCACAGATAAGGGGCTGATGTGACAAATGAAGCTTTTCAGAAACTCACTAGTGTTTTCTCACAGCTGTCACTTGCGGCCTTGGTTTGTAAAAGACACTCAGCCCAAACACACACGGTGTAGTGAGAGCATTCACTGCCTTTTGATAAGAACATAAGAACATAAGAAATAGGAGCAGGAGTAGGCCAATCGGCCCCTCGAGCCTGCTCCGCCATTCAATAAGATCATGGCTGATCTGATCCTAACCTCAAATCTAAATTCATGTCCAATTTCCTGCCCGCTCCCCGTAACCCCTAATTCCCTTTGCTTCTAGGAAACTGTCGATTTCTGTTTTAAATTTATTTAATGATGTAGCTTCCACAGCTTCCTGGGGCAGCAAATTCCACAGACCCACTACCCTCTGAGTGAAGAAGTTTCTCCTCATCTCAGTTTTGAAAGAGCATCCCCTTATTCTAAGATTATGCCCCCTAGTTCTAGTTTCACCCATCCTTGGGAACATCTTTACCGCATCCACCCGATCAAGCCCCTTCACAATCTTATATGTTTCAATAAGATCGCCTCTCATTCTTCTGAACTCCAATGAGTAGAGTCCCAATCTACTCAACCTCTCCTCATATGTCCGCCCCCTCATCCCCGGGATTAACCGAGTGAACCTTCTTTGTACTGCCTCAAGAGCAAGTATGTCTTTTCTAAAGATAGGATTACTGAATTCAGATTGGCACTGAGCAGAGGTGTCATTCAATGAAGGAGACGGGAGGTCATGATTTACAGATAGCCCGAATGATACAACTTAACATATCAGACACTTCTCGGGGGGATTTTAACTCCCCCCGATCGGTGGGAAGGGAGCGGGGGAGCAGTTAAAATGCAGCGGCTCCATTTCCCGGTCCGTTCCCTCCGATTCCCCATTTTAACACTGCTGGACTTTGGCGGGAGCCTCATTAATAAATGTAAATTCGGGTCGCATGACATACAGGGGACCCCAATGGCATTTTAGCCCACTCCTGAGTGGGGAATGCACGCTCTCGGGAAGCTATCAGGAAGCCAGCGAGGCCACTGAAAGCAAGTGGAAGAAACTTTCCTTCGTGGGGTCAGGAGGGCGGGAGTGTTCCTCCGAACCCCACAAGCAAAGTCTGGGCCTCTGCTGCCACGGGCTTCCCCCTCTCCCTCCCCAGCCGCGAGGCCCTCGGAACGCCCCCATCTCGGCTTTCCCGATCTTCACCCACCCAGCCGTCGGCCAGCTGCTGCTTTCTGCCCAAATCAGCGGGCATCTGACCAGCCGCATTCAAACGCAGCGGCAGTTACAATCTGCTGGGCCTCTGACTCAAATACCCTGGCCAGAATGTCCGACACACCACTTGGGAATTAAAAATTGGGCCTTTTATGGGGTTGTGTTTTATTGTGGCACATTTTTTTCTGGTCACAGGTAACGCAGGGAAAGTTACCACCATGCTCCAAAATCTCCAAGCCGAACCATTCGATAATTGTTCACCATCTCCTTGTGTGCCCTTGCCCCATGGGGATTCACCCCACTTACCCAAGAGCCAAGACTTAGGGACCTCCATGTGTGACCAGGAGTATATAGAGTTTCTAGCACAGAAACAGGCCATTCGACTCAACTGGTCCATGCCGGTGTTTGTGCTCCACACGAGCCTTCTCCCTCCCTACTTCATCTCACTCTATCAACATATCCTTCTATTCCTTTCTCCCTCATGTGTTTATCTAGCTTCCCCTTAAAGGCATCTATGCTATTCGCCTCAACTACTCCTTGTGGTAGCTCATTCCACATTCTAACCTAGTACAACTAGGGCTTAATCAGCTAAATCTACGAATCTTACGAGCACAGAGCGCTCAGTCTTCTGCCTGTTTGTCGAACGAGGACCAACCTGCCCATTGGGGTTATCTGGAGTGGAATGGAAAAACCCCAGCCACCAACGATGGCTGTATCCCTCCAAGTCTGGTCAATAAGTTGCTTAATCATAAACATTTGTTTGGTCTCCATTCCTGAGTCTGCCAATGACTTGGTTCCTGTCTCCTACCACAAGGAGCATCATCTTGGAACTAACTTTATCTGTAAGAGACCCACTTAGCGTGGGACCAAGATCAAACCCCACTTGTGGCAATACACACTGGTACAGTCCCTCCAATCCTTCTCGTACACTGCTCATAATGGAACCATGCTGGATCCCCTGAGGGATCTTCTGATAACTGTACTGTCCAATGTTGTACAAAGTCCTGTAGACCAGAAGATCCCAGCTCCATTTCTTGTCTGATTCCACCTGATCCTGATAGCGACCCAGCAAGCCTTGCCGGAAAGTGCAATTGTTGGGCTAAGTAAGATATTTCCTTGTTGTTTGAAAGACATGAATTGAGCTTTCAGCACATTGTTGAGGAAGATAGTGTATGAATTACATGGACAAAATAGTGACGTTGCTTTAAACAGAAGAATTTGTTTCTTGCAACTTTATTCATTACCATCTTCACCTGCTCAGTCTGGACAGAGTATGCTCCGGATCTCAATTAAACAATTAAACCACACAGTTCCATCAAGTGTTTGATAGTTTATGTAATAACTAGACTCTGAAATTCGACCGCTGATCTGCCAGACTCCCACTGTAACTTCAGCAGGAGTCCATTGGAATGGTCACAAATTCAGCAGGGTCCCCACTCTGGGTTGAAGTTTCTGGGGTGGTCTTGTGGGGGAAGAGCTGCCACAAGGCCACCAGTGTAAGAGGATGGGGGCCGGGGGCTCAATAAGTAGGGTGCCCCCTCTGGTGAGACGAGGCCTACCTCGCCAGCAGGGGTGTTTGTGGGGCCCACTTGGGAGAACCAGGCCAAGATCACGACCCCCATAGATGAGGACTGAACGTATATTTTACAAGGGCCCTCTGACACAGAGGGGGGCAGTCTCCTCCCCTTTCCAGGGGGGGGGGGCGTTGAGCTTGCGGACTCAGTGCTGGTCTGGCAAGCATTTCCAGCCTCTTTTGCTCGGGGGAGGGGGGGAGTGGGGAGCAAACCCCAAACCTGCTCCCCAAACTGTCAAAACCCTGCTACACACAGCCCATCCCCCTTACCCTGCAAATTGTAGCAGGTTCAGCGGCAGAGACCACGGGGTGTGCGGATTCGGTACCTCGCCGATTTCTCGGGCTCTAAGTCCACTCGTTTCTGCAGACATCGTCTCCTTGCTGGATTAGTGTCACACAGACGCTGTTTGCCCTCCGATACCTCGCCACAGCAGCCACTGCATGTCCCCGCGGTTGGATAGCCTGACAGAGTCGCATCACAGCCGAGCTGAATCTTGTTCTCAGTAGATATCCATCTCCAGCAGGGTTCAATGGATAGGAACATAGGAACAGGAGAACCCCTCGAGCCTGTTCCACCATTCAATTAGGTCAAAGCTGATCTGTATCCTTACTCCATCCACTCACCCTGGTTCTGTAACCCTTAATACCCTTGCCTAACAAAAATCCATCAATCTCAGCTTTGAAATGTTCAATTTTCAATCAGGAGCACAAACCCTGGTCGATTTTTCTTGACCCAAGCCAAGATCAACTAACTCAACACAGACCGAGGACTGAACCTGTCCGAGCTAGATATGGGTCAGCCACCGACTGGATAAACTTTCCCAGCCATTGGAGAAGCTGCAACAATGAGTTTTAAATGACTTGTTTTTCACATTTACAGATCACTGGCCACCAACGACATTGTGTACTTGGGGCTTACCTTTCAGGTCAAGGTTCCTGGCACCATTCGAATGTTGGGTAACTGTCCTCGAGTCAATCTTGAGTGTATGGACGTTGTTTGGATCTCGCGAAACCATCACATTGTGCCACTGGTTGTCATTTATGGGCTTGTCCGAGTTCCCCTTCATCAGGGAGGGACCATTCCCCAGGTCAAACACATAATGCAGGTACCTGTTAAAAGGAAACGGTATTAGGACTCAGGCAGGCCTTCAAGAAACTTCCCATCCACGTCGTTTCATAACAACAACACCTCACATTTATACAGCGGTCTTTACAATAGTAAAACGTCCCAAGGCGCTTCACAGTAGCGTTATCAATTAAAATTTGACATTGAGCCACAAAAGGAGATATTAGGACAGGAGACCAAAAGCTTGGTCAAAGAGGTAGGTTTTAAGGAGGGTCTTAAAGGAGGAGAGAGAGGCGGAGAGGCGCAAGAGGCCAGAATTGGAGGAGCGCAGAGATCTCGGAGGGTTGTGGGGCTGGAGGAGGTTACAAAGATCGGGATGGTATTCCCTCCTGAAGAGTACTTTACATGCATAGATTTTTATCTGGGAATGTCCCTTTTTGAGGTAGGGGAAGTTTCCTCTGATCTTCAAAACAACAATCTTCCTATTCTCATCAAACCTCCTCCCCTGGGAAAAAAAATTCATACGGGATTGTTTGCAATGATTTAATTTCCAGTTGAAATTGGTGTCTATATAATCTAGGCTGACACTCCAGTGTGCCTCATTGTTGGAGGTGCCATCCTTCGGATGAGACATTAAATCAAGACCTTACCTTCCTGGCTGTCGAAGATCCCATGGCGAAGAAATACAGCAAGGTTTTAGTGTTTGAGGATGGGCAACGTCCCTTCCTCAACTGAAACCAGCAGAAAACAAATGAACTGGTCATTCATCTCACTGCTGTCTTGGGGATCTTCCTGTGCGTAAACTGGGGGATGTGTTTGCCTATATAACAGTGATTGAAATTCAAAGTAACTCAGTGGCTTGCAAGCTCTTTGTGATTTTTTTGAGATGAAATGAGGTGCTTTATAAATGCAAGTCTGTGGTCTTAAAATTAATTTTTTCTACTTCTATTCTTCACGGGCCTCAGCGGTTGATGTTGGCACCATATTCACCACAGCAGAGACAAATCCTCTCCTCACCCACTGTCCATCACCACACATTTTCCAGCAAGGCTCAATGAATGGACAGTGAGCAGAAGTGGGAACGCTGGTTGATTTATCCCTTCCATAACTCAGGGTCACTCAGGCAAAATGTAGCAACCAAATTATTGCCCTGGATAAGATAATCTATCGCTGTGTAGTGCAGGGATTGAACCTGGGAGCTACTGGGCCATATATGCCTCGCATCACAACATGCAGTGGATCTATCCACTAACCCACTGCAGGAGCCCCTACCCGAAAAGAAACTAATACACCAGCAGTAGGTTTGACCCCTGCACGTACTGGGCGGCACCTTGAGATGTCCTGAGAACGTGAAAGGCAATGGAAGTCTCTCTTTTTTTCCTTTACTAGACCAGCATTGAACATGGGTAGACTAAGAAAAACACAGCATTTTAGACACATACAGCATGAATTTGCACAGGGTTCTCCCAGTATCCCACTGTTTATGCCATTTCTCCCAGGCTTCCGCCAACCTTACTGCAAGAAATTGGGAGGACCCTGTGGAACTTTCAGGCCATACTGACCCAACTCTAAAGAACAGGAATTAATCCCTCACTACATGATTTTGAATGCATTTGGGCAACATTTCTGTCTGCTATTAAACGTCACAATTTTGTGTTTCCCAAACTGACATTTTTTGGTCGTTGGGGGGTGGTTCAGTATCTCCGACCACTCCCATAGGTCCCATAGAGTGCTCTCACTTGCCCAGATATAGGGTTACATTTGCACCATGCCCAGCACTGTATTTTGCCTTACTGGTATTACTGGATGCCCTCAGGTGACCTTCCTTGACTTTGGAAGGTGACAAAATAAACCCTTCACTCGACTATAACTTGGGTTTTAAATGACAAACACATTTATTAAATAGTAGCAGCCATGCATGGCAGAGTTTACGGCCATTATTAAGTTCAACTATCTCAAGTAGAAAGCAACAAATAGTCGCAACAATAATGTAGATAATATTGACGTTGGGTAGCCTACCCCGCACCCACCCCTCACTGTCTACAGAAGCTTTCTGCTTCACCCTCTCTCTCTCTCTCTCTCTCCGAAAGCTTCAAACAGACTCGCCAATTTGAAAGCTGAGAAATGCATTCAAAATGCCAGGGACCATGCAAATTTAAATAACTGTCTATTGAACTCCAAAATAGCAGCCAAATATATATTTGAAATAACTCCATTACTGTTTTCATTTGAATTGAGTGGCTTAACTTCTTGTCAGGCACCTCACTCAGACAAGTGATTCATTGCAACTATTATAACAAAATAAACTAGACATTTTCCTCTGTGAAATACTTAACTCCTTATGTATCATGACAGAACTAAGAAAGCCATATCATCCCACATCCTAGAAATAAGAAAGAACCTGTATTTCTACAGTGCCTTTCACGACCTCAGGACGCCCCAAAGTGCTTTACAGTCAATTAAGCACTTTTGAAGTGTGGTCACTGTTGTAATGTAGGAAAGACAGAAGCCACATTTTTTTCACAGCAAGATCCCACAAACAACTGTCGGTGATGTCGGGTGAGGGATAAATATCAGCCAGGACACCAGGGAGAACTCCCCAGGTCTTCTTCCAGTTGTACCGTGGGATCTTTTATGTCCACCCGAGAGGGCAGATAGGGCCTCGGTTTATCAACACCAAATCACTGAACTTCAGGCAGGTAAAATTTTGGTTGGCCCGATATGAAGTGCAGATTCTCTCCCAAAGGGCCACCTGCCACTTACCCAAGTCCAAAGGGACAATTTCCAGGTTTGCAAGAGCCTAAGCCCAAGCAGGAGTTTAACTAGCTAAAAGTACACAGCTTACAAGCATAGGGCACTGGTAAGCCATCGCCTACGTGTCCAGTCAGGATCACCCTGCTCATCAGGATATTGGATTACTACGTTATTCAGAGAATCCCAGCTTCCAGTCAACAGGTCTAGTTCTCCAGGTAACAACTAATTCAATCACCAACAGTGCCCTGGAATTCTATGGACTTACCTTGCTCCAGTATTGGATTGGGGCAAAGATTGGCATTAAAACAAAAGAGCTGCTATGCAATCGATGGGCCAAATGGTCTACTCCTAGACTGTTGGAGTCTAGCTACCTGGTCCCAAGATACCATCTCTTAATACCCCTTCATCACTTTCTCTGCCAAACATCCATCTAGTTTTCCCTCTAGAATTTCTTGACACTAACTAAACAGACATGGCTTTGTTATACCCTGTCTAATTAACATTTATAAGTTCAATACGTAACTTTGTAAAGGACATGAATAAATTAAGCAGGAACATTATACCACGCAAAACAAATCTATTATTCTTCTCTTAAAATGTAGATCTATGTTCCTTCAAGGCAGAATGTCTAATTCCTGTTAAATAAACACTGCGGGTGTTCATACTGAGTACAATTAAGGGACTGCAGATATTCTGGCTCCAGTATTTTGTGTTCCCGGAGAGATCCTTTGTTTATGCTTTTTGTTGGAAGTGTGACAGAAATTTAAATGTGACAGACAGGAGCTATGTTTTATACCTAACTCTTTATAATATTGTGGACAAGTAAAAAAGTTAAAATGTTATTTCAACCTCCAACAACTCAAAAAAGGGCACACTTGGACTATTACTGGACATCCTACCTTGAAAATAACATTAAAGGGAACAGACAATAATAACCGAAGGATTTCCGGAGTTAAGTTACAAAGAGGGGCTTATGGAACTGCACTTATTATCTTTGGAGAAAAACAGATCGACATGTTGGGATGGGGAGAAATTGAGCCTTTAAAATAAGGATGGATTTAACTTGATTTCTTATCAGAGAACTGTTAGATATAAATACAAAATTAAACCTCAAGTAAGATTAAATATTAAAATTCCCCCAACACTGTAGCACTTGAATATACTTGAACCATTCACTGTGACCGATGCTTCATTCAAGTTCTGCCAGAACCACTCGGCTCCAGACCTCACCGCAGCCTTGATCCAGACATGGATGCAAGAACTGAATACCAGAGGTGCAGTGAAAGTGGTTGTCCTCAGTGCCAGAGTGGCATCTGACCAAGTATGGCAGCAAGAAGCCCTTGCAAAACTGAGGTCAATAGGGAGTAGGGCGGCGGTCAAAAGAAAAACCCTATAGTGATTGGAGTCGTACAGAGATAGATTGTCGCGGTTGGCAGAGGCTAGTCATCGCAGCCCAAGGAATGTCACGGCCAACCCGTCCGCACCCCCGCCCGGAATTGCTTGCCCTTCCTTGTCTGAGGATAACATGTCCAGCTTGGTGTCAGAGCCTCCCCTCCCCTCCCCTCGCCTGTGAACGCTGGAACAGTACTTTCTTGTAAACAAGAGAAAGCACAGCCACCTGACTTTCAATCACAGCGTCACTGAGTGCTCCACCATCAGTATCCTGCGGGTTACCATTGACCAGAAGCTTAACTTGACTAACCCTATCAACACTGTGGCTACAAGAGCAGGGCAGAGACTGAGTATTGCCTGATGAGCGGCTCACCTCCTGATCCCACAAAGCCTCTCCAGCACCTACGAGACTCAGCCAGGTGTGTGCTGGAACACCCACCACTCACCTGAATGGGTGCAGCCACAGCAGCACTCATGAACCGCAATATCCGGGACACTTGATCGGTGCCCCTGACATTGGACTAGACCACTGTGACTGCAGAATGCATGATCTACAGGATGCACTACAGCAACACACCGAGGTCCCTTCGACAGCACCTCCTTCCCCTCTGACCTCCACAATCAAAAAGGGCAAGAGCAGTAATATTGTGGGAACACCATCACCTTGCAGATCCCCCCCAAGACATCCTGACTTGCAAATAATGCCGTTCTTCCCATGGTCGCTAGGTTAATATCCTGAAATTCCCTTCCTAACATCACCTCACGGACTGCAGCGATTTAAGAGGAAGGCTTACCGCCACCTTCTCAGGGCAACAAGGCTGGGCAGTAAATGTGGCCTCATGCACATCCTGAGAGCAAATAAAGTATCACACCCTCACTGTAACACTGACATACCCCACACGCCTCTCTGTTGTACTGATATACTCCACACTCAATAACACTTTCCAATACACCCTCCATTCTTCAACATGGAGGAGAATATTTAGTCCTTTTAGTTTGCTTTAATAATCTGCATTTGCTTTAATAATCTGCATTTACCACATTCGTAACCTGACTCCGAGAGCACAGACAGGTGTAAAATGCAGGCAGTGTCTATGATAGAACCAGATTCAATCCCTCTGTGTTCACAGTTACAACCCTGAATTTTTCCAGGTGAAATTCTGCCATCCCTCTATGTTCACAGTTACAACCCTGAATTTTTCCAGGTGAAATTCTGCCATCCCTCTATGTTCACAGTTCCAACCCTGAATTTTTCCAGGTGAAATTCTGCATTCTTAAAATATAACAGTATAAGCCCTCTCTGAATCTGAGAATTAACAGCGCACTTTTCAGTTTTCCCCCCTTCTTTCTTGAAGGTACTGATTTTTCTAGGCGCCCAATTCCACATGAACCGACAGCCCTCCAGAACCACACCTAATTGGCAAATGTTCCATTGGTGAAGTATTTACGGTCTAATAGCCTGGCAACTGGCAGCTTTTAGACCATGATTGGGAGGTCTTCATCACAGCTGAGGAACATCACCGATTTGCTGCTTCTCCCCGCTTCTGGTCCAGGATTATTGAAGTCAAACCTAAAGGTGACCTGCTCTTCCAATAGACATCGGCTAATTCAGGAGGAGGCCATCGAGCCTGTTCTGCCGTTCAATTAGATCATGGCTGATCTGATTCTAACTCCATCTACCAGCCTTGGTTCCGTAACCCTTAATACCCTCACCCAACAAAAATCTTATCAATCTCAGTTTTGAAATTTTCAATTCACCCCCAGCCTCAACAGCTTTTTGGGGGGAGAGAGTTCCAGATTCCCACTCCCCTTTGTGTGAAGAAATTCTTCCTGACATCACCCCTGAACGGCCTGGCTCTAATTTTAAGGTTATGCCCCCTTGTTCTGGACGCCCCCCCCCCCGCACCAGAAGAAAGGTTTCTCTCTATCTACCCTGTCAGAGATCAAGCCATAGACATTCTGCATAGAAACATAGAAAATAGGAACAGGAGTAGGCCATTCGGCCCTTCGAGCCTGCTCCGCCATTCATTATGATCATGGCTGATCCTCTATCTCAATACCATATTCCCGCTCTCTCCCCATACTCCTTGATGCCTTTTCTGTCTAGAAATCTATCTAGCTCCTTCTTAAATATATTCAGTGACTTGGCCTCCGCAGCCTTCTGTGGTAGGGAATTCCACAGGTTCACCACCCTCTGAGTGAGGAAATTTCTCCTCCTCTCAGTCCTAAATGTCCTACCCCATATCCTGAGACTGTGTTCGGCATGACTTGGTTCACATCAGGAGGTGAGTTGACCCATTATGTCGTGAGGGGAGCATTTAGGTACCCACTGCCCCTCATTGCTCAGGGACCTTTCCTGATTAGGCCAGATGCAACAGCCAAGAATTGTACCCACCCTTTAACGAGCTCCACCACAATGAAGTCGTTGCCATCTCCACTGTTGTAAAGGATCAAGCCGTCTATGGCTGTGGTCTTAAACTGGAAGAACAAATGCATGGAAGTGTACGCCTGAAGCGTGGCCAGCGCCAGGTAACTGGACTTGGTTTTGAATGTCACAGGATCCGCGATGATGTCCCTCATGCCGAAGAAGGCATTCAGCTCGCAGTAACTGATGTCACCATTCTTGCAGAGGTCAATGTAGTGCATCCCGTTGAAGTCGAGGCTCTGCAGGTGGCCGATGAAGTTGGAGGGAACGATGGAGATGAATCGCTTCTCCGTCATTATGCCAGTTTCGATGTTGTGGAACTCCAGTCTGGTGTGATCTCCGGCCATTTGCCCTAAAACGACAAACACGTTTTAGAAAAAGCATTTGGGAGCAGGAGCAGCAAGGTTTCTTTTCAACTTAACTGCATCTCAAAGCACCTCAATAAAGTTGCAGTCCAAATCTGTATAGCGTCTGGAACCCACCTGCAGATCTACTGGATGGCTTATAGTGTACCAAAGCCTATTTCGGGTGGGGCCTATTTGGAATATGCTAACTGGAGTCCTACTGTGCTCCGAGGATGCTGATGCAATTGAGACACCAATGGGTGGAGCATGCACCATACACACACCACCCACTGGTACTAGGCATTGAGCGGCCTAACCAGGAGTTCTTAAGGGGACCGCTGCAGGCCACTCAGGAAAAGGCAAGTTGTTTTGTAAGACTTTTGAGGTACCAGAACGACCATGAATGGACCCCCAGAAATCTTGCAGCCCACTGCCAGCCCTCATCGACAATACTGAAAAGAGGCCTGGCCCTCAAAATGGCTCGGGCCTCTTGGCAGGGACTTCAGGCACAAGTGCCACCCGTCCACAGTTTATATCAACCCCAGGAAGTCAGGTGTTCCACATTCTGGCAGGGGCCAGCAATAATTTTTCACAGGGCGCCGCTGCCTCAGCTTGATGACGGACAAGCCAGGGAACACAGCCAGGCCACATTGTCCGTTCACTGTCATAGGACAGAACTGCGAGGCAATGTCGGCACTGGGCCAATGTGGGCAATTCACTGCCCGTGGGCTGTGCACGAGACTGCTGCAAGTGCAGGTTGGCAAAAACACAAGGCATAGGAGCGACATGTCTGTCGGGCTTGGTGCCGTGCCAAGCGCAGTGGGCAGAGACCCACATGCACGGTGTCGGATTCCAATGTGAGGGACTGTTTCACAAAAGGGGAGACTTTTTGCCTTCTTTGGGTTTGGACACAACACACCACAAAGTGTTACCATCAGTTATTGCTAACTATTTAATATAAACTCTATCCAGCTTGCGGTATGGTCTGGTTAAAGTTCACACCTCAGGGCAAGGCGAGAAACATGCATAGTTCTGGACATCCTTGGTATGCATGGTCAAATGATTCACTTTATACTTGGACGGCAGCCAGTCTATTAAATGTTTGACAGATCAATGAATCAAACATTTCTTGAAGCCTTTCTGTGTAGGTGCCTTTCTATTCAATTTAGTCAGTTTGAGACTTTGGATACAGACAGACAGGCTGAGAATTGTCATTATATTTTGCTGGAAGTGGTGGCTGTGTATGTAGGAACAAACATCCCAGGTAATTGATAACCATATTAAATCAACAACCGCACAGGTTATGAGAGTTTCAGGGGCGGGGGGGGGGGGGGGTTGTCCTTTGTTCTAACAGAACTCAAAGCATTATGAAAGATATGTCTTCACCTCAGAAGTCAATCAATCCAAAACCAGCAGGGAGATCGAGCTTCATCTGGTTTCACCTGAGTGGTCGTGTTTCGAGGAGCAATGTTCAGAGGCCGTGCAGGAGAAGGGTTTTGTTGTTTTGACATTGAGGGGGTTGGTGAAGGCTGTAATTACTGAAAATATATTGTTTTGTGTTGAGTACTGTTCATTTACGTGTTTAACGTCTGTTGGTTTATAGTCTGAGCTTCAGTCTGATAGAATATATATACTTCCACCTACGAAAGGTGAGGAGGTCAAATGGTGGCATGCAGTATATCCCAGTGAGCCAAAATATAGCGGCAAAGGTTCTCTGTTCAATTTCTGGGTCATGCTACATTTACCTAGATATTGGGCATATAAAGACACACTCCAGTTTATAGAGGACACAATGTCCACTGATGGGGGAGGGCACCGACACTGAATCTTATCTACTATAAGAACCCAAGATTGTAACACCCACTGAGTAGAACTCTACCCAAACCTGAACTAGACTGTACTCCTCAGACTCAAAAGGTTCCTAAATCCAATATACTCGCACTTGTTCTCTAGGCAAAGGCAGCGGCCAATTTGTGCACAGAGCAAGGTCCCACAAATAGCAAATCAGATAAATGACCAGTCAATGTGTTTTTAGTATTGTTGATTAAGGAGCCAATGTTGGCCAGGACCCCAGGAGAAGCCCCTACTCTTATTTGAGTGGTGCCATGGGGCCTTAATAGGTATACAGGATTTTGGTCCAAAAGGTCCATGCAGCATGCTCTCAGTACAGAACCAAAGCATCTCCCCAGATTATGTGCTCATGTTCTGGAGTGGAACACATGACCACTTCAGTCAGAGCTCACCATTGCAGTACTAATTGATCTTAGTGAACTTTTGATTGGACCAGTTCCCGATCATCAAATTTTCATTTGCACTGACATCCTAGCTGACTTCTTAATACAGCCTTTCAAGGTTACAGGGATCGTAGATATGCAAAAGACTTTGACCCTCAAGTATCAATATGAATTGCTTGGTTAATGAGTTAATCTTTTCTCTGACCATTGTTTGTGTCTCTTCCTTCCTTGTCTAAAAAAAAGATTTACTAGAATGGTGAGGGACTTTAGTTACATGGATAGACTGTTAGAAGCTGGGGTTGTTCTCCTTAGAGCAGAGAAGGTTGAGAGGAGATTTCAAAATCATGACGGGTTTAGATAAAGTAAATAAATCTCAACTGAAAGATGGCACCTCCAACAATGCAGCACTCCGACGTTACTGAACTGAAATGCCAGCTTGGCATTTACACAGCGAGTAGTTATGATCTGGAATGCGCTGCCTGAAAGGGTGGGGAAGCAGATTCAATTGTGGCTTTCAAAAAGGAATTGGATAAATACTTGAAGGGAAAAAATTTGCAGGGCTACGGGGAAAGAGCGGGGGAATGGGACTAACTGGATTGCTCTTACAAAGAGCCGGCACGGGCTCGATGGGCCGAATGGCCTCCTTCTGTGCTGTAACCATTCTGCGATCCTATGAACACTTCCCCTCGGCCATCAGCAATAAATCAGCACAAATAGGAACCAAACACTTTTCACTCTCTCTATCATTTGGTACTTTACTTCTTTGAATTGCTCATGCGACTGTCTTTCTAGTCCAATTTCCCTATACATTGTCTCCCAGCTGAGAAAACAGGTTAGTGATCTCCTTCCACTATCGGGTTCAGCTGTAAGAGGCCCTCTTGTGAACTAAACCGTCAGAGATAGGAGATGGGAGCAGGGTGGGCACATGGTATTAGGACTACTGCTCATGTGGAGGACAAACACCAACACGGACTAGTTGAGCCAAATTGTCTGTTTCTGTGTGGTAATTTCTATATAATTCTATGCACCAGAACTTTTAGTAACAGGAAATGCTATTAGGCCCAGCAGCCCTACCCTTTCTGCAGATTCACCCCATCTTCGACATATCCTCAATTCTTCTCTCTCCAGAAATATATCTAATTATCTTATGAATCCGTTTGTTTCAATCGTAAACTTATCTAACGATACTATTACCCTTTTGGATGAAAAAGTTCCAATCAACTTCCCTCCTTACTCTTAAATTTCTAAGTTAGGATAAATCGTGTGATAGTTAGGTGACGCCAAGCCGGAGTTTAAAGAGCTGGTAAATTGTGGGAGGAAGGAGGGTCGGAGGCAGGTGAGAAGCTCTGGATTTTTGAAGTCCAGAGAAAAATGGGGTTAGAACAGGGGGCCGCGCCATGAAGCTGATATTAACACGATGTAGGAAGGAGAAAGAGATTGAGTGAAAAAAAAATGACACTTGCATAGCACTGACAGAAGTACCGACAGAAAAAAGAATCAGACAAGGAAAGGGAGAATCAAGGCCAGAAGGATTGCCTACTAGGTGACAAGCTTTCTCTTGCATCCTGCTCAGGAGGGGTGCAAGGCAAATCTTTGATGCTACAGTTGCATTCATAATGTATGAACGACTGGATATCACAAGATGCCCTGATGCACTGTTAGGAAAGCAATCTCCCCGACATGTGCACGGATAGATGCCATGCCATGTACAAATTTCATCCCTAGAGGGACACCATGCGGAAATAAATTCCATCGTTGGTGCATTGCAACCTATTATCACACTGCCTCATGCCAGTCAAGTTGGATTGGTTGGCAAAGAATTTCATTGGTAAAGCAGGGTCTTTAAGATAAAAAGAAAACCTGCAATTGTTGGAAATCAAATGAAAATAGAAAATTCACAGCAGGTCAGTGAACATCTGAAAAAAATGAGACAAGAAACATAGGTTAATAATTTAGGGTGGGAAAGTTAAATATTTCAGTTTTGGATGCGAGTGGACCTGTTCTGTTTCCCAATATCTTCTGTTTCTACTTTAGAATCTTCTTGCCCAAGCTTTATTGGATTCACTGGCATAACAGATTCTGCAGGCACAAGGAAATCTGACTCCCTAGTTTGGGTGATAGTTTAACACCTGCTACCTCACACAGTGATTCTTGCTGTGGCACTGGTCACTTAGATATCAAAATATAAACATCAAAGTGTCGCTGGCGTTACTAATGGTATTTAAGTGATCAGTGGTACCGATGCATGGTACGGAAGATGGAAGAGATGTATCTTCCAAAGGCTTGACCAGTTTGTCGGTCAGTATAAAAGACTTGCATTTCTACCATGACCTCAGGACATCCCAAAGCCTTTCACAGCCAATGAAGTACTTTTGAAGGTATAGTCATTGTTGTAACGTAGGTAATTTGCACACAGCAAACTCCCACAAACAGCAATGAGATAATGACCAGATAATCTATGTTAGTGATGTTGGTTGAGGGATAAATATTGTCCCAGGACACCTGGGAGAATTACCCTGCTCTTCTACAAAATAGTGTTATGGGATTTTTTACATCCACCTGAGAGGGCAGACGGAGCCTCGGTTTAACATCTCATCCGAAAGACGGCACCTCCGACAGTGCAGCACTCCCTCAGTACTGCAGCTATTACTCCCAGTACAAGGAAGTCCAATTGCTTCTTGGCTTGTTTTGTACATCAAACACTTGAGAAAGCCAGCATGGATGTAGCACTGGTATGGGAGAGTTCGCATTTTTCTCTCTCACCATTTCCTCCCATTGTTATTTACTGGTGTAACTTTTATGGTTTTTAATCAAAAAATCCTTCAGTAAAAAGTGAAGAAAAATGCACACACCTTTTGGCACAGACGTTTTCACCATGTGTTCTTATTCGGTACTTATTTCACTTCCTTTGGTTTAACGTCCTATATGTGGCTCAATGTCTGGTGGACACCACACGGCAACATTTCCCTGAGGGTGTTCCCCATCTCCCGCTGTAACTTCAGCGGGAGATCTGAGATACGGCGTAAACAGCCATGGCAGGAGATCGGGAGAACCTCTGTGGGAACGGTCCCCCCATGCCTGAGGGGCTGAACAGCAGATGTAGTCAGTAGAAGAGGTGTTCAATTGGACTATCTCTTTCTGTAGCTGGTTGAAGTCCTGAGAAAATAGCCTGAGAGAAACCTATAGCAGGGGGATGAGGTACTCAGTTCCTGACAGGCACGAGCACTGCTTGTGCCATGAATCACAACCTTCTGCGAGGCAAAAAATGTTTCTACTGTGACAAGTTTGCATTTTCTGTCCATGTACTTAGCCTGGGTCTTTTTCCATGGTACACCTGTGATAGTCATTCAACCATCTCGAATGGAACCATTTTGAATTGTATTAATTGATCAATCCCCTCCCCCCCCACCCCCTCGTTACCATAAGGGGACAGCCTCCTCCTCAGCACAATGAGCACATTCCAGTGACAGAGGAATGTCCATGGACATAGTACATGTGGTCTGCTAGTCACATTTTCTTTTAACTTTTCCTTTTGTGTTCAACAAGGTGAGGGATGTTAGTGCTGGGCAATGGGAACACTTTCTACTTTGGACACCCAGGGTCAACATCAAGCACTCTCTGGGTCATCATTAGATGCAAGTAAAGCTCCCCCTACTATAACCCCCCTCCTCCAATGTTCTTCAGTCTCAGGCCCAGCCCCTGAAGAGTCCCCACCCTGCACAAATGTGACATTTTACATTTTTCACGCCAATCATCCGTTGACCTTTCTAGATGATATTGCCAAGATAGTGCAAATGAGGGAAAGTGTTGAGCTGGAGGCTACCTCAAACCCAATTCACAAGTCAATGGAGAGGAGACTTTCATCCCACCAGTTTGAGTTGGATTTAAATCCCAAAGGAGAAAACCAGTGTCTAACTCACTACATCAGCCCCTTCCATGCTGGTCACATTTCCGCAGTTTTTCAATTACCTCACCATCTGCCAAGGTTAAAGGTAGAAACAGTGAGCAGGGTTTCAGCGGTGGGATGCGATGAGATCATGCGCTGAGTTCTGATATTAGCTTTACTATTGATGAAACTATTAATAGCCAAATGCTCCACATGGAAAGACATAAGTGCCGAGTTTTCAGCAGGATTCACTTTATGAAAATAACTCAATGAAGGGAGACAGCAAAGTTTGGGCATTTGGTAAGTTCCCAGATATGGAAACCTGGAGCACCAAACTAAAACAACCAGACAGGGAAGACAACAAGCAGCTAACATCAGCAGAAAAACACAAGGCCATGAAATGGAAAGTGTCCTTCTCTACACAATAGCTGACTCACGGATACTGTAGGTTTTGTGACATGCTTCATGACAAGATGAAAGTTCCCATTTGATTGTAGAGAATGAAGAAATGAGGGAAATTTGGTTCAAACAAACATAGCACAGGTCAAGAATGATAAAATGGTCCCAACTGTCTCCACATTTATTTTAAATATATACTCTTATGTGGACTTTTAAAATACTTAGTGCTGTACATTTTTGTTTAGTCATCAGATTCGCTCAGTTGATAGCACGCTCACCTGAGTCAGAAAGTTGTAGATCCAATCCCCACTACTACAGACTTGAGCACCTAGGCCAAGCTGGCATTTCAGTTCAGTAACATCGGAGTGCTGCATTGTTGGAGGTGCCATCTTTCAGTTGAGATGTTAAACTAAGGCCCCATCTACCTGCTCAGGTAAAAGACTCCAAGGCATTCTTTGAAGAACAGTGGGGAGTTCTCCTAGTGTCCTGGCCAATATTCCTCCCTCAACCAACATCTGCTGTATGTGGAGACCTTGCTCTGCACAAATCGGTTGTCCCATTTGCCTACATATCAGTGAGAGCACTTCAAAAGTAACCTATTGGTTGTAGAGTTCTTTGGGACATTCTGAGGACATGATAGGATGCTTATAAAAATATATATCTTTCTGTTGTTTCATTGTTACTTCCATCTTATTTGTAAAAACTTTCACAGAAGAAATGCATTCAAATAAAAGCTGGAGAATGTTACACTGCCTTCTGTGTAGTTGGAAGATTAGACCAGATAGATCTGGATGAGAAAGGCCTTTCAGATCAGCCTTCTGGAAAAACCTATATTCGGCCCATCACCGCACCGAATCCTTAATAAAATGCCTCCACTGCTCTCCCTGGAAGTTCATCCCACATGTTAAAACGCTCTTTATACGAAGAGCTTTGACATTGGTCCTAAATGAACGTGCCTTTCACCAGTTTGCGTCTGGTGCTGCCTCGTCCCTTTTTGAAGTAGCGTTCCACATTCACCTTTTCTATACCATTTACTATTTCTATTAGGTCCTGTCTCAGTTCCCTCCCATGTGTATTCCACTCAGCATGAAGTGATATTTCTTCGATTTTCTATTTGTAGAGAAATGTTAAAAGCGAGCAGGAAGGATGTGATTACCATTTCATTCCAAATACAAAACAGTAAATCTTTCCGTTCAGATTTTGCTCTCCATTTGTCAGACAGGACCACAGTGTCCTCTCCTGGCAAAGAGTTAGTACAACAATTATATTTTTCTGCCGACAGAATATTCCTCCCCGGTTATAGAAAGGATAAGGCAGGATCATAAGATAGTTTGATTGGATCCCATCCTTCCAGATCTCCATATTACAGGTGTTTTTTCACTGGGTCCAGTGTCCTGGCCTTAACCATTCTTCCTGATAGAAGAATCAGGTGTTAGTTGTGGCTCAGTGGTAGTAATCTCGACTTTGAGTCAGAAAGTTGTGGTTCAAGTGCCACTCCAGAAAGCTTTCAACACCTGCTGGGGCCTGTGAACAGGCTCTTTTCTCCAGAAAAGAGAAGAGAAGCCTGAGGGGTGACCTGACAGAGGTCTTTAAGATAACGAAAGGGTTCGATAGGGTAGGCGTAGAGAAAATATTTCCACTTGTGGGTGAGTCCAAAACTAGGGGCAGTAAATATAGGATAATCACCAATAAATCCAATAAGGAATTCAGGAGAAACTTCTTTACCCAGAGACTGGTTAGGATGTGGAATATGCTACCTATATGCAGTAGCTGAGGCGAATAGAATAGATGCATTTAAGGGGAAGCTGAGGGAGAAAGGAATAGAAGGATATGCTGATTGGGTGAGATGAGGAGGCTTGTGTGGAGCATAACCACTGCATGGCCTGTTTCTGTGCTATAAATTTTATGTATGCAATTCTATGTTGGTGGCCATTTCGCAAATGGAACCTTAGGCAGCGAGCGCCCAGCAGACTATTCAACCATTGGTGTAGCATTACCTTCAAGCCTATGTTTGCTGTCCACCAACCTCCATGCAAACACACACTTTTCAGTAGTGATTGTTAGATCGTAATCAGGAGCAGGAACTCTGGCTGACCATTCCACTCACTAACCCAGGAAGCCAAGGCCAATTGTAGCACCCAGCCAAGATCAGTTAACTCGCCGTAGGGCACAGAAGAACACACTGGCATTCTGTTCACAGATTCTGATTGTTATAATGCTTTGTTGCTTATATGCTGTTCAGTGTGTTCAATTGGGGCAATGGCAACATTCGGGACCAAAACAGAAGCCTTACCTTCCACAGTGACGTTGTCCACAGACAGCTGCAGGCTCTTCCCACGCCGAACTACCCGGACAGTGTGCCACTCATTATCGTTTATCTTTTGTCCTGCGTACAGCATTTCAGGCCCTTTGCCTGTGTTACAACAGTTTGAACAGGCATTAGAGTAAAAAAAAAACACACACACACAGACAGACAAGGACTATCAGGCCTGAGGAAGAAAAAAAAAAGCAGATCAAATGTCAACCCACTTTATAAAGCACTCAACAGATATATGAAAAGGGTGTTTCATTGGACTGGTTGAGCAGTGTTTCCATTGATCAAAACAACCAAAGGAAATGTGCCCAATATCACAGGTTGTGGTGTCTGGAAAGCCTCAAGGGGTCTACTATTCTGTACAGACAAGACCACCCAAATTTCTTCTCATTAAGTGCTGGTTTATTGATAGTATATTGTAATGAATCCTCCTGTAATGTGGCCTATTGGAACCGGAGAACTGTCATGTGTCCTTTTGCCATTACAGAGCTGACTGCAATAAGCACCTCTTGTAATGGGGCCTTCTTTAGCATTGCAGAGCTGACTGCAATAAGCACCTCTTGTAATGGGACCTACTTTGGCATTGTAGAGCTGACTGCAATAAGCACCTCTTGTAATGGGGCCTACTTTGGCATTGTAGAGCTGACTGCAATAAGCACCTCTTGTAATGGGGCCTACTTTGGCATTGCAAAGCTGACTGTAATAAACATCTCCTGTAACGGGCCCTCTGCCGTTGCAGAGCTGACTAGAAATAAATTCCCTGTATTGGGGTTCTATTGGAATTGCAGGCTTAAATGCAACAGTATTGCTCATGGGAGCCTCTTTGGGGTAATAGACAGGGTCTACGTCAGAGCCTTGTAACTGGAACCTCCTCCCTCCCTCCATGTCCTGTCCAAGTGCCCAATCAACAGCACCTTGCATTGTGTAGGAATTGCGACAAAACTTTTTTCTTTTAAGTATGCCATTTTATCCTCATGTCTCAATCCATGGACTTGCATCTCCATCACGGAGAGGCCTATCCTGATGGTATCCAACATCTGCTAGCGGCCGGCCCAATTTGGTACATGTGAGCTACCATTCAGGCAGGGCATTTTCATCTTATTTTTCATCCCTGCTTGGCCACGGCTTGAAAACAGTAGAGAAAAAAAAAAATCAAACCTACATCCTCCCACACAGTGGCAGTAAGGATCAGTAATCAACTTGACCTCAATAAAGCAGAATTGCCCCCCATTTTAAATGCACTCTTCTTTTGGGTGTGGGGGAAATGAGAGGATCATCCATTGGCCAGTGAGAAACAAAACAATGTACGTGTGTGTGTAATCTACTTTGCCCTCCCCAACATCTCACCAAGAAGGTCATGACTGCCACCCCGTGACTGACTCAGGATCTATGTGATCAATCACTTCCAACTGGTTCCATTTCTAGTTCAGTGTTTATTTTACTACAAAGGACACAGACGGAAGGAGCACCGACCTTGCACCTCAGCAAGCTGCGCTGCCCACTCGCAGTGGCAACTTGTGGTAATCTCCGTACAGCAGGCCTGTGGCTCTTCTCAAAGTCGGCACCACAGTCAAGCCCAGTTCACTGCTCACCAGACGCCACACTTCCCAACTGGGTCATGAGGCCCGGGGAACCAAGGCTGACTTTTCTTTCCCCCAGCCCAGGGCACTTAAGCCAATTATAGCAGCACAAACTGCCACCTCACAGAGATCACCTTCAACTTTGCGAGTTTGTAAGACACTAGTCCGTATTAATGCCTTCAAGATAGATATGGCTCCAGACTGTCTTGCTGAAGGAAGTCCCTTTGTTTTGTTTCGCCCCCACCCACCGAGGTTACCATTTGGAATATTGTTTGAGTCATACCTGGGGATTGTTCCCCAGGACAGCCAACAGGAGGTGCTCAAGCCTGCTAACTGACCACCAGAGTGAAGTTCTCCAAGGCTAGCAAGAAGCAAAGACTTTTCACACATGAATAAATATCCACATCACTTCCAGCAGGATTCGAATTAGAGGCCACTGCAGCATTGGAATAAAGAACTTCAATTCAGCAAAGGAATGGCCTAGGCTGGAAATTGCAACGCTCAGGGTTGTAATCTAGAAACAAAATCAAATCCTACTCTCCAATGGACTTCACATCATGGCTTTCCTTGGAGTGGGCAATCCTGCCAGGAACATTTACAAGAGAGAAAGACAAAATGGTGAGGGGAAACGTCAGACTCCTTCTTGCTCATCAGTGCTCAGAAGTGTTAGCAACGACACTGGAGTACATTCAATGGACCACCGCACAGAAGGAGGCCTTTTGGCCCATTGTGTCTCTGCCGGCTTTTTGTGAAAACAAACCCAAACTAATCTCACGCCCGTGGTAATATCCAAGACTGAACGCACTGTGTTTGAATGTAGGCCATGTGAACCCACAGTGCTAGTTTGGAAGGGAGAAATTAAAAGACTGAATTGAAAAGACCTAATTATTCTTATACTACAGAGTGAGTGTAAGTAAAACAGAAAAGACTCGGCAGCTCTACACCACTAACTAGTAGCACATGGTCCCAAACAGGACCACACCCCTGATAAGGTCCTGTGCTTAACTGCAGTATCATGGAAAGGGGGCGTTTCTCCATAGAGCGAGAGGGAGAGTTACTGTTGTCCTCTATACCGCGAGTCCTTGTGCTGGTTATATAGAAACATGGATAGTAGCCTGGGAGGACATCATCTTCTTGCTCTTGTGATTTGGGGCTGCGGATGTTTTGATTTCTTCAATTTGATTTACTGTGGGGGAAAATTCATTGAAAACTTTAAGGTCTGTGCATCATGTGACACAGAGACAAACAACAGGCTTTTTGTCCTCAGGTTTTACAGTTGATAGATGTCTGGACAGCCCACGTAAGATCCAGGGTCAATCCAATCGGAAGGCAGACAATGGCAACCAGGAAAACAGGAGTTCCTGCAGATTGTTAGGAATGAACTTTCTATAACCTTTTAACGGAAAGGGAGAGAGGCGACGGAGGAAAGGGTAGGGGGAAGAGAAGAGAGAGACAAGGGGAAGTTGGGTGAGGGTGGGAAAGACTATGGTGGGAAGAGTAGAGTGAGTGAGTGACTGGGAAGGAGGAGAGAGACATGGAGACTGGGGGCGAGGGGAGTCAGAGAGAGAGAGAGAGAGACAAGAACACGAGAGATCAGTTTAAACCTCAATTTTTCTGGTTAGTTTGTTCAATGGAAGCTTCACTCAGGGCAAAGTTCTTGAATTGAAAGGATCAATTACCCAGTTTCCTGCGAGAACATCAGGCAGGCACCTGATGATTAACATTGTCTGTTTGAAGGATTGGTGGGGGAACATGGCACAGGATCTGTAAGGAGGGGGGAAATCTGAACAGAATGGAGGGAAGGGGGGAGGAAAAAGTGTTGGCATCGCGTGTCCAAATTCTGTCCCCTTCTTCTCCCATTCCCCTCAAACAAACAAAAAACAATTGCTGAAGTATTGTAAGATAGGCTGGTCATTCTGTGTGAGTTGTGCATGCTCATATTTGATGCAATGTACACTGCCCTCTTGTGGCATTAATAATTGTTCCAATCCTGATGAAATTTCACTTTGTATGTATTTGAGCAGCAAACAACGTCACACTGCCACCGCTCACTAGGTTTAAAAGAGGATTAGGGGCAGGAGCAGGATCGCTGCCCGATTCCTCAGTTCATGAAATTCATCAAAAGCCTCCACGTCACAAGGCACAGAAATAAGTTGAAAAAAAAAACATTTTTCTACTTCTTTTAAAAAAAAGTAACTTCATGTCGTCAGTTTTCCATTTTTAGAAACTTCCTCACTCTAAAAAGATACTGCCCAGGTCAAACCACATGGTGGAAAACAGATGTGCCATCTCTGCGTAGAGTCAAGTTGTTAACACAGCTGTTGTTCGGAAACAAGGGTTCTTGGTTAATGAGAGGACCGCAGAAAATATGGGAGGTCACAGTATTGGTCAGTATGTGTTTCAGTGAGGGGGCCTGATAATGTTTTTTTTGGGGGCGGGGTGAAGAGAAGAGATGAATACTGCTGTACAGATATTCCCTCCCCCAACTTACCATATTAGGAACAGGAGTAGTAGGCCATTCAGCCCCTCGAGCCTGTTCCACCATTCAATTAGATCATGGCTTATCCCCCATTGATCTCCTCAAAAGCCTTCTTGCCCATTCATGAGGATGAGGCAAGCCCAAGGATATCTTCACCATCATAAACAACTGCTGAATGGTCCTGATGGTGACATCACCACAAGTTCTTGGGACTCTGAGCAACATGAACCTGTCTGTCCTAATGTGGACATGTTGGCTGCTCACTCGAGCACAAAGGTCCTTGTGCAAGTTTGAAAAAAAATTCTGTAACAACAGGAAGCCATTACCTTTGCTCCTATATCTTTTACTATAGGTTAATGACATCTTGGAGGCTTTAAAAGGTCAAAGTATGACGTGGGTATCTGTTCAGACCTGTCTCCTCCCCCAAGGAGAGATTAATGGATGCTGCACATTCCAGTCAGATTGCAGTTACTGATAATTTGTCACCTACGTGAGGGACTAACTGCTGCTTCTCGCTCATTTAAAAAGATTCCCCGCAAAGTCATCTGGGAGAGTTGGCAACTATGGAGAAAATGTATAATGCCGTGATCCATAATTAGGGAATCCTCCCTGCTGCAACCAAAAAAAAAAGACATTCCAGATTGAATGAAGGGACAGTTGTTCTCACAAAGTAGTCATTGGGCTGCTTAATGCCAGGGAGGAGAATTCCAGTACCCGCTTTGCTTTCTGGAACTCGCTGAAGGCAAACCATAAATTGCAGCAAAGCACTGCTTTTTTGTGATAACGGTGAATGAGGACCTGTATAAAATATGAGTACGTCATATTAGAACGAGGAGGAATTTTTAAAAAAAGACGCATAATTTTCCTGTGGTCCTACGAGGTTTGTGCCATGACAGGTCTTTGCTCGTGTAAATGGAGCACCATCTGGGGGCGGACAATTGGCAATGCAGCATTTCAATTTACTTCACAGGTCTTTACGACCTTTATGTGGAAGTTTCTGAAGGGTCAGGACTCCCCAAAGAGCAAAGTCTCGACCTGAAACCCCTTGAAAATTTTGCACACTGTCTTTCCAAAGGTTTGCTGTATACGTTTTTAAATTCTCACCTTCATGCTCGGGAATGTCCACAAGACATAAGCTGTGGAATATATTCCTCATTCAAATTTAGTTATAGGAATCATGATATCGGCTTACATAAATCTAATATTTTGAAACAAAAACTGTTCATTCAATTCCCTTTGAATGTGGGAAAAAAAGAATTAAGGCAAGCACCAACTTCAGACATTTACTCAAATCCTGCATGTGTGTGGCCGACGGCATTAAGACAATCACAGTAGTATTTAAACTCTATTCAGATTATTACTAACCAGTTACTTTTCTGTAATGAAATGCATTGAGTCAATTAAAGAGAGAAAATCCCTTTTTCCAATCAACATGTTTATAATCTTCAAAAAGCAGCAGCAGTCGCTGTGCCTCTGGTTAAAGGAGACAGTTGCAATATTTTATTTGATCTTTTCACATTGCTCTTTTCTCTTACAATGTAGTTCAGTTTGGTACCTCGCAGGCTAGTTGATCTTTATTGGTGCGCTACAAGCAATGGGCCTCTCCCAATATGAATGATATCTCCCCATTGAGATACCCACACCCACAGGGCAAGTTTCTCCCTTCCCTGCTCACAGATGTTGACTCTTGCTGGGGCACAGTTCCATGAGCCTCGCCCAAGTAGTCACTTGACATGAGCGAACTTTCACAGCGGATGCTGGCAAGCTACTGGACAGCAGGCAGCAGTGCAGTCGAGCCAAATGTTGTCAGCACACACGCACTTCCAGTAGAGGTCGCTGGACAGTGAGAAAATACAGGAATCCCGACCGATTCGCCCCTCCATAATCCATGATCATTGTGCTGCCCCTACTGTGGCCTGGCTGAGACGAGCTAACTCAGCACAGACCAGGGATTGAACTCAAACCTTCCTGATCCATATGGCTCAGTTACTCCCTGGCTAAACTGACTGATTTTCTCCAGTGAAGCTATCTTGCTGCAGAGCGTCTTTAGCAGAAACCACCACTATTAATGTATTGAATAAATTAACCAATAATCTCAAAAACTCAAACGCTAGAAGGACTTGCTACGTTATAGGTGTAGATGAAAAAATACAATAGTCTGTTCACTGGGTGGAAAGTCTTATAATTGAGATTCCGAGCAATGGTTTCCTTCTAGATGACTCCAATTTAACACATAACTGTCAAGCACTTGGAATATATCAGTCAATCTTCTACTACATTGGTAGTCCTGCTGATTACAGGCCATGTAACCAATTATGTTTATTCTATGCTGTTTATATTTCAGAGGGGAAAGACACCGATGAAAATATGGGTGAAACCTGAAGGCCCAGAGATCTATCCAAAAAAACATTTCCATATTACTTTAAATTCATCATTCTTGCTTTGGTCCAATTCACAACCTCGGCCCTGCCCCGAGATACCAGTTGAGAGAGGAGCTCAGAACCGTACAACACACAAGTCAACCCTTCTTTCGGACTTAGGAACAAAAGTGGTGGTTCTAGGCAGGAGAACATTTGCGAATGTCAAGCTGGGATTGTGTTTAGCCGATTTGATTCATTCTCATCCTCTCAACTGGGGGTTATTCAGCTTAAGAAAAAAGGGTTAAAAGATCAGAGATTATGGTCAACATTGCTCAGTCTCCAGCCATTCTTCTTTTTATTTGAGTTTTATCATTTTTTAGTTAGACTGACCCAAAAAAAGGATTTTCTCTCTTTAACATCCATTCCATTTTCCCGATAAGATAACAATTCACCTTTTTCATAATAAACGTAAGACAATAATATATAAAGTTGAACAGTGACTTACTGGGATTACAGTTAGTCCTGACACAGTCTGGATGGGGAAAGAAACGATGAAGAAAAAGAAACTGGATTTAAGTCCTTCAAGGTAACTTCTGCAGACATCCAATAATAATTACAGCCCACCCTTCCGGGGACAGACACGTGTCAATGTGGCCATTTCACATCAGCATTCATAGTCTTTCAGGAATACCATTTATTACAGCAATAACTAAAATTGACAACATCGACAGTGATATAGTGGTAATAAAAGGCTATGTTAAGTATGCTTATAATAAAGAGGTCTATTTAAACCTTTCCAGCCATTTCTAAACCAGAAAGAAGCTTTTCCAAATGAGCTATAACAACTCATTCAATCCAGTTTATACATCATTCAATTCAGCTCGACCCAATTTATCCTAATTTAATCGAAGCCAACCCAGTTTATTCATAATTCAATCCAGCTCAGTGTAACCTAATCAAACCCAATCAACCCGTCTTAGCTGATCTTCTATCCCACTCTATAATTTTCATTCAATTTAATCCAATTTATCTCAGTGCAGTTTAATCTAACCCAATACAGTTGAACCCAGTTTGACTTAATCTAATCCTATCCAACTCCACTCCATTTAACCTAAGTCAAACCAAACTATTTGACCTAAGTCAATCCAAACTATTTAACCTAACTCAATCCAAACTATTTAACCTAAGTCACTCCTAACTATTTAACCTAACTCAATCCAAACTATTTAACCTATGTCAATCCAAACTATTTAACCTAACTCAATCCAAACTATTTAACCTAAGTCAATCCAAATTATTTAACCTAACTCAATCCAAACTATTTAACCTAAGTCAATCCAACTATTTAATCTAACTCAATCCTAACTATTTAACCTAACTCAATCCAAACTATTTAACCTATGTCAATCCAAACTATTTAACCTAAGTCAATCCAACTATTTAACCTAACTCAATCCAAACTATTTAACCTAAGTCAATCCAAATTATTTAACCTAACTCAATCCAAACTATTTAACCTAACTCAATCCAAACTATTTAACCTAAGTCAATCCAAATTATTTAACCTAACTCAATCCAAACTATTTAACCTAAGTCAATCCAAATTATTTAACCTAACTCAATCCAAACTATTTAACCTAAGTCAATCCAAATTATTTAACCTAACTCAATCCAAACTATTTAACCTAAGTCAATCCAAATTATTTAACCTAACTCAATCCAAATTATTTAACCTAACTCAATCCAAACTATTTAACCTAAGTCAATCCAAATTATTTAACCTAGCTCAATCCAAATTATTTAACCTAAGTCAATCCATACTATTTAACCTAAATTGATCCAAACTATTTAACCTAACCCAATCGAGTTTAACTTAAATCAATCCTATTTAACTCAATCCTATTTAAACAAACCCAGTTTAACCTAATTCGATCCCATTTTATTTAATTCAGTTCAGTTTAACTAAATCCAATGTAATCCAGTTCAACTCACTTCAACCCAACCCAAAATAATCTAATTAGTCCAATTTATTGACTGACGAAAGTCTGGATTGGAGGTGTTTCTGGTCACAATATTTAGATGGCCACAAGCTTGGACAGGAAAGAGTTAAAGTGGACCATCTGACTAATAGTTTTATTTTATTCATATCTATGGAAATGCATTATGAGTATGAAGCAGACTAAAAAGCTATTTTCTCTCCTTTGACAAAATAGAAAAAAAGAAAATAATTTCAATCAAATGTAAGTCTTCGAGAACCTTCAAAACATCCTGCAAAATGGCCACTAGTAACCCCAGCCACACAGCAGGCAATCCTAGAATTCACCGTTTGTCTTTGGCCTCATCATTTATCAATATATTTAAGGCAAGGACTGCGCTCAACTGAGAAAGAACATGGTCTAAATTGTTTTGACCCCGTGCTCTATCACAGTGATTACAGCAATGCCTTATCGGGATAGCACAGCACGGTACTATACAAAAGTGTCCTCAAGAACAATGAATGAACCATAAAGCATTGTTTAGTCAAAGGTTTGAAATAATGGAGTTGAACTTTGCCCACTTAGACATTCAATTTTCTCGCTCTGTTTTTATTACAACCAGGGGTGTCTGGTATCTCAAATGGATTATGTCAGCAGTCTCTGTTAAAAGCTCCTTCGCTCCCCAGCGCTAGTGCTGGAGTCATCCATTGGAATTCACCTTTAGTGTCTCACTGTATTAATACAGTGAATTCACTGTAGAGATACCTCAAACGTATAGTACACCTCAAGGAGTTAATCTGGGAATGTAGCTGGGTCTTGACACTTTGAAACATTGGGATAGATTTTTAAGTTGCCGCTCAGGTTTAGAGCTGGCACTGCCGTTACAGAAACCACACGGTTTTCGTTTCCAATGAAATCACAGAATGACATAGAATTTACAGCACAGAAACAGGCCATTCGGTCCAACTGGTCCATGCCGGTCTTTATGCTCCACCCTATCAGTATATCCTTCTATTCCTTTCTCCCTCGTGTGTTTATCTAGCTTCCCCTTAAATGCATCTATGTTGTTCGCCTCAACTACTCCTTGTGGTAGCGAGTTCCACATTCTAACCACTCCCTGAGTAATTAAGTTTCTCCTGAATTCCTTATTGGATTTATTAGTGGAGATTATTAATGGAGATAAAAATTGGGCCGTTTCCATAATGGGCATCTGATCCACACCAGTTCTTATGCCCGAGCAGCAAGTTGAAAATCTACCCCAGTATTTATCCTGAAGGGCTTCAGAGCTGAAAGTTCGAATTATTTTCCACATCTCCCGACCCAGGTCTTACACTCCCCGCCTGCACCAGTTACTCACCCTACCGTTTGTAGAGATACAAGTTTCTAGGGTGTTTAAAAGGCAGTTGAACACTGGGCTGGGAGAGTTGGAATACAGGGTGGGTAGGTTTTCCATGGACCAACTGGCTTTCTCTTGTCCTTGACTTTTCTTATGCTCCTGTCTCAACCTTGCTTCCTTTGCTGACTGACATTTTAATGTCAAAATTCTTGATACTTGGGTTGAATGCCTTAAGTTTCCCCGCTACATTCCCCTGCCACATGTTACAGCTTTACAAGAATTCTCTCCCTTCCTGGTTGCATTTGAACCCAAGAATCCATAAGTGTCGATGGTAGCTGCACGTTATGGCATTTCTGCCTGTGCTATTTCAAACAACACCAAAACAATTTGCCAACTTCTGAACTTTCCCATATTCGCCTTAATCGTATCACTAAATTTAAATCTCAGGTTTCATTCCGGACACAAAACAACGCAGAACTTTCCTCGCCTGACTTCCAGCCCTTCTCTCCTGAAAACAGTGACCCATGCTGGGGTGAAGTTCCACAAGGGTTGGTCACCCTCGGGCACCTGATCCAAGTGGCCATTCATTCTTTATGCATGAGACGAGATAATGAGTGTCAGCGTGCTATTTTACAATGTGGGGCATCATCAACAGGTCACTGCACAGCAATCAGGGGCAGGAGCTCTGGATAATTTTGCACCGTCCCAAATTAGGGTCAGTTGTAGAATATCTATTATGTCCTGATGAGAGAGCAACTTAACTCAGCAAGGGTCGTGGTTTGAAACTGGAATCTTCCTGGTCTTTAAGACTCAGTTCAATACCAGCTAGTGCACTTACCATTGGAGCTATTGGACCACTTCCTTTTTCTCTATGATGTGAATTATGATTCCTGTTCATTTAGCGATCTTCCCCTCAGTTGACCTAATCTCATGTTCCTTGCCTACAACAGTCACTCATCTCACCCGTTGTTCCAACCTTGCTTCATATGCCCGCTGCTATTTTGAGTGTCAGCAAGCAGGACAAGAGGCACTGGTTCAAACAAATGAAGGGCAAAGTTACGAATGTCGTCAGAAAGTTCTTCACACAAGTGTGATCAACATGGACTCCTGAGTAAGATGTTGGGGGCATATATCCTGCAATCATTTAAGAACTTTTGGATGTTGTGGTTGGCAAACTCTATGGCCTTTCTCATAGTAAGTAAGGGCCAAGATGGGTCAAATGGTCTTTCTCATCTGTACCCACCTTGTGTCCTCAAAATTCAGAGTGAAAGCCTGGCAGGTTCCTGAGATTCCTCTAGCTAGAGGCTCCAAATGTTAACAGTTGGTTTGAAGTTGGCTTTTGCCAGAAATAAATGCTTCTCAACCTCCTTTGGAATAACTGAAGGTTTTTATGGCACCATCGTTCTTGAGGACTTCCATTAAAGAGAGCCATTTTGGGTCATTTCTAATGGGTCTGGGGTTCAACACGTGTTGTCAACCGCAACAGAAAAGTGGACGCAAACAGCCACGGACCAAATGTCCTTCCCTTGCCCCGCAGTGAAGGAACCCCGCTGTCACATTGTAAATCAAATGATAAGTGTTTGTGTGATTCAATTGAAAGTGAGATAAAGATGTGGATCTGACAGGTTAACACTGAGTCCGTACACCTCTTTAGTGTATTTTAGCCAAACAATTCATAATTTGAACACGAAGGAGCCTACCTAATTTGCTGGCTGAGGAGATCTTTGGTTTGAACAATATAGAGAATGTATATCTTTCCATTGTCCATTTGGCATCTCTTACCTTCCTGCATGCTTCATAGGTAAAGCAAATGAAAGGGGCAGTTAACCAATCCAAATAAATCCAGATTTAGGCAGATTGTCCATGTGAGGTTGCACACCATGTCCTGCAACCTTAACCTGCAAGGCAGCGTTTGACGATATGGCTGCTAGTTCAGATACTTTAGATCAGAGCATCTGATCAAAAGGCCAGAAGCAAAGACCCAGGTGTCCGTTTGGATGATCTGTACGTACATGGGAGACGTCAGACTGAGTGGTTCCTGGATATAACAGATTGAAGATTTTTTTTCTGGCAGAAGTTTGGGTCACATAGCTCAGTGAAATGATGACTTTTCCTACCCCAGCAGGCACATTATTTTCTGAACTGTGCCGATCATATTTGGAAGCTGGGTTTATAACTGTCAGTGGGGAAAAGCAACTGTGCCAAAACGAAAAGGATATCAATTAAAGAGAGGTTGATGTCACTTCCTGTATTTCTGACTGCTGTGGGGCTATGACGTAAATCGGGCACCAAATGGGGAACTAATGGTCAGCGATAAGTCATCTGGTAATGTTTCGAGGCTTAATGCTGATGTTATACAAATTATTTTCTTAAAACTTAATAGCGTAATTCATAATATCATAGGGTAAAACAAACAACCACAGGGAACACACACAATCACAGGGCAATCATAATAACATGGGGTAATACACACAATCACAGGGCAATCATAATAACATGGGGCAATACACACAATCATAGGTCGACACACAATCATAGGGATATACACAATCATTGAGAAACACACACAATCATTGGGAAACACACACAATCATTGGGAAACACACACAATCATTGGGAAAAACACACAATAACAGGGGAAACACACACAATCACAGGGCAATACACACAATCATAGGGAAACACACACAATCATAGGGAAACACACACAATCATAGGGAAACACACACAATCATAGGGATATACACAATCATTGAGAAACATACACAATCATTGGGAAACACACACAATCATAGGGAAACACACACAATCATAGGGATATACACAATCATTGAGAAACATACACAATCATTGGGAAACACACACAATCATAGGGAAAAACACACAATAATGGGGAAACACACACAATAATGGGGAAACACACACAATAATGGGGAAACACACACAATCACAGGGCAATACACACAATCATAGGGAAACACACACAATAATGGGGAAACACACACAATCACAGGGCAATACACACAATCATAGGGAAACACACACAATCATAGGGAAAAACACACAATCATAGGGAAACACACACAATAATGGGGAAACACACACAATCACAGGGCAATACACACAATCATAGGGAAACACACACAATCATAGGGAAACACACACAATCACAGGGAAATACACAATCATAGGGAAATACACAATCATAGGGAAATATACACAATCACAGGGCAATACACAATCATAGGGAAATATACACAATCACAGGGCAATACACAATCATAGGGAAATATACACAATCACAGGGAAATACACACAATCATAGGGAAATACACAATCACAGGGAAATACACAATCATAGGGAAATATACACAATCACAGGGCAATACACAATCATAGGGAAATATACACAATCACAGGGCAATACACAATCATAGGGAAATATACACAATCATAGGGCAATACACAATCATAGGGAAATATACACAATCACAGGGCAATACACAATCATAGGGAAATATACACAATCATAGGGCAATACACAATCATAGGGCAATACACACAATCATAGTTAAATATACACAATCACAGGGCAATACACACAATCATAGGGAAACGCACACAATCATAGGGAAACGCACACAATCATAGGGCAATGTACACAATCATAGGGAAATGCACACAATCATAGGGAAACACACACAATCATAGGGCAATGCACACAATCATAGGGCAATGCACAATCATAGGGCAACACACACAATCATAGGGCAATGCACACAATCATAGGGCAATGCACACAATCATAGGGCAATGCACAATCATAGGGAAACACACACAATCATAGGGAAATACACACCCACACGGCAATCTCAGTAACATGGGGAAAGTAAACAGAGATCGATAGCGAAGGAATTCTTGAATCCGTTTCTACTTTGAAACACTGTTCTTAACAAAAGTACTAATTTTACACTATTCCGACAACAAGCTAATCACGAACAAACTTCTTCTCGATTATACCGTTGCCATATCAACAGGAAATTAACATAATTTCTTTTGCTCCATTTATTTATTTTCTCACCTTCATTTAGGCTCCCTGCATTACATATTATTGCTCCTGAGTGCACACTCACTCACTCACACACTCACTTACACGCTCACTCACACTAACTCACACACAACCACAAACACACTCACACAACCACAAACTCACTCACACAACCACACTCACTCACACACACTCACTCACACATAACCACAAACACACTCACATTCAATCACACAACCACATACACATTCACTGACTCACACACCCACACTCACTCACTCTCACACACACTCACTCACACGACCATGTACACACAAACTCACTCACACAACCACACACACACTCACACTCACTCACACACACTCACAACCACACACACTCACATACACAACCACCTACACACTCACTTACACGCTCACACGCTAACGCAACCACACAAACACACACACACACACACACAAATAATCTCATACTCATGACAAGGCTGAGAGATTGGGAACTTGCTGTGGGGAATCCTATCACCCGTTCCTGCATGGGTTCCCCACACCCCATCTAATTACAACCAACTATGGACCCGTTGGTCTCAATCCCTTGAAACAAAAATATCAACTTCAAACTACAGGCAACAACACAGGAAGTGACACGATAACTCAGCCAGTCCACATTGTAGTCGATTTAATAGAGAGTCAAATCTGTTTCATGCCACAGTTCGAGCCAAGACAGACAAATTGGACTTGCGAGTGACCAGTGGGCAGTTTCACTTTGCTACGATGTGGGTTGGGGGTCAGAGGTCTCCGTTCTCGTGGCTGTTTGCTCCGGGCCGCAGACACAGGCCATTGAAGGGTTTTTGTACCATCTTTTGAAATATGACAGAGAAAGAAAAAGAACAACTACAGGGTATAAAGAGGTGACAAGAGCTGCAATATGTAAAATAGACCGTGACAGCCAACGACAAAGAAGATACATTTCAGCTGCCAATTAAAAGCTCCTGGATCAGGTTAGGAAAAGAAACCTTCATTAAGGTGGACAAAAATCCCACTTCCAATTCAAACCTGAACTACAAATTGAATAACAATGCCTTTGTCAATCTGTTGGTTACTCTTATTTATATTCATTGAGTGGGACCTCAGATAACTAGAATCATACAGCACAGAAGGAGGCCATTCGGCCCATCGTGCCTGTGCCGGCTCTTTAAAGGAGCTGTCCCATTAGTCCCACACCTCTGCTGTTTCCATGTGTCATGTCCTTCAGTATGAGGGCATGTTATGATACAATAGTAACTCTTAAGCAACAAAAACGTTCTTCATAAAATCTGGACAGTGTGTTACACAGGGAGATCTCTCTGTACGGAACTGTGTGTTACACAGAGAGATCTGTATGTACTGGACAGTGTGTTACACAGAGAGGTCTGTATGTACTGGACAGTGTGTTACACAGAGAGATCTGTATGTACTGGACAGTGTGTTACACAGAGAGATCTGTATGTAGCGGACAGTGTGTTACACGGGGAGATCTCTATGTACTGGACAGTGTGTTACACGGGGAGATCTCTATGTACTGGACAGTGTGTTACACGGGGAGATCTCTATGTACTGGACAGTGTGTTACACAGAGAGAGAGATCTCGATGTACTGAACAGTGTGTTACACAGGGAGAGATCTCTATGTAGTGAACAGTGTGTTACACAGGGAGAGATCTCTATGTACTGGACAGTGTGTTACACAGGGAGAGATATCCATGTACTGCACAGTGTGTTACACAGGGAGAGATCTCTATGTACTGAACAGTGTGTTACACAGGGAGAGATCTCTATGTACTGGACAGTGTGTTACACGGGGAGAGATCTCTATGTACTGGACAGTGTGTTACACAGGGAGAGATCTCTATGTACTGGACAGTGTGTTACAAAGGGAGAGATCTCTATGTAGTGAACAGTGTGTTACACAGGGAGAGATCTCTATGTAGTGAACAGTGTGTTACCCAGGGGAAATTTATGTTGCTCTGGAACTGACTTGTTTAAAGAACCCCAATATGTACGGGAATGGTCAATGTTGATGTTTTCCTCAATTCCTTAACCATGATAATACTCAGTTTATTGAGGTGGTGACAGCACGGTCCCAGTGCTCTGTTTACCTAACAGCCTTTTAAGCTCCAGATAACAAGCCACTGGAGTCCATCAAGCTCTGCAACATTCACAATAGACCTAATCTGCATTATTAAGATATAAAGTTGTACCATTGACATCAGCGTGTTTGAGATTATACTGTTTTGTTGATCTGGTAAAAGAATTTTCTTCAAAGTATTGAATAGATAAGGAAAAAGTTGTCACGTGTTGACATTAACTCACAAAATGTTGATAAGTGAAGGTTTATTCCCTTTCCTTTTATATTGCAGCTAAGTAAAAATAAATGAAAATGTCACATCAACATATTTATAATTGCCGGAGAGATGAGAGCAAAATAATTATCAGAAGAAAATCCTGTTCTCGTTCGCACTAACTCAGAGGTGGAGAGATAGAACTCGAGCAACAAAGGGACCCTTTCTAAATGTTCTTTCTTGCCTCAACTCCTGAAAGCGCCAACTCATGTTGGGGGTATTGTTCAACAGGGGCTAGCTGCCTCACCAGTCCTTCACTCGTTCTTTGTCAGTCCCCTAGATGGCGAATAGTGGCAGGCTACTGGACCATGGGCTTCGCAGCTAAGGTTGATCCTGTCCCCATCTGCTATCCACTTCCCAGCACATGCTACTGGGTGGTAATCAGGAGCAGTATTCCAAGCGGATTTTTTTTCCCCTCCCTACCCAGGTGGGCTTTGACCAGTTCTAGCGCCCTTCTGCTGAGGTGACCTGAGATCAGCTAACTCTGAATAGATCAAGGATTGAGTTTCATAGAATCATAGAAATTTACGGCACAGAAGGAGGCCATTCGGCCCATCGCGTCTGTGCCGGCCGAAGAAGTGCTATCCAGCTTAATTCCACTTTCCAGCTCTTGGTTGGTCCGTAGCCCTGTAGGTTACGGCACTTCAAGTGCACATCCAAGTACTTTTTAAAATGTGATGAGGGTTTCTGCCTCTACCACCCTTTCAAGCAGTGAGTTCCAGACCCCACGACTCTGTGGGTGAAAAAAATTCCCCTCTAATCTTTCTACGAATTACTTTAAATCTATGCCCCCTGGTTAATGACCTCTCTGCTAAAGGAAATAGGTCCTTCCTATCCACTATATCTAGGCCCCTCATAATTTTATAGACCTTAATTAAATCTCCCCTCAGCCTCCTCTGTTCCAAAGAAAACAACCCCAGCCTATCCAATCTTTCCTCATAGCCTCATAGTCCTGGCAACATCCTCATAAATCTCCTCTGTACCCTCTCTAGTGCAATCACACCTTTCCTGTAATGTGGTGGCCAGAACTGTGCGTGGTACTCTAGCTGTGGCCTAACTAGTGTTTTATACAGTTGGTCTCCATGGCTCACCAACTCACTGCGTGAATTCACTGGGGAAGGCCCGCTATGAAACCTTTCAATAAGTGTCATATCTTTTCAGAGAAGAATGCATAGATTGAAATTTTCAATCGACTGATTTTGTATCAGGTACCTAAGGGCCACAGGTTCCACACAACTGAATGGAGGTCCAGCATGTTTCCTGTGGCATTGCTCAGATGCTCCAGAAGAAAGGGCTTGTCAAGATACCCCACAGTCATGTTGCCCCATGTATTACCCTGTTAAATATCCCATCATGGAGAACGGGAGTCCCCTAATATTGCGTATCAGTGCCCCCGACCCATACCACCCCAAGAAAATGGACTTTATTATGGATGAACAAACTCTTTAGTTCCAGGGAGCAAGTCTTCTGTTGCTTTACATCTGATCCATCAGCTATATTCCTATCATGGATAAAGCTTTTCAGCAACTTAGTTGCTCTCAGCAACCGGATGTGGCATCTAAAACAACCCAATGTCACTGTGCAGAGTGCCAATGTAATACTATTTACAAATAGAGCACTATCACTTGGCACTATTACACATGTGGTATGTTCTACATCAGAAAAACCATTTCTGCCCTCTAAATTCATAATGCCTGCTCCATTCCCAGCTTTATCCCCTGTTGCAATTCCAATGTTATTCCCTTTGACCCCACTTCTGTGTCGATCCCTTTATTTTTCGAACTCATTCTCCTTATTTTCAGTTCTGTGCCTATCCAATCCCCAACCTCCGCTGCCTTTCAGCAATGGGTTTATCAGGAAGAATCGGCCACTTTTTTTGCTCCCATCCCTAGGCAATTGTTGTATTCGGTCAAGGATGGAATGTCTTGTTTCCATGATCGAGGTCAGTGGCAATGTAAAGAAGAGGACTGGCTGTATTTTTCTGTCAGGTCAGTGCGGTTCGTGAAGAAAAAAAACATTTGAATTCTTAATCAATAATTATATTTGAATGTTTTGTTATTTTAACTGCGAATTAATGCTGGAACTTTGAGTCGAAGCTGGACTCTAGGGAGCTCACACAATGTGTGCTTTGGTGATGATAAATTATGTCTTTTTATAACTCTGGAGACTGGCACTGGCAGTTACCATGGAAACAATCGTGCCTCCTTGCCGTTACTGTGAGACAGATGTATTTATTTAAATAAAACGTTAAAAAAAACAATGTCGCATTTATTGGGGAATGAAAGCTGAAATGATTTGACAAGAAAACAGATAAATTGAGAGTAGAGTCGGTGGATGGGAAACTTGGGCAAATCAAGTACGCATGGAGCTGTCAAAAGATGGGACAGAGAAATATATTTGTAAGATGTTACAAGACATCAGTACAAGTTCTACCCATTCAGACATCTGCAGGGTGCACAAGTCAGATCCAATCTGTCAAGTGTTTCAACCAATCACTCCACACAGGACAGATAATATCTAATGTTCGTCATCTGAATATTAAGCACCTTCCCTCACCAACGCACCCCCCCCCCCCACACCCCCACAACTTCTCCTGAAGGCAATGACCCATGCGGGGGGTGCTGTCTGCTCCTTGGTACATTGCTCCACCTGGTCGCTCTTTATGAGTGAGCCTGGACAGTGACTGTCAGCAGACGATTTAACCATGAGCTGAGCCTACTCCTGGATTGCATTCAACTTCCATCAGGGTCACTGGGTAGCCATCAGGAGGAGCAACCATTCTTCTGCCTAGCCCAGGGGACACTCAGCACGATGGTAACCCCACCTACTGCAATCCCAGCTGGGATCAGATAACTGAGCACAGACTGGGGGTGCAACCTTCTGTATGAATTAGTCCAAACTGGGCAGTGCACATAGCAAATGAGCCACTGGAGAATCAGAGTATTTCTCCTTATAACAAGTGCTATTTTTTATATAATTAAATGGCTCTCCTGACACATTTTTGCATCTGAATGGATAATTCTTGCACTGATATGTCCCTAGTTGTAAGCAACTGAATTCAATTTGTAAGAATTTCTAATCAATTGATACCAGACGTTAGAGAGAAGGTTACCTAAGTTCACAGTGAGTTTAACCCGTCCTCCATCCAGCTCGAGCCGCAGGGTGTCCGCCGAATCTTTGGAGGTTGTCGCCATTAGTAGGCCATAGGCTCGCTGTGACATAAACCGCAAGGACATGTCCTCCGCCTCTGTGTGCATGACCATTGGCATCATAATCTTCATATACATGCTTCCATCGTAGCTCAGGATTGTCCCTTCTAAAAAAACAATTGAGAGTAGATGTACAATGTAATGAGGACTGTCCTACTCCTTAAAGGGGCCACTTTACAGGGAGGGAGCATATTTTTATTGATGCTACAATGGTCAGTGCTTCTCTGAACTTTCCTCTCTTGTCCCTCTAAGCTCCAAGTAGACCATTCTATACGCTCTCCCTCCTCCTTGCATCCAAATAGTGTTGGTATCAACCCGCACTGCACCATCTCCTCTTGAAACTATTCAGGACATCAAAACTGTGGAATACCTTATCTCCCTCTGTTGCCTTTACTTCCTATGATCTACGTCCTTATAAAGTTCAAGCTTGGTGTCAACTAAGTATGACTTCTAAACTTACCTTGTCTTCTCTCCTACTTCTTTTCAAGTTTGATGGTGTCCTGCCTCAGCCCTTTTTTTACCTAGGATTCGCATTGGCTGTTTGGCTGGTCTTAACGGCAGGGCCTCATTTAAATAATCTACTGCAGACTCCCTCCCGACAGCCGGCCAAATTGCCAGCCAGGCCGGCTGGCGGGAGTGTAAACAAGCGGCAGGAGGTCGCAGCCAGGGACCCATGGGGACGGTCCTCGGCAGTGAGGACACGAATGAAGCTCCGGGCCGCCATCGGTGGGGGAGAGAGAACATCGGGGCCGCGATCGGGAGGGGAGAGGGAGGATAACGGGCCGCGATCGGGACTGAGGGTGTGGGGTGGGGAGAGAACATCGGGGCCGCAGGTGTAGGGTGGGGAGAGAACATCGGGGCCGCGATCGGGAGGGGAGAGGGAGGACAACGGGCCCCGATCGGGGCTGAGGGTAGAGAACACTGAGGCTGTGATCCAGGCTGGGGGAGGCGTGAGGCCTTGGGGGAGCCCTCCTGCTCCTCCTGGCCCACATGGAATACTAAATGGAGCAGATCTTTAGCAGTTAGCTTGGCCAGTCGGCACCTTCCCGCATCGGATCTGTTGCCGGGAATCCCATAGCACGGGGCCTCCTCTTCCCTCACTGTTAAATTTAAGTTGCTGCACCAACTTTTGAATGTTAATTAGGCCCCTGCACGCCTTTTGCAGGAGCCTCGTCGATGGCCTGATTTGCCTTTGTTAAATTTTAAACGGGCAGGAATGGGGTCGGGTTGCGGTCAGGTTGCTTGATCTTGATATTTTAGACCCCCCACCCCTACCCCCCCCCCAACCTTCTCCTGCCCGTCGGAAGGGGGGAGGGTTAAAATCGAGGTCATGTACTCAATGAATGGTGTTGAAATAGCTACGGATTACATTGGAAGAGTCCTAGGAATCTTAGTAGGCTCAACAAATTGAAGCATCGCAGAGCAACAATCAATCAAATCAATAGGATGTTGAACCACATAGCTAAAACAGTCGAATACAAGTCAGAGGAAGTCGTGATCAAACTGTATACAGGTTTGGTCAGGCCACGCTTTAAGTATTGTTTCCAGTAAGACATAACAGAGACATTCGAGCATTGGAGGCCATGCGTCAAAGAACCATGTGTGAGATGGCTGAGTTATGACAAAAGACTTGAGACTTGAGTCGAAACTTGAGTTTTTTTCAACCTGGAAGGAGATGTCTAAGAGGTGATTTTGTATCAGTATATAAGATAGTTAACGGCATGAGCAAATTAAATCCAGAAAATTACTTTTCGGTAAATTACAAGAGTAGGACAAGGCAACAGAGGTTCAAACTAGTAAAAGGCAGACTTAGGACTGATACTCGGAAGTTCTTAAAACAAAGAGTAATCAACGCATGGAATGGACATCCAGATAGATTAGTCGAGGCGAAAACCCTGCAATCATTTAAGAAACAATTGGATGCTGTAATGGGAGGACTTTAGGATATTTCAAGTTGTTGTTGTTGGATAATTCCTAAAATGGACTGAGATGTTTCTGGATGGATAATCCCGAAAATGGATTCATTTGTCTTTATGATCTTGTAAGACTTGGTGAGGCTTGCTCCCCTTTACCCAGCAAGCACTTCCATCAAGTCCTTCACAAATATGTAACAAGCAAGCAATAGTCAATGCTACATCACCATCATCTTTAGCTATTCTATAATTTCCCCGCAATTCTCTCCCTTGCTCCATTGCTGACAGGTGTTGGGGTATGGACCCATCATCAACTGCAGTCCTCAGGTATCTTGCTCATGTGCCCATTGGTCACAGAAAGGGTGGTCAGGCTACTTGGCTGTGGGGAGCTTCACAGCCTAAGTTCAACTCTGCACTTTCCACCATGGTCAGGAGTGGGATCCCAGACTCCTTAATTAGGGGCAAACTTCAATGATGCAAACTGAAGCTCCTTGCTACAGGCCAGCTGAGAACAGCAAACAGACTGGGAATCAAACCTGGGACCTCTCGACTGCATGGCTCAGTAGTACACTGGGTGGAGCTCTTACTCCCTGAATCACCAAGCTTTCTTTTTTCCCTTTTGCTCTTCTAACAGTTCTGAGATCTCAACTATAACTGGACTAAATCACCTACCTGTCTCACAATTCTTCCCAAAGTATCCGGTGCCAGTACAGTCACATATATATCGGTTCCAGCCCTCTCGGCAGTGGCCACCATTCCGACACGGGTTCATGCTGCATTGTTTCAAGGTCTCCCGGGAACAGAAGCCACTGACCCCACCTATGTTCTGGACTTCAGCCAAGCGACGCACATCCCTGCTCTGCCCGTCAATGAAGAGATCCCGCACGCAGCCCACGTAGCCGTAGTTGAGGAAGGCCGTCCACAGCTCTGGTGGGAGGAGGAGGTTGACCTTGTTCTCGGGAAGCCCACCCAGGTACATGTCACTGTCCAGATCCAGGATCTCACTCTCGCCATTGGCGACAAAGGGAAAGTGCCGGCTGTTCACTGATATCGAACCTGCGGACGGGAGAACGTGAAAACATACTGAAGCCATCAGATACAATTATACTGACACCATCACTCAGATGGTCACAGGGCAACATGGGATTGTTGCTAATTATCAAACGACAACCCAGTGTGAGCTGGCAGCAGGATACCATGGAGTACAGGATCCCCAATAAACAAATTACCTGCTCAAATAGTAGGGGGCTTTCACTATTAGTAGGGCAGCATCAGTAGCATAACATCCTGCAAACTTCTACACTTAGTGGGGGTAATTTTGACTTTGGCCGATAATATTACACGGGTGATAGCGATTCAGTCCGTTATCCGCCCGATTTTCATTTCTATTGAAGTCAATGGAAGTGAGAATCGGGAGAGATGTACAGCAGGCAGCTGAATCATTATCGCCCATTTTACACTGTCGCACAAGGTCAAAATTATCCCCATTGCGTTCAATGTGTTTTGCTGCATGAGAGTCACAGTGTTCTCCTAGTGGCAATGAAAATGCCAGTTTCTCAGCAGATCTGAGTGATAATAATCACCTGTCCTAGTTATTAGATATGACAGCAGAAACTGTTTAGAATCCTCACATTCAAGAACTTCTACATTGATTGATAGTTCCACTAACACAGGGATCAGACTGACTGACAATCCTTCTAATCCAGGAGGTGCACTGACATGATTCCTCTAATTCAGGATACCACTGACTTGCTTCATCTGATTTGAGATCACACTGACCAGTATCCTAATAACACAGCACAACACTCCCTCTGCGCCTTCTCTATTCTTGAGGTTCCTGACCAGGGCACTCCACACTCTTGAGTCTTTGTATAGGTAGACTGTTACCAGCCCCTGATTTTATACCAATCCATTCTATCACGTAACCTAGCCACATTCTTAGTCCCTCTCTTTTAATTCCATCACTAGCTACTTTTTCAGACAGTAGCAACCCCAATAATTTTCCTTTCAACTCGTGTGTAATATGCTCTAGACTGTCATCTTTCTCATTGTAATCAGCCTCATCGTTACTCTCATATTTTCATCAGGAAATTAAACTTCTTTAAATTAATTACAATCATTTTCCTTAAATATGCTATGTTAAGCTTGATTTTAAACAATATTAAGAACTAAACTTATTGCTTGTAATTCTCCAACATGCTTTGCTTCAAAATTGCTTAATTGTTTTCCCCTTGAATTAAATTATTTTTTTTTTCATGTGAATGTTATGTTCATCACTGTGCGAGATGCTTGTGCTGGGGGAATGGAACACTCTGCATTTCAGGTGATAAGTATCAGGGCTCCCAAATCGGAGGTAGCGCAAAGCAGAAGCAGAGTAAAGCTCCCCCTACTCTGTCCTAACAATGGCCAAGAAATGCGATGGTGCCGTGTCCTTCTTTCAGGCGCAAAACGGGTGCCTAAGCATCCAATATGGCAGGCGGGGCACATGCACTCATTATGTGTTGGACGTGCGCTGCCCACCATATTGGTAAAGGCAGAAAAAGAGGCGTCCTGGGTTCTCGCCTGAAACAAGTGTTAGGCCCTTCGAATATGCAAATAGGGGGCCTGACGACTGTTTGAGGCCCCCTTTGCAAAGTTGGGCTGCACTGAGCACAGCCGGCTTTATCTCTCTTTCATTTCGAGTATTTATCATCATCTGTCTTGCCTCCTCTGTAACTTGGAGTCTGCTTCTCCTCAGGCCATGGCTGCCAAGACCCTGCATAAGAGGTTTGGCCTATTTTGTACAATCCCCAAAATGAATCTTTATACCTGAGCGTCCGTCTCGTTGAAAGTCGACGTGACACCACTCTCCATCGTTCACCTTCTTATTGGTGGCTCTGATCTTAATGGCGCCAGATCCCATGTCAAGAAGCAGGAATAGGAAGCCGTCGAGGAGCTCCATTGCAAAGTAGTCCACCTTCTGAACCCGTTCGATTCGAGTCTCCTTTTGATGCTGAGGCATCCGACCCTCCTTGTGGTGCTGAGGCTTACCATGGCTGAAGAGAAGCAGGCCATTGGGTTCCGTGGTGCAGAAGTCAAAGGAGATGGAGCCCGTCTTTTTTGTATTCCACTTAGGGAGGGAGATGTAGGCCTCTGGGGCCTCAAAAGTGACCGGATCTAAGGCGGCCACGTTTTCACACCTGAACACCAGGTCTCCATATACTTTCATTTTGGAGTCACCTTCTTTCGCAAGACGGGAGAGTTCTAGTTTGAAATCATTGTTTTTATAAACGACCTGTTGAAAAGGAGGAAAATCAAATAACCTGAGAGAACACCGACAGCCGTTATTTTATTTTCGTTCCCATTTTCTCACCCCTCTCCTGAGCCCGCTGACTTGCACTTGGGTACGGTTACCACGGTTACCGGCGGTACCTGACCCAAGATGCCAGTCTTCACATGTGAGCCTAGAAAAGTTGGTCGGCTATTCGTCCATCACAACTGAACCTGATACTGTCCTCAGCCAATGTGCGATGCACACTTTATAACAGGAGTCACTGTATCGTGATCAGGAGTTTGAACTCCAGCTGATTTTTTTTTGCCTCTCCTTAGGTCATGGGTGCCCCTGTAATGCCAGCCCAGCTATCTCAGCAGAGACTGGCAATCGAAGAAAGGACCCTCCTGGATTAGAGCCACACTAAATGGGTGCCTTTATCTGCTAGGCCAACAAGGGAACTGTGGTTATCAGTATTACATCCAATAACACCTTGCAGAAATCAAACTCATATCTGGTGGACCTTTGGCAATTACCAGATAGATGTCTGAAATATCTCCAACAGTTACCAAACTGGGATTCAATAACCTCTATTGGTTATTAAATGAATATCTAAGAGATTGTTGGCACTTACTGAACCAGCATCTGCCTGTGGAAACCTTGTTAGCAAGTAACAAGTTAGCATTGGAATTCATCCTCTTGACAGAGTTAAGGGGGCATCTATTGGCAAAAAAAACCAATAGATTTAACCAGAGCTATGGTGACCAGGACCCACCCTAAATCCAATAGTGCTCCATTTAATATTTATCATCAATCTATCCACGTTCCTTTGGGTCCCTGAAAACAGTTTATTAAGCGAGATGAGGTGGAGTGGACTGGGGTTGGAGCTGCCATCTTATTTCCTGAAAACTGATGATGGTGCTCGTAAGATGTGGAAGTTTGGCTCAGATTGTGACTGTGGCGTCACACCATCTGCTGACTGGTCTCCGAGAACTGCAGCCTCACTCTGCAAGAACTCAACTGGGAACTAAAGCCAGTGCCCCCGAGAGTAGGGGGTGAGTGGGGAGGGAGAGATGTGTTTCCGTTTCACTTTTCTCCCCTCCCTTCTCTGGGAAGATGCTGACAGCTTTCCTGCACTTCACTCAAATGGCGTTTAATAATTGAGCCGGCAACTGTGAGGCACATCAATGAGAGCCAGATCCTACTCCTGCCTGGTGTTGACACATATGCATGTCCTAGCAAAAGTCACCAGATCATAATGAGTGGGAACCTTGGTTGCATTATCCCTTCATTTGCCTTGGGGTGTTGAGCCTAATTGTAGAACCCCAACTCCTATCCCAGCTATATCTATTTCCTTTCGATAGAGCATTTGTTCACTGAATTGGTGCCCGATTTGTGAATTAGCCCCAATGAATCTTCCATCGGGCAGGAAATCAGTCCTTAGAGTTGTCCATTGGTTCCGTATTCACTCTCATAATACTCACGTCCTTCAAGCATCCCATGAAGTTGTTGCTCACAGGTGAGCCTGGGAGATCAGCTGTGCTGGGGCTCCCGCCAATGTAGAAAAAATCATCGGAGCCCAGCATGGTGTAGTCCTCCTGTGTGTAACCCGTTGTAGTCAGAATTCCGTCCACTGAAATTGTAACCTGCCCAGAAGCATATGGGGAGCAAAAGATGGGATACAATCTATTACCAATTGCCACAGCGACATACACAGGTACCTGGGCAGGTCTCCATTTTCATGTCTGCTTTCACCCTTGTTGAATCTTGTTTATGTACTAGTAGCAACAGAGGAGAGTAAAAGACAGGATCTGATGGTTTGAAGGCTGGTTATTATCACTGATCAGTAATCGTTGACCAGTTCTTATCATCTAAACTATCAAATGCATGCTACCTGTCTAGGTAATGGAATTGGTTCAATGCCCTGAAGGTTGTCCTGGATACTCCAGTGTTATATGGGGTGCAATATCGCAATGCCATTTCAGCCTATAATTACTGCAATTCTTCATGGACACAAGGCTGGCAAATGTGTCATCCTATCTGTCTAAACTACTCACTACACTATACTGTGGGCACAGGAATGGAAGCATAATGTCAATCTAGCTGCACTGACTAGCACAACTAGTGAAGGTCACTGTGGGTACACGACTTGCAATACCACCCATCTAGTCACTGCAGTGCATATATAAAAACTGCCAATCTGTGGTAAGCAAAACTTTAAATTAACAAAGGAAAGAGAAACTAAGTCATTAGCCTGCTCTTATAGTACCGTAAAGTGAATGCTGCTGAAATTCTAACTTCAGTAATGATTGTCACCTCAGGGTGTACATCCCCTTTTATAACAGTGGATCTCGCTTGGCATTGCTCACAATAAGTCGGGGGATACACTATTTTACAACGGCACAGCCTCGTACCCTGGGGGTAACTTTCAACTTTGGCAGAAGTGGAAAACTGGCAGTATTGGGTCAGCTGCCCGTTATACACCCCGTCTGATTTCCCTTTCCATTGTAGAAAGAAAAATCAGGTGAGATCTATAACAGCGAAGTTGAAAGCTACCCCCATCTCCCCACCACCCCCATGTAACACCCAATGTATTGTAATATCGTTGTTCTCCCATGGCAGGTTCACTGTAAATGTGTCTCTGCCTCTTTCCCACTCTTGAATTATTTTTGATCCGCTCACTTTTGTCGGTGCCTTCCACCCTTCCTCTCTCTGTATGGCTGTCACACACCTGTTTCACTGTGGTGTCTGGAACACTCATCCAACTCTTCCTCTCACTGTATCAATGTTACACTTCTTGCAAGTCTCCCTCTGGCTCCCCTCTCTTCAGTGTCTCTGTGTGGCTTCCACACATGTCCCTTCGCCGATGCACTCAGTCGTGGCCTTTTTACCACTTCATGCTTCCAGTGAGAAACCTCGCCTGCCAGAACGAATATTGGAAATTTGGGTGCCTACAGTGTGTGAATTTCTCGTATGTGTTTGCAGCAGGTGAAGCGCAAAAGTAAAACATCACCCCCAATATCAGTGTGTCACCTTTCTCAAGGCCTAGGCTAGGCAGGAAGCTGGGAAGGGGCAACCTGTCCTGAGGTGGAGGTGGGATGAGAACAGGTTGTTGGACAGGTGCTGCAGCGGTAGTTCAGAGGGACGACGGGGCTGAGGGTCAGGTCAAGAGGGACTGCTGGCTGCACACAGGAAGCAGCGAGATGTTGGAGCGGGGGCATGGGAGGGATAGTAAAAGGAGGGCAGGATCTGGGAGGAAGTGGAGAAAGGCAGGACCTAGAAGCAACCGATGGAGACGGAATATGGGACCATTGGGGTCTAGGAACACTTGGTGGGATTGCGGTCTTGACGTAGTTTTTGGCAAGGTTGGGCTCCAGCTACTCATGTCGAGGCTGGGTAATGGGAGTACACTAGAGAGCGAGCTGGATCGGGGTGGGGGGGGGGAACTAGGGCATGGGAGAGGGAGGATGGTCTGGGATATAGTACAGGGTGGGGGAGGGTTTTTTATTATATTCGTTCATGGGATGTGGGCATCGCTGGCAAGACCAGCATTTATTGCCCATCCCTAATTGCCCTTGAGAAGGTGGTGGTGAGCCGCCTTCTTGAACCACTGCAGTCCGTGTGGTGAAGGTTCCAGGATTTTGACCCAGCGACGATGAAGGAACGGCCGATATATTTCCAAGTCGGGATGGTGTGCGACTTGGAGGGGAACGTGCAGGTGGTGTTGTTCCCATGTGCCTGCTGCCCTTGTCCTTCTAGGTGGTAGAGGTCGTGTGTTTGGGAGGAGCTGTCGTAGAAGCCTTGGCGAGTTGCTGCAGTGCATCCTGTGGATGGTACACACTGCAGCCATGGTGCGCCGGTGGTGAAGGGAGTGAATGTTTAGGGTGGTGGATGGGGTGCCAATCAAGAGGGCTGCTTTGTCCTGGATGGTGTTGAGCTTCTTGAGTGTTGATGGAGCTGCACTCATCCAGGCAAGTGGACAGTATTCCATCACACTCCCGATTTGTGCCTTGTAGATGGCGAAAGGCTTTGGGGAATCAGGAGGTGAGTCACTCGCCACAGAATACCCAGCCTCTGACCTGCTCTTGTAGCCACAGTATTTATGTGGCTGGTCCAGTTGAGTTTCTGTCAATGGTGACCCCCAGGATGTTGATGGTGGAGGATTCGGTGATGGTAATGCCGTTGAATGTCAAGGAGAGGTGGTTAGACTCTCTCTTGTTGGAGATGGTCATTGCCTGGCACTTGTCTGGCGCGAATGTTACTTGCCACTTATCAGCCCAAGCCTGGATGTTGTCCAGGTCTTGCTGCATGTGGGCACGGACTGCTTCATAAGGGTAAGTGCACTCAAGAGGGAACATGATTGTAGGAGCACTGAGCAAGTAGGTAGGGGCTGGGAGCACCGAGGGGGGGAGATGGAGAATGGGGCACTTAAGGGGCCTTGCAGTACTGAGAGGGATAATGGGGGTTGGGGGCATTGCAGGGCTGGAAGCAATCCAGGACACAGGCCCCGACCTGAGTATTGGACAGGTCCAGAATGCAGGCCCAGTTCCGAGAGTGGCCAGACCTGGCAATGGAGCACAGGCATGGCAGGAGTTGGTGCCAACAGTTAAGGGCCAAGAAGCAGCATTGTCAGGCTTCAGGAAAGATAAACCAAGAAAACAGCATGTCTGAAGAGGCTATGAAGCTATTTTCAGATGGGGTGTGGACCAACGGTGCCGGGGGGAGTGAGCTCAATTAATATGTGGCCTTCACATCTCTTGGGAGGGGCTGACGGTACGTGCACTTAATTCAACTGGAGCAAAATCCTAAAGCTCTGGAACAAAATATTTTGTACTGGTATTTTTAAGCCCAGCTATATTCTTAACTTCTTGGACCAAGCCCTATCAAAAACCCTTAACCTCTTGTATGTATAGGTAAGATTACTGCTTACTGGTAAATGTGCAAAAAAAGGTCTCTGTCTATTTTCTTCCTTTACGTATTAGATGCTTCCCAAAGTTGTGAGGAAGACGTTTAGACCTACACTTCAAAAGCAACTACCTATGCTGTGGATTAAAGCTTATGAAGTTTGGGTTGCAAGATGGGGAGGCCAGGCGAAGCACATCAGCAGTGGAGAGAGAAGAGGCAGCGCAGAGCGGGGGGATGGAAGGCCACCTCCAAGGGTGTGTGGGCCATGCCAGCTCAGATTAGGCAGGAGAGGGGGAAAGTGCCACCTTGGGTGCTCTGCCATGCCATGGAGCAAGTGGTCGAGGAAGAGGAAAAAAAAGGTCTGGTGGGGTTGTGGACCTGGGGTGCGCTGAGTTGGGGTTGGGTGGAGGAAAGAGGCCATTTCGGGGGCTCTGAGAAGCAATGGGCCATAATGGAGGGGGAAGGGTGAAAAGGCGAACTCAGGGGCTCTGCGTTGAGGTTGGGGTATCATGAAAGGCAGCAGGGAGAATATTTGGTGATAACCCACTGTGAGTAGACCCATCACCACCTGGTGTAGAGTTACAACTGGGAGGACTCATTGGGAAGTCAGTATATAATATAGCTAAATTTAATAGAATGACAGATATAGGATTAGGGATATATGTGTGACAGTAAGTGTGACAATGTTACAGGAATTGCCAGTGAATCTCCCATGGTGTTGCTCATGGTAGGTCAGATAATATGCTGATTTATAAAGGCAAGCGAGTTATACCATGTCACGCACAATGCGTTAAGGTGGAACTGTGTCCTTAGCAGTGGGAGTTCTAGGGTTTGGTAGCATAGGGGAGGGTGGTCTCATCACACTGAGCAGTAACAAAAGTGGCCTCAGCTTTAGAGACCGCAGGAAAAATGGCTGCAGCCAAACAGATATCAGCAAAATAACCCACACAGAGAGAACGAGAACTGGGCAAGGTCACACAGAGAGTGAGAAAAGTGTTTGCAAAGAGAGAAGGGAAAGTAGGCATGGCCACAGAGCAGGATTAAAAATGGACATGGCCAGACGAAAAATAGTTGCAAAATAGGGTCTCGATAGGGTAGATGCTGAGAGGATGTTACCCCTCATGGGGGAATCTAAAACTAGGGGGCTAGTCTCAGAATAAGGGGTCGCCCATTTAAGGCGGAAATTAGGAGGAATTTCTTCTCCCAGAGGGTCGTGAATCTTTGGAATTCTTTACCCCAAAAAGCTGTGGAGGCTGAGTCATTGAATACATTCAAGGCTGAGTTAGACAAATTTTTGATCAGCAAGGGAGTCAAAGGATATGGGGAAAAGGCGGGAAAGTGGAGTTGAGCTAAAAATCAGATCAGCCATGATCTCATTAAATGGCGGAGCAGGCTCGAGGGGCCGAATGGCCTACTCTGCTCCTATCTCTTATGGTCTTATGTAATAGTTATCATTGCAAATTAAGCCTCAAGCTCCCAACGCAGGAGTGGGCTTCTACAAGAATATTTTTTTTCTGGCAATTGTGTAGGCAATTACATGAATAAGAATAAGCATTTTATTCAGAATTAGTTAATTTTTATCAGGGATTCTAACTTGATTGGCAAATTTTCAGCTGGGGAACATTCAAGATGGTAACTGGTGGACCATTTGATTGGTTCGCCCTCTTTCTTTGATTGGTAGCCGTTGCTGAACACCAACTTTTGATACGTAGTTTTTCTTAGCTTCATGACCAATGGTTTTCATTCTTGTTGCTGCTTGGTACATACCCTGCCTGTTCAGTTGCGATTTGTTGCTGGTTTATGAATGTGGAAGTTCAGCCAATCAGGTGCACGTGTGACACAGAAATGTTGACATTGAGAAGGTGTGATGCTGGTGTACTTGGTCACAGGTGTGGGCAAAGTCAACGTTTCCATACGCACCGACAGATCACCTGCGGTTTGCTCATGGTGAGTCAGAAGTTACGCTGTTTTAGGCTATGTAACGTAGAATATCTTATCAGGGACAACTTATCTCAGGGCACCACTAAAGACTTTACAGCCAATTAATTACTTTTGGGGTCAGTTATTGCCATCACATAGGCATGCGCAACAGCTAATTTGTGCACAGCAAGTAAGATGAATAAGCATTTAATCTATTTTTAGTGGTGTTAATTGAGGGATGAATGCTGGCCAGGACACCAGGAGAGGTCCCTGTTGTTCCTTGAATAGTGCCATGGGATCTTTTACATCCACATGAAAGAGGACACCTTCAACGACTTCGTATCCCTTCAGTATTGCGCTGAAGTGTGCATCTAGATTACATGTTTAAGTCCTGGAGTGGAGCTACGGTGATAATCTACTGACACAAAGGCAAGCATGCTACTGATTTGAGCCAAGTGTGACAGTTATGATTATATTCATATTATGTCCATCAAGGAAACTGTAAGTGATTGGCCTTGATTACTATTAAAAATTTAGCGTTGCAATTCATTTCTTGTTTCACCCTTTTTTTCAAGACTAAGATGCAGAGAAAGGCTGACGGGAAGATACTCAGTTTGCAGATGGGTAGGATGTGTGTACAAGTACTGAGGAGGTGAGCTCATGTGGTTTTAGTATCATTGGGAGGGTGGTGTAGGAGTGAGGGGAAGTAGTGGGGTTTGAGGGGGGGGGTGTAGGAGTGAGGGGAAGTGGTAGGGTTTGAGGGGGGTGTAGGAGTGAGGGGAAGTGGTAGGGTTTGAGGGGGGTGTAGGATTGAAGAGAAGTGGTGGGGTTTGAGGGGGGGTGTAGGATTGAGGAGAAGTGGTGGGGTTTGAGGGGGGTGTAGGAGTGAGGGGAAGTGGTGGGGTTTGAGGGGGGTGTAGGAGTGAGGGGATGTGGTGGGGTTTGAGAGGGGGGTGTAGGAGTGAGGGGATGTGGTGGGGTTTGAGGGGGGGTGTAGGAGTGAGGGGATGTGGTGGGGTTTGAGAGTGGGGTGTAGGATTGAGGAGAAGTGGTGGGGTTTGAGGGGGGGGTGTAGGAGTGAGGGGAAGTGGTGGGGTTTGAGGGGGGTGTAGGAGTGAGGGGATGTGGTGGGGTTTGAGAGGGGGGTGTAGGAGTGAGGGGAAGTGGTGGGGTTTGAGGGGGGGTGTAGGAGTGAGGGGAAGTGGTGGGGTTTGAGGGGGGGTGTAGGAGTGAGGGGAAGTGGTGGGGTTTGAGAGGGGGGTGTAGGAGTGAGGGGAAGTGGTGGGGTTTGAGGGGGGGTGTAGGAGTGAGGGGATGTGGTGGGGTTTGAGAGTGGGGTGTAGGATTGAGGAGAAGTGGTGGGGTTTGAGGGGGGGGTGTAGGAGTGAGGGGAAGTGGTGGGGTTTGAGGGGGGTGTAGGAGTGAGGGGATGTGGTGGGGTTTGAGGGGGGGGTGTAGGAGTGAGGGGAAGTGGTGGGGTTTGAGGGGGGTGTAGGAGTGAGGGGATGTGGTGGGGTTTGAGGGGGGGTGTAGGAGTGAGGGGATGTGGTGGGGTTTGAGAGTGGGGTGTAGGAGTGAGGGGAAGTGGTGGGGTTTGAGGGGGGGTGTAGGATTGAGGAGAAGTGGTGGGGTTTGAGGGGGGTGTAGGAGTGAGGAGAAGTGGTGGGGTTTGAGGGGGGTGTAGGAGTGAGGAGAAGTGGTGGGGTTTGAGGGGGGTGTAGGAGTGAGGGGAAGTGGTGGGGTTTGAGGGGGGTGTAGGAGTGAGGGGAAGTGGTGGGGTTTGAGGGGGGTGTAGGAGTGAGGGGAAGTGGTGGGGTTTGAGAGGGGGGTGTAGGAGTGAGGGGATGTGGTGGGGTTTGAGGGGGGTGTAGGAGTGAGGGGAAGTGGTGGGGTTTGAGGGGGGGTGTAGGAGTGAGGGGAAGTGGTGGGGTTTGAGGGGGGTGTAGGAGTGAGGGGAAGTGGTGGGATTTGAGGGGGGGTGTAGGAGTGAGGGGAAGTGGTGGGGTTTGAGGGGGGGTGTAGGAGTGAGGGGATGTGGTGGGGTTTGAGGGGGGTGTAGGAGTGAGGGGAAGTGGTGGGGTTTGAGGGGGGGTGTAGGAGTGAGGGGAAGTGGTGGGGTTTGAGGGGGGTGTAGGAGTGAGGGGAAGTGGTGGGGTTTGAAGGGGGGGTGTAGGAGTGAGGGGAAGTGGTGGGGTTTGAGAGGGGTGTAGGATTGAGGGGAAGTAGTGGGGTTTGAGGGGGGTGTAGGAGTGAGGGGAAGTGGTGGGGTTTGAGAGGGGTGTAGGATTGAGGGGAAGTAGTGGGGTTTGAGGGGGGTGTAGGAGTGAGGGGAAGTGGTGGGGTTTGAGGGGGAGTGTAGGATTGAGGGGAAGTGGTAGGGTTTGAGGGGGGGTGTCGGAGTGAGGGGAAGTGGTGGGGTTTGAGGGGGGTGTAGGAGTGAGGGGAAGTGGTGGGGTTTGAGAGTGGGGTGTAGGATTGAGGAGAAGTGGTGGGGTTTGAGGGGGGGTGTAGGATTGAGGGGAAGTGGTAGGGTTTGAGGGGGGTGTCGGAGTGAGGGGAAGTGGTGGGGTTTGAGGCGGGTGTAGGAGTGAGGGGAAGTGGTGGGGTTTGAGAGTGGGGTGTAGGATTGAGGAGAAGTGGTGGGGTTTGAGGGGGGGTGTAGGATTGAGGGGAAGTGGTAGGGTTTGAGGGGGGTGTAGGAGTGAGGGGAAGTGGTAGGGTTTGAGGGGGGGTGTCGGAGTGAGGGGAAGTGGTGGGGTTTGAGGGGGGTGTAGGAGTGAGGGGAAGTGGTGGGGTTTGAGGGGGGGGGTGTAGGATTGAGGGGAAGTGGTGGGGTTTGAGGGGGGTGTAGGATTGAGGAGAAGTGGTGGGGTTTGAGGGGGGGGTGTAGGATTGAGGAGAAGTGGTGGGGTTTGAGGGGGGTGTAGGATTGAGGAGAAGTGGTGGGGTTTGAGGGGGGTGTAGGATTGAGGAGAAGTGGTGGGGTTTGAGGGGGGTGTAGGAGTGAGGGGAAGTGGTGGGGTTTGAGGGGGGGGTGTAGGATTGAGGGGAAGTGGTGGGGTTTGAGGGGGGGGGTGTAGGATTGAGGAGAAGTGGTGGGGTTTGAGGGGGGTGTAGGAGTGAGGAGAAGTGGTGGGGTTTGAGGGGGGGGGGTGTAGGATTGAGGAGAAGTGGTGGGGTTTGAGGGGGGTGTAGGAGTGAGGGGAAGTGGTGGGGTTTGAGAGGGGGGTGTAGGAGTGAGGGGAAGTGGTGGGGTTTGAGGGGGGGGGCTGTAGGATTGAGGAGAAGTGGTGGGGTTTGAGGGGGGTGTAGGAGTGAGGAGAAGTGGTGGGGTTTGAGGGGGGTGTAGGAGTGAGGGGAAGTGGTGGGGTTTGAGAGGGGGGTGTAGGAGTGAGGGGAAGTGGTGGGGTTTGAGGGGGGTGGTGTAGGATTGAGGAGAAGTGGTGGGGTTTGAGGGGGGTGTAGGAGTGAGGGGAAGTGGTGGGGTTTGAGAGGGGGGTGTAGGAGTGAGGGGAAGTGGTGGGGTTTGAGGGGGGGTGTAGGATTGAGGGGAAGTGGTGGGGTTTGAGGGGGGTGTAGGAGTGAGGGGAAGTGGTGGGGTTTGAGGGGGGGGTGTAGGATTGAGGAGAAGTGTTGGGGTTTGAGGGGGGTGTAGGAGTGAGGAGAAGTGGTGGGGTTTGAGGGGGGTGTAGGAGTGAGGAGAAGTGGTGGGGTTTGAGGGGGGGGTGTAGGATTGAGGAGAAGTGTTGGGGTTTGAGGGGGGTGTAGGAGTGAGGGGAAGTGGTGGGGTTTGAGGGGGGGTGTAGGATTGAGGAGAAGTGGTGGGGTTTGGGGGGGGGGGGTGTAGGATTGAGGAGAAGTGGTGGGGTTTGAGGGGGGTGTAGGATTGAGGAGAAGTGGTGGGGTTTGAGGGGGGTGTAGGATTGAGGAGAAGTGGTGGGGTTTGAGAGGGGGGTGTAGGATTGAGGAGAAGTGGTGGGGTTTGAGTGGGGTGTAGGATTGAGGAGAAGTGGTGGGGTTTGAGAGGGGGGTGTAGGATTGAGGAGAAGTGGTGGGGTTTGAGAGGGGGGTGTAGGATTGAGGAGAAGTGTTGGGGTTTGAGGGGGGGTGTAGGATTGAGGAGAAGTGGTGGGGTTTGAGAGGGGGGTGTAGGATTGAGGAGAAGTGTTGGGGTTTGAGGGGGGTGCAGGAGTGAGGAGAAGTGGTGGGGTTTGAGGGGGGTGTAGGAGTGAGGGGAAGTGGTGGGGTTTGAGGGGGGGGGTGTAGGATAGAGGAGAAGTGGTGGGGTTTGAGGGGGGGTGTAGGAGTGAGGAGAAGTGGTGGGGTTTGAGGGGGGTGTAGGAGTGAGGGGAAGTGGTGGGGTTTGAGGGGGGGGGTGTAGGATTGAGGAGAAGTGGTGGGGTTTGAGAGGGGGGGGGAAAGGAGATTTGTGGTGTAGGAATATTTAGCAGGTAGATCCTTAAGTAGCTGGAGGGTGGGTCTTGGAGTATGGGAGCATTGGACTCGCAGGATTGGAAACAGTGGGAAGGAGGCTGAGAAAAGCGATAGGGATGTGTTTGTGGCCAAGACCTGGAATTGTGTTCTTTACTATTTTAATAAAAATATATTATAGCATAGTGGTTATGTTGCTAGATTAGTAATCCAGAGACCTGGACTAATAATCCAGAGAGTTAGAATTTAGTTTTAAAATATCTCGAAACAAAAAGCTGGTCTCATTAAAAGTGGCCATGAAACTGCTGGATTGTTGTAAAACCCCAACTGGTTCACTAATGTCCTTTAGGGAAGGAAACCTGCCGTCCTTACCCGATCTGGGCCTATATTTGACTCTAGTCCCACCCCATGGTGTATAAATATTGGAAGGAGTAGAGGTCCAACTGTGAAACTGCTGATCAAAATGGGCAAAAAAATAGGCTGTAATATTCTGAATCATCAATTAAACTCACTGCAATACTGTGATTAATAAAATCTATCAACCAATGTCATGGACTTCTCTTGTTTTCAATCTCCATCACAGGATTGTTTATTGTTGAAGAGATCACTTTGCCATTCTTCACCAAGTAGCCATGTTCCAGCATCTGTCTCCTTCACTACACACCAGCTGTGCCTGTCTCTCACACTGATGAGGAATCACTTTGTGCTGATTGTTTACTCAGCCTAATAGATGCTGTGGCCTTTTTGAACTCCAGCAACAACAAGCGATATTACCACAGATTGTGCTATCGACAACCAGCGAGGGCAGCATTTTCACATGGGAACGTTATCATTGGCGATATCCCTCACACCCTGCTAGATTCCTACAGTTACAGTGACTTACTGGGGCTGGCTATCAGCTCAGAGAAATAGTTACAAATTAGTGGTTCACTCAAAGATGTATTAAGTAAATATTGTGCATCACAAGCACAAAAGAAAGTTTTAAATAAGAAAAGGCCATACTGCCTATCAAGTCCGGTCCTTCCACAGTCCAGGTATGACTCCCTCAATCTATAAATTCCCCCTCCCACCCAAGATGCATCTTCCTGACGCACGTGAATGGTACAGATCGATCAATAACACTGTAACGCTCAATCCTCTTTCTCTACAGGTACTGATCCAGTTCTTTTTTAAAAGGCATCACCTGACCTCAGGAGCAACTATCATTTCTTAAGGCCTGTTCCACAAATCAACTGTCCTCAAATCTTGCTTGAGATTTATGAATGCCAGTGCTGGAATTGGTTAGAACTGCCTTTGTTGAAATTATTTAAAGTGGTCATTGAACTCAAATTCAGTTACAATTCCAATTTTTCCCCACTTCAAACCATCAGGCCTGATTTTTTAAAAATCTCATCTGTTGGCATTATAATAGAAGAACAATTCTTGAACTCCAGCCAGTCCCCTCCTTTCACTAATAAGACGGATGTTTATCAAGGGAATGCAATGAGCCAAAACAGAACCGGTATCACACACTAGGACTGTATCCTACAGTGGTGCTTCAACTGAGGCATTCCCTTTGTGAAGTCTCTTCGGTGTATGGTTAAATACAGTGAACCCTGTGTGTCGTAGCTTTAATCGCAAATTGTCCTTGAATTAATTTATGGCCCTTAATTGGTTTGGCCACTCTGTATTTCTACTTCTAACACATTGGCGAGGATCCTGTGAAAACTCGACAACACTGGATGCATATGTTTTAAACGCTAAGTCCTTTGTATATGAGTTTCCAAGTTGTTTAGTGACTTATTTGTCCATCTATACAACAATCCATCAGATTTCCTAGTGTATGGTACTCAGCAGGAGACAACTCAATTTCAGTTGTGACCCACCAGAAAGTTAGCGAAGGAATTCTCTAAGTTCCAAGTACCAAATGCCCACTCTGATTTGACTGGTTTTAGTGGCAATGGTTTCTGTACCTGAAGTTGATTGAATAATGCCATTAAGGTACCCAGTTCCCACCTCACTCAAAGATGTATTAAGTAAATATTGTGCCTCCATGTGCCACCATTTCAGGAAGAGAACTCACCTTAACTTAAGGTCTGCTTCCATTTGGTACTTCGTGATCACGATCATGCTCCAAGAATGACTTTGGCTCAAAGTTATTTACTCAAACTATATCATTTCCAGTTCCCACAACTTTCTTGTCTAAAACTACCCATTATCTTCCACTCTAACAGAAATTCATAATCATCAGTTTACACACTGAGACATGTTGGTAGTTGACCCACTCTCATAAGGGCTCATTTGAAGAAATTAAGTGGGCAATCTTCTCCATTTAACTTTCTTGCAACTCATCATATCCCTTATTTTGTACTTTATGGGAAGTGCTGGTTTCATGAAATTCTGATACATCCACTTAATGGATTTCACAAACCAACAAAGTTTGAGTTTGAGTTTCAAGCTTTGTCTGTAAGGGTTGGGTCAGTTGTCACAGTAGATCCTTGGCTGAAGAGATATGAGGAGAAATTGCACTCCCCAGCGAGAAGCTGCAAAGGGCAGTAAGCAAAGGTCAGAGATAGGTCTGCCACACTGTAGTGCCAGTTCTCTGATCTGCACTGCTTAAGAGCAAGAGGGTGCAGAATTGCCCCTGTGAAGTCTAATAAAAATACCATCAACTGGAAACTTATATTTGAGTATACAAAAAGCATCGCCATTATGAATGTTGGTGTTGAATTTAAAAGCCGTTGGCTGAGGGTCTACATGTTTTGTCACTTGGAACAAGGACAATTATGGTTACTACTTATATCTTGTTCAGGCACATCCTTGCAAATTGTCTTCAGCCAGATGGTGGGGCTCTCCAGGCATGAAGTAGTCAAAGTCAATATCAATGGTGCCCAGAACTGGCCAACATGAGGCATTAGTTACCAATCCAAACTGCATTATGGAAATTTTCTCATCATGCTGAGATGGAGCCTGCAAAGGGATATAGACAGGTTAAGTGAGCGGGCAAGAAGGTGGCAGATGGAGTATAATGTGGGGAAATGTGAGGTTATTTGCTTTGGTAGGAAGAATAGAAAAACAGAAACATTTTTAAATGGTGAGAAACTATTAAATGTTGGTGTTCAGAGAGACTTGGGTGTCCTCGTACCAGAAACACAAAAAGTTAGTATGCAGGTACAGCAAGCAATCACAAAGGCAAATGGCATGTTGGCCTTTTTTGCAAAGGGATTGGAGTACAAGAGTAAGGAAGTCTTACTACAGTTGTATAGGGCATTGATGAAACCTCACCTGGAGTACTGCGTGCAGTTTTGGTCTCCTTATCTAAGGAAGGATATACTTGCCTTGGAGGCGGTGCAACTAAGGTTTACTAAATTAATTCCTGGGATGAGAAGGCTATCCTATGAGGCGAGGTTGAGTAGAATGGGCCTATACTCTGTGGAGTTTAAAAGAATGAGGTGTGATCTCATTGAAACATATACGATTTTGAGGGGGCTTGACAGGGTAGATGCTGAGAGGTTGTTTCCCCTGGCTAGAGAGTCTAGAACTAGGGGGCATAATCGCAGGATACGGGGTCAGCCATTCAAGACTGAGATGAGGAGGAATTTCTTAATGCAGAGGGTTGTGAATCCTTGGAATTTTCTACCCCAGAGGGCTGTGGATGCTGAGTCATTGAATATATTCAAGGCTGAGATATATAGATTTTTGGACTCTAGGGGGAATCAAAAGGGATATGGGGATTGGGCGGGAAAGTGGAGTTGAGGTTGAAAATTAGCTATGGTCTGATTGAATGGCGGAGCAGGCTCGAGGGGGCATATGGCCTACTCCTGCTCCTATTTCTTATGTTCTTGTGTTCTTATGAGTACCTCAGTTTTATGCGGTCTGCATCTCTGAGTATCCAACAGTGCTTGGACTGTGGAAAGTCAATAAGCAAGGCAGATATATTTTGAGAGACAGCCCTGTGATTCAAATTCACCAGCTTCAGGTTGACAATTTAGTGCTGGAGCTACTATTTTGCACATGTCAGTCCCTCTTTTGAGAGGTATTGCCCAGAATTTCTCAGATTACCAGGAATGATTTGGAAGCAAATGGACCAGCTGTTAAAAATAATCAGGACATCGCATTCCAGCACTCCGGTGTCCAGTGACACCATCCTATCTGAACCTTTGCCCTTTGAAAATCCCTGCTTGTCTATCCTGGAGGCCAACAATGTTCTACATTATCAACTGTGAAAAGCAGTTGTTTGCCCCATTGCTCTGGCTTCTAATTTGGTTCTTTGGCTTATTGACTCTATCATGCCTCATTAGATATATCTTTAAAAAGCTATTTGCATGGTATTTTCAAAGTTACAGCTGAAGCCCATCACCTAAAAGACAGAATAATGGTTTTATAAACATATAATGGTATAAACATAAGGAACCACTTCTACGCGATGTTTTTCTGCAAAGATAGTCTTGACATCATAATTTGTTGGCCGTCCACTTTGAGGAAGCATTGTTAGATTTATGTATTACAAACAGCTGAGCAACCTCTCTTGGTGACACAGGCTTCACTGTATTTGAAAGAAAAGAGACTCCTAGCTAGGGAAATGCTAAAAGGTTCACAACACTGGGTGACAGTCTGTATGCTAAGCTGGTTCTGGTTTGGTTCTTGCAGAGAGTATTAGTTTAATTGCGAGAGTTTTAAAGAAAAAAAATAATAATCAGACACAAAAATGGCATTAGTACTTCATTACCACAGTTTTGTTAATTGTATTAGTAATAGGTTTAGTTCATTTGGTAACTGGTTAAGGAAGGTAATGCATTCCTAGGTTACCTAGCAACGGCAGCAGCCATGCAAGGAATGACCTCGCAAGCCTTTTAGAGTCAATCCTCATTCATTCAGCTGTTGAAAGATCATGCACAGGCCAGTGCAAGAAAAAACACAAATCACAGAAAGGAAAGTGATAGTTTCATTTTTAAAGGGGAGTTCTGGAGAAAAAAAATCAGCTAAACATCATTTTTTCCTTTTCTTTTACCCCTTAATCTCAATGTTACAGCGCTGTATGAATTTTTTTAAACTACTTTATTTTGTAGTAGCCAATCTGTGTATACACATCTACATATACATATGTATGAGTCACATTGTGTGTATCTCCTCATTGTGCAGGTAGGATATGTGTGTATTGTGTACATAGGAAGCATGAATGTGTGTAAGTGCTTATGTGTGAGTGTGTGTGCATGTGTATATGTGTGTCTGTACATGTGTGTACAATGTTCATGATCCACACCGACAGCAATCCATCTTTTACAACCAAATTGGTTGGACTGTGAGTGACATGTTGGTATTCTCAACCTTTCAAGCCTTAAAGACCAAACATAACTTTTGCTAAACCTTTCAATAGGGATTATTGTATGGGATCCTTTAGTGGCTTCAGTTGTATCCCAAGAACTGGAAGAGCTGGTGAGAGAAAGTCAGCATGAAGTCGAGAGACTCTAAATAATAGTTAAGAGTCAAAAGTTAACTTATTGATTTGTGCATTTGTATATCTTCTCCAAGATGTTACATGAGAAGAAACGCTTCAACCATCACAGATGGACTTGATGTCAGCTTTAATAGTCACCAAGCCTGTCTGCATCACCTGGCTTCAAAATGTCAGAAGGAGTTTCAGCACGGAATTCAGGATCTTCTACTTCTTCGAAGTTACCTTCTGCTTCACCATCTCTTTCTGGGACATTTGAATCTTCCTTATCAGCACACAAGTGACAAGAGAAGAAAGGTTAGGCATTAAACCATTAGAGTGCCACCCAAATGAACTCTATCCATGTTTTCAATCACTTTAGATGGACAGGACAGTCACCCATGTGGGATCATGATGCCACCTCATGCCATCTTGTGTTGAAAAGTTATGGAATGCATGCTTTGGGTTGTTAAGCAACCCCACACAGCATACGATGGGTTAATGCCCTCCGAGGCACTAACAGTTAGGCCTACTCCCAAACAAACACATTACATGTGCTCCATGTTAAATGATGCTTCTTCATGTTGAAACGATGTGGAGCTCATTCAGGTCAGTGAGTACAGGCACCACACTGCACTGTGTGTCGAAAAGCCTATTCATTATATGATGCTTTATATTACCCTGCATCTTGAAAAAGGCCAAGCTGGATATCTGCAAATCTGTTTATCAGCCAACATTGATTTGTAAGTGTGCAACTCTGGCTGTAAACTGGGTAAATGTGTTGCCTGGACAGCAATGAAGCAGGAATGACTAATATCCACAATTATGTAAAATGGTTCTGTTTTTACAACCTGCTATTATTTAACAATGACTTGCTATACTAGAAGCAGACTGTATTGATTTGTTTCATTCATTGGGTCCTACTGTAACACAATTACAATACATATCTAACTGTTAAATTAAATTATATCGCAACGTTCCAAGGGAGAACTAGACAATGCCAGCCCAACTACGTTAACCTGCTTGAATATGTAGTATTCTATGGGCATAGCAGTGGCAGCAACAATGCCAGCTCTTCCTTGACATACCTGCATAGTGCCAGCCCATTGGCACAATACCTCATATTTTTTCCATGCCCAGCACAATGCCAGTTGCAGGCTGAACCTGCTGAGCGTGCACCTCCATGGCCTTTAGGGTTTCGTGTTGATACACATCCGAAGCTTCTATACATCAAGGCAAAGGCACTGGTACAATAAAGTTGTATAGCATTAGGATAAACCCAGGATACTGGGGGCACGTGTAGCTTGGCCTGTTCATTGGCTGTGAACTGACATGAACATCCCGGGGAAAAATAGGGGCATTGCAAGCCAAAAAATCTTATACAAAACAAATACTGAAGAAGATGCCAAATATAAAAATCTAACATGTTTGTAATTTCAATTGCGGTGCTGACTATGATATTGAATTTGTGAACCTGACTCCCAGATCATACTTATGACTCAGTATCAGTTCACCTAAGATATACACTGTCACAGAGTGAGTCAGTATTATATCAGTATTAACACCGATAACAGAGAGGTAACAAAGGAGGCTCTTGTGTATTCCTGAACATGTTACATTGAACACATGATTTTCTCTCAATTCTTTCCTTCTCCATCTCTTTCTTTGCCTTTCTCTAGTTTACTGTCATTGCTCTTCTGAACTTCCCTGTTTGTTCTAAACTCCAAATACCTCTCCTTACACAATCTTTCTCCTCCCCATATCCTTACAGTGTTCAAATCAAATCACACTATCTGCTAATCTAATTCATTCCCCGGACCTCAAAACTTGGGACTCCTTAGCCTTCATGTGCTGGTGTGGTCTTTAACCCTCAAACTTCTAACTCAGAGACAAGAATACTACCACTGAGCCAAACTTGTAAAAGTAATAACAATGCAAGCAGTGCTAACAGCATCACCATTAACACTACTAATAATCAATAACTATAACAATACTGGTAACACAAGTAGTACCAGTCTGAATATATCAATGCTGTATCTGTACAGCAGGCAGATGTAACAAATCTCTACAATGGCTAATAATATGCTTCTCAACCAAGAAGAAAATAATACTTACATTCATTGCATTATATATATAGAATGATACAGCACAGAAGGAGGCCATTTGGCCCATCTTGCCTGTGCTTACACAAAATAAATTACATTTCGAAGTGAAGTGACTTCTGTCATGTAGGAAAACACAGCAACTCTTCTGTAACACCAATATCCCACAAACAACACTAGGTGGTGTCTCTCTTTTAATGGTAGTTGAGGGCCGAATGACGGCCAGGACATCGGGAGAACTCCCTGCTCTTCTTCAAATAATACTATGGGATCTTTTACATCCACCTGAACAGGGAAATGGGACCTCCGTTCAACATCTCACCTGAAGAAGAAACCAATGAACATTGTTGTCTCACTTGGACAACAGCTAGTGCCCACACATCTATACCAATGGGCATTGCCAGCTCAACATACTGATTTAAACAAGGACTGTTAAATGAATATAAAGTGACAATGCTGACTATATCTCATTTTACTCCAGATACCAAAAAAGATTAAGCTACATGGGTCAGATCTAAATAAGCCTCAATGTTTCTAAAGTACTTTTATCTGTGGAACTGAGATCTTAACTGAGAAATTCATTTCTGCTATAAATGCGTCTTCAGTAATACTGATTAAACACTGCTTAAAGAATATAAGAATTATAATGAATATAATACATAAACAGAATTATGTAGCTGCCTCTTGGCAACTGACAAGCTTCACCGGGAAAGGTCACCTCCAGCGACCTCCTTCAACACACTCAATTCCAGAAGAGTTCATTATTGGCCTAATTCACACTTGGATTTGGTTCCCTTTTATCAGTTTTCTCCCTCCTTTGCTAAAGGCACTAACTTTTGCAGCAGCTCAGTTTCACATGAAAGAACTGGCATTTACAAAGTGCTTTTCATGACCCCCAGGTCGTCTCGAATTGCTTCACGGTCAATTAAATACTTTTTGAACTGTAGTCACTGTTGTAACGCTGGGAAACGCGGCAGCTAATCTGCATACGGCAAGGTCCCACAAATATCAATGAGATAGATGACCAGATAATGGGGGTGAATTTCCACAAGGGTACTCCCGATCGCCATTAAATAATTTCAGCAGGCTAATCCCAGTAAACAGCGTTTTATTTATGTTGGTTAAGTGTTGGCCAGGACAGCGAGAGAACTCCCCTGCTCTTCTTCAAAATGAGCCATGGGATCTTTTACATCCACCTGAGAAGTCAGTCCAGGCCTCAGTTTAACATCTTACCCGAAGGGCAGCACCTCTGACAGTGCAGCACTCCTTCAGTACTGCACTGCAGTGCTGGCAATAAGCTTTTATCTTGCTGGATAAAGAACACCACACTGAGTTGCTAATCACCAGGGGACACAATGGCCATCACTGTGTGAATTTTTGCCATAAGCTGCAGGCACCAGGAAGATGTGACACTACATTGTGTAATGCACCAAAGCAGTGATTGGACTTTACTTCAATGTCTGGTGTTTTGCATTTTTATTCATGCTTCTTCACTGAAAATTATATCCGTGTAATGTGTATAAAGAGCTTTTATCAAGGCCTCAAGGGGTTTACAAAATTAATTTTGATTGAATGAGTCTGGCTTGCAAAACTGTAATTCAGCATAATATATGGCTCAGGGTTAAGTGATGTCCATGCTGAAGCAGAATGAATCTTAAAGTTACTAGGGTAGATTGTTCTATGGGTGCCTGACAGGCGCAGTGTACCTGAGGGATATAAGGAAGCAGGTGTTCATGGGCACACTCTAGCTGAAGACCTGGACTCTGGCTGGGCCTTTCATTGAGGAGGAAATGGGAGTGAGCTGCAGGCCTTTCAAGGTGTGCAGCTATGGCCCTGGCTACCATTGGGTCCCTAAGATCCTGAGGCCTTTAGATTGACCGGGGTGAGGGGGTGAAAAAAATGTTGTAACTAGCCTGATAAATTTTCAGCCTGCCCCCAGTCGGTGGGGGTCCTGGAGCTGGGCCCTGCACTTCCTCAGCCACCCTTGCGTGGAATGTCCAGCAAACGTATACAGGGAAAGCTCAGGCAGGAGGCCGGGAACACCCTCTCCCACCTCATTTAAATCCTAACACTAGGCCTGCACCTATTCCAAGCACCAGCCCAATTACATCAACAGGAAAAGCCCCAGGAAATCCCAGGCTGCAGGGAGGAGGGGGTGGAAATCTGACATAACTGGTCTCCATGCCTTTTTCATCATTCAAGCTATTTTTTTTTACTGCTTTCCAACCAATATGCTTGCCAGAATTTTTGGATTGAGCCCTGTAATGATGAACCATGTAAATAATTATGGGTTGTCACTTAGCTTAATTGTGTCATTTTGTTAGCCTCTTGCATGTTTTCTAGAGTTTTAGCGATTTTTTTAAAACAAAAATTGCTTTTTACTGGTTTTCTAGTAATTTGCCCTTTTTTTTTAGCTCAATTCAAGTCTCCTGATATGCTCTCAGTTCTTGATGCTAAAAATAGAAATTTTAAAAAGCTGGGTTTTCAAATCAGCAATAAAAACTGACTTTAATGATCCTTAACTCTGCGATGCACTGACGGGTCGCCCTCTGGAACATTGACTGATATACTCCTGTGATATATTGCCAGGTAGCCTTAGGGTATACTGTCAAATATCTGTTGATATACTGACAAGTGCAACTTGGAGGGGAACTTGCAGGTAGGTGTTCCCATGACATCAATGCTCTTGTTCTTCAGTGCTAAAGGTTGCAGGGGAGGGAGATGTTGTCGAAGTAAACTGAGTGTGTTGCTGTAGTCCATCCTGCTAACAGCAAATACTGTAGCAACAGCAGTAGTGGACGAAGGTAGATATCGAGTTCAGTGGTGGGGGTGTTGATCAAGCGGATTGCATTGCTGTGGGCGGTGTCGAGCATCTTGAGTGTTGTGGAGCTGCACCCATCCAGGCAAGGGAGGAGCATTCCATCACAATACTTACTTGAGCCTTGTAGATGGTGGAGAGACACTGAGGGAACAGCAGCCACTTGTCGCAGAGAGCCAGTTTCTGCCCTGCCCTGTGGCCACAGTGTTGATTATGGCTGGTTCAAATTAAACTTCTGATCCATGGTGACTCCCAGGATGTTGATAGCAGGAGACTTAGCGATGGTGTTGCTGTTGAGGGTCAGGGAGAAGAGGTTAGGCCTCTTCTTTTTAGAAATGGCCACTACTTTTGTGGCATGAATGTTACCTGCCACTTGTCAGCCCAAGCCTGGATGTTGTCAAAGTCCTGCTATAGGCTACTCCATTTATAGAGGAGCTGTGAAAGGAGCTGAATACTGGACAGTCTTCAGCAAACAGCCCCACTCCTGACCTTAAGACAAAGAGGAGATCATTGATGAAGCAGCTGAAGATGGTTGAGCCAAGGATGCTGCCCTGAGGAACTCTGACAGCAATATCTTGGGCTGCGATGATTGACCTCCCACAATCATGGCCATCTTCATGTTGTGTCAGATATGACTCCAACCATTGGAGGATTTCCCATTGGCCCGCCTGGGCTCGGTTTTGCGAGAGCTCAGTCCCAGAAATAGTTTCATGACCTGACCAGGTCTGTCTACTTAAGAGGAGTCAGCTACACTGTCTAAGAATGTAATGTACTGAGCATATCTGCATCTTACAATCAACACCCTCCTCATTGTGTCAAATTTCATTAACTGCTTACCATCAAGGTCCAAGAGATAATGCGGTGCCCTTTACAACCCAGCTTTCACCTGCATGTGCTCCTTCGATCCCATTCATCCAGGCTTTTTCCACACTAAAAGCTTCACGTAGTATGCTATCGCTTGGTTCATGTACCTGTCATCACCAACACCACCCCCTCCCCTGCCCCGCCATTATGGCTGCATGTTGACATCTAGAATTGACTGTATCTCAGGATGACCGGAGATCATCCTCGATTTCTGTATGGTGTTTAAAGGAGGAGACATCTCACAACAGTAGAGAAAGATTGGAAACGGGTGGTGTACCCCCAAACCTACCACTTTCTCACCCACAACAAAGAGGAAGCTTTGGAGCTCCTGGGGATGGAGGCAATAGATAGAATTGGAGATGAGGAAGCACGAGGGCAGGTTTGGAATTTGCTTTCATCGGATGGAAGGACTGAGAACTGTGTGATTTGCAGCACAGGGAAGATTTTGCAGAAGAAGGCATGTTAGTGGTGACAGGGGAGCAGGTGTACACAGAACTGTTCATGGAGTGGCCAAACACTGTAGTCAAGAGAAGGTCTCGTATCAGTGTGTCAGCCGTGGCTCAGTTGGCAGCACTCTTGCTTCTGAGACAAAAGATTGTGGGTTTGAGCCCCACTCCACAAAATCTAGGTTGACACTCCCAGTGCAGTACTGAGGGAGTGCTGCACTGTCGGAGGTGCCGTCCTTCAGCTGAGATGTTAACCCGAGGCCTTATCTGCCCTCCCAGGCGGACATAAAAGATCCCATGGCCGCATTCGAAGAAGAGCAGGGGAGTTCTCCCTGGTGTCTTGGCTAATATTTATCCCTCAACCAACACCGAAAAATATAGATTATCACATTGCTGTTCGTGGGACCTTGCTGTACGCAAATTGGCTGCCGCATTTCCTACGTTACAACAATGATGACACTTCAAAAAGTACTACACTGGCTATAAAGCGCTTTGGGACGTCCTGAGATCTTGGAAGACACTATATGAATGCAAGTCCTTCTTTTTCTGTGGCACAAATATGCCTTGCGGCAGTGTTCTCCACAGCTTCTTTGGGTTGCTGCGCCTGATCCTCAGACAAATGCAGACTGGTGGACCTCTCCCTCCTCTGGTGGGAGAGTACTGGTGAGTAGATGCCATGTTAATCCGGTGCAGCTTGACCTCCCTCAATTGCTCCCATCTCCTCCTTCCAGGAAGTAAAGGTAGAAGGGAATCCCCAATGGGAAATCCATTCTGCCCTGTCTGAGGAGGTGGGTGGTGGGAATGTACCAACGACAGCAAATGGCAGGAAGGCAGATGACAAAGCTGCTGGCAGGAACCAAAAAAAATTATCAGAGGAGATATAAGGATTGTGCAAAGTTTTACATTTCTGTGTTTGGCTCTTTAATTTTACTTCCACCTTTTCTCCAATGCCTAGCAATCCTGGGTGCCCATTTTATTCTGGCACTATCACCATTGTGCACCAACGAGGCTGTAATGACAGAAAATGGCATGTTTGATGTCACTATGTTATTACTTTGTCTCATAGTAGCTTGTTTATTCTGGGATGCCTGCCCCTGCCCGACCGATTACTGCCGGAAAATCAGGCAGTGAGATGAGGAAAATCCAGATTGCAATCCCTAATATACTGACAAGTATAGATAGCTATAACAAGCACCCCTGACACATACACCTTGACTATACTGGCAGGTACTCCTGCTTAATACTGACAGGTACCCTTGGGATACAGTGGCAGGTACAGCTATAACATATTGACAGGTATCCCTGTGATATATTGATCGTTATTTCTGTGATATGCTGATAAATAGCCCTTTGATAGACTGGCAGGTACCCCTATGATGTATTGATGATGCTCCTGTGATATATTGACAGATACCCTGAAACACACTGACATGTACCCTTCTGTGATACACTGATAGGTAGCCATCTAATACACCGATTTAAAACTGTCTGGACTGACCTTTTGAGATTCGTCCTTGCTTTTTTCCATGTTAGATTTCTTGGCATTGCACCGTCGTTTGTTTCTGTGATTCGGATGCTTATTTGTTCCCTTTTGTTTCATTGCAACTTTACTGCTGAGATCAGGCAGGTAACTGCTAATGTCCAGGGGGCAGGCAGGGCAGCCTGTGTTAGACAAATGGTGGAATCCATCCATAAAGTTAAATGGTGGAATCCATCCATAAAGTTAAATGGTGGAATCCATCCATAAACTTAAATGATGGAGTCCAGCCATAAAGTTAAATGGTGGAGTCCATCCATAAACTTAAATGATGGAGTCCATCCATAAAGTTGAATGGTGGAGTCCATCCATAAAGTTGAATGATGAAGCCAGGACAGATACAATGACAGACCCACTATAATAGAAAAACACGTATCCTTGTGATAGATTGGCAGGTACCACAAGAACTCTGATAAACAGGAAGTTTCAATCACATTCTCAATCATGGGAAAATCCATATATTTTAATGTCTATGTATAGGATATAGTCAAGCACGACAAATATATATATTTTTTTATATTCGTTCACGGGATGTGGGCGTCGCTGGCAAGGCCGGCATTTATTGCCCATCCCTAATTGCCCTCGAGAAGGTGGTGGTGAGCCGCCTTCTTGAACCGCTGCAGTCCGTGTGGTGACGGTTCTCCCACAGTGCTGTTAGGAAGGGAGTTCCAGGATTTTGACCCAGCGACAATGAAGGAACGGCGATATATTTCCAAGTCGGGATGGTGTGTGACTTGGAGGGGAACGTGCAGGTGGTGTTGTTCCCATGCGCCTGCTGCCCTTGTCCTTCCAGGTGGTAGAGGTCACGGGTTTGGGAGGTGCTGTCGAAGAAGCCTTGGCGAGTTGCTGCAGTGCATCCTGTGGATGGTGCACACTGCAGCCACAGTGCGCCGGTGGTGAAGGGAGTGAATGTTTAGGGTGGTGGATGGGGTGCCAATCAAGCGGGCTGCTTTATCTTGGATGGTGTCGAGCTTCTTGAGTGTTGCTGGAGCTGCACTCATCCAGGCAAGTGGAGAGTATTCCATCACACTCCTGACTTGTGTCTTGTAGATGGTGGAAAGGCTTTGGGGAGTCAGGAGGTGAGTCACTCGCCGCAGAATACCCAGCCTCTGACCGGCTCTCGTAGCCACGGTATTTATATGGCTGGTCCAGTTAAGTTTCTGGTCAATGGTGACCCCCAGGATGTTGATGGTGGGGGATTCGGCGATGGTAATGCCGTTGAATGTCAAGGGGAGGTGGTTAGACTCTCTCTTGTTGGAGATGGTCATTGCCTGGCACTTATCTGGCGCGAATGTTACTTGCCACTTATGAGCCCAAGCCTGGATGTTGTCCAGGTCTTGCTGCATGCGGGCTCGGACTGCTTCATTATCTGAGGGGTTGCGAATGGAACTGAACGCTGTGCAGTCATCAGCGAACATCCCCATTTCTGACCTTATGATGGAGGGAAGGTCATTGATGAAGCAGCTGAAGATGGTTGGGCCTAGGACACTGCCCTGAGGAACTCCTGCAGCAATGCCCTGGGGCTGAGATGATTGGCCTCCAACAACCACTACCATCTTCCTTTGTGCTAGGTATGACTCCAGCCACTGGAGAGTTTTCCCCCTGATTCCCATTGACTTCAATTTTACTAGGGCTCCTTGGTGCCACACTCTGTCAAATGCTGCCTTGATGTCAAGGGCAGTCACTCTCACCTCACCTCTGGAATTCAGCTCTTTTGTCCATGTTTGGACCAAGGCTGTAATGAGGTCTGGAGCCGAGTGGTCCTGGCGGAACCCAAACTGAGCATCGGTGAGCAGGTTATTGGTGAGTAAGTGCCGCTTGATAGCACTGTCGACGACACCTTCCATCACTTTGCTGATGATTGAGAGTAGACTGATGGGGCGGTAATTGGCCGGATTGGATTTGTCCTGCTTTTTGTGGACAGGACATACCTGGGCAATTTTCCACATTGTCGGGTGGATGCCAGTGTTGTAGCTGTACTGGAACAGCTTGGCTAGAGGCGCAGCTAGTTCTGGAGCACAAGTCTTCAGCACTACAGCTGGGATGTTGTCGGGGCCCATAGCCTTTGCTGTATCCAGTGCACTCAGCTGTTTCTTGATATCACGTGGAGTGAATCGAATTGGCCGAAGACTGGCTTCCGCGATGGTGGGGATATCGGGAGGAGGCTGAGATGGATTATCCACTCGGTACTTCTGGCTGAAGATGGTTGCAAACGCTTCAGCCTTGTCTTTTGCACTCACGTGCTGGACTCCGCCATCATTGAGAATGGGGATGTTTGCAGAGCCTCCTCCCGTTAGTTGTTTAATTGTCCACCACCATTCACGACTGGATGTGGCAGGACTGCAGAGCTTTGATCTGATCCGTTGGTTGTGGAATCGCTTAGCTCTGTCTATAGCATGTTGCTTCCGCTGTTTAGCATGCATGTAGTCCTGAGTTGTAGCTTCACCAGGTTGGCACCTCATTTTTAGGTACGCCTGGTGCTGCTCCTGGCATGCTCTTCTACACTCCTCATTGAACCAGGGTTGATCCCCTGGCTTGTTGGTAATGGTAGAGTGAGGAATATGCCGGGCCATGAGGTTACAGATTGTGCTGGAATACAATTCTGCTGCTGCTGATGGCCCACAGCGCCTCATGGATGCCCAGTTTTGAGCTGCTAGATCTGTTCTGAATCTATCCCATTTAGCACGGTGGTAGTGCCACACAACACGTTGGATGGTGTCCTCAGTGCGAAGACGGGATTTCATCTCCACGAGGACTGTGCGGTGGTCACTCCTACCAATACTGTCATGGACAGATGCATTTGCGACAGGTAGATTGGTGAGGACGAGGTCAAGTAAGTTTTTCCCTCGTGTTGGTTCGCTCACCACCTGCTGCAGGCCCAGTCTAGCAGCTATGTAAGCCCTTGGGCATAAAATATACTTCCCTAATCCATGATAAGAAATTGTCTTCCACAGCCAAAGTGTATATAGGTTGCTGTAATGAGATAAGGTACCTTTAATATGTGTGTTCCACAGGCAAAGGCATTTGGATTGATCTCCCCGAAAGCATTCCCTGAAATCTGTTGGCTTTCTTCTATGAATGGTTCATTATGACAAAAGGAGATTGCAGTCAAGCAGCCGTGCAGGATCGGGAACTGGGAGCCATTGTTGCCGATGCACCAGGCTCAAACCACCATTTACAGCATTGCAATGTCTTAAAAGGCATTTCCTGCATTCCACTGGCCCAGTTGGTAAGGTCGTGTGTAGCTGAGGTATCCGGACAAGAACATCCCAGGTTCCATTCCTGGACAGCTGGGACAGGAGTTGGAATGCTACAATTGGCCTCAGCACCATGAGAGATGGAAAGGGAAAAATCAACAAGGGGGAAGAAACATAAGAAACAGGAGCAGGAGTAGGCCATTCGGCTCCTCGAGCCTGCTCCGCCATTCAATAAGATCATGGCCTATCTTTGACCTCAACTCTACTTTCCCGCCCGATCCCATGAATAGTCTAGGTTCATGTGTGAACAATGAGCCCCTTTGGTTAAGTACGAGAAGCCAACTGGTGAAAGTAGGCCCGAGGATCAGGAGAGGCGAAAGGAAGTAAATAGACAAAAAAAAAAAGCCTTTCCTGATTCTACTCTCTTGAAAGCCCATTCTGGATATGAACAGTAATGCATTTGGAAAATGCCACCTATTGGTAATGCTGCCTATGTTCACAGGTTGCAGTGTGCTGAGAGAGCCCAGAGTCCTGTGGTTGCCAGAACCAGCGCTAGCTGCAGGCTGGTAAAGTGCACTTTGAAGCCAAGCTTTTTCAGTTCTGCTGGTTCATTCGATGCAGGCCGCTAAGGGTGGCTGAGGACTCGTCAGATTCACTGGGAAGCTTTACTGCCCCGAGGCTCTATGTATGAGGGACTTGGAAAGTGCAGCCTCTCCACTCTTGCAAAGATATTGATCTAAGCTATTCAATAGAGATTCTTTCATTGAATCTATAGTGAGTTGAGGCTGAGCTGCATTACTGAGAGAACTTAAATCTTACTTATAATTATTTTTTAGTGAGTCTCTTTCTAAGAAGTTCAGTTAATACGATTCTCATGAACGTTCGTCTCATTGAGGTGGGGACATGAAAAAGTTCCATTTTGGCTACCCAGTGTGACTATCAAACACTTGATGGGACAGTGTAAATGAAGATTACACTGTATCTAACCCATGCTGTACCTTCCGTGGGAGTGTTTGATGGGACAGTGTAGAGGGAACTTTACTCTGTATCTAGCCCATGCTGTACCTGCCCTGGGAGTATTTGATGGGACAGTGTAGAGGGAGCTTTACTCTGTATCTAACCCGTGCTGTACCTGCCCTGGGAGTGTTTGATGGGACAGTGTAGAGGGAGCTTTACTCTGTATCTAACCCTGTACCTGCCCTGGGAGTGTTTGATGGGACAGTGTAGAGGGAGCTTTACTCTGTATCTAACCCTGTACCTGCCCTGGGAGTGTTTGATGGGACAGTGTAGAGGGAGCTTTACTCTGTATCTGACCCGGGAATGCTTGATATTGACACTGTTCCATTCTCTAGCATTAACATTACTCAATTTGATGTAAAAAAACATTGTTTGGAGGTCCTACAAATGCATACTCTATTCTTTAAACATTTAAAGTTGCAATCTTTCTCAGTGCAGTAATTAACCTTAAAAATTGTGAATTCCATGGCTGTCAGGAGATCTGCAGTTTAGAATAACTGTCAGGAGGTATGTTTTTACACAGATGACCAACAGCCGGAACAAGCTGCCAGAAGGGGTGTTTGAGGCCAGGATATTGGATTTATGTCGGGAACAGCTAAATTCTATAATAGATAGGTCTTAAGTTTAACGTCCTGCAAAGATGGGATCAAAAGTGCAGAAGCACCTTTATTCTTGTGAGTGTCGGCTTGATTTGGTTGGTAGCATTTTTGCATGGGTTATAATGCTGTGGTTCAAATCCCACTCCGGTATTAAGCACATATAGGGCCTGGAATGTCCTCTCGGTGAGTTACACCCTTGTTGGCCCTTTCTTAAAAAAAACTGCACCCACTAGAGTCCTGCAGAGGGAGGTACAGGCGGGTTTCCTGGGTTCACTTATCTGCATCCTCATTGATGCAAGCATTGGTGTAAAGTGGGTGCAAGAAGCTGAACTATCTGTGCAGCCTTTTAATAGAGTTCAGCCTACACTCTACAGGAGCACACTGGGGGGGAAACAGGTAAGACAGCAACAGTGCTTGGCCCTCAAGAAAGGAGGGAGAGAGAAAACGGGGAACGAAGGGCCAGTTAGCGTGACATCAGTAGTAGGGAAAATGCTCGACTCTATTATTAAGGATGTAGTAACAGGGCACTTAGAAAATCGTAATATGGTTAGGCAGAGTCAACACGGTTTTATGAAAGGGAAATTGTGTTTGACAAATCTATTAGAATTTTTGAAGGTGTAACTAGTAGGGTGGATAAAGGGGAACCAGTGGATATTTGGATTTTCAAAAGGCATTCGATAATGTGCCGCACAAGAGGCTGTTACACAAGATAAGGGCTCATGGGATTGGGAGTAATATATTAGCATGGACTGAGGATTGATTAATGGATAGCAAACAGAGAGTAGGCATAAATGGGTCATTTTCAGGTTGGCAGGTTGTAACTAGCGGGGTGCCGCAAGGACCAGTGCTTGGGCCTCAGCTGTTTACAATATATATATCAATGACTTAGATGAGAGGACTGAGTGTAATGTAGTCAAGTTTGCTGACGATACAAAGCTTAGTGGGAAAGTAAGCTGTGAGGAGGAAGGAAAGAGGCTGCAAAGGGATATAGACAGGTTAAGTGAGTGGGCAAGAAGGTGGCATATGGAGTATAATTTGGGGAAATGTGAAATTATCCACTTTGGTAGGAAGAATAGAAAAGCAGAATATTTTTTAAAAGCTGAGAGACTAAGAAATGTTGGTGTTCAGAGGGATTTGGGTGACCTTGTACACGCATCACAAAAAGTTAACATGCAGGTACAGCAAGTAATTAGGAAGGCAAATGGTATATTGGCCTTTATTGCAAGAGGGTTGGAGTACAAGAGTAAGGAGGCCTTGCTGCAATTATATAGGGCTCTGATGAGACCTCACGTGGAGTTTTGGTCTCCTTACCTAAGGAAGAATATACTTGCTTTAGAGGCAGTGCAATGAAGGTTCACTAGATTGATTCCTGGGATGAGAGGGTTGTCCTATGAGGAGAGATTGAGTAGAACAGGCCTTTATTCTCTGGAGTTTAGCAAAATGAGAGGTGATCTCATTGAAACTAGTATAAAAGTATAAGATTCTTAGAGGGCTTGACAGGGTAGACACTGAGAGGCTGTTCCCCCTGGCTGGAGAGTCTAGATCTAGGGAGCATAGTCTGAAGATAAGGGGTCGGCCATCTAGGACCGAGATGAGGGAAAATTTCTTCACTCAGAGGGTTGTGAATCTTTGGAATTCTCTACCCCAGAGGGCTGAGGATGCTCAGTCATTGAGTATATTCAAGGCTAAGATCGACAGATTTTTGGACATTAAGGGAATCAAGGGATATGGGGATCGGGTGGGAAAGTGGAGTTGAGGTAGAAGGTAAGTCATGATCTTAATGAATGGCAGAGCAGGCTCGAGGGGCCGAATGGCCTACACCTGCTCCTATTTCTTATGTTCTTTCACTTCACTCTCTAATAATTTCACTGCACATCTTAGCAATAGTTTTATCATACTTGTATAGAATTATCACCACTCTAGTGCCATCTATGCCCACAGCACAGCAGGGAAGGGGCCCCATCCAGGAGAAGAACGCCAAACCTTACTGATGCAAACATCCAAGTCATCCTTGAGGAGACTGAAAACAGGAGGCATGGACTGGGTGTTGGTGCCACCAAGCCTACTAGTAGTGTAACTCCTGGTACTGGTCCTGAGTGCTAACTCCCTCACCCCCAGGACTGCAGAACAGTGTCATAAAAAGTTCAATGACCTCACCAGGTTGGGCAGGTAACACACTGGGCACTCTTTCCTTTTCTTCCTTGACCACCTTGGTCATCCTCTTAAAGCATAACTATCCCATCACAATGCTCCCTGGTTAAGGGGCTCTAACTTGGTAATGTGCACTATGGCTACACACTCCCCTAACAGCAATAACTGGCATGCACAACCCAAAACCCCATCCTCCACTTTAAATTCCTCATATCCCCACATCTCTGACTTCAGTTCTCCCATGCCACTTGGCATGCACTCCTCAGCTGTTATCTTTACCCTGATTTATTCTATCTTCAGCATCAGTCAGACTGAGGGGATGCTGAGTCAGGAGATAAAAGATGTTCCTGGCGAGTCAGACACCTGGACTACATCAAGACTGGAAGGGCCAGAGACCCCTGAGAGCACCCACTGGAGGAGACAATGGATAGTGGCAGCAGAAATACCCCATGAGTCAAGAGATTGGAATTTGGCAAAAAGGGCACACACATGAACCCAGAACACCAGTGGGGTTCGAGATCAGGGTAGTAAGGAAGAGAAGTACAGAGGGAAAAGTACAAATGGGATCCCATAGACTGGGAGGGGAAATTAAATACCTAGAGAGCCCTAACAGGAACTCAGGGAGTTAGGGTTGGCCAAACAAAAGGGGGCAATAGCAACATGGATACAGAATTGGCTAAGGGACAGGAAACAGAGAGTAGTGGTGAACGGTTGTTTTTCAGACTGGAGGGAGGTGTATAGTGGTGTTCCCCAGGGGTCAGTGCTGGGACCACTGCTTTTCTTGATATATATTAATGGCTTGGACTTAGCAGTACAGGGCACAATTTCAAAATTTGCGGATGACACAAAACTTGGAAGGGTAGTAAATAGTGAGGAGGATAGCGATAGACTTCAAGAGGATATAGACACTCTGGTGGCATGGGCGGACAAATGGCAGATGAAGTTTAACGTGGAAAAATGTGAGGTGATGCATTTTGGTAGGAAAAATGAGGAGAGGCAATATAAACCACAGGGCACAATTCTAAAAGGGGTGGAGGAACAGAGGGATCTGGGGATGTGTGTGCATAAATCGTTGAAGGTGACAGGGCAGGCTGAGAAAGCGGTTAAAAAAGCATACAGGATCCTGGGCTTTATAAACAGAGGCATAGAGTACAAAAGCAAGAAAGTCATGATGAACCTTTATAAAACACTGGTTCGGCCACAACTGGAATATTGTGTCCAGTTCTGGGCACCGCACTTTAGGAAGGATGTGAAGGCCTTAGAAAGGGTGCAGAAGAGATTTACTAGAATGATTCCAGGGATGAGGGACTTAAATTACGTGGATAGACTGGAGAAGCTGGGATTGTTCTCCTTGGAACAGAGAAGGTTGAGAGGAGATTTGATTTGGGTATTCAAAATCATGAAGGGTCTAGACAGAGTGGATAGAGAGAGTGGATTGGCAGAAAGGTCAAGAACCAGAGGGCATAGATTTAAGGTGATTGGCAAAAGAACCAAAGGTGACATGAGGAAAAACTTTTTTACACAGTGAGTGGTTGGGATCTGGAATGCACTGCCCGAAGGGGTGGTGGAGGCAGATTCAATCATGGCCTTCAAAAGGGAACTGGATAAGTACTTGAAACGAAAAAATGTTCAGGGCTACGGGGATAGGGCGGGGCAGTGGGACCAGCTGGATTGCTCAAGCATAGAGCCAACGCGGACTCGATAGGCCAAATGGCCTCCTTCCGTGCTGTAACCTTCCATGATTCTATGATTGGAAATCAATCCTAGAACACTTTAACAGCTCGTGGAGTTTAATTGAAGCTTTACTGCACAGTACTGGACATACTTATGTGCAGAGCTGCTGCTAATAAAGGTCTTTTTCAGTCACAACTATTACTTATCCCCAATTATATCTGTAAACAGCGACAGGGTAATTGCTCTCCAGTACTGTATTCAGGAATTTATCCTTCCACAGACCTTAATTTGCTTAAAAAAAAACAAACTGCAGAGAGAAGGAATCTTCCTATATCTCTCCTAGCTCCATTGCCATGGAAATCACATCCACAGTACCAATTCAACAAAAAATTTCCAGCCCTGTTGCAACTCCACAACAACATGATGCACAGTAACATGTAGAATAGGCTCAGTATCATGTGTACAATGTACCTGACTCCAGGTGATGATAAGGCATGCTGGTGCAATGGGGCATTGTGCTGCTGCCCTTGAAATGATTACTGCTGAATAAAATATAGATCATTATTTATCCCCCCTCTTCTGACTCTTGCTGGGAGTATGGTTTCATGGTCACCAGCCACGCTACGGGGATCTCATCCAAGTAACCATTCTTCATGCGTGAGCCTGCACAGTGAGAGCCGGGCATCTGTAACCATCCGTGTCCTCTCCCGACACCTGTACTTGTGTTTTTTCCAGCATAGTCACTGGAATCACTGATCTGGTAGCCAAATGTAGCACTCCTACTGCTACAGTGCATGAGGCCAGCTAGTTCAGCATGGACTACAGATCAAACCTGGGACTTTCTTAATCCACACAGCACTGCATTTACCCAAAGAGCTAGTGGTGATGGGGAGGTGTCTCCAGCTCCAGATTTTAAGGATGTAGTGAGCTAACTGGAGCATTTGTCTAAAAATATAGAACCTGAAGGGCAGCCTGGTAGCAGTATATTGTGTTGTAGAACCAATGTGCTAGGCCCCAGCAGCAGTGAGATGCAGACCCCATGTTGCTCCATTCCCAATCTCAGCAGCATTGCAAGTAAGAGGCATCGAACTGAGAGCAGGCACCATCTTACAAAGGGGAGAAAAAACTCAGCAAGGGGCTAATCCCTGGGGGACTCTCAACTGCTTTCCATCCCTGTGGCTGATTAAAGACCAGAGCAGGAAGCAGGTTCAGATGATGGGGCGCCTATGGGAAATAGGGGGGACTGTAGGGAAAACAGCGATGTGATGCGCTCGCTAGGATCATAGGAGCAGGAGGAGGCCATTCAGCCCCTCGAGCCTGTTCCGCCATTCAGTGAGATCATGGCTGATCTGTATCTTAAGTCCATCTACCATTCTTGGCTCCATATTCCTTAATAGCTTTGGCTTGTAAAAAATCTATCGATCTCAGATTTAAAATTATTAATTGAGCTAGCATCTACTGCTTTTTGTGGGAGAGTGTTCCACACTTCTACCAGCCTTTGATTGAAGAAGTGTTTCCTAACTTCTCTCCTGATTTTAAGTTATGTCCCCTTGTCCTAGACTCCCCCACCAGCGGAAAAAGTTTCTCTCTATCTACCCTATCAGTTCCTTTCAACATCCTAAAAACCTCATTCAAATCACCCCTTAACCTTCTATAGTCCAGGGAATACAAGCTTAGTTTACTTAATCTCCCCATATAATTTAAAGCTTGGATTCATTTATAACAGAATATGATTTCAAAAGATGCTGTAGCTACGTAAAGATAGAAAGAAGCAAATGCTGGGATTCTGGAATACAAACAGAAAATGGTTCAAATACACATCAGGTCAGTCAGCTTCTGAGAGAGAAATGAGGATAATGTATCTGGTGCAGATGTAGCACTGATGGGTTATGGCGAAGAAGCATTTCTACCTGAAACAGCATCCTGTTCTTCCTCTTTACAATTGCTGACAGATTTGCTGTCCATTTCCAGAATGTTCTGTTTTTACTTCAATGGTTGTTATCTTTGTTGTTCCTTATTCATGTATATCAAAGGAACTGTAGCAGGCAGGCTGCTGTAGACAACTGTATTGTGTTGTGTTGTGAATTTGGACAATATATTTCCCAGGGAGCATAAGAGGCAAACACTGCTCAGCAGATGCTTCACTGGATGTTTCTAATTGGAAAGAAATTGATAGAGGCTCACACACGGAAAGAAGAAAGATTCCAGCTAATTGGTCCTGTTCAAAGAGATTGTTAAGATAGCTGATTGAACTAATGCAGTAGAAAACGACATGAGCTGTTAATCATCTACCAGTCTACAGGCACTTTCAGGAAGGCTACTGTTCAACCGGCTCGCTGTCATGACAAAGTCAACCTCGTTCTTCAATCTCTGCTCCGGGTAAAGATTACCAGGAACGCTCGACAGCACAGCATGCCTGAGCTACCTTCTGTCCCAAATCTTGCCCATCTCTCCTGAAGGAGCTAGCCCTAGTTGGGATATGGTTTCATGGCTGCCTGCCAACCTCCTGTGACTCACCCAATTTGCCATTCTTCATGCGTGAGCCTAGACAGTGAGGCACGGCAGGTTATTCCATTGCAGTGGGCATCACAGCTGAGCGACACATTGAGTACCAATCAGAACTAGGAACATTGGAACAGGAGGAGACCATTTAGCCCCTCGAGCTTGTTCTGTCATTCAATGAGATCATGGCTGACCTGTGACCTAACTCCATATACCCGCCGCAGCCCCACATCCCTTAATACCTTTGGTTAACAAAAATCTATCAATCTCAGATTTAAAATTAACCTTGCATCAACTGCCGTTTGGGAAAGAGAGTTCCAAACTTCTACCACCCTTTGCGTGTAGAAGTGTTTCCTAACTTCTCTCCTGAATGTCCTGCCTCTAATTTTTAGGCTGTGTGCCCTAGTCCTAGACTCCCCAACCAGCAGAAATGGTTTCTCTCCATCTACACTGTTTACAATGCCTATCTTTGTGTCAGGAATCTTACAACACCAGGTTATAGTCCAACTGTTTTATTTGAAAATCACAAGCTTTCGGAGGTGATTTTCAAATAGAACAGTTGGACTATAACCTGGTGTTGTAAGATTCCTTACATTTGTCAACCCCAGTCCATCACCGGCATCTCCACATCTTTGTGTCATCAGCAAACTTGAATATGTGGCTCTCTATCCAGTATCTAAGTCATTAATAAATACAGTGAACAGTTGAGACCCTAACACAGATCCCTGTGGGACACCATTAGTCACAATTTGAGTACCTGGCCATTATTCCTACTCTCTGTCTCCTGCTGCTCAGCCAATTTCCTAAACAGGTCAATAATTTGCCTCCAGTTCCATGAGCTTCAACTTTAGCTAATAGTCTCTTATGAGGGACTTTATCGAATGCCTTCTGGAAGTCCATATAAACAACATCCATAGACATTCCCCTGTCCACTACTTTAGTCACCTCTTCAAAAAATTCAATCAGGTTCGTCAGGCATGACCAACTCTTTACAAATCCATGCTGGCTCTCTCTGATCAGCTGAAAATTTTCAAGACGTTCAGTCACTCTATCCTTAATTATAGACTCTAGTAATTTCCCGACAACAGATGTTAGGCTAACTGGTCTATAATTCCCTGGTTTCCCTCTCACCTTTCTTAAATAGCAGAGTGACATGTAATTTCCCAATCTAAAGGAATGGATCCTGAATCGAGAGAACTTCTGAAGATTATAGTCAGGGTTTCTGCATTGTTCTCACCTACTTCCTTTAAAACCCTGTGATGGAACCATCTGGTCCTGGGGATTTGTTGCTCTTAGTGCCATTATTTTCTTCATTACTGTTAATTTGCTTACGTTAATTATGGTGAGTCCCCATCTCTAATTCAAAATTAATTTCCTTGGGGTATCCGGCATGCTATCCTCTTCCTCGACTGTAAATACTGACGCAAAGTAATTATTTATCATGTCTGCCATTTCCTTATTTTCATTTACAATATCACCATTATCAGTTTTTAAGGGATCCACATTGCTCTTGACCATCTTCTTTTTCCAAATATAATTGGAAAAATATTTTGTGTTGATTTTGATATCCCTTGCAAGTTTCTTTGCATACTCCCTTTTTGTAGCTCTTACTATCTGTTTTGTCACCCTTTGCTATTCTTTGTTTCTTTCCCAGTCGCCAGGATCTGTGCTATTTTTTGCATTTTTGTATGCTTTTTGTTTAGTTTTATGTTGTCCCTTACCTCTTTTGTCATCTATGGATTTTTTTTTGGAAAGTAGAGCTCTTGCCCCTTAGGGGTATAAATTGGATCTGTACCATGTTAAATTCTTTTTTGAACACCTCCCACTGATCTTAACATAGTATCATAGTATCGTAGTAGGTACAGCACAGGAGGAGGCCATTCGGCCCATCGTGCCTGTGCCGGCTCTTTGAAAGAGCTATCCAATTAGTCCCACTCCCCTGCTCTTTTCCCATAACCCTGTAAATTTTTTCCCTTCAATTATTTATCCAATTCCCTTTTGAAAGTTACTATTGAATCTGCTTCCACCGCCCTTTCAGGCAGCGCATTCCAGACCATTACAACTCACTGCGTAAAAAATGTTTCCTCCTGTCGCCTCTGGCTCTTTTGCTGATCACCTGTCAATCTGTGTCCTCTGGTCACCGACCCTTCTGCCACTGGAAACAGTTTTTCCTTATTTACTCTATCAAAATTATTCATGATTTTGAACACCTCTATCAAATCTCCCCTTAACCTTCTCTGTTCTAAGGAGAGCAACCACAGCTTCTCCAGTCTCTCCACATAACTGAAGTCCCTCATCCCTGGCACCATTCTAGAAAATCTCTTCTGCACCCATTCCAAGGCCTTCACATCCTTCCTAAAGTGTGCTGCCCAGAATTGAACACAATACTCCAGCTGAGGTTTAACCAGTGTTTTATAAAGTTTTAGCATAATTTCCTTGCTTTTGTACCCTATGCCTCTACTAATAAAGCACAAGATCCTATATGCTTTTTTAACAGCCTTCTCAACTTGTGCTGCCACGTTGAAAAATTCTGTCGTTTTACCTATTAACATATTTGCCCAGATTACTGTGGACAGTCTCTGTATCATCCCGTTGAAGTCGGCCTTACCTAAATTTAGAATCTTAGTAGCTGTTGCGGGTTTCTCCCTTTCAAACACAACCTTGAACTCGATCATATTATGATCGCTGTTAGATAAATGTTCACGCACCGTTAGGCTGTTTAATAAATCTGGCTCATTACTCATTATTAAATCTAATATGGCCTGTCCCCTCATTGGTTCTAGAACGTATGGTTGCAGAAAGCTGTCCTGAACACACTCAAGAAATTCGCTACCTTTCTGACATGAAATTGTCTGCTTATCCCAATCTCTGAAAGTTAAAATTCCCCATTAAACCCACTCCACCTTTGCTACATGCTTGTCTAATCTCTACAATTATACATTCTGCAACTTCACAGCTGCTACCAAGAGGCCTATACACAACTCCCACTACAGTCTTAAATCCTTTTCTATTTCTTAATTCTACCCATAAAGTCTCCACTGCCTGCTCATCTCTCGTTATATCCTCTCTTATCATTGAAGTAATTTCATCCTTAATCACTAAGGCTCCTCCTCCCCCTCAGTAAGTTTCCCTATCCTTCCTATAGACCCGATAACCTGGTAGATTCAGTTCCCAGTTCTGACCGTCTTGCAGCCATGTCTCAGTAATGGCTACCATGTTGTATCCTCTAAGTTGAATTTACGCAATTAATTCAATTTGTTCCCTATACTCTGTGCGTTTGTATAAAGGACTGTTATTTGGGCCACACACCCTAACCTGCCCTTCTGCTCTAATGTTGTTTTTCTCACACATTTCTTTGCCTCTTTTTAGTTTTCCCTTTAACTGTAGTGCCTAAAGCCATAATTTCTGACTATCACTCTGCTCTTGTCCTTTTCGTTTGTTTTAGAATTATTATTTATACTACCTTTTCCACCTGAGCACCCCCCGCCCTGTTTATAGTCCTTGTGACCGCCTTATTTATCCTTTCCGTTCGGACCCTGGTCCCAGCCCGGATCGGGTGGAGCCCATCCCAATGGTCCAGTTCTTTCCTCCCAGTACTGGTGCCAGTGTCCCATGAAATGGAACCCCTCTTTGCCACCGCACTCCTTCAGCCATGTGTTCACCTCCCTAATCTGTTTATCCCTACGCCAATTTGCATGTGGCTTGTGAAATAATCCAGAGATTATAACCCTTGAAGTCCTGTTTTTTAATTTAGTTCCTAGCTCCTGGTACTCTCTGAACAGGACCTCTTGTCTACTCTTTCCTATGTTGTTGGTCCCAACATGGACCACAACGACTGGATCCTCTCCCTCCCTCTCCAATATCCTTTCAAGCCGGTTCAAGATGTCCCTCACCCTGGCCCCAAGTAGACAACACACCTCGTGGGACTCTCGATCCTGCTTCCAAAGGATGATATCTGTTCCCCCTAATTATTGAACCCCCTACAACATCACGCTTCTCCCTCTCCCTTTGGACAGCCTCCTGCTCCAGGGTGCCATGGTCAGCATTCTGGCTGTCCTTCTGACAGTCTTTATCCTTATCCTCACAGGCAGCAAGTACATTGTACCTGTTGGATAGGATCAGTTTCTGCCGATCCTCGTTCTCTATCTCACCTGGGTTCCCCTTACTCTGTACACTATCGGTCACACCAACCCCATTCTGATCCTGTACCTCTCTACGAGGTGTGGCCGAGGTCTGGAGCAAACTGTCCAGATACCCCTCCACTTCTCTTATGTATCGGAGTCTCTCCAACTCACACTCCAGCCCAATGACTCTGAGCTGGATAGATTCGAGATGGAGACATCTACTGCAGATGTGTTCGCTCGGGACATTCTTGCTGTCCACAAACTCCCACATACTGCAGTCCAGACACACTACCTGCTCTGCCATAAACTAGTCCATCTTTATTTAACTAGCCTGGCTTCCCCTTGAGACCAGGCTGCTGAGGGTAATGTAGAGCCTCTACCACCACTCCAGCTGTGATCAGCTAACTCAACACAGGCCAGATACCAAACCTGGGACTTTATTGGGTCTGAGCTTTCTTGATTTGTGGTTCATGAATTCCCTTCTAATTCCTCAGCGAGCTACAAAAGTTTGCATTCAATCCCCAATCTGTGCTTTGCTGATCTTAACTGAGGCAATAATGGATGGCACTACAATTGGCCTCTTCAGGCCAGTCCAGTAAAAGTTAGCCAGGGTTCACACGCCCATTTGGTCCAGGGACCCATGCTGGAAAGTGCACGTGTCAGGTGAGGCTAGAATTGGCAGGGGCCACTCCCATGGTCGAGTAGCCTACCAATAATTCCTGCAAGGTGTGACTGAGGTCTGGAGCAAACTGTCCAGATACTCCTCCACATCCCTTACACATGAAGAATGGCTGTTTCAGTGAGATATGGAGGGGCAGCCATGGAACCATGCCCTGGTGTAGGGCAGCAATGTCCGGAAAAAACTGGATAAAGAACAATGATTCCAACGATGTGTGGGTTCACTTTTCTACTTGTGTGGGTGGTCTGAACAGAGGATTATAGAAATCTCAATACAGAAGTTGGCCATTCGCCCCACTGTGTTTAAGCTGGTGCCAACCCCCACTATATCCATCTATTGTTATTATTATAAAGGGGTGGATCTCTGTAGCATTGCTCATGATGAGTCAGATGGGACACTGGTTTACATGTAATAAATGCAATACTCAACGTATTATTCTACTGCTAAATGTTTGCTGCTGTTGAGAATAAAGAAAGTAGTTTAAAAATTTAAAAATGGATGTAAAATAAATTAAATTGTATAGGGAAATTACATAAAAGTGTATATAATGCCCCTCATCACGTCCTCAGGATGTCCCAAAGCGCTTTAGAACCAATGGATTATTTTTGAAGTGCAGTTACTGGTACCCAGTCTGGGCATAGCAGGATCCCACAAACAGCAAATGAGATGAATAACTAGTTAATCTGTTCTTGGTGGTGTTGTTCGAGGACTCAGTGTTGGCCAGGACACCGGGAGGACTAACAGCTGTTCTTCGAATAGTGCCATGGGGTCTTTTACATCCACGTGAGCAGGCAGGCGAGACCTCGGTTTAAAGTCTCATCCGATAGGCAGCACTTCTGACAGCGCAGCACTCCCTCAGCACTGCACTGAAGTGTCAGCCTAGATAATGGCTCAACTTCTAGTGAGGCTGGAACGAGCAACTTTCTGACTCAGAAGTGAGAGTGCTCTCGACTGAGACAAGCTGACCCTCCAAATTTAAATCTGCCAACGTAACCGAGAAATTAGATTATATTGTTATAAGAATGTTTTTGTATAATTTTACAACCTTAGGAATAAAGGGAGTGCCTCTTAAAAGTAATGGATGAAATTGTATATTAAAAGGCATAGATTTTATGAACTAACACTCCATGCAGATTTTCACGCAATCAGAGCACATATCAAAAATTCAAAGTTCTGCACACACAAGATTTTCTGCCTTGCAACACGTGACCTTTGCACCCGAACTCTTGATACTAATTCCCATCACGTCAAGCTTTGCATCAAGGGCGCTGTTTCATAAAATCTACCCCATAATTTAGTCGAGCTATTTCATTTTGAGTATTTTTAAATATAATTTCCTTATAGTTATTGGTATAATTCGAATGCATTACTCGGCGTTTATAATTGATATTTATACTGAATTGCTAACAACGTTGAATTAATACTTGAGGGTGTTTGCAGTAGTCTTGCGGAGTGTGGCAGACTTCATTCTAAGGCTGGAGCTGAAAGCCAAGAGGGCAGGCTAGATGGGGGTTGGGGATGAAAATGCGAGAACACTGAAGGACGAAATGGTGGAGTCTGGAGAAAGGGGCATTCTGCTGCACTTTTGCCCTGTGTTGATTTTAAATTGCAGCTTTCTGTGCGAGATTTCAGTGAAAGATTTTAATGTTTACCCTCGAGGGATCAAGCGCACTGTTGTCTTTGTCTGTTTTAATAAAGCTCTAGGTTGAGGGTGCCACCTCACTGACACTGAATGGGGTAATAATGGAGCCGGGGCAGGGGGGGGGGGGCGCGGTGGGTGGGGAGAGGGTTCAGAGGGATTGGAAAACAAGGATCTTATTCAATTCACGGGTTTTCCAATGAGCACACGCTGATGGCACTGGAGGCTGGGATTTCTCCATGGTGCCAGTTTCGCTACAGCATAGATTTGGGGCAAGTTAGGAGGGTGATCTTGCTGCCCCAGGAATTCTGATGTGTTGCCCCCTTGGTGCTGTCCCCTTTAAGAGTTGCAACAAAGCAGATTGCTGCAGGTGCGCAGCAACAGGAAGTAGCTTTAAAACTGGACTGACTTTTTGATGAAATTCGTCCCCTCTTTTGCCTTTTTTGATTTCTTGGTATTGCACCATTGCTTGTTCCTGAATGTTTATTCATTCCTTTCTGTTTCATTTCAACTTTACTGCTGGACTCCACCATTTAAGTTTACGGCTGGACTCCACCATTTAAGTTTACGGCTGGACTCCACCATTTAAGTTAATGGCTGGACTCCACCATTTAAGTTTACGGCTGGACTCCACCATTTAAGTTTACGGCTGGACTCCACCATTTAAGTTTACGGCTGGACTCCACCATTTAAGTTTACGGCTGGACTCCACCATTTAAGTTAATGGCTGGACTCCACCATTTAAGTTAATGGCTGGACTCCACCATTTAAGTTTACGGCTGGACTCCACCATTTAAGTTTACGGCTGGACTCCACCATTTAAGTTAATGGCTGGATTCCACCATTTAAGTTTACGGCTGGACTCCACCATTTAAGTTAATGGCTGGACTCCACCATTTAAGTTTACGGCTGGACTCCACCATTTAAGTTAATGGCTGGACTCCACCATTTAAGTTTACGGCTGGACTCCACCATTTGTCTGGCACAGGCTTTTCTGCCTGCCTGCCCCCTGGACATTAGCAGTTACCTGCCTCATCTCAATACAAAACACGCCAGAAAATTGCTCAATTTCAAACATTAAGATGCTACTTTAAGATGTGGTGGGGGTCTGGAACTCACTGTCTGAAAGGGTGGTGGAGGCAGAAACCCTCAACTCATTTAAAAAGTACCTGGATGTGCACTTCAAGTATCGTAACCCACAGGGCCAAGGACCAAGTGCTGGAAAGTGGGATTAAGCTGGATAGCTCTATTTCGGCCGGCACGGACACGATGGGCCAAGTGGCCTCCTTCTGTGCCGTAACTTTCTATGATTCTATGCACATTTCTGCTCCTGCACTGGAAATCCCAATCTCTGGGCTCTTTGTGTGTGATATGAATGGCTCTGGATTTAAATAAGGAGACACTGGAAAATCTGGGGAAGCCCCTCTTGTGCACCAGTAACATGCAATGTGCTGGGAGAAATACATGTGCTGCCAAATTTGTGCCACTGTGTTTCTACTTTGTTCTTTTTCTAACTTTCTGTCCACCGCATTATTGTCATAGCAGCACCTCCAGCATACCTCTCTCTACTGCTCATAATCTCTGGCCAGTGCTGACTCTCTCCTTCTCTTTATCACCCTCTCTTGCTAGGCCTCTACCTCCATTCTCACCTTCAACTCTCTCTCTCTCTCTCTCCCTCTGTTGCCAGATCTCTGGCACTCCCCCCTCTTACCTGCTCCCTTTCTCTGGCTACAAACTCTTGCTTTTGTATAATGCCTTTAAAATGTGACCAAAGGCCTGGTCAAAGGGGTAGGTTTTCAGGAAGATTTTTGAAGGAGGGGAGAGACTTAGCAAGGTGGGCGGATGTAGCAAGGGCATTCCAGAGTGTGGGGCCAAGACAACTGAAGGCTCTGTGACCAAATGTGGATTCGATCAAGAGGGGGATGCAAAGGAAAATTGGAACAGTGAGGGTCAGGGTTGCCAACCCTCCAGGATTGTCCAGGAGTCTCCAGGAATTAAAGATTAATCTCCAAGACACTGCTGGGAGCAAACACGGGTGAAAAATCATAGGAGCTTTAAAAAAATGATGTGTTTTTTTCATTTTCTTTGAACACTTTCATTAATTAATTATAAAAATTAGAGGAGAGGGGAAAAAAAGGCCGTTGGTCTGAGAGTCCAGAATCATCCAATCGGATAATGAAGGGTCTATCCACTTTCCAATTGGCGTGGGAAGGTGGAGTGCCTCGAGGATGAACATGTTGGGCAACCAATGGCGGGAGCTTGAGGGCGGGAAGATTGGAGGTGGGGAGTCATGTGATGAAACCTCCAGGAGTATCTCGAAGCAGATTTGGCACCAAGGGCTGAAGAAGTTTGCAGAGATAGGGAGAGGTGGGACCAAAGAGGGACTTCTTTTTTATTCGTTCATGGGATGTGGGCGTCGCTGGCGAGGCTGGCATTTATTGCCCATCCCTAATTGCCCTTGTGAAGGTGGTGGTGAGCCGCCTTCTTGAAGCGCTGCAGTCTGTGTGGTGAAGGTTCGCCCACAGTGCTGTTAGGAAGGGAGTTCCAGGATTTTGATCCAGCGACGATGAAGGAACGGCGATATATTTCCAAGTCGGGATAATGTGTGACTTGGAGGGGAACATGCAGGTGGGGGTGTTGTTCCCATGTACCTGCTGCTCTTGTCCTTCTAGGTGGTAGAGATCGCGGGTTTGGGAGGTGCTGTCGAAGAAGCCTTGGCGAGTTGCTGCAGTGCATCTTGTGGATGGTACACACTGCAGCCACTGTGCGCTGGTGGTGAAAATGCGTGAATGTTTAGGGTGGTAGATGGGGTGCCAATCAAGCGGGCTGCTTAGTCCTGGATGGTGTCGAGCTTCTTGAGTGTTGTTGGAGCTGCACTCATCCAGGCAAGTGGAGAGTATTCCATCACACTCTTGACTTGTGCCTTGTAGATGGTGGAAAGGCTTTGGGGAGTCAGGAGGTGAGTCACTCACCACAGAATACCCAGCCTCTGACCTGCTCTTGTAGCCACAGTATTTATATGGCTGGTCCAGTTAAGTTTCTGGTCAATGGTGACCCCCAGAATGTTGATGGTGGGGGATTCGGCGATGGTAATGCCGTTGAATGTCAAGGGGAGGTGGTTAGACTCTCTCTTGTTGGAGATGGTCATTGCCTGGCACTTGTCTGGCACGAATGTTACTTGCCACTTATCAGCCCAAGCCTGGATGTTGTCCAGGTCTTGCTGCATGCGGGCTCGGACTGCTTCATTATTTGAGGGGTTGCGAATGGAACTGAACGCTGTGCAGTCATCAGCGAACATCCCCATTTCTGACCTTATGATGGAGGGAAGGTCATTGATGAAGCAGCTGCAGATGGTTGGGCCTAGGACACTGCCCTGAGGAACTCCTGCAGCAATGCCCTGGGGCTGAGATGATTGGCCTCCAACAACCACTACCATATTCCTTTGTGCTAGGTATGACTCCAGCCACTGGAGAGTTTTCCCCCTGATTCCCATTGACTTCAATTTTACTAGGGCTCCTTGGTGCCACACTCGGTCAAATGCTGCCTTGATGTCAAGGGCAGTCACTCTCACCTCACCTCTGGAATTCAGCTCTTTTGTCCATGTTTGGACCAAGGCTGTAATGAGGTCTGGAGCCGAGTGGTCCTGGCGGAACCCAAACTGAGCATCGGTGAGTAAGTGCTGCTTGATAGCACTGTCGACGACACCTTCCATCACTTTGCTGATGGAGCGGTAATTGGCCGGATTGGATTTGTCTTGCTTTTTGTGGACAGGACATACCTGGGCAATTTTCCACATTGTTGGGTAGATGCCAGTGTTGTAGCTGTACTGGAACAGCTTGGCTAGAGGCGCAGCTAGTTCTGGAGCACAAGTCTTCAGCACTACAGCTGGGATGTTGTCAGGGCCCATAGACTTTGCTGTATCCAGTGCACTCAGCCGTTTCTTGATATCACGTGGAGTGAATCGAATTGGCTGAAGACTGGCTTTTATGATGGTGGGGATGTCGGGAGGAGGCCGAGATGTATCATCCACTCGGCACTTCTGGCTGAAGATGGTTGCAAACGCTTCAGCCTTGTCTTTTGCACTCATGTGCTGGACTCCGCCATCACTGAGGATGGGGATGTTTGCAGAGCCTCCTCCTCCTGTTAGTTGTTTAATTGTCCACCACCATTCACGACTGGATGTGGCGGGACTGCGCAGCTTTGATCTGATCCGTTGGTTGTGGAATCGCTTAGCTCTATCTATAGCATGTTGCTTCCGTTGTTTAGCATGCATGTAGTCCTGAGTTGTAGCTTCACCACGTCGGCACCTCATTTTTAGGTACACCTGGTGCTGCTCCTGGCATGCTCTTCTGCACTCCTCATTGAACCAGGGTTGATCCCCTGGCTTGTTGGTAATGGTAGAGTGAGGAATATGCCGGGCCATGAGGTTACAGATTGTGCTGAATACAATTCTGCTGCTGCTGATGGCCCACAGCACCTCATGGATGCCCAGTTTTGAGCTGCTAGATCTGTTCTGAATCTATCCCATTTAGCACGGTGGTAGTGCCACACAACACGTTGGATGGTGTCCTCAGTTCGAAGACGGGACTTCGTCTCCACGAGGACTATGCGGTGGTCACTCCCACCGATACTGTCATGGACAGATGCATTTGCGACAGGTAGGTTGGTGAGGACGAGTTCAAGTTAGTTTTTCCCTCGTGTTGGTTCGCTCACCACCTGCCGCAGGCCCAGTCTGGCAGCTGTGTCCTTCAGGACTCAGCCAGCTCGGTCAGTAGTGGTGCTACCGAGCCACTCTTGGTGATGGACATTGAAGTCCCCCACCCAGAGTACATTCTGTGCTCTTGCTACCCTCATTGCTTCCTCCAAGTGGCGTTCAACATGGAGGAGGACTGATTCATCAGCTGAGGGAGGGGCGGTAGGTGGCTTGCCCATGTTTGACCTGATGCCATGAGATTTCATGGGGTCCAGAGTCAATGTTGAGGACTCCCTGGGCCACTCCCTTCTGACTGTATATCATTGTACCGCCACCTCTGGTGGGTCTGTCCAGCCGGTGGGACAGGACATATCCAGGGATGGTGATGGAAGAGTCTGGGACGTTGACTGAAAGGTATGATTCTGTGAGTATGGCTACGTCAGGCTGTTTGACTAGTCTGTGGGACAGCTCTCCCTATTTTGGCACAAGTCCCCAGATGTTAGTGAGGAGGACTTTGCAGGGTCGACTGGGCTTGGTTTGCCTTTTTCGTGTCCGGTGCCTTGTGGTCCATCCGGTTTTATTCTTATTGTGACTTTTTTTTACGAGATGTTACAACTGAGTGGCTTGCTGGGCCATTTCAGAGGGCAATTAAGAATCAACCACATTGCTGTGGATCTGGAGTCACATATAGGCCAGACTGGGTAAGGACAGCAGGTTTCCTTCCCTGAAAGGCATTAGTGAACCAGATGGATTTTTACGACAATCCGGTAGTTTCATGGCCACCATTACTGATACTAGTATTTTAATTCCAGATTTTATTTAATTAATTGAATTTAAATTCCCCAGCTGCCATGGCGGGATTTGAACTCATGATTTTTTTTTTATTATTTGTTCACGGGATGTGGGCGTCGCTGGCAAGGCCGGCATTTATTGCCCATCCCTAATTGCCCTCGAGAAGGTGGTGGTGAGCCGCCTTCTTGAACCGCTGCAGTCCGTGTGGTGACGGTTCTCCCACAATGCTGTTAGGAAGGGAGTTCCAGGATTTTGACCCAGCGACAATGAAGGAACGGCGATATATTTCCAGATTATTCGTCCAGGCCTCTGGATTACTAGTCCAGTAACATAACCACTATGCTACCGTACCCCAATAACTTGCAAATAAAGAAAGGATTTTGAACTTGACATTTTGAGAGATAGGGAGTCAATGGAGGCTGACAAGAACAGCGTTCTTGAGAAGTTGTAGTTTATGTCGGGTAAAAGTCAGGAAGTCGGCAAAGAAAGCATCGGCTTAGATGAACGTGACAGCCGAAGTGCACTTTGGTGGCAGCCTCCAGCGGTCCCTTCTCCGCTAGTTTAGCTACTGAGCACCTATAGAAAGTGACCAATTTGGCAAAGTGGCATGAAACAGACGTTAAGCCCCTCCACTTGCATGTGCAATGAATCTAATGCCAGTTTCAGGTGCGCGCCCTGGACACCTACTGAGCAGCCCTACCCAATGTGACGAGCGGCGCACGTCCAGCGTGGGATGAGTGCACTCACACCACCCACCATATTGAACTCTTCGGTGCCTTATTTTACGCCTGTAAAACGGGCGCGGTGCAATCCAATTTCCGGGCCCTCCTCTTTTGCAAGCCTTCTGTTTCCTGCCCTTTCTGTGATCAGGCCTCTCAGAGAGAGAGTGGGTTACACTCTTGGAACGTACTCCAACCTGCCACTACAGTTGTCACTTGGGCTACGGATGGGGGAGAATGACCCAGGACTCCTGCTCCTGATTGCAAACTAGACGATGACTCCTGGAAAGTGAACGTGTGTGGATGCCAGTGAGGACCGGGGTTGGGCTATGTTGTGATGCCCCCCCATGGTAAATAGCCATCTGACGTACACTGTCTCAGCTCACACATGAAGAGCTACCACTTGGGCGTATTGGGGAATTACCAACACCTGTGGAACCTGTACTGCAGCAAGAGTCAGTGTCTTCAGGTCAGGAGGGAGAAAGAACAAATTCCAATCTGTTAGACTTTTTAATAGAAAAAGTTTAACGGGGAGGGGGGAGAGTCCATTCTAGTTTGGGCTAGTTATTTTTTGCCAGCTGCATGGGTTATGATGGGAAAGTCTAAAGGCAGATTCCTGAGATTGGATAACGATTTCAACTGAAGCAACATTGAGTTTTACTCCACTCTTTGTTACACCAGTGGACCCTCTATAAATTATATAACATCCTTACTGTCAATAATTCTCCCATATATATATTATAAATAAATAACATTGAGGCTACACACAGCTTCAACAAAAAATTCCCTTCGCTTTCAATGATAAAACTTATTCAAAGCATGACAAAAAGATCAAGGAGAGGCCTGATAGAGCTGCAGTAATCCCATCCCACGTATAGCTGAGAGATAGCAGGTTGAGGTCATCAGATTCCTGAGTCAGCTCGACATACGCTATCCTACACACGCCTTCTCCTCCCTGCATCCTCACTGTGTTGAAATCAAGTCTCATTACCCCTGGGCTAATTTCGCAAGCATAGGTCAGAGAATGGGGGTTATTGTGTTATCGCCCTGTCTCTGATCCGCGCTCTCGAGAGGTTCCGTGCTGGAAGCAGACTTTGCAAATTATTCATACTGTCTCCTCTTCAAACTCATTCTTTCCCAGGACCTCAAAACTCTAGGATTTCTTATCTGTGTCAGGTTCATTCCACAGCTACAGGCTTTTAAAACTAAAGCTTGATGTCGCCTAATCACTAATTCTGGGTTTACCTTGTCCACTCTCCACTTTTTCAGTCTTTGTGGAGGTCCTGCACTATGGGCTTTGGCCCTTCAAAAAAAATACTGCAGACTCCATGACATCGACCTGTCCATCACTGACTGTAGCTCCCAGCTCACTGACCGGTCCAACACTGACTGTAGCCCCCAGCTCACTGACCGGTCCATCACTGACTGTAGCCCCCAGCTCACTGACCGGTCCATCACTGACTGTAGCTCCCAGCTCACTGACCGGTCCAACACTGACTGTAGCCCCCAGCTCACTGACTGGTCCAACACTGACTGTAGCCCCCAGCTCACTGACCGGTCCATCACTGACTGTAGTCCCCAACTCACTGACCGGTCCATCACTGACTGTAGCCCCCAGCTCACTGACCGGTCCAACACTGACTGTAGCCCCCAGCTCACTGACCGGTCCATCACTGACTGTAGTCCCCAACTCACTGGCCAGTCCATCACTGACTGTAGTCCCCAACTCACTGGCCAGTCCATCACTGACTGTAGCCCCCAGCTCACTGACCGGTCCATCACTGACTGTAGCCCCCAGCTCACTGACCGGTCCATCACTGACTGTAGCCCCCAGCTCACTGACCGGTCCATCACTGACTGTAGTCCCCAACTCACTGACCGGTCCATCACTGACTGTAGCCCCCAGCTCACTGACCGGTCCATCACTGACTGTAGCCCCCAGCTCACTGACCGGTCCATCACTGACTGTAGTCCCCAACTCACTGACCGGTCCATCACTGACTGTAGCCCCCAGCTAACTGACCGGTCCAACACTGACTGTAGTCCCCAACTCACTGACCAGTCCAACACTGACTGTAGCCCCCAGCTAACTGACCGGTCCATCACTGATTACAGTCCCCAGCTCACTGACCGGTCCATCACTGATTACAGTCCCCAGCTCACTGACCTGTCAATCACTGATTACAGTCCCCAGCTCACTGACCGGTCCATCACTGACTGTAGCCCCCAGCTCACTGACCTGTCAATCACTGATTACAGTCCCCAGCTCACTGACCAGTCCATCACTGATTACAGTCCCCAGCTCACTGACCGGTCCATCACTGACTGTAGCCCCCAGCTCACTGACCTGTCAATCACTGATTACAGTCCCCAGCTCACTGACCGGTCCATCACTGACTGTAGCCCCCAGCTCACTGACCTGTCAATCACTGATTACAGTCCCCAGCTCACTGACCAGTCCATCACTGATTACAGTCCCCAGCTCACTGACCTGTCAATCACTGATTACAGTCCCCAGCTCACTGACCAGTCCATCACTGATTACAGTCCCCAGCTCACTGACCGGTCCATCACTGGTTACAGTCCCCAGCTCACTGACCGGTCCATCACTAATTACAGTCCTCAGCTCACTGACTTGTCAATCACTGATTACAGTCCCCAGCTCACTGACTTGTCAATCACCGATTGCAGTCCCCTACCCTGGCTGCAGTGTGTCCTGTCTACAGGTTGCATTGCAGCAACTGGCCAAGAATTCTTTGGCATCACCTCCCAAATTCACAATGTCCACAACTTTGAAGAATATGGTTGCAATCTTAACCTTCTCTTCTGAGCAGACAAGAGGTGCACCTGCCAGTACGCAACAGGGTCCTGCTTTAAATATGCAAAATTGGGCTCCGATGATGTCACTGGGACCTGACTACAATTTTAACCAGGAGCCTGCACGGGGAAGCTGCCGTGGCTTCCACACCAGGCCAACCTGGCAGGCAAGGGGAGCAGGGGTTAGAAGAGTCCTAGAAAGGCAAGTCGTTTTTATTTTTTTTTTTAGTTTCATTGTGGGCCAGAAAGAGCAGGGGTGCCCCTCCCCGCCCTAGGGCTTCCCTTCCCCCTCCCCTGTCCACAATGCCCACCCTGTCCCGCGCCCATCCCAACCACTTACCTGAGTGCCGGGAACAGTTCCTTTGGGTCCCTGGCAGCGGCCTCCTGCCGCCCGAAATCCCACTCCTGCCCGTCGGCCAGCTAGCACTTCCCACCGGGTGGGGGGGCTGATGGGTCCTATGCAGATGAGGCCCGGGAGTTCAAATCGGCCCTATAGTGACTGAGAGACAAGATCGAGAGAAAGAACTTGCATTTATGTAGGACCTTTCACAACCTCAGGACGTCCCAAAATGCTTTGCAGCCGATGAAATGCTTTTGAAGTGTAGTCACTGTTGTAATGTAGGAAACGCAGCAGCCAATTTGTGCACAGCAAGATCCCACCAACAGTAATGTGATAAATGATCAGATAATCTGTTTTTGGTGGTGATTGCAGAGGGATGAATGTTACAACAACAAGAAGAAGAAGAACAACAACAGCTTAAATTTATACAGCGCCTTTAACGTAGTAAAACGTCCCAAGGGGCTACGCAGGAGCGATTATCAAACAAAAATTTGACACCGAGCCACATAAAGAGATATTAGGACAGGAAGGGGTAGGTTTTAAGGAGAGTCTTAAAGGAGGAGAGGGAGGTGGAGAGGTTTAGGGAGGGAATTCTAGACCTTAGGGGCCTAGGCGGCTGAAAGCATGGCCGCCAATGGTGGAGAGTTGAAAATTGGGAATGCGCAAGAGGCCAGAATTGGAGGAACGCAGAGATCTCGGAGGGCTGTAGGGCCGGAGGAGGTTACATAGATAGGGAGGGGCGAGGCCATGGAGCGATTTAAAGACAGGGATGAGAATTTTTAATTTGAGGCATTGCCAGACTACTACAACACCAGTGACAAAACAAATACCTCTCACTCAAAGACTGCTCTGAAAGCTATCAGTTCATCAAGAACTGATGAAAACAAACCGGGTCATGGAAAAAGCTGTTAAGTAACCTCAAGAATCGAGGCGTTCTCACCAATCATTATTACAGTTTGTGCTCCACGGTGACATGTAAGTCAATACGCCCCTGCTCTTTGGAACTATCTCTCAAAATCACTTTGTCTTACTGCCTTCCCTCCATCCAAAATGCACTGAACAAGAGGGCGAGGAGGACCTGAAGCAGGAATCGGGAAGGATTAACAGGGGCAATGACCTCAAAGCAGTGTCAAAGAGAGAGGTTATTTGAAGAATTGCCCCTGAACTTTGAAGAATCTGATGGTGCTCCACGTTCATAAGCATGAAGTACTCTGCATTCCTGGCACAAATTTTACTCTATCCCTGCACTACTGGTTGCCACAAAATATTTGATGGCCCTTCCATCAATGGATCCAGCCTGACTGACTCCTGAATTCATCAGTGCAGCTTGGTGCGTGCTTACATCGACACGGCAACAGTCTGCAAATCAGAACACGTTAGCTCTTTAAATTACACTGGCATCTACATACCTGCGGAAGGCTGACTCCCAGCCTCCCTTCCCTTTCTGGTTCTGAACCGAATGGGGCAGGAGAACACTGGTTACATGAAGTGAAACTCCTGCTTTATAAATCTGACAAGGCTGGAATGGAACTTTGTTGAGATAAAGTGCTTCTGAGACATTCTGTTTGATGAAGGGAACCACATTGAAGGGAGGTTATTGTTGACTGCGCGTGACTTAGACACAGAAAATGCTGAAAATACACAGCAGGTCCATCAATATACGAAAGAGGAAAGAAAGGTTAAACATTTTAGGTGGGTCTCTTTATCAGAAATGACATGGTCAGGCTGGAGCAGCCCCTTTATAGGCATGACCAAAATAAGCTCCACTAGTAGATTTGCTGCTAGTTCCCTTCTGGGTATGATGGTTATGAAAAAGTTCTGTTCCTCTCTTTATTTTCTATGGCCTATTTTATCCTGTTGTTCTCTCTCCCTTCTGCATCCATGGGAATGTCCTGACTTGTATTATCAGGCCTACATAGAATTACATAGAATGTACAGCACAGAAACAGGCCATTCAGCCCAACTGGTCTATGCCGGTGTTTATGCTCCGCACGAGGCTCCTCCCACCCTACTTCATCTCACCCTGTCAGCAAAACCTTCTATTCCTTTCTCCCACATGTACACATCTAGCTTTCCCTTAAATGAATCAAAGGGGGCTTCTCCAGCCTGACCATGTCCATTCTCAAGGGTCCTGCCTAAAACATCAACCTCTCTCTTTCAGACTGACCTGCTGTGCATTTCCACCATTTTCTGTTTTAATTTCAAATGTCCAGAATTTGTGAGTTTTCCTTATACTTTGACTGCATTTCTATACATCTATATAATATTCTTTTCTGTTCCACTGTGGTATACAAAGGCACTTTTAGCACCAAAGATTTAATACAATCCTTGCCTACCACTAAGGAACAATAGTTTATCAAGAACTGGCAACCAATCTGTCAAAACATCCCACCATTACCAAGAAATAAAGCAACAAGTGGAAACCTGCCCTTTCCCCATCTCCACAGAAAGATGACTCTTACCTTATGAAGACACTCTCAAGGCCACTGAGAACATTAATGTAATGGAAAACAGTGTCTCGCAAGTGAAGGTGCAAATTCTGCCTCCACAATTTTTTAATAGGTCATTTGGGTAAATTTTGACATTTTTTAACCCCTCATGCAGCCAACTTGGCTCAGTTGGCAGCACTGTTGCCTCTAGGTCAGAAAGTTGTGGGCTCGAGCCCCACTCTGGGACTTAAGAACATAATCTAAGCTGACGCCCGATTGAGGAACTGCTGCATTGCTGGAATTGCTGACCTTTGGATGAGATGTTCAAATGAGGTCCTGTCGGCCTGTTCAGGTGGATATCTGTTGGTGTTGTGGCCCACATTCTCCCCTTAATTAATACCACCAAAAAACAGCTTAACTGGTCATTCATCTTATTGTTGTTTGTAGGATTTTAATGAGTGCAAAATGTCTGCTGTGTTTGCCGATATAACAATACTTCAAGGCTGTAAAGTGCTTTGGCACGTCTTGAGCTTGTGATAGGCGTTATATACGTGAAATCCTTTGAGGCATTTCTGAGGACTGCGATAAGGTGCTATATAAATGCAAGTCTGTCATTCCTTCTTGTTGGCCGATTTGACAAGAGATGTGAAACGCTTATCTGGAGGGGATCAGAACTCAGCAAAATGTAAAATTTGGTTGAACGATTCAATAGAACAGAAATAAACAGCAGCACAAAGCTAACCGAGAGTGGAAGGCCATCATCAGTTCTAACAAATACTAGTAGATTTCCCGTGGCACTGTTTGTGATGAGTTGCAAAGTAGGCTGTTTTTTTAATAATATGGGTATTATCAACAAATTGTGACAGGGAGTGACAATGAACTACTTTTTGAGTGAAGTAACTATTGTTATTTATTGGCTATTATTTTCTTCAGTTATTTTTAAGCTTAGCTTCCACACAAAAGACTTTACAAACCTGCATTGCTGAAACAGCAAGATCACAGTCATCCATTGATGCAAGGCATCATGAGTTCATAATTATATTCTCAACAACATCACATTACAACACATTCCACCAGTGACACCTGGGGAAAGCTCTCCCGGCACCACTGTCTTACTCATGGGTTGAATTTTCCTGAAACCATCGGGAATATGGCAGGATAGGGCTTCTGCCCACCCTCATTGCCCTGCCAAAACCCTCATTTTACATTGTGAAAAGTCTAAGGACTAAGATCTCTTGAAAAGATCTATGACTTGGGAGATCTCATGTGCAGGTAGTGGAAAAAGTCTTCTCTCGTATGATGCAGATGGTGGAGATGTTGGAGGAGTCTATAACCCACATCTGCAACACAATGCAGTCATGATGTGAGGAATACCCCGGTGACTGTAGCAGTCCAGGAGCCTCAAAGAGGTCCTGAGAGCAGTTGTCACTTCCAGAGCGGTGGCAATAACTGCCTCCATAGATGGGCTGAACAGCACCCTAGCTCAGGATCTAATTGGGACCGTACAGCTTGCACTCATACAGACCAGTAGTCAAACTATGTGCCTGGCTGCAAAGCGTGGGAGCAAATGCCATTGCTTCTCATGGCAGTGACAATTTGCTGGCATTCATGCAGTCCCCTCCAATGCTAGCACAGGAAGGAGCTTCTGGTCTGGGTCTGGTTGTCATCGTAAGTCCATGAAACCGGAAGCAGGTCCTGTAAGGACATCGGCATCTCTGAGACAAGTGCCACAGCAACCGTCGAGGGCTCAAATGGTACAGTTCCAGCCAAAAGCCTCACAATCTTTTGACACTGAGATAGCACCACATAGGAATAAGAGGTTAGGGTCACGAGGAAAGAGAGTTTTAGACATAAACGGGTCACAGTGATAAGAAGTAGCAGCAGTAATGGGGCATAACGAAGAGACAAAATAGTAGTAAGCACGTACATTTCTGGCAAGTTGGTGTGTTTATGCATTTTTCCAGGGAGGTCTCCTGTTATCCCTCTTGTATGGCGATTTATGGTTGCAGCTGTCTTCGCCCAGAGAGGATATTAGAGGCATTACAGATTAGCTGAATGGTTATCTGAGAGCAAGACAAGGGATCATGAAGGGCTTTATTGTGTCACGTAGCTGGAGGGTGCACTCTTTATTGGAAGAAGTTTGTGATGACCTCCTGCCTCATGGCATATGCTGCTGGCAGCAGGATATTTGGGCCCACCACCTCTCTCTCCTGGGCATCTGCTCTGTGAGCAGGGTGTTGGTTTCCCTCACCTTCACCTTCCTACTTTTCACCTTCCATGTAGCAAGCCACTACAATTCTCAAAACCCTTGCTGTGCTATATTGCAAGGCTCCCCCAGACCTGTCCAAGCATCGCAAATGGGTCTTGACAATTCTAATGGTCTGTTCCCCAATGATCCTGGTAGTCCGCAAGGCCTAATTCAGCCTGTTTTTACCTCTGCCCTCGGATGCCAAAAATGCTATCAGCCAAGGTTCCGCTGGCCTCGTTAGCTACCCTGCTGTCATATTGAGCTGGCTGATAAATGCAGATATCCTCGATTGCTTGAGAATAAATAAATCATGGCTACTCCCTGGGTGGCCTGCCTCCACTTGCAGATTAGGTTGGGTAGCAAAACTCACTATCTGGACAGTCAAGAGAATGAAATTCCTTCCTGTTGATGAAGTTGATGGGCTTTCAGATGGGTGTTTATAGCCACATGGCTGGCATCAATGGCATCCTGCACTTGTGGGAATCTATTCATTCTGAAGAAGTTAATGGCTTTTTCTCTCTGCTTTGCTGGGTCCATTTTGGAACTGATTGAACTCAGAGGCATCCCCGCACAGGGCACCTGTGACTTGTCTAATGCAACACTGCACTGCTGAATGATTGGTGTGGCTAATGTAAACTGAGGCTGCCTGAAAGCATCTGGATGTGTAAAAGTTAAGTGCTCTTGTCACCTTCACAGCCATAGTGTCCCGGTGTGTAAAAAAAAAGCAACAAGGCAGGTTTCCGACACCTGTCCTAGTCTCAGGAAGAAAATGTGACCTTCCATGGAAGAAAAGCCAGATAGGTCCTCCACGCTCTGTCGAGACCTTGTGGCGTAGATACTTGTGGATCCGGTATTGCCCATATGCTGCCGAACTCTCCTGGCTTCCTTTCCCTCCTCCATGACCCTGCCATCCTCCTCCTCAAAGCACAGGAAGGAAATGGAATCTCCAGTCGGAAATCTGTTACTTCACTCTGCAGTGCTCCCTTTTAAACTCCCAGCAACTTTCATGAAATACTAAACACTCAGACGCCGCAGCTTCTAAGTGGTAGGAGTGATTCCCAGCCAAAACAGGTGTTGCAGAATCTCTAGCGTGACCTTTCACCTTCCTGATCTCTACCCAACCTGTGCGGCACCATACAGGTTCAGGACTGCCATCTTTATAGTGGCAGTGATTTGTAGGGGCAGTAAGCAGGTGGAAACAAAATAAATCTCGGGGGCGGTTCTTGGTCACTCTCCCCCCTTTATTTAAATGTGGCTGGACATGCACCGGGTGGGTGGCTCAGTGTTACAGCAAGGTCATCGGAGGGAAATTGCAGTGGCCATTTTTAGGGATGGAGTTTTGGCAGGAGGCCTCTTCGTCCCATTTTACTTGCCAGGCATGTTTCTGAGCTAGTTTTAAAAGGAAAATCCAGCCCTGGAAGGTACAAATCTGTGTATTGATACTGCCAAACACCAGCCAGTGTGCAGGTAGCTCCCTGAAGAAGGAACTGAGAGGCATCAGTCAGTATACAGTTGCCTCCCTAAGGAAGGGACTGAGAGACACCAGATATCTCCCTTTTAGTAACATCCCCCTCAAACCGTCATTATTATTTTCTGTCGCAAGCCCCCTCTGTAACTTTAAGAGTTCATCTCACCCTGCCAGAACAAATCTACACTGAGCTTGAACCCCCTCTCACACACACTTAACCTCTCCCTTTGCTTTAATCAATTATGTTTTACACTGACATCTTCTGAATAAAATGCAGATAAAACATAGCCAATTCAATGAAAATTTAGCAAATTACTGAATAATTATCTATAATTAGCAGACAAAGGCTGCATCTAGAGATAATGTCACAATAACCCTACACTAATAGCATATTGAGGGCTTACACAGAATCTGTTGGAGACTTAAATGTTAAATTATTCATTTATTAATGCAATTGATTAAATTTGGTACATAATGTTCACATGCATTCTGCTGTCATCCGTTGAAAGCAGAGTTGTGAAGGGGGCTTGTGTCTTCTGCAAATTGAATTGAAATTCAGCAGTTATAATGCCCACAGTGAAAAGAGAGACTTCATCGCCTCTAGCTGGGCTAGATCTAAACGCAGGTCTCAGGGATAAAAGAGAATGCTTAACGCATTGTGTCATCCAGTGCCTGGGTTGGGTTTGACACCAAATCCTAGAGGTAAACAGGTCGTGTTTAACACAATCTAACATCCATCAGAGATGAAGGGGACAGTGCTAGTCACTGTCACCGACGGCAGTCCTGATTTCGGGACAGCATTGTAAAGTAGATCAATTAGATGTGGAGGCTCTGAGAGTCGACAAAAAAAAAAGGTGGTTTTTGTCAACACCTCCAGAGGAAGAAGCACCAACAGTGGCAAGTGTAAATGATGCTAATCGTTGATCATCATTTCTCCTCACTCAGCTCAACAGTTTCCTAATTGTTGGTCTGTGTGGACCTCCCCAAGAACCAGGGAAGTTCCAGAGGTCAGAGATGAGGTCAGAAATCTTGACTTTCAAACAGCAGTGGATTTCACCCTGGAGGGTCATTTTGGAATTCAATCCCATAGCAGCAAAAACTCCAGATTCATCTCATGTGACCAAATGTCTCAAAGTTATACAGAATCACTACTGTACCTCCTGGTCACTGATAGAAAGAGAGAGAGAAAGGGAGGACTATCAACCCCTACGTCTAGAATGTATTTGAATTCAGGACTAAAGCTTTAAGATCAGAGATCTAAGACAGTGCATCACTCAACCCAAACTAGCAGTTTCCAACTTTCTGAGGTGTTGAAAATACCCTGCTTTCTCCCTGTGAAGATACTGTGCCTCTGACTACAGAGCCAACTCGAGCACAGGCTCAGCAGTTCAATATGTGTTTATGCGTGTGACACCACCCACTGTGAGGGCTGGGGAGTGGTAAATGACTCAGCAGTGTTCAAGTAAATTAAACAGAATATTTCTCCTCAATCAGCAGTTGAACCAGAGTAGGCGCTGGCATATGTATCCCTGATTCCAGCCGAAATGTGGTTTCTAAGGCTGCAACCTTCATGTGCGTGGAGTAGAGAAACCAAGGCACTCTTTAAATGTGAAAACCGTGCAAACTCTCCCCTTCAAAAATGGAAACTTTCTATTTGAACAAAACAGCGTGCAGGAGCCATCAAGTGAGAGAGAGAGAGACAAAAATATGAGTAATGTTGGCAAGATGGAGACACAGTATATCGGACACAGTCGAGGCATTCCACTTCAATCCCAGCATGCCATGCAGAATGGGCAGCAGTGGGATTCAGGAGTGGGAATGGGGGGGCGGGGGGGCGGAAGAAGATGGCTAACCACCTTGTGACCCCTCCCCCCCCCCAATCCCATCTTATTTTTGAAAATAAAAAGCATTGCTCAAATGCAAACCACTTTTCAAGATGTCCTCTCCATGAGATGAGCTTAAAACAAAATTAAATGAAACAAATGAAAAGAAAAAGGAAAGGAAAGGAAACACAACAAAATGGATGACAAAGTACGATCATAAAGAAGCAAAAGAAGTTTACCAACCCTGTCGTTTCTGATTCGTTTTTTTTTTAAATCGATGTCAATTTTTAAAAGAAAAGTAAACTTAAAACACACAAACCCAAACGATAAGACAATAAGAATGATATCTACCAGATAATGTAGTTTGTTTACCATAGCGTGTCCGATGCCAGAGTGCTTTGCAGAGAAAAAGGAAGGGGGGAAAAAGGAAAAAATGACAAGACTGTGAACTCAATAAGGACTTTCACTCAAAAAAAATGAAGCCACTTGAGAAGGTTAGTAGTATTATATAAGCTCAAAGAAAGGTTAACAGTTAGTACAGAGAAAATGACTACATTCCGTGAATGACGTAAGGTTAGTTCTCAAAGCGTGTTAGTAAGTACACAGAGTTGGCAAATTAATTTTACAAACGGGGGGGTGGGGGTGGGGGTGGAGGAGGTAGGTGGGTAGCACATCAACAAATGCTTCAGGGGCAGGTATTAGTGTCTCAGTAAGGGCTGCCCATTCAGCAGGGCTGGACCATCTCTTGGAGGTGATTGGTGGGGTTTGAATTCGAGAAAGCGCCAATTGTTTTGACTGTTTCTTTTCCCGACATATTTTGCTGACTGACAATTTTGAATGAATGAGTCCTTTTAGTCCCCCTCTCGGTTTACGTCAACTAGGAATACCATCGCATAGTAGCTTCAACACGAGCAATAAGGCAGAAGGCAAAATTGTAAATGTGAAAGGAAAAATCAATTCTCTGGCACAATTTCAGATATTTGACTGGTAATAATTTTCTGATTCAATCATCTTTCAAACCAAATTTCTTTGAAAATCATTTTAGCATATAAACAGTATTAGATACATTCAGTGTCACCCAGGGCTGGGCAAGTTATTCTCTTAGGTTTTCTGGTTTGATTCATTGATAGCATGTAACTAACCAGTGCAGCCATACCAACCCTTAGGTACCAGTCTGGTTACTTAACAGGTCTGAACCAGACTTGACTGGATGTATGGATTGGTTTGGTGTTTAATTTAACATGTTTGAGGTGGAGTCAGTTTACTGAGGCCAAACTTACACTATGCTGCTCACAGCTGGATTATTCTTCCAATTTTCTATCCTTTTCTCCTGAAGATATGAATTCCCATTGAGGTACCGTTCTATAGGTCATGGCTGCCCGACAGTACCTCGGACAATAAGCCATTTTTCATGTGTGGGCATAGATAGTGAGTGTCGGTGGGACGTTCAACCAAGGAGGGCATCACAGCTAAGCCGGATTCTGTCCCCACCCAACTTCTACACATTAACACTTTCCAGCAGGAGTCACATAATAGGGTTCAGAATCCCGGCTGGAATTACCGCTCCTGGAGCTGAGGAGAATTGCAGTATCCCAATTGTAGGTCAGCTGATTCAGCACAGACTGGGGGTCAAACCTGTCATTCTGGTCTGAATGACTCAGTGCTGGATGGTGCTTTTACCCACCCATTAAGGAGCTGCACACCGATTTATCGGCAAAAATGTCTTACCAGCATTGGACAAATAACTCAGTGTTCCCTTGTACCTGTTCTCAACATCAAAGAATTCCTTATTCTATCCCAGGGTTGTCACCTTTTCCCAAGTCCAAAACTGGAAAAGGGGCAAGATAGGTACAGGTTCAGAAGAGGGCCACAAGAATCATTCCCAGCTTAAAAAACCCCTGTAGGTACTCAGATAAGGTTTACAAAGTTGGGTCTATTTATATTAGAGCGATGTAGTTTTACAGGTGACCTGATAGAGGTATATAAGATAATGAAAGGGCTGGATTGTGCACCAATTGATAGATAGTTTGACACATTGGGGAGGACCAGGGGATGTGCATTTAAACCATGGAAGAGTAGGAATAGACTGGATGTTGGGCGGTTCTTCGTTTCCCAGAGAGTAGTGAGCCTCTGGAATGTGTTGCCGGCTGGTGTGTGTTAATTGTACCAATGAGATTTATATCAATTAGTGTTAATTGTATTCAGGTGGTGCATATCAATTGGGGACTCTCTTGTATCCATTTATATGTCAGCTTATCTAGGGTGTGGGGTAGGTAATGCGGATCTCTGTGAATAAAGGCTTGGAAGCAACTGAAGATCAGGCACTAGTGTTCTATCCTTCACCACCGGGCTATCCAGTTTATAACAGTGTGGTGGGTGCTGACTCTCCGTATGCCTTCACAAGGGAGCTGGACCAGTTCTGGCTGGGGCAGAGATCGCATTTTATAAAAGGGAAGTGATTTAACAGTTAATGTAAGCATGGTCCATGTGATCTCCTGGACTGGTGTCGGTCGCCTGACGGTGGTGGGGGTGAGGGGGGGTCAGAGAGCAATTTTCCAGATTTTTTTTTTCTTTTCAGCAATGGCTTTCTTTTTCTGGTGTCTTGCCTCTGCTAGGAGATTCCATGGCTGCTGGGGGGGGGGGGGGGTGGGTGGGGGGTGGCAGGAAGCATTTAGTTGTGATACTCCAGACATCATGAGTGTGGGGCAGGCTGGTTTTTTCCTACAAAGGTGCACCCATGGTTTGAGTTCCGATGTTTATTTTGCTGCAGCTGAAAATTTGTTGAAATCCTTAATGACTAACACACCACACCATCCGGTGCCTGGCTTTTTTAAATTGAGAACCTGCAATTTCAGATTCCACTAGCATGACTCAGGTGGCTACACAGAAAACTGTCTCCAGTGTAATTCAAATGGCTGTATCCTTCCAATAAAGGTTAAAAGAATGGCCTCTTCGCCAATAATACAATATCAACTTATCATAGGGCAATTCATCTCAAAGTCATCAAAACCCGTAAGGCACTGGTGAGTTAAAGAATGGGCATGGGATGGGTTGGATTTTACTGACCGGAATTGCAATTTTATGTGTTATGATTTGTGGACGTTTCATTCTGCTCATGTGGGTAGCCAGATTGGAGTTCACAGTTCCACGGGCATTAAAAAAACAGTGTTTGCCCAGCCCTGTATCTTGACACTAGCACAACATTCCTCAATCAATACATCCTAATTTAGTCCCTAATGGAACAGACCTACAAGCATTGTAGAAATCAGCACCCTGCAAGATCTATAATAGCACAATCATATCTGTACTAAGTATCTCGTGCTCTAGGAGTAACTGTACAAAGACAAATTGGCGAGGCTACTCGAGAGCTCGAGGTCTGTTCCACCAGGATAGATTGGGAGCTTCCTTGAAACAGGTAAACACCACGGTATGTTGCAAGCAACTGCGAGATCGGAGCAGTCCCTAAGGCAAAAAACACACTTATCATGAAAACTGCAGGAAGAACAATATAAATGATTCATCAGCATGCAGCTCCAAAGAAAATCAAGTGTTATCAACACAAACTGTCTCTGTGTTCGCTTCCTCAAGTACACAATGTGAAATTATTACAAGCAGCACATTCAAGTAAAGCTCCATGCGGTACAGAATTTCTTTTTCTTTTCCAATTTACTTCCCTCCGTTCCCCAAGGCACAGACTTGTGCAGATATAGAATCTTACAGCACAGAAGGAGGCCATTCAGCCCGTCATGCCTGTGCCGGCTCTTTGAAATATGATATCACGGGTACCAGGAGCCCTCGGATCACTCATCCAGGTGATCATTCTTCAGGTGTAGGCCCCGACGGTGAGCGTCAGCGGTCTATTTGACCATGAAGAGTGTTACAGCCGAGTCGATCTTGTTCTCCCCTGACATCCGCACCTGCACTTTCCTGCAGTGGAAGGTGATCAGGGGCTGCAACCCTGGCTGATTTTTCTTCCTCGCCCCACCTAAGAGGCACTGAAGCTGATTGTGGCACTCAAACTGCCACCAGACCGCGGTCAGCTAACTCAGCATAAACTGGGGACCAACGTTGCAAGATTTGACAGCTACTGATGTTGATGTTGACTCATTCTGGACACATACACACAAAAACACATACAAGTGCTCTCCAGGCCATTGGCGTCAGTGAGAGAGAGTTTACTGCAGCTTGTTCAGAGAAGAGCAATAATCCCATTTCTGGCTTTAATTCATGCCTTGACCTTTGAGCAATGCAGCCGCCAGGGTATGAGGGAACTTCAAAGACCTTGAGTCACAGTCACTTCTAGCTTGCAAGCAGGAAAATCCTGCACATACCCATCTTACACAGGGGAACATTGAGGCTGATTGAGCAGGCCCATTAATTACAATGAAGGTTTCACATTACTCTGTGCCTGCAGCATCTCCGTACAACACGGCTGGTGTATCATGAAGCTATCTAAACGATGTGCAAGTGTTGATATTGAGAAGACCATTCTGCATTCTGTGTGCGGATACTTTCACAGAACCTGACGGATTCAAAATTTGTCACTTCAATTATTTTTTTGTCAATGTGTAGTTTTGTTTGGTGCACCATTTTCTTCACGGTGATTCATGTGCGTTAATGATTTGGACACAGGCACTAGAGAAGGGTATTGAAGTTTGCTGATGACTGGAAGTTGGGGAACATAAGGAAGAATGAAAGAGACTGCAGGAAGACGTAGATAAGTTAGCAGAGTGGGCAGATGGGTGGTGAATTCAGAGAAATGTGAAGTAGTGTATTTTGGGGAAAAAAAAGAAATCATGAATCATGCCAAGGAATTTGCATAATCCATTTTGAGAGGGCAAATTATGCTTCTTAATGAACTTCTGTTTAAAACAAAACCACTGAATTGTACTTTTTTCTTATTAAAAAACCCAGGTGAAGGACCAAGGTGCAGATTGCGGGGCACAACCCAGATAAAAAAACAGTAAGATAGAAGACATGATAAATCAAGAAGTAGCGATTAAGATACACCATGTATGGGTTTTAAAAGCCTGTAGATTGTAGGAGAAAAGGGAAAATGAAGGAGTTAATGACTTGTATAGTTCTGAAGTCCTGGGAAAAGACCCTCCAGTTCCAACTCTGTAACATCATCCGCCTCTGCCCCTAGTTTAGCCCATCTACCGCTAAAACCCTCATCCATGCCTTTATCACCTCCAAACTCGATCAGTCCAGTGCTCTTCTATCCGGCATCCCATCCTGCAACTTCGGTAAACTTCAACTCATCCAAATTTCTACTGCCCCAATCCTATCCCACACCAAGTTCTGCTTGCCCATTACCTGAGTGCTCTACATCGATGATCTACATTGGTTCCTGGACCACCAACACCTCCAATTTAAAACGCTCATCCTTGTCTTTGAATTCCATGGCCTCGCTCCTCTCTATATCTGTAATCTCCTCCAGCCGTAAGACTCTCCCTCCCCTGAACTCTCCGTTCCTGTCTCTGGCTTATTGTGCCCTCCCTTCACCCCACCATTGGCGGCCATGCCTTCAGTCACCTTAACCCCATGATCTAGAATTCCCTCCCTACACCCCTTTACACTCCACCTCCCTCTTTCTTTAAGACCTTCCCTAAAACCCACCGATGACCAACCCCACCCTCGCGCTTGGGCTTATCATTTCTTTTTCTTAAGCTTCTATGAAGTGCATTGCAACACTTTTCTACATTAAAGCTGCTAACATAAATGCTGTTGTTGGGAAAGAACCAAGAAAGGAAACAGTGCAATTAATTTTGATTTCAAAGGAGTGAGGATGCAGGGAAAAGATTGCCTATTTATTTAACAAGCTCTTTTGTCAATATAAAATGGGAGAGTACTTTGAACAAAAAGTATTCTCCTTGACATTCTTTCCCATTTAATAATGTACAATCACTGCACTCAGACCCTATTAATTTGGACTCATTCTCAGTTCAATACAAGAACATTAGAATTTTTAGGAACAGAAAGAGGCCTCTCGGCCCAACAAGCCCATCTGGTTATCATGTATCAACCCCACTTGCCCACCTCCTCACCATATCCCTCAACCATTCTCTCTTCAGAAGGACATCTTATTATCTCTTGAACCCATTTACAATATGCGGTCCAATGGTTTTCAATGAGTTCAGCTGTTTTCTGTTGGATGACAGGGGGTTGCCCATAAACATTCAAGGGTGTCTAATGGAACAGGGAGAATATCTTAAAGGAACAGAATGCAAGTGTGTGTGGGGAGAATGGGTTGTGCACATGTATAAATTATTAAAAGTTTTGTTTCCAATCTTCACCCATCTTTCCTGAGGATGCTGATTCATGTGACGGTGTGGTTCCAAAGGATCTTGAATCTTACCCACTGGCTATTCCTCACGTGTGAGCCTAGATAGTGAATCTATTTGTCGAGGGAAGGCATTAAGGCCCAGATCTCAACCAACATTCACAAACACACACTTTCTAATAGGGGTCATTGGATAACTATCAGAAGCAGCGGTCACAGAGTCATAGAATCATACAGCACAGGAAGGGGGCCATTCGGCCCATCATGCCCGTGCCGGCTCTCTGAAAGAGCTGCCAATTAGTCCCACTTCCCTGCTCTTCCTCCATATCCCTACAAATTTTTCGTTTTAAGTATATATCCAATTCCCTTTCGAAAGTTACTATTGAATCTGCTTCCACCACCTAATTTTTTGCTCTATAGCCCAGGAGTGACCCAACCACTGCGCTGGCTTCAATCAACCATAGATCAGTAGCACAACAGTCATGTTTGCTAATGCTGGGTGGATGCGTTATTTACTAATGTTTAAATGGTGGATGTGTTACTTCCTAGTATTTAGATGGTAGGTGTATTATTTGCTAATGTTTGGGTAGCTTGGTGCATTGCTTGCCAATGTTTAAATGGATGGATATATTAAAGGTCCAATTTTAACCCAGGGCAGGAATCAGGGACGCAGGGGCTTAAAACGGGTGGGAACCGTGAGGCCCGGGAGTTAAAATCATTTGTATGCCCCGACTCTGACTCCTGCCCGAAGCCAGTGGGAATGACATCATCGCCCGTAGGCAGGAGTCAAAATTGCCAGGGACCCACCGAAATGGTCTCCGGTAAGGTAAGTATGGAATGGAGGGGGGTCAGCAAGTCTGCGATCGGGGGGGAGGCTGAAGTATGAAGTAACCTCATGAGGTCAGGAGGAGCACTGCTGCTTCTCCTGGCCCACAGGGAAGCTTTTAAAAAATAATGTTTAAAAGATTGTGCGGGCCCACAGTTAAAATAGCGTGCGCGTGCAGGATGACGTCATCAGGACGCGATACTGCCATTTAAATTAGGCCCCCAATCCTTTGGGGGGGGGTGGGTAGAGGGGGTGGCCTTCCTGTGCCTGAATTCAGGTAAGTAAAATGGTGAGGGGAGGAAAGTGGTGCAACCCCCTCTCCCACCCCGCCATCTTCCCCATCCCCTTCCCCGTCCTGTTCCCGCTGGGTGAGGATGGGGGGTTGAAATTGGCCCCTTAAGGATAAGTGAACTGATGGTTCTCAAATAGTTTCCAACTGCATTCCTGCCGTTTGGAAAGGCTTTTTCCATCCAAATGATATGAGTGCTGTTCCTGCCATTTTCATCAATTGGGCTGCATGAGTTTTTTCAGAAGCTGAGGTTGGTCTTTGGCCCGTATAACAGTTGTAGTGTTCTCTCAATGGCTTAGTGGGTAACGCTGATGCAGTACTGAACCATACCTATCTGGTGGCCCATGGTCAATCACCAGTTTCTGCTGCATCAGCTAGTCTTAGCCTGGATGACAGCTGGGAGCTCTAATTGGACTCAGTATCACTGAGCTAGGGAGGAGAATAATCAGGCAAGGTTTCTGCTCTTGGCATCTATCCAATGACCCCTGTTAGAAAGTGCACATGTGTGGAAGTTGGGTGAGGGCAGGAGCGAATAGCTTGCTGTCAATCACATGAAGGATGACCATCTGGGCAGGGATTCTGAAGAGTGCCAACACATGTGTAACTATAACCCAGCATGAGTTGGTCCTTTTGGGAGTGGAGTGGAAAAAGAACTACTGGAACGAGGACAATCGGTCCTTAACATTGTGTTCATGGTGACGGTCACTAACAAGAGATCTGATGGAACCCACAGCCTGAACAAAGGGAAGATGGGGCAGGAATAAGATTCCATAAGACTTTGTCCCAAAATCCTGGTTTTAATATTGGCTTTAAATAGGATTTGAAGGTGATTAATGACCCTGTACATAAAAAAAATGGTTTCGTACACAGAAACATTGATCTTAAAGCTGGATAGCCTCACCATCGATAGATACCATTTAGATGTGCCCACCTAATCCATCTATCTTAATGACACAATGCCTCAGCCTTAATGAATGCCACTCTGTTTTAAAATGCAATCGCAGAGATATTGTGAGCACACAAGTGAAACAGCTGGCAAAGCCGGTAATTTTTTTTTGCCTGCTCATCAAAGTGAAGAACGTTAATGCTGTGGAGTGGAAAACCTTCCCACTTTGGACCCCTAGTGCTCCTGAGGAGTGTTTGTTGGGGGCAGTTTTTTTTTTTTTGGACAGTTTTATGTTGTACGCCCATGCCCACCATCAACTGCACTGACATGATCCAAAGTCACATCACAAAGGACTCACAACTAACAGTAAGCGAGTGAGAGAGAAAAGAGGCTTCTAGTCCGGCTGCAGCAGGCCTCAGTGATGAAAGGACAATGTCCTAACTTACACTCCCCAAGACTAAGTTACTTGAAATGGATTTTCACGTGACTGGAGCTGATTTTACGAGGGTTTCATTCCTTTTTGATTAATACATCCATGGATATCTGGAGAACATATCTGGATACATGCATGTGTTTCCCTGTGTGTCAACTTCTCATTAAAAACTTAGATGGTGGACCAAGACCAATAAAGCAGAACACCAGCAGGAAGGAAAAGAGTAGGAGAGAAAATTCAGGAAGTAATGATCAAGGGATGAAGGTGGAGTCGAGTCCAGAGGGTCTCCTGGTTCCAATTTTAACTGTCGCACTGTAGACATTAGATGATCTCAAATAGCTTTTCTCCCGATGCCTGAACAGTCACCTCTGGTGTTCTCCCAGGGTTCCATCCTTTATATGGGATTTGTGGAGCTAAAAGGGATGGCTTTGATTTTGCTGACATTAAGTTGGAGGAGGTTTTGGCTTTCCAGGTCTTATGTCAGATTGGCATTTGGAGAAAGTGGCTACATCTGCAGATAGGCAAGGGAGTAGAAGTGTCAGCTATGGCTTAGTTGGTAGCACTCTCGCCTCTGAGTCAGAGGTTATGGGTTCAAGTCCCACTCTAGAGTCTTGAGCACAAAATCTAGGCTGACACTTGAGTGCTGCACTGTCAGAGGTGCTAGTCTTTCAGATGAGATGCTAAACTGAGGCTCTGTCTGCTCTCTCAGGTGGCTATAAAAGATCCTGTGGTACTATCCTGAAGAAGAACTGGGGAGTTCTCCCCAGTGTACTGACCAATATTTATTCCTCAACCAACATCACTAAAACAGATTATCTCATTGCTGTTTGTGGGACCTTGGCCGCTATATTTTAAAAGTACTTCATTGGCTGTAAAACGCTTTGGGACGTCCTGAGGTCATGAAAGGCGCTGTGTAAATGCAAGTCTTTCATCCAAGGTCTGGATGTCACTATCATACATGTGGAAGCTAACCACATGCTTTTGGATAATATTGCCAAAGGGTAGCATGTAAATGATAAGGAGGAGAAGGCAAGGATGGGTCCTTGGGATACACCAGAGGTGATTGTGAAGGCACAGGAGTTTAAAAAAAAACATTTGAGATTCTGTGACATCCACAATGCGACAGGTATAAATGTAACATGAAACAGCAGTGCCATGGAGAGGGACTGTGGCGGAGACGAAATGGAGAGGCATCGAATGGTTAAAATCAACAGAAAGGATGAGGAGGGATGGTGGGCCACATTTGCAGTGGTAGAAGGTGTCAACAGTGTGATATCACTGCTGTGGGTGAGATTAACTGTGGAAATCTGACTGGAAAGCTTCAAGCAGATAGAAGTGAGAGAGATGAGAGCTTAGCTACATGGCAACAATGTGTTCCAGGATTTTAGAAAGAAAGAGAAGGTCGAAGATGGGGCTCCCGTTGGAGAAGATGGAGGGGCTAAGAGTAATATACTGTTGAGAAGGGGACTAATGACAGCAGTTTTAAATAATTTGGAGATTGAGCCTGAGGATATAGTCAAGTTGATGATGTCAGTTATCATGGGGATAAGTTGTGCAGTCCGGACCTGGGACGGTTGGGGATGAAAGGATCAGTAAGTTCAGTGATAGCGGGAGATGGGACATAAGGAGGAGAAACTGTGAAGGGAGGACGGTGTGTGTCTAAGGGGGTAGGAAGCAGGAGGGGGAAAGAGAGAGAAAATAGAAATAAAAGAGCAGGTCCCTTTGATTTTGGACAAGAAAAAAATCATGAGCTCCTCACATAGCATTATTGAATAAAAGAGAGACTAGAAGGGTTGTGATGGACAGAAATAGATTGGAGGCTACAGATGACAAAGAGATCCTTATCTTAATAAAACAATCCTAAATGCAGCAGAAGCCTTTGGAAAGTAGATATTGCCAGTTTGTAATCTTTTTTAGCAGATCATTTGAAGGTCTTTCTTGAGTAGAAACCCAGCTGAGTTGCAAACTGACACATCAATTATTTTCTTAACTGGAGGCACAGAAGCCAATCTGGCTTCATATCGCAAAATACATTTTCCTCAAAAACATATAAAGTTGCAGGTACACCAATCTTATTTACTTCCGCTGCCTCTTGTTTCAGTTGGTCCCCATCACAACAACATGCTCAATCGCTAAAGGACAATGGCGCAGAAAGCCAAATATTTGAAACAGGTCTGCTGGATCTATTTTTAAATTGAAAAAAATATATTTTGTATTCGTCAAAGTGAAGGATTTCAGTGCTGAGGGCGGAAACACTTTTTGCCAATTTTGTCACCTAATGTTTGCATCAAACACTCCCAGGGCAGGTACAGCACGGGTTAGATACAGAGTAAAGCTCCCTCTACACTGTCCCATCAAACACTCCCAAGGCAGGTACAGCACGGGTTAGATACAGAGTAAAGCTCCCTCTACACTGTCCCATCAAACACTCCCAGGGCAGGTACAGGACGGGTTAAATACAGAGTAAAGCTCCTCTCCACTGTCCCATCAAACACTCCCAGGGCAGGTACAGCACGGTTAGATACAGAGTAAAGATCCCTCTACACTGTCCCATCAAACACTCCCAGGGCAGGTACAGATGGGTTAGATACAGAGTAAAGTTCCCTCTACAGTGTCCCATCAAACACTCTCAGGGCAGGTACAGCACGGGTTAGATACATGGTAAAGCTCCCTCTACACTGTCCCATCAAACACTCCCAGGGCAGGTACAGCACGGGTTAGATGATGAGTAAAGCTCCCTCTACAATGCTGCAACAAAATGCCTTACTCTCAACTCTAAACAAGAACCCCTGGTTTGAAAACTTTCGTTTATTAGTTATGGGGAAAAAGGTTGTTTTGACTTTGAGTGAAGAATCATCCAAACGGCTTTCAATTTGGTATGGGAAGGCGGTGTGCTGTGAGGATGGACTTGATGGACGACCTATGGTGGGAACGTGGGGGCAGGGCAGTTGAAGTCAGGAGGTCATTTGATGAAACCTCCAGGAATACATGCAACCCTCGAGAGGCTCCATGGTATACACTGAAACGCTGCTTTTTATATTGGCCCTCTTAATTAAAAACAGTGGGCAGAAGCAGCTTTTTATTTAAATATGGGTTAAGAACATAAGAAATAGGAGCAGGAGTAGGCCATACGGCCCCTCGAGCCCGCTCCGCCATTTAGTAAGATCATGGCTGATCTTCGACCTCAACTCCACTTTCCTGCTCTATCCCCATAACCCTTGATTCCCCTAGAGTCCAAAAATCTATCGATCTCAGTTTTGAATACACTCAACGACTGAGCATCCACAGCCCTCTGGGATAGAGAATTCTAATTATTCACAACCCTCTGAGTGAAGAAATTCCTCCTCATCTCAGTCCTAAATGTCCGACCCCTTATCCTGAGACTATGACCCCTAATTCTAGACTCTCCAGCCAGAGGAAACAACCTCTCAGCATCTACCCTGTCAAGCCCTCTCAGAATCTTATATGTTTCAATGAGATCACCTCTCATTCTTCTAAACTCCAGAGAGTATAGGCTCATTCTACTCAATCTCTCCTCAGAGGACAACCCTCTCATCCCAGGAATCAACCTGGAGAACCTTCGCTGCACCGCCTCTAAGGCAAATATATCCTTCCTTAGGTAAGGAGACCAAAACTGTACATAGTACTCCAGGTGTGGTCTCACTGATGCCCTATACAATTGTAGCAAGACTCCCTTACTCTTGTACTCCAACCCTCTTGCAATAAAGGCCACATACCATTTGCCTTCCTAATTGCTTGTTGTACCTGCATGTTAACTTTCGGTGTTTCGCGTATGAGGATACCCAATCTCTCTGAACACCAACATTTAATAGTTTCTCACCTTTTAAAAAGTATTCTGTTTTTCTATTCCTCCTACCAAAGTGAATAACCTCACATTTCCCCACATTATACTCCATCTGCCACCTTCTTGCCCACTCATTTAACCTGACTATATCCCTTTGCAGACTCTTTGCGTCCTCCTCACAGTTTACTTTCCCACCTAGCTTTGTACCTTCAGCAAACTTGGATACATTACGCTCGGTCCCTTCATCTAAGTCATTAATATAGATTGTAAATAATTGAGGTCCAAGCACTGATCCTTGTGGCACCCCACCAGTTACAGCCTGCCAACCTGGAAATGACCTGTTTGTACCTACTCTCTGTTCTCTGTCCGTTAACCAATCCTCTATCCATGCTAATAAATTACCCCCAACCCAATGAGCCCTTACCTTGTGTAACAACCTTTTATGTGGCACTGTATCAAATGCCTTTTGAAAATCCAACTATACTACATCCACTGGTTCCCCTTTATCTACCCTGCTAGTTACATCCTCAAAAAACTCTAATAGATTTGTCAAACACGATTTCCCTTTTATAAAACCACGTTGACTCTGCCTAATCACGTTATGATTTTCTAAGTGCCCTGTTACCACTTCCTTAATAATGGATTCCAGCATTTTCCCGACAACTGATGTCAGGCTGACTGGCCTGTAGTTCCCTGTTTTCTCTCTCCCTCCTTTCTTGAATAGTGGGGTTGGATTTGAATCCCGTCTCAGAGTCGATAGGACAGAGTCTAACACACTGTAGCAGCTCGTCCCCTTGCTAGCGACTTTCTGATTGCATGGGTGCGTGTAATGACATCACCAGAGTGCGACAATGTCAACATGCGCTCCAGTCGTTTTCTTGTCAAGATTCAAGGGCCTTCTCAGAAACAAATACCCGGGATTGCAAGAACATGATTTTCTCCAAGACATGCTGATGCTGTGGCAAAAGCTGATATGTTGGGATCAAGACTGCTTGCATGGAAACTCTCTCTCAGACAATGACATAGCCCCTTTACGAGAATTAAAGGTGGAACACCAGACAATTCCTCCTTAGCAACAAGGATTCACACATCATCAATCTTTAAACAGTTTGCGCTCCACCCAGCACTACAGCTATATTTTTCACAGCATGATGTCAAGAATCCTTCATTTCCCCAATTTTCTCCCCCTCCTCTCCTGACGGTGTTGTCTCATGTTTGGGTATAATTTCACAGGCACCGCCTACCATCCGATCCCTCTTGATGTGTGAGACCAGGCAGTGGGTATTGGTGGAATGCTCAATCAAGGAAGGCATCACAGCTGAGCCTGACCCTGCCATCAGCTGGGGGTCCGTGGATAAGCTCGCTTTCGAGCAGGAGTTCTCAGATACTGATGAGGAGTGGAAGCAGTGGTTGATTTTTTTCCATCCTTTGTTTGTGGTGTTAAGGCCAGCTATGGTTCTCCTACTGTTACCGCCCTCCCACCGCGGTGATCAACAAATTCAGCAGAGACATCGCTGCCTCAAGAGAGTAAAAATAAACCAGGTTCCCGCCATTAATCGTTATCCGGTGTCTAATGTTCGAAAGGGCACATGTATGCCCAGGATCAGACTCACTTGTGATGCCCTCTGTGGGAAAATAGGCTGCACATACTGGTAACGGCCACTTGAGTGCAACATCAGAAGGCTATCAACATGCAACGGACTGTATCACAACACCTTCAGGGGAGGAGGGGAGAAGGCTGAGGAGAAGATAGTGATGCAATGTGAAACCTTAATAATCCTTTGCAGGTTGACAGATATTCGTACCCTGTAAACACTCCACCAAACAAAAAGGCAACTTTAAAAAAAAATTTCACTGGGTTGCCATGGTGTTTCCACGAGGTCATTAATAACCACAATAAAAACACACTGGGGGGTAAATGTAAAATACTGATTAGGGAAACTGAAATGAGTGGTAATTATTGCCACCTGGAAGATGTTTGACAAAGTTAAAGGGAAAGAAACATGATACTGAATGACAGCTTTGCGGTGAGTGTTGGGGGAGTTGTCCCAATAAATCCGCTCGCTGTTCCACCTTCACAACAGGCACAAGGGGCTGGAAAGCACCGGCAGAACAAAATCCCTTTCATTCACACAATCGTGCAAAAATAACTATCAGTAACATTGCCTCTGAAGTGAGAATATTATGAAGGTCTGTGAGAACGGGTAAAATTGCCACGTAAAACTTACAGTCGACAATTTGATTTAAAAACAGATTTTACTCTCCAATAAAACTCTTAATTTGAAAATGAGTTTTTTTTTATCATGATACAGATTCAAAGAGGCTCTGGAATTTGAAATGTGTGGCTGGTTGCTTTTAACACACTAAATATTAATTCATAGGGTCTGTTTCTGTAACAGTCCCACACAATCTATTCTGAAACTCCTCGACATAAGATGCCAAGCTGAGATATACTGCTAGATGTAACATTACAATATACCCCATACCCCTCACTGTAAAACTCTGATATACCCCACATCCCTCACTGTAACACTCTGATATACCCCACACCCACACTGTAACACTCTGATATAACCCACACCCACACTGTAACACTCTGATATAACCCACACCCCTCATTGTAACACTCTCTGATATATCCCACACCCCTCACTGTAACACCCACTGATATACCCCACACCCCTCACTGTAACACTCTGATATAACCCACACCCCTCACTGTAACACTCTCTGATATACCCCACACCCCTCACTGTAACACTCTGATATACCCCACACCCCTCACTGTAACACTCTGATATACCCCACACCCCTCACTGTAACACTCTCTGATATACCCCACACCCCTCACTGTAACACTCTCTGATATATCCCACACCCCTCACTGTAACACTCTGATATACCCCACACCCCTCACTGTAACACTCTGATATACTCCACACCCACACTGTAACACTCTCTGATATACCCCACACCCCTCACTGTAACACTCTGATATAACCCACACTCCTCACTGTAACACTCTCTGATATAACCCACACCTCTCACTGTAACACTCTGATATACCCCACACCCCTCACTGTAACACTCTGATATACTCCACACCCACACTGTAACACTCTGATATACCCCACACCCCTCACTGTAACACTCTGATATACCCCACATCCCTCACTGTAACACTCTGATATACCCCACATCCCTCACTGTAACACTCTGATATACCCCACACCCACACTGTAACACTCTGATATACCACACACCCCTCACTGTAACACTCTGATATACCACACACCCCTCACTGTAACACTCTGATATACCCCACACCCCTCACTGTAACATTCTGATATACCCCACACCCCTCACTGTAACACTCTCTGATATAACCCACACCCCTCACTGTAACACTCTGATATACCCCACACCCCTCACTGTAACATTCTGATATACCCCACACCCCTCACTGTAACACTCTATGATATAACCCACACCCCTCACTGTAACACTCTATGATATAACCCACACCCCTCACTGTAACACTCTGATATAACCCACACCCCTCACTGTAACACTCTGATATAACCCACACCCCTCACTGTAACACTCTGATATACCCCACACCCCTCACTGTAACATTCTGATATACCCCACACCCCTCACTGTAACACTCTATGATATAACCCACACCCCTCACTGTAACACTCTGATATAACCCACACCCCTCACTGTAACACTTCTTGACACAGGCCGCACCCATCACTGTGTCCTTTCCAGCTCAGGGGGATGAAGGGAAATTGCAGTGCTCCACCACATTCCCAATCTCGGTGAGATCTGCGGACTGAGCGTAGACTAGTGATTGAACCTAAGACCTTCCTGATCAGTGTGGCCTTGGTTATTATCAGGACAGCTGTTGAGGAGATCATCTCTGAGAGGAGGTGAGAGGTTAGTGTTCCCAAATAAGGTGCCACTCAATCCCTGGCATCGCAGTTAAGCCCCATCCTGTGCTCTCCCAATATCGACACACACACCTTCCACCTGATAGTAATCATAAGCAACAGCCCTGGCTCATTTCCCCGTCTAGATCAGCAGCCTTGAGGCCAATATTAGCATTCCTACCGCTGTACCAGCTGAGATCAGTTAGCACAACACAGACCAGGAATCGAGTCTGGGAGCTTCCCAGCCTTGATCGAGGAGCCACCAGTTGAGACATCAGGAGAGCCCAACATCAGACTGTTATTCAGAAGGTTTATATGGCAGTTTCACACGCTCATTCTCCGAACCCTGGAACTGAACATTTGCAAAATAATTTCATATAACAGCTGTCATATTTAATACAGTTTACTGAAGAAAATAGACCGTCACCTTGTATTCCCAACCAGGAATCAATCTGCTCGGCACAAATTGTTTATTAAGTGCATTTATGGTCCAGAAAAGAAATCATTTCACCCAGTTCTTAGATGGATACATTTTTTGGTTCATGGTGATTGGTTGCACCACCATTGCATTATTTAATCCACAGGGAGCCAACAGCCATAGCTGGTGCCTTTAAACAAAGTGATTTCAAAAAGGCTAGACAATCGAGAGTTTCCAGTTATTAAAAGCAGTCTTTTTACTGAGGTAACTTGTGACTGGCAGTGAGTTACATGGTGGATAACAGATAACTGGCAGTGAGTTATATACTGGATAACAGACCACTGGCAGTGAGCTCTTTACTGGATAATAGGCCATTGGCAGTGAGTTATATACTGGATAATAGGCCATTGGCAGTGAGCTATACACTGGATAACAGACCACTGGCAGTGAGTTTTATGCTAGAAAGTTTTTCTTTCCTTTTTTTTTCTCTTGACATTGTAGTTGTTGTTAAGCTAACTTAAGGGTTAAGTCATGGCAGGAGATCCCAGACCCGTATCATGTTCCTCTTGTGGGATGTGGGAATTCAGGGATCCTTCCTGTGTACCTGGTTCCTTCACCTGCGGGAAGTGTGTCCAGCTGCAGCTACTGTTTGACCGCTTGATGGCTCTGGAGTTGCGGATGGACTCATTTTGGAGCATCCGCGATGCTGAGGAAGTCGTGGATAGCACGTTCAGTGAGTTGGTCACACCACAGATAAAAATTACTGAGGGAGATAGTGAATGGGTGACCAACAGACAGAGGAAGAGTAGGAAGGCAGTGCAGGGGTCCCCTGCGGTCATCTCCCTCCAAAACAGGTATACCGTTTTGGATACTGTTGGGGGAGATGGCTCACCAGGGGAAGGTGACAGCGGCCAGGTTCATGGCACCGTGGCTGGCTCTGCTGCACAGGAGGGCAGGAAAAAGAGTGGCAGAGCTATAGTGACAGGGGACTCGATTGTAAGGGGAATAGACAGGCGTTTTTGCGGACGCAACCGAGACTCCAGGATGGTATGTTGCCTCCCTGGTGCAAGGGTCAGGGATGTCTCGGAGCGGCTGCAGGACATTCTGGAGGGGGAGGGTGAACAGCCAGTTGTCGTGGTGCATATAGGTACCAACGATATAGGTAAAAAACGGGATGAGGTCCGACAAGCTGAATTTAGGGAGTTAGGAGTTAAACTAAAGAGTAGGACCTCAAAGGTAGTAATCTCAGGATTGCTACCAGTGCCACGGGCTAGTCAGAGTAGGAATGACAGGATAGCTAGGATGAATACGTGGCTTGAGAGATGGTGCAAGAGGGAGGGATTCAAATTCCTGGGCCATTGGAACCGGTTCTGGGGGAGGTGGGACCAGTACAAATTGGACGGTCTGCATCTGGGCAGGACTGGAACCAATGTCCTAGGGGGAGTGTTTGCCAGTGCTGTTGGGGAGGGTTTAAACTAATGTGGCAGGGGGATGGGAACCGATGCAGGAAGTCAGTGGGAAGTAAAGTGGTGACAGAAACAAAGGGCAGTAAGGGAGAGTGTACAAAACATGACCGGACAGATGGTCTGAGAAAGCAGGGCAAGGACCAAGGGAAGTCTAGATTAAACTGCATTTATTTCAATGCAAGAAGTCTGATGGGCAAGGCAGATGAACTCAGGGCATGGATGGGTACATGGGACTGGGATGTTATAGCTATCACTGAAACATGGCTAAGGGAGGGGCAGGACTGGCAGCTCAATGTTCCAGGGTACAGATGCTATAGGAAAGATAGAGCAGGAGGTAAGAGAGGAGGGGGAGTTGCGTTCTTGATTAGGGAGAACATCACGGCAGTAGTGAGAGGGGATATATCCGAGGGTTCACCCACTGAGTCTATATGGGTAGAACTGAAAAATAAGAAGGGAGAGATCACTTTGATAGGATTGTACTACAGACCCCCAAATAGTCAACGGGAAATTGAGGAGCAAATATGTAAGGAGATTACAGACAGCTGCAAGAAAAATAGGGTGGTAATAGTAGGGGACTTTAACTTTCCCAACATTGACTGGGACAGCCATAGCATTAGGGGCTTGGATGGAGAGAAATTTGTTGAGTGTATTCAGGAGGAATTTCTCATTCAGTATGTGGATAGCCCGACTAGAGAGGGGGCAAAACTTGACCTCCTCTTGGGAAATAAGGAAGGGCAGGTGACAGAAGTGTTAATGAGGGATCACTTTGGGACCAGTGATCATAATTCCATTAGTTTTAAGATAGCTATGGAGAATGATAGGTCTGGCCTAAAAGTTAAAATTCTAAATTGGGGAAAGGCCAATTTTGATGGTATTAGACAGGAACTTTCAGAAGCTGATTGGGAGAGTCTGTTGGCAGGCAAAGGGACGTCTGGTAAGTGGGAGGCTTTCAAAAGTGTGTTAACCAGGGTTCAGGGCAAGCACATTCCTTATAAAGTGAAGGGCAAGGCTGGTAGAAGTAGGAAACCTTGGATGACTCGGGAGATTGAGGCCCTAGTCAAAAAGAAGAAGGAGGCATATGACATGCATAGGCAGCTGGGATCAAGTGGATCCCTTGAAGAGTATAGAGATTGCCGGAGTAGAGTTAAGAGAGAAATCAGGAGGGCAAAAAGGGGACATGAGATTGCTTTGGCAGATAAGGCAAAGGAGAATCCAAAGAGCTTCTACAAATACATAAAGGGCAAAAGAGTAACTAGGGAGAGAGTAGGGCCTCTTAAGGATCAACAAGGTCATCTATGTGCGGAACCACAAGAGATGGGTGAGATCCTGAATGAATATTTCACATCGGTATTTACGGTTGAGAAAGGCATGGATGTTAGGGAACTTGGGGAAATAAATAGTGATGTCTTGAGGAGTGTACATATTACAGAGAGGGAGGTGCTGGAAGTCTTAACGCGCATCAAGGTAGATAAATCTCCGGGACCTGATGAAATGTATCCCAGGACGTTATGGGAGGTTAGGGAGGAAATTGCGGGTCCCCTAGCAGAGATATTTGAATCATCGACAGCTACAGGTGAGGTGCCTGAAGATTGGAGGGTAGCAAATGTTGTGCCTTTGTTTAAGAAGGGCGGCAGGGAAAAGCCTAGGAACTACAGACCGGTGAGCCTGACATCTGTAGTGGGTAAGTTGTTAGAGGGTATTCTGAGGGACAGGATCTACAGGCATTTGGAGAGGCAGGGACTGATTAGGAACAGTCAGCATGGTTTTGTGAGGGGAAAATCATGTCTCACGAATTTGATTGAGTTTTTTGAAGGGGTAACCAAGAAGATAGATGAGGGCTGTGCAGTAGACGTGGTCTACATGGACTTTAGCAAAGCCTTTGACAAGGTACCGCATGGTAGGTTGTTACATAAGGTTAAATCTCACGGGATCCAAGGTGAGGTAGCCAATTGGATACAAAATTGGATTGACGACAGAAGACAGAGGGTGGTTGTAGAGGGTTGTTTTTCAAACTGGAGGCCTGTGACCAGCGGTGTGCCTCAGGGATCGGTGCTGGGTCCGCTGTTATTTGTTATTTATATTAATGATTTGGATGAGAATTTAGGAGGCATGGTTAGTAAGTTTGCAGATGACACCAAGATTGGTGGCATTGTGGACAGTGAAGAAGGTTATCTAGGATTGCAACGGGATCTTGATAAATTGGGCCAGTGGGCCGATGAATGGCAGATGGAGTTTAATTTAGATAAATGTGAGGTGATGCATTTTGGTAGATCGAATCGGGCCAGGACCTACTCCGTTAATGGTAGGGCGTTGGGGAGAGTTATAGAACAAAGAGATCTAGAAGTACAGGTTCACAGCTCCTTGAAAGTGGAGTCACAAGTGGATAGGGTGGTGAAGAAGGCATTCAGCATGCTTGGTTTCACTGGTCAGAACATTGAATGCAGGAGTTGGGATGTCTTGTTGAAGTTGTACAAGACATTAGTAAGGCCACACTTGGAATACTGTGTACAGTTCTGGTCACCCTATTATAGAAAGGATATTATTAAACTAGAAAGAGTGCAGAAAAGATTTACTAGGATGCTACCGGGACTTGATGGTTTGACTTATAGGGAGAGGTTGGATAGACTGAGACTTTTTTCCCTGGAGAGTAGGAGGTTTAGGGGTGATCTTATAGAAGTCTATAAAATAATGAGGGGCATAGATAAGGTAGATAGTCAAAATCTTTTCCCAAAGGTAGGGGAGTCTATAACAAGGGGGCATAGATTTTAGGTGAGAGGGGAGAGATACAAAAGGGTCCAGAGGGGCAATTTTTTCACTCAAAGGGTGGTGAGTGTCTGGAACGAGCTGCCAGAGGCAGTAGTAGAGACGGGTACAATTTTGTCTTTTAAAAAGCATTTGGACAGTTACATGGGAAAGATGGGTATAGAGGGATATGGGCCAAGTGCAGGCAATTGGGACTAGCTTAGTGGTATAAACTGGGCGACATGGACATGTTGGGCCGAAGGGCCTGTTTCCATGTTGTAAACTTCTATGATTCTATGATTCCAATAACAGATCACTGGCAGTGAGCTTTATACTGGATAACAGGCCACTGGCAGTGAGTTATATACTGGATAAATAGGCCATTGGCAGTGAGCTGTATACTGAATAACAGACCACTGGCAGTGAGTTATATACTCGATTACAGGGCACTGGCAGTGAGTTATATACTCGATTAAAGGGCACTGGCAGTGAGTTATATACTCGATTAAAGGGCACTGGCAGTGAGCTATATAATGGATAACAGATCACTGGCAGTGAGCTTTATACTGGATAACAGGCCACCGACAGTGAGTTATATACTCGATTAAAGGGCACTGGCAGTGAGCTATATAATGGATAACAGATCACTGGCAGTGAGTTATATACTGGATAACAGGCCACCGACAGTGAGTTATATATTCGATTACAGGGCACTGGCAGTGAGTTATATACTCGATTACAGGGCACTGGCAGTGAGTTATATACTCGATTACAGGGCACCGACAGTGAGTTATATACTCGATTACAGACCACTGGCAGTGAGTTAGATACTCGATTACAGGGCACCGACAGTGAGTTATATACTCGATTACAGGGCACCGACAGTGAGTTAGATACTCGATTACAGGGCACCGACAGTGAGTTATATACTGGATAACAGGCCACTAGCAGTGAGTTATATACTGGATAACAGGCCACTGACAGTGAGTTATATACTGGAAAACAGGCCACTGACCGTGAGTTACATAGATGATAACAGGTGGCTGTTATAAAATTAGTTTTCCCCCCTCCGATTTTGTGGAGTGGGAAGGCAGTGAGTCATACTGGGCTACAGTCTCACAGCTGCCTGTCTGCCCTTGGATGATTTGTTGAAGTGGCCATTCATTATGCTTGAGCCAAAAACAGTGCGTGTCATCAGGCTATTTGACTGCAGAGGGCATCACAGCCGTGCCCAATCTTGGCTTCATCCTATAGCCACATACACGCGTTTTCCAGCAGGGGTCGCTGGATATCTGTTTGCCCAGGGGGCACTGAGCCCAAGGTAGTTGAGATCAACGAACAAGATGACTGGCAATTTGAACTTGATAGGGAATTAGTTATAGGATAACAGACAGCTGGTAGTAATCTTTGGCAGTAATTCATTCAAGCAGTTCCAATGACAATGGAACATTTTGTGAACATCAACAGAACCCATAGATTAAATTACCATTTAATCTCCCTGCTGGGTATTTCTTATTTCCTTCAACGTACAGTGTATAATTAATTTCTGTTTTTCTTGCCTTTAAGCGGCAAGCGAACGGAACATGGTGGAGGCAGTAAAATGTAGATGACAGTAATGATACCGGCTCAGAAGCATGTGGCATTGTTTGGCTGCATTAACATCAGTTTCTTTGCTTTGTTTAATAATATGCAGCTCATGTGTATCTGAATGCCAGGTGGAACAGTCTCTTGCCTCTGGTACTGAACTGCTCATCCCAGCGTCAACTCCAGTACCTGCACAGTACACCTCGGGTGAAAGAGAACCATCTGTTGCCCATAGAGCCTGTGCGTGGCTCCAATACTAGTGCAGTACAAAATGGGTAAAAAGGTCATTTGCTGTCTGGCTTGCGTGTGTCAAGACTTGTCATGAAATTGACCCTAACTAAGACTGACAATCTCACTCAGGGAGGCCACAAGATGGCTCATGCAGGGGAATGGAAAAATGTCACACTGGTCCAATAGGAGGAGATCTTCTGCTGTAAGGGATGAGGCGTGCTGTAGGGCAGAAAAGTGGGAACCTTACTTTGCTTCTAACTGTACAATATCGGGCTTGTGTGCCTGAAATAGAAAGTGTCCCTTCCCTCAGCATTATTATCCCTCAATGGTACAAAAATTACATAAAAAGTTGAAAGAAAGTGGCATTTGAAAGGTAGTTTTTTTTAAACTATAATCCAGATCGGCATCAATCCAAAAATATGTTGCAAATCGGAAGCAGAAACAGTTAGCTCCCTGAGGCATTGTCAGTTGGTGATTAAGCCACACAGTCCAGAAAGGTCCCAGGGTTAATCCCTGGTCTGTACTGAATTAGCTGAAGAGGTCGCTTTTGGGGCACTACAAATGCTGTCAGAGTCCTCAGCCTAAGGAAGAGAAATATCCCCCAACGTTTCACGCTCCTGATTATTATCCAGCCATCCCTGCTGGAAAGCGCACGTGTGTGGGCGTCAGGTGAGGACAGGATTGGGTTTGGCTGTGATGCCTTCTGCAGTTGAATAGCCTGCCAACACTCACTGTCTAGGCTCATAAATGGAGTAGGGAATCAGACAACGACTGGAATTGTACTGCAGCAGGAGAGGAGGAGGGGAGCGAGAAAAGGCAACTTTGGCCAGAAAAGGGCCTATTTAGATGCACTGCATCTGTCTGCCTGCCCCTTTAACCCTGGCAGCAAGGGTAAATATATCTTTTTAGATGAAGGCTGGATCTAAACCTTTAATATCCTTGTGTCACTTACAAGAACTGTTGCTAGGATACAAATTGCTGTCATATTTGCAGCATTATGGAGCAATATTGATTTGGGCCAATTTTCTCCCTGTTCAATACAGTGTTTTAAGCACATATAATTATTCCAGTCCAGTCGGGATAAAATGTGCAGACGATTTGTACACTCCAAGACCAGAATGCTAATAAGGGAGGCATTAAGGCTTTCATGTGTGAAGAGCCAACTTTTGCTTCTTAGGTTTACGTGTGTTCGTCTGACCTCAAAGCTAATCATTCAAATGGTTATTACTTTCGTCGTTGTACTCTCATCTCCCTGTGGGTCACTCTCCAGCAAGGAGAGATACACCTGAGCGAAACATGAGGTAAACTGAAGGTGGAAAGGAATGAAAATGCATATGGGATGGCACAGCAAATACATGCACGGCCCCAGGTGGGACCAAGCCATAGATACCAGATAGCTACGTTTTTGATCCCTGGCTGAGCGGATCACAGCTGGAGCAGCAGTTGGGGCGTTACAATTGTTGCCTGTACATCTGGCTAAAGAGGAGAAACATCTGTCAGGATTCCCGCTCCTGACTGTGGTCCAGTGATTGGAAAGTGACTATTTACAGGAGTCAGGTGTGTGTCTCGTGGCAGATGTGCGGCCTAGAGTGCCCCCCCCCCCCCGCTCACACGTGATGAATGGTAGCTGCCATCCGTGGTACTGGAGCCCAGCATAGGTCAGCGACCTCATAAAGAGAGGAGAGAAGGGAAGAAAGTTGGATAAACAAGAAGTGGGCAAACATAGATGGTAATGGGAACTAGGACAGGAGTTCAGGACATTGACCTTTCACCTCTATTACCCGGTTTCAAATCCAGCCCAGACTGATAGGATGAACGTCTCTGTTCTCTGTTAGGTGAGGGATCTAAATGACACGAGTTTGGGGCAATGTCAACCTATTTTCAAATGTACTCGGGTTCTTGCCCAAATCGGCCAGCAATTTAACACAAAAACAGGGGAGCAACAGACAGGCTAATGCAGGAAACAGATAAATGTCACACTGGTGGTAGTAGGGGCCTCCCTTCTGAGGTTGGATCAAAAAGACATTAGGATAGACTTTCGTTTTCACTGCTTGGGCAGTAATTTGGCAGGGTGGATTGCATGCCCTGTATCGAAACTGCCTGGTTTGCATTCGACTGAAATCAATAAAAGGAAAAGGTGTGTGCTATCACGGGCATATGATTCACTACAGCAGATTACCACCCAGGCAGTGAAGACGGAAATTGTCTCCATTGTTGCAGCAGAGTACAAGAAACATTATCTCACATATAATGCATGCTGTACCTGCCCTGAAAGTGTTTATTAGAACAGTGTAGAGGGAGCTTTACTCTGTATCTAACCCGTGCTGTACCTGCCCTGGGAGTGTTTGATGGGACAGTGTAGAGGGAGCTTTACTCTGTATCTAACCCGTGCTGTACCTGCCCTGGGAGTGTTTGATGGGACAGTGTAGAGGGAGCTTTACTCTGTATCTAACCCGTGCTGTACCTGCCCTGGGAGTGTTTGATGGGACAGTGTAGAGGGAGCTTTACTCTGTATCTAACCCGTGCTGTACCTGCCCTGGGAGTTTTTGATGGGACAGTGTAGAGGGAGCTTTACTCTGTATCTAACCCGCGCTGTACCTGCCCTGGGAGTGTTTGATGGGACAGTGTAGAGGGAGCTTTACTCTGGATCTAACCTGTGCTGTACCTGCCCTGGGAGTGTTTGATGGGACAGTGTAGAGGGAGCTTTGCTCTGTATCTAACCCTTGCTGTACCTGACATGGGAGTGTTTGATGGGACAGTATAGAGGGAGTTTTACTCTGTATTTAACCCGTGCTGTATCTGCTCGAAGTATGTTTGACGTGACAGTGAAGAGGGAGCTTTACTCTGTTAATAACCCATGCTGTTCCTGACTTGGGAATTCTTGAAGGCACAGTGTAGAGGGAGTTTTCATTTGCTTCTGCATCCAACCTGTGCTGTTCCTGACCTGGAGTCTTTATGTATGGAGAGTTTTATGCTGCGTCTAACCCATGCTGTACTTAAATTGGAAGCGTTTGCTGGCAAAGCTGGGAGCGTTACTCTGTATCTAACCCGTGCTTGATGATACAGAGTAAATGGAGCTTTACTCCCCGTCTAACCCATTTCTAGATCTGACCCTGGTGTGCTTCAACAAACAGCGTAGAAGGAGCTTTACTGTGCATTGAACCCATGCTGTACCTTGCTTGGATTCTTAATGGTGATACTTTAACAAACATAAAAAATAAATAAAACCACATAAAATACATTTTTTTTAAAAAGAACAAGAAATAGGTTGATCGATGCAGAAGGCAGGGCAGCACAATAAGATAGTGGGGATATATAACTCATACCTGCTATTCTCTCATACAGCAATCTCAGCTTGGCTGCCAAGAGGGCAAATATTAAGCAAAAAACAGGTGCTACGCTGAGTGGGAGTGTGGTGAAAATCTGTGGCTTCTCACTGCGACCTTGCAGGGATTGGTTATGGAGTGGCAGTGTCAGAGGACTGGCAGTGGGTGGCCAGATATCCCAGAAAGGAGAAGAAGGCTAAATATAACTGGGAAAATGGAAGAGTGCAAACAGAAATGCCTGGCACAGCTCACATTCTTCTGCCCTCCCTGTACTCCTTCACTTCTTGCACCCAACTACAGCTGTAACTCATAATTAAACAGTTTGCACTCACAAAAGGGGTTGCACTGAGCCAAGAAAAGAAAATCAATCAAAACAGAACAAGGAGCAGATGTGCTGCAGGGCAGCAAAATAAATCAGAGACAGAAAAAGCAAGAGGAGAAGAGGTGCAGGGAAACTGCAAGACATCATAAGAATGAGAGACAGGAAGGCAAAGAAAGGAAGATAGACAGGGAGAGAGTCAGAGTTGGATAGAAAGAGAAGAAAAGGGTGCAAGAGGGGCTTTATTACATTGCAGATTGTACACAAGATCAGGACAGAGCTGTGTTACAATACGGATTATATACAGGACAGGGACAGTGCTGTGTTATAATAGGTATATATACAGGACAGGGACAGTGCTTTGTTACATCACTGATTATATACAGGACAGGGACAGTGCTGTATTACAATACGGATTATATACAGGACAGGGACAGTGCTTTGTTACATTTCAGATTATATACAGGACCGGGACAGTGCTGTGTTCCATCACAGATTATATACCGGACCGGGACAGTGCTGTTACATTAGAGATTATACACAGGACCAGGTCTGTTCTGTGTTACATCATGGATTATATACCGGACTGGGACAGTGCTGTGTTACATCACGGATTATATACAAAATTAGGACAGTACCGTGTTACATTAGAGATTATATACAGGACCGGGACTGTGCTGTGTTAGATGGCAGATTATATACAGGACCAGGACAGTGCTGTGTTACATCATGGATTATATACAGGACAGGGACAGTACTGTGTTACATCACGGATTATATACAGGACCGGGACAGTGCTGTGTTACATCACGGATTATATACAGGACCGGGACAGTGCTGTGTTACATCACGGATTATATACAAGACTGGGACAGTGCTGTGTTACATCATGGATTATATACAGAACCGGGACAGTGCTGTGTTACATCACGGATTATATACAGGACCGGGACAGTGCTGTGTTACATAACGGATTATATACAGGACCGGGACAGTGCTGTGTTACATCACGATTATGTACCGGACCGGGACAGTGCTGTTACATTAGAAGTTATATACAGGACCAGGACAGTGCTGTGTTACATCACGGATTATATACAAAATTAGGACAGTACCATGTTACATTAGAGATTATATACAGGACCGGGACTGTGCTGTGTTAGATAGCAGATTATATACAGGACCGGGACAGTGCTGTGTTACATCATGGATTATATACAGGACCGAGACAGTGCTGTGTTACATCACGGATTATATACCGGACCGGGACAGTGCTGTTACACGGATTATATACAAAATTAGGACAGTACCGTGTCACATTAGAGATTAGAGATTATATACAGGACCGGGACTGTGCTGTGTTACAGTACAGATTATTTACAGGATCGGAACAGTGCTGTGTTACATTTCAGATTATATACAGGACCGGGACTGTGCTGTGTTACATCACGGATTATATATAGGACCGGGACAGTGCTGTGTTACATCATGGATTATATACAGGACAGGAACAGTCCTGTGTTACATTAAAGATTATATAAAAATGTGGGACAACACTATATTGAATCACCAGGCCAGCGCTGTGCTACATTATGTATTAAATACAACACTGTGCTACATTAGTGAATATCATCAGAAATGTTCCTTATCAGGGCTCAGGTTTATATCCCTAGCACACCGTATCCTGTAGTTCCTTAATTAATATTGTAACACTTTATCACTGAAACAATTAATATAATGCATTTAATAATATAATAATTACCTCTACGAAACCACTTAATTTAATAACCACTTGGTACAGACCCATTAACAATAATAACTCATAATTACCGACCACTGACTGTAGTAATGCCTTCGTGTTATAGGCCTATTGACTATAATTAGAGACCTGTTGATCATATGTGCTTTTTTCTCACTGACTGTAATATTTTCTCTTTACAAACCCATTGACATAATAACCCATAATTACTGACCTGCTTTTTTGTCTCACCAATTACTATCCCTCCCTTCCTCTCCTAACACATGGGTGTCCAAGCTTTTATGTTCATGGATTCGTGATGCCACATGTAAAGTTTAAATCCATGTTCTCATTAAAAGTGTTCCCATTTAAAGTGTTCATTCCTTGCTGGGTATGGTCTGGTGGCAATGACTTTCCTCTGGTACTTCAGACCAATATTAGCTGTTTTCACATGTAAACCATGACGGTGAGTGAGTGCTCACGGGCTATTCGACAGAGGGAGGGGAAGCATCACAGTCCAGCCCTGTCCTCACCTGACTTGCACAGATGTACACTTCCAGCAAAGAGGTCACCGGATCTCCATCTGCAGCGGGAACCCTGACCAGTTTTTCTTCTTCCAATGCACCAATGGCCAATTGTAGCTCCCCTATCATTGCCCCAGCTGATATCAGCATCATTCGTTGCTTCTGGGTCAAAATTCTGGAACTCCCCACCTAACAGCGCTGCGGGAGAACCTTCACCACACGAACTGCAGCGGTTTAAGAAGAAGGCCCACCACCACCTTCTCAAGGGGCAACTAGGGACGGGCAATAAATGTTGGGCTTGCTAGTGATACTCACATCCCCAGAACAAATTTTTTTAAAATTAGCTAACAACACAGACTGTGGCTTGAACCGAGGACCTTACTGGTCTGGATAAACTCACTGGGCTGTCAAAGGAATCCCTAGAATAATTCTGCATGGAATAAAGCCATTGACTATAACAACTCCCATTTTTTGTCCACTCAGTCACTATAGAAATTGTAAACCAGCTTGTGCATCATCTTGTCGCTCCACTATGATACATGTGTTGCGACAGCAGATACTGACTACTCACACATCCCTCAAAGGCAACTCAGTTCTGGTCACCACATTACAGGAAAGATGTGATTGCAGTAGAGAGGGTACGGAGGAGATTTATGAAGATGTTGCCAGGACTGGAGAATTTTAGCTATGAGGAAAGATTGGATAGGCTGGGGTTGTTTTCTTTGGAACAGATGAGGCTGAGGGGAGATTCAATTGAGGCATGTAAAATATTGAGGGGCCTAGATAGAGTGGATAGGAAGGACCTATTTCCCTCAGCAGAGAGGTAAATAACCAGGGGGCATAGATTTTAAAGTAGTTGGTAGAAGGATTATAGGGGAGTTGAGGAGGAATTTTTTCACCCAGAGGGTGGTGGGGTCTGGAACTCACTGCCTGAAAGGGTGGTAGAGGCAGAAACCCTCATCACATTTAAAAAGTACTTGGATATGCACTTGAAGTGCCGTAACCTACAGGGCTACGGACCAAGAGCTGGAAAGTAGGATTAGGCTGGATAGCTCTTTTTTGGCCGGCACAGGCACAATGGGCCGAATGGCCTCCTTCTGTGCCGTAAATTTCTATGATTCTATTGAGTTTTGAATTCTTACGACGTTTAGTGTTTCAGGTCTTAGGTGCAATGATACTGATGGAGGAGAGTTGCTTAGGTCGCTGTGAGTGTAGTGAAAATGTAAATGAATTCAAAAAGAACATGTTTATGATTCCACTACATATATTGACCACAGCAATTCAGCTACTCGCATTGTTTTGGTGCCCTTACATAGTCCTGGAATTATAGAATCGTACAGCATGGAAGAAGGCCATTCGGCCCATCGTGCCTGTGCCAGCTCTTGGAAAGAGCTATCCGATTAGTCCCACTCCCAAGGTGCTTCATAGAAGAGAAATGGATGTTGATCACACATTGAAGGCTCTGCCACCAATGTTGGAGCGGAGTCCAGAGTTGAAGGACTAAAAGTTTTGGCCAGGGACGTAGGATGGGAGGAAGTTTAAGGTTATAGAGGAGTTTGATAATAATTCTTGCCTCTAAAGACCTTGTTGAACAGCTCTGAGACCCACATCTGGTTACGTTGTGGCAGCAGTCTGCAGTCGCTGTACGCGCACCCTGATGTGATGCAAATCCAAGATCTGTTCTAATACTTTTTTTTACAGTCCCCTCACAATTTTCGGCTTTTTCCTGATTCAGCCTGGAGTACAGTTTCATAGACGCAGGCCAATTGCCGCTAGGTTGTGATTCTATTATTCACAGATGGTAAGAGTCGGTGGACTATTCAACTGTGGGAGGTATCACAGCACAGCCCAACTCTGTCCTCACCTGAAATCCATGCCACTTTCCAGCAGGAGTCACGGGTTATCAATCAGGAACAGGAATCCTGACTGATTCTCCCCCTCCCTAACCCAGGGCGCCGAGGTTAATTGCAGGGTCCCTAGCGAGACCCTGGTTGAGCTCAATTAACCCGGCACAGACTAGGAATCAATTTGATAACGGGTTATGGAACTGAGTGGGCTGATAAAGGAAAGGGTGGGAAATGTGATAGTTAAGACGCATTCCCAAAAGCATCGCCAGGCCAAATGACACAGGTTTAGATTGATTCCAATTCACCAGGACTTGCTGTTGTTCACTCCTTGACATGCCACTTCTGCCAGTTGCTGCTACCAGCAGAATCCTTCTGAATCTGGCAATAAAACCAGTCACACTTTTAACAACCTCAAACTGTCGCGTGAATTAAACCAAAATTGGGGTTGTCGCATTGCTACTCTGAGAACTTCAGACACCAAACCTGTAAATGAGAACATCGGATTTCGTTTCAGGTCCTTGCAGATACTTAAATCCTTAATAAAATAATTTGTGCCTTGCAGGACCTGTCAGCACACCACAGTTTGTTGCCGCGGTTCAGTTCCCTAATCAAAAAAGAGAAAGAAAGTGGTGAGAAGGCGGAAAGGTGACTTCACTTGGATGCCATTACCTGACGGAGATTGCGCGTCACCCTCACATCATGCCAGTTGTTGTCGTTGAATTTCCCGTTCACCGGCTCCACCAGCGCCTCAAAGGCCCCCGAGCCGAGGTTGATGACAAGAGAGACTGCCCCGTTTTTCAAGGCTAGGTTGACGTAGTCAGCAGACTTTCCTGTGTGGAGGATCAGTCCATTGCGCTGGAGCGTTTTAAAGGAGAGCGTGATTTCGTCGCTGCTGCTCTGGATCGGATTGTGGGATAGGTCATAGCAGAAAAATTCGGTGCCTTTGAAAGTGGCCACGGATTCCTCTTTCGCTGTGAGGAGGAAAGTGCGACAATTAGAAACATTGGGAATCCATGACAGGATTAAGCGATCGGAAGAACATTTAGGAACAGGAAAAGCCAATGGGGCCCAACAGGCCTGTATCTGATAGATTAATCCTTCCAGGTACCACCAGAGCTGTCAAAGTGAACAGATCTTCCATGTGACCTTTTCAGTTACAAGCTATGTGCCTCAGGCATTGATTCATCCCCAAAAATGACTAAAAGCAGAAAGCTACATCCATCGGATGAGTTGCAGGGAATTATCAAGAGGCATTAACATTTTATTGTTTCCCTTTTCTCTTATCCTCTTTTCCGTATCTTTCTGCGTTTTGCTTTTCTCTTCACAGCCCACTGCCTTCTCACCAGATCCTTCAATCCCTTCTCTCTACAGAAACACACCGCCTCTTAAACCCATTTATGCTATTTGCTTCAGCGGACTTCCCTGGATCTCTTATTCCCAAGTATACTACCCTTTTGGGTGAACTCCCTATCAGATTCCAAACTGCCATCACTCACTATCTGGGATCGCACGTAAAGACTGACCAGGGGGCAAGATACTAGAGACCTACAAATACCATAGAACGCCACCTGTGGGCGATTCAGTGCCTCTGGGAGAGGTGGGAAGAAAACCAAAGAGGAAAAATCACTAGCTGATAACCCTATTGTTGGAACAAGCTGGACAAATGCCAGACTGCAGGATATTGGCTACACAATCACTAACCTACTGTCATTATACTCAGTAATATTCAAAATCACACAACATAAAGTGTGCTATTTCTATTAATCATACTCTTCCCTGAATTTCACTGATGTAGGCGAGATATTTACTAGTCATTCTGACTCAGCTGCAGACATACAGTCAGACACAGAGGGCTGGTGAGTCCTCTTGGGCCTTGCTAAAAATGACAGCAGCCTAATTATGCAGTGCCTTAGGTCACACTTAAATTTCATTTATTTTCTAACTGTATCCAATGGCACTGGATGTAAATGAGAGGGTGTAGCCTCAGGACACGCCGAAATACAGCTCAACAGACCATCTTCACCAGCATGTTCCAAACACAGAAGCACTACTGGAGGAAGAAGCCATCATCGTTTCAGTTACACTCTCCGTATAGCTCATGCCTCACTGTAACCCTCTACAATACACCGCTCGCTACAGCACTCTCTATAACACATCCCTCACCATAACATTCTCTCTAGAACAACATTCTTTGCTTCACTGTAGCACTGTCTACAAGAAACCCCTCACTGTAACATTCTCTCTATAATACACCATTCACTGTAACATTCTTTGTGTAATACACCCCTCACTGTAGCACTGTCTACAAGAAGCCCCTCACTGTAACATTCTCTCTATAATACACCATTCACTGTAACATTCTTTGTGTAATACACCCCTCACCGTAGCACTGTCTACAAGAAACCCCTCACTGTAACATTCTTTGTGTAATACACCCCTCAATATAGCACTGCCTATATGAAACCCCTCACTGTAACACTCTTTATGTAATACACCCCTCAATATAGCACTGCCTACAAGAAACCCCTCACTATAACATTCTTTGTGTAATACACCCCTCAATATAGCACTGCCTACAAGAAACCCCTCACTGTAACATTCTCTCTATAACACACTGTAGCACTGACTACACCAACCTCTTGCTAGAAACTGTCTATAACGCCCCCCCCCACCCCCCGCCATGACTATAACATACCAGCTCAGTGTAGCGCTGTCAGTTATAGGCTGGTTGCTTAGTTCCTGATGGCAGTGTGACAGATAATTCACAGCATGTTGAAGGTATCACCCTGCCAAAGGACCATGTCTCAGGATGGTGACAGACAGTTCCTTTGTGAGGGTGACAGAACACCCAGCACTTACTGTCATGCCTTATTCTACATCAGTGTGTGATCTCCTGAATCTCACCAGAATGCTTAAATTAATTCCACAACACCGGGTGAGGCTTAATAACCGTTAAATGATAATTCCCGCATATGCATTATAATTTTTTTGATAATCAAGGATCCTCTTATGAAAGATGGCAGATTAACACTATATTTAGAATTCCAAGGGAGCATCAATTAAGACTGATTAAATATTCAGCAATCATCACCTGGGTCAAAAGCAGAGTCTCAATTTCTCAATGCAAATCTTGCATCCACGGTAAATGACGGCACTCGTATGATGAATGCTGGGGAGCTCACAGATATAAGGATTGTAAAGGTAAGATGGTCCAACATGGTGCAATGTGCTCCATTTATTGGCAATTGATTGCTACTGTCAGTTAGTCAAGGAACTGATAATACTTTTAGCTTTGGAGGCCCCGTGCTCTGTCTTTTACTCTGCTTTCTCCCCTCTGATATCTTACTCTCTGCTATCGTTCTGTCAACCTTTGTCTTCTCTCTTTCTCTGTTGTATTCATCGCTTTGGTTCTCTCTTTCCTCTGCTTTATTGCTCCCTCTCTCTCCATCTCCTCATCTCTCTTTCTTTTCTCCTTCTCTGTGCTTTCTCTCTTTTTCTGTTGTCTGTCTGCTTTTTTCCCTGTTTTCTTTCTCTTTCTTACTGTCTCTGGTTTTTCTCTCTCTCTCTCTCACCCTCGGCTTTATGTATCTCTCTGTTTCCTTTCTCTTTCTTACTGTCTCTGGTTTCTCTCTCTCTCTCACCTTCTGCTTTATGTATCTGTATCTTTTCTCTATCATTATCTAGTCTTTCTCATTTCTCTGTCTCAATTTTTGTTAACTATTTCACAATGATCTCTGCATTAGGACTTGAACTAAACTCCAGGCCTGTGGAATTTTGCTTCTCCTGCGCAGACTGGGATCAATGGAATCAGATTCCAGCCTCTGCCATTTTGCTACCTTGTCTCTTATGCTTGTTAAATCTCCATCTTCACAAATTGCACTGTGCAATTTAATAAAGAATGCTGAATAAAGCATTGTTTATAATGCACCCCTCACTGTAACACATTGATATAACAAGCCTCTCACTGTAACACTGTCAATAACACACCCCTCACTGTACCACTCTGATATAATATGCCCCTCATTGTAACACTGGGAACGTACTTAATTAATGGTCTTGAACGGGTTAGGTCAGCAGCTGAAAGAGTCCTGGGAGTGACAGCAGATGGATTTTAACTCTACCTGCCGGGAGAAACCGAGTTGTTGGGAAGTTAAAATCGTGCAGGTTAGTTACCCACTCAGAACCCATCCCTTTCCCACCACTTACAATCTTAGCCTGCAGGGACCTGCAAGCAGCTGAGGTGCCCGCCTAAAGCAGGCAGGGGCCTTGTGAATGTATGCAAATTGGCGTCCCATTACCTGGGCCTGAGCGGAGAAACAGCCATGGCTTTCCCGCCAGGTCAAAAAGGACTAAGAGGCCCTCCAAGCTAGGTCCAAAACAATCCTTTGTGGGGCCCAACATCTCATCTGAAGAAAGCCCCTCTAACAATACAGTCGGTTTTGATTATGTATTCGAGTCCTGGTGTGAGGCTTGAACCAACAGCAATCTGACTAAAGAGGCAAGATTGCTACTAACTGAGCCAAGTTGTCAATGCTTCAAGGCTGTAGTATCTTTTGGGCCCAAACCACAAAACCTAATTTTTTTCTCTATCTTTTGATTTGTATCTATTCAGTTGCAGTAGGATCGTGATCACCAGTGCCCTCCAGTGCTAAACCCGCCAGAGTTAGCTAAACTACAGATTAAATTTGAATACAGATAAGTGCAAGACCTCACACAGGAGAAAATAAGGGGAACGTACTTAATTAATGGGCGAGAACAGGTTAGGTCAGCAGCTGAAAGAGACCTGGGAGTGACAGTAGAATTTACACTATTGGTACAAGCTACTATGACTCTCTTAAGGGGATCTTAGTGATAGTTATATCTCCGCGCAGTCCCACCAATAATATCACAGTTAATCATGAAATGACTCGTTGCACAGCAACCCTGGTCATCTTTTGGTGTGAGTTCTGGAATCCCAATCCCTGTGACTACAATAATTTTATCTGCATGAGGCCTGTATAGAAATTATATTTCCTTTATGGTGCTTTCAGGAACTTTGCCATGCTTTTCACTGTGTGTCCATCCACATACGTCACAGTCTGAGCTACTCTGAACCAACTTGCTACTGGAAATATGAAGCAGCAGATTTTTTTCCCCAAATCAATTAATTTTTATAGCCCAGCATGTTTTATATCTACTCTGAATTTAATATCTTGATTAAAATATATGAAAAATTGTTGAAAATCAATTGAACACTTAGTGGAGTGCACTGTAATAGTTCCAAGCTCTTTTGTTTGCCAGAATTCCCTGAATATGATATCCTTTAACACCAAAAACTTTCCCCATCATTCACTTGTTTTCTTTGATATCCATAGCCTATTCCCCAAGTTGTTTCCGCACTTAAATGTGATGTCAGATCGGAGTCAAAGGAAATTGGGAATGTGCACTCATAGGTTTTCAACCTGCAGTCTGCAAGGGGTTCATAGAATCATAGAAAGTTACGGATGCCATTCAGCCCATCATGTCCATGCCGGTCGAAAAAGAGCTATCCAGCTTAATCCCACTTTCCAGCACTTGGTCCGTAGCCCTGTAGGTTACGGCACTTCAAGTACTTTTTAAATGTGATGAGGGTTTCTGCTTCTACCATCCTTTCAGGCAGTGAATTCCAGACCTCCACCACCCTCTGGGTGAAAAAATTTCTCCTCAGCTCCACTCTAATCCTTCTACCAATTACTTTAAATCTATGCTCCCTGGTCACTGACGCCTCTACTAAGGGAAATAGATCCTCCCTATCCATTCTATCTAGTCCAATCATAATTTTATATACCTCAATTAAATCTCCCCTCAGCCTCCTTTGTTCCAAAGAAAATAACCCCAGCCTATCCAATCTTTCCTCATAGCTAAAATTCTCCAGCCCTGGCAACATCCTTGTAAATCTCCTCTGTACCCTCCTTAGTGCAATCACATCTTTCCTGTAAGGTGGTGACCAGAACTGTATGCAGTACTCAAGCTGTGGTCTAACCAACGTTTTATACAGTTCTAACATAACCTCCCTGCTCTTATATTCTATGCCTCGTTAATAAAGGAAAGGATCCCTTATGCCTTTTTAACCACCTTATTTACCTGTCCTGCTAACTTCAGGGATCTGTGGACATGCACTGCAAGGTCCCTTTGTTCCTCTACATCTCTCAGTATCCTCCCATTTATTGTGTACTCCCTCGCCTTGTTTGCCCTCCCCAAATGCATTACCTCACACTTCTCTGGATTGAATTCCATTTGCCACTTTTCTGCCCATCTGACCAGTCCATTGATATCTTCCTGCAGTCTACAGCTTTCCTCTTCACTCTCAACCACACTGCCAATTTTTGTATCATCTGCAAACTTCTTGATCAGGCCTCCACATTCAACTCCAAATTGTTAATATATACCACAAAAAGCAAGGGACCTAGTACTGAGCCTTGCAAGACCCCACTGGAAACAGTCTTCCAGTCGCAAAAACATCCGTCAACCATTACACCTTTGCTTCCTGCCACTGAGCTAATTTTGGATCCAACTAGCCACTTTCCCTTGGATCCCATGGGCTTTTACTTTTTTGACCAGTCTGCCATGTGGGACCTTGTCAAAAGCCTTGCTAAAATCCATGTACACTACATCAAACGCGTTACCCTCATCGACCCTCCTTGTTACCTCCTCAAAAAAGGTTCTTGGGAGTCACTGAGTCATCGTATTCCTGTGAATGCCAGGTGAGAATAACATGCCTCAGCAACAAGACATTCAACTGAGCCTCAATGAGTGAATGGGACTTGGTGCGAGACACACAGGAAGATGGTCGTGGTTTTTGGAGGCCAACCATCGCAGCCGGAGAACATTGCTGCAGGAGTTGCTCAGGGCAGCATTCTTGGGTTAGCCATTTTCAACTGCTTAACCAGTGACCCCTCCTTTGTCATAAGGTCAGGGTTGGAACCGTTTACTGATAATTCCAGTCTGCATCTGCATTTACAACTCTTCTGATAATGAAGCAGCCCGTGCCAGCCTACAGCAGGACCTGGACAACATACAGGCCTGGGCTGACAAGTAGTAGCAACGTTCACACCATACAAATGACCAAAACAATAAGAAAAGTCCCAAACACTTACCTCTCATCTTCATTATCTTCACCATCACTAAGTCCCCCAAAAATCAGCGTTCAGGGGTCACCACTGACCAGAAGCTTAACTGAACCAGCCATATCAATAGCATATTGATAAGAGTAAGCTGAAGGCTGGGTACTCTGTGATCAGTAACTCCTCAATGGCCTCTCCACCATCTCAAAGGCTACAGAGAAGAGAGTGATGAAATACTCACCACTCACTCGAATGAACAGTTTCAACAACACCCAAGACACTTGAGAATTCAATTCTCTTCTTCCTTACATCATTTGTTGTTATGAAACTCAAACTCTGGCTGATCCCCTTCCCTCTCCAAAAACTTTTGTACCCACTCCGTTATGTCCTCTACTTTGTCACCTGGGAGTCAGCATGCTGTTCCAAAGTCACGCCTAGGGTTACAGAAGTGGCTGTCTACCCATCTCATTTTGGAAACTCCCACTAGCACTCTAATCCTGCACTGAACCCTCATGGACAACCACTTTTCCCATGATGCCATATCCTTCTTGGAGGCGGCCCTCCCCCAAGCCGTCACCCTTGGAACAAGTATTCAGTTTTGAAAACTGATTTGTCACTTCCTTCCTACTCCTCTTCTCACCCTGAGGGGTGATTACCTGCTTCAAATCGTTATCCTCTATCATTCTGTCTGCCTGCGGGGTGACCACCTCTTGGTGCAAGTGTTTTAGAAACCTTTCCACCTCCCATACGTGTCAGAGTGACTCCTGCTGTTCCTCAAAACTCCCATGATCTGACCTAACTTGCTCTGTAACACAGATCCACTACTTCGCAGATCTCAATCTGTTGGCAGAACTTCTGTGCTGGTTGGCTAAACACTATGAGACCATTATCTGCATCAGCATGCTTCCAGCGCAAGACGAAATAGCATCATGGCATAAGCACGCTGACTCTTGGGACCAACTCAACATCAAATTCCTTGGCCCACCTGCTGTGAAGCAATTGCATCGCAACACAATGTTCCGAGGCCTATCTCCTGAACCTGCTTCTGATGGGCCTACAGGGAGACTGGAACAAAGCAGCAGTATAAACAGGGCAGAGCAGTGTGTGGAGGCAAACGAGACAGCCATTTTAGAACAAAAAACGGTAAATCGTAAAAGCACCTTAAGCCTACAAAGGGCTGAGGTACAACATGGGTCACCATTACATTTTTCTTTCTCATTTCGCCAATAATGAAGGGCCATACTACAAGAATTTGTTAACAGATTCCTTGCGATATATTAGAAAGTCATAAACATTTACCACCTCATCTGTTCTTGAAAAAGCATAGAATTCATTATTATACTTGTAGGCCTTTCCATAGTGCCTGGCAGGCCCAAGGCCACCAAATCTAAAGCAAAATACTGAGGATGCTGGAAATCTGTAATAAAAACAGAAAATGCTGGAGAAGCTCAGCAAATCTACGGAGAAAGAAATAGGGTTAATATTTCAGGTCGAAGAAGACCTGTTTGTTTCTCCACAGATGCTGCCTGACTTACTGAGCTTTTCCAGCATTTTCTGTTTTTATCCTAAGGCCACTGAAGATAGCTGTACTCTAGTTCCAGGCTGTAGGCCTACACTGCCCCACAGTTTCTGCAATGTCGACCTGCAACAAGGATTCAAGGTCCAACACCCTGACCAAATCACCACCCATCACTATTATAACCTTCCATGGATAAGTCAAATGTAGGTCCCCGATTTATTTAATGTTTCTTCATTTATAGTGATAATTTTAACAACCAACGCAATTTACCAATTTACAGATCTGCATTACATAAATGAAACAGACCAACTCCTGGAGGTCACCAGATGCAACACACCCATGAGATCTACTGGTACAATTCTCATACCTGTATCCTCCTTCTGTCTATAGTGTAGAATTTTTTAAAAAACTTCCAATGTTCTCGCCTCCTCACATGGAGGTGCTGACTCTTGGTAGGGCATGGGTGCCATGAGCCCTCTGTACTTTATCCAAATGGAAATTCTTCATGTGAGCCTAGGTAGTCCATGTCAGTAGCCTATTCTACCATGGAGTATAACGTAGCCGAGCCTGATCATTTGATCGGCCATTTAGTTTTGATTCTTTTCAGATGTAGAAATCAGCACGATGGACGTCCTTGACAGGGTATTTGTAGGTAAGTTTATGCTGGTCTTTAGTGCTCATCTTTGTAATTGGGGAGACCATGATAATCTACTCAATCTGAAAAAAATAGCGGACAGTCTTCTAAAATGTCTGATCTGTGGCTGGTGTGCCTTTTCTTATAAAATCTGTAAGACACTGGTCTCTTCCCCAGTGTCATCAAACCAAAAAAATCTAACAAGTCCCCCCTTTTTAGAGGTCCAAAACTAACAGAAACCCAAATCATAAAAAAAAAGAAACTTAACAAATTAAATAATAATACTGCCACCCGTCTCCAATACTCCTTCCAGTCCCTGCGGTGCCCACCAGTCACTGAAAGCCTCAAGTGTACCAGTGTCTGTGGCTGATATGTGGTGAATCTGTGAGGTGGCTGATCAGGTGATGGGTGAGCCGTGCAGTACCAAGAACAATAGATGAGAACAGATCAGGAGATGTAAAGATGGACAAAGAGCAGAGACTGTAAAGCTAGTAGCGGGTCAGTTAACAGGGGGTACAAATCACACGTACCACGATAGATTACAGAAATCGCAGGGTGTCATGCCATGACAAACAATTTAATCTATCCATTGTCAATGCAACTCAATCTCACTGCCAGCTATTATTGTCCACGTGACTCACTGACAATATGGATTATTGCCCACGTGACTCACTGACAATATGGATTACTGCCCATGGAGCTCTCGGCCAGCCGGCACTACAATCTACACAACCCTTTATTAGCTTACCGAACTGGTTTATATTATTCACAGCCAACCGACCATTATTGTTCATGTGACCCACTGTCCCTTATCCATTATGATCTATGCAATCTCATTGCCAGCCATCCATCATCTTCTATGTGATTCAGGACCAGCTGTCCATTGTGTAATTCCAGATCACTCAGCATCCACTTGATCTGGTACTGGTTAATCCAGTTTTGATTGCAATCAGTCAACAATGCAGGTCTCCTTCAGCAGAAACAAAAACTCAGATTGAGATGTTCAGCCTTTGTCTTTCCACTGACTCCTCACTAATTCTGTGCCATTCCCTTTGCAAGCAACACATTTCTTTGTTGTAAAAGTCTTATTGATTGAATTGTACTCAGGACTATTATCAACATGAAATGGAGCTTTAATTGTCCCCATGGCAATGTGAGATGGCGTTCATCTCTCTTCAGATGTATGTAGCTGCAATATAGGAAATCTCCCCACTGGGATTTAGTTTAAGCAATGTGAGATGCACCAGATTTACACTTTACACTTGAGACTACAAGACCCTTATTTTTGCAATTGTTTTCCTCCAGACACTCTAACCCTGGAATACAGGGCCACAGGCACGACCATCCTTGGGTATCTTGCCAAGTGGCCATTCTTCGTGTGTGAACCCAGTCAGTGAACATCCCCTAGCTATTAAAACTCCATAGGGAAATCGTAGCCGAATGGAATTCTGACCCCAACGGGCACGGGGGTCACTTGCAGTGCCCCACTGCTCTTAATCCAAACACCGCTGATGTTTGTGACCAGGCAACACAGTTGTGAAAAAGAGCAACTATAGAAGCCACAATTCCTGCGAGTTGTGGAGCTCCACAGCTGAAAAATGTCCAGGGCAAAGCAAAATTACATCAGGATCTCTCACTTAATACAAGTGTGGCAGTAACAACAAGAAGTTGAATTTATATAGCATCTTTAATGTAGTGAAATGTCCCAAGGTGCTTCACAGGAGCGTAATAAGACAGAATTTTACACCGAGCCGTATAAGGAGATATTAGAACAGGTGACCAAAAGCTTGGTCAAAGAGGCAGGTTTTAAGGAGCGACTTAAAGGAGGAGAGAGAGATAGAGAGATTTATGGTGGGAATTCCGGAGCTTAGGGCCTAGGCAGCTGAAGGCACGGCCGCCAATGGTGGAGCGATTAAAATCGGGGATGCGCAAGAGGCCAGAATTGGAGGAGCGCAGAAATCTCATAGGGCGGGCCATAGAGGGATGTGAACACAAGGATGAGAATTTTGGCCTTGCCGAACCAATATAGGTCAGTGAGCACAGGGGTGTTGGGTGAACGGGACTTGGTGCGAGTCAAGATATGGGGCAGCAGAGTTTTAGATGAGGTCAAGTTTACAGTGGGAGGCCGGTCAGGAGAGCATTGGAATCGTCGAGTTTGGAGGTAACAAAGGCATGGAGAAGGGTTTCAGCAGCAGATGGGCAGAGGCAGGGGCGGAATGTAACTTCACACACCCAAGAATGCTGTGTGGGACGCGATTACTTAAAATGGCAGTTAAAATAGAAATAAGAAACAGTTGGAAGAGAAAGAGTGAAAAAAGGATAAAACAACAGAATGGAGAAGAAAACAAATAGTATGAAAAACAAACCATTTTAAAAAGACGCCTGCCTCATTGGTCCTGTGGGAAAAAGCCCGGAATCGTACTGAACCATACAGATCAGGAAGGTCTTAGGTACGATCTTCATCTGTGCTGAGTTGTCTGATCTCAGTCAAGACACCAGTGGGTACCACAATTGGGTTCAGGATTCCAGACTAGGAAAACCAGTCACAGTTTCTACTCCGAACCTTTAAACAGTGACCCCTGCTGACAACTATGGGGGGAGTTTTAACCCCTCAGGACTCGCGGTCTCCAGGCCGACCGCCCCGCGAGCTCCGCCCACCCCGCGATCTCTTCCCCCCTCCGCCCCTCCCCTCCGCGATCTCTCCCTCCCTCCTCTCCAGTCCAGTCCCCAACTGCGGCCTTCCAGCCCGACAGCCAGCCAGCCTCTTAATCTGGCCTGGGAAACAGAGAAAAAAAATTTCAAGTCATTAAATGCAGCAGGACCTCCGTGTTCCCCATATTTCCGGGTTTCCTGGCCAGTAAAAGTCGCCCCATTTCCTCCCCACCTCTCCGTAAATATCATGGCCTATGTGTCTCAACATCATGTGGGGGCTAACTTGGCTGTGATGCCCTCCATGGTCAAATAACCTGAACACAATCATCATCTGGGATCACAAGGGAACGATCACTTGAGCACAGTACCAGAGGGCTGCCCAGAGCCTGCAGAACTGTACCCCAGCATGCGCGATGCCTTCGGGAGACCGAGGGACGAAAATTTGATAAATCAAGACAGAAAGAATCAGAAAAAATAAGTAGGGAAATGAAAGATGACGAGATTGGGGGTAAATGGAGGATTAATAAAAACGCAAAAGGTGGAGGGCAGAGTCAGAGAGACATGAGAATTTGAGAAATATATTGACCAAAAGTTGTTGAGTTGCACTTTTGTCCTCATCCACATGCAGCCACTATACAGCAATCAATGGTAATTTACCACAGAGGTCCCGCGATGCCAGCTCTTTAATGAGGCAAGGCCTATGTGAAAGATTTTAATTGCCTGCTGCCATGGCAACCACTGCAGGGTGTACAGATCACATTCTTAGTTATTTGCTGTGGTAAATCTTCAAAATCAGACCTAATTATCTGGGTTCTTAATTACATAGTGACAATGGTCCCACAGCAGCATCACCTCACTGAGTCTGATGGAGAAAATGGTTTTGTTTAGTTGGCCTCATCAGTGCCCGGCCTTTCTCAGAATCTACTCTATTCTGGCAGATCTTCCTCTCGAGCGTGCAGCTTTGTTTACGGTCATGTTCTCTGCCTTCAGTTGTTCAATGTACAATATTCTGATTAAGGGGAAAAATGCAAGTTGATTGGATGGTGCAGTGAGTTCGACACACTGGCAATTCATTTCTGAGACCTGGGTTAAAATAATGCCCAGAATGATGAGAGGATGTCCCTCTGCTGCTGATTGTGAAGGTCCTCCATGAAATGGGCTTGGGTGGTCTCAATCCATGGATGTCAACTGAACTCCAGTATTGCAGGCAAGTGGCCATTCTTCGTGTGTGAGTGAGTGAGTGTCAGCAGGTTCTTCTCGCCATGAGTGAATCTCCAGATCCTGTACTCGTTTGAAATTCATATATGCACACTTTCCACCATTGGTGGCCGTGTCTTCAGCTGCCTAGCTCCTAAGCTCTGGAATTCCCTCCTTAAACCTCGCCGTACCCTTTCTCCTCCTTTAAGACGCTCCTTAAAACCTATCTCTTTGACCAAGCTTTTGGTCACCTGTCCTAATATCTCCTTATGTGGCTCGGTGTCAAATTTTGTTTGGCAATGTTCCCGTGAAGCGCCTTGGGACATTTTATTGCATTAAAAACGCTGTATAAATGCAAGTTGTTGCTGATGGGTATCCAGAGTGGACACCCTTGCAAGTTTTCCCCTCCCCAACCACAGGGTACTGGGGACAGTTGCAGTGCCCTCACTGCCTTCTTGGCTGAAGTCAGCTAACTCAGCACAAACCAGAAATTGAACTTTAGACCACCTTCATCCAAATGGCTTAGTTAGCGCACCAAACGGTGCATTTACCCACCGAGCCATCAGGGTACTGGGCACTGGCTCTGCTACAGACATCAGTGAGAGGTGAAGAACCAAAACTGAATGATTGCCCTTTGAGCGGTATCCCGTGCTCATAAATGCCTCTAAACTACAAATTTTGTCATGTTTGAATGATGCCCTCCTAAAAAGCGCACATAACAGGAAACATGACAGCGACTAGAACGTTAAGTTAACATTTATCTAGAATATTGGAAAGAAATATTTGCTAATAGATGGTTGACAGTCAGTTATAAGGCTGTCATTCAACGGGGGGATTTAGGAGCGGCAGCAGTATCATAGTTTGAATTGTACCTTTCAATCCATCACTAGCTCTCTCCTACAAATAGCAGCTACAAAGAAGGAAAGAACTTGCATTTATATAGCGTCTTTCACAACCTCAGGACACTCCAAAGTGCTTTACAGCTAATTAAGTACTTCTTTTGAAGTGTGGTCGCTGTTATAATGTAGGAAACACAGCAGCCAATTTGCGCACAGCAAGATCCCACAAACAGCAACGTGATAATGACCAGCTTATCTGTTTTATTGATGTTGGTTGAGGATAAATGTTGGCCCAGGACATTGGGGAGAACTCCCCTACTGTTCTTCGAAAAATGAAGATGTGGAATAGTACTATTTTCTCCTCAATTTGTTTTCTATTTTCTCTTCTTCTGTAGAACATGGTGGCTCATATTGAGGTACATTAGTGCCAGGAGCCCCACACTACCTCAATCATTTTGTTTTTATTTGTGAATGTCTTTGCTCATCAATGTTAGATATACCAACGCTGGGAAAAGAAAAGTTTTATACTATTTGCAACCAGCATCAGTATCAATCACTCCCATGCCAGGTGTATAACGGGAAGACAATTCTCTACTGCCCGTTTTGTGCCCCCGGGTTAGACGCAGAGTAAAACTCCTTCTACACTGCCGATCAAGCATTCCCAGGGCAGGTATAACACAGGTTAGATGCAGAGTAAATAGCTCTCTAAACTACCTCATTAAGCACTCCCAATATCTAGGCTCAGATGTAGAGTAAATTACTTTGTTCTTACCAAGTAGCTTCGCCCCAACCTCATGGGAGGAGCTGGAGGCACCATTATGGTAATTTCTAAGTGACACTCGAAGGCATATATCCAAATCATGTAGTCCTCTACAGACTGATCCAATTAACACCTTAATATTCTCCATAGCTCCCCACAACAGGATTCCCATAAGGAGTAAAATTCAACTTCAGTGGGGGCACAAAACAGGCAGTAGAGAATTGTCTGCCCGTTATACACCTCGCCCAATTTCCGTTTAGGTGAAATCGAGCGGTCGGGCATAACGGGCTGCCGATCCGTGACTGCCAGTTTTGCGCCCCCTGCCGAAGTTGAATTTTGCCCCCATACTCCCCACTCCCTCCGGATAACAAACTAATAAGTAATACTCTCACCTCTCCATTCCTATTCCAGCGTAGATCCGAGACAATCATTTACCACAATGGCATTACTCACTAATATAGCAATGAAACAATTGAAGTATTCACACATTCCAATGAACGAATGATTCACAAGATCGCAAGATAATTATTGAGGAGGAAAGCCTTTCGGCCCATTTTAATTCATCCATCCAGAGAGAATCTAACGACCCCCTGTTGTGACATGCAATTGTTTCTTAAATGACTCCCGGATTTTTGCCTCTACTACACTATCTGGAAATCTATTCCACATGTTGATCACTCTGTGTGAAGAAGAATTTCCTGATATCAGTCCTAAAATTATCTTTTACTGGTTTGAATGTGTCCTCTTGCTCTACTCCCATACTTTATTTTAAAGCAATATTCCAGGCTAACTTTTCTATACCCGTAACAATCTATAACTCTATAAGATTGCCTCTCAAATGCTTCCTTTCTAGGCTGAAAAGTTCAAGTCTCCCGGCTTTGCTTATAACTCAGACCCCTGACACTAGGGATCATGGCTGTTCTCTGCACTGCCTTCAGCACTTAAATGTCTCTCTTGTTTCTTAGCGACCAGAACTGGATGCAGATTCAAGGTGCAGACTGACCAGAGCACTATAGACTTTGAAAATTGACTCCTCTGACCTCCATTCTACTGTTTTGGCTATGTAGTTCAACATCCTTTTAGCGTTGTTGATTGCTGCTCTGTACTGGTTTCGTAGAATGGGAAGGTGGGGTGCGTGGTGTTCCACAGGGATCCCTATTGTGGCTGCGTTTATACATAGTAAATAAACAAATAATCTGGATTTAGGAATTGAGGGAGCGATATTGAAATTTGCTGATTGGGCAAGTGGTGAAATTTGACTGGGATTGTGAAAGGCTTTAGTAAAACATAAGCTGGTAAGGTGGGCAGATCAGTGGCAGATGAAGTTCAAGGTAGAAAAATTTTAAGCAATACATTTTGGAAGTAAGAGCAGGGAAGGGAAATACACATTAAATGGTATGATTTTAAGAGGAGCAGAGGGCCCTTTCTGTGCAGATACAAAGGTCACTGAGGTTGAGAGCACAAGTAGATAAGGACATAAACAGGCAAACTGAATCCTTAGTTTTGTACTAGATCCAAGCCCAGTAGAGGTCTTCAAGATTATGAAGGGTTATGATAAGGTAAATAGTGATAGATTGTTTCCACTGGTCAACGAGATAGCGCTTGTAAGAAACAAATTTAAGATAATCACAAAAAGAATTAAAGGGGAGGTTAGAAAAAACTTCATTACGCAGAGGGTGATTAGAATATGGAACTGTCTGCCACAAATTGTAGAATCCATCAATTCTTTTAAAAGGAAGTTAGATAATTGCTTGAAAAAGAGGAATATTAAAGCTTATTGGGAAAGTGCGGGAGAGTGGTATTAAACTAGGTGGCTTGCATACATGAATGTTTTAATTATTTCATTCATATGTTAAAAAATGTTGATGAATTTTATATCTATTAAGTAAACTCAGTTGAGTGTACAGCCTGACATTGGGTGTTGATTATCAGGGGAAGCTGCTGTCGGGAGTTGGTTTTGGATGAGGAGGGCTGACATTGGGACTCAGATCGGGTGAGGGGGATTGATATTTGGAGTAGGATTAATTGCTAGCTGAACTTTCCTTTGATTTGCATGACGAGCTCCCCAGCCCCTTCCTCCCAGTTCTGAACGGGAGTTCAGGATGTACTTTTTATATCAATTTCCTCCTGAGCAAAACTGCAAGTGTTACCTAACACAAGTTTTTAACAAGGCTTTCACAGTCATTAACAAGTCCTTAAAGTATTTTTTGTTTGTTTGTTACCCACATCACCTACACATTTCAGGCTATATGAGTAAAAACTAAGTGATAATAACAGAATAAAAGCTATTTTTCTGTTCTTTCATAATTATCACATAAAGCAAAATATACTCCTTAGTTAGCTCTGTCTCCAATACTAGAATAGATCCTACAGGATGATTTGCAGCCTCCTTAACTACACGCACACAGTGCTGGAGGTTTACATATATCTACAGCAATAAGCTTCTGCCTGGTTGCTTTTAAAGTCCCATTTTTCCGAGTAAGCACTTTTTCTTTTGCTAAAATGACCTTGCAATCGACTTTTTGCTGTTAATCTTATTTGATTGTCGATGTCTTTGCCAGACTGACCTTTAGATTGTTTGCGAGATTTAGCTTGGGGCAAGATAAAAACACTTCTCTGTGCTCTGAGCAGCCTCTGGCCACCGGGGATCGCCATGGAGACACAGAGGCACACCATCCCCTGCCACAATCTAAACTACATTAGTGTTTAAAAAAAACACAGCGCACAGCCCTAAGCCCTCTGAGCATGATCCACAGTCAACAGTGGGGCTGAGCTGTTGATAGTTAGCTATCTTGACGTTGTCTAGATTGTTGCCTTGTAAGGGTTTTGAGGCCTTGCGGGCGCTTGGAAACTTGAGGTCCAAGTGCACAGTTTTAGTTCTGCGTTCTGCTTGATGCTTGAACAACAGATAAAACACACTGTCCATATACACCAGAGGCATCTGATGTGGTAAAATTAAGATTTAGTTTGATCTTGGCTTCTTTAATTCAGTCATAGCACATGAGGAAACAAAAACCAGCTTCACTCACAGAAATCATATCCTAGATTTATTACAGATTTTAGTCGATTGTCCGTGTCTGGTGTATATCACAGGTGGCAAAACAATCAATTCAAATACAAACTTCTTGTGAATTTGTTCAATTATGCAGCTTTTAAAAAAATTAACAGACAATTGTTTAAATCTATGAGGTCCTGATCATTTTTAAGGTCTTTATCAACCTGTCTTATTCAAACCAGAAAGTCTATCCGAAGTATGTAAAAAGGGATCATCAGACCACATATCTTATATTGTCAGTGAGAAAAAGAAAGAAACCACTACAAAAGAAATATTACTTACATCATGGTTTAGCACAGCACTCGCAAACAATTTACTTTCTATTGATCGAGGGACAAGCAAAGCTTAGTAACTACTGTAAAAATATATGTTGTGTTACTGCTTCTCTTTGCTTGTTCTATAATGTTTAATAAATTTGCTTGGCAGTTAAAGCCTAAGTCAAAGTCTAATGTTGTGATATTTTGCCCCCAGCGAAGAAAAGGAGGATCATCTGAGATTAGGTGATAAAATCAGTAGCTATACTGATTGGTAAAGTTTCTCTGCCTGTTCCCTTGGCATGTCATGAATGTTACCTAGATATTTGTGTTAATTGTACCCATGTGATTTATATCAATTAGTGTTAATTATACTCAGGTGGTGGGTATCAATGCAAGATAATCTCTTGTATCCTTTTTATAAGAGGGTGGGTAATGTGGATCTCTGTGAATAAAGGCTTGGGAAGCAACTGAAGATCAGGCTCCAGCATTCCATCCTTCACCACCTGGCTATCCTGTTGTAACAATTTGGATAAGTGAACATATTCTCTGGGATATGTATAATTGGGGCTCACTTGCGAGAACAGTGTGAGTCTCAGAAACCAAAATATCCAGAATAAAGAAACCCCAAAAACATAACATGTGAGTTAGCTGATCTCAGCTGGGAGGGGTTGGAGCAGGTTGGTGAAGGTGTAATAAGCACTCAGGGGCCAATTGCAAGTCAGTCTCGATACAGAGTTACATTATTCTTTACATCATGGCAACCTACCCTGACTAAGTGTGCTCGGTCTGGAGGGTTAAAAATGTACCGAGAAACAATTTAGTAATTCAAATACTTATATCCCACATCCCTTTATTCTCTCTTTCTTCCAAATTTTCATAAAATGTTTCTCTACAGCCATTGATTACCCAGCGTGGTCCAAGAGAGGGGAGCTGTCAGGTGCATGACAAGGATTAAGGTCTTAGACGCTGATTTAAAAAAAATTGTTGGAATGTGGGTGATACTGGCAAGGCTGCATATATTGCCCTTCCTTATGCCCTCAGAAAGTGGCAGTGGGCCTTCTCGTTGGTGATGGCAATCCCACAATGGTTTTAGGTAGATTTTGACTCAGCTGTTTATGGCCAGGTTCAGATGGTTGTATGACTTGGAGGGGAACTCGCAGGTGATTATGTTCCCAAGACATTACTGCTCTTGTCCCCAGTATTAGAGACTGTGAAACTGGGAGGAGCTGTCCAAGTAAGCTTGGTGAGCTGTTGCAGTGCATTCTGTAGGTAGTGCATACTGCAATAGTGTGCTAGTGATGGAGGGGGGTGGATGTGTTCAGTTGTAAGGGCATCGATCCAGCGGACTGCTTTGTCCTGGTTGGTGTCAAGCATCTGAAGTGTTGTTGTGGCTGCACCGATCCTGGTGAATGGTAAGTATTCCATCACACATCTCAGTTGAGCCTTGTAGACGGTGGGGAGGCTTTGAAGGGTCAGGAGGTGCACTCATTGCAGGGGACCCAGCTTCTGCCCTGTTCTTGTAGCTACAGTGCTGACGATGGCTGGTCCAATTAAGCTTTTAATCAGCGGTGACTCTCAGGATATTGATGGTGAGGAACTTGGTGATGAAGGGAGATGGAGGCGTTTGGGCCTTTTCTTATTCGAGATGGTCACTGCCTGGCACTTAGGTGGCGCGAATGTTACCTGCCATTTGTCAGCCCAAGCCTGCATGTAGCCCAGGTCGTGCTGTAGTCCCCTTATCGGAGGAGTTGTGAATGGAGCGGAACACAGCCCCACTCCTGACCTTATGACAGACAGAAAGTCATTGATGAAGCAGTTAAAGTTGCCTGGGTCAAGGTGTTGCCTTAAGGAACTCCAGCAATGCCCTGGTGCTGTGATGATGTGGAGATGCCGGTGATGGACTGGGGTGGACAAATGTAAGGAATCTTACAACACCAGGTTATAGTCCAACAGTTTTATTTGAAAATCACAAGCTTTCGGAGCTTACCTCCTTCGTCAGGTGAGTGACTCACTCACCTGATGAAGGAGGTAAGCTCCGAAAGCTTGTGATTTTCAAATAAAACTGTTGGACTATAACCTGGTGTTGTAAGATTCCTTACATTGGTGCTGTGATGACTGGGCTCCGACAGCAATGATCATCTTCCTGTGTGTCAGATTTTCCCTTTAACCCTGTTCTGCGAAGGCTCCGTGGAGGCATACTCAGTCGAATGCTGCATTGATGTTGAGGCGAGTTGTTCTTACCTCTCCCCTTGCATTTAGCACTTGTGCTCATGTCTGGAACAAGACTTGAGGTGGATGAAGAGGATCTTCAATTACATCACTCTCTTTGCGAATAAATTTAAAAAACACCAGAGGGTTTAATTTCTTCTGCTGTTGCCCAGTTCAATGCATTCATGTAAAATTTCTTGGTGTGATATTTTTAAATCATTGTTAACCTATTTAAAATAAATAGGTTAGCAACATCATTAAATTAATGCACAAAGGAGTTTTATGTGTACACATTAAGCAGTGTGCAACCAAAGGGAATTAAAACCCTTTTAGAATAGCTGGTTATCAATAACATTGCTAATACTGATGCTGGCTTTAACGAGGGACAGCACAACCAGCTACCCGGTTGTAAAAGAGGCGCTGAGTCGGACCATGCAGTGTGAGACGGGTTGAGAGCTCAGTTGGAGAGATTGACCATATCAGATATGCTTAATTAGGGATCACAGCATAGAATCATAGTATCATAGTAGGTACAACACAGGAGAAGGCCATTCCGCCTGTCGTGCCTGTGCCGGCTCTTTGAAAAAGCTATCCAATTAGTCCCACTCCCCTGCTCTTTCCCCATAGCCCTGTAATTTTTTTCCCTTCAAGTATTTATCCAATTCCCTTTTACTATTGAATCTGCTTCCACCGCCCTTTCAGGCAGCGCATTCCAGATCATTACAACTCGCTGCATAAAAAAATGTTTCCTCGTGCCTCCTCTGGCTCTTTTGCCGATCACTGTAAATCTGTGTCCTCTGGTTACTGACCCTTCTGCCACTGGAAACAGTTTCTCTTTATTTACTCTATCAAAACCATTCATGATCTTGAACGCCTCTATCAAATCTCCCCTTAACCTTCTATGTTCTAAGGAGAACAACCCCAGCTTCTCCAGTCTATCCACGTAACTGAAGTTCCTCATCCCTGGCACCATTCTAGTAAATCTCTTCTGCACCCTCTCTAAGGCCTTGACAACCTTCCTAAATTGTGGTGTCCAGAATTGAACACAATACTCCAGCTGAGGCCTAACCAGTGATTTATAAAGATTTAGCATAACTTCCTTGCTTTTGTAGCATCCTTTTTAACAGCCTTCTCAACTTGTCCTGTCACCTTCAAAGATTTGTGTATATGTACCACCAGGTCTCTCTGTTCCTGCATCCCCTTTAAAATTGTACCAATTAGTTTATATTGTCTCTCTGCATTCTTCCATCCAAAATGCATCACTTCACACTTCTCTGCATTAAATTTCATCTGCCATGTGTCTGCCCATTTCACCAGTCTGTCTATGTCCTCCTGAAGTCTGTTACTATCCTCCACATTGTTTACTACATTTCCAAGTTTTGAGTCATCTGCAAACTTTGAAATTGTACCCTCTATACCCAAGTCCAGGTCATTAATGTATATCAAAAAGAGCAGTGGTCCTAATACTGACCCCTGGGGAACACCACTGTGTACTTCTCTCCAGTCTGAAAAACAACTGTTCACCACTATTCTCTGCTTTCTCCCCCTTAACCAAATTTGTATCCACGCTGCCACTGTCCCTTTAATCACATGGGCTTTAATTTTGCTAACAAGTCTATTATGTGGTACTTTTATGATATGCCTTTTGAAAGTCCATATACACAACATCAACTGCACTGCCCTCATCAATCCTCTCCCTTACTTCATCAAAGAACTCAATCTAGTTAGTCAAACACAATTTTCCTTTAACAAATCCATGCTGACTTTCATTTATTAGCCCATGCCTTTCCAAGTGCCAATTAATTTTGTCCTGGATTATTGTCTCTAAAAGTTTCCCCACCACTGACATTACGCTGACTAGCCTGTAATTTATCCCTCTCCCCTTTTTTGAACAGGGGTGCAACATTTGCAATCCTCCAGTCCTCCAGCACCATCCCCATACCTAAGGAGGATTGGAAGATTGTGGCCAGACCCTCTCCAATTTCCATCCTTACTTCCCTCAGTAACCTAGGATGCATCCCACCTGGACAGGTTGACTTTTCTAGGCAGGAGGGAAGACCTGTTCAGTGACATTGTCCTGGACATGAAATTCCTCTGTCCCCTATTTTGACAAATGTAAGGAATCTTACAACACCAGGTTATAGTCCAACAAATTTATTTTAAAATCACAAGCTTTCGGAGATTATCTCCTTCGTCAGATGAATGAATGAAAAGGTTCTCAAATCGCATATCTTATACTATGTTGGGACAGCATCACACCAATCAAAAGGTGTTGTTGTTATTCAAACAGGCCAGTCACGGAGAACAGCACGTCCCAGTACACTAGATATACGTTGTGTCTATTACACAGGCAGGCAGAAAGAAACTCAAAATGGCAGAGAGAGAGAGAGAGAGAGAATTTTAAAAAAACATATAATTTTTTTCCCCCTTTTTGCTGGTGGGGTTACGTGTAGCGTGACATGAACCCAAGATCCCGGTTGAGGCCGTCCTCATGGGTGCGGAACTTGGCTATCAACTTCTGCTCGACGATTTTGCTTTGTCGTGTGTCTCGAAGGCCGCCTTGGAGAACGCTTACCCGAAGGTCGGTGGCTGAATGTCCTTGACTGCTAAAGTGTTCCCCGACTGGGAGGGAACCCTCCTGTTTGGCGATTGTTGCGCGGTGTCCGTTCATCCATTGTCGCAGCATCTGCATGGTCTTGCCAATGTACCATGCTCCGGGGCATCCTTTCCTGCAACGTATGAGGTAAACAACGTTGGCCGAGTCACAGGAGTATGAACCATGTACCTGGTGGGTGGTGTCCTCTCGTGTGATGGTGGTATCCGTGTCGATGATCTGGCATGTCTTGCAGAGGTTGCCGTGGCAGGGTTGTGTGGTGTCGTGGACGCTGTTCTCCTGAAAACTGGGTAACTTGCTGCGAACGATGGTCTGTTTGAGGTTGGGTGGCTGTTTAAAGGCGAGCAGTGGAGGCGTGGGGATGGCCTTAGCGAGGTGTTCGTCGTCATCGATGACATGTTGAAGGCTGCGGAGAACATGGTGTAGTTTCTCCGCTCCAGGGAAGTACTGGACGACGAAGGGTACTCTGTTGGTTGCGTCCCGTGTTTGTCTTCTGAGGAGGTCTATGCGATTCTTCGCTGTGGCCCGTCGGAACTGTCGATCGACAAGTCGAGCGTCATATCCCGTTCTTACGAGGGCGTCTTTCAGCGTCTGTAGGTGTCCATCGCGTTCCTCCTCGTCTGAGCAGATCCTGTGTATTCGTAGGGCCTGTCCATAGGGGATGGCCTCTTTGACGTGGTTGGGGTGGAAGCTGGAAAAGTGGAGCATCGTGAGGTTGTCCGTGGGCTTGCGGTAGAGTGAGGTGCTGAGGTGCCCGTCTTTGATGGAGATTTGTGTGTCCAAGAAAGAAACCGATTCTGAGGAGTAGTCCATGGTGAGTTTGATGGTGGGATGGAACTTGTTGATGTTATCATGTAGTCTCTTCAGTGATTCTTCGCCGTGGGTCCATAGGAAGAAAATGTCGTCGATGTATCTGGTGTATAGCGTTGGTTGGAGGTCCTGTGCAGTGAAGAAGTCCTGCTCGAACTTGTGCATGAAAATGTTGGCGTATTGGGGTGCGAATTTGGTCCCCATGGCTGTTCCATGTGTTTGGGTGAAGAACTGGTTATCGAAGGTGAAGACATTGTGATCCAGGATGAAGCGGATGAGTTGTAGGATGGCGTCTGGAGATTGGCTGTTGTTGGTGTTGAGTACTGAGGCTGTTGCAGCGATGCCGTCATCGTGGGGGATACTGGTGTAGAGTGCTGAGACGTCCATCGTGGTGAGAAGTGTTCCTGGTTCAACTGGTCCGTGGGTGCTGAGTTTTTGTAGGAAGTCTGTAGTGTCGCGACAGAAGCTGGGGGTTCCCTGTACGATGGGTTTCAGGATGCCCTCGACGTATCCAAACACATGGAACAGCCATGGGGACCAAATTCGCACCCCAATACGCCAACATTTTCATGCACAAGTTCGAGCACGACTTCTTCACTGCACAGGACCTCCAACCAACGCTATACACCAGATACATCGACGACATTTTCTTCCTATGGACCCACGGCGAAGAATCACTGAAGAGACTACACGATAACATCAACAAGTTCCATCCCACCATCAAACTCACCATGGACTACTCCTCAGAATCGGTTTCTTTCTTGGACACACAAATCTCCATCAAAGACGGGCACCTCAGCACCTCACTCTACCGCAAGCCCACGGACAACCTCACGATGCTCCACTTTTCCAGCTTCCACCCCAACCACGTCAAAGAGGCCATCCCCTATGGACAGGCCCTACGAATACACAGGATCTGCTCAGACGAGGAGGAACGCGATGGACACCTACAGACGCTGAAAGACGCCCTCGTAAGAACGGGATATGACGCTCGACTTGTCGATCGACAGTTCCGACGGGCCACAGCGAAGAATCGCATAGACCTCCTCAGAAGACAAACACGGGACGCAACCAACAGAGTACCCTTCGTCGTCCAGTACTTCCCTGGAGCGGAGAAACTACACCATGTTCTCCGCAGCCTTCAACATGTCATCGATGACGACGAACACCTCGCTAAGGCCATGCCCACGCCTCCACTGCTCGCCTTTAAACAGCCACCCAACCTCAAACAGACCATCGTTCGCAGCAAGTTACCCAGTTTTCAGGAGAACAGCGTCCACGACACCACACAACCCTGCCACGGCAACCTCTGCAAGACATGCCAGATCATCGACACGGATACCACCATCACACGAGAGGACACCACCCACCAGGTACATGGTTCATACTCCTGTGACTCGGCCAACGTTGTTTACCTCATACGTTGCAGGAAAGGATGCCCCGGAGCATGGTACATTGGCGAGACCATGCAGACGCTGCGACAACGGATGAACGGACACCGCGCAACAATCGCCAGACAGGAGGGTTCCCTCCCAGTCGGGGAACACTTTAGCAGTCAAGGACATTCAGCCACCGACCTTCGGGTAAGCGTTCTCCAAGGCGGCCTTCGAGACACACGACAACGCAAAATCGTCGAGCAGAAGTTGATAGCCAAGTTCCGCACCCATGAGGACGGCCTCAACCGGGATCTTGGGTTCATGTCACGCTACACGTAACCCCACCAGCAAAAAGGGGGAAAAAAATTATATGTTTTTTAAAATTCTCTCTCTCTCTGCCATTTTGAGTTTCTTTCTGCCTGCCTGTGTAATAGACACAACGTATATCTAGTGTACTGGGACGTGCTGTTCTCCGTGACTGGCCTGTTTGAATAACAATGATACCTTTTGATTGGTGTGATGCTGTCCCAACATAGTATAAGATATGCGATTTGAGAACCTTTTCATTCATTCATCTGACGAAGGAGATAATCTCCGAAAGCTTGTGATTTTAAAATAAATTTGTTGGACTATAACCTGGTGTTGTAAGATTCCTTACATTTGTCCACCCCAGTCCATCACCGGCATCTCCACATCATCCCTATTTTGACAAGAGGGTTACTCCATTTATTGGAAATGGACTTGCGCCTTCACCAAAATAGTGAAGAATTTCATGCAAACACATTACTGTGTGCTTTATTGATATTGCACAGCGGACTTTCTGGGGGGGATTTTATCCTGGGAGATGGGGAACTAAGTCACTTGAAAAGATGCTTGTCCCTGTCTCCAGATGCATTGCATTGTCTCATTTATAGGTACTTTGACATTGCAAGTGTGCAGCTAATGGCAAAGGTGCAGGATTCCCACCATCAGCTGAACTTACAAATATAAATGATATGATCTAGCTTATTTTTGCTGCAATGGAGATTCATGGGTTATATGAACTGCCCTGAGGTTTGCTTTTGGCTGACTAATCCCATGGAGCCAGTCCAGTGCATCTGGCATCAGGATGCACTAAGAGTCAATCACGTCAGAAGCTGGCCAACAAAAATGCTCCGATGGATACAGAATCCTGTTGTGATATCATTTAGCTGCACTTCAGGGCTGAAAATAGATTTCTGTGTTCCCCATCAGGTATTCCATGGCTTCCAAGAGGCAGCATTGTGATATAAAGCATGTATGAGATTCAGTCGTAGGGATCCTGTCTATGTGCACGTTTCTCTCACTGAAAAGCAGGAGCTGAAATGTGCATCGGAATATATCCTGTCCAAGGGGCTGAGATGTTTTCTCCCTGCTCTCTCATGCTTGTATTAAGTCAATGAGATAGAAATTGAAAATTAGGGGCTTAATGCCTGTTGAGAAATTAGCCCAGGTCTGCTGTACTCAGGATTCCTCAGAGGTCCCCGCGGCCGGCAAGTCCAGGTAAGTGATTAAAACATTTTTTTGTTAATGAACCCATCCTGTGGAGCGAGTAGGATTGCTCCACCAACTCCACAGGAGTCATGATTGCACCGCCCCGCGCCCCTCCCGTAGCCCGCTCCAATTCCCCCCCCCTCCCGGCACTTGTCTGAGGGCCCGCTTCCAGTGAGGCACTGATGTCTTCGCTTGATTGAGCTGCCTGTGTAGATGCGACCAGCGGCGGTAGTTCACGCCCAGTATCCTGATGAGGCCTGATGACCAATGTCCATCGATCCTCGGGCCTCTTGGTTCAGGCATGCGCTGGTAACCCAGCGCTGAAAACAGGCCCAGCCTAATTACTAGGCCAATGTGTTATAAAGTGTTTCAATCATCCGGCTAAAAGGTTTAAAGTATTCGTGAAAAGTGAGGTATCAAGCTCAGAGGAAAACACTTATGTTACTCTGTGCATATATTTACATCCCAATGACACCTAATTACAGAGGATTTAATGATTGTGATTTACTGTGAAGAAAAGAGACCCTAAAAATTAAAGTTAATCATCAGCACCTGTGTCACTGTTCATGCTTTTGCATATATTAAATAATTTTAAATTAACTTTAGCTGCAGAGTTGACAACCTTTCCAGATGAGTTCCAAACACACTCATTCTTGCCCTGATCACCAGAAATGAAACTGCAATCTTGTAATTTTCTGCAAGAAGAACTGAAGCAAGCTAACCTTAACTCTTCAGATTTCCTCAATCCTGTACCGAGTTAGCTAATGATGTGGAGATGCTGGTGATGGACTGGGGTTGACAAATGTACAGAATCTTACAACACCAGGTTATAGTCCAACAATTTTATTTGAAAATCACAAGCTTTCGGAGGCTTTCTCCTTCGTCAGGTGAGTGACCTGACGAAGGAGAAAGCCTCCGAAAGCTTGTGATTTTCAAATAAAATTGTTGGACTATAACCTGGTGTTATAAGATTCTGTACATGAGTTAGCTAATGGCAACCAAGGTGCTACAGCTACAACAAGGGCTAGAAAGGAGAAAAATCAGCACAGTTCCTATTCTTGATCGCCTCCTGCTGTAAAATGTTCAAGTGTGTGTCAAGTGCAGTCACAGCTCAGCTGTGATAAGTGTCAGCTTGGCTCAGTGGGTAGCACTCTTGCCTCTGAGTCAGAAGATTGTGGGTTTAAACCTCACTCCAGGACTCAAGCACATAATCTAGGCTGACAATTTAAGTGCAGTATTGAAGGAACGTTGCACTTTTTGCTTTGAACTTGAGATTGTTTGCTGTTCCACTGGCTCAGGTGGATGTTAAAGATCCCATGGTACTATGTGAGGAAGAGCAGGGAGTTCTCCTGGTGTGTTGGGCGCCATTCCTCCCTCCAACAACATCACCAAAAGCAGATTAACTATTTATTTATCTCACTCTATATATGGAATCTTGCTGGACATAAAATGGTTGCCGTGCTGGCTTACGTAACAGTGACTGCAGTTTAAAGAGTAATTAATTGTAAGTAAAACATTTTGGATGTTTCTGAGAGCATGATAAGTTGTTATACAAATGCAAGTCTTCCCGTCATGTACTTTGTCCCACTCATTTCATCTCCTGAGGGCTCGTTTTTAAAATAAAATCCTTGATTCTTAAAAGGTCCTCAAGCTCAATATCAAAGTAGTTATCTATTCTCACATCTCCACTGTACAACCATGACCCACTGCTCTCCATAGAAACCATTCTTCCCAAGTCCCTGCAATACAGAAGCCATTGGGGTGCATTTCCACAGGCCTTATCCCACTCGACTATCATAACTTCGGCGGAAGAACAGCAGAAACCCCGGGAAAAATTATAGACAAGAGAAATCTCAGCCCCTAAAAAACTGCACAAGGAATTTCCTTTTGGGTAGGATAGACCAGTGGAGTGAACATTAACCCAGCTTCAGAAAGTATTCGCCGGTCCATCAGACTGGCCATTATCCAACTTTCTTGTTGCTAAATTTACTGGGCTGGGTCCAGGAGGCCAGTATTGTTTTCGAGCTCTGGGATTAGACCGGTGGTTTTGAAACTTTTCGCTGTCAGAGATCCCCGACAAAAAATTGATGCATTCCCCCGGACCCCTTGCAAATACTGACATGCTCTAACGAACCTCTGAAAATACTGACACATTCCTAGGGACACCCTGTCCTAACTTCCACAAGACAGTGCCAGATACCCAAAGGAAAATAATGCTATCATTGCAGGAATTGTTTTTCATTAATCTACAGCAACAGAAATAATGTGCTAGTAGTTTAACAAAGTCAGAAAGCTGAAACCAGATGGGCAGACATATGTTGAACTCAGGGAATCCCTGGATCCCTTCATATATCCTAGTTTGAAAACCTATGGGATGGATACAAAATTTCTTGTATCAAGACTTTCATCAACTTACCAGCTGCATCTTTTTAGTAAATTTTTTGCTTACCAACACGGGGGATGTTAGTGCTGAGATTAGAACGTTTCCCATTTTGGGCACTCCCAAATCAGTTATAGCATAGTGAGATGCAGAGTGAGACTTTTTTTAAAATTCGTTCATGGGATGTGGGCGTCACTGGCAAAGGCCAGCATTTATTGCCCATCCCTAAACTTCCCCTACGCTGCCCAACAATGTAGCTAAGCTCCAACCTTAAGAGAGCAATTCTTACTGCACTACTTCTCAACGTCCATTCTGTGGCAATAACTTATATTTACATCACACATTTAATGTAGCAAAATGTAATAATTCACTTCACAGTTGGGAGCCAAACCTTGTCGAAGTAGGAGTAGAAAGGAAATTGGGACTGATGGACTTTTCTTCAATTATTTTTCTCTCCAGTTTTCTCACCCACCCACCCTCTCCTGAAACCACTGACTCCTTGGGGAACAGTTCGTCATGTACTGCTCATTCTTTGGTACCAAGTTTAAGAGGCCATTATTCATGCATGGGCCTTGACAGTGAGTGTCAGTAGGCTACTATAAAATGGAAGGCTTCAAAACTAAGCCCAACCCTCTCCTCATTCAAAGTTCATAAATGCCGAATTTTAGCAGGACGTTCACCAGATAGCAATCAGGAACTGGCGGCTTGGTCAATCTTCCCCTCATTAACCCAGGGACGAAGAAACAATTCTAGTTCCTCTTGCAAGATCAGCTAACACAGATTGTGGATTAAACCTGACGCTCAGGCCAAACTAGCTGAGCTGGGCACCTCACTCTTAATTTATTTTCACCTTTATTGTGTCTACACAATAGGCCTTGGCCCTTCGCCTAGGTTTGTCAACCGAGAAAGCCCCGCCTGTTGTACCTGCATTACTTGTTCTCATGTAAACAATAAATTGCATCAGTGCCTAAGCTGTGTACACGGACATATCAATGCCAGGACAAACTAACAAGCTGTCACCTGAAAGGTACCAGACTACAAGGCCACTTGTTTTATTGTAGCTAACTCATACAGTAATCTAACCACCCTGTAGCAGTAATGACAATCATTACGTTTGAAAGAACCTTTTCTTCTCTGAACCTGCTGCAATGCAAGGAAAGCAACTGAAGACAGGAATTAAAGATTGCTTACTTTCAATACTATGTTACACTGGCATTTACTATATTCAAAAATCAGAACAGTGCAATGCGTCCTTCTACTGATGCTGCCCCTGTAATACCAAGATCCATTCAATGGCTTTCACACACTTTACCTTGTCCTTTTTTCCCCCCCTTTTCTCCTCTTTAGGATTGACTCGTAGACTGGAGTATGATTCCCATTTTCTGATATCTTGCTAGACGGTTATTCCTTATGGGAAAGCCTGCACAATCAGTGTCAGTAGCATATTCGGTCACGGAAGTATCACAGCTGAGCCTGATCCTGTCCTCATTCAAACTTTCCAGGTAGGATCACTGCGTCATGACCATGGGTGGAAAAACCTGGACGATTGTCTTTCTGCTCCCAAGCCTAGGACACTGTGTGCAATTATACAGCATCGTATCACAGCACGCAACTTATTTGTGGGTTTCCATCCCACAAATCGGCTTCCAACAGGCTCGAGGGGAGGATGGTCAGAAAGTAAATCGGGGGAGGGGGAGAAGGAGGTAGTTTGAATACTGGTCCCCGGGGCTCAAAAAGCGATTTCAGGCATTCACTTACATAAACTGCCGATAGACCGTCTGCTGGGAAAATTCTGCTATCTTCCAGCACTGACACGATGGGCCGAATGGCCTTCTTGTGTGCTGTAACTTTCTATGATTCTATGATTCATGACACACCATCCATACCAATCACTCCTCTGTGCAACAAACTCCTTTCTGTAATGCATCTTTCCCTGTAATATGCCCTCTCTGTAACACCCTTCCTTTCTGTAACAGTTTCCTGTCTGTAACACTCCCTTCTCTGTAATACAGTGTCACTTCCTAACTTTCTGCCCAGGACCACAGCGCCAACAATGTAGACAGCCACTCTCAGGAATGCTGGGTCTGTGCCTGTGATTTGTCTACACACTGAGCCCTGATTTCATTCACCATTGTGGGCAATTGTTAAGTGGAAACTTGACACGTCACTACAGGAAGAGAGGAAAAAAACGATGGGACTGATTGTTCTATTTTAATAGGACCCTTTCACTTGCCATATGGATAGTCCTATCTTCTAATGTCATTCCCTGGAATTGCCTTCCTAAACCTCTTTGCCTCTCCACCGCCCTCTCCTCCTTTAAGACGCTGCTTAAAACCTGCCTCTTTGACCAAGCGTTTGGTCAGCTGTCCTAATGTCTCCTTCTTTGGCTCGGTGTCTGATTACACTCCTGTGAAGTGCCTTGGGACTGTGGTGTCAGCCATGGCTCAGTGGTAGCACTTTTACCTCTGAGTCAGAAGGTTGTGGGTTCAAGTCACACACCAGAGACTTCAGCACTTAATCTAAGTTGGCACTTCAGCGCTAGTACTGAGGGAGTGCTGCACTGTCGGAGGTGCCGTCTTTCGCATGAGACGTTAAACCGAGGCCCCGTCTGTCCTCTCAGGTGGATGTAAAACATCCCATGGCCACTATTGGAAAAAAAGCAGGGGAGTTTTCCCTGAACCAACATAATTAAAACAGATGATCTGGTCATTATCATGTTGCTGTTTGTGGAACCTTGCTGTGTGCAAACTGGCTTCTGCGTTCCCTACATTATAACAGTTTTTTGGGACATCCTGAGGTCGTGAAAGGCACAGTATAAATGCAAGTCTTTCTTTTTCAGCTATGCCGTGTTATACAACAATGTCCTGCAGCATTTACGAGGAAGCACAGTGTGAAAGCAACTGACTGTGGATATCAAAACTTTTCCTTCATGAAACTCCTGAGTATTGGCACCAAAATGTTCTTGTGAGTTCCAACATGAAAGTCTTTTTTGATTTGGAGTGGTTCTGAGAGCTTTGTGAACTGCCCCAATGTGGAAGCACCATTGGCTGCAGGCTGAAGCTTGGAGGCTGGAAGTTTTGTTGTATAGGGTCATTGGCCACAGGCTGCCTGGAGGCAGGAGTTTCTCACTTCTACTAGCTTTAGTTCACAGAGGTATAAAACAACGGAAAGTGTGGTGCAGCCTCATAAGAAGCTCATGGAATTGAGGGCAAATTATTGACCTCGTTAGGAAATTGGCTGAGTGGCAGGAGACAGACAATAGGAATAATGGTACTCATTAGGTACTCAAATTGGCAAGATGTGACTAGTGGTGTCCCACATGGATCTGTGTTGGGGCCTCAATTATTCACTGTATTTATTAACGACTTAGATGACGGGATAGAGAGCCACATGTCCAAGTTTCCCGATGACACAAAGATAGGCAGCATTGTAAGCAGTGTAGATGGAAGCATAAAATTGCAGAGCGATATTAATACATTAAGTGAATGGGCAAAACTGTGGCAAATGGATTTCCACATAGGCAAGTGTAAGGTCATCCACTTTGGACCTAAAAAGGAGAGATCAGAGTACTTTCTAAATGGTGAAAAGCTCAAAACAGTGGAAGTCCAAAGAGACTTAGGGGTCTATGTACATAGATCACTAAGATGTCATGGACAGGTACAGAAAATAATCAAAAAGGCTAATGGAATGCTGGCCTTTATATCTAGAGGATTAGAATATAAGGGGGTAGAAATTATGCTACAGTTATACAAAGCCCTGGCTAGACCACACCTGGAGTACTGTGTTTAGTTCTGGGCACCGCACCGTAGGAAGGGTATAATGGTCTTGGAGGGAGTGCAGCATAGATTTACTAGAATGATACCTGAATTCCAAGGGTTAAATTATGAGGAGAGATTACACAAAGTAGGGTTGTATTCCCTGGAATTTAGAAGATTTAGGGGTGATTTGATCGAAATTTTCAAGATATTAAGGGGAGCTGATAGGGTAGATAGGGAGAAACTATTCCCACTGGTTGGGGAGTCCAGGACTAGGGGACATAGCCTAAAAATTCGAGCCAGAACTTTCAAGGGTGAAGTTAGGAAACACTTCTACACGCAAAGGGAGGTAGAAGTTTGGAACTCTCTTCCGCAAACGGCAGTTGATGCTCGCTCAATTGTTAATTTTAAATCTGAGATTGATAATTTTTTGTTAACCAAAGGTATTAAGGGAAATGGGGCTAAGGTATACGGAGTTAGGTCACAGATCAGCCATGATCTCATTGAATGGCGGAACAGGCTTGAGGGGCTAAGTGGCCTCCTCCTGTTCCTATGCTCCTACACACCTCAATATGAGTTCCTAGACATTCCTGAACATTAGACAAGAAAGGACTCACCATTTAGTAGGCAATTCATTCATTGCTAGTTTTCAACCTCTCTCTCCCATCACAGCCTTTGTTAACTATTGCTCCAGTGATTCTTTGGGCATTGCTCCCCTGAACTTGTTTCTTCTCAACTGCAAATATGCTGTCCCACACAGTCTGCTTCCTCTCCACATCTTCATTGTGTTGAAATCAAGACCCATTGCACCATACTATGGTATTCAGGAAAGATAGGGAGGGAAAGAAAGGAGGCAGTATTGCTCAAAGAAACTATTACAGCACTGGAAAGGGATAATGTAGTTGAGGGTTCAAAGACAGAATTCTATTTGGTTAGAATTAAGGAACAATAGAGGAGCTATTACGCGACTGGGTGTATATTACATGCCACCAAATAGGAGATAGAGGAGCAAATTTGCAGGAAAATTACAGAAAGATGCAAGAACAAAGAGTAGTGATAATGGGGGATTTCAATTATTCCAATATAGACTGGGATAGTAACAGTGTAAAGGGCAAAGAGGGGGAGGAATTCCCGAAATGTGTTCAAGAGAACTTTCTGGAACAGTGTGTTTCCAGCCCAACAGTGCTGGATCTAGTTCTGGAGAATGAAGTGGGGCAAGTGGAGCGTGTTTCAGTGGGGGAGCATTTGGGGAACAGTAATCATAATATCAATAGGTTTAGAATAGTTAAGGAAAAGGACAAGGAACAATCAAATGTGAAAAAACTTAACTGGAGCAGGGCAAATTTCAGTGAGTTAAAAAGGGACCTTGCCCAGGTGGATTGGAATCAAAAATTGGTAGGCAAAACAGTAATTGAACAATGGGAGGCCTTCAAGGAGGAGTTGGTTCGAGTGCAGAGTAGCCGCATCCCTGCGAGGGGGAAAAGGAAGAGCATCCAAAGCTAAAGCTCCCTGGATGACTAAAAATATAGAGATTAAAATGAAACAGAAAAAGGAGGCTTATGACGAATGTAAGGTTCACAATACAGTAGAGAACCAGGCTGAATACAGAAAGTGCAGAGGAGATCGATAAAAGGGATTAAGAGGGGCAAAGAGAGAGTATGAGAATAGATTAGCGGCTAACGTAAAAAGGAACCCAAAAGTCTTTTATAAATATATAAATAATAAAAGGGTAGTCAAAGAAAAGATGGGGCCAATTACGGACAAAAAAGGGAGATCTTCTTGTGGAGGCAGAGGGCATGGCTGAGGCACTAAATGAATGCTTCGCATCGATCTTCACTGGAGAAGAAGATGCTGCCATTGTAGCAGTAAAGGAGGAGGTAGGAGCGATACTGGATAGAATAGAAATAGATAAAGAGGAAGTACTTAAAAGATTGGCAGTAGTCAAAGTAGAAAAGTCACCTGGTCCTGATGAGATGCATCCTAGGTTACTGAGGGAAGTAAGGGTGGAAATTGCAGAGGCTCTGGCCACAATTTTCCAATCCTCCTTAGATATAGGGGTGGTGCCAGAGGACTGGAGAATTGCAAATGTTACACCCCTGTTCAAGAAAGGGGAGAGGGATAAACCCGGCAATTACAGGTCAGTCAGTCTAATGTCGGTAGTGGGGAGCCGACATTAGACAATAATCTGGGTCAAAATTAATTGACACTTGGAAAAGAATGGGCTAATAAATGAATGTCAGCACGGATTTCTTAAAGGAAAATTGTGTTTGGCTAACTTTGAGTTCTTTGATGAAGTGACGGAGAGGGTTGATGAGGGTAGTGTGGTTGATGTGTATATGGGCTTTCAAAAAGGCATTTGATAAAGTACCGCATAATAGACTTGTTAGCAAAATTAAAGCCCTTGGGATTAAAGGGACAGTGGCAGCGTGGATACAAAATTGGCTAGGGGGGAGAAAGCAGAGAGTAGTGGTGAACGGTTGTTTTTCAGAATGGAGGGAAGTTTACAGTGGTGTTCTCCACGAGTCAGTATTAGTACCACTGCTCTTTTTGATATACGTTAATGACCTGGACTTGGGTATAGAGGGTATAATTTCAAAGTTTGCAGATGACACAAAACTTGGAAATGTAGTAAATAATGTGGATGATAGTAACAGAAGGAGGACATAGACAGACTGGTGAAATGGGCAGACACATGGCAGATGAAATTTAACGCAGAGAAGTGTGAAGTGATGCATTTTGGTAGGAAGAATGAGGAGAGGCAATATAAACTAAATGGTACAATTTTAAAGGAACAGAGAGACCTGTGGGTGCACATACACAAATCTTTGAAGGTGACAGGACAAGTTGAGAAGGCTGTTAAAAAAAGCATATGGGCTCCTGGGCTTTATTAATAGAGGCATAGGTACAAAAACAAGGAAGTTATGCTAAATCTTTATAAAACACTGGTTAGGCCTTAGCTGGAGTATTGTGTTCAATTCTGGGCACCACACTTTAGGAAGGATGTCAAGGCCTTAGAGAGGGTGCAAAAGAGATTTGCTACAAAGGTACCAGGGATGAGGGACTTCAGTTACGTGGATAGACTGGAGAAGCTGGGGTTGTTCTCCTTAGAACAGAGAAGGTTAAGAGGAGATTTGATAGAGGCGTTCAAAATCATGAACGGTTTTGGTTATGTAATTAAGGAGAAACTGTTTCTAGTGGCAGAAGGGTCATTAACCAGAGGACACAGATTTAAGGTGATCTGTAAAAGAGCCAGAGGCTACATGAGGAAACATTTTTTTACGCAGCGAGTTGTAATGATCTGGAATGCACTGCCTGAAAGGAAGCAGATTCAATAGTAACTTTCAAAAGAGAACTGGATAAATACTTGAAGGGAAAAAATTTACAGGGCTGAGGGAAAAGAGTTGGGGAATGGGACTAATTGGATAGGTCTTCCAAAGAGCCGGCACAGGCATGATGGGCCGAATGGCCTCCTCCTGTGCTGTACACATCATGATCCTATGAAATCATACTCAAACTGACTCTTTCCTAGAACTTCAAAATCTGTTGAACTCCTTATTACCCTGTCTTCTCTCCCTCCTGCAACCTAGAGGCTGTCCCTCCCCAAAGTCTTGAACAAATTCCTCGCAATCAAGATCATTTGACTTTCCTTTTCATCTATGTCTGTTTTATTCTCCTGTTTGGTTCTAGAATAAACTGCCTCTGCAATGCAAAAATATCTTAAGACATTTCATCTCCCCTTTAAGTAGTTCCCTTCATCGCCTCAGAATCTGCTCTCCTGAAATCTAATTTCTTAATACTTTTTATAATCTGTTCTATCCTCATTTTAACCTTAAAATTAACAGTTTTATGATCACCAAACTCCAAATGTTCCCTAACTTCAACTTGACTTATTACTTCCTTCTCATTAATTAGCACCAAATCCAATATTGCCTTCCCCTTTGTGGGCTCCCTCACCTGCTGTTTAAAATATTTTTGAAGATTTTTGTACTCCAATAAACCCAGTCTAGGTCAGGGAGATTAAAATTCCATAATTACAACCCAGCCCCATTCTTATTATGACCTGCTACAGCTGTACAGCCCACCTCAATGTGCCTCCTCAATTTAAGGGAAGGGCGTTCCTCCAGTAATGTTCCAGTGGGCCAACAATTTGAAACCCTCTCTCCTATGTTGGAAGACCTTCTTTTCAATCTTTTCCCTAACTTTGAAATTCCCTTTGTAGGACCTGCACTCTACACCTATCTATGTCATTGGTTCCCACATTAACCACAATCTCTATTTTCTCACCTTTCCCGTCGCAATCCACCTGTTTGTGCCAGTCCTGAACCCTGGCATCTGGAAAGCAACACACCATTTGAGATTCCCAGTATTGCTTGCATTAGATTCCTCTTACTATGGAGCCCCCTGTAACTGCACTGTTACCTTTAATTTTATCTGTTCTGTTCCCCTTGACAAGCTGCACCATTGCTGTCCTATGCTATTGGCCTTTGTGCTTATTATATCACCTGTGGTTCCATCCTTGCCCATCTCCAGTGCTGAAAATGGACAGCTCCAGTTCCACAGTTTCCATTTCGGCCAACTCTATGTACAAGTCTTTGGGGCGGCCATGAAGCAGTTTTTGTCTCGTTTTAACTTGATATTGGCTCCTTTAATTCAGTTACAGTACATAAGGGGTTAAAAACCAGCTGCATCCATAGAAATCGTTCCCCAGCTTAGCTCAATGTAATATTGCAAGGACCTATAGGTTGTTGCCGAGCAGTTTGGATGAGGGAGGAGCCATGCTACACAATTCAAACACAAACATACTGCATTATCTGTTCAGATATAAGCAAGATTTGCAGCTTTTTGAATTGAACAGTTATGTAAATTCTGGCTGTTTTCAGTTACTTTTTTTTAATCAGCTTGCTCCTTTTCTAATGTGTGACTCGATCTGGAATCTTCATACAGACAAGATGTTTTTAGCAATCTTCAGAGTAAATCTATCTGAAGCTTTCAGTGTGAGCTAGCCAATACTCCTGTAGTTGGTAAGAATATAAGAAAAACAACTATGTATATAAGAGTTGAGTAAAAAATTTAAGTTAGCATCGAGAATATGAACGAGCAAGAAATATAAAAAAATTGTAGGAGCTTCTACGAGTATATAAAAAGGATGTAGCGAAAGTTAACGTGGCCCTAAGAGGCTGAGACAGGAGAAATTATAATGGGGGATAAGGGAACAGCAGAGATGTTAAACAAATATTTTGTATCTGTCTTCATGGTAGAGGACACAAAAAACATACCAGAAATAGTGGGAAACCAAGGGTCTAATGAGAATGAGGATCTTAAAAGTAATTAATATTAGTAAAGAAAAAGTACTGGAGAAATTAATGGGATTAAAAGCCAACAAATCTCCTGGGACTGATGGCCTACATTCTAGGGTTCTAAAAGAGGTGGCTGCAGAGATAGTGGATGCATTGGTTGTGATCTTTCAGAATTCCCTAGATTCTAGAATGGTCCCAGTGGATTGGAAGGTAGCAAATGTAACCCGGCTTTCAAGAAAGAAGGGAGAGAGAAAACAGCAAACTACAGACCAGTTAGCCTGATATCAGTCATTGGGAAAATGCTGGAATCCATTATTAAGGACGTGGTAACAGAGCACTTAGAAAATCATAATATGATTAGGCAGAGTCAACATGGTTTTATGAAAGGAAAATCGTGTTTGACAAATCTATTAGAGTTTTTTGAGGATGTAATTAGCAGGGTAGATAAAGGGGAACCAGTGGATGTAGTATATTTGGATTTTCAAAAGGCATCCAATAAGGTGCCACACAAAAGGTTGTTAAACAAGATATGGGCTCATGGGATTGGGGGTAATATATTAGCATGGATAGAGGATTGGTTAACGGACAGAAAACAGAGAGTAGGAATAAACGGGTCATATTCAGGTTGGCAGGCTGTAACTAGTGGGGTGCCGCAAGGATCAGTGCTTAGGCCTCAGCTATTTACAACCTATATTAATGGCTTAGATGAAGGGACTGAGTGTAATGTATCCAAGTTTGCTGACAATACAAAGCTAAGTGAGAAAGTAAACTGTGAGGAGGACACAAAGAGTCTGCAAAGGGATATAGACAGATTAAGTGAATGGGCAAGAAGGTAGTAGATGGAGTATAATGTAGGGAAATGTGAGGTTATTCACTTTGGTAGGAAGAATAGAAAACCAGAATATTTTTTAAAAGGTGAGAAACTATTAAATGTTGGTGTTCAGAGAAATTTGGGTGTCCTTGTACACGAAGCACAGGAAGTTAACATGCAGGTACAGCAAGCAATTAGGAAGGCAAATGGTATGTTGGCCTTTATTGCAAGGGGGTTGGAGTACAAGAGTAAGGAAGTCTTGCTGCAATTGTACAGAGCTTTGGTGAGACCACACCTGGAGTACTATGTACAGTTTTGATCTCCTTACTTCAGGAAGGATATACTTGCCTTAGAGGCAGTGCAACAAAGGTTCACTAGATTGATTCCTGGGATGAGAGGGTTGTTCTGTGAGGAGAGATTAAGTAAAATGGGTCTATACTCTCTGGAGTTTTGAAGAATGAGAAGTGATCTCATTGTAACACATAAGATTCTGAGAGGGCTTGACAGGGTGGATGCTGAGAGGTTGCTTCCCCTAGGTAGAGAGTCTAGAACTAGGGGGCATAGTCTCAGGTTAAGGGGTCGGCCATTTAGGACCGAGATGAGGAGAAATTTCTTCACTCAGAGGGTTGTGAATCTTTGGAATTCTCTACCCCAGAGGGCTGTGGATGCTGATTCGTTGAGTATATTCAAGGCTGAGATCGATAGACTTTTGGACTCTAAGGGAATCAAGGGATATGGGGATCAGGCGGGAAAGTGGAGTTGAGGTAGAAGATCAGCCATGATCTTATTGAATGGCGGAGCAGACTCGAGGGGCCGTATGGCCTACTCCTGCTCCTATTTCTTATGTCCTTATGAGAGTAGTCTTAAAAAGAGCTAAACACATAACAGTATCTTGCTCCTTGCATTTGTATGCAGCGTAGCTGGGTGGTCCTGGAGTCCGATAATTTGCTTCTGAAGGGACTCAATTAATCGACAATGTACGTAAGCGTACTTCCCCAGATACTTAGCAGATCCCGGATAGCCTAAATCTCAAACGTCACGTATGTAGTAAGCTTAGCATCCACAACAGCCAACCTAATTGTTGGGTTTACATGTTTTACAACATACCTTCATGGACTAACACCACAGTCCCAGTGTCCTTAATTAAGAAAATTATTTCTTGCTTTTTCAAACTCTTGCTCCACTGTGTCTCCAAATATAAGGATCAGTACTAGGCACCCTCTTTTGGATGAGATGTTAAACTGAGGCCCTTTCTGCCCTCTCAGGTGGACCAAAAAGATCCCAAGGCAGTATTGGAAGAAGAACAAGGGAGTTCTTCTCAATGTCCTGGCCAATATTTATCCCTCAATCAACATCACTAAAACAGATTATCTGGTAATTTATTTTGTTTGTTGGACTTTGCTATGCACAAATTGGCTGCCGCGTTTCCTACATTACAACAGTGACTACACTTCAAAAGTACTTCATTGGAACGTCCTGAGGTGCTATATAAATCAATGTCTTTCTTTATCTGCATGCGATGGGGCGAGCTCAGGGCGGGTAGATGCAGGGTAGGTGGGGTAATCACAGGAAAATAATGGCAGCCATTTTATTTGGGCAGGCTATTATGAGAAGATCGCCTCTGTACTGCCTGAATATGGGTGGGTTTGTCCAGGAAAATCCAGGGCTATAAATCTATAGAGAGAATCCAGTAGAAGAAACCTGACCGTCATGAATGCTTACTGGTACAAAAAAAGTGTCATAAATTGGCACCAATTCTACTAGCATAGACCCTACTGGCGCCAACCCTACTGTCATGGCACATACCTTACAGGCACAAATCCTACCAGGGGCTCTTAGTGGCATAGTCTCTGCTGGTAGAGACAACAGCATAAACTCTACTGATATCAACCCTACAGTCCTGGATCCTTGTTAGCTTTGACACCACTGGTACTGATCATACTGCTGCACACCCCTTGGTATAATTTCTGCTGTCTTGAAACCTCATGTCACAGCTCTGGCGGTGGGCCCCGTTGTGTGACGGAACTATAACCATTATATTTCAGTTCTAAGACTATATTTCTATATACTGCTATATTCAAATTCATGTTCCGACTTGTTTCTTACATTTCAAATTAAAACATAAAATAATGACTTGTACAATTTGCACAACGTGGACATATAATTGAACCCATCTGATGGTTTAGCCTGGTAGATTTGTCATACTTAGTTAGATTTTTCCTGCTAATTTTGTGAAAAAACTTATTTCCAGCTGTTAACCCTTTGGGGATCACGGTTCGTATTTTCCTCCTCGTGGCAATATGGAGTGGAGCCTACCAACCAACTCACAGTATTTCTGCTTCCCAGTGGTGCCTACTTCAAGTGTGATTACTCTCCCCAGGACATGATATATGACTGATGTTGGTTACCACCAGAAATGGAAAATTACGAAAAATGGGTGACTATTCAAGATATAAGAAATTCGGATGTAATGTAATACCTCATTGTTTGATCTCAAACACTGGTAATTACAGACATTTTCATATCCGCACTGTTAAATGAATTAACTCTGATATAAAGAGTACAAGTATTATTTGATATCACTTGTAACCCTGGATACAAGGCTGGGGGATTATGAACTGGAAAGTAAAGGTCTTCTCGAGTCTTAATTGCTGTCGTTGATTCATTCCTTGAACAGCTATTTATACAAAACACAGGAGGTGGCAGGGATCTCAAGAGAATGCAGTTGCTTCCTTTTTTTCTGCCAGTTTTTTCCACTTCTTCACTTCTGAAGGCATATTGACTTTTTCTAGGGTACAGTTCCACCAGGTGCTCACTGCTACCTTACCCAATTAGTCACTTTTCATGCCTGACCCTGGACAATGAGTGCTGACAAACCATTCGACTGAGGAAATCATCAAAGCTGAGCCTGATTCTGTCCTTTTCTGATATCCATACATTCACAATTCCAACAGAATAGTGATCAGAAGCAGGAACTTCGGCCTATTGTCTCCTCCCTAATCGATGGGTCGAGGCTAATTGTAGCGCCTATATGACAGCTAACTCAGCACAAACCGGGGATCAAATCTAGAAAGGTCCAAGTGTACTCACTGCCTTAACCAGCTGTCTACTTCAGTATTAATCACTTTCTTAATTGCTTTCTGTCGCTAGTTTGCTCCTTGAACAGCTATTTTTAAAAGCACAGGAGGTGTCAGAAATTTCAAGAGGAGAGCAAAATTGTAGTTCCTGTATTCTGAATGCTTCAAACTTTGTCAAAACAACCTAAGCACAATATTCCATAGGGAATTTTCCAATGCTTTTCTTTCCAATCCTTCTCCTAAGAATATCCTTGTAAAGTACCGCTCAATGTCATAAATTGATCAACCAACCAATTGGAGACCTTAAATGATCCATGAGCAGCTATCTCTACACAAAGTTATTGCAAATTGTGCCCAAAGATGTGGCTGTGAACACTCTCCTGAGAGTCCAAGGTGTCCTGCAACAGAATCTGAGCTCTTAGTGATCACATCTAGACAGGTGACATCAACATTCAAATTATACAAATCTTACTACTACTACCACCACTCACATTTATATAGTGCTTTTAATGTAGGAAAATATCTCAAGGTGCTTGACAGAGGCATAAGGAAAACAGAAGCTGAGGCAAAGGAGGAGAGATTAGGAGGAGATACCGAAAGCTTGGTCAAGGAAGTGGGTTTTAAGGAGGGTCTTAAAGGAGGAGAGGGAGATGGAAGGGGTTTGGAGAGTGAATTTCAGAGGCATAGTTGCCAATGGTGGGTCAAAGGTACAGGGGATGCACAAGAGGATGGAGTCAGAGAAATAGAAGGTTGTAGGTCTGTTGGAGGTCAGAAATTTAAACCCAAAGTTGGAATTTAAAATTTATGGGGTTAGGAGATGGGAGTTGTGAGGATGGGTATGATGGATGAGCATGATTTGGTTTGGGATAGGATACAATCAGCAGAAGTTTGGCCGAGCGGAAGTTTATGGAGGGTGGGAGATTGGCCAAGTGAGCATTGGAATAATCAAGTCTAAAAGTGACAAAGAAATTAATGAGAATTTCAGGGGCAGATAAGCTGTGGTAGGATTGAAGGTGGGTGATGTAAACTTCAGGGAAAGGTTACAAAAAGGTCGCAAAATAGTAATAACACACTGTGGGTTCTAAACCATTCATGAAACAGTCCAAATGTGTTGACCACTACAAATCCTGAGAATTTGTTTTCTTAAAACAACTGTGCCCATTAACCAGAGAAAGGGGAATCTCCTTTCAGGCAGACTGGCCTCATCTGCTGCTTAAGCCCTCATCCATGCTTTTGTTACCTCCAGACATAGACTATTCCAATGCTCTCCTGGCCGGCCTCCCATCTGCCACCCCCCATAAACTTGACCTCATTCAAAACTCTGTGGCCCGTGTTCTAACTCGCACCAAGTCCCTTTCATTCTGTGTTTACTGACCTACATTGGCTCCCAGTCCACCAACATATCAATTTTAAAATTCTCATCCTCATGTTCAAATTCGTCCATGGCCATGCCCCCTCCCTATTTCTGTAACCTCCTCTAGTCCTCCAACCCTCCAAGAACTCTGTGTTCTTCCAATTCTGCACTTTTGTGCATCCCTCACTCCCTTTGCCCCACTATTAGCAACCGTGCCTTCAGTCGTCGAGACCCTAGAATTCCCTCCCTAAACTTTTCTGTCTCTCCACCTCTCTCTCCTCTTTAAGACACTCCTTAAAACCTACCCCTTTGACCAAGCTTTTAGTCATCAGTCCTAATATCTCCTTCGGTGTCAATTTTTGTCTTATTATGCTTCTATGACGCGCCTTCGAACACTTTCCTACGTTAAAAGCGCTATATAAATACAAGTTGTTGTTGATCCAGAGTGCCAACCCCACTGTCTTCCTGTTACAAATGTATCCATCTGAACAGGCAGATGGGACCGATTTAACAATTAAAGCACTGAGCCTCTGACAATTCAGCACTCTCTCAGTAATGCACTGGTGTATCAGCCTGAACTTGAAGCCTGAAGTCCTGTAGTAGGGTTCAAAACCACAAACTTCTGACCTAGAAATGACAGGACTATCAACTGAGCTCAGCTGACATCCAAAACCACAGACTGTCTACTCTAACCACTCAGAAGGAGCAAGCCTGTGGATATGATTCCCGCCTTTGAGTCAGGAGATGCAGGGAGCGTACCCTGCTCTAGACAGTCCTGGTGAATGGAGACTGGAGCTCCGGCTCTGAGTTCTGAGTTGACAACCTGCAGGGATACTTGAGCCCGGTGTGTGATGTGGCCCTCTCCTCATCATATGAGTTGTGGGAGCCTGTAAAAGCCTCCAACCGCGCAGGTCTAACCATTGGCTGGTTATGGCGATGGAAGGAGCGTTCATGTCGCGGTCTGCCAGACTGTTAATCAGCCTGCGAATCCTTCCACTACTTCACACTATTCTTCAAGGGGGGAGTGCGAAGACAAACAACTGCAGAAAGAAGCATCATCCAGACTGCCCACCTCATCCATCCAAAAAAGAAAACAATGGAGAAAGCATGAGAAAGATGGAGAAGAAATCCAAAAAAAGACCTTTGTCTTACAAAAGGTTAAATTCATATTGCCTACTAATGGGCAAGCAGTCCTACATTAGGCAAGATATGCTATAGGTTCAACTAAAGCCCTGTTTTCACAGAGACCGAGGCCATTAGGAAGGGATCCTGTTTCTCAGTAATTACAGTTTTCCTTATCAGCAGCAGCAATGATAAAACCAGGACACCAGAGGGAGTCAGAGGTGATAAAAGTGACCTTCATGTTGCAATAACTGCCTGAGGCATGTCTACCTCCCCCACACCAGAAAGCACAGCACTAGCACAACTGGGTCACTTCACATACGAACACAGTCAATAGGTATTTTAAAAGTGTTAGTAAATACATCAAGGGGCCCTTTCCAGGCACACCAATCAGCAAAGAGGCAGAGAGATATCACACTGCCCACTACAAGCATATGAGTCAATAAAGAGGAAGAGAGAGATGATAGTGCCCATTACAGGGATGTCAATCAATAAAAGGGGAAGGGAGAAAACTGGGGAATAATAAGTGATATGTTTCAGCCCCTTTACTGACTGACATACCTCCGCAGCCTTCAACATATCATCGATGACGATGAACACCTCGCTAAGGCCATCCCCACACCTCCACTACTCACCTTCAAACAGCCACCCAACCTCAAACAGACCATCATTCGCAGCAAATTACCCAGCTTTCAGGAGAACAGCGTCCACGTCACCACACAACCCTGCCACGGCAACCTCTGCAAGACATGCCAGATCATCGACACAGACACCACCATCACATGAGAGGACACCACCCACCAGGTACATGGTTCATACTCCTGTGACTCGGCCAACGTTGTCTACCTCATACGTTGCAGGAAAGGAAGACCCGGAGCATGGTACATTGGCGAGACCATGCAGACACTGCGACAACGAATGAACGGACACCGCGCAACAATCGCCAGACAGGAGGGTTCCCTCCCAGTCGGGGAACACTTCAGCAGTCAAGGACATTCAGCCACCGATCTTCGGGTAAGCGTTCCCCAAGGCGGCCTTTGAGACACACGACAACGCAAAATCATCGAACAGAAATTGATAGCCAAGTTCCGCACCCATGAGGACGGCCTCAACCAGGATCTTGGGTTCATGTCACCCTACACGTAACCCCATCAGCAAAAAAAAAGTTATCTGTTTTTAACACAACGGGTCATTCTCTGTCTTTCTCTTCCTTTCGGATGTTTCTCTCTCTCTCTCTGTCTGTCTTTTGTTTTGGCCGTTTGTGTATTCGGTGGTCCTGTAGGTAACATCACTCTGTCTGAACACTTTGATTGCCTTGACAACAGGCAGTTGGAAAGATTATCTGTAATCACCAGGTATTGTTCTCTGACCATAAATACGGTAACCTTCCATGGAATCCCACACTCGCTCACCTGACGAAGGAGAAAGCCTCCGAAAGCTTGTGATTTTCAAATAAAACAGTTGGACTATAACCTGGTGTTGTAAGATTCCTTACTTACCTATAATGGGCATTGTGGACTTTCTCTATCCCTTTATTGGGGTTAGCTTCCACATGTACACTGATGACACCCAGCCCAAGTTCTCCATCACCTTGCTCAACGACTTCACTGCCTCTGTGTTGTCGAGACTGTTTATCTGACATCCAGTCTTACATGAGCTGCAATTTCCTTCGGCTAAACATTGGGAAGACCGCAGCCATTGTCTTCGGCCCCTCCCACAAACTCCGCACCCTTGCTATCGACTCCGTCCCGCTACATAACCGCTGTCTTAGGTGGGGCCAGACTGTTCGCAACCTCGGTGTCTTATTCAACCCGAGCTGAGCTTCCAACTTCATATCCTCTCCACCGCAAAGGCCGGCTAATTCCAGCTCCATAACATCGCCCTTCTCCGCCCCTGCCTCAGCTCATCTGCCGCAGAAACCCTCATCCAAACCTTTCTCACCTCCAGACTCGACCATTCTAATGCTCTCCTGTCTGACTCAAGCCTCTTTAGCATCCCCCGTTACTTTACCGCATCATTGGTGGCTGTCCCTTCATCCACCTGGGCCCCAGGCTTTTGGTCACCTCTTCTAATATCTCCTTCTTTGGCTCAGTGTTTATTTTTTTCTTATGCCTCTGTTTGGGCTGTTTTTTCTATAAATGTAAGTTGTTGTTTGCTATGGCAAAAATCAGGGTGACAGAACTTAAAAGTTAGGAAGTAAGAATGAAAGTCAGGCAGAATAAGTTACCAGGGAACATCACTGAAGTCAACTGGATAAATGGGTTCAAGAGGTCATTTGATGTGTTTCTGCAGAGAGGAGGAATTGAGGGATATGAGCCTGGTAGTGACAATGGTCAGTATCAGTGGATGAACATTTAATGCATTGTTATGACATTTGTCTGCCTGACATTTTAATGCAGGTTTATTTTAAATGGGTTAATGCTTCTGCTAAAATAAAACAAAGCATATAGGCTGAGTGTTCCTTTGCTAATATGCTAATTATTTCTAGGATAACGGTGAGAATGTAAGTAAGGAGGGGTTGAAATCAATTAAAGGGGGACAGACTTCTTGGGTCAACTGGCTGCTTTCTGTTCCTAAAACATGTCACGTTCAAGTCAAACCTATGTGAAATTCAAACAGTTTTGTTGATTCTTTGTCATCCAGGTTATTTTTGGCTACTTAATTTGCTTTTGTGTTTACCTGTGCTGTTAATTTGCTTTTTCCTTAAGGTTTCCAAACAAAGTCCACTTCGACCGCCCACTTTGTTCAATGATAAAGAGAAATAAGAAAAGCAATATAGATTTTTCTTACTGATTGCTGGATCCAATTAATGCCGGACATTGTCGCTTCTAGCCCATTCTGTCAGCTTTATAATAACTCCAAAGTCTGAGGGTTCTCTCCTACTCTTATGGATTAGTGCTGGCAATCATCACTGAGGACTAATTGTTTCTGTGCCTTCTCCTCCTGAACACAATTTTCTCCCCTTCCCTCCTGATGACTTAGGAACATAGGAACAGGAGGAGGCCATTCAGCCCCTCGAGCCTGTTCTGCCATTCAATTAGAGCATGTCTGATCTGTATCTTAATTCCATTGACCCGCCTTGGTTCCATAACCCTTAATACCCTCGTCAAACAAAATTCTACCCATCTCAGTTTTGAAATTTTCAATTGACCCTCAGCCTCAACAGCTTTTTGGGGAACAGAATTCCAGATTCCTGCTACCCTTTGTGTGAAAAAGTGTTTCCTTACATCACCCCTGAATGGCCAAGCTATAATTTTAAGGTAATGCCCCCTTGTTTTGGACTCTCCCACCAAAGGAAATAGTTTCTCTCGATCCACCCCAAGAATTGCTTTAATCATCTTAAACACCTCAATTAGATCATCCCTTAATCTCCTATACACAAGGGAATACAAGCCTAGTCTATGCAACTTGTCCTCATAATTTAACCCTTTTAGGCCTGGTATCATTCTGAACTTGTGCTGGGATACAGTTTCCTGGATGCCTTCAGTGCTATGGTACCCAAATTCAAGTAGCTCTTCCTCTTGTGTGAGCCCACCTAGTGGTTGTTAGAAGACTATTCACCAAGGAGTGGCACATCATAGTTGAATTACTCTTGTCCTCACCAAACATCAAAACATGCAAGCTTCCCAGCAGGAGTCACCGGATAATAGTCAGGGGCAGGAAATCTGGGTGATTCCTCTTCCTACATAACAACGGTGACCTCCCTTTGAAAGATGTAGAGAAGATGTTTCCGCTTGTGGGGAGTCCAAAACTAGGGGTGATAAATGTAAGTCATGATGTGGAGATGCCGGTGATGGACTGGGGTTGACAATTGTAAACAATTTTACAACACCAAGTTATAGTCCAGCAATTTTATTTTAAATTTAAAATAAAATTGCTGGACTATAACTTGGTGTTGTAAAATTGTTTACAATTGATAAATGTAAGACAGTCACTAATAAATCCAATAAGAAATTCAGGAGAAATGTCTTTACTCAGAAAGTGGTGAGAATGTGGAACTCGCTACCACAAGGAGTAGTTGAAGTGAATAGAATAGATGCATTTAAGGGGAAATTAGACAAGTACATGAGGGAGAAAAGAATAGAAGGATACGCTGATAGGGTGAGATGAAGTAGGGGTGGGAGGATGCTCGTGTGGAGCATAAACACTAGCATAGACTAGTTGGGCCAAATGGCTCATTTCTGTGCTATAAATTCTATGTAATGTAATCCATTGGTTATAAAGTACTTTGAAACATACTGAGGATGTGATAAAACACTATATAAATCGAAATTCATTTTCCCCCTAATCTGAGGGACATTGAGGTAATTGTAATGCTCTCACCAATAACCAATTTGAGATCAGTGAACACAATACAGACTAGGGTTGAACTTGGAACCTTCTGGTTTTTAGTTGAGAACCACACCCTGCATTGCAGTTCCTCACGGAGATCTGGGGTCGCTTCTTTGTTACAAATAAAGCCATGGGGCATGTTCCCTTAACACTGCACTGAAACATTCTTCTGTAATTCATTTTCCCATTTCCTAATTTTTCAATGTAACAATTACAGCCTGACTCGTGATAATGGGAACGGGCAGGGAAATGGGATTAAAGCAGATAGCTCCTGTTAAGAAGCTTGCATCGGCACAGGCACAATGTAAAATGGCCTCCTATTATGCTGTGATTTCTATGATTTTAAGTAGGTTGCACAATGCGCTATCAGGAGTAATACTGTGCTATATCCAGGACAACATAATACCCATCAGAGCATTACTGTGTCATATCTCCATGACAGTGACCTATTCAAGGCATGATAGTAATCTCCTATGGGTGATAATCACATGGGGGTAACAATGTAATGATAATAAAACATTATATCGGAGTAATAATATCCACGTAGAACATAAAAACAGAAAATGCTGGAAAGCTCAGCAAGTGAGGCAGCGTCTGTGGAGAAAGAAACAGAGTTAACGACTCAGGTCGCAGACCTTTTGTCAGAACAGTTCTGACGACAGGTCATCTACCTGAAACGTGAACTCTGTTCCATTCTCCACAGATGCTGCCTGACTTGCTGAGCTTCTCCAGCATTTTCTGTTTTTATTTCAGATCTCCAGCATCCACAGTATTTTGCTTTTGATTTCACGTAGAACATCATTGCTACTGAGCTTTCACGCCGTGAATTCGTAAAAATGATCAAGGGATCAAGATACTACAGTGGATTAAACACTGGCCTTTCAACTCTTGGACTTGAGTTGAAATCCAGCCCAGACTGATGGGATTAAAGACTATCTGTTGATTGTAAGCATGATTTGTGAAATGAGTGTCAATCTAGGTCCTAGTGGACCCACAGCACAAAATTGCCCGTACATTGACAACCTCACTCAGATCAGCCACATAGCTGGTTGGTATGGAAGTAGAAAGGTCACACTGACCCAGAATGTGATGGTCTTCTCAGGCTGAGGCTAAGGCAAATTGCTGGAGTGTAGACAGAGCTCTACTCTGCGTCAAATGACACTATAATGTTCTAGTCTGTGACAGAAATGGGAAATTGTTCCATTCTTCAGCACTAATCCCCCTTACCTTAATCAGCACAGATTTCACCAATCAAATGATAATCAATACCTGAACTGTTTTCTAGCATCACTCCTCGATACAGCATTTTCTAACAAGCTCCTTGCTTTGCTGTTGTCAGACGTTATAGCTGGCTGTGCTCCACCCACATTCACTTTTATTATTTTGGCAGTTGTCTACTCTCTCTCTCCCCCCTCAAAGACGATGTTAACTCAGGGCGGGAAGTGGAGGTGTGGGGGGAGTAGCGGGAGGTGCAGGCGGTGACTCCCAGTCCTCAGTTACTGTGACTCCTGCCAAAAGCTGGGAGTCAAAATTGGTGGGGTTCAGGCTGCTGCCACGGAAACGATCACCGGCAACATAAGTAGGATTGGGGGGGGTGGGTGATTGACAAGTCCGCAATCACGGGAGGTGGGGGGGGGAAGTCCAGGGCAGAGGAGGCCCGAGATATCCTTCTGGGACCAGGGGCACTCCTACTCCTCATGGCCCACAACGAACCTTTAAAACATTTTTTAAAAAGGACTTTCCCGGGCTTAGATCCTCGCTGTTGCCAGCTGTTACTGCCAGGCTAGAGACCGTGTGGACTGTAGTCAGGCCTGTGGTTAAAATGGCATGCCTGCCCGATTATATCATCGTGACGTGACACTGCTATTTAAATTAGGACTCCGCTCCACTGGGATAGGCAGCCATCCTGTGCCCCACCATTTTTACTTACCTACCTTCAGGCCGGGCCGGGGGGGAGGGGGTGTTAAAATCAGCCCCACTGACTCCTGCTAGCATATCATTTCATGGTTTGCAAGGCACCCTTGGAGTGTACCTTCACCAAGTGGCCATTCTTCATGTGAATGTTGGCAACCTATTCAATATTGCAGGGCATTGTGACCAAGTCTAATCTTGCTCTCGCCAAGGTCCACACATTTACTTTTCAGCAGGGATCAGGGACATGATTTTGACCCCGAACAGGGAAGGGGGTGGGGGGGGGGGTCAAATTGCAGACGGGAAACCCGTTAGTACGGCTTTCCCGGAAGTCCTTGTGATTTTGACGTAAGGACGTCTTTTATTTTTTGTTTGTTGGTTGCCGTCTGACTGACCAGCCTGATTGACAGGCTGGTCTCAGTCAGACGGGAGATCAGCCAGGGAGAGGGCGTGTTCAGGTAAGTCTCCAGTTAAGTCTTTGATTGTATAGATGGGGGGGCATGGGTGAGCATGGGGCAATGATGGGCATGAGGGGAGGGATGGGGGGTCAGTCTCAAGGGGGGGCCGGGATCGGGGGTCGTGAAATGGATTTGGCATTCCAGTCCCCTATGTGGGGCACTCGTGACTACCTGCTTTCAACTACTCCATATTTCATCTCCCTCTTTTAAAAGGGTCAGATTTATTTTATTTGATCAGATTTTCCTGGTATTACAGTAATGCAATTTCCTCATTCTGTATTGAGATGCAGTAATTAGTTCTCGCATTTATCAAGCACCACTAATGCTGTTCCCTCATTCTGTACAGCTGCAGTAATGCAGTTCACCCACTCTGTACTGAGCTGCAGTAATGCAATTCATTCACTGTTCTGAGCTGCAGATATGCAGTTCTCTCACTATACTGAGCTGCAATAATGCAGTTCCCTCCCTCTGCATTGAGCTGCAATAATGTAATTAATTCGCTATTCTGAGCTGCAGTTATGCTGTTCTCTCACTATATTGAGCTGCAATAATGCAGTTCCCTCTCTGTACTGAGCTGCAGTAATGCAGTTCATTCATTATGTACTGAGATGCAGTAATGCAATTCATTCACTGTACTGAGCTGCAGAAATGCAGTTCCCTCATTATACTGAGCTGCAATAATGCAGTTCCCTCCCTCTGTACTGAGCTGCAGTAATGCAATCGCCCACTCTGTACTGAGCTGCAGTAATGCAGTTTCCTCACTCAGTACTGAGCTGCAGGAATGCAGTTCCCCCACCACGCACTGAGCTGCAGTAATGCAGTTCCCTCCCTTTGTACTGAGCTGCAGTAATGCAGTTCCCTCACCCTCTGCTGAGCTGCAGTAATGCAGTTCCTCCACTCTGTACTGAGTGCAGTAATGCTGTTCCCCCACCCTGTGCTGAGCTGCAGTAATGCAGTTCCCTCACTCCGTACTGAGCTGCAGTAATGCAGCTGTCCTTGATCTGCCTTAGCCCTACTTAAATCTGACACATGCCAAGACAAGAACTGCACCATATTCAGGGCTCAAGTCAAAATGGGGTCGAACACCACTGTGCTGGTACTGTGTCTCTGTCAGGGATCAAATCGCACTGCGACAGAACTACAAATCCCAGGAATCTTTAATAAATCCTATTTCATCTGTGTTGTAGCTTTCAGGCAACTGTTGTCATGGCAACTATGCAGGCCTAATGAGCAAGCTGTGGGGTGGTGGGGGGGGGGGGGGGAAGAAGGAAACTGCGGCACAGAAATAAATAAATATGGACGGTACTAACAGCTGCAACTCTGATCCAGTTAAAGGAGACAGAGGAGATTGCAGTGTCGGACTAATCGGACTCGATTACAATATTTTACCTGAAGCACTTTTTAAAAAGCTTATTTTTAGATCTGCCGAAAGCCCCTGCTTATTCCTGCTAACCGACCTTCGCTCAAGGAGTGTGTGTGTGCGAATCTGAAGCTTGTATTGGTTTGCCGTCACCATGGCAGCGCATGTTTAAGTAATGGTTCAGCATCTCCAAACTGCCCACAGACATCTTCCTCAACATAGGTTATAAATCAACCGTACAATGTAATTCATTAGCATCGAAACCTGGGGCAAACATGCATTAAATCAATTTTCATTGAACCTGCATGCAGACTGGGGGAAAGAGAGGAAATTTGTACTGGGTAGCATAAAAGCAGAATGACATTTGAAATAGATTCACAAACTGGGGCTCAGGAAAAATTTAAAAGGACGTAAAGATTTTTAGGCACAAGCCCTACCTTTTTTGATACATCAAAACAGACAGGGGGCACTGTAGGGAAAGCCAATGTAAAGACTGGGACAGGGGCACTACAATGAGACAGATGTACTGAAACGAGGTACGGAGACTGATGAACTAAGATGCAAAGACAGATGGACTGAGCCAGGCCTGTACAGACAGAGGGACAGGCAGACAGCTAAAGATACAGAACTCTCTAAGGGCTAAAGAGACACCCTATGGAGACATCAACAGTACTGACAGCATGTTTTATAGAAAAACTGTGGAATTCTACATATAGATGGTGACATGAAGCCTAGACTCCCTATTAATAACCCAATTCAATCCTAAAACAGACATCAAAATGGTACTGGCAGCTGGACGTCTAGAGCCAGACAGGATGGCAAGTGAGAAAAATCAGATTTAAATGGTGCAGAATATTTACAGCAGAGGCCAGACTCCAACACAGTCAGACACTCACGCACAGAATTCCCCTGCTGGACATTCTGGTAAGGAAATGGATCAAATATGAATTTCAAAGATGGTCAGGGACCTGAATGATTCAGGCTGTGGTTGGGGGGCGGGGGGAAGGGGTGCGGGGGAGGCAGTGAGTGAAGTCAAAGCCCGTGAGGTGAGGACAATAATGCGAGTATTTGTCACTGTCACATCATACCTCTCAACCTGCAATGTGACGAGCGAGTGGAATTCAGGATGGCCTTTGGGGCAGCTGTGCAGTTCTCTGGAGAATCAGCTGAATTTGCAGCGAGGGGAGATTGGGTTCCACCACTGCTTTGATCAGTGTTTAGTGTCTGGACACACTGACTGAAATGGGACAGCTGAGACAAGTTAGGAAATGTTGCAGCTGAGAAAATGTGCCAATGGTGTTAAAGCCGTAATTAATTAGGATTTGCTGTTGTTTTTTTTTTGAATACCCTTTGTTTAAATAGTTAGCGCCAATGACATTGAGGATGCTAACTTGGGGGAGTAGATGAAACCCACAGCGCAAGGGAGTTGAAGGAAGTTCATCGATATAGTCATTGTACAAGAAGCTAGCGGGGAGGAGTTACTGAGCCTGACAGCATGAATTAACAGCAGTAGAAATTGAGTCATTAACGAAAGATGGTTCAGCGATCCCATCATCTGAATTTCGTGTTTGTGTGAGTTCAGGTCACTGGCACCTTCAGAATTAGGCTTTCCTGTTTTCTTCCCTACCCCCGCCTCCTTTCCCAAAGTTGCTGATTCTTGCTACGGTATTGCTCAAAGGGAAGTGGCAGCTGTCCAATATCTCATCCCGCTAGCCATTTTTCGAGTGTTACTTTTCAAGGGATTACTGGCATTGTCCACGCACATAGGGGTTTCTCACATGAGGCACTCTCCCAGTACAGAAGGACTGTTAGCCACAATTCCACCATTACTATAAATGCAACCCTTTCCTGTTATCTGTGTATGTGAGAGATACTAGATCCCAAGATTGGTTCAAATGAGTTCAGATGAAAAAGGCTTTTGGGCCTATTTAATCTCATCCTTGAAGGATACCAACCCTATTGAATTCTCATTACAACACCTACTTGTTTCTTAAATGAGTCCAGTATCCTGGCCTCAAGTATCTTCTGTGCCAACCTGTTACAGGGTTTTGATAGGTGTTACAGTGGGGTATTATGGTCTGTTTGTGTAAAGGTATTCAGCTTGTGCCTGTGAGGTTATTTGACTTGTGCTCAGCAACCAGATTGAACCAGCCTCAGTGATGATTTCAGCTTCTCCATTATAAAATTTACAAGTCGGGAAATTCTTGTGTATTGTCACACATTATACCCTTAAACAATGAGCCCAAATCCTGATTATCTGTGATTCGGCCTCTGGCTACGAAACGCACTAAGAATTAATTGTGTTCTGTCATCTGCATGAATGAAGCATAAAGGCTTTATGTAAAAATTAACAAAATAAAAGCAGATAGATGAGATATACCATCATGGCACAACACAAACTTCAAAAACAATTAGCAAATTGCTAAGTTTCACTTGAATAACAGATACCATTTTAAAAGATTACAGATCTGCAAAAAAATCCACCCTGCATGGAGTTTAACCCTTAGATCGCCATAAGTTCTTGGAGAGATGGGAATGCTGACTGCAGTTAAACACAAACATGAAACGATCACAGCTCAATTAATAGTCTAATGGATAAATGTGTGGTGCGGTACCAAGCCATGGATCCAAGGATGTCTCACCTACAGTTATCAATTTGTGTTGATCTTAGCCGGGGTCAGGTGCTATATTTGGCTTCAATAGCAATGAGTTAGAAAAAAAAATAAGCTAGGTATCCCACTCCCGATAGCTACCAGTGACTCCTCCTGGAGGACTGAATGTATGTGAATGTTGGGTGAGGACAGGGTCAAGACTGTTGATACATATTGCCTTCGCAACTTCGGTGAGGTATTGGAGAGGGCTGCCATCTGTGGAACCATATTTCAGTACCTTCAGGGTAAGTAATCTTGAAAGGATTGGGAGCACCATGGCCGCTTCTGACCCTATCCTCACCTGATGAGCACATCGTCAGCAGGGGTCATGAGAAAGCAATCACGTGTGCCGATCCCTGACTGATTCCTTCTGCAGCCTGGGGGAGCTGTGGCCAATTGTACTGCCATAGCAGAGATCGCCTATCTCAGGCTGGGACCTTCCTGGTTACTAAGGCTCAGGATCACCAAAGACACATGGAGTTGTTTTAACCTTGCCCGCCGACGGGTAACTGACCGGATTGGATCTGCTGCCCGTTTTACAGCCCACCCATTTTTACTCTCCAATGAAGCACAAAATCTAGGCTGGCACTCCCAATGCAGTACTGAGGGAACGCTGCACTGTCGGAGGTGCCGTCTTTCGGATAAGACATTAAACCGAGGCCCCGCATGCCTTCTCAGGTGGATGTAAAAGATCCCATGACACAATTCGAAGAAGAGCAGGGGAGTTCTCCCCAGTGTCCTGGGCCAATATTTATCCCTCAACCAACACCACTTAAAAAAAAAACAGATTATCTGGTCATTATCTTATTGCTGTTTGTGGGATCTTGCTGTGCACAAATTGGCTGCCTCATTTCCCTGCATTACGACAGTGACTACATTTCAAAAGTACTTAGAAACATAGAAAATAGGAGCAGGAGTAGGCCATTCGGCCCTTTGAGCCTGCTTCGCCATTCAATAAGATCATGGCTGATACTCTATCTCAATACAATATTCCCGCTCTCTCCCCTTACTTCATTGGCTGTGAAGCGTTTTGGGATGTCCTGAGGTCGTGAAAGGTGCTATATAAATGCAAATTCTTTCTCTCTTTCTTTCAATGGCAAGTAAAATTGAGAAGGTGTAAAAAGCGCGGCCGACCTGATCCAGTCAGTTTCCCACTGGATGGGTTAGGCTAAAGTTACCCCCAAAGGATTTACCCGCTGGGAAGCATGATTTCATCATTTCTTGGCAAAAAAATTGAAATTGAAATAAAATTAATATGAGGAACAATGTACTAAGTACACAGTATGGAACATTAAGTTTGATGATATACTGTTTTACGCCCACTGTTCCCAAAAAAAAATAGTTAGCTGTACAGCATGCAACATTGAGTCACAGGGAGAAAAACCTCTTCACTCGGCCTACATTCATTACCTTGTACAGTTAACCCTTACTCACTGCGATTGCATAAATAAATGTTGCATAAACGTGTCACATGCTCACCCTGCTTATAGTAGCCACAAGGACAGAAATCTCTTCATGATGTGTTTATTTTATTATGAATCAACACTTCTTTTGGGATAATTATTCTCCATATCAGTAAAAAAAAGATTCAGGCTGAACTGCCAAAGGAACCCAGGAACTGCTTCTTACTAATTATAGTGGCTAGCAATTGACTTTTACCTGTTGTTCTCCTCTCACTCTCTTCATTTTTTATAACCTGAAACGTTAACCTGTCTTTTCTCTTTACTGATGTTGAATGACCTGCTGTGGCATTTCCAGCATTTTCTGTTTTTATTTCAGATTTCCATCATTTGCCAAATTTTCTTTTCATTTCTAGGGGCAGGAACTGTGAGGCTCAGCTACCTGTGCAGAACCTCGCAAGATGTGTGCGCAGGTCAAGATAAGGTTGTCGCACTGTAGCCCCAAACTGGGTCCAAACCAGCAGAAGAGTCATGGATTTTGCCCACTCGTTTTTCTACTGCTTTAGTTCCAAATAGTTGCATGGTTGCTCGCCACCACAACGAGTGGGCAGAATCCATAAGACTCTGCTGCTGGTGTGGACCCAGTTTGGGGCTACAGTGCGACAACCCTATCTTGACCTGTGCACACGTCTTGCGAGGTTCTGCACAGGTAACTGAGCCTCACCCTTCCTGCCCTTAGAACGGTCCAGTTTTTGAGATGTTTGTTTGGAGATTTTGAGCATGTAAACCAGACGCCAAAGTACTTTTCAAACAGAATTTTATATTTTACACTTTCTTCTGTGGAACCATTAATTATTAAGGGTTTCACTGAACTTCCATCGTCAGCAAAGAAGCATTGGAATTGAAGGCACTATTGCTTGGATCACATCAGAATCACTGTGGGATATGGAATCAAACCAGAATCACATGGGGCATGATGATTCTTGTGCTACAGAGGCTGGGTGTTGCCTGTGGAAAGCAGCAGCCCCAGAGTTGAATAACGGAGATGTGGGGATTGATGAATGTTCTGGAATTTTGCTTGATTAGCTTTGGGAACCAAGAAGTACTTATTGGGGGGTGGGGGGGGGAATGGACCCTGTGAAAGGGGAGACAGACTGTGCAAGCAGCTGGCACGAGGGCCTTTTCTCATTCCACCCATTTTTTGTTGCTGACCTGCGTAAACTTTGGGTGATACAACACAATCATATATGTCCAAAATATGTTGCAATCCTGTTGCATCTATAGCATTAGAAATTAAAATGTTCTGGGAAATGCCAATTTGCATTTATATGGTGCCTTTAACGTAGAAAAACGTCTCAAGGCGTTTCACAGTGGTGTAAGAAAAACGAATGCGGAGCCAAAGAAGGAGAGATTAGAGGGTTGACTAAAAGCTTAGTAAAAGAGGAGTGCTTTCAGGAGGGTCTTAGAGGAGGAGACAGGGGTGGTAAGATGGAGAGGTTTAAAGAGGGAATTCCAGAGAGTGGGACTCAGATGGCTGAAGGCCGTAGTGGTCAATGGTGGGGGAAAGGGGCAGGGGATGCATAAAAGACCAGAATCAGAGTAATGAAGGATTGTAGGTCTGGAGGAGGTTACAGAGATAGGGAGGAGCATAGACATAGAGGGATTTAAAAATAGCGATTATTGTCTTCTAAAATATTGACTAAATATTGTTTAATCATGATGTTCCAGCCATCATGATGTGGGGCAGGCTTGATGGACCAGCTGGTATTTTCCTGCCCGTCAATTTCGAATGTTCGTATGTATGTCGCATGATGAGAATTTGCGATTTAAATTTGATTTTGAGACGTTGGGGGACCGGGAACCAATGTAGATCAGTTAAGGACGGATATTTTGATGGGTGTGTAGGATAGGGTACGGGGCAGCAGTATTGGAGTAATTAAGTTTGGAGGTGGTAAAGACATGAATGAGGGTTTCAAATGGACTGAAGAAGGACTGGAGGAGGGCGATGTTACTGAGGTGGAAGTAGGCTGTCTTTGTGATGGAGAGGATGAGGTCAGACTCAGCTTGGGGGTGAGCAGGAAACCAAGGTTGCAACAAAATATAAATAACCCAATGTCTGAGGAGACAACACTTTCTTGATTTTTTTCCCTCCGAAGTAGTATTAATCAGAAAAATTAAATAAAAGGCTTTGAATTTTTTCCGTATAGACAAATACTCCCACACATTTGAACCAGATATTGGATTAATAGCAACTGCCAGCTCCGTACTCATCATGGCAGCAAGCAGCATCTGTAAAGTACTGCACACTAGCTACTTTCTATTTATTTCTTTATCCTTGTGCCAATTATAAATTGTATTATGAATTGTGATGGCAGAGTCCACTGGGAGCAACGATAACTGGATTGAGACTGGCCAAATTAATTTTGCTTAGAATGCTTCAGACCTAAACAGACAAAAACACTTTACCCAGCTGGGCAGACCAGGGCCGGGGCCTATGAGCAGAATTGCAAAATTCAGCAGCAGTTTTTTCAGGCATTGAATGAAAGTCTCAATCAAATTACCCGGCAGAAATTCCCACTTGTCAAGTAGGGTGCCACCTGCATTTTGGAAACAAATCATGAAATTTGAGCCGTTTTGTTTCTAAAGAGATATATAAAAAAAGTATTGTTCTTCCAAATGCAGATGACTGTGTTTACTTTGTAATGGGTTGCCGACTTCTGATCTTGGGAAGCTAGTTTAATTAAATGGTTTAACATGCTAATGCCAGTTGGTCTTATTGGAGATGGGGCTTTGTAAATTGAGAATCAGTAATTGTTTACACAGAATCAAGAACGTAAAACGTCCCAAGGCGCTTCACAGGACCGATTATCAAACAAAATGTGACACCGAGCCACATAAAGAGATATTAGGACAGCTGACCTAAAGTTTGGTCAAACAGGTAGGTTTTAAGGAGCGTCTTAAAAGAGGAGAGAGAGGTAGAGAGGCGGAGAGGTTTAGGGAGGGAATTCCGGAGCTTAGGACCTAGGCAGCTGAAGGCACGGCCGCCAATGGTGGAGCAATTAAAATCGGGCATGCGCAAGAGGCCAGAATTGGAGGAGCGCAGAGAACTCAGAAGGTTTTAAGGCTGGAGGAGGTTACAGAGATAGGAAGGGACGGGGCTATGGAGGAATTTGAAAACAAGGACGAGAATTTTAAAATCGAGGCATTGCCGGACTGGGAGCCAATGTAGGTCAGCGAGCACAGGGGGTGATGGGTGAACGGGACTTGGTGCGAGTTAGGATACGGGGCAGCAAAATTTTGGATGAGTTCAAGTTTACGGACGGCGCAAGGTGAGAGGCCAGCCAGGAAAGCATTAGAATAGTTGAGAATCATGGAATGTTATAGCACAGAAACAGTCCATTCGGCCCATCGAATCTGCGCCGATGGCTTTCTCCACATGAGCCATCTAAGCCAATCCCACTCCCATATGCTCCCCATATTCTTGAATATTCTCCTTTTTCAAGCAATTGGCTAATTCCCCTTTTAAAAGAACGTATGGGCTCTTTTTCATTAACAGTTTGAGTTGGATGATTCAACAAGTAGCACTTAGGTGGCATTAAACCAATAAGAAAGGGGTTGCCTTGTCAGACAACAAGCTTTCTCATGTATCCTGTTCCGAAGTGTCAGCAGAGCCACCTCAGAAACTGGGGAACTGTCCAAACTGGAATGGATTTGGGATTTGTAGAATTAAGAGTTTGTTAGAGTGAAAAGAGATGTTTGGCACAAAAGAGGAAATCAATCATTTGAAGGCATTTATATTTAGTGTATATCCTAAAAGATCCTGTCATGCCCGTAAAATGTTATTCATGTTTCATGAAGTTGGTGTCACAACAGATTTTGATGACTGGAACTTCGAGAATCCAGGCACAAGAGAATGTTTACAGTATAAAAATTTCAAACCCGCAAACAACAGGAGAAGGTATAAATGTTCTAAAGCCATAATTGACAAAGTATTGCTCATAATCCCTGCAACCATCGCTTTAAAAGCCTGTAGACTGTAGGAGGAAGGGAAGATGTAAGGAGTTAAGAATTCTACTGCTTGAAGCCTGGGGAAGAATGATTTCATAAGGTATCAACAGCTTATATTTTCAACACAAGTGGGATAGCATTTATAGACCACATGCGGCACTGACCACAACACACGAGACATCATATGCGGTACCGAAGTCCTGCCTCGTGAAATTTCACAGCGCATCATCTGTTGTGCATCAATCAACCCCATCAGAGAGGGAACACATGTCATCCCCTTTATCTGGGCTGAATTCAAACATAAATGCTATGTAGAGATAACATACACAGTATTTTTCCCCCCACAAAATAGTGATACATGGAAAAGACTCCCAGCAAAAGCAGATGATGCTATGTCATGCTCCTTCGAAATGCGGTTAGATGAATATCTAGCTGGGAATCAGATTGAAGGTTATGAGGATAGATATGGATTGAGATGGTCAAATGCATCAACAAGACACCTGGTCTGCTGAGCTGCTATACTCAGGGTGGAGGGAGGGCAGAGCTTGTGAATTGAATATTGGAGATGTGAGAATGGATCGATATTCTAGAGATTTGCTTAATTACTTTTGGGGATCAGGGAATACCTATATAGAGCTTTCTCTCATGAGGTTAAATAAATGGGGTACAGCCCGTGATATAGTAAATCGGATGTCCAAAGTTTTTGTATTTATTGGCCACTTAGGTGCATACCACACAATCAAAGAATGGTTACAGTACAGAAGGAGGCCATTCAGCCCGTCGAGCCCGTACCGGCTCTTTGCAAGAGCAATCCAGTTAGTCCCACTCCCCCACTCTTTCCCTGTAGCCCTGCAAATTTTTTCCCTTCAAGTATTTATCCAATTCCTTTTTGAAAACCACGATTGAATCTGCTTTCACCACCCTGTCAGGCAGCGCATTCCAGATCATAACTACTCGCTGCGTAAAAAAGATTTTCCTCATGTCACCTTTGGTTCTTTTGCCAATCACCTTAAATCTGTGTAATCTGGTTCTCGACCCTCCCGCCAATGGGAAGAGTTTCTCTTTATTTACTTTATCTAAAACCTTCATGATTTTGAACACTTCTATCAAATCTCCTCTTCACCTTCTCTGCTCTAAGGAGAACAACCCCAGCTTCTCCAGTCTATCCATGTGACTGAAGTCCCTCATCCCTGGAACCATTCTAGTAAATCTCTTCTGCATCCTCTCTAAGGCCTTCACATCCTTCCTAAAGTGTGGTGCCAGAATTGGACACAACACTCCAATGTGGCCGAACCAGTGTTTTATAAAGGTTCAACATAACTTCCTTGCTTTTGTACTTTATGCCTCTATTTATAAAGCCCAGGATCCCATTTGCCTTTTTAACCGCTTTCTCAACCTGACCTGCCACCTTCAAAGATTTGTGCACATATAACCCCAGGTCTCTCTGTTTCTGCACCCCCTTTAGAATTGTACCATTTAGTTTATATTGCCTTGCCTCATTCTTCCTGCCAAAATGTATCACTTCCCACTTCTCTGCGTTAAATTTCATCTGCCATGTTGCTGCCCATTCCATCAGCCTGTCTATATCCTCTTGAAGTCTATTGTTCAAGAAGGCGGCTCACCACCACCTTCTCAAGGGCAATTAGGGTTGGGCAATAAATGCTGGCCTTGCCAGCGAGGCCCACATCCCATGAACGAATAAAAAAAAAATTACTATCCTCCTCACTGTTTACTACACTTCCAAGTTTTGGCTCATCTGCAAATTTTGAAATTGTGCTCTGTATACTGAAGTCCAAGTCATCAATATAAATCAAAATAAGCAGCGGTCCTAGTACCGACCCCTGGGAGCACCACTCTATACCTTCCTCGAGTCCGAAAAACAACCGTTCACTACTCTCTGTTTCCTGTCATTTAGCCAATTTTGTTTCCATGTTGCCACTGCCCCTTTTATTCCATGGGCTTCAATTTTGCTGACCAGCCTATTATGTGGCACTTTATCAAACGCCTTTTGAAAGTCCATATACACATCAACCACATTGCCCTCATCCACCCTCTCTTTTACCTCATCAAAAAACTCAATCAAGTTAGTTAAACACAATTTGCCTTCAACAAATCCATGCTGACTTTCCTTTATTAATCCACACTTGTCCAAGTGACTATTAATTTTGTCCTGGATTGAGCCTCAGACATTGCACATAAAGTTTAAATCAATTCCCATATATCTCAAGTTTCTAATACTAATTGACCTTGGTGTTCTGATTTAGGATTGATCCACCAGTGAGGCTACAGCATTAAAAACAGCCCTTCGCACACCTCCAGACCCATAAAATTCAAAGAGGACAAGCCAATGTGTAAGAGATCTAAATACAAATAGAACTGAGTTGTCAAGTTGCCAAGGCTTGGGGGGCTGTAGTTTGAACACTGGCACAGTAGCTTATACAAGGTGTGTACAATAACTGTACTTAATGGGCTAAATACCTTTTTGTAACGTGATATACCCAATTATGCTGCTGGTCTCCCTCCCCATGACTTTTATGCAACATACAGTAATATATCCGACATGCCACCCATTCTTCACCCTCCGCTTCTTGTAAACGTTTAAAATCTTTGCAAGTTACTGAGGCTCCCTGGTATCAGCTGCCTGTGGTTAGAAGACTCTGTTGGGGATCAGTCGCTGCTTTGAAGCAGTGATGATCAGTGAACAATTTTACCTCTGCACAGCCACAAAACCTCGCAATTTGCATATAGCATATGATAATTTATTCAATGGCTATGAGTGATCATTTCATTATCTGCCAAGCAGCAGGATAATTTAATGCAGTGAAATTCAAACAATAATATACTGCACCAAAGTGAAGAGGAGTAGCCCATATCCGTGAATGAGTTAGAGATGAATACTTGGGTTTGAATTTGTCAGAAATGGATAATGGGTGATCTAATTGAGATGTTTAAGATGATTAAAGGAGTTGACAGGATATCATATTATCATAGCTCGTAGAGCGCAGGAGGAAGCCATTCAGCCCATCGTGTCTGTGCCAGCTCTTTGAAAGTACTATCCAATTAATCCCACTCCCCTGCTCTTTCCCCATAGCCCTGTAAATTTTTTCCCTTCACGTATTTATCCAATTTCCTTTTGAAAGTTATTATTGAATCTGCTTCCACCGCCCTTTCAGGCAGCGCATTCCAGATCATCACAACTCGCTGCGTAAAAAAAATTCTCCTCATGTCCCCTCTGATTACCAACCCTTCTGCCACTGGGAACAGTTTCTCCTTATTTACTCTATCAAAACCATTCATGATTTTGAACACCTCTATCAAATCTTCCCTTACCCTTCTCTGTTCTAAGGAGAACAATCCCAGCTTCTCCAGTCTCTCCACATAACTGAAGTCCCTCATCCCTGGCACCATTCTAGTAAATCTCTTCTCCACCCTCTCCAAGGCCTTGACATCCTTTCTAAAGTGTGGTGCCCAGAATTGAACACAATACTCCAGCTGAGGCCTAACCAGTGTTTTATAAAGGTTTAGCATAACTTCCTTGCTTTTGTACTCTATGCCTCTATCAATAAAGCCCAGGATCCCAGATGCTTTTCGACAGCCTTCTCAACTTGTCCTGTCACCTTCAAAGATTTATGGATGTGCACCCACAGGTCTCTCCGTTCCTGCACCCCCTTTAAAATTGGACCATTTAGTTCATATTGCCTCTCCTCATTCTTTCTGCCAAAATCCATCACCACACTTCTCTGTTAAATTTCATCTGCCAAGTGTCTGCCCATTTTACCAGTCTGTCTATGTCCTCCTGAAGTCTGTTACTATCCTCCACATTGTTTACTACACTTCCCAGTTTCGTGTCATCTTCAAACTTCAAAATTATACCCTCTATACCCAAGTCCAGGTCATTAATATATATCAAAAAGAGCAGTGGTCCTAATACTGACCCCTGGGAACACTACTGTATACTTCCCTCCAGTCTGAAAAAGAACTGTTCACCACAACTCTCTGCTTTCTGTCCCTTACCCAATTTTGTATGCACGCTGCCACTGTCCCTTTAATCCCATGGGTTTTAATTTTGCTATGTGGTACTTTATCAAATGCCTTTTGAAAGTCCATATACACAACATCAACCACACTTCCCTCACCATTACTTCATCAAAGAACTCAATCAAGTTGGTCAAACACAATTTTCCTTTAACAAATCCATGCTGACTTTCATTTATTAGGCCATATTTTTCCAAGTACCAATTAATTTTGTACCGGATTATTGTCTCTAAACGTTTCCCCACCACGGACATTAGAGAGAAACTATTTCCTCTGGTAGGGAAATCCGGAACAAGGGGGCATAAACTTAAAATTAGAGCTAGGCCATTCAGGGGTGATGTAAGGAAGCACTTCTTCACACAAAGGGGAGTGGAAATCTGGAACTCTCCCCCCCCTAAAAAGCTGTTGAGGCTGGAGTTCAATTGAAAATTTCAAAACTGAGATTGACAGATTTATGTTAGGCAAGGGTATTAAGGCTTATGGAACAAACGCTGGTAGATAGAGTTAAGATACAGATTAGCCATGATCTAACTGAATGGCGGAACAGGCTTGAGTGGCTGAATGGCCTACTCTATGTACCCTTTAGTGAATTAGGGAGAATAATGGATACTTGGGAGTGAATTATACAGTCAGTAATGGGCACCTGTGAGTGTAATAAAACAATGATTTTAACTCAGGGCAGGAGTCAGGAGGGCAGGGGCCATGGAGGGCAGTGAACCATCCTGACCATGGCAGTGTGAGGCTGGGAGATTGTAACTCCCGCGCCTCATCTGCATACCCCCAGTCAGTTTCCCAGGTTGTCACGAGTGAGGCCCATAGCCGATTTTAACTTCCCGCCGTTTTAAAATCACCTTTGAGAACAATAGATCGTTGGGGGTGAGTTGTACAGTCAGTAATAGACACCATTTAGTGAGTTAAAGAAAGCAATTTTAACCCTAACTGTCCGTCAGAAACCAGGTGAATGGGCAGTTAAGATCACCCGGGTTACTTACCCACCCTGCAGCCCCCTGGAAGCTGCCCAGCTGAGATTTCTACCTGCTCAACTGAGCAGGCTGCAAGGACACTCGCCCAAAGTCGGTGGGATCCTTTTTAACATATGCATGTCTGGTTTCAGGGACAACATCGGGATCCAGCTACAATTTTAACTTGCCAGCCTGAGCAGATCGAGGTCAGAGAAAGTAAGCTTTTTAACTTTTGTAACTTTCCTTGCGGGGTGAGGAGAAGCCAGAACGCTCCTCCAGGCCCCACAACGACAGCTTAGGTCTTCCCTGCCGTGGGCCTGTCCCTCTTGTCACGATCGTAAGACTTCCGCAGGACGCACCCGGGGGTAAATTTTATCCATGAGGCGGGATCTCAGCGGGCGGGGTGGGGGTCAATAAGTGGGTGGGAAACCGGGAAAACATTTTTTGTGTGTGTTCTCGAGTGATCGCAACTCAATTGAAGGCATTTAATTCTACTTCCGGGTTTCGTACTTCGCAGCGGGCGTACTGCACAGCCGCAATTTAAAGCCCACTATTTAAAAGGCCAATGCAACAATGGATTTTGAAGGAGAAAGGAGGACAAAGCAGAATGGAAGGATGTTGAGGAAAGGCAGCACCCAGGTTCTCGGACGGCTCCCTTGAGATACTATTGGCTGCTGTGAGAAGCAGGACGGAGTTGTTATACCCAGGTGACAGGAGGAAGAAACCTGCTTCTGCCACCAAGAAGGCGTGGCTGGAGGTGGCAGAACAGGTCAGCAGCAGGAGCATGGTGCCCAGGTCTTGGGTGCAGTGCAGGAAGCGATTTAATGACCTAACCAGGTCAGGAAAAGTGAGTAATTACTGATTGACCTAAATCCTGTGGTACACATCACCCCGCCTCACTCTGTCTTGCCAAGCCTACTCCATATCATCACTCCTCACACCCACTTAAGTCTCCTTCACTTACCTTCGTTTCCTGTGTACTTCCTCACCTCCCCACTTGTGAACCCACCACTCCCACTCACCCCAATCCTGATGCAATGTCATGAAGATGTCTGATATTCACCCTCTGATGCTTCACTTTCATGGGCAGCCTCACCCAGAGCCATGCAACCATCAGGTACCCCCGTCGTCCTCACTCACTCACACATCTCTTCTTTCTCCCCTTAGGAGACGAGAGCACAAAATGCATAGGAGAGGAGTAGGACTGGAGGGGGGCCACCACAAATAGTGGCCTTGACAGAGGCGGAAGAGGAGGTCTTGGAACTAAGCCGGACGCAGGAATGCCTGGCTGACGGGGATGCCAAGACTGGGCACTCCACAAACGTCTGGTAACAGAACTTTAACATCCCTCACACACAACATGAATTGATGTTATCAATTAGTGACCGCTTGCACACCTCAGGATGCTCTTCACAACATCACTTCTGTGATGATTCTTAATATTGCTGTATGTTTTCCTCCAGGGCCTTCAAGGAGTGCTAAACATGCCGACAATGTGGACGAAGGCAATTCCTCAGAGGAGCTCCCTGCCTCTGAGGCGCACCGTCACATTATAGCGAGCCATGCACCAGCACAGATACAAACACCTCGGTGGGTCCTATTAGAGTTAGTTGGGTTATCACTTGGTGAGTCACCACACACAGATGAGCACGAGCAGACACTGGTGGCAGGGGCAGCTGTGGAGAGTCCGCATCAGTGGGCGCACTCCTCTCCAGGCTCTGCTTAGCTGGACACAGATGCTGAACCCTGGGGGCCATCTTTGAAAAGGAGAATGATTGAGGTAAAGATGCACCTTTGCAACGTTTTGGAAGACGTGCCACGCTCAGTCTCCACCTTAGCGGAGAGGATAGAGCAGTCCACCTCCAACATTAGTGCACTGGTAGCGCAGGTAAGTGCAGGAATGTCTGCAATGGAGAGAATGGCAGCCTCCATGGCTTTTCAAGCACAGCTCACAAATGAGTCCATTCAGGCCCTGACAACGGCCATGTGGACTCAAGGTGAACAACATTCTGCTGCCTTAATCAAGTAGACAGATACATTAGCAGTGGCCTTACAAGGCATCACACATGTCCTCCAAGCTGTTGTTCAGCAGAGTGGTGGGAGTGATGTGGCCCTGGCCCAGGAGAGGGATGATGGTAAAAAGGGACATGGGAGTGGGGACTCCACTCAAAACGCTCCCACGTCTCACCCGTTGCCCCCTCTCAACCGGTACCCACAGTGCCGCCTCCTCGCCAGATGGCCGAGTCCGCCCCTGCACAGGTGGCTCCAAAACCCAACGGGCGTAGGCCCAGAGCACCTCAGCAGTCAGGGCAGGGACCGCTACCTCTGCTGAAACCACAAGGGATGCATCCCGTAGAAGTAGTCGGAAGAGGAAGGCGAAGATTTTGTGATCACCAAGGGTATGCACAAGAATGTCTGACGCAATGTCATGTTTTTCATTTATGATTGTTTTTTCTTACCTGAACATTAAATGTTATAATTTTCACCACCACTGCCATGCCTTGACCATTCTTGAGTCCCTTTCGTGAAAGCACCCTTGCATGTCCCTCATTATGAACGGCGAGACTTGATGCCACCCATTGGGCACGTTTACAATGGGTGTATGTGTGGTTGTAGCACTGTTTTGTGCAAACGGAGCTGGGGAGGGGGGCAGTGGTGCTGGTGGTAGTGGTGCTCTTTCCAGGTGGTCTGAGTACGTGACTATCTTCACTTTGCAGATATCCTTATGAGAATCTATCAAATATGAGAGACTCCCTGGCATCATGAGCAGCCAGGTGTGCTGCTGCTCTGCCAATGGGCTGCCCATCGTCGTCCTTCTCCTCTTCCTCCTCCTCCTCCTCGTCTTCTTCAATGTTGATGGCAGGTGCAGATGCTTCATGAGTGCATGGGACCTCCTCCGCCTGTAACCCTCTCGGTTGAGCGATGTTGTACAGGACACAACACACGACTATTATCCTACACACCTTCGCCGGTGAGTACTGAAGAGCTCCCCCAGATCGATCCAGGCACCTGAAAGCGCATCGTGAGCATTCCTATGGCTTGTTCGATGACAGACCTGGTGGTGACATGGCTGCAACTCCCGGAAGTGCCTTGCCCGCCATGGATGGTGATGTGCCTCCTCCTCAGATGTACTGCTGAATAAATCTATTGTGCCCCCCATCCTGATGGTGTCAGTTTGAGGGGGTCCGAAATGTAGATAAATATGTGTGAACACAAGATTTCTGATTGTGAACAACAAAATCTCAGTCTAAACACAAAGAACTCAGCCGAAGGTCTGTCTGACTGAGAGAAATGATTGCCCTGCTGCAAAAACTCACCTTGTCGTTCACATGTGTCAACCAGTGGATTAAAGGTCCAAATGGGTGCCGACTTCAACTTGCCTCCGTTTCCATGGTGTCTTTCAGAGGCCACGGGGGACACGTTAAGGGAAAGTTAAAATCGTTTGGCTAAATGCACAAAAATTGAATCCCCTTCACTGCTCCAACGGCGTTAATCGGACGTTTAAATCTCGGCTTCCGGGTTTCAGATGCATGCCACAGCCAGATGCGTCTGGATCAAACCCGGAAGTCGGCGGGTTGGAGCCGGGATTCAGTCCCGCCCCCAAAACCAACAATTTTCACTGCCCACCCGCCCCCAACCCACCCGTTCTTGGGGGTTAAAATTTCCCCCCTGGTCTCAGAAAGCGGTCTCTGGGCCACGAGATTTCCCGCCGTTTCTCGCCTGGAATAAATGGGAAGTCGACCGGCAGGATTTAAATGAAGCCCGGAGGTTAAAATACCCCAGGCCTTGTTTCTGGAGAAGCGGGTGAGTTTTTAAACTCAGCTCAGCTGCCGAAAATTGTCCTGGAGTTAAAATTGGGACCAGAGATAATAATGGGCACTCGGGACTGAGTTATACAATGAGTAATAGGCACCTGTGAGTGATTCAGAGAGCATAGATTCTTGGGAGCGACTTACACAGTTAGTAATGAATTATAGAGAGAATACAGGATCTTTGTGGGTGAATTATATAGGAGCAAAGAATATCTGTGAGTGAGTTATGTAGACAATAATGGATCCTTGGGAGTGAGTTATACAGTGAGTAATGAAGAAAAGATGCAAATGACAAAAGATTAAATGAAAGTTTTACATATTTTACAATAAAAGGTACATCTTAAACAGCTGCCATCCCCAGATTGTACCGAGAGATTTATTTCTGTAACTCTGGTATTTATTTATCTACCCACAGCTGGTAAAGGGGAGATTTTGCTCTATGGACATGTGACAGGAGGGGTGTTGTGCCTGTGAGGAAGAAGCCTCGCCCAGGACCCCAGGAACGAGGTCCACACTGGCTGGGCCATGCGCCAAAAAAATGCTTGAAGAGATGAGAGTGCAGCAGCAGGCCTGCAGCTCCTGGCTGTCGGCATTGGAGCCTTCTGATTACTGTTGGAAAGCAGTAGCCAGAAGGCCTGAAGCCGTTCACACAACCTGTGGAGAGGAGGGGGTGATTAAGAAACTTGAAACTTGCCTGAAATATCTTCAGTCTGCAGCTATCCAGAGGGAAGCTTTTGGTCTTTTTAGGTGCCCTCTGCCTGGTGCGGCTAACAGGTGAATCGAGGGGATGAATCAGACAGGAGGTCGGGAATAACCTCCTGCCACCTCATTACAATACAAAAGCAGACACCTTCACTATTTGATATATATTAATAACCTGGAATTGGGTGTACAGGGCATAATTTCAAAGTTTGCAGATGACACAAAACTTGGAAATGTAGTAAACAGTGAGGAGGATAGTAACAGACTTCAGGAGGACATAGACAGACTGGTGAGATGGGCAGACACATGGCAGATGAAATTTAACAGAGAAGTGTGGTGATGGATTTTGGCAGAAAGAATGAGGAGAGGCAATATAAACTAAATGGTACAATTTTAAAGAGGGTGCAGGAACAGAGAGACCTCAGGGTGCATATACACAAATCTTTGAAGGCGGCAGGACAAGTTGTTAAAGCTGTTAAAAAAGCATATGGGATCTTTGGCTTTATAAATAGAGGCATAGAGTACAAACTCAAGGAAGTTATGCTTCACCTTTATAAAACACTGGTTAGGCCTCAGCTGACGTATTTTGTTCAATTCTGGACACCACACTTTAGGAAGGATGTCAAAGCCTTGGAGAGGGTGCAGAAAAGATTTACTAGAATCGTACCAGGGATGAGGGACTTCAGTTATGTGGAGAGACTGGAGAAGCTGGGATTGTTCTCCTTAGAGCAGAGAAGGTTAAGGGGAGATTTAATGAGGTGTCTGAAATTATGAAGGGTTTTGATAGGGAGAAACTGTTTTCACTGACAGGAGGGTCGGTAACCAGAGGACACAGATTTGATAATTGGCAAAAAAAAAACAGGGGGGAGATGGGGAGAAATTTTTTTACGCAGTGAGTTGTTATGATCTGGAATGAACGGCCTGAAAGGGCGGTAAAAGCAGATTCAATGGTAACTTTCAAAAGGGAATTGGATAAATACTTGAAAAGGAAAAATTTGCAGGGCCAAGGAGAAAGAGCAGGGAGAGTGGGACTAATTGGAGAGCTCCTTCAAATCGGCATAATGAGCTGTAGGATTCGATGAGAGAAAGTGTATCCACCAACTTACCATAAAGATCACCACAGACGATCCACTCGTATATATATCTACAATATATTGAAATTCCTCCAACTACAAACACTTCCTGTTGTCATACCTACTCCCTGTTATGAACTTTTTTCGCACCTATTTGATATTAGTAACGCCTGGGGAAACACCTAGGTGACTTAGTTTTCAAAGTACAATGAAAATGGCTATATCAATCCTTATATAATGACTTAAGAACATAAGAAATAGGAGCAGGAGTAGGCCATCCGACCCCTTGAGCCTGCTCCGCCATTCAATAAGATCATGGCTGATCATCCACCTCAACTTACCTTGACTGCGCTCGGAGATGCTGTTTTACCTCTTAGTCTCCCAGCTGACCCAACCCACAACGCTGGCCCCAACCTGACCAGCACTTTTCCTGGTGGCCGTGCCAACTCATCCAGAATCCCCAGACTATTCCTCTTCCTTGGCCCACCATTTTGTTGTGTTTTTATTTAATTGTGGTATGCTTAGGCCCTGTGATAATATTTAATTCCGTCCCCCCTCAGCTCAGGTATTGCTTATTTAATTCTGATCTGCTCAGTTCTTATGTTATTTATTTAATTTGTTGCCTCTGATATTATTAATTTAATTAATGGACTCTGGCAATGCCGCTCAGCTTTGATTTTTTTAAATTATTCGTTCATGGGATGTGGGCGTCGCTGGCGAGGCCGGCATTTATTGGCCATCCCTAATTGCCCTTGAGAAGGTGGTGGTGAGCCGCCTTCTTGAACCGCTGCAGTCCGTGTGGTGAAGGTTCTCCCACAGTGCTGTTAGGTAGGATGTTCCAGGATTTTGACCCAGCGACGATGAAGGAACGGCGATATATTTCTGAGTCAGAATGGTGTGTGACTTGGAGGGGAACGTGCAGGTGGTGTTGTTCCCATGTGCCTGCTGCCCTTGTCCTTCTAGGTGGTAGAGGTCGCGGGTTTGGGAGGTATCATTTATTTAATTAAAAAACTCTGTTCTGAAGTAATGTATTCTCTGAGTCACCATGAGGAATAGCACAGGAGATCTGCTATATAATGTTAAAAGTCTTGAATATAGCATGCATTTCCTGTGTCACACTTACTTCCTTTCATACTTTGCACCTGACATTTTTGCACATCCTCTGACTCATCATGAGCATTGCCACAGGTGATCTGTTCGTTTATATTAAAACGTTTTTGCATCGAGCACATGTCTGTCGTACACCAGACATCAGAGGGGGTAATTTTAATTTAACCCGCCCGATTGAAACGAGGTGAGTTCGAGTTCAGGTCGGTTTTACACCCCGTCCAATTTTACGCTGCATGAAAATTACCCCTATGTTTTGTTAAAGATACAGAACATTCTTAAATGAGGCAAGTCAGTAACCAAGCTGCAGCCTGAAATTTGCAAGCAATTACAACTGCTCTCTGTTTGATCTCAGCAGTTTATAAGCAGCTAGAATCACCTAGATTTACTTATTTGAAGCAGTGACCTTAAAGCTGTATATTTCTCAGTTTACTTTTGCTCTCCTTGAGTGCACACTCATGCTAAGGTACAGTCCCACATGCCTGTGCAGGTTCCCTCTCTGCTTTGCTAGTTACTCCCACTCCCTGTGTAAATTGACTCTTCCCCATGTGCCAGTTACTTGACTCTCATGCCACTAGACCCCTTCTTCCTCAGTTGTGCAGTTTACCCCCTCTCCCCTCTGTGCTGATTCCCTCTAACCTCAAATGCCAGCGATTCCTTCCACTTCCCCCATACCAGCTCCCTCTCCCGATTGTGCCAACTCCCCCTCCCATTTGCTAGTTACCTCCTATTCCTTAGGCCAGTTGTCTCTTTCCACTCCCCTATGTCCAGTTCCTTTCTCTGCTCTGTACCAATTAATCTCTTCCTCTGTTGGTTTATTTCAAGTGATTTTCTCAGCTCTTATATATTGTTCTGCAGCCGTGCAGCCTGCAATGTTGACATTTTAAACTCTAAATTCCCAAAATAAATCAGCGTGTACTGCCTGTCCTCCCCAGGGTCTGTAGTCTGGATCAATACTTCTTTTTTTGGCCCGTAAACAAAGGGCAAGATCCTTGTGAACTGAGCTGGAGTTTTAGACAATTTATCAGGGCTATAAATCACAGGACTCACCTGAAGAAAAGCTTGAAGGCAATTGAATATCGAGTTCCCAGGCAATTTCAAAGAGACAAGTCGGCTTTTCATCACCTCGGGCTTTGCACAGGCTTCAGTTTAACTGCTCAGTTTGGGAGACTCGAGAAATCTTCAGTTCCTAACTTTGTATGGGAGAACCAAGGTTTCTGTTCCTGGCCACTATCTGCAATTCACGATCAGTGGCAAGTTCGTTGATTCCAGTTAGGACAGGGTTTGGGCCCTCCAGTTCCCACTCCTAATCACTATTCACTAACCCTTGCTGCAAAGCATCCATGTGTGGACATCATCCTGTAATGCTCTCCACAGTGGTCGACATATTGCTGGGGCTCACACATGAACAATGGTTACTTGGTTCATATACTGGACAGCAGCCGTTGTCTGTGGAGCTGGAACACAGCATAAGTCAGCATCTTTAGCCCTTCAAGCCTGTTCCGCCATTCAATTAGATCATGGTCGATCTGTATCTCAACTCCATTTACCCGCCTTGGTTCCATATCCCTTAATACCCTTGCTTGATAAAAATCTAGCAATCTCAGTTTTGAAATTTTCAATTGACCCCCAGCCTCAACAGCTTTTTGGGGGAGAGAGTTCCAGATTTTCACTGCCCTCTGTGTGAAAAAGTGCTTCCTGACATCACCCCTTATCAGCCTAGCTCTAATTTTAAGGTTACGCCCTTGTTCTGGACTCTCCCCACCAGAGCAAATAGTTTCTCTCCATTTATCCTATCAAATTCTTTAATCATCTTAAACACCTCAATTAGATCACCCCTTAATCTTCTATACTCGAGGGAATACAAGCCTAGTCTCTGCAACCTGTCCTCATAATTTAACCCTTTTAGCCTTGGTATCACCCAACTATTCAGGACGCATTCAGGACGCATTGCAGTACAGAGGGAGTGGTGTACTGTCAGAGGTGCTTTCCTTTAGGTGAGTCGCTGAAATTGCCTGTTCCAGTGGGTTAAGTGGACTTTAAAGATTCCAAGGCACTATTCATGGAAGAGCAGGGAATTTCTCAGTGTTTTGCCCAACATCCTCCTTCAATCATGCCGCCAAAAAACAGATTCACTATACTTTAATCTCCTTGCAATTTGTGCCATCCAGCTGTGTACAAAATGGCTGCTGTGTTTGCCTAAATAATAACAGCCACCGTAGATTTCAAATAATTTATAGTATGTGAAGCACTTTGAAATATTTCTGAGAGACATGACAAGACGCTAAATAAATGTAAATCTTTCCATCATAAGTGAAATAGTTTAAAGGAAATGCAACTTCCAGAAGATAACAGTAAACCTTCAGTTCGGGGAAGAAGTAACACCAATATAGCAGTGTTATTGAACCATGTTTATCCTACATGGTTGCCATCTGACGCAATCTTGTTGTTTAAACAACAAGGCACACATACCTCCACAGGTAACAAAGCCTCCTCCTGAAGGGGCTTTATGGTCTGTCCCCAGAGCCAATGTGCTGCTAGCAGAAGAGTTAGAAGGAGTGCCACCACTCACATTTCACAGGGCTTCGCACCTTGTCACAGTGAGAAAATTCCCTTTTGTTTGTTCTAATGGAACAGCTTTCCGTTACAGTGACAGAGCGCCCTCCAGAAACGCTGCTGCCTCAGACATCAATTGCATCCCTACAAGGAAACGCTGCATTAGAAAACTGTGTTCTAACATGGAATGCATGGCTGGTTTCATTAACAATTCAGGATGCGACATAATGATATTTGCCCTTGCTCCCATCCTCTTTTGAACAGGCATAACCGTTCTGTTAACTTTTATTTTGAAAGCTAAAATTGTAATCAGTGCACGAAAAAAAAGCAAGATGTCAGTTCTCCCAGTGGTTCAGTTGCTCAATGCATTGCCTGGTGATATACCAAGTCATACTGATTGGCAATGTCTCAGGTTCAATCCCTGGTTTGTGCTGAGATCGCTGATTTCAGCAAGGGGAGCAATTGAAGTGCAATCATTTTTTTCAGTACCCTGGCTTAGGGATGGAAAATCAATCAATCAGGGTTCCGACTGCTGATTACTAAGAAATGCCGCCTGTGAACAAATGCCTGCCTCTGGATGTTAGGTGAGGATAGAATTGGGTTTGGCTGTGATCCTTGGCACATGAACGGATAGTCCAAGGCTTGCCCATGAAGACTAGCCACTTCAGTGAAGTACTTGAAAGTGATTAGAATCCCTGAATCCACACTCCACTACAGAGACCTTTATCCCATTGCTGTTTGTGGGGTCTTGTGTGCAAATTGGCTGCAAAACAACAGTCTCAAAAACAGCAATGAGATAAATGACCAGCAAATCTCTTTGGGTAAGGGATGTAGGCCAAGACACTAAAAGAATTCCCCTCCTCTTCTTCCTTTACATTCACCTGCACAGGCAGATGGGGCATCGATTTAACATTTCATCCAAAAGACCACACTTCCTCAGTGCTGCCCTGAACTGTCAGCCTAGATTATCTGCTGAAGTTCCGCAGTGGGGTTTGAACCCAAGATCTTTTAACTTCAAAGTGAGAGTGCTATCACTGATCCACCCTAACACTTTAATAGCATGTAGCAGCAATTTCTAGGCTGATGGCTCAGTTGTATTCTGGATATTGTTGGGCTTAGGGCCGATTGTGAGTCTGTTTGTAGTCAAGTGAGGCCGTGAATTCCTGCTCCATTTTTAAAAAATGTTCCCTCCGTTTCTTTCCTTCCCCTGAAAGTGCTGACCTATGGTGAGGTGCAGCTTAATGGATGCCAGTTACTTCCTAGTACTTCACTGAAGTAGCCATTTTTCATGGGCAAGCCTTGACAGCGAGAGTTGGTGGACTATTCATTCATGAGCCATGGATCACAGCCAAACCCAATTCTATCCTCACCTAAAGAGGCACAGACGTCACAAGACAGTAATCAGGGACAGGAAACCTGGATGATCAGTGACGTCGCTTCAGAAAGTCATTAATTAGCTTTAAAACACTTTGGAATGTCCCTAGGTTGTGAAAGGTGCTGTTCAAATCTATTCGGGGGGCGGGGGTTAACTGTATGCTACTACATTTTAGGGTAGAAATTATGATCAGCACTTTCCTCATATGAATGTCCATGGGTTCATGACCTCGAGGAATTTGGCCTAAGGACCTTAGGTAGCCTTATGACAACAATGCTCACTGCAATTTTTATCCTTGTGGGAGAATTTACTCCCGCTAGTCTACTCACAATTCTTCTGTTTTCAGACTGTAGTGTAAGATGTGAGACGTACCTCCCGCACAGAATAGCGAGAAGCTTAATCAGGTGTGAACTGTGATTAGGAGGCAGTTAAGCTCCTGATACAGCATTGTAAAGGCAAAGCCAAATATTTACTCAGCAAAATTGCTCTAGAATTAGGTGATACAGAGTGAGCAAAAGCCAGTATTACAGACGGAAAACCCTACTGCAAGGATTCAGGAGAGATGACACATAATTTATGGGCGTAATACCCCTCCCCAAGGTGCTTGGCACAACAGGCATGGGAAAGGGTAGCCAAAGCAGGAAATATCAGTCAACTACCATTGTCTCAGTCAGGCCTACTTCACAAACAGGGCCCTCTCACTGTACAGCTGAGGGAGGTTGGCAGCAAAATCTCAGCAGGCCGTCAGTGAAACCCTGCAGCCCACAAGCACACTTATTCCTTACACTAGAGAATCACTTCGATAAAGTTGCAACAGCATGAGTATTGGATATTATACACAATCCGCCAGGACAACGAGGAAGCGCTGTGGCAAAATACACTGAAATTATTCATACAGCACTCAATTTATTCAATAAATAAATGCACTTGATTTGTATATTCTGCTGAGAACGGCTTTGTGATGGTGCAGAATAATACTGCAGCGCGTCAAAAGGTTGGCATTGAAGGTAGTTTTGGGGTAGATCTTTGGTCCATGTAGGCAGGAGAGTTTTTTAAAAGGGCCGTTCAGGCACTTAACTAAATGTATTTTGCATTACCGTCTGAAGATGCATTTCTTCCTTTTCCCCGTCTCCTGTGCTGGCATACCTATTGGATTCTGCTCTTTCCGCATCTAAGACCTCTTTCCAGAGCATAGTTACAGAGCATGTGGTACATAATGCTTATCCTGAAGACCCTGGTAAGAGTACTGTAATGCATCTCTGATCTGTCCAGACATCTGAAGCACTGAAGGTAATTTTAACCAAATCTGCCAGGTTCGAGTCGAATGGCCCTTTTACAACCTGCCCGATTTTAGTCTCGATCAACTTCAATGGAGTGTAAAATCAGGCGGGGTGCAAAATGGGCATCCAATCCGAACTCACCCCATTCACACCAAGCAGGTGCTCCCACTACTTCAAGAAGGTATGCTCAGTAATGGTCCTGGGGATTGCATGGGTCTCATTGCAGGTTTTGTCCATGGCTGCTGCAATACAGTCAATCCAGGGCTGAAGAAGATACCTTATTTCTCCCAGAAAGCCACTCTACCCTCTCTAAGTCTGGCACAGATGACTGTTACAAAATAAGTGCCTGCTAGAAGTTGCCAGAGAGCTGCATTGCTCTGCTTTGGGAGTCTCACAGCCTAGCTGGACATTGAAAGAGTTAGCCCCTTCGTGTTTGTGTAGGCCAAAAGAGTTAGCCCCTTCGTGTTTGTGGGAAGTGCAAAAAAATGGCTACCTAGGTGTAATAGGTCACTCTTTGTACTTGTGGAAAGCCAACAGAGTGATGAAATTGTGCAGCCTTCAATTGCTGTTTTACAGTGGCAATTGATATGATCGTATGGCCGTCCTGAATAAAGCATCAGTCACCTCCTTGATGTACCCAAGTGCAGATATACACGGCAATCATCTGGACGGGCTGGGAGCATAAAAAATTAGGGCCTTGGTAACCTTGACAGCCACTACTGGCAGTGCTGTTCAGATTACAGATGTTGTCTGAAGATCTTCATGCAGGAGATGACAAAGTTCAGTCATTGTCTCTCTCCTAAACTTTAGTTTCCCAGACCTAAGGTTCTTTAATCACACCCAGGTAGTTGTGTCTAAGACAGTACACTTGATGGATAGCATAGCGACAATATATTTTTGGTGCCACCATACATCTTTGCAAACCGGTTTCTCCTCCTTGCCTGGTTGAGTGCTAGAAGAGCACTGAATGCATCCCTATCGTGGTGGATTCACAATTAGTGTCTGGAACATACACAGAAAATGAGCTGCTTCCTGGTGAGAATCCACGACTGGCTCAATTTCATCATCCAAATTAGATGGGTGGCAGGAACACAATGCATGTGTAATGCAGAAGCTCTATAATATGCTAAATGGCAATTCTGCTAGCATTAACAGATTTCATGTGTGCACAATGCATTTTAGCCTAAAGAAGGCTCTTTGCATGCCCAGCAATATGGGTCTGTGCATCAGTGATCGGGAAGCAAGCCACACTCTCGTTTACTGTCACATTTCACTGAATTATTGCTTGTGTAAACCTTTACCCCAACAGTAATTTTTAGGTTTTATATTTCCAGGAAACTCCGAAGGTTGATGCATGCACTGAGCTGAGTTTGCTGATCCCGGGCAGGGTTATATTATAAACGTGGTTACAATAAGATGTGTGCTGTACAACAGAGTTTTATAGAGAAGGGAGTGCGGTATATAAGAGAATGTTACTGTGAGGAGTGTGGAGTATGTCAGACAGTGTTACAGTGAGGCATATGGATATAAGAGAGTCTTACTGGGAGGAGTGTGCAGCAAATCAGAGAGTGCTACACTGGAGAGGATAACAGAGAATGGTGTGGGGTACATGAGCGAGTGTTACAATGAAGGATGTGGGGAAGTGTTAGAGTGAATGGATCCCGTACAGTTGAATGTCACAACCACAGTTATGTGGATCTGATCCAGTCTGCCTCTAGGACAGCTACTGGGAAGCAGTTTGCATTAGAATCTGATTGTTCCCTTCAGCTAAGCACAAGAACAGTTTTCCTGACAATAAAAAGGCAAGACAAAGTCAGAATCATCTGCCAGCCTAGACTGCTTGGAAGTAATAAAACGGCATTTAGTTGAATGAAACATTCTGCCCGTCTGCCCTCTCAGGTGGACATAAAAGATCCCATGGCACTATTTGAAAGAAGAGCAGGGGAGTTCTCCCCAGTGTCCTAGACAATATTTATCCCTCAACCAACATCGCTAAAACAGATTACCTGGTCATTATCACATTGCTGTTTGTGTGTAAATTGACTTCCGTGTTTCCTACATTACAACAGTGGCTACACTTATAAAATACTTAATTGGCTGTAAAGCACTTTGCAACATCCTGAGGTCATGAAAGGCGCTATATAAATGCAAGTCTTTCTTCTTTCTTTTATTCCAGAGATACGGTTTGATCTCTAGATTTTTGGTCCCAAACCAAATAAAGCAACTTGTGTTTTTTTTATTACTAAGGGTTGCCCCATGACACTGCTCACATGCTCACAGTAGGTCAGAGGATACGCTCTTCCATACGGACAGGAGCATTATCCCATGTAATACACAATGTATTATTCTGCTGCTAAGGTGGAGCTGTGACGCTTTAAGGGGACAAAGTCTAACTGTAGTTAAGTAAACAGAGGCTCAGTCAAACCGAGTTTACTTGTTGTTTGGTCAGAGAAATATGCTGATGGGGAAAATGCTTGTGAATTTAAGGCTCAAGATCAGAAGCAACCAGCACTGCGTGACTATAACAACAACAACATAGGAATATAGGAATTCCTAGATGAGAAAAGACCACGGTCCAACTAGTTTACCTTCTATCATCCTGGCATAATACAACAATAATCGAGTTGTTGACTAATTGTGGCAATCAAACACTATCAGTTAGTCTACAACAGACCTAGACATAAGGCGAGGAAAACCCCCAGTGGTGGAGAGTTTAGGAAAACAAAGGTCCAAAGTCACCTCTTCCTCCCAAGCTACACTTACCATATGTCATGTCTCAAATTGCTCATGTACTGTATCCCAAAATATTATTTCCTGAAAGAAAACTGAATGAATCAATACTAATTGAATGAAGCATCCTCATTTCATTCCTAAATGGCCAAGCTCTAATTTTAAGGTTATGCCCCCGTGTTCTGGATTCTCCCACCAGAGGACATAGTTTCTCTGTATCTACCCTATCGAATCATTTTATTATTTTAAACACCTCAATTAGATCACCCTCTGAAGCTTCTAAACTCAAAGCAATACAAACGAAGGTTATGGATCCTATCCTCATAATTTAACTATTTAAGCCCTGGTAATATTCTGGTGACTCTGCGCTGTACCCCTTCAAAGGCTAATATATCTTTCCTGGGGTGTGATGCTCAAAACTGAATGTAGGACTCCAAATGGGGTCTGACCAAGGCTCTGTACAACTGAAACATAACTTCTTCACTTTTTTAATCCAACCCCCTTGAGATAAAAGCCAACATTCCATTAGCCTTTTTAATTAATTTTTTTTAACCTATGAACTTGCTTTTAGTGATTTGTGTACCTGGACACTCAAATCCCTTTCCTCCTCCACAGTTCCTAGTTCCTCACCATTAAGAAAATATTTCAGTTTGTCTTTCTCAGATCCAAAGTGGATGACATTATACATCCCAACATCCAACTCCATCTACCACAGTTTTGCCCAATCACTGAATCTGTCTATGTCCCTTTGTAAAGACAAACTAAAACTCAAGGTCCACAGCTGAAACTAAAAGCAAAATTTAAATTATTTCTAGGCTTATAACCACGCCATCCAACAGCGGCTGTGAGACTTAGCTATGTTTGCCACGGGTGTCATTTTGCCTCTGGCGGCCCCTTGGAAACCCACACAGTGAGGTGTGTCTCAAGGCCCCGGAGGCAGCTTTTATCCTTTATATTATTGTGCTGCTTCTTATGCTAACATTGCAATATTAACAGCATATAAGTCCCTTGTATAGCACAGGGAGTCTTAGCTGGTGAATATTTAAAAAGCTGTAACAGCCCTCTATTATCGCAGTTTATCACCTCCCAGCCGTAATAAAACTTTATCTTTCTTGCAGCTTCACACCTCTGCCTTGTGGTGTCTTTTCATCAAACCAAGGGCTTTTCAGGTTATTCTCCAGAAAGAACACAACAGGCTGCTTTAGGCAATCATTGTTTGAATGTTTGAATTGTTGAAAGGGGCCATTGTCATGGAAATTAATTAGGGCAAGTTTCATGTTTATGATTTTATTAATCGTTATCCTGCTGAACAAACAGGAACCCCGTACAATTGCAAGTATTACTCTGCTGAATAAAGAGCCATGATGTGGAGATGCCGGTGATGGACTAGGGTGGACAAATGTACGGAGTCGTACAACAGCAGGTTATAGTCCAACAGCTTTATTTGAAATCACAAGCTTTCGGAGCTTTGCTCCTTTGTCAGGTGAGTGAAGGGTTCCATAAAGGCACCGCATACATAGTCAGAGAACAATGCCTGGTGATTACAGATAATCTTTCCAACTGCCTGTTATCACACCTCGGCAGAGAGATAATCACAGCAATCAAAGGAGTGGATGGTGTTCAGACAGGTTAGTCAGGGACACATTACATCCAAGAATACTGAATACACACGGGGTCAGATAACAAAGACAGAGAGAGAGAGAGAGAGAGACCCGAAAAGCAGAGAGAGATAGAGAATGACCAGTTGTATTAAAAACAGATAACTTTTTTTTGCTGGTGGGGTTACATGTAGCATGACATGAACCCAAGATCCCGGTTGAAGCCGTCCTCATGGGTGCGGAACTTGAGCAAATCCATACATTTACACCTAAGTCTCACCTTGCTGAATATACAGGAACTCAGTAGGAACATAGGAACAGGAGTAGACCATTTAACCCCTCAAGCCTGTTCCGCAATTCAATGAGATCATGTCTGATCTGTGACCTAACTCCATATACCCACCTGAGCCCCATTCCCCTTAATACCTTTGGTTAACAAGAATCTATCAATCTCAGATTTAAAGTTAACAATTGAGCTAGTATCAACTGCTGTTTGCGGAAGAGAGTTCCAAACTTCTACCACCCTTCACGTGTAGAAGTGTTTCCTAACTTCACTGCTGAAAGTGCTGGCTCTAATTTTTAGGCTATGTCCCCTAGTCCTAGACTCCCCAACCAGCAGAAGTAGTTTCTCCCTATCTACCCTATCAGTTTCCCTTAATGATCTATGTACATGGACCCCTAAGTCTCTTTGCACCTCCACTGTTTCGAGCTTTTCACCAGTTAGAAAGTTCTCTGATCTATCCGTTTTAGGTCCAAAGTAGATGACCTCACAATTGCCTACTCTGAAATCCATTTGCCACAGTTTTGCCCATTCACTTAATCTATTAATATCTCTATGTAATTTTATGCTTCCATCTACACTGCTTACAACACTGCCTAGCTTTGTGTCATCAGCAAACCTGGATATGTGCTCTCTATCCCATCATCTAAGTCATTAATAATTACTGTGACTTAATAAGTACAGTTACACAGCAAGTAAACCTTACTATGCTGAATTAATGTGCATTTTGAAGATACACGATGAATCAGCTTGGCCTTTTTCCTCTGATTCCACTGCCCTTCTGTCCTCCCTTAATTTCTCCCTTATTTTACATTTATATACACAATAATAATGCACATCCAGTGGATGGTGTTTACTAAGGATCTAACCAGAATTCTTAGTTGGATGATGTTATGACAACCAGTAACCATCGCAATATCAAGAAGCTCATCGTCCATTAAAAGCTTCAGTTAATGCCCCTTAATTTCAGGACAGACATTCCCTAAGACTCTCTCTCACGGTGAATTTTTCTTCTGAGTTCTCACTGCTTTTTTTTATCCTCTATATGTCACAACTGGACTCTTCCCCCTCAAGTCTTTACTTGTAACAGGTATCTAGGCAAAATGTAGATGTAGTCACATTTCTGACCAATAAAAAAAATATTAATTTCTTGAATAAGCCTTGTGAAGAGCGGCAAAAATAGTTTGACTTTAAGAAGCATACATTTAAACAATGTAAATGTAGAGCTGATATTTATGCCGCTAAATTTTTGCTCCCGCCTGCTGGCCAGGCAGTCAATCTGGCCGGCTATCAAGCGGGAGTCTGCGCAGAATTATTTAAATGAGGCCCTGCCATTAAGGCCTCCATGTCCCCGGTTAACTTTTTCTTGCTTTTACCCTTCCATCTCCCATGTCCTTTCTTTCTCTCTCTGTTTTAGAATTTTTTTTGATCTCTGCTGTTTCTGTGTTTCGCTTCACTCTCCCTGTGTTCCTGGCATCTTAAGAAAATGGATACTGGAAATATCAGAAAATCCAGATAGCCAAATACAAAGCTCTCATCGGCATTTGAAAGCCTAGGATTTGGCATTCTCAGGAATTGCATGAACATGCCCATCATTAGCCAGAGGATCCCATAAGCTTCTATACAGAAGGGAAAACAGTAGATATTTATAACAGGTCCAATAGACAGCTATTCAGCTCTCATTTGATGTCATCCCAAATACCAACCCTATTGTCTTCCCTTACATCATCCAACTGTTCCTAAAATAAGTCCAGTGTCCTGGCCTCAAACACCTTTCCTGGTATTTCTGATAGCCCATTCCAGCTTGCGATCACCCTCTGTGTAAAGAAATATTTCCTGGCATCTGGTACATCCAAAGGTATCGTTCCAGTACCTTGTCCAAGTATCTATTCTTCAGGAGTGAGTCTTGATAGCGAGTGCTGGCAGGGTATTTGACTGTGGAGAGAGGGATGGGGGTATCACAGCTGATCCCGATCCTTCCTCAGTCAAGTCCCCTCATGGACACTTTCATGGAATTTCCTCGGAGGAAACGGCCGACTCCGCTCTTGTACTGCAGTTTCGCTGGCCTCACTGTCAAGGCTCATGCAGGAGGGCCAGCCACCTGGGCAAGATGCCGATGGTGGCCGCTGGTGACTATAGAACCATACTTCAGCATGAGTCGTGAAAAAAATACATAATTTCCCTTTAAGATCATCCCATGTTTCATAAAACACGGACTGCAGCGGTTCAAGAAGGCGGCTCACCACCACCTTCTCGAGGGCAATTAGGGATGGGCAATAAATGCTGGCCTTGCCAGCGACGCCCACATCCCGTGAACGAATAAAAAAAATAACGGAAAGAATGACTTATAATAGGTTGTGAGTCATCACCCTAACCCTAACCCTAATGCAATGTCACATACATTCTTTCCCACTAAGTTGTATTATCTTCTCTCCTTTCAGTAATATACAAATCAGGCTGTACTAGACGGTTGCTCTGCCAATGCTTGTTAAACAAATTCTTTATTCAGATGTACTTTAAGGTGTAAATTTTATTAGTCAATGCTGCTAGCACAGGGCCTCTTACATCAGGAGAGCATTTCAGGCAATTTGGTGCACCCAATTTTCCAGTTATTAAATTTGGTAAGCAGAAAATTGCCAGGGCTGCGAATCTGGTCCAATGTCTGATCCGACCTCCCATCGAGCGAGACTCCATACCAGGAGCACTAACTTGTAAAAGTTACCTCAATGTTTCACTTAGCATTACACACAGCTTCCCCAGTGGAATAATGATTAATTACACCGTGTGCTGTGCTACTAAGCCACAAAAAGCAGATGGCCCCAGGTTTGATCGCCAGTCCCTGCTGAGTTTGCCGATCTCAGCCAGGCAGCAGTTGGAGTTCTACAATTAGTCTCAGCATCACTGCACAATGAAGTGGGGAAATCAGCATAGCTTCCTGCTGCCGATTGTTATCCAGTGATCCCTGCCTGTAAGTGTGCTCATGTGGCCCCAGGTTAGGACAAAATCAGACTTGGTTGTGATGCCTTCCCATAACTGAATGGCCTGCCAAAACTCACTCAGGTGAAGATTGGCCATTTGGGTATCAGAGGGCTGCTAGCTCCTGTGGAACCGTTCTTCAGAAGAGGGGTAAAACTGGGGGGTGGTGGGGGGGGGAAATTACACATTTCCCTTTGAGTGAATTGTGGGACTCGGAAGCAGGACAGTCCTCGTTAAACACAAGAACAGCCTGTGTTCCCCACAGTTAACAAGACATGGAGATGTTCCCCAGACAGCTGGTTTTATAGACGCTGTGCACGCATGGGCGCTAAGCCCACCTGTATTACTTATGGAGGTCACCAGCATGATGGCTGCTCCCTTACCGGTGGGAAGCATACTCCTTTTTATGTGTGATCTAGCTTAGGAATCCTGTCTTTTCACTCCTCCCAATTTATTTTTACAGGAAAAACTTGCCTGAAATAACACAAGACCATCTGTGCAGAAAGAAATCGCTCTGACACTCTCTATAGGAACGATTACACGCAGGCACATATTACAGCCCTATTTATCAACTGTATCTCTCAATCTGCTTACTAATTTTCTCATCCCTATTAGGACCACTGACAATAATTAGAATTCCAAAAAATTATTAACTTCAGCATCTGTCGGCTCATTTTGGGTTTTTTTTGGAAGTACTTTTTGTTTAAACATTGAGTGCTCATGGCATTACTGAGGAAAACAGCTGGAAGGAGTAACTGAATCCAACTGTGTGAGAGGGATCCAAATTAACCTCAGCACGCACAGACCACACAATTCCACAGGGCCATGGCTCCCTGATGATGCTCGCTAGGAAGGACTTCTACCTGCTGATCCATTCCAGTGCTGAGCCCGCTGTAAAGGTGAGGTCAACTCGTTTAAATAACCTCTGGTGTTTCATCAGCGGCACTTAATTGGAAACTTAACTGGACCAGCCACATAAACACTGTGGCTACAGGAGCAGGTCAGAGGCTGGGTATTCTGCAGCAAGTGACGCACCCCCAAAGCCTTTCCACCATCTACAAGACACAAGTCAGAAGTGTGATGGAAAACTAGATGAGTGCAGCTCCAACAACACTCAAAAAGCTCAACACCATCCAGGACACAGCAGCCCACTTGATTGGCACCCCATCCACCACCCTAAACATTCACTCCCTTCACCACTGGCGCACCATGGCTGCAGTGTGTGCCACCTACAAGATGCACTGCAGCAACTCGCCAAGGCTTCTTCAACAGCATCTCCCAAACCCGCAATCTCTACCACCCACAAGGTCAAGGGCAGCAGACGCACGGGAACAACATCACCTGCACGTTCCCCTCCAAGTCACACACCATCCTGACCTGGAAATATATCGCCGTTCCTTCATTGTCGCTGGGTCAAAATCCTGGAACTCCCTTCCTAACAGCACTGTGGGAGAACCTTCACCACACGGACTGCAGCAGTTCAAGAAGGCGGCTCACACCACCTTCTCAAGGATAATTAGGGATGGGCAATAAATGCTGGCCTTGCCGGCGACACCCACATCCCATGAATGAATAAAAAAAACTACCATGTACCAGGAGAATTGCGCTGGGGTGGGGTGAGGGGGGTGGGGCTGGTGGCAATACATGTGCAACACCTAAAAAGGAGGATTTCAGCAGCGGACTGAGTGAGGGAGCAGCAAGTAAGTAGTGAACATTATGCAAAAATGAAGTAGTTGTCAAATAGCGATAATAGATGGCTCACGTGAGATTTCTTTGGCACTTTTGAAGAATATCTTGAACTGAAGGGGCGAATGAAGGGATCCAAAGAAGGGAGCAGAGAATTGGATGGAGGCAGAAAAGAAGGGCCCAAAATTTTAATGTCTGACCATCTGGACTGAACCGGTAATGGGCAAACCTAGAGACAAATCATGGGAAGTATTCAAAGTTTGGTACAATACAAAACCAGTACATACCCCTTAAAGGCAAAAGCTCCACTTAAGCAACGGTGGTCAAAAAATGAGGTAAGCGACAGTATTAAGCTAAAAGAAAAGGCTTAGACAAATGCAAGGAAAGATGATAATCTAACAGACTAGGAGAGGTATAAAAAGCAACAAAGAGATACAAAGAAAGCAATAAGAGGTGCAAAAAGGAAATACGAATAAAAACTAGCAAAGAATATCAAAGCTAACGGTAAAAGTTTTTATAAATATATCAAGTGGTAAAGGAAATGTGGGCTCATTAAGGACGGATAATCGGTAAAAGAACCAGAAGGGAGATGAGGAGAATTTATTTTATGCTGTGAGTTGTAATGATCTGGAATGCACTGTCTGAGAGGGCGGTGGAAGCAGATTCAATAGCAACTTTCAAAAGGGAATTGGATAAATACTTGGAAGGGGAAAAAATTGCAGGAAGAGTGGGACTAATTGGATAGCTCTTTCAAAGAGCCGGCACCGGAACGATGGGCCGAATGGCCTCCTTCTGTGCTGTATGATTCTGTGAGATTCAGGTGAGACTATAATGGACAATAAGGAAATGGCAGATTTGTTAAATTAATATTTTCTATCTATTTCCCCTGGGATCTGTAGTGGGCCCTCAGCTTTTCACTGTATATATCAATGACTTGGATGGAGGATTAGAGAGTTGACCATCAAAGCTTGAAGATGACACCAAGTTAGGAGGCACAGTAAGTTGTGTAGGTAGGAGCAAAGAGACATGGACAGATTAAGTCAGTAGGCAAAACTGTGGGAAAGTGTGAGGTCATCTACATTGGAGCCAAGAATGACAAATCAGAATATTTTCTAAATGGCAAGAGAACAGGAGCAGTGGAAGAGGAAAATGATTTGGGTGTCCATGTACACAAATCACTAAAAGCTAGTGTACAGGTACAAAAAGTGAAAAAAGGCCAATCTAAAATTGGAGTTCAGTTTTGGGCAACGCACCTCAGGAAAGATATTTTGGCCTTGGAAGGGGTACAGTGCAGATTCGCCGAAATGATACCGGCGCCTAAAGGGTAAAATTATGAGGGCAGTTTACATAAACTTGGCTTGTATTCCCTCGAGTTCAGAAGGTTTAGGGGTGATCTAATTGAGGTGTATAAAATGATAAAGGAATTCGATAGGGTCGATTTGGAGAAATTATTTCCTCTGGTGGGGGATTCCAGAACAAGAGGACACAACCTTAAACAAAGGGCAAAACCATTCCGGAGTGAAATCAGGAAGCAGTTGTTCCGCACAAAGGGTAGTGGAAATTTGGAACTTTCCCTCAAATGACTGTGCATGCTCAGCCAATTGAAAATTTCAAGACTGAGATCAACAGACTTTTATTAGGTAAGAATATTAAGGGATATGGATCAAACGCAGGTAATGGAGTTGAGGTACAGATCAGCCATGATCTAATAGAATGGTGGAACAGGCTCCTGCGGCTGAATGGCCTCCTCCTGTTTCTATGTACATGCATGCCATCTCTTGCAGCTGGCCCTTTGGGGAAACCAGCAATAAAATGGCATGATCCTACTATACTACTGCTTTGCTGTCATTACAAACTGGATGATTTTCCCAACTCTCCTGAAAACGGTGTCAGTGATCTGATGAATGCATGCCCGGCAGCTTGGGTGATAGTACACAAGTTTCCCATGGAAAGGAGCCAGTGCCATTGAATTGAGTGTGGTGGCAACTTTTAAAGCCACATGCAGCGCTGTCCAAGCAGATACTCTTGGCTGCAGGTCCACCTACAGAAGCTGGCAGAGCTCTCCTTTAGCCTCTTTGGTGAGCCACACTCTTTACACACAGAACTCCTCACTAAGATCTTCGTAAGATCTGCATACCTGAAATTTATTGTAGGGTGCATCCTCCTCAAATGCTGTCTAACCCATCTTTCCTGCATCCTGTATTGTCCATCTTCCACCATTAAAATATAGACCTAGGGAATTGGGAATCCCACAACTAGTACTCAGAATCTCTCACTTAGGTGAGGGACAAATTTGCCAGTAGTCTCACAGGCCGCGAGGCTGTCCAAGGTAAGGCTAGCTGTATCCAGGTGCAAAGCAAAAACAAAATTGCTCCAAAAGCTCTCTTCTGACTCTGTCAATCACTTTTTAAAGCTTCAGGTTCTATACTAAAGATCTGCCCCAATTTTCAGGCCTCAGTGGATACAAATGCCAATCCATTCTCAAAAAGGCAGTGGAATTAGCAAGCAAATTTGGCACCATGGCTTTTATCCCTGAGCCTCTTCAATGCCCTCACAGGTCAGTACCTCTTCGATACTATGGTCGTTATTCCTTTCAAGTTGCCCCTCTGGATCCTTCTGACCTCCAGATATGGTATCTTACATGTTCTGCCTTTTCCTTGCAACGTTAGCTTTGAGATCAAGACTCATTGCCCCATCTCCGACCCTAACTCATTCTTTCCTAGAACCTCAAGAATTGTGCTGCACCATAATTTCTTCAGTCTTCCCTTCATCTTACAATTTTCAGGCTTTTAAAAATCAAGCTTATTGTCACTTTTTTACAGTTTCTTGATTGCCTCATCTTCTTCCTTACTTTTTACAACTTTTGTGATGCCTGGAGCTATGGGCCTTGGCTCTTCACATATATTTCTCAGTAATAATAAAAAATCTCCAAGAGAGTTTTGTTTTCCTTCGTTGTAAATCCTTAATTGCTACCTCTCTTGGGACCTTCAATCTCAGGGCGTAAAATTTGAAAACCATCTTGGTTAATATAAATGCGAGAAGAGCCCCATCACAGTCAAAGGGACAGCTGACCAGGTAAAAGACGCAGAACCTTTGTGAAAAAATATTCAACTAATCATTTTTTCATTTGTTTAGAAATACACAAGATGATGTAAATTACATTGCCATGTCACTCATTTCTAGCATTCTTATGGAAATTCAGTTTCTCTGCTTCCCACACAAAAAAAAGGTTGGCCAAACAGTTTTTATTTGCCACAGAGACAATCACCCATTCAGATTTCTTCAGATGAAATTACCATTATTTTCAGTTGGGCAAAAAAAACTTTGTTGAAATATTTTCATCCATAGTGTTGTAATTTATTAAGAAATGACTTTTTCTTCAGATATGGAGATTGGTGAATTCGAAGGAAGGGCCCTTAAGGGCTTCTCTTTGAGCTGAACACTTTGGTAGTTTAAAACTAGATTTTAAACCCACATGTATCAAATCAGGTCCAAAGGGCAATTTTTAATCAACTCCCAGAAGCAAACCTCAACAATCTATCCCAATATATAAAAATGAACATATTCTGGAAACACAGACTCCAGGAGCAGGTGTCCTCCATCAGGCACACAAAGAATAAAGGCTTTATTTCTTTAATATTTTAATTATCAACCCTTTTTTGGTGAAATATGTACTCAGTGAAGTGAGAGCTATCAATGCTAGGAACTGAAAATTTCTGCACTCATTGTCGGCTCCCGGTCCGGCAACGCCTCGATTTTAAATTGTCTTCCTCATGTTCAAATCTCTCCGTGGCCTCGCCCCCTTCCTATTTCTGTAACCTCCTCCAGCCCTACAACCCTCCGGGATCTGTGCGTTCCTCCAGCTCTGGTCTCTTGTGCATCCCCCACTGTCTCTCCACGTCTCTCTCCTCCTTTAAGACCTTCCTTAAAACCTACCTTGTTTTGGTCACCTGTCCTAATGTCTCCTTCTTTTGCTTCAGTGTTAATTTTTTGTCTGATTATGCTCCTGTGAAGCGCCACAGGACATTTTACAACGTTAAAGGTGCTATTATAAATGCGAGTTGTTGTGGTGTTAGACAACTGATCCTTCTCTAATCATTAACCTCTGTCCTTGTTGCAACCTTTTTTGCCTTTCTCCATTTTGGATTTTGCTCCTTTCTTTTCTTGCTTGTAAGTTCAAAATCTGCCAGCCTATCTTGACAATCCTCCTCCCTGCACCCTCACCATATTAAAACCATTGCACTTTATCCTGTCTTAACTTCTTCTCTCCCTGGATCTCAAAACTGTGGAACTTCTCGCCTCTCTCAGTCACCCCTACCTCCTACAACCTACAAGCCTTTAAAACACAAGGCTAGCAGCGCTTAAACTCTTCGTTTTGATTTTTCTTGTATTTCTTCCTACTCTTGCATCCTGCAATGTGGGCCGTGGCCCTGCACCTGGATTTCTCAATTTAAATAATGTAGGGTATAGTTCCCCCTACACTGCAACACCAAGTATTCCCTGGTGTAAATTTTGCACCTGCCTTACTTTGTGAGACTGTCAAAATAACAGCAACCTGTGCTGAATTATATGACTCAGACCCAATAAGGAACTGCATTTAGATCACCCAGACTCATTTCACATTGAACCCTACAGGTAGCAGAGAGAGAGGTGACTTCATCCCATTTGTCTGGAGTGAACTGTAACCCAAGTCCTAGAAGCTGCAACTAGCTATGCTGCCCCGTCTCTCAGGCACTCAAGAACTCCTTGTGGGTTTCTGTGTCACCATGTGATCCAATGTTTATTTGCAAATTGTTCGGTTGTTGTTCGTTGGAGTTCTGAGGTTGCCCCATCACCAAAGGTTGGCTGTAAACTTTGACAACGCTCAACACAATAGTGCATCAAAGGGAACTATCCTGCGGCAAATAAAAGCGTCATCTTTCTCGGGTAGAGTCAAGCTCCCTACTGGCCAAGGAAGAAATACGATTGATGGCACTGGTGTATATTGACTACAGTCTGCTGCACCTCACCACCTGGCTCATGATAGGAAACTTAAGAGGAAAGCCTTAAAAATGTGACAAGGTCCTGAAGCCCTGCCCCACATTGGAGCAAACCTCATTAAATAGTTGTGAGACTGGTTGATGCAACGTGTTAACGCACTGCCTTTTACCCACACACTTGAGCTTCAATCCAGCCCAGGCTGATGGGATGAAATTTCCTCTGTTATTTGTAAGGACCCTATGAGAACTGAGTTTGGGGCAGTCTCAACTCAGTTCCTAGTGAGTGTGAGCCCACATTGTTAGGAAATGGTTAATCAGATGGTACTACTATTGATTTCTCTTCACATTAATTTCTTTATATTAATTGTGTCCAGTAACTTTTCAATGTAGTTGATCTCACCATCAGTTCGTTTATCCCTTTGATATAAGTAACAAACTTGTAACAAGTCTTTAAGAGTTTAGAGGCCCAAGAGGATGTGTAAACAACACAGCATCTTGTAGGCTATTCGTCTTTCAACTTTACAGGGATGCAGGAGATGCGTGACATTTTTATGCTGGTCATAGGTGCCAGGAAAGGGTTGTATTGATCAGACATAAACAGCTGCCTGCGAAGGGAATCTTGCAAGGATACATCTGTTGAAGGGACACAGCCTAGGGTGATGGAAATGGAAGGCCCTCACAGATGGCTAGAAGGCCTTTGATAGTTTATGAATTTCGGTAACTGTCTTCAGCCTAAAGATTTGATTCAACAGATCAGCAGGGATGTGTAAAACTGAAATTATTGATAAGGGATATGAAAAGATAATGCTGAAACATAACAGGATTGAAAAAAAAGGCGTAAAAGAGTGGGTGCTGGGGGAGATATCTCAGAATTCAATGATGCCAGATCTGCCTTGAAAATCTTCCAGCTTGAAGCTGTTATCATGTGTGAATTCTCCAGTAATCTCGCAAGGTTTCGCTATAAGTGCTGCTGTTAAGTGTATGTTCAATTATTGTCAATAATAATTGTTAGCATATGCTTAATAAATCTGTGAATATTTATCTGTAATGCTGTGAACCCTATTCTTTTGATGAGTAACTTACAGTGAGAACACCCATCCTCTAACAATAACACAAATTGCCCCTAATTAGGTGCTAAATTTGCGATATCACTTAGAGAGGCCGGAGGTGGGACCGTCTGATACCAACATTGGGAAAATGTTCCAAAGCACAGCACTAACTTCTCCCAGGTCTAATGAAAGGTCATCGACCTGAAATGTTAACTCTGTTTCTCTCTCCACAGATGCTGCCCAACCTGCTGAGTGTTTACCAGCATTTTCTGTTTCTATTACAGCACCAACATCGCTTACCTTGATAAGCACAAAAATTCGCCAAACCCACACGCCCACAAAAAATATATTTTAGTCTATAAAAATACTCGTGGTTAATACTAACAATTCACACATCAACTATTCTATGACATTAATTAAATATTCAAAATCAGATCCACTTTATTAAAGTCTAATAACAAGACTTAAGTGCTACAGTCTGAAGTTAATGCTCCTTGAGGGAGGGAATGTTCATATGTCCTAATAAGACAGTGTAAACTGGAATCATTTCTATCCATTAAGAACTTCAAAATAAGCAATAAAAAGTGATATAATAACATTTAGGAGACCATTGGTGACTAATACACGCTACTCTTCAGCGAGAAAGTAATCAAACCACAGTTGGGATATGAAGTTACTTAATTTCCCAACTAAACTCCATTTGTGTTCCTCAGGAGGCAAGCTGTCGCTGTCTTCAATACCGTGCCATCCTGACCATTTGTTTAAAACTGATTTTTGGTTGCAGTTATCAAACCAAGTGATGATAAAATAAGACACTATCCATTTCGGTCACCCTGTGTCACATTAACAAGCAGTAGTAATTTTCCCCCAAAATATATTTATCAGTTGATGTCACTTGTTATATCATGGGCTCGAATTTAGCAGGCCTGCGGGTTCCCAGCGGGTGGTCCTCCGGGAGCGTCGAAAACGCGAACGGCGAAATTAGTGGGTTGCCCACGCGATCGTAGCAGGCAACCCACTAATAGGATCCAATTACCTGCTCCTCCGGGATCCACGGCGCGGCCTGCGCGTCGGGCGGGCTGCGCATGCGCAGTACGATCTGTCAGCTGGAGGCTCTCTCGTTAAAGGGGCAGTCCTCCACTGACAGATGCTGCAACCAATGGGACAAATTGCAGCATGGAGCACCCCAGGGGGAAGGCTGCTCCCAGTTTAATGATGCCTCACCCCAGGTATCATCAGATGGGGTGAGGAGGAGGGGGAGGACACAGATCTTCCCCCCGGCGGGCGGGAGGAAGCGGCCTGCCTCTGCCACCAAGAAGGCCTGGCTCGAGGTGGCAGAGGGGGTCACCTGCGCCACCAACATATCGCCCACCTGCATACAGTGCAGGAGGCGCTGCAATGACCGCAGTAGGTCAGCCACAGTGAGAACACGAAGTCTTTCCCCGACACTCCGTCTGCCACAACACTGCCCCCACCCCAAATCTCCTTCGGCACCGCCAACACTATTCTGTCACATCACCCTTCATGCCCACTCACACCCCATCCTCATCTTACCTCCACCAACTCACCTCGCCAGTACTCATCCTGCCACTAACACGCGACCCAATCCTCATACAATCTCATCGCTCCATCCCATACTCACCCTCTCGTGCATCTCCCTCACGGCCAGCCTCACTCAACCTGCCACCACCTGTGCTGCAGCCACAGGGCATGCATCACATATGTGCAGTAGGCAGGGTAAGGCAAACGTCTCGTCAGCATGAAGGGGGTGCACAAGGGTGTCTGAGGGTTTGTCATGGGTGTTACCCATATTGAATTTCAGAGCCACAAACAGCACACATTATATTGACACCACCACTGCCATGTCTCCGCGAATCCTGTCCATTGTGTCCAATAATGCCCGCTCCTGGGTATCACTATGAGGACCCACCACTGATGCCACCCATCGTGTTACTGCAGAGTAGGTGCAGGTGTATTTGCAGGGCTCGTCCGCGCAGACAACTGAGAGACATCGGCGGTGTTGCCGGCTGCACCCTGGAAGGATGCGGAGGAGAAGGTGTGGAGGACAGTGGTGACTTTGCCAGCGACAGGTAAGCAGTTGGTGCTGGGGCCAGCCAGGAGCAGCTCGGCATGAAAGAGGCTGCAGATCTCCACGACTACATGTCGAGCGAATCTGCGCCTCCCTGTGCACTGCTGCTTGGAGAGGTCCGGGGAGCTGCGCCTCGGTCTGTGGACCCTGTGGCGAGGGTAGTGCCCTCTGCGACGCGTCTCTCTCTGCGGTAGCCCTCCCTCCTGCTGTGCAGGTGGGCGTGCAACCACACCGTGTTGGGGGGATCCACGTCTCTGCGGCGGACGGCGTGGACTGCGAGGCTGCTGGTGGTGGTCATGCTCTTCGTCCTCCGAGGGTGTCCACAGACCACCCAACTGGCAGGTGTTGGTCTGAGGGGTTGTGCAGGGTAGGTGTGTGGGTCCTCGGACTGGGGCTGCGGTTTCGTGTCGGTCTGTCCTCTGGCTTGGCCGGGGGGTGGTGGGGGGCAGGGGTTGCCCTATGTGACGCGGTGGCCTCCTGCGTGGGTGAGGGCGCTCCCCCGTGGAGTGCACCTTGGCACCTGCCACAGGCTGCTGGCTGCAACACGCCTGGTTTGAAGGGTCCTGTTTCCCCCAGTGTGGGAAACTGACTGCTTTGAACGTAAAATCCCACACTTCCTCTTTTGACAGCTGCTTCAGCTCATTAACTGACCACAACGAGCAAGTTAAGTACTCTCAAGTGGAACCCCGCTGGCTTTAATTGCCAGCGGGATTCCCACCAGCGGGGCTTGCGCGCGCAGCCCCGCACGTCAGCGCGGTACCCGGAAGTGGCCGGGATTTCGTCCGAATCCGGTCACGTGATCGGAGATCGGGATTTTCGGGGGCCCCCCGCTGGAAACCCGCAGGTAACCCGACCCTAAAATCGAGCCCCATATGTCAGGTAAAAGCAGGAGGTAGGCTTGCAAATAAGTTGCAATTTGAAAGGTGTTACCTAAAGTCAGTAATGATGTACAACACCAGGGGTCAATTCTAACCTGTAGCAAGTTTCGGACTCACTGGCCTAAATTTCAGGGAAATAGCCCATGCCAAAAGATAATTGTGGGGGTGAACATCTCCATATCCCTTCCCTCCCCCTGTCGGCTGCCACAAGAATAGAGACCCAGTGGAGTGTCACTTCCAGACAAGGTAAGCAGCAAAAGTGGGAAGACAATTGGACAGACATTGGATGGTTTGTGTTTCAAAAACAGGGACAGATGCAAATTGATTTAATCTCCTAAGTTTTAAAGTCGGAATTTTACACCTCTACACTCGCATTCTGCTGCATTAATTTTACTGGGCAGTAAATCGCAGGCTGGCAAGCACAGAAGTGGAAAATCACTGATATATCACTGGTCCCAGTTATTAAAAAGCCCAGATCCAATGGATGGGACAATCAGGGGTTGCAATGTGCGATTTGATACAACTGAGGGCAGTTAAGAGTCAGTTAAGCGGTGTGGGACTGGAGTCACAAATAGGCCAGACCGGGTAAAGACAGCGGGTTTCCTTCCCTGAAGGACATTAGTGAACCAGTTGGGTTTTTACAACAATCTGACAGCTTCGTGGTCACTTTTACTGAGACCAGTTCTTCATTTCCAGATTTTTTTTAACTGAATTAAAATTCTCAAGTTGTCCTGGTAGGATTTGAACTCGCATTTTTTGGATTATTAGTCCAGGTCTCTGGATTACTGGTCCAGTAATATAACTGCTACATTACCGTACCGTACCTTGTTAATTCATGGATAAAATGTTTTGATTTCCACTGACTATGAAATACGAGAATTCACTCCCTTTCACTGTGAAATGTAAAAGGAGAACACACTCCTTGTGCAAATGCCAAGGAGTTTATCAATTAAGTAAAGGATATATTCCTTTCACTCCTGATAATGGCAATTTCCTCAAACAACCAAATAACGTTAATGATAGAAAACTGCATAATTAACCAATCTTACAGGACATCGAGAAGAAAATAAGCTGCAAATGATGGAAATCTGAAATAAGAGCTGTAAATACACAGCAAATCCATCAGCATTTGTAAAGAGGAAAGACTGTAGAACATTCAGGCAGTACAGCCTTCGTCAGAACTGTGCTAATGAAGGGTTCACAGCTGAAATGCTGAGCTGCTTTTTCTCTTTCTTGAAGTTGATGGAGTTGCTATGCATTTGCAGAATTATCTGTATTTATTACAGTAACATTAATGTGTTGTAAGCAAAGATCACTTGTAATGAAAAAGGGGAAAAAAAACACTCATGGAACACAGCTGGTGTGGGCCTTCGCAATTCATATGAGCCACCAGAGCACAGGTCAATTGGAGGTGCTAGTGAGTATTTACAACATGTCCATTTTAGCAGGATTTGCCTTCTGGCTCTTAGGCCCTGGACCATAGCCCAGTGGTGCCCATGATACAGCCGGAGGTCCTTTTGCAGCCTGACTGCCATCCACCTGTGAACCTCAGCAAACTTGCTCAACTGTTTCATGTGTTTCTAGTCCTCCATTCGCAGTCTGCCCAGCTGTAGGACACTGCTTAAGCTTAGATTCATTTCTGCTTCCACTTTCTCTTGCTGTCCAGTGAGAGAAAGTAAACGAATACTATTAGGAGGTGGGGCTATCCCCACGTTTGCACAAGTGAAAGGGACATGTTAAAACTATGTGACTAGCCACTGCTTTTCATTTTTCATGGAAAGACTGATGCAATCACAGAATGTGAACGCCATGGACTCAATTTTGAAATGGGGGTGAAGGTGCGCGTGGCAAACCCGAATAAAAAAAACGTATCTTTTCTGACGCGATCGCGATGTAATTGATGGTGATTAATGTTCTTTCTGGGTTTCGTGCCTGGCAGCCAACCTGATTGACAGGCTGGCTGCCGACAGGAGCTGCAACGTCGAGGTGGGGGGGAGAGAAAGAGAGAGAGTGAGACGTCATCCGGCGCTGGGACAGAAGATTGGGGTGGGGGGGGAAGAGTGGAATATTGGAGTGGGGGAGAAGGGAAGATCGGGGGGCAGAGGGGAAGATCGGGGGGGCAGAGGGGAAGATCGGGGGGGAGAGGGGAAGATCGGGGGAGAGAGGGGAAGATCGGGGGAGAGAGTGGAAGATCGGGAGGCAGAGGGGAAGATCGGGGGGGGGGAGAGTGGAAGATCAGGGAGAGAGGGGAAGATCGGGGGGGAGAGGGGAAGATCGGGGGAGAGAGTGGAAGATCGGGGGAGAGAGTGGAAGATCGGGAGGCAGAGGGGAAGATCTGGGGGAAAGGGAAAAGTCGGGGGTCATTGGGGAGAGAAAGGGGAAGATCGGGATGTGGAGAGGGGAAGATTGGGGGGGACATCAGGGGGGGGAAGAAGGGGAGATCGGAGAGGGAGACATCGGACATTGGAGCAGGTTGATTTTGTGTTTTAACTTTGTGCAATGGTTTTTTATTTAATTTATTTTGTTCACTTTTCCCTGATCCGGCCCTTCAGGTCTGGTTTCACCAGGCGTGAATCAGAAGCCGTGGGAAAGCTGCCTAGGTAAGTTGAAAATCGTTCTAACTACCTAATATGTCATAAATAAAGTACCTTAAGCACCTCAATAAGGTACATTTGCTTCTTTAACTATCATCCCGCCGGCTTTAATTGCCGGCGGGACTTCCAGACTCGGGACGTCCCCGTGCACACAGGTGTGTCCGTGGGAAATTTGGAAGTCAGCAGGTTGGAGCCGGCTTCCACACCCGCTCTGCATTTTTGAAATTTTCGCAGCCCCCCCGCCCCCAACGCACCTGCAATTTAAGTTTAGAATTGAGCCCCATAACACATATTAATAGTCCTGCAATTCCATCTAGCAACAACTCCAAACCCTTCCCTACAACAAATCACATCTTTCCACTCCACACTCCATCCTCACCTCAAATTCTAAATGTGAAGAACTCTTTGGTCCCTGATGCAGCTGAATAAGTGCGGTGAGGCTTCCATGAAACTGGATTTCCATGAGGCTGGAGCAAATGATGGAATGAGGCGAGCATTTAACTTTCCAGAGGCTGATGTGGAAGTGCTACTGTCCCACATTAGAGAAAAATAGGATGCAATAGTTGGAATACCAGAAGAAAAAACCATGCGGCAACACAGGCCATGTGGAAGGAGGTGGCTGGGGCTGTGAGTGAGACCTCCAAAACTTCAAGGACCCCCTTGTAGTGTCAGGCAAAGTTTAATGACCTCACTTGGTCAGCAAAGATCAGAGTGTTTTCAGATGAATAACGGCAGATAACTGAATTACAGAGAAGCACATGCGTATTCCCTGGAATAGTCAAGTACTGCCCTTTAGGATATCATTTGGTACCAAGTCCCTTGTCTCAAAAGCAAAGTCACTTGGCAGCACTCATGTTAAGTGTTTCACATCCTGTAATGCATGCTAGCACACTGAAGTCTCACAACTTAGGTCCTTGCTCCCTTACACCTACCATTATTACCATCTATTCTATGAATTCTGACGGTGTGACTACTGGATTTGGAGACTGGAATTAATACCATGCATTCCTCCTACAGGAGAAGATGGCACACAATACTAGGGCCCGTCAGGCTAATTACTGATGTGCCAACATCCGGCAATTAACAGCACATGAAGAAGAAGCAGTGGACAACTTCGGCCTGTCAATTTGGGGATGGAGATGTGGGTAGATTTTGACCCAGAGCATTCCAGTTGCCCACATCTGGGTGTGGGGGGGGGGGGGGTCAGCCAGCATCGGGGATTGGGGGTCGGGGGGGGTTGTTCAAGCATTGAGGGGGGTGGGGGGGTGTCAGCCGATTGCGGGGTTCGTGACGGCCAGATGAGCTTGTTGGGCCTGGATGAAACACTCCAGCTCCTCTGGGCCCACAAGCAATGCAGTAAAGGCCCTCACCTCATGGATCCAGCCCTTCCCGCCTGCTTTCACCTGACGTGAATCAGAAGCGATGGGAAACCTGAACAGGTATGGTTAAATTCATTTTAAGTGTCCAATGCACAAAATATTAAGTACCTCAAGTATCTAAATGAGGTACATTGTCCTTTTAAGTGTCAGCCCGTCAGCTTTAAGTGGGGGTGGGACTTCCTGCTGGCTGATATGCACACACACACACACACAAACCTGGCTGGGTTAAACTCAGAGGTGGGCAAGTTAGAACCGGGATGCGGTCCTGCTCCAAATAGCTGTTATTTTAACCTCCCACCAGTCCCCAATTCGCCCGTTCTTGGGGGTTAAAATTTACCTCATTAAATATGAAGCTCACTGTGCGAGGTAATGTAGCTATAGTCCTGTGTCCCATCATTGCTGGTACAGCATGTTGGAGCATTCCCGAATGCTGCCTTTGAGTCATGTTGTCAGTGACATTGACAAGGACAGAGGTGAAATCTGCAAGTTCTGTGAGGGTTATCCCAATGATTAGATTAGATTTTTACAAACTATGCGGAGAATAAATGTGTAAATGGCTTATAACAAAGTTGCTGTAGTCTGAGGCACGTTACTTTCTTTGCGATTTTCCTTAAATCAAGTTCTCATTCACCTGATGCTGCAGCATCTCCTCGGCAGCTTGCTATAAACCAAAGTAGTCACCAGCTGATGTACATTAAACACCTGTTCTGTTCACTGGCACTTTAAACAGGCTTTAAATGGCCAGTCCTGATTTCTCTAAGTATCTGAGAGTAGCCAATGTTTATTGTATCATGCATGAATATGCCCTTGGGTCACGTCACTTGGTCTCTGATAAGTAAAGTGCCATCGTTTAAAGGACCTTTCTGAGGTACACAATGGGAAAATAATTTGTCGATGGGAATGCTTCACTACAAAAGGTTTTCTATGACAAGTGCTCCTGATATAAGTGGCTTTTACTGTATGAATAATAGTAACTATACCTTAGCCAGTGTTCAGTGGGGAGCAAGCTGACAGTGCTGAGAAATTGGACCTTTCTGCATTCTCTAAATAATTTAATTTCCTCTGCCAACACACTGCTTAGCGTGTTTGCATAAAATTCCTTTATGTTCTATTTTAACTACAGGTTAAAGGTTGTGTAAAAATAGCACACAGAGGAATGTTGCATGGATGCATTTAGTGATCCGCAGTCAGAGGAAATGAGCCTTTGGGGGAAGTGGCACCCTGATACACTTTGGTGATGGCATGGCCTAATACTATGCTGAGCTTATTTCCTTATTCTGACACTGCATCTCAAACCGAAACCTTTATTTCCAGTTTCACATCCCTCATACTCCCTGTCAGAAACAGGGATACCTTCATTATGTTATAATCCTGTCACTGAGGGCAACTAATACCTTAGCAACAGCAACATAAAGGAGGCACTGCTTTTGCTGCCAGTGGAGTGCAGAACCACGGCGGGAGAGAACTTTCCATAGCGTCTGGGAAGGCAATGGTACTGCCACATCTTTTTTTTCATGTCACCAGGAATGGAGCCTTGCAAAATTACCCCGAATATGTTTGACATAACCAAAACTCTATAACGTCGCATCACAGCTCACGTTCATAAGAAAGTGATGTGGAGATGCCGGTGATGGACTGGGGTTGACAATTGTAAACAATTTTACAACACCAAGTTATAGTCCAGCAATTTTATTTTAAATTCACAAGCTTTCGGAGGCTTCCTCCTTCCTCAGGTGAATGTTGTGGAAACATTCACCTGAGGAAGGAGGAAGCCTCCGAAAGCTTGTGAATTTAAAATAAAATTGCTGGACTATAACTTGGTGTTGTAAAATTGTTTACAATCATAAGAAAGTGAACAGTTTAGATTTATCTACTTTACACAGAGGGTGGGGTGCATATCTGGAAAAGACTGCCTGGGGAGGCAGTGGAAACAGATGGAGCTCAATTTTAAACTTAAATTGCAGGTGCGTTGGGGGGGGGGGGGGGGCTGCGAAAATGGCAGAAATGCAGAGTGGGTTCGGAAGCCGGCTCCAACCCGCCGACTTCCGAGTTTCCCACGGACGCACCTGTGTGCGCGTCGGTGTCCCGAAGCCGGAAGTCCTGCCGGCTTATGATAGTTAAAGAACCAAATGAACCTCGTTGAGGTACTTAAGGCACTTTACTTGTGACGTATTAGGTAGTTAGAACAATTTTTAACTTACCTGGGCGGCTTTCCCACAACTTCTGATTTACGCCTGCTGAAACCAGGGAACCTACCTTTCGACCCTGCTCCGATGTCCGATGTCTCCCTCTCCAATCTCCCCCATTCCCCCCACCGATGTCCCCCTGATCTCTCCCTCTTCACCCCCGATGTCCCCCAATGTCCCCTTGAATGAGAGGCGATCTTATTGAAACATATAAGATTGTGAAGGGGCTTGATCGGGTGGATGCGGTAAGGATGTTCCCAAGGATGGGTGAAACTAGAACTAGGGGCATAATCTTAGAATAAGGGGCTGCTCTTTCAAAACTGAGATGAGGAGAAACTTCTTCACTCAGAGGGTAGTAGGTCTATGGAATTTGCTGCCCCAGGAAGCTGTGGAAGCTACATCATTAAATAAATTTAAAACAGAAATAGACAGTTTCCTAGAAGTAAAGGGAATTAGGGGTTATGGGGAGCGGGCAGGAAATTGGACATGAATTTAGATTTGAGGTTAGGATCAGATCAGCCATGATCTTATTGAATGGCGGAGCAGGCTCGAGGGGCCGATTGGCCTACTCCTGCTCCTATTTCTTATGTTCTTATGTTCTCCCCCGATCTCCCCACAATCTCCCCCTCTTCCTCCCCGATGTGCCCCCGATCTCACCCTCTTCAATCCCCATGTCCCCCAATCTCCCTCTCTTCACCCCCCCCCAGATCTCCCCCTCTTCACCCCCCCAATGTCCCCCTGATCTCCCCCTCTTCACCCCCACGATGTCCCTCTGACCTCCCCCTCTTCACCCCCACCCGATGTCCCCCCGATCTTCCCCTCTCCCCGATCTTCCCCTCTCCCCCCAATCTCCCCCTCTTCCCCCCTGATGTCCCCCCGATCTCCCCCTTCACCCATCGATGTCCCCCCGATCTCCTCCTCTTCACCCCCACAATGTCCCCCCCCCGAATTCCCCCTCTTCACCCCCGATGTCTCCTGATCTCTCATCTCCCCCACTTCTGCCCCCGATGCCCCCGATCTCCCCCTCTTCCCCTCCGATGTCCCCCCAATCTCCCCCTCTTCACCCCCCAATGTCCCCCTGATCTCCCCCTCTTCCCCCCCAATGTCCCCCCTGATCTCCCCCTCTTCACCCCCCAATGACCCCCCCGATCTCCCCCTCTTCCCCCCCCGATCTCCCCCTTTTCACCCCCTCTCCCCCCGATCTTCTCCTCTCCCCCCCGATCTTCCCCTCTTCACCCCCCCAATGTCCCCCTGATCTTCCCCTCTCCCCCCGATCTTCCCCTCCGCACCCCCTTCCCCGATGTCCCCCTGATCTTCCCCTCTTCCCCCCCCGATCTTCCCCTCTCCGCGCCCCCCCCCCCCCAATCCTCCGTTCCAGCGCCGATGATGTCTCTCTCTTTCTCTTTCTCTCCCCCCCACCGGCGTTGCACCTACCGTCGACAGCCAGCCTGTCAATCAGACTGGCTGCCGGGCGCAAAACCCAGAAAGAACTTTAATCACCATCAGTTACATCGCGATCGCGTCGGAAACGGTAAGTTTTTTTTATTCGGGTTTGCCGCTGCACCTTCACCCCACCGCTGCCAACCCATCACCATTTCAAAATTGAGCCCATAGTCTTATCGACCTTAAAAGCTCACCAGATAAATATTTGGCAGAGCAAGCAATTGAGGGATATGGGAGATAGAGTAGGTTATGGTATATTTTGAATTTTGGGACTTGCCAGATTGACTATATTGGTCTATTTCAGTCCTGTATGTTCCATCATCTCTGATTTAGTAAAAAAAAACGAAAGAAAGGAAGAAAAAGACTTGCGTTTATATACCATTTTCTCACATTGTTGAAACATCTCAAAAGATTTTCTTTTGGCGCATTAATTTTGGAAGGCAGCAACTATTGTTATGTGTAGCCATTCTGGCTAGCAAGGCTCTACAAACAGCAATGAGGTGAATCACCAGCTTATCTGTTTTCTGGCAGCACTGGTTGAGGGAGAAATCGTGGCCAGGATCCTGGACGAAAATCCCAACTCTTTTTCAAAAAGTACAATGGGATCTTTAAGGTGCAGCAGGACGGGCAAATAGGGCATTGGTTTAACACTTCACCCGAAGGATGGCACCTCCAACAATGCAGCATTCCCTCAGTCCTGCACTGGAATGTCAGTGCAGATAATGTACTGTACCACGACTGTGGGGCTTGAACTCGCAATTTTATTAACCAAAAGCTAGAGTGTTATCAAGTGAGCCCAACCGGAAGTGAGGCGGAGTATGCTTTGTTTGTATGGCTACATCAACACACATTTCTGTGTGCTCTCACCATGTGTATGTGCAGTTGCTGGTGGTGCTCTAAATTCCACTTTATAGTGAACTCAGGACACTAGGAACCAACAGATATTGCAGAATAATTTCATGTGGAAGCAATTCTCTAGTATAACTGGCTTATTGCGAGCAATTTTACTTTGATAATTTGCCTTTGGTGGTCGTCCTGCCATCGCCAACTCAGCTTAAAGGAGGCAAACTCTGTACTGTTCTCCCAGTCCTTTAGCCAACCTCATAAAAACAACATAAAAGGTCCGTGAGGCTCTCTTCTGATGTGAGTTAATTATACATTTTAGGCCTATTCAAAGCACAGCCGCTACAAGAAGCTACGGAAAGTTGAAGGGCAGGAGGCAGAGATGGCAAAGTACATTAAACTACTATCAATGCAGTTATTGATTTTGTGGTCGGCTGATAGTGTGACCATAGGGATTGCATTTAAAGCTCCCATCAAGAGGACAGTAGAAGATAAGGGACAAAATTCATTGTCACATAGAAAAGTGGAGGCTGTTAATTTCACCATTGCAGAATCTATGTTCATTTTATTCCTGACGTTCCTGGGTTAGGGTTACACTTTCGGACCCCTGAGAATTCAAACCCTTTGAGATCAGATTTGAACATAACACTAGTTGCCACCCCACCCCTCCAACTTTCCCATTATAAAGGCTGCCTAAGTCAGTTCATGTACTCAACACTCTTAATTTGAGTTAAATTCCATTTAGTGATGACACGATCCAATAGTGAGCCTTGACACAGTAGGGTAGCTTATCTACATTTCAGCCCCCATCTGCTTGGCCATTACCAACAAAACACTATAATCACAAAGCAGCTCTCTAATATGACTGGGAAATAGTGAGCGATTCTACCGTGATAATTTGCCATCGGTGGTGCTCCTACACATGGCTACACCAATACGTACAGCTGTGAAAGAAGACTCATTGGCGATAAATTTAATCTAACTCACCGGGCGGGACTCTCAGGGTATCGGGTGGAACACCAGTATGACACCCCGCCCAATATTACTCTCCTCCAATGGAGAGTGGAATCGGCCGGGGTGTAAAACTAGCACCCGATTCTGTCAGATTCCCGATGGGCGGGTTAGGTTAAAATTGCACCTGTTGCATCAGCTTACACTCCTTTAAATGCCGTGTGACAAAAAATGTACAATTGCATTCACATATAAACCAGTGCAAAATTTGAGAAAAATGAATCTAAGTGAGGGAACTCAGCCTTAAAAAATAAAGAGATTCCATTTGATTACCTGCCTGACCCAAATACTAACTGTTAATTTTCACTTTTTGAGAAACCTGGATGAAGGAGCTGGGTGTCCATAGGACAGGACACCAGCAAAGCTGAAATGAATAAGAACAAAGAGATAAATCAACTGGCAGTGGTTGGGTGACATCGAATTTGAATGTTTAAATCCTCTAAATTGTAGGAGGAAGAACAGACTGAGGGAGGTGAGGAGTTCCACGGTTTAGAGGTCCTGGAAAAGAATTAGTTTTAGTAGAAGATGGTGTGATGTCTTGATTTCAATACAGTGAGGAGGGGAGGGAATGTAATCGGGCACATTTGCAATCGGAGAAGCCACAAGAGGACAGTTCAGAGAAGTAATGACCATAGTAGGATTGATAAAACACGTAGGTTGCAATGGAGAGAGGGAGTTTGTAGGCTAGCTGTAAGAATAGAATTACCTATCAGACAACAAGCATAGTAGTATACGTGGACTGTGGTGTGAGAGTGAGATGGGGGAATTGTACATCGAAATCGAAATTGAATTTGAATGATAATAACTGCAGTTGTTGCACTTCCCAGGTGGTGTTGAATGTGGTGCAAGTCCACATCAAGTGCACACTCACTGCAGTTTCAAATGGCACAGACAGCCCACAAATACAAAGCAACCTTCACAATCTGGTCACAAGCTCTAAGGCTGATAGTCAGACTGAAAACATTAATCGGCTGCTAGTTCCAACATTCAAACCCCCAATTTCCATTTCTGTCTCCTATATTTGTCCAACCAAAGTCAAAGCAAACTTTGAGAACAGTGGCTTATTTTTTCCAATTAGCAAAGTTCAACTACAGATGCTTAACATGCTCGTACTACATCCCTACGTGAGCTATTTTTAGGCAGGCACTAACCCATTTGTTTTAACTGGGTAACACGTGCCTACAGATAGTGTACCAAGGACTGTAAGATGAGTGCATTAAGAATTCATACCTGAACGCATTAACTGGGAGATATATCTCTTAGAATTTCAACTTCCTCCTCTCGTCTGGACATTGACTTCAGTCAGTTTCTCCTTAGGGAGTGTCTCCCCCTTTTCCTGCAGAGTCTCTCATTCACTTGCCACTTTCTTCCATTTTATTTTGGAGCTGTTTTTCTCACCGTTTGTCTTTCAAAGCATGATTGGGATTATCTTGAAATCTCACCCAGCACTTTTCTTCTCTTCCAGCCTTTTAAAAACAAATCTGTTCACCAGCTATTAAACTTAGTAACTGCTTCCACGTACTAGTATAACCTGGAATAACCTTTATCTGTATTTCTTACCTTCCAACTTTGTTTTTGTCAGGCTTATTAAAGCCTGCCTTTCTCTTTAGTTTGTACGACTGTCTCCACCTAAAACATCAACTTGTCTTTTCTCTTTTCAGATGCTCTCAGACTTGCTGTGTATTTGCAGTAGTTTATGCTACATTTAAAATGTTGGAAGCATAATTTGCTATCAGTTTAGTCCTGAGCAAAATTTAATGGGAAATGTGTTCTCTGATTTCTGTGGGGCGCATCATGGGATGAAAGTTCTATGTTTTACACTGTGCTAAACTGAAGACAATGGATATAGAATTCACCCTACATTGCCCTATCAAACAAAGGGGCATAGCAAGGGTAAGATGTAGTGTGAAGGTCCCTTCATACTGCCCATCAAGCAATTCCAGATAGGGATATAAAATGAGTTAGATTCAGAGCAAAGCTCCCTTTTTATTGTCCCATCAAACACTCCAAAGTCAGCTATAGCATGGGTTAAATGCATTGAAAGGGCATCTCAAGATTGTTCCATTGAGCACTCACAGGCCAGGTGTGTCATGGTTAGATGCAGGACAATGCCTCCTCAACAGTGTCCCATCAAGACACTCCAGATCAGTATCGTTCTGAGCAATCCTCCCTTTACACTGAATCTCAGCAGATTGTCACTGTTGCTGGCCTGTAGGGGTCTATTGAGTTGCACAGCTGCAAACTGCTCCAGTCATCCAGTTTATTACATCCGATATTTTGATAAAATTTTTGTAATCATCTCCTAGACAATTCTTATTGTCTTCTTTAAGAGGCAGTCGATCTGATGTAAATGAAAGTGGCACATCATGTCCCCCAAAGAAATGGGATTTTAATCTTTCAATTTGAGAAAAAAGCTTTTAATCTCCTGGTCTTTTGATATTTGTATATTATCTTCATAATAATCATTTGCTAAGATGGAAATTGAGCTCAATGTCAGCAAATCAGTGCAATAAAACTTATCCAGCAACAAAAAAAAGATGCTGGGAAATGCAATCTAGGACTATGGTGCTTCCAAACTGGTACAACTGTAAAACCTAAATTATAAGAAGGGTCATATCAGGATCAATTTAAAGCAGAAACTGCAGCCATGGCCACATATGACCCCCCCAACCCCAGCGCTGGCTATTCAGCTCTCAAAGCCCAGGCGACTTAGTCTTATTTGTGCTTATATTTCTTACTCACTGGCTTGCCCTGTTTGAATTTTCTGGGCCTGGAGGTTTGGAATGGGCTCATTTTAGTGCTGTCACCTCATTGGTGAATAATTCCTAAATCAGAGTGCCAAGATCTGTTGGAATTAGCAATTTGAGAAATATGGAAATTAGTAGGACCCATCATCAGTCCATGAAAACAAAGGATCAAATTTAAAGGATAATTTATACTGTGCAAGGTTTTTGCTTCTAAATTCCCCCCATCTCTCCTGAAGGTGCAACTCCTGCTGGGATATAGTTGCATGGATGTCACCTACACTTCAGTACCTCACCCAAGTTCCACCTTCAGGCCATTCATCAGAGCTGAGCCCAATCCTATCCTCCTCTGACATCCACACACCATCCATTTGGGGGTGGGGAGTGAGCTACTAAACAATGATCAGAATTGGGGATCCTGTCTAATGTTTCCCATTCCTAGCCTAGCGACAATGACACAAACTGAAATCCCTCTAACTGAACTCAGCGCAATCTAAGCTTTTAGCTCCTAGACTCAAAAGGGCATGACTGACTATACCCACCGACATCTTGATTCCCCCTCAACAGCCAGTTTTATTTCTGAGACACACTGCCTAATTAGTTCTAAACAGCATGCCAATTAGTGCTTTATTACAGGCAGTTCTGCACTATGGACTTCCATCCACTGGGACCTGGGTTGAGATTGGCCCAAATTCATTTTGTTTATGACCTTTATCAGAAATCAGAAAGAAAAAGAGAGGAAGCATCTCTCATGGGTAGAATCTGAATCTAAGGTCTCAGAGGCAAAGGGCTGGCATTCTAACTCACTGCATCTGTTGAATCTCCGACTGGCAATGTGAAATGTTGGCCCCATTTAAACAGATACCTTTTATTAGATAACAATTCCTCCCTCTCCATTTCAGAAGTGAGTGATTTTGGTTGAGGTGGGCTGATTTGTAGTGCACATCATTCATCGCACACTCCTGCAGCACAGCGCCATCTCAAATTTCAATTATACAGATGTTAATTATTCATTCTTCTCCTTAAGGGTCAATTTAACAACTCATTAGTTGCTAACCTGTAGACTGCAGCCTAGTCAATGCAAATATCACATTTGGAACTCTTTTATGCAGTCTGAGGCAGTTGTTCTTGTGGTGGGCAGAAAAGCTACAAAGACACCTTGAAAGACAAACCCGGTAACAACCCCACTGACAATTGGGAGGTGATGGCACAAGAAAGGCCACAATGGCGGGCCATCCTGCCTGCTGATAACTCTCAGTTCAAAAACAAATAAGCTGTGCGAGTTAAGCAGAACGCAAGAAAACCACAAAACCTCACACCGGCTGCAGCAACAGATTGACTCCGACCGGTTTATTCTACATTGGACGGGGATCTATGGTTCCTGCATCGTGCCCCAGCTGATGCAATGAATGACCTGAGAAACTTTTGAAAATCCAGTCATCCTTGATACAGGAGACAAAACCGTACCATGGTCATTGCAAATGCCCCCAAAAAAAAACTTCTGCTTAATTCAATTTTCTGCAGTTTGTAAGTACTCCTCTCCAGAGAATATCCCCTAGGATGTTTAAATTGTGGAAATGTAGCTACTTAAGGGGAGTGCAGAGCCCAGCAGAATATCAGCAGCAAGGCCAGTCTTTCCCTTCAGGAATCACCCAAATGACTTTAATAAGGAACTTGGAGAACAGTTTCAAGAAAGAGACAGTCAAGTTGTCAGCTTAGTACATGCAGAAACAGGACATACACAGAAAGCAAGAGCAACCATTTTGGATTCTCCTAGCAATGGTGAAGATGTCCCTAAGTTGACCAATTTTAAAAATGAATACTTACAAGGTTTATTGTGTGTACAGGAAAACACAGCTTAAGGTTTGTTCCCAATAAGGACAGTTCTCTCACCATCAATCCATTCAGTCCTCTCTCACCAGGAGTGAATGCGCCAGTGAGAACCAATGGGCTGAGCACAATGTGAGAGAATGGAGATTTATTTTGTATGATTTAATTATAATTAATAACAAGCTATGAAGCAGGCAGTATCATCATTTATTCTTTCTTGGATTAGTTTCAAGCGGGTTTTGGGCGGGTGGGGCAGGGCGAGTGGGAAACACACTTGCCAGCCTAAGTTTCAGGCCTGGGGTATTTTAAATCCCCGGCCTCATTTAAATGCCACTGGTCTGCTTCTCGCCCAGAAGGGAAGGCCGCAACTTTCCTCATGGGGCCCGGAGGAGCACTCCTGATCCACCAGGCCCTACAAAGGAAAGTTTTACACATACCTTGGAGGGCCTCTTCTGTCTGCAGACCAGCTACAGAGCTGCTTCAGCCTGTTGGGAATGCCGTGGCAACTCGGTTAAAATGCAATCGGGATCCTTTTGGCATAAATTCAAGGAGAATCTTGCAGGTTAAAATGGACCAAGTGGGTCAAGTTTCGAGCAAGTAAATAACCTGCTCATTTGTAACTCCCCACCTACCCGGTTTCTGCCGGGGGTTGGGGGGAGGGAGTTGGTTTAAAATCGACCCCAATGTTTCAGGTTATCTTAGATTGCGTTTAGTTTTCTTTTTTTAAAAAAAAAGCAAAATACTGCGGATGCTGGAAATCTGAGAAATAAAAACAGAAAATGCTGGAGAAGCTCAGCAAATCAGGCAGCGTGGGAAGAAAGAAACAGAGTTAACGTTTCAGGTCGATGACCTTTCGTCAGAACTGCTGCTCAGAGGCAGGTGTGCTACAACTGAAAATAGTGGCCCTGATTTTGGCCATTTGTCGCTGGTTTTAATAATTGGAGGTTGAGAGGTATGCTGCTGGGACCTCCAACTTAGAGGCCCTAGTGCTCCATCAGTGTAAAACTATACTCCCTTGGAAACGGCCAGACTGGCAGTGTGTGCCAGCTCTTATTTGGATCATGGTTATATTTTTTTTAAAGATGAGATAAAAATATAAGCTGACATGACCAGCAGTCTTCGAGAGCTAAGAAAAAGTCTTTGAAAAGCCTGATCATGTTGCAATGCCATCTTCATGCATTACCTGCTACATAATAATTACACAGCAGCCTGCTTTTTCTCCCTGTACAAACTGTCAATTACCGTCGCTGTGAGAGACCTAAAGCAATGAATGACACTGAACAATGAGGAGATTCAGACCTCTTCAAAACAAAAGGCATCTGATTCAAACATGTTTTTTACAGGAGTTGGTTTACCACTGGGTCAACCATCATGATTTTACTTTCTAAGTTGTGTTAAAGCATCTCACAGCACAATGCATACTCCTTCACAGGTATTCTCCGAACACGATTTGCTGTGGGCTCTTACTGCACCACTGAGTTCATTAAGGGCTGCCAGGTTTAGCTGCCAGCTGCAAATCCATCCTTCTTTGAGTGGCTGCCAACATTCAGTTTATAAACTGGAGTTACTTTGGTGGCACAGCTGGTTGAGATAGTAAATACCCAAGTTTTACAAATTAATCAATCCGAGGTCTACGCTGAGCTTTCTGATCTCAGCAGGATGGCGGCAGGGGGTCTTAATATTGGCCTCAGTGCCCCTGGTTTTAGGAGGGTTTCTACTCATTGCTATCCAGTGACCACTGTTATAAGTGAGTGTATGGACGCTGGGTGAGGACAGGATCAATATTGGCTGTGATACCACCTGCAGCCAAACAGCTTATGAACATTCACTGCCTAGACTCATGTAGGATGAAAGGCCATTTGAGTTGAGGAGATGATGCTGAACACCTGTAGAACTATACCCTAACAATCTATCAATGTCTTTAGGAGAGAAAAAATCTATTGACTGGGCCCTGCTGAGTAGATTTCCACCTTGTCATTTCCCAATCCTATTGGTTCAGTCCCAACCACCTTGGATTTATTTGATTGGCAATCATATAAGTGTAGAGCAAGGTTCCACAGCCAGTGACAATGTTTTGAGCTGACCTCCTTCAGCTCTGTATGTGTTCTGCAGTTACCTCAACAACCACTGACAGGACAGGACAGGAAAGTGAGGCATGAGGCATGGTGATATCGCTCTGCCTCATTTGTATGGCCTTCAAATGCTTGCAGCTGCTCCAGGCACAGGTACCTGACCCGCCCTTGGGGAAAACCTTGTAAAAGGCCAGAGACCAGTTATAATGGATCTCCACTCCTTTTCCTTCACTTTGTGTCTGGGAAGGGAATGTTCCCCAGACTTAAAATGGAGGAAAATCAACCCTCTTAATTCATTCAATGTGCAATGCTGTACATTTGTCAATACACTTGGTGAAGTAGGTTCCACTAATTCAAGTAGCCCTTTTATGTGAGCCTAGACAGTGTCAGCAAGTTATTTATCTGAGTGTCCTCAATCCTACATTGCCACAACTGCACTATCCAGCAGGAGTCACTGGAATGCAATCAGGAGTGTTGACCCTTCCTAATCCAGAGGCCAATTGTAACAACATGTTACCTTAAGTAGGATCATTTAACTCAGTGCAGATCAGGAATCTTTCAGGCTTGTATGGCTTAATATTTAGATGGGTACGGTAGCATAGTAGTTATGTTACTGGACTAGTAATCCAGAGGCCTGGACTAATATTCCGGAGTCATGAGTTCAAATCCCGCCATGGCAGCTGGGGAATTTAAAATTCAATTAATTAAATAAAATCTGGAATAAAAAAAACTAGTATCAGTAATGGTGGCCATGAAACTACCGGATTGTTGTTAAAAACCCATCTGGTTCACTAATGTCCTTTAGGGAAGGAAATCTGCTGTCCTTACCCGGTCTGGCCTATATGTGATTCCAGACCCACAACAATGTGGTTGATTCTTAATCGCCCTCTGAAATGGCCTAGCAAGCCACTCAGTTGTTCAAGAAGGCAGCTCACCACCACCTTCTCAAGGGCAATTAGGGATGGGCAATAAATGCTGGCCTTGCCAACGACGCCCACATCCCATGAACGAATAAAAAAAAGGATATTACACCATACAGTGCATTTTCCAAGAGCACTAGCCTTGACTTTTAACTCTAAGTGGTCACTGCTTCCAAGCTTCACAGCCAACTAAATCGTGCATAAGGGTAAAAACGATTTTCTGTGATGTTACCATGTGACTATTTAACGTATTTGTGGCAAATTACCCTTTCCATTATTTTAATGGAAGTGTTAAGCCACTTAAAATAAACAGATCAATGCCTCTGTTAAATATCGAAGAGGGTGTTAAGGTTTTGTATGTAACATCACCAAAAGGCATTTCTACAATACAAACACCATCAAATCCAATGGGAAAATCAACTTACTTTTCTCCAGGAAGCTCTGGGAAGTGGTGTCTGCATCAGTGATTACGACCCTGTGCTGCACCCCATGCACGGAGGAAACAAAATCCCCAAACTACACACATTCAAATCAAAGATTAAAACTATTTCCTGTCTCAGTGTTTGGAGTGTTACATTTAATTTTATTGATCAACCCAAGTAGCTTTAGCCTTGAATCAATGCTCTCTATTGTACTGTATCTATGTACCACCACCAGGATTCCTGTGGTATGGTACGTGTTTAAAGATGCACGACACTGCATTTTTGAAACATCTCAGCAACTCTTAATTCTATAAACCCAAAGTCTGTTCAAGAATTCAGCGAGCTACCGTTTCTGGGAAGGCTCTTTTAGGATCTCGATCAACCTCCAGGACAGGATCTAAGAAAAAACCTTCTCTCACCTCTAGCTTCCAAAATAGGACATAGGAACATAGGAACAGGAGGAGGCCATTTAGCCCCTCGAGCCTGTTCCGCCATTCAATAAGATCATGGCTGCTGATCTGTGACCTAACTCCATCTACCCGCCTTAGCCCCATTTCCCTTAATACCATAGGTTAACAAAAGTCTATCAATCTCAGATTTAAAATTAACAATTGAGCTAGCATCAACTGCCGTTTGCGGAAGAGAGTTCCAAACTTCTCCCACCCTTCACGTGTAGAAGAATTTCCTAACTTCACTCCTGAAAGTCCTGGCTCTAATTTTTAGACTCTATCCCCTACTCCTAGACTCCCCAACCAGTGGAAATGGTTTTTCTCTATCTACCCTATCAGTTCCCCTTAATATCTTGAAAACTTCAATCAAATCACCTCTTATTCTTCCAAATTTCAGGGAATACAACCCTAGTTTGTGTAATCTCTCCTCGTAATTTAACCCTTGGAATTCAGGTATCATTCTAGTAAATCCATGCTGAACTCCGTCCAAGGCCAATATATCCTTCCGAAGGTGCGGTGCCCAGAACTGAACACAGTACTCCAGGTATGGTCTAACCAGGGCTTTGTATAGCTGTAGCATAACTTCTACCCCCTTGTATTCTAGTCCTCTAGATATAAAGGCCAGCATTCCATTCGCCTTTTTGATTATTTTCTGTACCTGTCCACGACCAGGCCAGTCAGCCTAAGCTCGGTGGTGGGCAAATTATTGGAAAAAATTGTGAGGTACAGTATTAATCGTCATTCAGTAAGGCACGGATTAATCAAGTAGAGTCAGCATGTTGTTAAGGGAAGGTCGTGTCTGACTTTTTTTTTATTTGTTTATGGGATGTGGGCGTTACTGGCAAGGCCAGCATTTATTGTCCATCCCTAACTGCCCTTGAGAAGGTGGTGGTGAGCTGCCTTCTTGAACCGCTGCAGTCTGTATGACTAAGGTGATTGAATTTTTTGAGGAGGTAACAAGGAGGGTAGCATATTTGATGTAGTCTATATGGATTTTAGCAAGGCTTTTGACAAGGTCCCACATGGCAGACTGGTCAGAAAAGTAAAAGCCCATGGGATCCAAGGGAAAGTGGCAAGTTGGATCCAAAATTGGCTCAGCGGCAGGAAGCAAAGGGTACTGGTCGATGGGTGTTTTTGTGACTGGAAGGCTGTTTCCAGTGGGGTTCCGCAAGAATCAGTACTAGGTCCCTTGCTTTTTGTACTATATATCAATGATTTAGACTTAAACGTAGGGGGCATGATTAAGAAGTTTGCAGATGATACAAAAATTGGCCCTGTGGTTGATAGTGAGGAGGAAAGCTGAAGACTGTAGGAAGATATCAACGGACTGGTCAGGTAGGCAGAAAAGTGGTGAATTGAATTCAATCTAGAGAAGTGTGAGGTAATGCATTTGGGGAGGGTAAACAAGGCAAGGGAATACACAATACAGTAGGATATTGAGAAGTGTAGAGGAACAGAGGGACCTTGGAGTACATGTCCGCAGATCCCTGAAGGTAGCAGGACAGGTAAGAACATAAGAAATAGGTGCAGGAATAGGCCATCCGGCCCCTCCAGCCTGTTCTGCCATTCAACAAGATCATGGCTGATCTTCTACCTCAATGCCTTTTTCCTGCACTATCTCCATATCCCTTGATAACTTTAATATCTAGAAATCTATCGATCTCTGTTTTGAATGTACTCAATGACTGAGCCTCCACAGCCTTCTAGGGTAAAGAATTCCAAAGATTCACCACCCTCTGAGTGATGAAATTTGTCCTCATCTCAGTCCTAAATGGCCATCCCCTTATTCTGAGATTGTGACCCCTGGATCTAGATTCCCCAGCCAGGGGAAACATTCTCCCTGCATCTTCCCTGTCGAGCCCTGTAAGAATTTTGTATGTTTTAATGAGATCACCTCTCATTCTTCTAAACTCCAGAGAATACAGGCCTAGTCTACTCAATCTCTCCTCATATGACAATCCTGCCATCCCAGGAATCAGTCTGGTGAACCTTCGTTGCACTCCCTCTAAGACAAGTATATCCTTTCTTAGGTAAGGAGACCAAAATTGTACACAATATTCCAGGTGCGGTCTCACCAAGGCCTTATATAATTGCAGTAAGACATCTTTACTCCTGTACTCAAATCCTCTTGTAATAAAGGCCAACATACCATTTGCCTTCCTAATTGCTTGCTGCACCTGCATGTTAGCTTTCAGTGACTCATAGTAGATAAGATGGTTAAGAAGGCATATGGGATACTTTATTAGCCAAGGCCTAGAATATAGGAGCAGGGAGATTTTGCTAGAACTGTATAAAACACAAGTTAGGCCACAGCTAGAATACTGTGTACAGTTCTGGCCACCACATTACAGGAAAGATGTAATTGCACTAGAGAGGAGATTTACAAGGATGTTGCCAGGACTGGAGAATTTTAGCTATGAGGAAAGATTGGATAGGCTACGGTTGTTTTCAGAGGAGGCTGAGGGGAGAATTAATTGAGGTGTATAAAATTATGAGGGGCCTAGATAGAGTGGATAGGAAGGACCTATTTGCCTTAGCAGAGAGATCAATAACCAGGGGGCATTGATTTAAAGTCACTGGTAGAAGGATTATAGGGGAGTTGAGGAGAAATATTTTCACCCAGAGGGTGGTGGGGTCTGGAACTCACTGCCTGAAAGGGTGGTAGAGGCAGAAACCCTCATCACATTTAAAAAGTACTTAAGTATGCACTTGAAGTGGCGTAACCTACAAGGCTACGGACCAAGAGCTGGAAAGTCGGATTAGGCTGGGTAGCTCTTTTTCGGCAGGCACAGTCATGATGGGCCGAATGGCCTCCTTCTGCACCGTAAATTTCTACGATTCTATGACATTTTAATGATCTATATACATGGACCCCTAAGTCTCTTTGGGCCTCCACTGTTTCGAGCTTTTCACCATTTAGAAAGTACCCTGATCTCTCCTTTTTAGGTCCAAAGTGGATGACCTCACACTTGCCTACACTGAAATCCATTTGCCACAGTTTTGCCCATTCACTTAATCTATTAATATCTCTATCAAACTTTGTCACAATCTTCTTTCTGTCTCTATTTGATCAATACTAAAATGGATCATTGCTTATCTGAATGTCCCTCTCTCATTTTTCCTAAAATCTAAATAGAATTCCCTGTGACTGAGAGCAAGGGATGTGCTAAGGAAACTGTTCGAGTGATGACGGTGTTCCATCAGCGCTTCTCAAAGTTTAACACCAATGCTTCTCTCAATTTCCCCAGTCCCTCCCATTGTCCCTTACCCAATTACTCTCGACTCCTCTCTCTCTCTCTCTCCCAGTCCTCCTCCTCCTCCCAGCAACCTCATTATGTTGAAATCAAGATATGTCTCACTGGTTCCGCTTCTATCTCATCACTAGTTCCTCATTTAACTCGTTACCATCTTACTCTTTTCAACCTTGACAGAGTCCTGCACTATGGCCCTCTCTTTTACCTCAGTATGGCAATAAAAGCAAAACAAGAACTGGATCAAAGCACACATTAAAAATAAAATTTACACTAATTAAATGGTCTACGTAAACAAATACTTGGAGCAGATAACTAAGTCAAACATCCTTCTGAATTTGGTTCAGAACTGGGAAGTTCCAAAATAATGGAGTTCGAAAGAAAATCCCTAAAAGAAGGAAGTCTAAAATAAAATGCTGAAAATGCATAGCAGATAATTCTGGATCTGAAAGGGAAAAGGTAACGGTTAACTGGTGGACCTTCCATGATGCTGCTCAATAGGAGATTGGAGGATGTGTTGTTTTGTAGGAATAGAATCATTATTCATTGTGTAAATGTATTATTCTGCTGCCAAGATGGATCTGTGTCTCTTTAATGCCACTCGCTCTAATTGTTGTTAAGTAAATAGAGGCTCAGAATTTGTTTGGTGAGGGAACAATGCAGGGTGAGATCAAAATGTAATTGCTTTTCAGACGACAAGGGGTAGGAATTGGTATGCGTTGCACCTGTTTTATTTGAAAAACAAAGCCTACCAATTTAGCAGAGGGACGGCCTGCACCCAATCTGTGCAGGTGTTGGTTCCACTGCTAAATTCATGTGGCCTGTTTTTTAGGTGTCCCGGGTAGGCACCTAAAACAGGTATTAGGCCCCTTGAATATGTTAATTTGGGGCCTAACACCTATTGAAGGACCCCTTTACAAAATTAGTCACCGATGAGTAGGGCTTGCCGAGCTCAGGATTACTTTAGTAGCTATCAACTACAGGTAGGTTTATTTTTAATTTTAAGGAACACATTTCTGTGCAGCCAGGAGGTGCAGGAGTGCTCTTCCCAACTCCGCAGTCCTACTGATGGTCCCTGCACCCTCCCATCATCTGCTCCAACTGCCCCTCCCAGAACTTACAAAATTCGACCCTGGAGATGTGACAGGCAGCTTGCCCAGAAAATTTAGATGAGTCCCCAATGCCCAATTTTGGGCTGGCCTTGGGCTTCTCTGTTTGGGCACGTGCAGCTCATGGGCCCAGATTAATTTCTACCCCAGAGTCTGAACCCAGGTTGAAATGCTTGTCTTTGTGTTTTTACCTGTGATTGCTCAGGCTATTTTTTAAGTTATGGGCTAGAGGCATTCTTATTCCTGTATTAATAAAATAGTTTCTGTTGATGTAGGAATTTATCTGTATATTTCAAATGGCTGGCTTTCTTTCCCTTTTAAAACATTGTTGCAATTAGTGACAGGAAATATAATAAATCTGCCTAAAATTAAGTGTCATGAAGTCTGAAATGTGACATGATGGAAAGGAAATGAACAAGTATTGTTCTGATTTTATTAGCAGATCTTTTGTGGCACTGCTCACTGGTAAGTCAGAAGATACATTGTTTATAAGAGCAGTGTTGTATCACTTACTGCACAATGTCTTATTCTGCTGCTCAGGTCCATTGTTTCATTAAGGTCACCAGAGGCCAGTGTGTACTCAAGGCTATTAAGTAAAACACTGGTTGTGGTCAGAGTTTAATTGCTCTTCAGACTGCAGGTCAAAATGTGACTACCTTTCTCTTTTTTAGATATGACCAGTAAGGTCAATCAAGGACAACTGTGTCAATTAATGTACTTTCAAATGCTGGAAAACTGTGTCGAAATGTTTGGATGAGATTAATTGTACCCATAAGTTTTAATGTTTCTTTTCAAACACTGATTCATCTGTATACTTGCAGCATTTTCCGTTTTTATTCCGACGTGATGGGATGAGAGGTTGGGGAGATAACATGGGTTGTGCTATCAGTAAAATGAACATTTGTGCATATGAAATTTCAACATAAAGCCCATTGCCATAGATTTGATACGGAGCTGAGAGCAAAATGTGCTGCACAGAGACTGAGAACGAGGGATGTGTTAGTGACTTTGAGTGACTCGTGTATCCATTCAGTACCTCTTGCAGTTTAACATCCGTGTTCCTCAGCGTAGCCAGTCCTGCCACTGTTCCTTATCTCATCACACTCAACTCCTCTCGGTCTCCTAGAGCCTGTCATCTTCCCGTCGTTCCCAGTCTCAACCTCCCCCAGCCATCTGATGCCTCCCAATCTCACAGGACCTCCTCCCTTCCTCATGAATTAGACAGCAGAGGTACGCTGTTTCAAGAGCCAGAGATTGTCAGGCCCAAAGTAGTTCATTCACTCGATGTTCTGAACAAAACTTCCTCCCTGCGGGGTCTTCTGGACTTTCCTTTATCCATCCCAAACAAGATTGAAACTATCCTACAAATGACATGTTTTTAGTGGGGCACTGGGGTCAGATGAAGACTGTGTTGGTATGGCTTAATTCCATACTTGTCAGAGTCCTAGACATTTGAAACTCCTCTCTCAACAATGTGAATAAAGGTACTTCTAGTAATATTATAATCAACTTCAAAATCTTCATTCTTGTATCCAAATCCCTACATGGCTTCATTCCACTCCACCTCTGCAATTTTTTTTATTCGTTCATGGGATGTGGGCGTCGCTGGCAAGTCCAGCATTTATTGCCCTTGAAGGTGGTGGTGAGCCGCCTTATTGAACCGCTGCAGTCCGTGTGATGAAGGTTCTCCCACAGTGCTGTTAGGGAGTTCCAGGATTTTGACCCAACAACGATGAAGGAACGGCGATATATTTCCAAGTCGGGATGGTGTGTGACTTGGAGGGGAATGTGCAGTTGGTGTTTTTCCCATGTGCTTGTTGCCCTTGTCTTTCTAGGTGGTGGAGGTCGTGGGTTTGGGAAGTGCTGTCGAAGAAGCCTTGGCGAGGTGCTGCAGTGCATCCTGTGGATGGTACACACTGCAGCCACAGTGTGCCGGTGGTGAAGGGTGTGAATGTTTAGGGTGGTGGATGGAGTGCCAATCAAGTGTCCTGGATGGTGTCGAGCTTCTTGAGTGTTGTTGGAGCTGCACTCATCCAGGCAAGTGGAGATTATTCCATCACACTCCTAACTTGTGCCTTGTAGATGGTGGAAAGGCTTTGGGGAGTCAGGTGGTGAGTCACTCGCTGCACAATACCCAGTCTCTGACCTGCTCTTGTAGCCACAGTATTTATGTGGCTGGTCCAGTTAAGTTTCTGGTCAATGGTGACCCCCAGGATGTTGATGGTGGGGGATTCGGTGATGGTAATGCCGTTGAACGTCAAGGGGAGGTGGTTAGATTCTCTCTTGTTGGAGATGGTCATTGCCTTGCACTAGTCTGGCATGAATGTTACTTGCCACTTATCAGCCCAAGCCTGGATGTTGTCCAGGTCTTGCTGCATGCGGGCATGGACTATTTCATTATCTATTAATCTTCTCTAGCTCTAGAGTGTCAGCTTGGCTCAGTTGCTATTCATTCTTTCCTCTGAGTTAGAAGGTTGTGGGTTCAAGCCCCACTCCAGAGACTTAATCATATAACATTAGCTGAAATTCCAGTCCAGTGCTGAGGCAATGTTACATTGTTGTAAGTGCTGTCTTTTTGTGATAAGTTAAACTGAAGCCTTGTCTGCCTGTTTGGGTAGATGTAAAAGATCCCATGGAAGTATTTGAAGGGTCTGGGAATTCTCCTGGGAATAGACTTTCTACAGGGGTGCTGTAACTTCAGCAGAGGATTAGTGGAAACCCCAGAGAAACGGTTGTTTTGGCCAATGTTCCGTCAAAGTTACAGTGGGAGAATCCGCATGGAAATTCTATCTCTGGTGTCCTGGCCGACACTGTTCTCTCAAATTGGCTGCTGTATTTGCCAACAAAAAAACAGTAACTACACTTCAAAAGTAATTCATTTGCTAAGAATTGTTTTGGGACATCCTGAAAATGTGTAAGCTATTTCGGTATCCCAGCTTGCCGTCTCCATTTATCCAATTCTGATCTGCACCATCAGTGACTGAGCCTTTACATGCCTCTACACTTCCCATACCTCTTTACCTTGTTTTCTCTCTTCCCCACTTTTTTAAAGCTGCCTCTTTGGTTACCTTTCTTAACTTCTGGCCTACTTCCTGCTCCGTGTCCCTCACTGGCCCTGTAAACCACCTTGTGAAAGGTACTACGTGGCCAAGTACATACTGTAAGGGAGACTGACCGCATTCAAAAGGATCTGGACCAATTAGGATGATTAACAAGATAACGCAGGTAAAATTAAGCCAATTTGAACAGGGAATATTATAGATGAGGGGATGTTCAATAGCAAAGGTGGAGAAGGGTGTGATTACTAACCATTTTGTGAAAGTATCCACTTATTGTGAAGCTGCTTCCAACAATATTTAATCTTGCATAAATCAATGGGGAAGCCACATTTAGAATGCTGTATGCAACTTTGAACATCCCACCTTCAAAAAATACCCTGATTTGTGGGGGTTCTGGGAAGAGTGCCAAGGATGATTGCAGAACTTCGGGCTCTAAGTTAATATAAGAACTCATTGAACAAAAAAAGAGCCCATTAAGCACATAGCACCCATAGAATAAACACCATTATGAAACTTCTGCATAAATATTCTCTCGTCTTCAAAAGTAGAAACTGCAGATTGTCTATCATTGGAACACAGGAACCCGAGCCTGTTCTGCCATTCAGTTCGATCATAGCTGATCCATTTCCACAATTCAACCCTATCTGCTCTCTACAGATGATCAATGCCACCTTTCTGGCCTCAGCGGCACAAGAACCATGTCTCATGGACAACTAACCATCCCACTCCATACTTAGTCCTATAACTTGGTTAGTGGTTAGAATGTGGAGCTTGCTACCACAAGGAGTGGTTGAGGCGAATTGCATAGATGTATTTAAGGGGAAGCTAGAAATAAACATGAGGGAGAAAGGAATAATCCGGTTGGAAAGTGGAGTTGAGGTCAAAGATCAGATTGAATGGCGGAGCAGGCTTGAGGGGCCGTATGGCCTTCTCCTGCTCCTATTGTGAATAGAAGGATATGCTGATAGTTAGATGGAGTAGGGTGGGAGGAGGCTCATTTGGAGCATAAACGTCGGCACGGACCAGTTGGGCCAAATGACCTGCTTCTGTGCCGTACATTCTATGTAACTTTCAATTCTACTCCCAACCAAATATTTATCCACTTCTTCACCTGAGAGCATTCAGTAAAATCGTGTTGTGGCACTTTTCACTGTGAATAGGGCAATTTAATATCTATCAGGAAAGATTGAGCAGGCTGGGGTTCTTTTCTCTAGGAAAGAGAAGACTGATAGAGGTCTTTAAAATTATGAAAGGGTTTGATAGGGTCGATGTAAAAAGATGTTTCCACTTACGGGGGAGACCAGAACTAGGGGCCATAAATATAAGATAGTCACTAATAAATCCAATAGGGAATTCAGGAGAAACCTCTTTACCCAGAGAGTGGTGAGAATGTGGGACTCGCTACCCACATGGAGTAGTTGAGGGGAATAGCATAGATGCATTTAAGGAGAAGCTAGATAAACATGAGGGATCAAGGAATAGAAGGATATGTTGATAGGGTGAGATGAAGTAGGGAGAGAGGAGGCTCGTGTGGAGCATAAACAATGGCACGGACCAGTTGAGTTGAATGGCCTGTTTCTGTGCTGTACATTCTATGTAATTCTAAAGCAGCATTTTCCACTTCCAGCCAAACAAATATCGGAATTTAACCTGTTAAGCGCTCTGTAAAATTGGTACTTTGTGGGAAATGGTCCTTGAAGATCACAATAGTCAAGAGGATTCTGCAAGGCTCAGCAGTGAAGCTCTGGATAAACACAGATTTATAGTGCAGTTCCAGGTAACTAAAACATTGTTTTAACAATGAGTAATGACAAAATGACTGAGTCAGTATTAGTGCTGGATTCATCTTGCACATATATATGCAGTACGCTCCCCTTTAAAGCTGCTCTTACTCTACCACTTTTTGTTCCTATCTTGATGTGGAGATGCCGGTGATGGACTGGGGTTGACAATTGTAAACAATTTTACAACACCAAGTTATAGTCCAGCAATTTTATTTTAAATTCACAAGCTTTCGGAGATTTTCTCCTTCCTCAGGCAAACGTTTGCCTGAGGAAGGAGAAAATCTCCGAAAGCTTGTGAATTTAAAATAAAATTGCTGGACTATAACTTGGTGTTGTAAAATTGTTTACAATTGTTCCTATCTTGGGTGAGTTACTTCCAGCCACATTCTCCAACTTTCATACTGATTGATCGTCTCCAATGTGAAGGAAAGAGACCAGATTGACCGAGTGATGCAAGACGCGGGTTTAGCTTGCTGCAACAGGAGGCCTTATCAATCAGCAAATTTATAGACCCACATTTACTTGGGTCCACAATGTTGTCAGTTTTCTGCAGCTCAGGTCGTTTATATTTATGACTGCAGCCCACGGCAAACCTGCATGTCTGCTGTCAGCTACACTTCATTCGTACAAAAACACTGCTAGGTATAAGTGACTGATTTGCAACTTTGCAAACTCAGGAATTTGGGTTGGAGACTTTTTTTTAATCCATACAAATAAAAAGGAAAAACAGCAAATATTGGAAATCTGAAATTAAAAATGTTGGAAGTACACTGAAAAATAAGGTCTGTTGAATTGGAAGTCTGAGCAATATGGAAAAAATAATTGAGCACATTCCTGACCGAAATTACTTTAAGCTGTTATATTGGTCTTCAGCTGTCAGTTTCGTAACAAGTTTGCCAGATTTTTTGAGACCATCAGACTGGAGGACCCCATTTTCTTGCCCATTACCGGTCTTTCTGGAGACAGTACATGTGCTGCTCCAGTGGTCGCAGCGTATTTTGGTTGTGATGTCATCATGCGAAGCCATGTCGTGACTATTTTGCGCAGGCGCATTGGCCAAAATATCATTGGTGCTCCTACGCGTCCACAGAACAGGGAGCCCCAAAGTGCAGCCGGTTTACAGGGAGACTGGCTGCACTGCCACAACTAAAATGCATGGAAGAGGTGCAGATTGCTCGCTCTCCCAGGCCTGGGCTACGATATAAAAGCATTCTGAAGGTATGTAACATCAAAACATGATAAGGGGGTCAATTTTAGGATGGCCGAGCGGGTGCATTCGTGGTGGGGGGTTCCTAAAATTGGGGAATCCCCGAGCGGGTCTGGAGCCCGGCTCCAACCCACCCACTTCCGGGTTCCCCAATGACGCGAATCGGTGCGCGCGCAGCCCCCGCGTGTGGGACTCCCACTGGCAATTAAAGCCGGCGGGATGACAGTTTAGATAGTTAGGGAGGTACTTGAGGTCATTGACGCACCTCATTGGGAAGAGACTTTAGCAGGGATGTGATTTTGGACACGCCTCAGCGTGTTTCCCATGCTGTGGGAAACACTCCCTGTTGTTTCAGTCAGCAGCCATTGGGAGATGCAGAGGATTCCTTGACAGTTGGGTGGAATACCTCATTCATTGCAGCAGGGCACTCTGTCACCTCAGACAAAGTTTGGCCTGCCACACCATTGTCTCCACACTCAATTATTACATAATACCCTAATCTCTGCTGTCCAAACACATTTACTCACTTTGTGGACCCCCTCACACACATCATCAGGATGGTGGGGTGGGGTCCATTGCTACATTCATCACTCCATTGGAGGACGAGCAACATCACCAGCCTCGCCATCCACCTCCGCCACGTGGAGCTACACAACACAGTGCTGCGCAACAGGCACCTGCACAAAGTAGTTGTGCAACTACACATACACCCACTGTAGGGTGATTCAATGGGTGGCATCAAGGGTGTTCATGGAGAACCTCATGAAAGGGCATTATTGCACAAGCCAGTCAAGAATGGCCAAGACGTGGCAGTAGTGGTGACAATATAATATGTAATGAGTTGATCAGAAATCAAATATAAGTAAAAACCGTGACAAACCCTTGTGCATCCCCTTCATGCTCACGACACGTTTGCCTTACGCTTCCTACTACACATATGTGATGCATGCCCTGTGGCTGCAGCACAGGTAGTGGCAGGTGGGATGAGACTGACCGTGAAAGAGATGCATGAGAAGGTGAGTATGAGACAGAGCCATGAGATTGTATGAGGATTGGGTTGAGTGGTAGTGGTGGGATGAGTACTGGGGAGGTGAGAAAGTGCAGATGAGATGAGCGTTTAGTGGGTGTGAGGAGTGATGTGATAGAGTAGCGTTGGCAGTGCAGAAGGAGATGTGCGATGGGGGCAGTGATGTGGCAGACGGAGTGTAGGGGAATGAGTAAGTGTACTCACTTCGGCTGACCTGGTTAGGTCATTGAAGCGCCTCCTGCACTGTATGCAGGTGCGTGATATGTTTGTGGTGCTGGTGACCTCCTCTACCACCTTGAGCCAGGCCTTCGTGGTGGCAGAGGCAGGCTACTTCCTCCCGTCCACTGGGTGGAAGATCTCCCTCCTCCTCCCATCAAGTAAGACCTGGAGTGAGGCATCATTAAACCTGGGAGCAGCCTTCCCCCTGGGCTGCTCCATGCTGTAATTTTGCCTATTTTCTGCAGCATCAATCAGTGGAGGACTGCCCCTTTAAATAGGGCTCCTCCAGCTGACAGCCTATGATGCGGGTGCGCAGTCCGCCCGCCGCGCAGCTTTCTAGCGCGAAACCCGGAAGCCAAGGTAAGTGGCTTCAATTTACTTACAATCGCGTGCCAAACCCACCGATTTTACTGCCAATCAGCTTCCCTCATAATATCGGGCCCAGGCCCAGACTGAGAAGTATGGAAAATAAAAACAAATTAAGCACATTCCATAGTTCCATCATCTCACAGCTTTTAACTTAAATTTGCCAATGAGCAAATTCCTTTCTATCCATGGCGGTGTAGGAGGTTGTGTGGCAGTGGGCTTTGATTACAAGTTGTACCCCACACTCTCTCCTATACAGACAAGGAGCATGTCTGGCATTTCACCTATTCTCCCTGTCTGTGGCTCTCCCATATCTATCTGCTGTGTGTATATATGAGATTTTGTCTATAGGTGAACGCTCATTATATCTTTTTGTTTCTCCCTTTCTTTCCTGAAGATATTGAATCTTGCTGGGGAATACACCATTGAATACCCCATCAAGTGACTTTTCTTGTGAGCCAAGATTCCTGACAATTTATTGCAATATGGGAATATTGTAGCCAAGTCTCATCCCATCTTCACCGCTGTTCTCACACACTTTCCGGCAGTGTGATGTTTCCATTTTCTGAGAGACATTGCAAATTAATGCTGAATTATGTACAGTTTTCTAGGGTGGATTTGCACCCAATAGGAACCCTACTTGACTTCCCCAGGCTTCTTTCACTCCGGACAAATAAAGCCAATGGAAAGAGGTGTCCAACTGTTTGGTTTGCCCTAGATTTTAATCCAGGTCCTTGTCCAAATCCATTGTGCCACCTTGAAATGTTCACTTTTAAATATTTCGTGCTCAACAATGGTTCTATTGGTAAGTTTACTTCACTGCCTGTTGTAAAACTGAGCTATACAGACCAGAAACATTCCCGTTTCAGCCACAGCTGTAAGGGCATCAGTGCTGTGGGTAAGTAAGGATGGAAGAATGCGATAGGGTTCCAGTTTTTGATCACTATCTGATGATTCCCATTGGAAGGTGTGCAGCTGTAGACGTTGAGTGAGGTTCAAATCTGGCTTGGCTTTTTTGGCCCCCCATGGTCAAATAGCCTGCTGGCCCTCACTGTCCAGGCTCACACAGGAAAAACTGCCACTTGAATAAGGTACCAAAAGGGCAGCAGGCATTCAGGGAACTATACCCCAGCATAAGTCATCAGCTTCAAGGGAGAAGGCGAGAACATTGGAAGTGGAAAAATATGTCCTGGAATTACCTTCTCTACCTAAACTCTATCAGCTGAGTCTGTCCAAGAGGAAGATGCTACCTCTTCTATTATTTCCTAATAATTTGGTCTTTTTAAGACTTTCTCAGCCTATTTTGTCTTCAAGGGGGCCTCTATTCCATGACACACATGCAAACACCCCAGCTGCACACTCTCACTACCTCAGAACAGCAGAATTCCCAGCAGGGCCTCTCTCTGCCTTCTTAACAATATTATTTTGCCACTGGCTGACACCTCTGTTGTGAGTTGTAATCTTTGTCATAAATCTAGCTGTCTAGCCTGTCCAATATCCTTGGAGTTTCTGCCTTGTACAGTAGGAGTTTATTTTTTATTGGAGTGGAGTGTCAAAAACACACTTCGATTAAATTATACACAGTATAAGCCTTAGCTCTCTGAACAGACTACACCACCTCCTTTCCACAGCATCTTGGAGCTTCCTGCAGTATTCATTGAATTACAGAAATTGCTGCACAGAAGAGGGCTATTCGACTCAATGCTATCTCCTCTAATCCCATTTCCTGCCTGACCACAGAAATCAGGAACAGCATTCTTTGGGAGCTCATTGGGCTTTGTTACAGTGAAGGTTTATCATTGCATGATGGGGGTATCTCAAAGTTGATTCTTCTTTCCCTCCATAGTCCAGGGTGCTAAGAACAACTTTAGCGTCCCTTCTACAGCACCAGTTAAAGTCAGCCAACTCAGCACAAGGCTCCTGCTACTGCTGCTACTCCTACTATTACGCCTATTAACCCCTCTTCCTCCTCCTACTACTACTACTACTCCATTACTCCTCCTACTGCTCTTACTATTACTCCTACTACCCCTCCTACTTTTTCTACACCGATTACTCCCCCTCCTACTATTGCTCCTACTATTACTCCTACTGCCATCACTATTTTGTAGAGGGTTTTTTGAGGAGGGGAGTTATCACGGCAGTTTTTCACATGTTGGCCATTCCTTCATCATCGCTAGCTCAAGATCCTGGAACTCCCTACCTAACAACAACACTGTGGGAGCACCTTCACCACACAGACTGCAGCAGTTCAAGAAGGCGGCCCACCACCATCTCAAGGGCAACTAGGGATGAGCAATAAATGTTGGCCTTCCAGGCGACACCCACATCCCAAGAATGAACACAAAAAAAATGAATTGGATGCACTTCAAGAATTATTCGGGACAGATGTCAAGCATACAGTGATTCAAGAACTCCTGCAATACTTGGTGTACTGAAAGAGAAAAGGTTCATTGAGTACATGCCACTGATCCCACCAGAAAACTCCACAATTATGCAGCATACGGGGTAGGAAAGAATAGTAAAAAGACAAAATTAAAGGTTCTTTATCTGAATGCGTGCTGCATTCGTAATAAGATAGATGAATTGATGGCACAAATAGAAACAAATGGGTTTGATCTCGTGGCTATTACAGAGACGTGTTACAAGGTGACCAAGGTTGGGAGCGAAGTATTCAGGGTTATTTAACATTTCGGCAGGATAGGAAAAAAGGTAAAGGTGGTGGGGTAGCTCTGTTAATAAAGGATGAAATTGGTATAATAGTGAGAAATGATCTTGGCTCAGAAGATCAAGATGTCGAATCAATTTGGGTGGAAGTAAGAAATAGCAAGGGAAAGAAATCACTGGTGGGAGTAGTATAAAGGCCCCTTAACAGTAGCTACACTGTAGGGCAAAATATAAATCAGGAAATAAGGGGGGCTTGTAAAAAAGTTAATGCAATATTCATGGGCAATTCTAATTTTCACATACATTGGACAAATCAAATTGGCAAAAATAGTCCTGAGGTGGAGTTAATAAAGTGTATTAGGGACTGTTTCTTAGACCAATACGTTGGGGAACTAACCAGGGAAAAGGCCATTTTGGATCTGGTAATGGGTAATGAAACAGGATTAATTAATTATCTCAAAGTAAAGGATCCCTTAGGAACATAGGAACAGGAGTAGGCCATTCAGCCCCTCATGCCTGCTCCACCATTTCATGGCTGATCTGTGATCTAACTCCATATACCTGCCTTTGGCCCATATCCCTTAATACCTTTGGTTGCCAAAAAGCTATCTATCTCAGATTTAAATTTAGCAATTGAGTTAGTATCAATTGCCGTTTGCGGAAGAGAGTTCCAAACTTCTACCGCCCTTTGTGTGTAGAAATGTTTTCTAATCTCACTCCTGAAAGGTCTGGCTCTAATTTTTAGACTGTGCCCCCTACTCCTAAAATCCCCAACCAGTAGAAATAGTTTCTCTCTATCCACCCTATCTGTTCCCCTTAATATCTTACAAACTTCTTGAATGGAATATAATGAGGGAAATTGTGAAGTCATCCACTTTGGGAAGCAGTGATCATAACATGATAGAATTTCACATCCAGTTTGAGAGCGAGGATCTTGGGTCTGAAACTACCGTATTAAACTTAAATAAGGGCATTTATAAAGGAATGAGGGCGGAATTGGCTAAAGTGGTCTGGGTAAACAGATTAGATGGTATGATGGTGGATAAGCAGTGGCAAACATTTAAAAAGATATTTTATGACTCGCAACAAAAATATATCCCTGTGAGGAGGAAAGACTCCACAAAAAGGGTGAATCAACCATGGCTAAGTTAAATCTAACGAAGGAAGTAAAGGATGATATCAGGTTAAAAGAAAAAGCATACAACATGGCAAAGATTACTGGTAAGCCTGAAGATTGGGAAAACTTTAAAAACCAGCAAAGGGTGAGTAAAAGAATAATAGAGGGAGAAAATAAATTGAGAATAAACTAGCAAGAAATATAAAAATTGACAGTAAAAGCTTCTACAAGTATATAAAAAGGAAGAGGGTAGCTAAAGTAAACATTGATTCCTTAGAGGATGAGACTGGGGAAATAATAATGGAAAACAAGGAAATGGCAGAGGAATTGAACAGATATTTCGTATCTGTCTTCACAGTAGAAGACACTAATAACATAACATACCAATAATAGTAGAAAATCAAGGGGAAAAGGGGAGGGAGGAACTAAAAACAATTTCTCTCTAGTGATAGTGAAAGTACGAGGTAAACTAATGGGTCTAAAGTCTGACAAGTCCCCTGGACCTGATGGCTTGCATCTGAGGGTCTTAAAGGAAGTGGCTACAGAGATAGTGGATGCATTGGTTGTAATCTTCCAGAATTCACTACATTCTGGATAGGTCCCAGTGGATTGGAAAACTGCAAACATAACACCCCTTTTCAAGAAGGGAGTGAGACAGAAAGCAGGTAACTATAGACCAGTCAGCCTAACATCTGTCATTGGGAAAATGCTAGAATCCATTTTTAAGGAAGTAGTAGCAGGACATTTGGAGACTCATAATACAATCAAGGAGAGTCAACATGGTTTTATGAAGGGGAAATAGTGTCTGACAAATTTATTAGAATTCTTTGAGGAAGTAACAGGCAGGGTGGATAAAGGGGAACCAATGGATGCAGTATATTTGGATTTCCAAAAGTCATTCGATAAGGTGCCACATAAAAGATTACTGCACAAAATAAGAGCTCATGGTGTTGGGGGTAATAAACTGGCATGGATAGAGGATTGGCTAACTAACAGAAAACAAAGAGTCTGGATAAAAGGGTCATTTTCAAAATGGCAATCTGTAACTAGTGGGGTGCCGCAGGGATCAGTGCTAGGGCCTTAACTATTTACTATATATATCAATGACTTGGATGAAAGAACAGAGTGTCTTGTGGCCAAATTTGCTGCTGATACAAAGATAGGTGGAAAAGCAAGTTGTGACGAGGACACAGTGCCTGCAAAGGGATATTGATAGGTTAAGTGAATGGGCAAAAATTTAGCAGATTGAATATAATGAGGGAAAATGTGAAGTCATCCAATTTGGGAGGAAAAATAAAAAAGCAAAATATTATTTGAATGGAGAAATACTACAAAATGCTGCGGTACAGAGGGATCTGGTGTCCTTGTACATGAAATACAAAAAGTCAACATACAGGTGCAGCAGGTAATCCGGAAGGCTAACGGAGTATTGGCCTTTATTTCTAGGGGGATGGCGTATAAAAGCAGGGAAGTCATGCTACAGCTGTACAGGGTGCTGGTGAGACCACACCTGGATTACTGCGTACAGTTCTGGTGCCCTTATTTAAGGAAGGACATACTTGCATTGGAGGCAATTCAGAGAAGGTTCACTAGGTTGATTCTGGGTATGGAAGGGTTGTCTTATGAGGAAAGATTGAGCAGGTTGGGTCTATACTCATTAGAGTTTAGAAAAATGAGAGGCGATCGTATTGAAACATACAAGATTCTGAGGGGACTCAATAGGGTAGATGCTGAGAGGATGTTATCCCTCCTGGGGGAATCTAAAACTAGGGGGCATAGTCTCAGAATAAGGGGTCGCCCGTTTAAGACGGAAATGAGGAGGAATTTCTTCTCCCAGAGGGTCGTAAATCTTTGGAATTCTTTACCCCAAAAAGCTGTGGCGGCTGAGTCATTGAACACATTCAAGGCTGAGTTTAGACAAATTTTTGATCAGGAAGGGAGTCAAAGGATATGGGGGAAGGGCGGGAAAGTGGAATTGAGGTAAAGATCAGATCAGCCATGATCTCATTAAATGGTGGAGCAGGCTCGAGGGGTCGAATGGCCTACTCCTGCTCCTATCTCTTATGGTCTTATGGTCTATTCCCACTCTCACCACGCTGTTGAAGCAGTCGCTCACCCAAATATCATCGACCGCCCAAACTGTCTGTAGCTATCTTTGTTTACTGACTAATAGACAATTCAAAGCGATTGACAGACAATCTCCTAAAGCCGTGTTTTCAGAGGATTAGTATAACTCCTTTGCCGTCGTGTAGCATTTGGAAAGCAGCTTCTCTGTCTCTTCTGTGCACTAAATCCAATCTAAGCAATAACCTCTGATACGTAGCAATATTTCAACCACCCAATGCTGATATACATGTATTTGTCAACTGTCTGAAAAGGCTCACACATCCTAAACAGCTCGAATATAAATACTGGGTAAAGAACAGAGGCTGCATTTCAAAAAGTCAGATTATAAATCACCAGAGCACAGCCTTCTTACTGGAGAACCATCCTGTGGCAATAAAACTCCTCTATTTACCCAGCATTTCTTAAGCCAACAGTACACTCGATGACTCGGGTAAAATCACCATCTCTTGAGTCGTACAGGCCAGGAAAGTCCTAGGTTTGATCCTTTGTCTGTGCTGTGTTAGCTGCTCTCAGCCGAGCTGTCAAGAAGGCGTGACACATCTGCCTGGTGTAGAGAAGGAAAGATCCATCCCATCCTTTCCATAGTTACTATCCAGATACCTCTGCTGGGAATCGCGAAGATGTGAATGTTGTGCGAGGAAAAGATCAGGTTTGGCTGCGATGTCCTCCACAACTGAGTAACCAGCTGACACTCAGTCAAGGCTCATACTTGAAGGTTGGCCACTTGGACGAGGCACCAATGTTTCCACCACCCATGGAATTGAAACCCAGCAAGAAGGTCAGGAGGTGATGGGAGAAAATTGGGGGGAGAGAAAGGAAATTTAAAAAAAGAGTAAATGTTAAGAAAAAACATAAAGTAACATGCTTGATCTTGATGGGCAACATCATGCTTTTTGAGAGTAAGAACCAAAGGTATTAATACATTGAGGGTATCAGCAGGGATACAACCACCTGGGACAACTGTTGCTGGCCTTGCCAAAGGTTGCTGGGTTGAGGGGAGGTCCTTCACTTCAATGTCAATAGTGGGCACCCATGCCATGAGGGATGCATCTGGGGTGCCCACCTCCAGTGGCTGGAGTCATACCTAGCACAAAGGAAGATGGTAGTGATTGGAGGCCAATCATCTCAGCCCCAGGACATTGCTGCAGGAGTTCCTCAGGGCAGTGTCCTAGGCCCAACCATCTTCAGCTGCTTCATCAATGACCTTCCCTCCATCATAAGGTCAGAAATGGGGATGTTCGCTTATGATTGCACAGTGTTCAGTTCCATTCGCAACCCCTCAGATAATTAAGCAGTCCGAGCCCGCATGCAGCAAGACCTGGACAACATCCAGGCTTGGGCTCATAAGTGGCAAGTAATATTTGCTCCAGGCAATGACCATCTCCAACAAGAGAGTCTAACTACCTCCCCTTGACATTCAACGGCATTACTATCGCCGAATCCCCACCATCAACATCCTGGGGGTCACCATTGATCAGAAACTTAACTGGATCAGCCATATAATTACTGTGGCTATAAGAGCAGGTCAGAGGCTGGGTATTCTGCAGCGAGTGACTCACTTCCTGACTCCCCAAAGCATTTCCACCATCTACAAGGCACAAGTCAGGAGTGTGATGGAATATTCTCCACTTGCCTGGATGAGTGCAGCTCCAACAACACTCAAGAAGCTCGACGTCATCCAGGAAAAAGCAGCCCGCTTGATTGGCACCCCATCCACCACCCTAAACTTTCACTCCCTTCACCACCGGCGCACTGTGGCTGCAGTGTGTACCATCCACAGGATGCGCTGCAGCAACTCGCCAAGGCTTCTTCGACACCACCTCCAAACCCGCGTCCTCTACCACCTAGAAGGACAACGGCAGCAGGCACATGGGAACACCACCACCTGCACGTTCCCCTCCAAGTCACACACCATCCTGACTTGGAAATATATCGCCGTTCCTTCATCGTCGCTGGGTCAAAATTCTGGAAAACCCTTCCTAACAGCACTGTGGGAGAACCTTCACCACACAGACTGCAGCGGTTCAAGAAGCCGGCTCACCACCATCTTCTCAAGGGCAATTAGGGATGGGCAATAAATTCCGGCCTCGCCAGCGACTCCCACATCCCATGAACGAATATTAAAAAAAAACTCTCTCCTCTGAATCAGAAGATTGTGGGTTCTGGACCTACTCCAGAGACTTGAGCACAAAATCTAGGCATTACACCTTAGGAAGGATGTGAAGGCCTTAGAGAGGGTGCAGAAAAGATTTACTAGAATGGTGCCAGGGATGAGGGACTTCAGTTACAGGGATAGACTGGAGAAGCTGGGGTTGTTCACCTTTTAGAGCAGAGAAGGTTCAGAGGAGATTTGATAGAAGTGTTCAAAATCATGAAGGGTTCAGATAAAGTAAATAAAGAGAAATTGTTCCCATTGGCGGAAGGGTCAAGAACCAGAGGACACAGATTTAAGGTGATTGGCAAAAGGATCAAAGGCGATAAACTTTCTCACGCAGCGAGTAGTTATGATCTGGAATGTGCAGCCTGGAAGCAGATTCAATCATGGCTTTCGAAAAGGAATTGGATAAATACTTGAAGGGAAAAATTTTGCAGGACTACGGGGAAAGAGCAGGGGAATGGGATTAACTGGATTACTCTTACAAAGAACCGGCACGGGCTCAATGGGCCGAATAGCTTCCTTTTGTGCTGTAATCATTCTATGATTCTGTGACACTCCCAGTGCTGCACTGTTGGAGGTGCCGTCTTTTGGATGAGATGTTAAACCGCGACCCTGTCTGCCCCCTCAGGTGGATGTAAAAGCTCTCGTGGCCACTATTTTGAAGAAGAGCAGGGGAGTTCTCCCCGGTGTCCTGGGCCAATATTTATCCCTCAACCAACAGCATTAACAACAGATTATCTGGTCATTATCACATTGCTGTTTGTGGGAGCTTGCTGTGCGCAAATTGGCTGCCGCGTTTCCTACTTCAGAACAGTGACTACACCTCAAAAGTACTTCATTGGTTGTAAAATACTTTGGGACATCCTGAGGTTGTGAAAGGCGGTAAAAATGCAAGTTTTTCTTTTTCTTTTTAACTGCTGTGGGAATGTTTATTGGGTGAGTTTTAACTATGGAGCAATTTTCGGCGGGTGAGTTTTCGTATCTGTTCTTTCTCCGCTGGTACTGCTACCACAGGGGATGCACAACAAAAAGAGAGCTGCGTACTTGCATATCTCTAAAGGGTCCCATTCTAGTCAGGACCTTCTGACATTAAACAGCGCTGCTGATAAAAGCAACAGCAGCAGCATTGAAGAATCTTACACCTGCAAAAGCGGCCAGTTGAGCAAAAAATCACGCTCCTGCCTTCATGTAACAATCCAAAAATCCATTCTGTTGTCACATTGCAGATTATAAGGTACGGGCACTTGGAGGGAAAAATTACAACAATTTCATGGGACAAAACACAAACAGTTGATTCATAAATCGGGGGAAAAAATCACTTAATTTCCTCTTTGTTTCATTAATCAACATTGCTCTAATTTAATGAAAGACTGTTTGAAACATGGGGATTAAGAGATATTATATGTTGGTCCCCAGTCATTTTGGTTCATTTAGGGTAATGTGATTTATAATCCTTTGTGGCAGAGCTGTGTAAGTACAATTTGACATATTTTATACCTGCAGTTAACTGGCAACTGCGTGTTCATATGTTACTACTATAGATCTACTACTATAGAATTATGCAGGGAATAGACTAATAGAGGTTAAACTGATAACCGAGATTCAATCAACTAAAGTAGTGTTCAGTGAAACTGTTAACAACCTCCTTTGCCAATGCTAGGACATCACCCCTAGAGCAGACGGTTAAGCATTCTTCCTTATTCATTGTCTGGGCACATATCTGGTCTTTGATATCAAGATGGTTGTCCCCTCTGAATTGAGGTTATACAGAGTGCAGCACATTGTAAAGAATTTACGTATGTCCAGGAGTGAGTAATAATGCAAGGAACTATCCGAGTGATCAAGACAGCTAAATCATTGCTCAACAACCCCAACATTTGTTCTATAATAGAGCTGGCAAACTGGGGTTCCTGATTGTATTTAAGTTTTGCTGGCATTTCGGTGTGGCACAGAGGGGTCCCATGAAATGGGCCTAAAAATGACTGTTGGCAATAATAGCAGATGAATGCTTAACACGGTTGTAAGACATTCCTCTGTCTGCTCTCAAGACCTACCGCAACATCGTCATCAAACCAGCGGACAAAGGAGGAGCCATAGTCATACAGAACAGAACGGACTATTGCAAAGAAGCATACCGACAACTGGACAACCAGGAACACTACAGACGGTTACCCGCAGATCCGACCAAAGAACACACCCACCAGCTCAACAAACTGATCAAGACCTTCGATCCAGACCTTCAAAGCATCCTACGCACTCTCATCCCACGTACTTCCCTGCGTGGGAGACTTCTACTGCCTCCCAAAGATACACAAAGACAACACACCCGGACGTCCTATCGTATCAGGCAACGGAACCCTGTGTGAGAACCTCTGGATACATCGAGGGCATCCTGAAACCCATCGTACAGGGAACCCCAGCTTCTGTCGCGACACTACAGACTTCCTACAAAAACTCAGTACCCACGGACCAGTTGAACCAGGAACACTTCTCACCACGATGGACGTCTCAGCACTCTACACCAGTATCCCCCACGATGACGGCATCGCTGCGACAGCATCAATACTCAACACCAACAACAGCCAATCTCCAGACGCCATCCTACAACTCATCCGCTTCATCCTGGATCACAATGTCTTCACCTTCGATAACCAGTTCTTTACCCAAACACACGGAACAGCCATGGTGACCAAATTCGCACCCCAATACGCCAACATTTTCATGCACAAGTTCGAGCAGGACTTCTTCACTGCACAGGACCTCCAACCAACACTATACACCAGATACATCGACGACATTTTCTTTTTATGGACCCACGACGAGGAATCACTAAAGAGACTACACGATAACATCAACAAGTTCCATCCCACCACCATGGACTACTCCTCAGAATCAGTTTCTTTCTTGGACACACGAATCTCCATCAAAGACGGGCACCTCAGCACCTCACTCTACCGCAAGCCCACGGACAACCTCACGATGCTCCACTTTTCCAGCTTCCACCCTAACCACGTCAAAGAGGCCATCCCCTATGGACAGGCCCTGCGAATACACAGGGTCTGCTCAGACGAGGAGGAACGCGATGGACACCTACAGACACTGAAAGACGCCCTAGTAAGAACGGGATATGACGCTCGACTCATCGATCGACAGTTCCGATGGGCCACAGCGAAAAATCGCATAGACCTCCTCAGGAGACTAACACGGGACGCAACCAACAGAGTACCCTTTGTCGTCCAGTACTTCCCCGGAGCAGAGAAACTACACCATGTTCTCCACAGCCTTCAACATGTCATCGATGACGACGAACACCTCGCTATGGCCATCCCCACACCTCCACTACTCGCCTTTAAACAGCCACCCAACCTCAAACAGACCATCGTTCGCAGCAAATTACCTAGCTTTCAAGAGAACAGCGTCCACGACACCACACAACCCTGCCACGGTAACCTCTGCAAGACATGCCAGATCATCGACACAGATACCACCATCACACGAGAGGACACCACCCACCAGGTGCATGGTTCATACTCCTGTGACTCGGCCAACGTTGTCTACCTCATACGTTGCAGGAAAGGATGCCCCAGAGCATGGTACATTGGCGAGACCATGCAGACGCTGCGACAACGGATGAACGGACACCGCGCAACAATCACCAAACAGGAGGGTTCCCCCCCCAGTCGGGGAACACTTCAGCAGTCAAGGACATTCAGCCACCGACCTTCGGGTAAGCGTACTCCAAGGCGGCCTTCGAGACACACGACAACGCAAAATCGTCGAGCAGAAATTGATAGCCAAGTTCCGCACCCATGAGGACGGCCTCAACCGGGATCTTGGGTTCATGTCGCGCTACACGTAACCCCACCAGCAAACAAATGTTATCTGTTTTTAATATCACGGGTCAGTTGCTGTCTTTTCTATGTTTCTACCTCTCTATCTCTTTTTTTTGGTGATTTGTATATTCGGAGACCTTGCAGGTAACACCTGTCTGTCTGCACACTGATTGCCTTGGCAACGGGCAGTAGAAAAAACTGTCTGTAATCACCAAGCATTGTTCCGTGATTTATAAATGCGATTTCATTTCGAGGATTTCATTTCCAACAACGTTCACCTGAGGAAGGAGGAAGCCTCCGAAAGCTTGTGAATTTAAAATAAAATTGCTGGATTATAACTTGGTGTTGTAAAATTGTTTACAATTGCTCTTTTAACGGCAGTGTTACCCAATTATTATATGTGGGTTAATACCTGCAATACTATTTCAAGATGAAAGAGCCACATATTGACTGCAGATGCCGAGAGGATAACGGTGTTGCTGGCCATCACTTCCCTCATGAGGCAACAGAAGCTCTTCTGGGTTAATGTACTGCTTGCTGTGATATTGAACTATATAAGTCCAGGAAGAGGCCCGGTTCACTCCCTGGGCTGTGCTGAACTCACTAATTTCAGCAAAGCAGCAGTTGGGGACCTGCCTCACTGTCCCTTGCATTACAGAGAAGCAAAATTGGCCATAGTTCGTCCCCCTGACCGCTATCTAATAACCACTGCCAGAAATTGCTCCTGTGCTGCCAATGGACTCAACTCTGACATTTCCCTGCCACGGAAGGTGCGGTAACTTGCCAACACAGGCCAGGATCATACGTTGAGAATGGCTAACTGGGTCAGGTACCAGTAGGCCTGCAACTGTACCCAATGTGGGTCGGCCCTTTCACGAAAGGAGGGGAGAAAACTGGTGTTGAGGGAAGGAAAGACAAAACTGACATTTTTGTTTGAACGTGCAGCTCGTTTAAACAGTGGTTTCATTTGCAAGCTGCCTTCCCAGTACAGCAAGTCAAGTCTATTCTTTAATATATCATACTTTGAATTATTTACGATGCAAATCTTAAATTCTTAATCTTTTCTGACTCAGATGCATGGCTCAAAGAAACATCTTTTATATTTTTTTGCTGCCTGTTTAAAGATTTATTACACCTGCATATGAATCATATTCCCTTTTTTAAAAGTTATATCCTGTTCTCACATGCCTTTACCCAGCAATACAAAATTGTTTTAGCATAAGGCTGCAGGCCCAGCCTTTGAACATGCAGAGGACTCCATCTGGGTCCAGTGAAGACTGAATTTAACCCTGTAAAATCAAGATCCTTGTCAGTTTCAGATTGTAAAATAAAATTGGAGTAAATTTTTATGAGCTTCCTTCTCCCCACAAGTTTTGAAAGAGTATTTGAATCCGGAGATGGAAATGAAGCAGATGAGGGAAAGGAAGACAGGGGCGAGGAGAGATGTGTATTTATAGTGAGGGATAAAAACAGATCCAGTAACAGAGAGGTAAATGAAATATATGCAGGACCACAAGAACAAGAAAAGCCATTCAGTCCATTGAGCCCACTCCTTCCACAGACCATGTGCAATCAGCCCTAGTATGGATTCTGTACAACCCATTCAATCTGGAAAGGATAGATCCCTTTCCTACAGAGGTAATTATGTAGAATTCCAAACTATCTATCCATTTCTACAACTCCACAATCCAATCTGGGTCAGTCGCTTTCCTTCGATGATGTTTTCTCGGTCGCTGCGTAGCAGGAACCATTTTTGTTTGACATCACACTGAGCAATTTCTATCTGCTGCTTCCTGTAACACTCAATCCCATTACAAACCAGAGATTTAGCCAGTTGCTTTCGAAGGGGTTAATCTATCAACTACTGCTGCTGTGACAAATCCATCACTCTGGGAGGAAAAGATTCTCACCTTCAGTCTCGATTGAGGCTTGTTGATTTTTTTCACTTGTCCTCAGAGTCTGTGCTCACGGTCTAAGTTAAATAGCTTCCTTATACCTGAATTATCTAAGCCTCTTAACATTTTAAAGACCTAGACCTGTCTTTCATGAATTTGGTTTGTACAGTCTCAATCCAATTCCTAGTGGACATGGTCCCATAGCACAAAACTGTCCCTAAGTCAGCACTAATTGGCAATCTTCAGAAAGAAAAGAAGCAACTTGCATTTATTTCACACCTTATTGCATCCTCCGGATTTTCCAAAGCATTTCACGACCATTGAATTACTTTTGAAGTGCAGTCACTCCCGTTATGTGGGCAAATACAACAGCAAGGGCTGACAAACAGTAAATGAGATGAACGACTAGTTAATCCGTTTTTCACATTGGTTCAGGAAGCAATGTTGGCCTGGACACAAGGAAAACTCCCTGCTCTTTGAACAGCAGTTTAAGTGGTGGGGACTATACATTTTTTTTAAATGCTCATAAATTGCACCCAAAAATAGGGGAAGTGACTCCCAGTCAAAACAGTGCTGCAGAATCGCACTCCTGTGTGACCTTTCACCTTCCTGGTCTCTTCTCTCCTGCAGGGCACCATACAGGCTCGACACTCAACATCTTCATAGTTGCAGTGATTTGCAGGGGCAATAAAGGGGCAGAAAACTTGGGGAGCACTTGGCCACAACCCACCCACTTCATTTAAATGTGGTATGGTGCGCTTCCGGCAGGCAGATCAGGGTAACGGAGAGAACTGCAACTATTTTTAGGGGTGTGGTTTAGCCAAAGGGCTTCTCTGTCTTACTTTACTTGGTAGACAGCCCAAAAAAGAACATTCCTTATAAAGAAAATCAAGGCCTGAATGTCCAATGTGCATGTTTGTGTAAGTTCTATCCACCGTCTGCTGGGGCATGCATGACTCTTGCAAGCCTCATTAGGGAGTTAGGTTGATGCAGGCAAGCCAGGGCCATGTGGGCCTCAATCTATGCAGTCTAATCATTCTCTGGAACTCAACTCAATTTGTTCAATTTAAAAACAAAGCTAAAATGACAAGAGCTAAAAATCTGAAAGGAAGTTCAGCAGAGAAAGGACAAGCTAACATTTCAGATAGCAAAAGCAAAATACTGCGGATGCTGGAAATCTGAAATAAAACCAGAAAAAAGTGAGGGGGCTTTCACTGCGTTAGTCAAACCCAGTCCTAACTTAGTCGCCAAGACGAACAGACAATGCAAACTCACTTCACTGTACCCTTCCCTTTTTTCAGCCAGCCACATATTCATTAGGCAAATATTTAGACACCTTGGAGGTGATTTTAAACCCCAAGAACGGGTGGGTGGGTGGGAGTTGAAAATAGTTGTTTTTTGGGTTGCGACTGCAACCGGGCTTTATTTCCGGGTTTAACGTCGGCGCGTAAAAGTACAGGCTTCCCACTGGGAATGCAAAGTCCAAACATTTTGCGGTCACGACCCAAAAAAACCAACTATTTTCAACTCCCAACCCACCTGTTCTTGTGGTTTAAAATCACCCCCTTGGTTTTGAAATGGCTGTGTTTAGAGAAGGCAGAAAGCCTGATTGCCACCAGATTGGGGCCGAACCTGATTACCTCAAGATTCCACTCTGTTTAGATTGGTCCTTTAAATTCTGAAGAGGGAGCCGGGGGCAGATCATATGCCTCACCCCCTCCTACATCAGGGGGCGTGTCTGAGGGAGCTTGCTGGCTTTCTTCGGAAATTCTACCCTTTACGCCCTCCTTGGTCCTCAGTGGAGCTCATGCCATCTCTTAGGAGGGGATCGATTACCTTCCTAAAGAGAAATGTAAGGAATCTTACAACACCAGGTTATAGTCCAACAGTTTTATTTGAAAATAAAACTGTTGGACTATAACCTGGTGTTGTAAGATTCCTTACATTTGTCCACCCCAGTCCATCACCGGCATCTCCACATCATGCCTTCCTAAAGAGAACCATTTGCTCCACATCATGCCTTCCTAAAGAGAAACTCATTATCTCCAGCAGATCTGGAGATAATGAGTTTCTGGGGCCTCATTGGGGGTCGTCTTTCTCATTGGCATTGGTTCAACGTTGCCTGCTAGTAGTTTGGGGCAGGCCGCTGCTGGTGCACACTTGCAGGAATGATGTGCCAACTCCAGCCATGCAAATGATCTCATCCCTGCAATTTGGGGTGGCATCTTTGACTTGGGGCTAGGGTGACTAGGAGTTCCTTTCTCTCCTCCAATGTGCTGCTGGAGCTGATCCCAGGAATTTCAGGCCCCTTATACCCACTTGATAATAGCCCCATAATATGTGAAAGACTGCTGCGCCTCATTAATATTGCAGTGCAGACTTGGATCACTGTTGGCAACACTGAAGCAGAAACAAGATTGCCCGTGCACAGTTTACTCAGAAGGCACACTCGCAAAGTTAGTCTTTCTGGCAACATTGGCCAGTAATGTAAAAATGGCTTGCTGGCAGCCATTAATGTTTGCAACTACCATGTCTTTGGAGGCCCCTTGGAAACCCATCTTGCGAAGTGGGGCTCGGCAACTCTGAAGGTATCTCCGTCATCTTGTTTATATTTCAATACTCATAACCTCCCCCCACCCCTATTAGCTCAGCAAGTTTATCAACTGAATAACTGAGCCACACAAACAAGGAAGGTCCCAGTATTAATTCCTAATCTCTACTAGTTAGCTGATCTCGGACAAGGCCCTGGTAAGACACTATAAATGGCTCATCATCCTTGGTTACAGAAGGGAAAAAAGTGACTCCAGTTCCCACTCCTAACTGCGATGCAAAGACCTCTGTTGGAATCAAGGATGCATGGGCATCGGGCAAAGACATCAAGCTCATTTTGATGTCTTTGCCCGTCATCAAGGCACAAACAAGAACAGTGGCCATTTGGGCATGGTATTGGAGAGCAATCAGTGCTTATGCATCTGAACCCCAGCAAGGAGAATACACTTCTGGTTCCAGAGCACTTTTAAGTTAGACCCTCAGCGTTGTAATACCAGCACGTTTCCTGTTTAGCAAACCAAACAGCCCAATTAAGACCAAGGCCTAGAAGCTTTTACAACTTTATTTAAATCAGATTGTCGATTTTTTTTTTATATATATAGCGAGACATCAACTCAGGAGAAACAAGACTGCCGACAGTCTCTGGTTGTATCAAACATAATTGTTTTTTTTTGGTAAATCTTTAAACTGATGAACAGAGAGAGCAGCTCACTAGTGCAGGATTTCACTGGCCCTGAGGGCATTGTTTGGGATTAAATTATTAAACCTCTGTGAGGACTTGTGAAAGAAGCTTTCAACTGGTATCTTACAGAGACAGTGATGGAGAATTGATGTCTATTAGTTCAGTGTGTAGTCTGCACACGCCTGTATCTCCAGGACACGAAACATTACTAGTTTAGGAGAGCTGCCTGATGCTGCAACATCTGAACAGTCTGAATGTATTCACATGACACCGAACATGAATCTGGTCATGAGCAGTGGAGTTGTGGAATTGTACCCCAGCAAGAGTCAGTGACCGCAAAATCTATGATTGGGCGCATCCCGGCGTAAGAGCTGAGATGCACCCGCTGGGAAACGCCGCCAATGGTTCCAGAGGACTTTCCGAGGTCAAGGGGTAGTTCCCTCATTTACCTGCAGAGGCACCTCCAGCAATAGGGACACATCTCTGGTGCCTGACTACTGAAGTAGCTGGAAGGCCTGACTGAAGATTGCTTGGCTAGGAATTGCCGAGTCCCCATAGTAAACAAGTAATAGCTTCCCCCGCGACCCCTTTGTAAGGATGTTCCTTTTTTAAAAAAAAAATGTTTTTAAAAATATCATCCCAAATCTTCAGGGGCCCAGGCCTTAATCCCCATAACTGCTTGTGGCCAGAGAGTACATTTGGTCTGACCAAGTTTACCTCTGCCAGGTCCTAGTGAACATAAGAAATAGGGGCAGGAGTAGGCCATACAGTCCCTCCAGTCTGCTCCGCCATTCAATAAGATTATGGCTGATCTGCGACCTCAACTCCACTTTCCTGCCCGATCCCCATATCCCTTGATTCCCTTAGAGTCCAAAAATCTATCGATTTCAGCCTTGCATATACTCAACTACTCAGCATCCACAGCCCTCTGGGGTAGAGAATTCCAAAGAGTCACAACCCTCTGAGTGAAGAAATTCCTCCTCATCTCAGTCTTAAAAGGCCGACCCCTTATCCTGCGACTATGCCCCCTAGTTCTCGACACTCAGCATCTAAGGCTCAGGATGCAGGAAATCCCAACATAGGGAATCCCTACACCTGACCGCATCCCCTTTGTGACCAAAGGAAAGAAAGACTTGCATTCATCTAGCGCCCTTCAGAACGTCCCAAGGTGCTTTACAACCAATGAAGTACTTTTTGAAGTGTAGTCACTGTTGCAAGGACATATTTGGGATGGGCAGATGCCCTGCCCCCAACAGACCATAGAAGTGTGGCCCCGTGCCCTCAAGTTATGGTGGAATTATGCCAGATCAGCCACAGATTTTGTGTCCAGTACCATTGGGGGAGGAAATAATACTGTGTTCCAATGGAGAAACTATGGAAAATAGAGTATTAAATTTTCATATCTCTCTGGATTTGGTGCCTAGAACTGTAACAGCTCATCTGAGAACGAAATTACCAGTGGCTCATGCATTACTCAATGATGGTGGCCATATTGTTTGCTGCTTTGTAAGTGAGTGTTCAAATCTAACTCTCGGCAGACACAGACGGAGAGAGTTGATGTTAATCAGTGTCAGGTAAGAATAAAAATGATTGTGTCCTTCTGAAAAGTTCACTTATTCGCTCTGTTAGAATTCTTACAATAACCTGTTTAATAATACAGCCTTTCCACTCCAGGATTTCAATACAGGCCTTTTCACTCTTGTCACTAAGGAATAGGCCTTTCACAGTCTGGTCTCGAGAACAGGCTTTCCTACTTCTGTCACTCGGTCACAGACTTTTAATCCTCACCCTGAATAATGAAGCACAGCATTTAACGGGCTTTGTTGAGTTCTTGTTATTCAGGGCATTACCTTTTTTAAATTAAAAAAAAACCCATCGGGTCATGCAGCGACGTGCAATGGAAGTACAGCACTGTTTTATATCTCAACTCAGTTAGTGCCGTGTATCTTCACGAGTGCTGAGTGCCAAAGTGACTGACCCCAAAGAGCAGGGCTACAACACCCCTGAAAATGACAAAGTACTGAGATTTATATCCTTTTATAAGAATGGGCGTGTGGGGCATCAGTCAAAGGAGACTTTGGGAAGGAAGCAGTGTAATATTATCACATGAATGCTTAACATTACTATCAAAATCTTCTGTTTGCTATCTTAATGAGGAAATTAACTCATTTATTTTAAATGGGCTAACTCCTCTGTTAAGATAACAAGACAGGGGAACTTAGAATCAGACAGAATAGGAGGCCGTTCGGCCCATCGTTCCCATGCCAGCTCTTTTTGAAAGAGTTTTCAATTAGTCCCACTCCCCTGCCCTTTCCCCATAGCCCTGCCTATTTTTCCATTTCAAGTATATATCCAATTCCCTTTTGAAAGTTACTATGATAAGTTGATATGAATAAATTAAGTGCTCGTACAATAGTATCGCGCAGCATAACTTCCCGGCTCAGACCACAGCCGCAGTGAGAGAACCAGAGAAAAGACTTCTAATGTAGATGTATTGTTTGTTTATTCCCTTCTTATCCCACATATATACAGGTCGTGAGTGCATTCCACTGACCTGCTCCTAGGCCTGCGTTAATTGGGCTCTATAACCCAGTTCCAGGAACTGTTCATTAAGCTATCCAGGAAGAATTCGCCTTCTCATGGGAAAATACCCGATCTCGGCTTCAATCCTCGATATACTGGTGTCGAGTCTCTAAAGGTAGCCTTGACAGAATGCTCTAAATAATTCAAAACTGCTGTTTCTGTTATTAATTTGAATATCATTCATTCATTCATTCATTTATCCCATGGAACATCTCCTCTCCCCATGCCTTCCCCAGGAGAATTTAAATTTGCAGCGACTTTTAACACCTAATTGTCAGACTCAGCATGTGTGAAGCTCAAACTTAACAACATTGTCGCGAGAAAGACTTGGATAAAAATAGGCAGGAACAGAAAAAGTTTCAAATGTGAGAAGTGAAAAAGGACTTGCATTTATAAAGTGTCTTATCATATTCTCAAGATGTCTCTGATTGCTTCACAATGAATTACTTTTGAAGTGCAGTCACTGTTATGCAGGCAAATGTGCAGCCACTACAAACAGCAAATCAGATAAATGACCAGTTAATCTGTGTTTTACGGGATACTAGTTGAGGAGGAATGCCAGGACACCAAGAGAATGCCTTGGTCTTCCATGAATCGTGCATTGGGTCAGGAGGATACAGCGTCAGGAGGCTGCAGCACTGGGCTACAAAAAATTTGCACACTTTAAACTTTTTCTGTGAATGGAGTATCAAACAGTAGAGAGCAGAAGGAAAAATGACAAGGCAATTTAAAAAAAAAAAAATCCTATGACTCTTCTGACCCACATACCATAGGGTTGATCTTAACCCTCCCTGCACAGCCAGAATGGTACAGGCGGGGGTGTTAAGATGGCAGGAGGCCGCGCCTTAGTACTGACTCATTCCAGCCCCCACCTCTTAACTGATCTGATATCAGGCCCGGGAAAGCCGGCCGCCCCAGGCAGGGTCCTACTTCATATGCAAAAGTCATTGACCGATGACTTCATTGGTGTCGCGACCCCATTTTTAACTCAAAATCTCAGGAGGCCTGCATGGCAAACCCCGACAGCGAGAACTGGTGGGAGACAGTGGAGCGGCACGAAGAGGCAAAGGTAAGCATAAACATTTTACTTTTCTGAGGAATCTTTGTGGGCTAGGAGGAGCAGGGAAGCTCCTGGAGCCTCCCCAGCCTCTGCCTTTCTTATCCCTCCCAGCACCGGCACCCCTCCCCAACTGTAATGTCAAGCCAAGGACCGTTTGCTTGGGTCCCCAGCGTCCTCGGGCTCCAGACCCAATTTCTGCTCCCGCCTTCTGGCCGTGACAACACTCCCGCTGGTTTCGGGCAGGTGATAGTGCTGCTGCATTTAAATGAGGCCCAGTAGTTAAAATGGCCCAGGCCTTACGCTGAACTCATCCCTGCCCCGAATTCGCCCCAAGTTAAAATCAACCCTCAAGAGTCTGTACTGGTCGTTATGGATGTCGGTCACATAAGATTAGTGTTTACTGTAAGCAGATAGCCTTTAAAGACCTTGAAATGGATTGAAACGCTTTCAGTTCCATGCTAATCGTTCCCTGAGTGTGGAAATGAATTCCCTCCTCTCTGCCTCTCTCTCTCTGTCTGTGTTGGAATCAAATCTCCATTTATACAAATAACACATGAATATTCAGGAGGCTGAGGCACCAGCGAGGGAGCTTAACACAGTCCTCACTTTCTTACTTGGTAATAAATAGAACTCTTAGACTTCCAATAGACCGTATCACTGACATAATTAGCTGTTCTGGTTCAGCGTCACTAGTGAAACTGATGCACCTGGTGCAGTCACTCAGCATGGAATTTTGCATAGACACCAGGGGAGGAAAGGACAACAATATTTGAATATTTGATTACAATTCACAGCATTCACTGACAAAAAGGCACTTTTCTGCACAGTGTTCAAGAAAGCTGGTTGCAATTCCATTAGATTTTCCCTTTTTCTGGTGCCAAGGCTTTTAAGGCATGGGCCACATGTCCCCACTATACCTCAAACATCTCCCGATCTATCCAGGATGATCCTGACTCTTGAAATTTCAGACAAACGTTTCAACTGCAATGTTTCATTACCGTGTCTTGGAGCTGTCTAGTAAAGTGGTTTCCCTAATTTTGGAATCCAGGCTTTCCTTGGGATCTCGTGCTATACTTGTAAGAATTTTTGCCTCTTCCACACTCCTCTCTGGTAACTTACTTGCAACTGCACTTCCATTGTCCCTTTCACTCTCTGTCCCTCCTTCTTATCTTCTATATTATCTCTATATTACTGCCTTGGTATTCACATTTTTATATATTAATGACACAGTGCCCCCCACCACCCAACAACCTTAGGCGATTAGTGGTACCACGCTGGGGGTTGGAGTATAAGATTAAGGAGGTCTTGCTGCAATTATATATGGCTCTGGGGAGACCACACCTGGAGTACTGTGTACAGTTTTGTTCTCCTTACCTAAGGAAGGATATACTTGCCTTAGAGGTGGTCCAATGAAAGTTCACTAGATTGATTCATGGGATGAGAGGGTTGTCCTATGAGGAGAGATTGAGTAAAATGGACATATATTCTCTGGAGTTTAGAAGAATGAGAGGTGATCTCATTGAAACCTATAGAATTCATAGAGGGCTTGACATGGTAGATGCTGAGAGGCAGTTTCCCCTGGCTGGAGAGTCTCGAACTAGGGGTCATAGTCTCAGGATAAGGGGTCAGCCATTTAGAACCGAGATGAGGAATTTCTTTACTCAGGGTTGTGAATCTTTGGAATTCTCTACCCCAGAGGGCTGTGGATGCTCAGTCATTGAATATATTCAAGACTGAGATCGATAGATTTTTGGACTCTAGGGGAATCAAGAGATATGGGAATAGGGTGGGAAAGTGGAGTTGAGGTCGAAGATCAGCCATGATCTGATTGAATGGTGGAGCAGGCTCAAGGGGCCGTAATGCCCATTCTTGCTTCTATTTCTTATGTTCTTATGAGGATGACAGTCACAATGCATTGAGGGCCTGAGACTGTATCGTACTGAAGTCCAGCAGCAATAGCACAATAGGGATTGGCACTAAGACAATTGGATTGTTCTATAATAATATTTACATTTGCATAACACATTATCACATCAAAATATCTCAAAGCACTTCACACAATGAATTGCTTTTTGGAGTGCAGGTACTGTTGTGCAAGTGAATGTAGCAATTATTCTGTATCAGCAACGTCCCAGAAACAGCAATGATATGAATGACTAATTTATCCCTTGTTGGAGATTTAGGGAGGAATGTTGACCAGGACACTGAAAGAATCATGCTTTTTTGGATCGTGCCATGAGATTGTTAATATTTACGTAAACAGGATCTTAATATTTGGAGCTGAATTCTCCTCTCGTTGGTGGGTTAACTCCTGATAGGGTTGCCACCACTGGGAGGGAGCCAAATTCAGTTCAGGTGCAGCCACCAGCTGTCTCGAGGAGCAGCATCCTCAGGGGGGTTTCAACAGGAACAAGGCCTCCTGTTTTCTGATGCATCTGTGGAGGTGTTGCCAGCTGAAATCAAGGCCAGAAGGGACAGATCTTGAACACAGAGGGCAAGATGCCCCATAAGAGAGTTATTCAGGCTGTATAGAGGGAGATGGCAGAGCCTACCCTTGTAAATAAAGTCAGTCTTGCCAATCCACATCCTCTACCACTCATACAGCTTTTATTCATTTCCTTACCTTTCTCTCAGCACAGGGGAATCTCTCTAATGCAGTATTCAACCTGTTGAAACACTCAGACTAATCTGGCAACTCACATTGTCTGCAACAGGGGAGTCTGCAAGGACTCTTCATTTAAAGGGATAATGCACCTCTATCTCTCATCACCATGGGACGCGTGCGCTCATTTGAGGGCAGTGCCCCTGCCACTCACATGGCTTCAACAGTCTCTTCTCTCCCTCCAAAGGAAAAGTTTGTGCACAGCCACGTCAAAGAAATGAAACCAGAGAAGGTGCACCATCGTTGCAAACCCTCAGTCCGCATGTACAGGAAGTTCTGGAAATCGTAGGCAAACCGACGTGAGAGGCTATGGGAGATTAAGGTGCTGAACCTTGGTGGGAAGCTCAAACCTCCTGACCCAAAGAAATACTACCAAATGAGCCAAGCTGCTACACTGGATTGTCCAACTTGGAGACAAATGATCAATCCAGAAATCAAATATATATTAGTCAGTTATCCAGTCCTGTAGGTGCATTACGGGTTTGTACCTGTCTGTTGTAATCCCAATGTAACTGGCTTTCAACGTATATTGCATCACACAAGATCTTAGTACACATACATATGCTGTACTACATGACAAGATGTGGAGATGCTGGTGATGGACTGGGGTTGACAATTGTAAACAATTTTACAACACCAAGTTATAGTCCAGCAATTTTATTTTAAATTCACAAGCTTTCGGAGGCTTCCTCCTTCCTCAGGTCTGTCTGCACACTGATTGCCTTGGCAACGGGCAGTTGAAAAAACTGTCTGTAATCACCAAGCATTGTTCTGTGATTTATAAATGCGATTTCATTTCGAGGATTTCATTTCCAACAACGTTCACCTGAGGAAGGAGGAAGCCTCCGAAAGCTTGTGAATTTAAAATAAAATTGCTGGACTATAACTTGGTGTTGTAAAATTGTTTACAATTTACATGACAAGAGATGACTCAAATACGGATGAAAAGGATTATTCAGCCCACTGAGCTCCAGTTCCCACAATTTCCTCCCCATCACAGCACCTGACTGTTTAAGTGTTTCCATGCCTTTTGCCTCCACTGCCTTCTCCAAAGGCCTTCCCATGTGTTGATCACTCTTTGTATGAACTAGAGCTTCTGACAGCAGTCCTAAATTTGTCTTGGGCCACTTTGACCCTGCACCCCTTGCACAATTGTCACAGCTGATTTTGAAGTAGTGTTCCAGACTGACCTTCCCTATTCAGTTTGCTATCCTATATACCCATATAATCTCATCTCTCAGTCACTCCCTTTAATGGCTGTAAATCCAACTTATTCCAGTCTCCTCCTAACTTAGGTAAATCACAGTCAAGCCTAATCATGTTTTCACCAAACTCTAAACCTATAAAGACACTATAAACTAAATGGGACAATTTTAAAGGGGATTCAGGAACACCGAGACCTGGGGGTTCATGGGCACAAATCTTTGAAGGTGGTTCTTCGTGGACAAGAAAAAGCTGAGCAATTTTCCACATTGTTGAATAGAATGCAGTATTGTAGCTGTACTGTAACAGCCATAGCTTGGGGCTTGTTTAGTTCTGGAGCACTGGTCTTCAGCGCTACAGCGGGATGTTTATGGTGCCCGTAGCCTTTGCTGTGTGCAGTGCACTCAGCCATTTCTTGATGTCAGTTAGAGTGAATTGAACTGGCTGAAGACTGGCATCTGTAATGGTTGAGACCTCGGAAGGAGGCCGAGAAGGATCATCAACTTGGGCACTTCTGGCTAAAGGTGGTTGCAAACATATCAGCCTTGTCTTTAGCACTCGTGCTGGGATCCACCATCGTTGAGGGTGGGGGATGTTTGTAGAACTTCCTGTTAGTTGCTTCCACAACTGGATGTGGCAGGACTGCAGAGCTTTGACCTGATCTGTTGGTTGTGGAATTGCTTAGCTCTGTCTATAGCAAGTTGCTTCCGCTATTTAGAATGCATGTAGTCCTGTGTTGTAGCCTCATTAGGTTGGCACCTCCTTTTCATGTACATTTGGTGCTGCTCCCGGCATGTTCTTCTACACTCCTCATTGAACCAGGGTTGGTCATCTGGCTTGATGGTGATGGAGGAGTGAGGGTAATGCTGGGCCATGAGGTTACAGATTGTGGTGGAATACATTTCCGGTGCTGCTGATTCAGCTAACCAGTAAATCCTGCTGGAAAGTCCACAAGTAAGAATACTGGGTGAAGCTAGAATCAAGCTGGGCTGTGGCATCCCCCATGGCCCCCAGTACTTAGACTCACACATATAGGTGGTAGGCGTCTATGGAATAGTACCCCAGCATAGGTCGGCCCCTTCAGGAGAAGAGGGCGGAAATTGAAAAATAATTTCTTAAACAAGAAATGTACTGACTCAGGCACTGAACATGTGACTGATTTAGTGATTTGATCAACAACCAGACTCCATAAGCATTAATTATGGAGGCTGCAAGAACGAGCCCCTCACAAAGCCAAAACTTGCAGCTTTCTGTAGAACCGTACTGCCTGATTAAGGCATCGTGCTTAAAGCGTGGTTGATTTAACAAGTCAACAGAGCCTAATCACAGTTGACTTCACCCTCCCACAGTCGCGGTGACCCTGCCGATTAATTGAGACCAGTCATGTATTATGAGCTTGCTTATACTCCTGGAATTATGGTAAGAAAATTTCCTGCATAATTGAAAAGGCTGTAATCCATCAAACTGTCAGGGTCAGCGACACCGTTCAGATTTGGAGTGAAGCCACCCTCATTCTGGTTTTAAAAAAAAGCTGTTTACTTCTCTCACAAACAGGCAGCTATGTGCGCTGAAGTCCATGACGCTTTGTCAGTCTCTACCATTTATTAGGTAGATTGGTGAAATGGACGTCAGAAAATTGTGTTGGTGGGGCTTCGTTGACCAGTGCAATTAGTTATTGCATATTTTGGAACAAAACATGGATCGCGCTTTACTAACTTGGAGATGGGGCACATTTTTTAAAAAAAAATCTTTGCACAGTCTTCCTTAACAGGTCCTTTTCCGGCTCTCTGCATGTTCTCCGACAACAATCCTGCATCATTTCAGATTAGGTATACTGCAGAATGCAGCAAAATTTGGCACAAAGACACTACTCTGGTGGAATAAAGACTTCTCAACAGTGCCAATCGACTCCAATACTTTAACATGAAACTATGCCATTAAAAGAAGCAGCAGTGGTATTCTAGACTCTCAACCCTTGAAAACCTGATTTTAAAACATTGCAGATTGAGAGATATGTCTGACGTACATCTACGTATTAGGAAGTCTAAAAGGCTATTCAGGGTGAACACTTTTACTGTATAGTGCATCTAGACTTGCAGCACCACCACTCCAATGGTCCTCCATTAGTACCAACACCCTAATGGGGGAAAAAAAAAATCACGCTTAAGCCAATAGCTTGCATTTTGCATGTGCGCTGCTTATGTCACATGATAAAAATGCAAATACAGTCTTAGAGCTAGAGTAGGGAAAAATTGACAAATTCAGACTGGCTCAGTAGCATCAAGGCCAGATGCCAGCAGCCAGAACAAGGAAAACAAGAGCCAAACATCAACAATGACAGATCAAGAAGAACAGTAAAGAACAAACTGAAAAGCTGCTGCTTCATTTAGATATGCAGCTGCCAGGAAGAAGACTGTAGACATACTTTACTTCAGATGAGAGATTGAACCGAGGCCCACCTGGTTCAGGTGGATATGGCACTATTTGAAGGTCAAAGAATTCTTCTGGTTTTCTGGCCATGTTATCTCTCAACTGACCGTACCAAAAATGGATTATCTGATCATTCATCTCACTGTTCTTTGTGGTACCTTGTTCAGCGCAAAACTGCTACCATGTTTACCCACATCATAGTCACTACACTGTGTAATTTACTGCTATTGCACTTAATGTCATTTCTGCGAGGCTTGATAAGGCATTATATAAATGCAAGGTATTTGTTTGCCCAGTCAACCCAACTCACTACTGTTTGTCCATAATATCAAACGCAGTTTCCACCCCATCCAGTCCTGTCAATGGCTCTGCTCAGAGATCAAGCACAGTTTCATGCATTAGCAACCACAGACCAAAATAAATTGCAAAACGGGGATGATGGGAATCCAAAAACTTGTTTTTGAAAACTGCGTTATCCAGGGCTACAGCAGAAAATTATGGGTCTTATCAATGGCTGTCATATCATGACAAATCACTTGCCTTACTTTTCATTCATCACCTCAAACTACTCTCACCACAACTACTACCACCAATAACAGACATATACCCACCAGTACTTCAGCCTGGCATTTTACAGCTTAAAATGCTCTCCAAGTTTGCAAGACCAAATTCTACAACTGTACTGTTGGGTGTTTTCCACAATCCGAGTAGACTTGATGTGAAAATTTCACTCCCACTATTACACTTTAGTGAAATTATAATAAACACATTGTCTTGAGTGTATTTTTTTCAATGTGCATTAGTGGAAATTCATTGCTAATTCTCTGTTTAGACATTCTGAACAGGCCAGTCATGTCTCGAGAAACAAGACCGACAGCCTACACAACATAATGGGGAGGAATTAAAATCGGATGGACCCGGATAAACAAATAGTGTCACCTATCTACCATTAAGTGTGCAATTATTTTTTTAAAGTAAAATTCTCCTGAAGCATTTCTTGGCTACTCATCTTACTGAAATGGGGATGTCCTGTCATTGGAAAGGGTACAGTAAAGAAACCAAGCAAAAGCAACTAGGGAGCTGGGATAAAGTTCAAAAAGAAAGATTTGCATTTATAATATAGCACCCTTCACAGCCTCAGGAAGTCCCAAAGCACTTTGCAGCCAATGAACTACTTTTCAAGTGTAGTCACTGTTGTAATGTAGGAAACGTGACAGCCAATATGCGGACAGCAAGGTTGCACAAACAGCAATATGATAATGACCCAATAATCTGTTTTTAGTGAAGTTGGTTGTGGGAAAAATATTGGCCCAGGACACTGGGAGAACTCCCCTTCTCTTCTTCGAAATACGTCCACCTGAGAGGGCAGATGGGGCCTCGGTTTAACATCTCATCCAAAAGACGGCATCTCTGACCGTGCAGCACTCCCTCAGTACTGCACTGAAATGTCAGCCTAGAATTTGTGCTCAAGTCTCTGGAGTGGGAGTTGGCCTTCTGACTCAAGTGAGAGTGCTACTACTGAGGCACGGCTGACACCAGAAGAGGGAATGTGACTGGGCAGATCGATTTTAAACTATTTCACATACGCGGTGAATATTTGGACTGCACTTCCCAAGGAAGTGATCAGAGTTAATAAGATCGGTAATTTTGAGGGGGAGTTGGACCGACATTTGGCAAGAAAATCAATGAGCCACAACTTCCTCCAGTTCAGCATTGATCCCCATCACTAACTCTGCACCCTTGCCACTGATTCCATCCACTCCCTGGCTAGTCTTTCAGGATCAACCAAAACGTTCATAATTTTGGCATCCTATTAGACCAAGCTTAGTGTTCTTAGTGATGGATTGGATATGGAGAGCTACCAACTGAGCCACAGTGTCAACTGAGGTAGCACTCTCGGCTCTGAGTCAGATGGTTGTGGGTTCAGGTTCAAGTCCCAGTCCAGAGACTTGAGCACACAATCCCTGCTGACACTCCAGTGCAGTACTGATGGAATGCTGCACTGTCTGAGATGCCATCTTTCGGATGAGACATTAAACCAAGGCCCCGTCTGCCCTCAAGTGGACGTAAAAGATCCCATGGCACTATTCGAAGAAGAGCAGAGGAGTTCTCCCCGGTGGCCCGGACAATATTTTTCCTCAACCAACACCAGTAAAACAGATTATCTGGTGATTATCATGATGCTGTTTGTGGGACCTTGCTGTGTGCAAATTGGCTGCTGTGTTTCCCACATTATAACAGTGACTACACTTCAAAAGTACTTCATTGGTTGTAAAGCGCCTTGGGACATCCTGAGTTTGTGCAAGGTGCTATATAAATGCAAGCCTTCATTTTCTTTTCCCTGTCCTTCCCTCCTCCCTTTTTTTTTCTCTTCCCCTGGAGGTATTGTCTGTCAGTTCTGGTGAATGTTAACAATTGTAATGGGAAGATGATAGCACTGGTATTCTGGAAAGATGGGCCAAAGGGCCTTCCTCATCTGAATCTAACCTGTGAATATTAGTGGGCATTGGTGGCAACCAAGAATGCAATGCATGGATCTTCCTTGCCCTTCAGCCACATTTGGAGTAGGTGGTGAGTAACAGTTTATTCACACTGCAGATGCCAAGATACTGGGCCACAGAAAAAAAAAATCAACTTTGCAAAAAAAGATGCAAGGCAATATTTTGGAATATAGGTTTCTTTCTGTGTCTGGTGCTGAATTAGTTACATTACAACACTGCATTCTTTTCTATTTAAAAGTCACAGTTGCCAATCCTTATTTCTGATACTATTCCAGCAAATCATGCAATCTTTGGTGAGGAATTGTTCGGAAATGTCCTTCTACTCTTCAAGGGCCTGCTTATCAGTGCATGAGGCGCCCATCTGGCAGCCATGTTGGAGCCAGATTAAATCTGAACACGCAGTTTAGCTTCAGCTGCCCTTTAAGAGGAGCTAAGAGGTTCCGTGTTGCCAGTGCTTGCATCCCACTGCTTTGTGTCTGGAGCTATTACTGTTCCAATTTTACTTGCATCTAGAGGAGATGCAAAAAAAGGAAACTGTTTTGTCCTGGCGACTTTTTGTGAGTGAAATTGCAGCAGAGTTTGAGTTAATAGAATAAACTGGTCTTTTGTTCAGTAGAGCATTATTGCTCCTACAAAATCATTCCATCACATTCTTGCTACTTGATGCTTCCTTATGGTGCAGAGTTGGGTGTTTTGGGGTATGCCGGTTACTTCATCAGAACGCAAATACACAAACAATTTTTTGGTCATCAGGTTCAGGTATGCCAGTCCTAGAGAATGGGACGCTTTATGTTTCATAAGAACATAAGAAGTGTAGGCCATACAGCCCCTCGAGTCTGCTCCGCCATTCAATAAGATCATGGCTAATCTTTGACTTCAACTCCACTTTCCTGCCCGATCCCCATATCCCTTGATTTCCCCTACAGTCCAAAAATCTATCGATCTCAGCCTTGAATATACTCAACGACTGAGCATCCACAACCCTCTGCGGTACAGAATTGCAAAGATTCAAAACTCTGAGTGAAGAAATTCCTCCTCATCTCAGTCTTAAATGGCCGACCCCTTATCCTGAGACTATGCCCTTTTGTTCGAGATCCTCCAGTCAGGGGAAACAACCTCTCAGCATCTACCCTGTCAAGCCTCAGAATCTTGTATGTTTCAATGTGATCACCTCTCATTCTTCTAAACTCCAGAAAGTATAGGCCTATTCAACCCAATCTCTCCTCATAGGACAACCCTCTCATCCCAGGAATCAATCTTTTGGGTACCCAATGTCAGCGTTCCTAGGTCAGGCATGGTTTTGTTTAGATGCAGATTGAAGTTCCTTCTCCAATGCCCCAGCAACAGGACTCAAGCCATGATTTCACTCTTCCCTTGCTCTATCCTACTCTGTCGGCTTTAGACAGGACAAAAGGTGACAAACTGTCTCGTGATGCAGAAGCATTCGTTAATGAAGCATTTGCAATGAATTTTCATCATCAGCAAAAGAAACCCCAGAATTCATGATATGGTTCCAAGCTCCCTGCCCTACTCCTATTCTGTCCACTCTCCAGATTTGATATAGGTAAGGTAGCACCCCTACTATATTTAGATATATATTAGCCGATCTCCTATGATATTGCTTATCATAGAAAGTTACAGAGCAGAAGGAGGACATTCGGCCCATCGTGTCCATGCTTGCCGAAAAAGAGCTATCCAGTTTAATCCCAATTTCCAGCACTTGGTCCGTAGCCCTGTAGGTTACGGCACTTCAAGTACTCATCCAAGTACTTTTTAAATGAGGTGAGGGTTTCTGCCTCTACCACCTTTTCAAGCAATGAGATCCAGACCTCCACTACCCTCTGGGTGAAAAAATTCTCCTCAGCTCCCCTCTAATCCTTCTACCAATTACTTTAAATCTATGCCCCTGGTCAGTGACCCCTTGTGGGCTTGTGCTTGTGGGCAGTCCAGAGTCTGGAGCACAGTTGGATATTTAGCTGCTAAGATGAGCTTTGTTTAACTTAGCCTGTCACTAAAGGCTACTAAGAAACTTCCTGGAGGGAAATGGTTAAGATAGGCATGTCCAGAGGTAAATTACATAGAATTACATACAATGTTCAGCACATAAACAGGCCATTCAGCCCAACTGGTCCATGCCAGTGTTTATGCTCTGCACGAGCCTCCTCCCACCCCTCTTCATCTAACCTCATCACCATAACCTTCTATTCCTTTCTCCCTCGTGTTTATCTAGCTTCCCCTTAAATGCATCTATGCTATTCGCCTCAACCACTCCTTGTGGTAGCAAGTTCCACATTCTAACCACTCTCTGGGTAAAGAGGTTTCTCCTGAATTCCCTATTGGATTCATTAGTGATGATCTTATATTTACGGCCCCTAGCTTTAGACTCCCCCACAGATGGAAAAATTAGAAGCCAATTGTTGAGGGAAGTTTCTGTAGATTGGCAACTGCTTGGAAATCCCCGGATTTGGTCACTGTCCTAAAATCTGAAACTTTGCAATTAGAAGTCAGCAAATTGCTGACTCCTAATTAACCTGAGCAGTTTGTCAGCAGCTATAATTATTTGGATTTCCTCAGGGACAACTTAATCAATGGCCCTAAAGGGACAGGGCAGAGTAGCAGGGTAAATATCAAACTGCATCCCAGATTGCAAAGCCATGAGAGATCTGCTAGTATAAACAGTTAGATGGAATTTAGCAAGTGTACTATGGCTGTGATTACACAGAAAATGTAACTTGAGGGTTGTTTTGCGTTATAGGCAACATTTTAGATTGTCAGATTGGAGTGAAGAACTCTGTTGTGAGAAACATAAGAAATAGAAGCAGGAGTAGGCCATACAGCCTCTCGAGCCTGCTCCACCATTCAATCAGATCATAGCTGATCTTCAACCTCAACTCCACTTTCCCACCCGATCCCCATATCCAATGATTTCCCCTGGAGTCCAAAAATCTATCCATCTCAGCCTTGAATATACTCAACAACTCAGCATCCACAGCCCTCTGGAGTAGAGAATTTCAAATATTCACAACCCTCTGAGTGTAGAATTTCCTTCTTATCTCAGTCCTAAATGTCCGACCCCTTATCCTGAGACTATGTTCCCTAGACCTAAACTCTCCAGCCAGGGGAAACAACTTCTCAGTATCTACCCTGTCAAGCCCCCTCAGAATCTTGTATGTTTCAATGAGATCACCTCTCATTCTTCTAATCTTCAGAGAGTATTAGTCCATTCTACTCAATCTTTCCTCATAGGACAACCCTCTCATCCCAGGAATCAATCCAGTGAACCTTCGTTGCACCACCTCTAAGGCAAGCATATCCTTCCATAGGTAAGGAGACCAAAACTGTACACAGCACTCCAGGTGTGGTCTCACCAGAGCCCTTTATAATTGCAGCAAGACTTCCTTACTCTGGTATTCCAACCCCCTTGCAATAAAGGCCAACAAACCATTTGCCTTCCTAATTGCTTGTTGTACTTGCATGTTAACTTTGTGTTTCGTGTAACATTTAATAGTTTCTCACCATTTAAAAAATATTCCTTTTTTTCCATTTTTCTTACCAAAGTGAATAACCTCACATTTCCCCAAATTATACTCCATCTGCCACCTTCTTGCCCATTCACTTAACCTGTCTATATCCCTTTGCAGACTCTTTACGTCCTCCTCACAGCTTAATTTCCCATCTAGCTTTGTACCATCTGCAAACTTGGATACATTATACTCGGTCCTTTCATCTAATTCATTAATATGGAATGTAAATAGCTGAGGCCCAAGCACCGATCCTTGTGGCACCCCACTAGTTACAACCTGCCAACCTGAAAATGACCCGTTTATTCCTACATTTTTTTTTGTCTGTTAACCAATCTTCAATCCATGCTCATATATTACCCCCAATCCCATCATCCCTAATCTTGTGTAACAACCTCTTATGTGGCATCTTGTCGAATGACTGTTTAAAATTCAAATATACCACATCCACTGGTTCCCCCTTATCTACCCTGCTAGTTACATCAGCATTCACTCCAACAAAGTCTGGAATCTACTTTCCAAACCACGAGACTATATTGGAGCTGAACCTGATAAATAGCTTGCATTTTACTTTCCCGCATGAGGAGTCATACATTTTACAAACAATGTACTGCATAAATTCAATGCTATATACATATGTAATTCCACTTGCATTCTTTGCTCATGGTACCCGAACACCTTAGAACACTGCTCTAGTAATTTTAAGAACTGTTTGAACCAACTCTATCTCCCTCTTGGCTCGACATTGGGTCCCAATTCTGCTGCTCCCCTTGAATGAGAGATCTGCCCATTTAGTTGTGTTGAACACTGGTACCAAGTCCCTATGTTTCTTAATGGATTAGGCAGATGACTGGTGTATTGGCCAATTGCTTTGCTCTTGTGTTCTTCCCACACTATGCAGCGTATCTGAGAGTGCAAGTTAACAACCTGTTCAGTGGCTATCTATTCAACCAAGCCCCCTCATTTACTTCTATCCCCTCACTTTCTCCTCCTGGATCTGCACAAAGAACCTTTCCATGTCCATCCCATCCATTCTCATTATGAATTACAAAATTTGGATCATGTGGGCCCATGAGAACAGACCAATTGTCATTCTCTGATTATTGATTTATGATCCAATACTATTCCTATTGCCTTTCTTTGAACCCTCTTCAATGCTACCTTTTTACGTGGATGGATGTATATATGCCATGCAACTTTGGGAGTTGCACCTATCATAGCTTAGTTGGGCATCTGGCACCGCTCCATTTACATTTAATTTACAAGTGCTGATGCTGTGACTGTCATGAGAATACCTTCCTGAAGCCAGAAACAAGTTGCATATCACCGTGGCCAACAGCATAAGCTGTGGTGCAGATGGGATTTGTAAGAGAAGTATGGAATGAAGAAAGACTATTTAGCTCATAAAACCCATTCCCCCAAAGGACAACGTACAATTTGTCCCATCTTGGACAAACCCAATCATCAGTCTTCTAGAATCATAGAAAAGTTACAGCACGGAAGGAGACCATTCGGCCCATCGAGTCCGCGCCGGCTCTATGCAAGAGCAATCCAGCTAGTCCCCCGCCCTATCCCCGTAGCTCTGCAATTTTTTTTTTCCTTTCAAGTACTTATCCAGTTCCCTTTTGAAGGCCATGATTGAATCTGCAACTATTTCTATTAAGTCCCATTTATTCCCCCCCCACCATACTTCCAATTGTGAAAAGTTTATTTTATTCCAATTCCATTTATTGTGATTCCCGCTTATATGCAAGTGTGGTGCCCAGAAATCCCACTTTAATGAGACTTGTCACTTTTTTGAACCTGAGGCTTTCACCTCTCAATCTGCTTGGGTTCTGTGGTCAACGTGCATAAGACCCAGTTTGACCTGGTTTCCACCTATGTTAGTGTTGTATGGGTGAGGGAGGAATGGAAGTCAAATTTCCAGATGGCTCAACAAAAAAAGATTTGGGGTCACTGCGTGAGCAACTGGAGGTTTTGAACAGGCTGAAGGAATTGAGGATTCAAAAGCTAGTCACACTGAAGTGTAGCATTTCTGAATCTTTGGTTTCTGGAATTCTGAAAAGGAAAGCGGACGTATTAAAGGACTGGGAAAGAAATAAGAACCGGGATAGGAAACGGAAGGGTGAAAGTAAGATGGCAGATATTGAAGCACTGCTTAGGTGCTCTAATCACAAACGGGCTCAGAAAATCCCACTTGATGGCTGCCTGTTGAAAGCTAAAATAAATGGCGTTTCACTGGTTATGAATAACTGTAGTGTGTTAGATGCTATGCACTTATCCAATAGAGCTTGGAATGCAGAGACTCCCAGTAATCGCTCTAGAAACTGGTTTCTAGTGAGGAAACCAATGATCCTGTCAAACTTGAGGAGATTGATGAAGTCCTGTTCACCCATCACCCTCTGTGCTCGCTGACCTACGTTGGCTCCCGGTCCAGCCTCGATTTTAAAATTCTCATCCTTGTGTTCGAATCCCTCCATGGCCTCACCCCCCACTATGTCTGTGACCTCCTCCAGCCCTAAAAATCTTCCGAGATCTCCGCGCCCCTCCAATTTTGGCCTCTTGAGCATCGCCAATTTTAATCGCTCCACCATTGGCGGCCATGCCTTCAGCTGCCTAAGCCCTAAGGTCTGGAATTCCCTCCCTAAACCTCTCCGCTACTCTACCTCTCTCCTCCTTTAAGACCCTTCTTGAAATTCTTTGACCAAGCTTTTGGTCACCTGTCCTAATATCTCCTTATGAGGCTTGGTGTCAAATTTTGTCTGATTACGTTCCTGTGAAGCGCCTTGGGACGTTTTACTACATTTAAAGGCACTATATAAATGCAAGTCGTTGTTGTTGTTGATTCCCAGCGGTTTGAGTGAGGCAGAATTCAATCTTTTTGTTTCGATGGATGATGACCTTGACGTCTGCGGGCGACATGATTGATGCAGAAATAGTTTATTCTCTGAAAGACTGGGGATGTAAATGAAGGTGTGCCAGAACTGGAAAGTCCCAAAGTTAGAGAGGTAGATTCTGCACTGTGCGTTCATCGAGTCAAAAGATAGTGAAATGTTTGATGAATTTTATGCACTGTAAAGGAAAGTGCTTGAAATGTAGGTAAACACAAAGTTTGCACGCTGCGAGATCCGACAAACACGAATGATGGAAATGACCAGATAATCCATTTTGGCGATGTTGCTTGGGGGATAAATATTGGCCAGGACATCAGGAGATATCCTCTGCTCTTCTTCGCATAGTGCCATGGGATCTTTTACATCGACCTTTAGGGAGCAGAGGTTTTAACATGTCTTCCGAAAGATGGCACCTCTGACATCCTCAGTACTGCACTGCCGTGTCAGCCTAGATGATGTACTCAAGTCTCTGGAGTGAGGCTTGAACCCATGACCTTCTGAATCAGAGGCGAAGGCTAGACCTGAGGGGCTGGGGAATGAGATCAGGCCAGTTGGGGAGCGTCAAAGTCAACAGAGCACAATTGTAGTCAAATAGTGGACATAGTTAAGATTATGGAGAAAGAAATGGCAGAACACATGACTCGTTATCTAAGAGCAAGGTTGAAGGGTAGGTGAGATTAGCTGAGCTGAGTGGGACAGTAGAATGCAAGGCTAATAATTACACATTCTATTGACACTTCGATACAAAGGCAAAGAGCAGCTTGAAGCATCCAGAAAAGATAACACCCTGTTTAATGCATCAGTTCTGTTTGTAGATTAAACCTCTTCCCCATAGATAAACCAAACAGTTCGATTTATAGTGTTGCCAGGATGAAATATTACTGATTAATACCAGACATTGTTGGCTGCAGAGCTGGTGATGCTGATAATTATTTGGCAGGATTTGAAATAATTGAACATATCAGTATAAATAAAGAGTTAGGTACTCTACAATTTGACAGAGGAAAAGGGAGTTTACATGCATCAGTGTCACATAGGCTAAGCCACCTTCTCTCTTAGACCATTCATTTGGTAAATGCACCATTAATTCAGCAAAAGAGCAAGCCTTGTATAAGTGAGGGATGGATTTGGTTTCCAATTCACCATCTATTTTTGTTTGAGAAGGCTTAAAATGCATTGAAGAAAGGTTTCAGAATGTGTCTACGATTGCAGTATTAATCAAAGTTAGATCTGGAACGCTACTCAAGCCAAGATGTGATGGTACGAGGACCAGGGGGCGTAGGTTTAAACCAATAAAAGGCAAATATCAAGAAGTTCTTCACACACAAAATGGAATGGACCTCCAAGTTGTGTAGCAATAGCAAAAGCCCAGGAAAAATGTAAAAACAGTTGGATGCAACAATATGGTGGGCAAGTGGAAAGGGCTGTAGGTTCTTTCTAGATGAATGAGTTGGAATGGCCTTCCACCTCTCTCTTTCTGATGGCCTTGTGAGAAATCTAGGTGAAGTCAGTGTAGGGCACCATTAAGGTAGAAAAGGGATGAGAAATGAAGATGCAGGGGCTATGTGCAGCCAAGTCTAAAGATTGTCAGAGGAAAGAATGAGAGTTAAGGAGTTTCACAACTTTGAGGTCGTGGGAAAGAATAAGTTGAAGTAGGAGATGGTGCGTACAATTTGGATTTGAATACAATGAAGATGCTGGGAGGGGGAAAAGTGTGTGAGCCGGCATAAGTTGGAGTCAGGAGGAACAAGAAAGGAAAGTTCAGAAACGACTGATCTTACCAGTATCAATAAAATCGACAAGAAAAATTATAAGAGAGAGATTGGAGGCTAGACATGAGAGAAGAATCCCTTATCATATAACTCTTTATCTTGTGTTATTCAGAGCTGTAGTGCAGCCAGAGGGGAGATGCTTGGATTCAGAATCTTCCCCTTTCTTTATCTGATGTGGCCAACCAACATGAAGCAGAGACAGAGAAATCAGGGAATGTTTCAGTGAGGGGTGTGAGGTATATCAGGGAATGTTTCAGTGAGGGGTGTGAGGTATATCGGGGAGTGTTTCAGTGAGGGGTGTGAGGTGTATATCAGGGAGTGTTTCAGTGAGGGGGGTGAGGTATATCGGGGAGTGTGATAGTGAAGGATATCATATATATTAGACTCTGTTAAAGTGAGGGACACCAGACTATATCAGAGTTGCAGGAAGAATCCTAGAGTATATCAAAGTGTTTTAGTGAGGGATGTGAGATATATTTGAATGTTACTACAGTGACTGTGGGGTATATACCCATCACTGTATCACTGAGTCATGTTGTGATACAGTTCCAAGGGTGTAAGTCTCTCTCTGGTACCTCCCTAATGTGCTTAATTCTCCTGGTTTTTAATATTCGTTCATGGGATGAGGGCGTTGCTGGCAAGGCCAGCATTTATTGCCCATCCCTAATTGCCCTTGAGAAGGTGGTGGTGAGCCACCTTCTTGGACTGCTGCAGTCTGTATGGTGAAGGTTCTCCCACAGTGCTGATAGGAAGGGAATTCCAGGATTTTGACCCAGCGACAATGAAGGAGCGGCCGATATATTTCCAAGTCGGGATGGTGTGTGACTTGGAGGGGAACGTGCAAGTGGTGTTGTTCCCATGTGCCTGCTGCCCTTGCCCTTCTAGGTGGTAGAGGTCGCAGGTTTGGAAGGTTCTGTCGAAGAAGCCTTGGCGAGTTGCTGCAGTGCATCTTGTAGATGGAACACACTGCAGCCATGGAGCGCCGGTGGTGGAGGGAGTGAATGTTTAGGGTTGTGGATGGGGTGCCAATCAAGGGGGCTGCTTTGTCCTGGATGGTGTCGAGCTTCTTGTGTTGCTGGAGCTGCATTCATCCAGGCAAGTGGAGAGTATTCCATCACATTCCTGACTTGTGCCTTGTAGATGGTGGAAAGGCTTTGGGGAATCAGGAGGTGAGTCATTTGCCGCATAATACCCAGCCTCTGACCTGCTCTTGTAGCCACAGTATTTATGTGGCTGGTCCAGTTAAGTTTCTGGTCAATGATGACCCCAAGGATGTTGATGGTGGGGGATTCGGCGATGGTAATGCCGTGTGAGATTAGAAAATGGGGGGAATTTCCACAGGGGTTATCCCACATGTCCGCTGAAACTTCAGCGGAAGAGCCACAGAAACTCCAGAAGGACAGCACAAATGCAGTTTACACAGTTTCTCTGGTAATTACAGTGGATAAGTGAGAGAAACCCGACGGAAATTCATCTCCAATGGGTCATAATGAAGCCTGTTCCAGTTGTCAACTCAAATCCAGACACACACACTTTGCAGCATGGGTCACTGAATAATGGCTGAGTTTTATCCCCTCATTAGCTTCGTTCCTCCAGATTACTAGCACACACATTGTTAGCCAGTGTCAGCTATGTTCCTCTTGTTTACAGTACGGGAGATGGGTTTCTGTCATTTATTACTCCACAGAAGCTAGGTTCCTCTAATTTATTAGCACACAAGCTGGATTCCAAGGGGTAGAATTTCCACTTTAGGTGCATTCGGGTTAGGTTACAGATCAAGTTTACGATTTTAAAAAAAACATTTGCATAATCACAAACTTAAAATCTTCCATGAACCAGCGCAATCGAGCAGCATAATAAAACGTAATTGTTTCTTTCCCCCTTCCGTTTAAAAAGTATTCATGTATTTAAGAGTGGTAACCTGGTGCAGTTTTGTTAATACAGCCGAAAATGGGTTTATCAACAAAAATAAGCATTTTTAATCAATGCCCAGTCCTCCACCTGTGAGCAACCTGATTTAAATTCACTGAAAATGACTTTAAAGAACTATACTGAACCATTTACTAGTTTTATTGATGTACACTAGTCAGTTTCTTAGTAAATTAAATATTTTTTTGATAAGAAAATACTTTAAAAACAGGCGCGCAGGCACTTGTAGGCATAAGAAAATTAGCCCAACTTAATCAGCCTTCCCGAACTAGCGGAATCTTGCAGAGTCCTGGGGGTGTGGCCAGTTTTGTGGGCGGGGCCTGATTCAGGCAAATTAAATCTTAAACCAGTCTAAAGGATCGCAGTAAACAAGAATGTAAGTTTATTTTGGTCGTAACTCACTCGCATTTAAAAGTCCCCCGATCTTTTGAGCTGGACTGCGGTGATCTTACTGGCATAAATGAGCGGAAACTCTACCCCTTTAATTTGGTGCGCTGTATTGGATTCCTCATACTTATCTGTGTGCAATGCCAGATTCTTTCCATTTATTAGTGTATGTGAGCTGGGTTCCTGCTTTTCATTTGTGCGCGAATGCCAAAATTCCCACGTTTATCAGCACGTGATTACAGTTCAATTTGCATAATTCATGCACTATAACGCACAACTGAGTGAGTACTGTGATGCGCCAATCCCAGAACAGGAGCAGGTGTCATGGTCAGTCAAAGTGTGCTAGGTCCACCAAACACATCAGATTGTTTCACTGCTTTAATCCTCCTTGAACACCTTAAGGGTTTACAGCCATCAACTGGAATAATTCCCATTCCAGCTGATTCCACTCAGTCAGCTCTTGCTATGAAAATTTTCACTCTCTTAACAAAACTTGAATATCAGATCTGTTTCTCTGCTGCAATGACTACTTGAAACTAAATACAGTTTATTCAACGTAACAACAACCCCAGTGGATGGATATTGAGGTTCTGTCAATAATAAAAAGAGCTTGACGTTTAACCCTGTGTGGTGGGATTCATCCTTCATGTCACACTCCTGGCCAGGATACAAAATATTTTGGTTCAAGTCAATTTTTCACTTATATTAAGTCTCCAATCTCTGCATGTAACCATTGTTATCTCTCTTTACCCTACCAATGGCCATTGCTCCTTTGAATTTTCCACTCTTATTCCATCTAAATTCCAAACAGATTGGCCTACACCCTCTCTTTCCCTGTATCCTCATCACTGTTGAAATCAAGTCAATTGCACCCTCTCCTATTCTGACATTGTGGTGTGCAGTTTTGGCCACTTCACCTTAAAAGGACATTTATTTACTAGGGAAAGTTCAAGGAAGAGTGGCAAAGATGATCCCAGGACTCGGAACTCTAACTTTTAAAGAGAGTCTCACGGCACTTAATTTGCTTTCATCATAGAAAAGAAGATTGAGAGGTGGCAAGATCAAACTTTTTAAAACGCTGATATGAATCATAGAATGGTTACAGCACAGGAGGCCATTCAGCCCGTCAAGCCTGTGCCGGCTCTCTGCAAGAGCAATCTAGCTAGTCCCACTCCCCCGCCCTATCCCTGTAGCCCTGCAAATTTTTTCCTTTCCGGTACTTGTCCAATTCCCTTTTTGAAAGCCACGATTGAGTTGACCTCCACCACCCCCTCGGGCAGTGCATTTCAGATCATAAACACTCGCTGTGTTTTTAAAAAAAAGCTTTTTCCTCATGTCGCCCTTGATTCTTTTGCCAATCACTTTAAATCTATGTCCTCTGGTTCTTGACCCTTCTGCCAATGGGAACAGTTTCTCTCTCTACTCTGTCTAGTAGACCCTTCATGATTTTGAACACCTCTATCAAATCTCCTCTCAACCTTCTCTGTTCCAAGGAGAACAACCCCAGCTTCTCCAGTCTATCCACATAACTGAAGTCTCTCATCCCTGGATCCATTCTAGTAAATCTTCTATGCACCCTCTCTAAGGCCTTCACATCCTTCCTAAAGTGTAGTGCCCGGAATTGGACGCAATACTCCAGTTGTGGCCGAACCAGTGTTTTGTAAAGGTTCATAACTTCCTTGCTTTTGCACTCTATGCCTCTATTTATAAAGCCTAGGATCCCGTATGCCTCTTTAACCGCTTTCTCTAAAATCTTTATCTAATTTCATAAATGTTTTATTTAAAATGCTTCTGTTATAAGCTCAGGTTCTGCGGTCTCAGGTTCAGTGGTGTCTGTTGTTCCCGTAAGCGAATTCCACACCTCTTACATGACTCACGCTGCCCAATATCTAGTTATATGACAGCGTAATTCAGGGGCTGTAACGATGCATCCACCTGGGCATATTTTTTTTTATTCGTTCATGGGATGTGGGCGTCGCTGGTGAGGCCAGCATTTATTGCCCATCCCTAATTGCCCTTGAGAAGGTGGTGGTGAGCCGCCTTCTTGAACCACTGCAGTCTGTGTGGTGAAGGTTCTCCCACAGTGCTGTTAGGAAGGGAGTTCCAGGATTTTGACCCAGGGACGATGAAGGAACGGCGATATATTTCCAAGTCGGGATGGTGTGTGACTTGGAGGGGAACGTGCAGGTGCTGGTGTTCTCATGTGCCTGCTGCTCTTGTCCTTCTAGGTGGTAGAGGTCGTGGGTTTGGGCTGGATATTGTGTCCTTCACACATTCCCTCGTGTAATTCTTCAATCTTTTCAAAAGTGGGCCAAGAAAACACTTGGTGAGAAAAGACCAGATGTGAATTGTTAAGCTGCTTTGTTTCACATATGGCAAGCGAACATACAGAGCAACAATTATGCTCTGATTCACTTAATTCTATCAGTACAACTTGTCTTTGCGTAATAATACAAACTAATGAACATGCTACGCTTCCCCACATCAGTTATTGACTGTCACTATGTTTTTCTTTCTCCGTTTTATCGCCCTCTGTTCACAATCCAGAGGGAGAGCCTATTCGAGACAACCTTGCCAAGTGCCCAGGACAACACAATTGATGAGAGATATTTATTGATCACCGAAACAGGCTAATGAATTGATTACAGTTTTCATTCTTTGGAGAAATAATTTCACAGCCTAGCTCATGAGTATTTTAACCACATTTTTTCGCAGTGACCCTTTTTCCCCCAAACTTCCGTGAATACGCTTTGCTTTAAAACAAATGTAACTTCTTTACTTCCAAATCCTTTCTATTAAAAAATAGTCAAAATCCCAGAACATGACAGCTTCCAAAAAGAATCGCCGCGATGCATACAGGGGAGAGAGAAGTTACTGAGATAATGGCCATGATATTAACGGGGCGCCGGGGAGTGCGCATTGGGCCAAGGAACCCCGCAAGGCCGGAGATGTGGAGGCCCAGCCAATCAAAATGGAAGGGCCGCATTAGAATATTGTTGGGCAGGCAATCGGCCAAACTGACAGCCTGGCCAGCAGGCTGGAGGGAAAACTAGCAGCAGGCGGCCGCAGCCAGGAACCCGTGGGGACAGCATTAGCCCCATGCTTGCGATTGGGAGGTTGGGGGGGAATGGAGATCGGGAAGGAGTGGAGGCTGGAAATCGGGAGGAGGCTGGAGATAAGGGCCGGGAGGCAGAAATGACCGGGGGAAGGGTGTCTTGTCGCAATCGGGGGTAGGAATTAGCCCGGTTCAAGGGAGGCCCGATGATGTGGGCCAGGAGGGCAGAAGTACAAGAAGACATGAAAAGTAAATTTTAAAATTACCTGCTAGGCCTCTTTTGGCCCAGGATCTGGTTCCCGGCAGGTTTTCCCTGACTGGGGGTGCAATGTTGGCTCCCCATCAGGCCTCTGGTTGATATTGCAGTTCAAATGTATGCAGATTACTTAACTTGGAATATGAGTACAAGATCAAAAGCAGAGTATGGAATTGACAAGCTGCAAGCAAGGCTTGAATTTAGCAGGATATTTTGTAACCATAGATCTCGAATATCTGTAATTCAGTCCCAGATACTGCAGTGTTAATTACAACCTTTACAAAAGGACTGGATGGTATCTGATTAGGATATATCTGGAGTTATAAGGATAAGTACAAATAGAGATGATCAAATGCTTTGCAGTTCCTGAACTACTGGGACCATGCAATGTGCCAAGGGGGTGTGATATAGAATGTAAGAGGGTTAATTTTGACTTTTGGGCGACCGACTGGCAGAGTGCTCTGGCCGGTCACCAGTTCTAGCAGCAAAGAAGCTCCCAAAATTTCGAGGCACTCCTGCTCCAGCACAAAAAATAATTCAACACTTAACTTTGGTGGGCTTCTTAGGTTCCATTGCTTGTGGAATTAGTCAGAGACTGTGCCATAGAATCATAGAAACAGTCAGCACAGAAGGAGGCCATTTAGGCCATCGTGCCTGTACCGGCTCTTTGAAGGAGCTATTCAATTAGTCCCACTCCCCTGCTCTTTCCTCATAACCCTGCAAAATTCTCCTCTTCCAGTATTTGCCCAATTCCCTTTTGAAAGTTACCACTGAATCTGCTTCCACCGCCCTTTCAGGTAGCGCATTCCAGATCTTAACAACTCGCTGCGTCAAAAAAATTCTCCTCATCTCCCCCTTGGTTTTTTACCAATCACCTTAAATCTGTGTCCTATGGTTACTGATTCTCCTGCCAGTGGAAACAGTTTCTCCCTATATACTCTATCAAAACCCCTCATAATTCTGAATATTAAATCTCCCCATAACCTCCATTCTAAGGAGAACAATCCCAGCTTCTCCAGTCTCTCCACGTAACTGAAGTCTCTCATCCCTGGTGCCATTCTAGTAAATCTCCTCTGCACCCTCTCCAAAGCCTTGACATCCTCCCTAAAGTGTGGTGCCCAGAATTGAACACAATACTCCAGCTGAGGCCTAACCTGAGATTAATTAAGGTTTAGCATAACTTCCTTGCTTTTGTACTCTATGCCTCTATTTTTAAAATCCAGGATTCCATAAGCTTTTTTAACAGCCTCATCAACTTATCCTGCCACCTTCAAAGATATGTGTATGTGAACCCCCAGGTTTCTCTGTTCCTGCATCCCCTTTAAAGTTGTACCATTTAGTTTATATTGCCTCTCCTCATTCTTCCTTCCAAAATCCAAGGGGATACCTCTTGTCGCCTAGTAGCCAACCTATGACCAGCCTGCCTGGTTGGAATAAAGGCTACACAGAGGACTGGCTCATAAAAACTTAAGAAATAGGAGCAGGAGTAGGCCATACGGCCCCTCAAGCCTGCTCCGCCATTCAATAAGATCATGGCTGATCTTTGACCTCAACTCCACTTTCCCGCCTGATTCCCCTAGAGTTCAAAAATCTATCTATCTCAGCCTTGAATATACTCAACGGCTTAGCATCCGCAGCCCTCTGGGGTAGAGGATTCCAAAGATTTACAACCCCTCTGAGTGAAGAAGTTCCTCCTCATCTCCGTCCTAAATGGCCGACCCCTTATCCTGAGACTATGCCTCCTAGTTCTAGGATGAATGAATTGTGACTGTTGCCAGGAAACCGGGCACATATCTGCATGATGCGCTGCGTGTGGTCGCAAACAAAGCTGGACATTGGGGAGTAGAATTCATTGGTGATGGGGAGCACGCAAGGCCATGTGGATGCAGTGTATGGCACCTTGCACCCTGGAGAAGCCTGCAATGTGAGCGAAACCTAATGCTGTCTTATCCTGCTTCATTCTATCCATTGGGAAAGTAATTGAAAGTGGCTGTTCCTCCTGGCCTAGAGAGCTTTGATCTCCTTGATACAATGGTGAACAGCAAACTGGGAGATGTTGCTGGTGTCAGCATGGGGAATTACCCCATGGCATAAACGTTAAGGACCACGGTGACTTGATAGTCACAGGTGCTGTTGGCCGTGCCCTGCTCGAGTTGCAGCTCCAGCAGGTGATATAGCTCGGTGATAACCTACTTGCTGAAGCAAAGACTTCTGTGCCATTGATCCTCAGTGAAGTTTAGGCAGGAGACCCGCTGTGGGCATAGTCTCCCACGCAGTGTGCTCCTCCTCCTTCTCCCTCTTGTCCCAGCTGCTCCTGCTGTCTCTTGTCTTTTTGGCTGCTCTCCCTCGCTCTTCAGCCCCAAAGGCAGACCACCCATGACTGCAGTAAAACTGTTGTGAAGGCAGACAAAAGCAATCCAACACCAGCAAAAACCTTTTAGCAGAAGTCAGAAATCAGTTGTAGAATGCAGTAAATAGGCAAAAAAAAAATGGCCAGAAGTTACACAGCAGCCTTAAAGGACAAACCAGCAAATAACCCATATAGTGGATGAGCCCTTTAAATAGCACTGCACTGTTGCATGTTAGTGCCAAGAGTAGCTGAGCGAGTTGGCGAATCAGGCACTGGGGCAATTTCACAAAAGTACTCTTATTTAAACATGACAATGAGGCTTTTAAATGATTCTAGTGCGCGCTCTGGACGCCTACGGAGGATCCCCATCTAAAATAGTAGGCAGCGCATTTCTGCCGTGGGATCAGCATGTGCACGCTGCCAGTCATATTGGACCCTTGGCGCCCGTTTTACGCCTGTAAAATGGGCACCGCGCGAACAAATTTCTAGTCCACTGTGCTGTAAGTGGAAATGGAGAATCAAAGCTCCATCCTGTGCACTAAGCTGCCATTAAGAGAGTGTTGTAATTTAGTGTGTATCTCACAACTGTCAACACTGGACAACATAAGTGTGAGGTTTTCAGTTGTGAGCTGCACCTGAGACACCTGCACAGCAAAAAACATAAACCTGGCTAGAAATGTGCCCGTTACATGAATCGTAGGGAATGGCATTAAAGATTTCCACTTTTTTTATCCTCTCTTTTTCATCTATATTTTTTTCCATCTCCCTTTATGTTTCCCCTTTCTCCCTTCACAGACTGCTTCACCAAGGGATTTGCAATTATTTTCTCTTACTGGAAAGCAAAAGGAAAATTATAAACGGCTATCCAAGCATTTCAAGAAACAGTGAAAACCCTTTGTCAAAACTATAATAGAGGCTTTCCATTATCGCTAGATAGGGATAGTCCTGCCTTCATGGTGAAAGCTTAAGAACATAAGAAGAGTTAGGGACGCGTGAAGATGAGTCAGCACATCGAAGAGCATCCCTCGAATATACCAACCTCTCCCATCACCGAATTCAACTGCATTTTGAAGAAACCAAGATCTGCCTTTACTACCCTGCCTCATCGAATACAAACATTCATCACACTTTGTGTCAAGAAATTTCATTTATATCCTCTGGTCTTACATTGAAATGATAATCTGGGTTTACCTTATCTGTACCACTTAATAATTGTTTACCTAGATAAAGCTGCCCCATTAAGTGGCCGCTTTCCAGGCTGTAAAATTCAAATTTCTCTTTTGCAGATCTTTCGCTGCATCCTCGATCATTATTGCTCTCCCTATCTGTCATCAGTAAATGTGACAGGTTTATAGCTTGTTTTGGTATCCACATTATTTTGTAGATCAGAAACAAAAGGGGCCCAGAAACTGCTGTCTGTAGGATTCCACTCAATACTTCTCCAGACTGACATTACCCCTCTCGCACGTGCTCTGTGTTTCCTGTGTTTCAACCAGCTTCTTATTCACTCTCAGCTCCGAGCTTAGGTTCCTATGGTTTTTGGTTTAATTGGAAGTCTCTCATGTGAAACTTTGTCTCTGAAATTGTAAATAAACATATGACTATCTAACTAAGTCGGTAACATTCTCAAAAAAAAAGTCAAAACTATTTAATATGAAGAACCCCTTATAAATCCATGCTGATAGTTTCTCATTACAGTACTGCTATACAAACACTCCCTCAACCTATCTCTTCCAATGGTTTCCATTATTTTACCTGCTATTGACGCTAGGCTAATGGACTTTTTAAATATAGATACTCCAATTGTCTGATTCCAGTTGTGAAATGCCTCACCTGCGCCCAGCGATCCATCCATGACGTTTCTGGTGCCCAACAAATTATACTTGGGTCTCCTTTGGGACCCTTGGGATATTTTTGATTTGGCCCATCTTACTTCCCTTTAACTTAGCGAGTACTTCTACCAAATTGACTCCCAAATCCTTCAGCGTACTTGGCGTGATTTGTTTAGAAAATTGATGGCAGGTGAGTGTTAACCTCTCTAGTGAATACTTATAGAAAATATTAATTCACTGTCTTATTAGTTTAGATTTCTAACTTCCTTTCTAACCCACCATTAACTGTTGTACTACTGGAAGAATGGTTCCTTTTTCAGGATTGGCGGATAGACTATGTTTCAGTCTTCAGTTCTGATGAAGGGTACACATCCAAAATATCAATTTTTCTTTTCTCTATGCAGATGCCGATTGACCTGCTGTTTATTTCCAGCTGTTTCTGTTTCCATTTAAATGTGTTTTAGTGTTATGTTTAACATAATTTCTAGGGGCCTCTTTTTTTTAACCTGTTTCAAGTAAAATGCTCACACTCAACCCAGACCTCTTTGCCTCTTCTTTTTTTCTCCCCCACCCCCCCCCCCCCGTCGAGTTTGTTTTTGCATTTCTACTTCCATTTTAATAATTGCTATATTTATCCATTTTAGAGATTATGGGGCCGATTTTCAATTGGCAAAATCGGCGTTAAGGGGACGGTAAGGGCCTAAAAATTAGGTCGGTAACCTTAGCCCCCCCACCCCACCAAATTAACTGCGACAATTGGTCTTTGTGATTTTCACAGGGGCTGCCGAAGTACCTGCCTGATACAAGTCATAAGCTTCTTTCCCATATAAATCATAGTCCTAATGATGATTGCAATTTTAAGGACACATGGGCGGAGCTGGTGATGGATTTCATTCTGGAAATGGCCAGAAAAGAATTTTAGATTGATTTTTTTCTTTTGTGGTGACGCAAGGCACAGGATTGCTCCTCATGGCCCCGCCTTGGCGTCACTCCTCCCCCCTCCGAGTGCCTACCTGTGGGCCTCTGCTGGATGACATTCCTGAGGCCCAAGAGAGGCGAGCTGCATCGGGTCATCTGTTTGACGTCCGCAGTTCGTCTGCCAAAATCAAATTAGGCCCCGGGTCTTAAAATCACCTCCTCCGCCAGTCGGCCGCCCAAAAGTCAAAATCAACCTATATCTGTTCAGGTTACACTTAGTTCCCCTTGGATATACACTTATGAGGGTCAATTTTATAAAATACATGCTCCCAGCATGGAGCCTCATCTGTTTGTTTGGAGCGTATATCGGGAAATCACGGGCCAGCAATCCATCTATTATGGATGTTATCCTAATCGCTTATAGGAACACTGGAATATACAGGACCAGAAAAGACCACTGCCAGTATATCTGGCCACTCCCAAAGTTCTCTTATGCCCCTCAAACTTTTTTTCAGCAAAAAACTACCCAGCTCTCTTGAATTTGCTAACCCTGTCTGCTTCCATGGTCTCCCTAGGAATGCTGTTCCACACATTCACCTGAACCTGAATCTGTGTTTTCTGGTGTCTCCAAGTCTAGCTTGGAGCTATCTTGAGTGGGAGCACTGACACACTGGGGGTAATTTTGACTTTGCGCGATAGTGTAAAACAGGTAACTTCAATGGAAATAAAAATCGTGAGAGTAGTAAAACGAGCTTCCCTCCACCACAGGGACACCACTGTACAAAGGTCGGACTAAATATGACACTCCATAGGATTCAGTGACCCAGAAGTATGAGGAATGCTGAGACATGCAGGGACATTGAAGTAAATAGCAGGTCATTAGCTTGCAATTCTTCCAAGGCAATGTTTCTCTCTAACTTCTTGTTGAGGGCCACAGTCCAAATAATGTTTTGCTTAAGGCAATGTACGAGGAAGTAAAACAAGCTGCCAATTTGCTATCTCCCATTTTACCTCACAAAGTCAAAATTGCCCCCAATGGGTCAAACAGAAATCCTGTACTGCATTCACCAGTTCCGTTTCTGCTGGTTCACTTCCACTGAGGCATTACCTCCAGCCAATTCGATTCCCTCCATGTGACATCGAGAAACCACTAAATGCATTGGTCACAGCAAAGGCTGTGGGCCCAGACAATATCCTGGTCACAGAATTGTAGACTTGTGTGCCATAACTCGCCGCGTTCCCTAGCTAAGCTGCTCCAGTACAGCTACCACACTGACATCTACCTGACAATGTGGAAAATTGCCCAGATATGTCCTATCCACAAAAAGTAGAACATCTCTGACTCAGTCAATTACAGTCCCATCAGTCTACTCTCAATCATGAGCAAACCTGATGGAAGGAGTCACCAACAGTGCAATCAAGAGGCACTTACTTACCAATAAACCTCATTATGGCCTTGCTCCCAACATGGACACGAGGAGGTAGAAAGAAGTCAGGGCCTGTTTTTGAGCCCAGACTCAGCGTTGCGCAGGCAGCTCACGCCCCAATTGAGAGGCCCACAGAAAGTGTACCTCGGGCATCGATAACATTTTATGCTTGAACTGCAGCGGTTCAAAGGTAAGTCTCAGGAGGTAGGTTGTAGGTGATCGTGACAACCGTGGAATTGGGGGAGCACTCCCGCTTCACAGGATAAAATTGGCATTTAAAAAAAACTCCCTGAGAACATCAAACCCAATATCCAATGAAAATTATCCTGTTTCTTGATTCTTGAATTGGCAATGTTTACAACAATATCTCTACCTAAACTCAAAAGAGCTTATAATTGGTCTATGGCAGTAGTGCAAAACAGATAATAGTGAGTCTTCAGCCCGATTTGATTCAGTGGAAAAGTAAATCGGGTCGGGGTATAAAACCAGCTGCCAAAGACCAGTTTCACCCCTCACAGCTCTGACAACTATAAACATTAGCTGACCTCTAGTGGCATTGCTCCAAATTAGTCAGTGATCTGGAACACAGTTTAATTGTTAACCTGGCCTACCCCTTTAAAAGTATGACTGAAGTACTCCCTGCAGGCAAATCATCAACCAGAGGGAATTGTAGTTGCTTGTAAATTTCAGGCTCCAAGTCAATGACTGGCTTTCTTTCTGATTGTTTTGCATCTGTAACATAGTGTGATGGAAGCTCAGCAGACACAAGATGGTTTTTTAAATAAAACAATAACGCTTACAACTTGCCTGCACATTGCTCTTACTTAACTCCCCATGTTCATGTGTAACTGAGACCATGATCCAAAAATAGTTACAAATTCCTTTCAGCTTTGAAGTTTAATTTGAGTCCGTTTGAGGATATACTTGCCAGAGAGGGAGTGCAGCGAAGTTTCACCAGACTGATTCCTGGGATGGCAGGACTATCACATTAGGGGACATTGGGTCGACTCGGCCTTTATTCACTAGAGTTTAGAAGAATGAGAGGGGATCTCATTGAAACGGATAAAATTCTGACAGGGCTAGACAGACTGGATGCAGGGAGGATGTTTCCCCTGGCTGGGGGGTCCAGAATGAGGGGGTCACAGTCTCAGGATACGGGGTAGGACATTTAGGACCGAGATGAGGAGAAATTTCTTCACGCAGAGGGTGGTGCACCTGTGGAATTCTCTACCGCAGAAGGCTGTGGAGGCCAAGTCACTGAATATATTTAAGAAGGAGCTAGATAGATTTCTAGACACAAAAGGCATCAAGGGGTATGAAGAGAGAGCGGGAATATGGTACTGAGATAGAGGATCAGCCATGATCATATTGAATGGCAGAGCAGGCTCGAAGGGCCGAATGGCCTACTCCTGCTCCTACTTTCTATGTTTCTATGTTTTCTATGGGACTCCTCATTTTAACATTTTCGGCGAGGTTTGAAAAAACAATGCAGCAATGGATCGGTAAAGTTCTAACCAAAAGGAGAAGCTTACTTTTCTTGAACACATTTTCCATTTGGGATGACTCAGTAGAGGCAGATGACTGCAAATGTTCAAACAGGAAAGAGGGCAATCAAGAATTTCTGTGTGAAACTCCATCTGAATGTAGGAGAGTTGGTAGGCCTGGATTTAGCCGAACCAAACATGGAATCGTTTCCTCATTAACCTTACCAGGTTGGCTACTATTCATGTATGGGCCTTGACTGAGTGCGTCAGTCAGGTCGTTCCATTGTCTGGGAATCACAATCATGACTAATGCTGTCCTTCCTATTTTTGAAGCAGGAGTCTCTGGATAATAACCAGCAGTGACAAACCCTGGTTAGATTTGCCCTCTTTAGCTAAGGGCACTGAGGCTAACTGCAGGAAAATGGGATTAGGCTGGGTGGCTCGTTTCTCAGCCAGCATAGACACGATGGGCCGAATGGCCTCCTTCTGTGCCGTAAATTTTCTATAATTCTACTATAGTGTCTCCACTGCTACCCTGGCTGAAATCAGCTATCTCAACACAGAATGGGAATCGAACCTAGAACCTGCCTAGCTTGTAAGGCTCGGCTATTCACTGAATACACTCACTGAGCTTTCGGGGGAGGGCTTGTTATTTGATTTTTTTTTATTGCAGTCCATCGCTTTGCAATAGTCAAACACATGCTGTGTCCTCTCCAGACTTGGCATCATTACAGACCAGCTCCTTATGTGGGAGGAGGTGCAACTGGATCATTACACAGTGCTGTTGCTGTGGGAACCACTTCTATCTCTCTCCACCATGATCATTATTTAGCTTGCTCCTAATTTCTACCATTTCCAGAAAATATATTGACAAAAAAAGCACAAAAACCAATGGCATTTCATAAATCATTCATGTGCTGCTAATCCAGTGACTCAGTGTATCCTCTTCCCCACCTCCCTCCCTCGCTCTCTCAAATAGATTGCTGGTCAGCACAGTTGGCGAATGCAGCCTACAACAGTAGACCCCTCACGAGGCAAACTTTTCCATCTTTTATATGTGTAATCCTTAAAAAAAAAGCACAATCCTTTTGAAATGGATTCACAACCCACAATGAGATAATCAGGAATGAGCAAAGATTACAATTGGAAGCAATCTGAATTGAGCCTATATCTTCACAAGGCTGCAATATATTATTCTCTACCATATCCTACATCCCTCACTGTCAGACTCTCTGATACATCCCACGGCCCCTCATTATAACGTTATCTAATGTTGCTACATGCCTTTCCTAAACACTCTGATCTATCCGCACTTCTTAGGTTCCCATTCTAAGCCAGGGAATTTTCAACCTGGAAAGATATTGTGAGTTCAGCATCTCATTAATACGTTTTGAGATTCTTGGTATTTTTCAGCTAAAACCTCTAAGTTTGCAGATAATACCAAAATATGAGGCACAGCAAATAATGGGAAACAATGCAGAAGGGTTTGCATCTTATAGCTTGACTGGGCTATTGGGCAGCAAATACTGTTCAATACAAATAAATGTAAAATAACTAGTGTGGGAGTAAATGATCAAGAGGGAAAGTGTATTAAATGAAATAGTGATCAGAATAAAGATCTACGAACACAAAATTCACTGGGGAAAAAATAGGAAGTGGCATTGCCCTTCTTCTGATGCAAGACTCTTCTTTGCAGTATCTGGGATGGTTTGGCTCTGCATAGTGTGAGAACTATTGCCCTTCCGCTGAAAATCAATAGCAAGTTTCATGATTTGTGCTCATCATTCTTGTTGAGTTTACTGTTATAAATGATTACTATCCTGCCCACTTTTCACACCCACCACATGCATTTGAATCTGCAAAACAACTTCAGGATGACGACAAAGACGACAGCAATTTGGCACCTGCTTCCCTCCACCACAGGGGACACCACTGTTCAAAGGTCGGAGTGATATGACACTCCATGGGATTCAGTGACCCAGAAGTACAAGGAATGCCGAGACATACAGGGACATTGAAGTAAATAGCAAGTCTTTAGCTTGCAATTCTTCCAAGGCAATGTTTCTCACTAACTTCTTGTTGAGGGCCACAGTCCAAATAATGTTTTGCTGAAGGGCTGGAACAGGCTGCATCCATGAGGTAACGGGAAAGGGGTCTGTCCTTATGGTCCTCCAAATTTCAATCATGTCACTTTAGAGAATTGCCAAGTGGTGGTCTCCTATAATTCCATTTTACTGGGCTCCTTTTACATCCTGTTATCAATACCATGGCTCCTAATGGTAATCCCCAGCTTTATTATTTTGGAAAGCAAGAAAAGGAGAGAACAGCACTGAACCCCACCTTTGTGAGGATGTAGGAGATTAACAATGAACTGAGGGCCATGAAGCAGTAAGTTGGTTTAGGACCACTGGTGAAGGGAAGGTAGGCTACAAATGGACCTGAGCCATTTTATCAGCACCACCATTTTAAAGCATACATGAACTGTGAAGCATTGAGAAACCCTGAGGTGTGTAATGAACTTGTAAGCTGCAACAGCTTGAGGTACACAGCATTTTCAAAGCACATAGTGACGATCCGGATTCTTTCCCCTCAGTCTGGTTCAGTAAAAACTGAAGTCGAATACATTTTAAAGTTCATCACAACTTTAATAGCAGGGTTATTAGTCTGCAGCATTGATTTGGACTCCTGATAGAGTCCCTCTATGCTGGCAGAGCAAGAACAAGAAACATACAGAAATCCACACGTTTTTATACAAATCAATAGGGGTTGGAACATACTTAACGAGGGTCAACACCAATCATAAGCCGGGCATAGGTTGCCATGCGAGGTTACATTATTTCCGGCCAATCATAAATCGTCCATGTGCTGATCAAGTTGCTGTTAGACATCAAAGGGGATACTTCCTCACCTTCCAACCTGGAATGTTCTTTCCTGTTCCTTCTGTTCCTTATCTCCCAACTTTGGCTAAGCTCGTTACCTATATTGATCTGCCATAAACATGGAGACATTCAGACCAGTCCTTGAATCACATCAAATACTCTACATTGATAAGACCATGCAAACCTGCTGACTACGCAAACATATGGCCCAGCAGGAGGCCAGGCCACCTGTACCAATCTCAGTTACTAACTAATTAACCCTTTCTAACCATTTTGCATTCTGCTTCTTTGCCACGTAGGCATTTTAATATTTTACCAAAAACTGACCACGTAGGGATTCTCAATAGTGTTCCTGAGTTTTGCAGTAACTTTGAGCCACACAAAGATAATCCCAGATTCGTGTGTGTCCAGAATTGTTTGGAATGTGCACAGAGTTATGCAGCAAGTTTCACAGAAAAAGATAAATACTGATAGAATATTACAATACAGGAAGAACACAGAGAATAATAAATTGCCACAGTTTCACTATCAACAAATACCTCCTTCCCCTTTCCTTTGATGTCTCCAGCTTTTTGGCATCCTTTACGTACTGACACTCTTGGCCTTGCCTTTGATCTCAACTGGAACTCGCTCATTTCTTCCATTACTAAAACAAAGGCAAAATACTGCGGACGCTGGAAATCTGAAATAAGAACAGAAAATGCTGGAAACGCTCCAAGCCAGGTAGCATCTGTGGGGAGAGAAAGAGAGTTAACGTTTCAGGTCGATGAACTGAGGGCCGTGAAGCAGTAAGTTGGTTTAGGACCACTGGTGAAGGGAAGTTCTGACTTAAAACGTTAACTCTGTTTGTCTCTCCACAGATGCTGAGTATTCCCAGCGTTTTCTGTTTCTATTCCTTTCATTACTAAAGCTGTCTCCAAGAACCTTAGGTTTCTCTTTCGTGACAAACACTTTTCTCCTCAATAATTCTTAATTTTATGCAGAGCTCAAGCTTGAATTTGGATGCTGATACCAAATGTGGAGATGCTCTTTTAACACATTTCTCATTTACTTGCCCTGGATACAAGAAAACTTGTCATCTGATAGATGACACTTTTCTCTTTCTCCATTACAACCTTTCTTTTCCTTTGTGTTTTATCAGTGCCGCTATTGTCAATGCTTCACTGAACTTTCTTTCTTGTTCCTCTCAGGCTCCAAATACACCAACCTACACAATTTTCTTCCTCCTTGTATCCTCAATTGAGACTTATCGCTCTATCTCTGACTTTAACTCAATCTTTCTCAGGATCTCAAAACTGTGAAACTCGTTTGGGGTGGGGGGGGGGGCGGAATTTTAACGATCCAGGACGGGTGGGGGTTAAAAATTCCAAAATGGGAATCCTGACCCTAACCCGCCTCCAACTTCTGATTTTAAAGGAGATCGGTTGGGGGAACAGGCGACCAACCTTCTCTCCAAAGGTGGGCCTGTCATTTAAATATTTTAATGAGGCTGCGTGCCTCAAATTTCAGGACAGTTATAAATTTAAGGCCTGCGGGCTGGGTTTCCCAGGGTTCAGGGAACCCTGCAGCTGGAGGGAGGCAAGAACTGTTGGATCCAGTAGGTAGGTGACCTTTTCAGGCCTGGTTCCACAGGCCTTCCCACCTGATAGCCAGCCAGCCCCTCAATCTGGCTGACTGCCGGCTGGGAACCGGAGACAAAAAATTTAAACGAGGTCCTGCCGTTAAATTCGGCAGAATTTCTGGGTTTCCCAGCCACTAAACCTCTGCCCCACTCCCTCCCCATCTCTCTGTAAATATCGGGGCCTTTATCTCCCTCTTCACTTTCTCCTATAATCTACAAGCTTTTATAACCCAAGCATGGCATCACATATGCACAACCTCTTGGTTTATCAAGTCATTTCTCCTATTCTTTTCCAACTTAATGGTGTCCTGCATTCTGGGCCTTTGCCCTTCATGTAAGTCTCTCAGTAATAAAAAATTGTAAAAAGGCTGCGGTGGATATAACAAAGAACTTGCTAGAAAGGGTGTGACGTATTCAACCAAAAGCTTGTTAGAGAGATTGAAACATAGGAATAGGCGGAGGCCATTCAGCCCCTCGAGCCTGATCTGCCATTCAATTAGATCATGGCTGATCTGTATCTGAACTCCATCTACCTGCCTGGGCTCCATATCACTTAATCCCCTTACCTAACAAAAAAAATCTATCGATCTCAGTTTTGAAATACTCAATTGACCCCGCCTCAACAGCTTTTTGGGGTTTATAAATAAAAAGTTATTAGAAAGGGTGCAGGATATATAACTTAGAGCTTATTAGGGAGGTGAGATGTATATAACCAAGACCTTATTCAGGATACAGTACATATAACTAAGAGCTTGTTCGAGAGCGTGCAGAGTATATAACCAAGACTTTATTAGAAAGAGTGTGGTATGTAACCAGGAGCTTGTTAGACAGTTTACGATCTATGCATCCAAATACTTGTTAGAGCGGTTGGAATGTATGAAACCAAGACCTAGTTAGAGAGGGTATTGTGTGGTATGATATTTCCATTAATTTAATCAATTTGAAATGGGTACTTACCAAAATGCAGGGCTTCCTCAGGGCCTGTGGAAAGGTGACATCAGTGAGTGTAAATTAACAGCATTGTTACGTAAGAAAACAGAGGCTGAACGGTGAACGAGCGTTGCCTATTTAGTTATAAACTCGCTCACAAACTATTAGCGGACTTTAGTGTGGGAACGTCCTCTAACGGTGAGCTGCAAAAAGTGCAGCGGTCTTTCCCGGACTTCTTTCAGCCGTGAAAGCGAGGAGAGGATCTCTCTCTCTCTTTCCCCTCCCCCCACCCCCCCCCCCCCCCAACCGATCAACTTGAAGCATCCTTGACAAGCTGGGCAGAGTCAGATCTAGGAAGAGAAAGCTACGACAGTAAATTCAATGTAAAATCAGTTAGAGAAAGCGAAATAAAGAGAGGGTAAGAAATATCAAATTAAAAGAGAGATAAAAGACAGACAGAAAAAGTAAAAAAAAACTTTACATTTTTAATAAATTTTTTATAAATGTCCAACAACAATTAAAATCAGAAGTAATGAGATTCCAAATTTTAAAAGTTAGTTTTCAGTGCCAGTGAGGTTGTTTGGCAGTCATTAATACTTACCACGCCGTTAAAAGTTAGTTTGGACCTTAAAAAAAACCTAGCGTGCCTTTTTTTATGGAGAGATTAGTTTGTTTCCAGCTGCACAGGTCAGCAAGTTCACACTGGTCCATTCGTTCAGCTGGCGAGCTGTCCTTCCTGTTCAACTTTCAAATGAGCAGGGCAAATGGTAGAGCGATTTCCAGGTTTAATTGCGCATGGTGCGCTCACCAGAACTCGCCCTTCCATTTGCCCTGAAATGACGGTGAGCCCTGTTAGCATCACTGTTATTTTATGAGCAATTTTCGGGCTAATATGTTATCAACCACGTGATTATTAGAGGGGGATTACTAATTTTTTTTTCCAAAGCAATCCTGATTACTCAGTCACTGTATGTATCACAGAAACATTCCACATTCTATTTCATCTGTACAAGTATGCTGTCTTTTCTCATTATTATATGGCGCTCCACAGGGTGAAAGAAATCATGCCTGGGAATAGATCATTTTTTCCATTTTTGGCACCTAGAGACAGCATTAACCAGGTCAAGTACGATATGGTTAAGTGCAGGGTGAAGTTGTCCCATTTCTGGCCCAACAATGTGCCACAGCCTCAACATCAGAAGGATGCCCCCTATTGCAGCAGTCTAACACATTTCCACTTGTCACACCAACCGACCCGCACCCTGTCCGAGTAAGCATTTGATTACAAATCGACACAGGTTATTTTAATTTCCTCTGGGATATATTTTCCATGTATCCTCCACACACCTAGATTGACACTGGAAAACTGATTGCTCTGGGGCAATGTTAATTGCCATTGCAATTTGACGGTGAGTAGAAATTAGCTCTTGAGTGTTGAAACTGAGGGGAGAAGCATGATAAATTTTCCTACTCTCCTCCCATTGAACGTTCTGGAAGAAAAATGCCTTTAGAGTCAATCATACACAGCTCACCTCCTGTTTATCTTGTTGTTCGATGTGGCTCTGATTCTCAATTCACAGCCTAGTTTCCCTACATTACAACAATGACTACACTTCAAAACATTTACCTGACGAAGGAGGAAGCCTCCGAAAGCTTGTGAATTTAAAATAAAATTGCTGGACTATAACTTGGTGTTGTAAAATTGTTTACACTTCAAAAGTACTTTGTTGGCTGTGAAGTGCTTTGGGATATTGTGAGGACATGAAAGGTGCTGAATAAATACAAGTTCTTTGTTTAGTTGGCTGTGAGATGTTGACTGAGTTGAGTCTCGGTGTCATGCCCATTTCTTTTCTTTCCCTCAGCAAAGAATACTATTGGAGTTGGGGTTGTCATAACATCTGAGAATAAGTGAAAAAGCTGTATAAAATACAAGACTCAGTATTGGTCCTATAGTTTATTTTTCTGTTGTAAGAAATGCTTGGCCTTCATTCTGTATCTGCCTGTTGTGGCACAACTTAAATCAGGCAGTCATGATGTGTATCTCCTCCACATGCAGTACATTAGAGAATTCCTGAGAGTCATCCTTGAGCAAGATACTGTTTGGAATTGAGATCCTCAGCAAAAGTTAGTAAGGCTGGTGGAAACATACAGAAAACGTAATTTTGTGAGGCTTTGCTCCCAGCATGGATGCTCACTGAAGGAGAAAACAAGTCACAGAACTGGTCTAGTAGTGTTATAGCCCTATCTCTCATCCATGCTCCAAACTAGTGGGGCTTTACTCATGAAGCGTAGCCTTGCAAAATTACTCCTACTATAATAATGTCTACCATCGAGGGCAGCATCCGTGGTTATTATAGGTAAAACATCCTGCAATTAACTCCAGCTGACTGGGCAAACTCTCAACATCACTGCAGGAGTGTATTTTTTTTATAGAAAAATTGGTGAAGGGCCAAAGTCCATAGTGCAGGACAAACCAAGGTTAAAAATAGAATGTAAGACCTGCAGCAAAAAAGTAAATGCTTTCGTAAAGAATGTGTTTGCAATTCTGATCAAAATAGCATTCAGAGCAAATTGTTAAAAATTCTTTTTTTCTCAATGTAGGTGATGCTGGCAAGGCCGCACTTATTGTCCATCCCGAGTTGGTGGTGGAGGACTTTCTCTTTGAACCTCTGCACTTCTTGTGGTGATGGTGCTCCCACAATGCTATTAGGTAGGAAATTTTAGGATTTTGACCCAGTGATAATGAAGGAGCAGTGGGTCAAAATATGGTGTGTGACTTGGAGGTGATGCTGTAGCCAGAACACTTGCTCTTGTCTGTCTTAGTAGAAATCACAGGGGAGGGAAGTAGCGTCAAAGTAATTGGTAAGTTTCTGCAGTGCATCCTATACATTGTACAAATTGCAGCCACAATTTGCTGTTGATGGATGGGGTGGATATCGAGCCCAGGGGCACCGATCAAGCGAACTGTTCTATCCTGGATGGTGTCGAAATTCTTGACTGTTGTTGCACCTGCACCCATTCTCCCCCCCCACCCCGTTTCCCCCCCCCCCTCAACCCAAGATGTTGATGCTAGAAATGTAATGATGTTGGTACTGTTGAAGATCATGAGATCGATGGGCTTTCTCTTGTTGAAGATTATCATTACATTGCACGGATCAGATCAAAGCTCTGCAGTCCTGCCACATCCAGTCGTGAATGGTGGTGGACAATTAAACAACTAACGGGAGGAGGAGGCTCTGCAAACATCCCCATTCTCAATGATGGCGGAGTCCAGCACGTGAGTGCAAAAGACAAGGCTGAAGCGTTTGCAACCATCTTCAGCCAGAAGTGCCGAGTGGATAATCCATCTCAGCCTCCTCCCGATATCCCCACCATCACGGAAGCCAGTCTTCGGCCAATTCGATTCACTCCACGTGATATCAAGAAACAGCTGAGTGCACTGGATACAGCAAAGGCTATGGGCCCTGACAACATCCCAGCTGTAGTGCTGAAGACTTGTGCTCCAGAACTAGCTGTGCCTCTAGCCAACCTGTTCCAGTACAGCTACAACACTGGTATCCACCCGACAATGTGGAAAATTGCCCAGGTATGTCCTGTCCACAAAAAGCAGGACAAATCCAATCCGGCCAATTACCGCCCCATCAGTCTACTCTCAATCATCAGCAAAGTGATGGAAGGTGTCGTCGACAGTGCTATCAAGCGGCACTTACTCACCAATAACCTGCTCACCGATGCTCAGTTTGGGTTCCGCCAGGACCACTCGGCTCCAGACCTCATTACAGCCTTGGTCCAAACATGGACAAAAGAGCTGAATTCCAGAAGTGAGGTGAGAGTGACTGCCCTTGACATCAAGGCAGCATTTGACCGAGTGTGGCACCAAGGAGCCCTAGTAAAATTGAAGTCAATGGGAATCAGGGGGAAAACTCTCCAGTGGCTGGAGTCATACCTAGCACAAAGGAAGATGGTAGTGGTTGTTGGAGGCCAATCATCTCAGCCCCAGGGCATTGCTGCAGGAGTTCCTCAGGGCAGTGTCCTAGGCCCAATTATCTTCAGCTGCTTCATCAATGACCTTCCCTCCATCATAAGGTCAGAAATGGGGATGTTCGCTGATGACTGCACAGTGTTCAGTTCCATTCGCAACCCCTCAGATAATGAAGCAGTCCGAGCCTGCATGCAGCAAGACCTGGACAACATCCAGGCTTGGGCTCATAAGTGGCAAGTAACATTCGCGCCAGATAAGTGCCAGGCAATGACCATCTCCAACAAGAGAGAGTCTAACCACCTCCCCTTGACATTCAACGGCATTACCATCGCCAAATCCCCCACCATCAACATCCTGGGGGTCACCATTGACCAGAAACTTAACTGGACCAGCCATATAAATACTGTGGCTACGAGAGCAGGTCAGAGGCTGGGTATTCTGCGGCGAGTGACTCACCTCCTGACTCCCCAAAGCCTTTCCACCATCTACAAGGCACAAGTCAGGAGTGTGATGGAATACTCTCCACTTGCCTGGATGAGTGCAGCTCCAACAACACTCAAGAAGCTCGACACCATCCAAGATAAAGCAGCCCGCTTGATTGGCACCCCATCCACCACCCTAAACATTCACTCCCTTCACCACCGGCGCACTGTGGCTGCAGTGTGCACCATCCACAGGATGCACTGCAGCAACTCGCCAAGGCTTCTTCGACAGCACCTCCCAAACCCGCGACCTCTACCACCTAGAAGGACAAGGGCAGCAGGCGCATGGGAACAACACCACCTGCACGTTCCCCTCCAAGTCACACACCATCCCGACTTGGAAATATATCGCCGTTCCTTCATTGTCGCTGGGTCAAAATCCTGGAACTCCCTTCCTAACAGCACTATGGGAGAACCGTCACCACACGGACTGCAGCGGTTCAAGAAGGCGGCTCACCACCACCTTCTCGAGGGCAATTAGGGATGGGCAATAAATGCCGGCCTTGCCAGAGACGCCCACATCCCATGAACGAATAAAAAAAAAAATGAATGTTACCTACCACTCTGATCTTCAGATGAGGTGAATCAAGAAACTGTGGCTCGGTGATGCCAAGCTTTTGTTTTAAAGGCCTGCAGATTGTAATAGGAAGAGAAGACTGAGGAAGTTAAGGCGTTCCTCAGTCTTGAAATTCTGGGAAAGGATAAGTTAGAGGAGGAAATGGTGCAATGAGTCTTGACTTCGAGTGAGGAATTAGGAAGAGCAAGCAGAACTCATTTATAAAGTTTTGCATTCATTTTTTCCTTGTGACAGATTTGGATTTGTAGCTTCAAAAGTACAAGGGAGGAAAGCTCAGAGGTACAATAATGGATAAAAGTGAGAGACAAAAAAGATTATGAAGGGGTTAAAAGAGAGATGGGAGATTAGAGGTGAGAGACGAATAATGTATCAAACCACAAGCTTTGACTTGTATTTAGTCCAAGAGTATGAGACAAACTGCACGGCTGGTTGGGGGGTGCGGAGAGGTAAGTGGTCAGGTTTTGTTTACGACTGAGACACAGTGATCTGATCATCTCGCTGCACCAGTTACAGCAGAATTAAATACTACCGATCTCTCCTTTAGTATGTAATTACAAACGGAGGATCTTCAAACCACTCTCTGATTAAAATCAATAAATCTTCCATGCATTAGTGATGTCTCTCATCAAATTAATGCATCACTTATATGGAGATCCATAGTCCGTGCCACCACTCCATTCCTATTATTAGCAAGTATCTGATTAAATATTAAATGCTGTCCCAATAGGGTGAGGAGTTTAAACGGATGTGCATTCGGCTTAGATTCAGAACCAGGCCCTGCTAGCTAAGTGCAGTATCTGGACCAGTAATGAGAAATAGAGTAATATTGCCAACATCTATTTAGTCATATTAGCACTAAGTAATTCACTGGAATATACTGCTCTGTCTTGCAGAACATAGAATACTAAGTAAAATGATCTGTCTTCAATCTCCAGTGCTTGATATACACTTCTCCTGTGCTTTAGATCATACTCATTAATAGTGTTTAATTTTTCTTTCGTCTAACAAATTTGACACATGTTATGGCACACAGGACAAAGTAGACAAAAGAGAGCTATTCATACATGTTTAGTATTAAATCAAGAGCTGTCACATTGAGAGTAAAATGGGCGAATTGGTGATTGAGGAGCAGGTATCCGGGAGTTGGGCAGAATGCATTGGCGATGGAGGCACTGGTATTTGTGATTGCGGCTAATTCTTATAGATCACAACCATTCCCCTACGCCAGGATAGATTAACCCTGTGAGGGAGCAATTAATCCCTTTGCCCAACAATGTTTCATCAAAATTTAGAGGAAAACACTCAAAATGGCTCCCCTGATAACTCAGCCAGTATATAACTTAACCATACAGACCAGGAAGTTCCCAGGTTCCACCTTTGGTTTGTGCTGAGTGTGCTGATCTCAGCTGGGCCTTCAAATTGACATCAATACCTTGGGCCAGGGAGGAGAATAACTCAGCCAGGGTTCCCATTCTAGATCATTATCTGGTGACCCCGGCTGGAAAGCTCGTGCATGTGGATATTGGATGTAGACAGCGTTCGGTTTGGCTCTGATGCAGTCACATGTCCTGCCAACGTGCTGCCTGTGCTCCCTCTTTCTTTTAAAAAAAAATCACTTGGGCAAGGTATTGGAGTGTGGTTGGTGTCTATTGAATCATATCCCAAAGTGAATATGTCAAGAAGAGATGGGGGAAATGACACAGCTCCTCTTTAAAAACATGTATCTTACTACTTTTTTTGGACAGTTAGATACTGCTCCAAGATCTGCAAAACATGCCATGGAATGTCCAGCACCACAAATGAAGAGGGGAGCAAGAGGCAGAGGCTGAATTTCTGCCCAAGAAGCTCTTTACTGGAAATACTGTTTAACACATACAAGAAAATAAGAATTTTTAGGAACCAAATAAGACCGTTAGGCAAAACTAGCCAGTCCCTTTTTGAGAAATCAACTCCACCTACTTGCTGTCACATCATTTACCTCAATCCCTTCTCTTTGTAGAATTGCTTCTAATTGTCTCCTGAACCCAATTCCACTGTCTACTTAACTGGCCTTCCCCGATGACTTAGCAAGTTTGGAACAACAGCAAAAAGCAAACAGACTAGGATGCGTTTGTGCTTCAGCATTATATATTAGAGAAGTTTGCAAGCTTTGTGAGAGAGACAATTGAAGAAATGGAATCCAAACAGTGAGAAGTGAGGGACAGACACGGGGGAAAAAAAGTTAAGAAAAGCTTTTTTTAAAAAAGGACATGGGAAAGAGAAATTCCTGAAGGTCTATAAATAGATTAGAATTCAGACAGCTGACTTCACTGAGTCACACAGCCCATTCCCTGATGCAAGAATATCTGCAGATTTCTGCAAAGATCATGTAGTTTCTCAATGTTAATAGATCTGTCAATTAAGGTAATCAGAGGGTCTGTTCAGTTTTTTAGTGTCCCTGAATTGCAGTCATTCAAAAATGATTCATCGGTCATCAGTATACCGTGGAACACTAAGTGGTAGAAATATGACTGTGTTTCACCCATTTCTCGGCTTTAAATCAGCATTCCACATACCAATTTTGCAGTTGGGTGTCACTCGGCAGAAATGTGGCGGCCACCATATTGGCTAAGGTCCTTGGGCGTCCCTGGCAGCTGCCTGAAATGAAAGCTGGGCTCGTTAAAAGATTAAACGAGGCATCCGGCGCTTGAATTAGGACCATTTTGGAAAATTAGTGCCTGGGAGTGTTTGATTTGATTATTCTTAAGCCTACCCAGAAAAACACGGTGCGAACTCTCAGGAATCATGCTGAAGCAGTGGTATTTAAAAGGATCCCCACTTCCATTAAAGTAAGTCTCTGGATAGTGTTTTTCAGCTGCTGGAGATTTTCGGACCATTTTTTGGCTACTTTAGCTGAGTTCGGGATGTTTTTAATATTAAATAGCTGTCGGAGACCTGACTTTTGGCTAGGGTTGTACTCAGTCATTTGACTGGCTGCACCAGTATTGGGAAAGATGGGAATGTTGCTAGGATTGCTATTGAGGCTGCCACACCAGAGGGGACAGCAGCAAGCACAACAGCACAGGCTGGGTATATTGCAACACAATGTCTGACCTCAACTTGACAGAGGAGCAGTGTATGAGGGGGCTTGCACTTCAGCAGACAGGCAGTCACTGGGCTCTGTCACCTGTTGCAGCAACAATTGGAGCCAAACACCAGGGCACACAGCACTGCCTATGGCTGTGAACATTACAGTGGCCCTCAACTTCTATGCCACTGGCTCATTCCAGGCTGGAACAGGTAACATAAGCAACATCAGTCAATTTGCTGGTGACTAGATGTTCCTCTTACATAACTAAAAATATAAAGACCTACATCAATGCAATAAAAAAAATCTCTTTACTTCACATCTTATATATTCTGCATTTAAAATTTTTTCCTTCTCTTAATATTGAACTGAAATCACCCAAGTGCAATTCCTTAGTGCCTGGTCTCCATACTCGTTTACTTATTCCAGTGTTTCTCTGAGGTGGTTCACATGTTGCAGGAGCCTGGGAGGTGGAAGGCTGCTGATCAATCATTGAGGGCACTTAAGATGGCCATGGTGGGCGACCTCGAGTAACACAGGGCCTAGTTGCAGAGTGCCGCGTCTCTGCATCGGCCAAGGCAGTCAGCGCCAGTTGGCTGTGTGGAACTAACAAAGGCACTGGGTCAGGGGCTGGCAGGAGAACAGGCATCCTGTCATCCTGAGAGAGAACAGCATAAGTCTCTCCCTTGGAGCCAATGCCATGGGGCTGTGCTTCTACACTCCCACTGCTCTGCATAAGAACAGAGTGAAGGAGTGTAGTGACGCCCTGGAAGACCCCATTCATGCTCTCCTTCCTGGACTAAAAGCCTGAGGAGCTGCTAGTCCTCAGAGCCACTATGGCAGCAGTCTGGGCTCCCAGCAAATCTGTCACCAGAGGCTCCATCATTGTGGGTCTCACTACAGTGTTCATAGAGCTGATCTTTCACCCCATGGTTGACGGTATGGTCACATGCAGTGCTCGACGACCCCACACAAGTTGGAGCTGGACGCCTCCATTGTGGGCAAACTCGCTATCAGGCTGCCCAGTGCACTTAAAAGATCCTGGTGAATAGAAATCCACCTTTTAATGTAGGCTGTGCCCTCAGGGTCTCCATCTACGCCCTCTGAAATAGGGCTAGGATGCGAGTTCTCCCTCCGGCAAGCTGCTTCTTGGGCTGTCCCGTCACCTTGCCCATGTTAGTGCACAGTGAGTCTTCCAGTGCAGATCTCTCTAGCCTATCCTGTGAAGTACATGTAGTGCCACTTTGAGTTGATGCTTGCTACAGTAAGGTTGAATGACATTGTGCTACCATGAGTGCTGAACGTTTCCAGCCCCTCAGCCTCTAGGTGCTCCACAATGCTTCACTTGAAAGGGAAGATTGGGACAAGGAACGGAAAAGTAAAGGACTTGCATTTCTATCGCGCCTTTCATGACCTGAGGATATGCAAAAGCACTTCATAGCCAATGAAGCACTTCATAGCCAATGAAGCACTTGTTGAAATGTCGTCACTGTTGTAGAGAAATGCAGCAGCCAATTTACGCACAGAAAGATCCCACAAACAGCCATGAGTTACATGACCAGATAATCTGTTTTTAGTGATGTTGGTTAAAGGATAAATATTAACCAAAACGCCGGGGAGAACTCCCCTGCTCTTCTTTGAATAGTGCCATAGCATCTTTTATGTCCACCTGAGAGAGAAGACGAGGCCTCGGTTTAACACTTCATCTGAAAGACAGCATCTCCGAGAGTGCAGCGCTTCCTCAGTGTCAGCCTGGATTATGTGCTCAAGCTTTTGGAGTGGGACTTGAACCCACAACCTTCTGACTCCGAGGCGGGAGTCCTAAGGCGGACATGACTGACAAGGATTAGCAATTAGTGTCAATGATAAGCAGAGACAGATGAGTGGCTGCTGCTGCACTTTCTCTGTCAAAATGTGTGAGGGTGATATGTGAGTGAGAAGAGTTGAGTGTAAGATAGCCAAAAATCTTGCAGCATGTATGCTCCAGCCTCGCTACGGCCTTCATGCAACCAGTCCCCAAGATCTCCATGACATCCTCCTTGATTTGGAGGAAGAGAACCTGAATGAAGGCTCTCCTTCCCTCCTTCTCCTTTTTATTGCTTGCAAGCCTGCCCTGCAAGAAAGAAGGAAGAGTGAGTGGTAGCCTAGTGAGATGCTTTGAGGATGTGTATGTCAAGGTGAATATTGGTGCTGGTATGTGAAGGGTAGTAGAGGTGTGAGGAGGTGAAGGTAGTAATACTGAGGAGAGTAGGAAGTGAAGAGTGTGGCAGACGGAGGTGGAGTGAAGTGTGCTGCAGCTGGGGCTTCAGGTAGTGCAGGGTTATGCAGCAAGTAATGCAAGATCGTAGTTAGGAGCTTTACCTTAGCAACCCTGGTCAGGTTATTAAACTTCTGCATTGCTGATCCAAATCCGTGGGGCAATGCTCCTGGCACTAACCTGTTCTACCACCACTGCCCACTGCTGCCGAACAGCTTGGTGGGATATCTTCCTGCCACCTGGTGGGAAGAGGGCGTCCCTCCTCCTGCCGACCTCCCCCACCAAGATCTCCAATGCTGCATCCGAGAAGCGGGGAGCTCTTGAAGTTTCTCCTTGGCCTGTCATGTTGGAAAGTGGCTTCCAGTTGCCTACAGCCAAGGCCCAACTCTCCTCTAAGAGGAGCTGACTGCCTTTAAATTGTGCCAGGAATATTCTCGAACCCCCCCCACCCCCCCGGGACTGGGCGAGCTGCCAATGCAACCAAAGCTGGCAGCCCATCTATTTAATAACACGGGCTCCTGACCAAGTTTACTTCCCAGTTCCACCCATGTGATTAGGCGCACAATTTGTGCGCAGCGCCGAGACTGGACCTGAAACAGGCCACGATTAATTTGTGCCCCTATGTGTCCCAGGAACACTGCATTAGGAGAGATCAGAATGCTGTGAATTTGAGGAATTCTCCACCAGAATAGTGCTGAACGTTCTGACTCTCAGGAGCTCTCCACTGGGATAGAGCTGACCATTCTGAAAGCAACATATTCTCCATTATGAAAGAGTGTGAATTTCCTCTGGAATCCCAGGAACTCTCCACTGTTAGAACATAACCCTCTATTGTGTTAGTACCAAACACTGCAATTACAGGGAGTTCTCTATTAGCAAGGAAAGGGAACAGTGAGAAAGTTAGAAATCAGAATTAAAAATTACTTTGAGATTGGGTTTGAGACTTCTGGCTGTGCTACAAGTGACCTGTGAATGCCTGATGCAAATACCAAATAGAAGCATCCCACACTCCATTACTAATATCCCTCACCTTGATGTGCATAAAAATGTTTAAATTATTGTTATAGTCTCCACCTCAGTAGCCACTTGTAGCAAAGCATTCCAGGTTCTAATAATACTCTATGTAACAAAAATATCTTCAAACTTTCCCCTTTGTTCTTCTTTCCTTCTATGCTCCTGTGTATAAAACCCAGGATGCCATTTGCTTTTTTTATGGTCTTTTTAACTGCATTCACACTTTTAAACACGAAGTACTCGAGGGTGGCCAAAAAGAGCCGCTACCTTCAAGAGAGAAGCAGGGAAAACGGGCTGAGTAAATATAACCGCACAATACAGAAGGTTCACTAGATTAATTCCTGGAATGAGAGGGTTGTCCTATGATGAGAGATTGAGTAGAATGGGTCTATACTCTTTGGAGTTTAGAAAAAGGAGAGGTGATCTCATTGAAACATATAAGATTCTGAGGGGGCTTGACAGGGTAGATGCTGAGAGATTGTTTCCCCTGGCTGGAGAGTCCAGAACTAGGGGACATAGTTTCAGGATAAGGGGTCGGCCATTTAAAACTGAGATGAGGAGGAATTTCTTCACACAGAGGGTTGTGAATCTTTGGAATTCTCTACCCCAGAGGGCTGTGGATGCTGAGACGTTGAGTATATTCAAGGCTGAGATATAGATTTTTGGACTCTAGGGGAATCAAGGGATATGGGGATCGGACGTGAAAGTGGAGTTGAGGTTGAAAATCAGCCATAATCTTGTCGAATGGCGGAGCAGGCTCGAGAGGCCATACAACCTACTCCTGCTCCTATTTCTGATGTTCTTATACATTCTCTCAAGCTCTGGCTCAGGCTCAGCATTTACAAAGTTAATAAGTTACACAGATGGAGTAAATCATTTTCAAGGCCTTTCTATGATTAGCAACTGAATCATCTTGAAAGCTGTGGTTGAACTAAAGAAATGACAGAAAACTGGATTTTCTTTTAACAGATGCACAGTGTCATTGTACATCACTATATTTATCGGCCTAGAAATTTGGGTGTGCAGAGTACAATCCCTGTGCCTGAACGGTGAGGCCTGAGTTGCCCCCGATATTGGGTCTCGGGCCTCAGTTTCATGAAGGGGATGAGTTGCATAGAGTAAGAGGCAACACACCCGGCAAAGCGCCTTTGAAGATTGGACGCTGCTAGCATCGCAGTGGCCCTCAGGTAAGTGAGGAAGGGTGCTGACCAAGCGGGGGAGCGCTAACCGGGTGAGGAGGGAGCTGCGCCCAGGGGTAGGGAACCGTTTTTTTTGGCGCGTTTCCAGCTCGTAATGAGTGTGCGCTTCCTGCCCGCCATATCGGAGGTCGTTTAGTGCCTGAACAATGGGCACTACATGGCCGAATTTCTAAGCTATCATTTTTGTTTCTTGTGGTGCCCCTGTGGATGGGTGGGCATGACTTAATTTAACAGATAAAGCTGCACAGAACCTATTTTAAATAAAACACAGTCTCACAAGTTTCAACTGAGAGCATTGAAAAGCATGGTTAAAGTGGAGTAATTGTGCCATGATGACAAGATGAGTTTTTAAAGGCCCCCTCAATGGCCCATTGGGTAAATGTACCACCCAGTGTAGCACTAAGCCATATAGCTTGATTTCTTGGTTACTGCTGAGTTAGCAGGTCTCAATTGCAACACCGATAAAAGATTTGGAAATGGACAAAAGGAAAAGGCAGTAAGGCCTGTTTTTTATGACTAGATATTGAAACATCAATAATAGAGCATTAGTGGTGACTCTTGGATTTACCAGCACCTTTGGCAACCAATACTTAACTTTGAACACTAAAACAACAGTAATATTAGAAGGTTGTGCTAGCAAGGGTCTCCTTTGTCAGAGTGGAAATAGGCAAAATTCACTTTTATCAATACTATAATAATTATCACTCCTCCAAACTTTCCCCTCTTGTTCCACCTACGCTCCAAAAAATGCCCTACACGCTCCTTTTCCTCCTCTGCATCCCTCAACCTGTTGAAATCAGGACTCATTGCACCACCTGCACTCTAACTCGTTCCTGCCCATGAGTTCAAAACTGTGCCATTGCTTATCCCCCTCAGTCTTACCCTTCTACAATCCACATGCTTTTTAAATCCAATCGTGAAACTCCCACGATGACTTACCAGGTAAATGCATTGCGTAAGGTCCCTGGTGTGTACTGAGTTCGGTGACTTAAACCAGGGGGGAGCAGTCGAGGTGCGACAATAGACTTCAGTTCAGTTACGGAAAATCAGCCAGGGTTACTACCTCTGATTGCTGTCAGGAGGCCCTGCTGGAAAGTGCCCATGTGGATGTCAATTGAGAACAGGATTGGGTTCAGCTTTGATGTTTTCCACAGTAGAGTTGACGTCTCCACTATGTCACTGAGACCTTTGTGGGGTGCTAGATGAAACTGCCCTATTTACTGACATGAGTGACTTAGCTGCCTGCTAAGTAGATTGAACACGTGCGTATGTCCAGCTGAAATCAGATGCTCCTTGAGCATGTATGCAGGCACAGAATGTATAGAGATAATTAAGTCAGTGCCCATATATACCTCAAGGAAGGAATTGTGAATCACCACTCAGTGTGCAGATAGCTCCATGATGGAAGAGACACCAGTATATATCAGAGTGCTATATCAATGGTTCAATTCAAAGGCTTTTTAGTACAAGTCATTAGAATCACAAGGACGCGTGAATTCCATGCTGTGATAAGAAAGAAAGCATTGCAGTTATAGAGCATCGCATCATCTGCCCAGTAAGTCCCAACAGATTCGCATTAAAAAGATCCCGTGGCACCATTTGAGGAGAAGCAGGGAGTTCTTCTGATGTCCTGGCCAACATTCATTCCTCAACTAATACTAAAAACAAATTAACTGGTCATTTATTTCATTTGTTGTTAATGGGACCTTGCTGTGCGCAACTTAGGTTGTCCCATTTACCTATATAACAATTACAGCACCTCAAAGCTAAATCATTGGCTGTGAAGCACTTTGGCATGTCTTGAGGACATGAAAGATGCCACATAAATGTAAGAGCTTTCTTTCTTATTACTGTAGTTTAGTTCTATGTGGAGGACTGCTACTACAACCAGCATAAATGTTTATCCACTGCCTTCTAACTAAAGAAGTGCTCCTTTATCAGATAATCAGTAAAACAGAATCAGCGAGTCTACTGGAGAGTGTTTCTCTGCCAAATAATATGAGAAATTCTTTCAGTTGTCAAAGAAAATTAGAATCATTGGGGTCATAGTTCATCTGTGCAGGCTGACGATTTTGGAGTAATGAGGTTGGGAGTTATTAAGTTTAATGATGATTTGCCGGAGAGCTGAACCGCCTGGTTCCTGGCAGTGGGGCCTGGTTTAATTAGATTCACGTTGTCATTTGGCACCCAGTGTAATTCAGGCTGACGCTGCTCTTTGATCCCAGCTGGAATTCACGGAAGCCAATTAGGAATCTGTTTGATAGAGCGGAGAATGAGGGTGGGGAGGGCAGGCTGTGGGAGTGAGACAGGGTGAGATGGTAGAAGGTGTGTAACTGTGTGACTGCCACATGGATGCGATAATGCAAGATGTGTGACTGAGACAGGGATGAGATGATGGAGGTTGTGTGGCTGTATGAGTAGGACAGGGACGAAGACAGTGGAAGATGAGTGACTATGTTAAGGATGGGAATCTTTCAAATCAACATCCACTTGAGCCAGCTGCTTCCAATTCTCAGTTGTCTCTCACAGCCAACCACACCTAACAGCCACCTGGCCAAAGAGCGGCGAGCTGCATCAGGATGCCTGTTTGACATCCGCTGCTAGCCTGCCAAATTCAAATAAGATCTGGGCCTCAAAATCATAGCTGTCTCTTTGCCGCTGGTCAGCCACTCAAAAGTTAAAATCAACCCCATTTGAACCGTGAAAAATACTTAGTAGCATAATTACAGATTCTCCCCTTCCACAACTTGGGCTGTGTCTGGAGAGAGCGCTTTGAGCTGTACTGGTGGTTGCACGTATTGAATTATAATGTGATTTTTGCAACAGGGCATTCAAACTGATATGCTAAATAAACCTACGACAATACCGTGATGGGTGCAGCTGTTGCATTAGGAATTACCTGTACTGTATTTGTCAAAAGCACAGGTAATGCCTCAGTTCATAAATAAACATGCATATGAATATATATCTATAATATTAAAAAATCTTACATCTGCACTTACTTCCTGTCTGCACCATTTGACTCCCTGTTACCAAATTTTAGCGCACATTTTGTGACAGCTTTTTCCATTATGAATTGTTATGTCTACATTTATAATAGAAAATATCTATGTAAACTTCTCATGCTGTAATTACACCCTCCTGCACCTGGATGCATTGTAGTGGTATCACTGGCAGTAGGATGTAATTACATCATTACAAGATTTCATTATAAAAATGGACTCAGGAATTTATAATGGAAAAATTGACACCTGCAGCCTTTATCTTCTTTCCCTTATAGTGGGAGGTGGTGTGGTGGGGAATTCAATGTAGACAAATGTGAGGTCATCCACTTTGGATCAAAAAAGGATAGGACAGGGTACTTTCTAAATGGTAAAAAGTTAAAAACAGTGGATGTATCCAAAGGGACTTAGGGGTTCAGGAACATTGATCACTGAAGTGTCATGAACAGGTGCAGAAAATAATCAAGAAGGCTAATGGAATGCTGGTCTTTATATTGAGAGGACTAGCGTACAAGGGGGCAGAAGTTATGCTGCAGCTATACAAAACCCTGGTGAGACCGCACCTGGAGTATTGTGAGCAGTTCTGGGCACCGCACCTTCGGAAGGATATATTGGCCTTGGAGGGAGTGCAGCGTAGGTTTACTAGAATGATACCCGGACTTCAAGGGTTAAGTTACGAGGGGAAATTACACAAATTGGGGTTGTATTCTCTGGAGTTTCGAAGGTTAAGGGGTGATCTGATCGAAGTTTATAAGATATTAAGGGGAACAGATAGGGTGGATAGAGAGAAACTATTTCCGCTGGATGGGGATTTTAGGAGTAGGGGGCACAGTCTAAAAATTAGAGCCAGACCTTTCAGGAGCGAGATTAGAAAACATTTCTACACACAAAAGGTGATAGAAGTTTGGAACTCTCTTCCGCAAACGTCAATTGATACTAGCTCAATTGCTAAATTTAAATCTGAGATAGATAGCTTTTTGGCAACCAAAGGTATTAAGGGATATGGGCCAAAGGCAGGTATATGGAGCTAGATCACAGATCAGCCATGATCTTATCAAATGGCGGAGCAGGCACGAGGGGCTGAAGGGCCTACTCCTGTTCCTATGTTCCTATGAAAGGATGTGGAGATGCCGGTGATGGATTTTACCTGAAGAAGGAGGAAGCCTCCGAAAGCTTGTAGATTTCAAATAAAATCGTTGGACTATAACTTGGTGTTGTAAAATTGTTTACCTATGAAAGGAGCTACCAAGGGGCAGTAGGCTGCATTTGTGTTGGGGGCTGCAGGGAAATGTGACCCTCAATGGCTCCTTTTGCCTTTCCCTCCCCAATCATTCGTGCCTCTCCATCCCCTCACTCCCATCATGTTTCTTACTCCTTCACCATTCCCGTACCCCTTCTCCTGCCAACCACACCTTCATACCCATCACTCCTCCTACCTCTTCCCCTCTGAACTACCCGCTCAACTCCATATCATCCTCCCCTTTATGCCGCTGTCGCTCATCTCACCCTTAAACCCCCCCCCCCACACCCATTTGCTCCCCCCAAAGACAGATGGCAAGAGGACAGAGACACCCCCCTCCATCCTCAACCAGTTTACTTCCTCCCTTTGCCCACTTTCTCATCTCCTTCAAAGAAGCTTTGTTTGCTTACAAAACCCAACTTTTTAAAAACAAAACATTTGAATAAGGAAGGCTGCTTTTCCCTCCAATTGTGTCTTTTTCACTCCCTCCCTGTTACCTAGGTGTTAGAAATTAGAATCTCTGTAGGCATTTAGCATGACCTTTCAGCCCTTCACCCCTCTCTCTCTCTCTCTCTCATCCCTGCTCATTCCCTGACTCCAATCTCACTCAGTCTGTTACTTTCTAATGTTGATAGAAGGCAAAAAAAAGCCTATAACAGATGCATAATCAGAACACTGAAAGTTTATCTTTCTCTCTCATGCAGCCTCTCTTTTAAAAAAAAAACGCTAAATATGAATTTTACCTCAGTAAAGCTTTTAAGATTTATCCTCTAGTATTTCTTCAAATCATTTTGAAAAACTTTCGAGCAGGAACTGGTAGAAGCTAAAGGAAAAAATATTCATTGGTGTAGCCGACAGAACTGTACTGATCCATTCTGGGAAATTTGGTACACCACACATACTCAGACTGCACAAACCAAATTTAACTCACAGCATCACAACTCTGGGCAAAAATATCAACACCCAGCCCATGTTTTTAGGAGAGGCTGAGGCTTCCAAGTAAAAACATGAATGAAGATAGTAAAAGATACAATTCAATGGTTCCGTTTATCATGTTATTGTGGGAACCCATTAACAATATTGTGCAATCAAGGTGACAAGTATATCATAGGGGTTTTCCATTATAATTGTGAGGAGTCTTACAACACCAGGTTATAGTCCAACAGCTTTATTTAAAATCACAAGCTTTCGGAGGCTTCTTCCTTCGTCAGGTGACGAAGGAGGAAGCCTCCGAAAGCTTGTGATTTTAAATAAAGCTGTTGGACTATAACCTGGTGTTGTAAGACTGCTTACATTTGTTCACCCCAGTCCATCACCGGCATCTCCACATCATTATAATTGTGGACATAGAACTTAAAAAGTGCGATTAAAGATGTGAAAACAGGAATTAGTCAAGTGGTACAGACAGAAAGTGCATGCAGATGTAAAATTTTATATCAGTTGACTTTCCGAGGTATTGCACACCGGGAATCAAGACCATGTCTGGTATTTAGATCAAGCAGGTTAGAAGATGGTGACATAACTGGGCCCAGGTAGGAGAGGGGGTCAGGGGTGGGGGGCAGGAGGCAGATAGGAGAGAGAGAGAGAGAGGAGGCGAGGCAGATGGGCAAAGGTGAATGAGGACAATAAAGGAGTGCTTGACACTGGTGCAGGACCCATTTACTTCACAGTGGGAGAAGGAAATGGAAGGTGGGGTGTGGGAGGTGATCGGGGAGACTGACAGTTTTGGGGGGAGGGGAGTGTGGGTTGATGACTGGCTTTCTGCTCTCTGGCTGGTTGGGCAGCTTCCTTTTACTCGGGTGGATGGTGGGGTTCCTGATTTCAGCTCGGGAAAGGACGTCCCTGGTTTCTGGTCAGAGAGAGTTGTGGGGATAGGTGCCAAGATTTTGACTCTGGGCAAGAGGGCTTGTGTCATAATTTCTGCTCAGTGGGCAAACGGTGGGTTGACTTGGGACGTAGATTTAATGACTACGGTATGTGCCTCAGCTTGTAATTAGTGGGGGGTAGGGGGCAGAGGGGCTGATCACTGGTCAATGAGGGAGTTCTGCATTCTCTGGTCAATGGGGTAGGGGTCCAATTCAAAAGGGAAGCGAACTGTGGTGCAATGTATGCCCAGTGGTAGTGGGGGGGGCGCGGTGTTAATGTATGCTTACTGCTGAGAAGTGTATACACACCATCTCTGCTCTGGGTGAGATTGGAATTGCTCTCTGCTCAATAGGAGACAGGGGGAACTGTACTTTAGGACTTTTCCTGAAAAATGCTTCAGTTCCATGTTTATCTGCTCTTTGGGTTGCAATGGCACGCACGTCGCTGAGTCATTAGTCCTCTTTACGCGGTTCCGTTCTTCTGTTTCCAATGTTTTCGAACTTAGCTGCACCCCCGTACACTATTAGATTCAAGCCAATCTACTGCTTTGTTTCCCCCTTTTCCGTGGGCTACCTTAAGCAGCCAGATTTGGTAGGTTTGTAATCGGACAAACCAGGATTTTGTTTCTGAGCCTCTGTTTCTGATGTTTCTACAGTTTTCTGCGTACGATGCAATTCATTCCATGCCGATCTACTGCATTTGGTTGCAATTATTTCCGCAGTAGACCAGCGCTCAGCTGCGTGGCCAGGTTCGGTGAGTTCAACAGGCTCGCCGATAGACTCGGACACTCAATGTTTAGTTTCAGCAGCTTCATGCCGTTGACAATAGAAGGCTTACGAATTCTGACGGCAAGGGGTGCTTTATACTATTGTCTGTTTGCTTGGCAATTTCCTGGTAGACCGTACATGCGATTTTTTTTGGTCCAAAATGTATAGCTGGATATTATTCAGGGTGGAGTTCAGGCCAATCACGCAATGCTACGATTACACTGACGCCCACTGATGTAGTAGCTTTAGAATCCTGAGACCATTCACAGTTCATGTGTATATATGTGGGTTTTTTTAATTCATTCATGGGATGTGGGCACCGCTGGCAAGGCCAGCATTTATTACCTATCCCTAATTGTCCTTGAGAAGGGGGTGGTGAGCCGCCCTCTTGAACCGCTGCAGTCCGTGTGGTGAGGGTGCTCCCACAGAACTGTTAGGTAGGGAGTTCCAGGATTTTGACCCAGCGATATATTTCCAAGTCAGGACGGTGTGTGACTTGGAAGGGAACGTGCAGGTGGTGGTGTTCCCATGCGCGCGCGTGTATGTGTGTGACACTGCCTACTGATAAACTATACAAATTCCTTGATTAGATTCCAGCCTGTAACTCACTCCCAGGTATACACTAATCTATATTTAAACCACCCAAACCCCTCAATTAGATTCCAGCCTGCTGGGTGTCCGTTATGCTGTATGTAAACCATTTAAACCTCAAAATTAGATTCCAGCCTGTAACTCACTCCCGAGTATCTGTTAATTTACGTGCAAATCCACAAGGACGTCTAATGCATTAGGCACATCCTACAGCACAGAACAGACACATTGCTCTATAGATTGGTGGGGTACATTTATTTGTTTTGAAAGCACCTGCTTTTGTGACTCCAGCTGAAGATTCAGGCCTGATGATGAAGAATGAAGACATTTATAGTGGGATGTCAAGCTCGTAAAAAGGGACAGCACATGAATTGAGCTTTATTCCTACTATAATTCATTCCCAGGACATAAAAACTATGGAACACCTCCCTTCCTCCTCTAATTGACAGGCTTGGTGTCATCTAACCATTACTTCCCCTTTCATCTCATCTCATATCTTCTCTCCTACTTTTTTTAACCTTGATGGTGTCATCTACCATGGTGTCCATCAGCTCGGTTTCTCAATTTTTACAAAATGATGGGTTTTGTGGGATGAACGTCAATTGTTTTATCTGACACTAGTTACTTCGCTCAGTCTGCCTTTAAACAAATTAAGTTGCATTCAGTGGCAAATATTCTTCAATCTGAAATCTTTCTCTTGTTCTCAGTTTAACTCGCTCTTTCCCAAGAGCTGAAAACTGTGGAACTCCTTACCTCCATTAGTCTTTTGTTCCTCCTGCAATCTTCGGACTTTTAAAAGCAAAACTCGGCATTACTGAAACAATACCTCATCTTCTCTCTCACTTTTTTCAATCTTGGTGGTGTCCAGTATGTATTGACCTTGGCATATCACCTAGATTTTTTTTTTAATGAAACCAAAGTCTGAAAGAGTTCTCCAGAGTTCCGTCTAGTCTTCAGATCAGGAATGGTTCCCTCATATCTTGTCTATTCTTCACAATCCAACAAACTCCCACCATCTAAAAAAAAATCCATCGTTGCTGGAGAGACAGCAGAAAGCTGTCTGCATCCTTAAACCTACATTGGAATCAGGAGCAATTAGATCCACAAAGGAACTCTCAATCAATCCTTTGAAAGACAGGGCAGCATCACTTCACAACAAAACCACCTCACTGCTTCACCCTGTCAAAGATCATTTTATTCTCTATGATTAACAGCACAATATCATGAAAAATGCAGTCTGCATTTGTCTCCAATCGCTGCCAGAACACAACACTCTACTCCTGTGAAAATACCATTGTTCAATTCACTGAGATGTGATGGCGATAGGAATGCAATGCATCTCACTATCAACCACTGATAGATGCTGCTGTTATGCACTATCTGATTATTGAACAATTTTCCTTATGGCACACACTTCCTGTACACCTTAACCTTGCTTCCTGTGACACACACTCTTATAATGGAAGACCCATGGGGGCCATTTTCAACCTCGGTGGAGTTGGAAAAATGGCGGTAGCAGATTGGCCACCTGTTATCTCCCCTGCCCAATTTTTCCTTTCCAGTGACTTGGCTGAGCCACTCCCGTCAGTTTTCCAACCCCACCGGAGTTGAAAGTTAGGCCCCATATGTCAACATTTGATAATGGAAAATCATTATGCAATCACTTTACAACAGGGAAACTATGTCAACTTTCACCGTTATGGTTTGTTGACGAGCCAAACGAATCACTCAAAAAAAAAAAGTTTCATCTGCCATTTTTGCAGTAACTGAAATTTGGAATGTTCAAAATAAAGTTGTGTACAATTTTTTTTTTTAAATGCATATTTCACAATAACATGACTAAATTTATCAATTAAATTACTTTTTTGTGTCTTTCCATAAATTTTTACTTGAAGATCTCAGACTCTCTCAAAAACCTGGGCATCGACTGGATATTTTTGCCCAGGGAGGTAGGTGACTGTTAACTGAAAGCAAGTTCTGCAGTCTAAGCATGTACAGTGCACACAATTTCTCAGGATGCATCAGTAGCATTTAAGCTAGATAACTGATAGCCTGATTCTCAGTCTCTAACATAATCCATCCAGTTGTTCTTCTAAATTTTATCAGAATAAAGGTGTGTGTGTGTGTGTGTGTGAATTGATAGCATTAAGAACAGGATCAGATTGTCATACTTCCAAATTTGAATATCTTGCCAACATTCAGTGGCTAGATTCACACATGAAGAATGGCCACTTGGAGTGAGATACCAGAGGGACCTCAGTACCTGTCAAACCCTGGCCCAGCAAAAAGTCAATGCCTTCAGGATAGGAGGAGAGAAAATTGGGAAAGAAAAGACATCTTAAAACAATTGTAATCAAAGCCCTCAAGAAGAGCGAGCGAAAATGGTGTCAAAATGAGAATTAAACGGGATGGCTAGCACCTTTAAGTGAATAATTCATTATCTAAAAGAATGTTATTAATTTGCCAGACAAATTGACTTAAGACTTGACTGAACAACCTGCAAGCTTCCTTCTTACAAACAGCCCTGCCGGCTGCGATATGTTATTCACAGATCAGGAATATTTGCTTAATGTTGAAATATTAGTTTATGTGTTCCAGAGCAATATTTCAGTAAAAAGAAAAGCTTCAAATACACAAGATAAATGAATTTTTAAAGGTAACTGAAGCTGTAATTCATTTTGATGTGATATGATTACATGCAGAAAACGACTACACACTCGGCACTATCACAGAATCATAGAATGAATACAGCGCAGCAGGAGGCCATTCAGCCCATCTTTGCTCTTTAAATTGGAGCTTCAGCAGGACTCCATGGGAGGCTGCCTGTCCCATGCTTTGAAATGGGTTAGAAGATAGGAGAATTAGTGTGGTTTGCAGGCAGAGAGCAGCTGAGTTATACAAGGATTCTGGGTTTCTTGCTTTGGCTAATTTCTACCATCACCTCTTCTCCTAAAGGTGTTGATTAATGTTGGGTCTGGTTTCACAGGCTCTGGTCTCCTCACCCAATTGGCCATTATTTTTGTATGAGCCAAGAAAGTGAATGTTGTCAGGCTATTTGACCATAGGTAGCATCACCAGCCAAACCCGGTCCTGACCTCACCTGAAAGTCTCACACACGCACTCCAGTAGGGCTCACTGCATGGGGATGCAAACTGGTTGATTGTCCCTGCTCTGATCTAAGCCAGTTCTGGGTTTCTAACTGCAATACTCAGCATCAGTCATCTTCATCTCGTGTTGCTTGCACATTGGGAAAAGCAGAGGCTGCAAATGTTACACAGATTATAACAGCCAACTACCTATGCACAGACACTAAGCAGAACCTGCAGGGACAAAGCAGGGAGCAAACAACCGCCTGTCTGTAACAAGTATCAATCCTCAAAAGCCAGCTGTCTAACCCTAATCTGTTTACAACAGGCTACTGTCAAGAACTGATGGCTACATAACACAAATTTTCTCCTCCTCCGCTCATTTCATCGGCTTCTTGCTGAGGTACGGCTCCGTGATTGCCAGGCGCCCCTCACGCCTCACTCAACTGCCCGTTCTTCATGGGTCAACCTGAACAGGGGTGTCAGCCAATTTGAGTCCAGGCTCATCCCATGATCAACCGATGCCCGCACTTTCCAGCAGGGATAATGATTAGGAAGGGTGGCTGTTTTTTTTTCCTACTGGTCTAGCGAGGTGTGGGGGGGGAAATCAGCCAGGGCTCCCAGTTTTTATCACTATTCAGTGATCCTATGCACGTGTGAATATCAGGTGAGGTTACGATCAGACTCAAGTCGAATACCATATCAACATTTACTGCCCAAGTTCATGCAGGAGAAGAGCAGGAAGTGTGTGGGTGTGGGGGAAGGGGGGGAGATATTGGCAAAGAAAGGGTTTAATCTCTGATTCTTAATAGCGCACTGAAACTCCTCAGCCAGGCCTTCAGACAGTGACGGAATCTTGATCAATAAGAAGGAAGGCGACAGGATTTTTCTTTCTCAGACAACACAAGGACAGCAATTCCCGCCATCCTTTGCTTTCATTAAATGAGAAGCTCACCGATCCCTGAAATAAAATAGCTTGCTGCCATTCCAGCCGCTTCTCCATGACAAATGATTGGCACTTTGCTACAAATAACCACGCGAATATAAAAAGGGCCCTTTCAAACCCCTCAATAACCACTTCATTGTAATGCAAGCCCGTTGATTCTCTGACCACTCAAATCATTGCGACAACTTGTAATAAGATTCGGAGCTGGGTGGGTGGTGCAATTTGTTCGGAAAGATGCCATCTGCAGGGAAATATTTGGACACTTTGAACTGTTGCAGTTATATCCTGGAATGTATTACTGTTGTTGACTGAACAGGGGTCGTTGCTGCAACTGCATAAGGAACGCAATGCGGCTAGACCCACAGGCCAGTGCATGATTACAGACATGATCAGTCCCTCTACACACAAAGATACAGACACACTCTTAAAGACACACATACCTAAACACGCGGATTCACAGAGAAACTCTCGATTCAGGTATTGTCCCCTTGGATTGGAAAACTGCCAAGGTCACTCCACTATTTAAGGAGGGTAAGAGCGATAAACGAGGAAATTATAGGCCTATTAGTCTAATGTCAGTTGTGAGGAAGTTACTAGAATCTGTTATTAGGGACAGAGTGATTGACCATTTGGATGAATATGAGCTGATCAGAGAGAGCCAGCATGGATTTGTAAAGGGAAAGTCATGTCTAACAAATCTAGTTGAATTTTTTAAAGAGGTAACAAACGTGGTAGAAAAGGGAGTATCTTTATGGATGTTATTTATATGGACTTCCAGAAGGCATTCGACAAGGTTCCACATAAGAGATTCTTAACAAAAATGAGAGCGCATGGAATTGGAGGCGATCTTTTGGCTTGGATAGGGAATTGGTTAAGAGGTAAGGGGCAGAGAGCTGGGATAATGGGTATGGACTCAAATTGGAAGGATGTGACTAGTGGTGTCCCCCAGGGATCTGTACTGAGGTCTTAGCTTTTCACTGTATTTATAAATGACCTAGATGAAGGAAGAGAGAGCCGTATATCCAAATTTGCTGACAACACTAAGTTAGGTGGCACAGTAAATAGTGTAGATGGGAGCAGAAAGTTGCAAAGGGACATTGATAGATTAGGTGAGTGGGCAAAACTGTGGAGTTTAATGTGGGGAAGTATGAGGTCATCCATTTTGGACCTAAGAAAGATAGATCAGAGTATTTTTTAAATGGTGAGAAGCTAGGAACTGTGGATGACCAGAGAGACTTACATGTCCAAGTACAGAAATCACTAAAAGCTAGTGGACAGGTACAAAAAATAATTTAAAAGGCTAATGGATTATTGGACTTTACCTCGAGGGCTAGAATACAAAGGGGTGGAAGTTATATTACAGTTGTACAGAGCTCTGGTTAGGCCCCATCTGGAGATACTGCATTCAGTTCTGGGCACCACATCTCAGGAAGGATATATTGGCCTTGGAGGGGGTGCAGCGCAGATTCACCAGAATGATACCGGGACTAAAAGGGTTAAATTATGATGACAGCTTGCATAGACTAGGCTCGTATTCCCATGGATATAGAAGATTAAGGGGTAATCGAATTGAAGTGTTTAAGATGATTAAAGGATTCGATAGGATAGATAGCGAGAAACTATTTCCTCTGGTGGGAGAGCCAGAACAAGGGGGCATAATCTTAAAATTAGAGCTAGGCCGTTCAGGGGTGATGTCAAAAAGCATTTCTTCACACAAAGGAGAGTGGAAATCTGAAACTCTCTCCCTCAGAAAACTATTGAGGCTGGGGGTCAAGTGAAAATTTCAAAACTGCGATTGATAGATTTTTGGTGGGTAAGGATATTGAGTTACAGAACCAAGGTGGGAAGATGGAATTAAGATACAGATCAGCAGTGATCTAAATGAATGGTGGAACAAGCTCGAGGGGCTGAATGGCCTCCTCGTGTTCATATATATCTTTCAGATGAGGCCTAGATAGACGTAAAAGATCCCATGGCAGTATTCGAAGAAGTGCACAGGCAGCCCTATTTACAAAGACTGAACCTTTATCCTGTTGGAACTTCAGCACAGCAGATTTTTCCAGGAGAATACAAAAGGATAGGTGGTGCATGAATGGACATGTGACTATAGACGACACTGGGGCGGCTGTGTGTGTGCACTCAGACTGCATGAGGACAGCGTATGTACACACTATAAACTGCAGTGGGGAGGCTGTGCATGTGCACTCAGATTGCATGAGGGCAGGGTATGTACATTCTATAAACTGCACTGGGGCAGCTGTGTGCATTTACTCTATAGATCATGGTAGGGCAGCTGTGTTTATATGTGTGGCCTATAGACTGCAGCGAAGTGGTTGTTTGGGCGCACTCTATAGACTGCAGTGAGGTGTCTGTGTGGATACATTATACACATTGCAATGGGATAGCTGTATGGATGCACACTATAGACTGCAGTAGGTGGCTGTGTGCATGTGCTAATATTGGAGTGGCTGTGTGTGTGTATGTGTGGCCTACAGACTGCAGTACAAGTGCTGTGTGTGTGCACCGCAGTTGGGTGGCTGTGTGTGTGCTCTATAAATTGCAGTGGGATGCACAGACTGCAGTAGGTCGGCTATATGTGTGTGTTGTATAAACTGCAGCGAGGTGGCTCTCTACACACATTTCAGACTTCTGCAGGGTGGCTGTGTGAATTCACTCTATAGTCTGCATTGAGTGGCAGTGTCTATGTATGTGTGATCTATAGATTTCAGTGGGACGGGTGTGTGAGTGCACACTACAAAATTCTCCAACATATAGTCCAATTAAATCTGTAGATTGCATCATATGATATACAATGACACATCTTACAGTAAGGTCCACAGATTAAAGTGTAAAACACTCCATTGGGCTTGTAGACTTCAGAATGAAACATTAATTGGCGCACTCTAATAGATTTTATAGACTGCTATGTAAAATTCTCCAATAGAGTCTAAGCTGACACTAATGGAATATTGAGGGAATGCTGCATTGCCAGTGGTTCATCCTTTGGATCACGTTAAACCAAAGCAGCATCTGTCTGTTCTAGTGGCTCGGATGTACTTTAAAGATCCCATGGCACGATTCAGTGAAGAACATGGAGTTTACCCAATATCCCCGCCAACATTTCTCTTTCAACACAACCACCAAAAACACATAAACCAATCATTCATCTGTCCAATCTGTTGTGTGTAAAATAGCTGCTGTCCTAACCTGCATTTCTGAGAGATGTGCTAATGTGGACTAGCAACACAGAGATCATGAGTTCAACTCTCACCAGGGCAAGTTGTAAAATTCAATTCCGTAACTCTGGTGATTTGTGGACCATCATCACAAAAACTATGCGTGACTCCAGTCCACACTACATGATTGATTCTTAATGCCCTCTGAAGTGACTAGCAAGCCGCTGAGTTGTAGGGTGACTAGAGATAGGCAATAAATGACACCTCACTAGTGTTGCCCACATCCTGAGAAGAAATGAACACATTTTTAAAAATCAGGTTACCTTCTACTGTCTGTAGATAACAGTGCAAGACATTCCAATAGGGTTTATGGACTGCTATCTAAAGCACTACACTGCAGTGTAAAATACTCCTTTCGGGTATACAAAACCACAGTGTAAAACACTCATCAATACACACTCCAACAGCGTATGGAGACTACAGTCCAATTGGGTCTATAGGCTATACTGTAATACACTGCCATGATTTTATGAGGCAGATTCAATCATGGCTTTCAAATGGGAACTGGATAAGTACTTGAAAGGAAAAAAATTGCGGGGCTACGGGGATAGGGACTAGCTGTTGCATAGAGCTGGCACGGACTTGATGGGCCGAATGGCCTCCTTCCTTGCTGCAATCTTCCTATGATTCTATAAAACAGATTGAAAACCTCCGACAGTGCTCATAATCTACAGATAAAAACACTCATCTGTGCGTGCTCTAACAGGGTTTGTGAACTGCAAAGTAAAATGTTCTAAGAGGGAGAGTGTGAAGCACACCGATGAGCTCTGCAGAATGCAGTGTAAAATATTCTAGCGTCCATAGGCTACAGTAGGAAACATTCGAATTGGGTCTATAGATTACAATGTAAAACACTCTACAATGTAACTCAACAATGTAAAAGGCTCTAATGGGAAACACTCCAATAAGGTCTATACACTGCAATGTGAATCACTGTAATAGGGTCCAAAGACTGAAATGTAAAGCATTCATCAGTGCCCACTCTAACAGGGTGCATAATTTGCGGTTTAAATTATTCATCGGTGCCCACTCCAGTAGGGTGAACAGAATGCGGTGTGTAACACTCCAATAGGGTTTCGTGTTTGCAGTGTAAAATATTCATCAGTCCACACATCCGTAAGGTCCACAGATTCGTCTTAAATCACCTATATCACTGCACCTTGCAGTAAAACCACAGACAACAATGTAAAACACTCCTGAATGCACCCTCTGAGGTTAGCAGAGTGCAATAAGAGATACACTGCGCTTGGCAGTGCAAACTGTAAATAAAACGAATGCCCGGGTATTTGAAATCACAGCTTTTTGTTCAATGGTGTGGTGATGATTTAGGAAGTATAATACTCAGCTTTTCTCTTCAGTACATTGTGTCTGCATCAGACAGTAGCATAAGGATTGAAAGAAAGGATTGAAAACTAGACCAGGGAGGACTTTAATCCTACACACCTGGCGGAAACCGGGCAGGTGGGCAGTTAAAATGCCCCAGGTGACTTAGCTGCTGATTTCCTACTTGCTTCCGCTGATCCTAATTTTAAGCTGCCCTTTTGAGCAGGTGGCAAAGGCCCTGCCTGAAGCCAGCGGGATCCTTCTTATAATATGCAGATCGAGGTCCAATAATGTCAGCAGGCCATGAGTGCAATTTTGAACTCCAATCTCAGTGGGGAAGCCGTTTTGTCTTTCCCGCCAGGCTGAAGCTGGCTAGGAGAGGATCAGGAAGTGAAGAGGCCTACGCAGGTGGCACGTCTGTAAATGATGGTCAGTGGGATGGCAGATCTTTATTGGAGGGAGATGGATTGGTTCAGATGATGCTGTAGGAGGTGGAGGTTTTGGAGGAAGGAGTAATGTAAAAGAAGTGATGGTCAACGAGCTGCCGGCATTAAACTCTGGCTACAGACTGACGTGGCAGTCCTCCCATTGTTGCTGCATCCTCCACTTCATCAGCTTCCTCCTCGTGGTGGATAATCCTCTTCATCTGTTGCCAACGGTAGCTCAGTTGCAGGGCAAAGCTAGGCAAGAGGCAACACACCACTCCTATCCTCAAGGTTCTGGCAGGCCTTGGGTTGTGCCGTGACAGCATTCTATTTGATCTCCGAAGGCATCCAGGGGTTTCTGAGCAAGATCGTCAGTAACATTCGTGCTGCCTGCTGGTCTACTTGGTAGGGGACCCCGATAGTGGGAGAGGCTAGCACTACTTAAAGGCAGCCTGCACCTCTTAAAGGGGAGATGCTCTGTGGCTGCAGGAAGTGGTGTAAAGTGATTCCTGGGCTAGGAGATATCGAGGAATGGCTGCTCTGGCGAGAGTGCGTGCACCAAGGTTCTCAGACAGTGTATTGGAGGCTTTGGTGGAAGAGGTGGACAGACGGAGGGCCATCCAATATCCACAGGGGGGCAGGAGGCCCTCCAGACACATCTTCAAGGGACAGTTGGAGGCTGTGGCTCACGAGGTCAATGCCAGGAGCATCAATCCACGCACACGGATTTGACATGAGTGGTCACGGTGAGTACGTTCAACCGTCACGTGACATATCCTACCAACTGCAGCACTAGCCTCATCCACTGCTCCACGCACTACACCCCCCCACCGTCACCTGCCTGCCAACAAACTCTTTCAATCAGTACGCAACTGAGATGCTTCATCTCAGCCTCACACGTTACCACTCTTGCAAGCCGGACACCCACAACTCACAGGTCACTCACACCGGCAGTTATTCAGCCATGACATCCACATCATCCAAACATCTTGCAGGATACTCACTGACACACTTCCCTCTTGCAGGAGAAGGTGGCGCATAACACTAGGCAGCAGGAAAGACCTGGGGGGAGGATGATGCGCCTACATGTCCTCACCCCCATGGAGGATTCCGTGCTGGCGATCATTGGGTGGTCCGTTGCTGTGGCCGTGGCCAATGGAGGTGCTGAAGGGATCGATGATGAGGGTCTCTGCATACCTAATCCTCCTTCTCGCTTCCCACTTCTCCCTCAGCCCACAATCTTTTCTAACTCACGTGCTGTAGGTGGTGTCAGCACGCACCTCTTACTTTCTCCTCTCCCCTCACCACAACTCAACCCGTGTCCCTTTGTCATTTCAGATACCCAAAACTGGAACCGGCACCATCAGAGGAGGACAAAGAGCGATGATGAAGAGACACCATCACTCGATCTTACACTCACAGCCACCAGCCCAGAAACTGACACTGCGGGTACTTTAGAGGCTAGGATACAGGAGGGATCTGCACGTGGTGAGACACGGGGCACAAGTGCGCAGGAGCCAGGACGGAAGGAATGGATACCGCAGGTGCTAGTTCGCTGGAGGACGAGGTTGCTCACTAGTTCTGCTGCCGAGGAGTCAGACGATGACTTCAATGGGTCAGGCTACAGAAGACGGCTGATGGGCGTACACAACCAAATGCTTGGTGCGCTGGAAAACCTGCCAGAAAGCCTGTGCACAATGTCAAGGGGCATGGAGGAGTCCGGCTCCAACTTGGCACAGGGCTTTGCGCAGAGCTTGGAGCCCATCCTGTCCAACATGGAACAGGCGGTCACCTCCATCAGCACACCTGTGGAACTCACCATGATGCAACGTCTGATGACCGATGTCTCAGCTTCCATTGCAGCACAAACAGCTGCCATCCAAGGTCTGCATGCTTCATTCAGACTGCTGCATTACAGGCTCAGATTGCTGCTATCGTGGCTCTGGGTACCACTGGAACGGGACTTCCAGGGCGTCACAGCACTCCAGAAATCTGCTCTCCAACAGATCACCAGGATTGATGAGGAGCTGCCCTGGGAGAGTGGCAGTGGCCCCATGGGAGACGAACCTGCTGTCCTCTCTCATGCAGACACTGCGACAACGGATGAACGGACACCGCGCAACAATCACCAGACAGGAGGGTTCCCTCCCAGTCGGGGAACACTTTAGCAGTCAAGGACATTCAGCCACCGATCTTCGGGTAAGCGTTCTCCAAGGCCGCCTTCGAGACACACGACAACGCAAAATCGTTGAGCAGAAGTTGATAGCCAAGTTCTGCACCCATGAGGACGGCCTCAACCGGGATCTTGGGTTCATGTCACGCTACACGTAACCCCAACAGCAAAAAGGGGGAAAAAAAGTTATGTTTTTAATATTCTCTCTCTCTGCCATTTGGGTTTCTTTCTGTCTGTCTGTGTAATTGACACAATGTATATCCAGTGTACTGGGACGTGCTGTTCTCCGTGACTGGCCTGTTTGAACAACAACGACACCTTTTGATTGGTGTGATGCTGTCCCAGCCTAGTATAAGATATGCGATTTGAGAACCTTTTCACTCATTCACCTGACGAAGGGGATAATCTCCGAAAGCTTGTGATTTTAAAATAAATTTGTTGGACTATAACCTGGTGTTGTAAGATTCCTTACATTTGTCCACCCCAGTCCATCACCGGCATCTCCACATCATCTCTCTCAGGATGACAGCATTCCTGCTCCTGCCCCTGCCACTCCGCCTGTGCCCTTGCCATTGCCTGTCAGCCAGCCAGGCCAAACTGCTGCAGCCCAGGCTGAGATGGTGCAGTCTGAAGCCAGGCCCTCCCGTCCCAGAGCTGCTCGAGGTCGTCCTCCAAGACCATCTGCACTTTCCTCCATTGAAGGTCAGCAGCCTTCCACCACCCATGCTCCAGCCGCTGGGGATACACCTCGTAGGAGCACTAGGAAAGGTAAAGGCACACGAACGGCAGGCACTAAGGGAATGCACAAGGATGAATAGTCTCATTTTGTTTGCTTTATTGCATATGTTAATTGATAAATTTGGATTTGGATTTGCATTTGCTATTGGCTTTCATTTCTGCGATGAGCTGAGGGAGGAAGCAATGTGTAATCATAAGGAGGGTGATTTGATGGTCATGTGGGAGCAGAAAAGTAATAAGTGTGGGACTGTTGGTGAATGGGAGATGTCCTTGAGGTTACTGGTATCACTCATTCATAATCTGATCATGCAGAGCCCTGGCAGACAGGGCCTGTCTACCTTGTTGCCTCCCTGTCTCTTCCTCCACTTCCTACTGCACTTCCTCCTCCTCCTCCTCCTCCTCCTCCTCCCTCTTCTAGCAGCGTGGCCTCTCTGTATGCTCCCAGTCATATTCAATTCCCAGAGGAAGCCCTAGCAGGCCACCCATGTCTGGAAGCAACGTTGTTAAGCACACTATTTTAAATGCCACTAACGGTACTGCAAGACAGCCCAGACCACTCCCTATAGAATATTGCAACTTTCTCCAAGTATAGGAAACTTCCACAAACACCTACAATTGTACCAGCAGCCAGAATAACTAATCCAGTAACTAGCCTCTAACTCCTGCATGATCTATTTAAGTAGCACTGATTGGGTGGGGGGGTGTGCTTCATGCCCTTTAACTCCTGTTTACTTGTGGGAGGTTAAAACAGTGAGTTGGCTGGAGCGGGGATTTTGAAAATGGCACCTGCTGCTTCAAATCAGCATTGCACGCTGATTAACGTCATAATCTTCCTACTTTACATGCTGCCGGTGCTGGTTAGGTGCGCCCGAGGGCAGCCACCTTTACCAAGGTGGCGTCCTGCGCACATCACGCCAAAAGTGTGCCATTTTCGGGGCTTAGGAGTCGGCTTAGCGCCTACACAATGAGCGGTATGCGGCCCAATTTAACCCCCGTTATCTCGCTTTCACTCCCAATGCGCCACTGCCACTTCCGTATAAACACATGTCCTTTCTTGCTTCTCGTCAAAGAGAGGGGGAATGCTGGATTGCAAATTCCCCCTTTGGCTGGTGACTATTTCTTAGACAGAAATTGCAAGGTGTGGTGGTTATTGCGAGTGCTGTGCTATGGAGATAAGTGTAGGCGCAGTTTATAATCTGAGGAACTATTTGATGACTGTTACTGTCTATCACTCTCAGCATAAGCTGCTCACTACAAGTACAGATTCCATTTAATTGGAGTTAAATAAGAGGACAGCTGAGATCCGTGAGCAGATTGAACTGCACTACCTCAGAAACCAATGACCTATATTCGTAATGGAACTACAGCACATCAAAGAAAGCGGAGCATTCCCCAGGAGTTCACGTTGTGCCTTGGGAGAAGCTGGGTAGACAAAAGAACTGCTAATTCTCCACCTTTTTTCCACTCTACACATTGTCTGTAGTAATACAGAAAGTGCTGTGAATGCACTGCAGGCCTGTCAGCACCTAGAAAGAGATAGGACAGGTTAACATTTCGGACAGAGATTCTTTGTCAGTCAAAGCATCTTGAGTTGAAACATTAACCTCTTACCTTTCAATGCGTTGACAGACCTGCAGTGCATTTTGGGTATTTTCCATTTTTATTTCAGGTTTTTTTTTCTTTTTGCTATTTCATTACCTCAGCCTGTGGATTCAGCACATTTTTCCCTAAAGTAACTCTGAAAAATCATAAATTGCAAGGCAGTCGTTTAGTAAAGTCGTCCCTAACCCATTACTATCCTGCCCTTGGCAGAGGCCGCTCCAGTATACAAACATGGTGGTATACGTGGCCCCCCCCCGGAGGCAACAGACACCTCGAGCTCGATATTAGGAGCGAGGCGGATTGGCAGCGGGGGGTCGACTGGGCGCGTGGGTAACACGCCCAGTGAATTCGGGGGGCTCCGCACACGATCGCAGCCTAATTGAAGCCACTTACCTTGGCTTCCGGGTTTCGCGCTGGAAAGCTGCGCAGCGGGCGGACTGTGCACCCGCATCATAGGCTGTCAGCTGGAGGAGCCCTATTTAAAGGGGCAGTCCTCCACTGACTGATGCTGCAGAAAGGAGCCAAAATTACAGCATGGAGCAGCCCAGGGGGAAGACTGCTCCCAGGTTTAATGATGCCTCACTCCAGGTCCTACTGGATGGGGTGAGGAGGAGGGGGGAGGACAGAGATCTTCTCCCTGGTGGACGGGAGGAAGTGGCCTGCCTCTGCCACCACGAAGGCCTGGCTCGAGGTGGCAGAGGAGGTCACCAGCACCACCAACATATCACGCACCTGCATACAGTGCAGGAGGCGCTTCGATGATCTAAGTAGGTCAGCCGAAGTGAGTACACTTACTCGTTCCCCTACACTCCGTCTGCCACATCACCGCCCCCACCCCACATCTCCTCCTGCACTGCCAACACTACTCTATCACATCACTCCTCACACTCAATCAAAGCTCATCCTCATCTTACCTTCACTTACTCACCTCGCCAGTACTCATCCCACCACTACCACTCAACCCTATCCCCATACAATCTCATGGCTCTGTCTTATACTCACCCTCTCATGCATCTCTTTCATGGTCAGCCTCACCCAACCTGCCACTACCTGTGCTGCAGCCACAGGGCATGCATCACGTATGTGTAGTAGGAAGCTTAAGGCAAACGTGTCGTGAGCATGAAGGGGATGCACAAGGGTGTTTGAGGGTTTGTCATGGTTTTTACTTATATTTGATTTCTGATCAACTCACATTACATATATTGTCACCACTACTGCCACGTCTTTGCAAATCTTGTCTGGTTTGTGCAATAATGCCCTTTCCTGAGGATCACCGTGACGACCCACAACTGATGCCACCCATTGTGTCACTGCAGATTGGGTGTAGGTGTATTTGCAGGGCTCTTTTGTGCAGATGACTGAGAGACATCGGTGATGTCCCCAGTGGCAAGCTGGAAGGATGTGGAGGAGAAGTTGTTGAGGGCAGTGGTGACTTTGACAACGACAGGTAAGAAAATGGTGCTCGGGCCAGCTGGGAGCAGCTCGGCATGAAGGAGGCTGCAGATGTTCACGACTACATGTCGAGTGACTCTGAGCCTCCATGTGCACTGCTGTTCCTCGGTCTGTAGACCCTGTGGCGAGGGTAGTGCCTTCTGCGACACATTTCTCTCTGCCGTTGCCCTCCCTCCTGCTGTACAGGTGGATGTATCACAGCACTGTGTTGTGGAGCTCCACGTGTCAGAGGTGGACGTCGTGGCCGGTGAGGCTGTTCGTCCTCCAAGGAGGTCATGACTGCAGCTATGGCGGCCCCCATCCCGGAAGATGTACGTTTGAGAGGGTCCGCAAGGTAGGTAAATGTGTCTGCACACTGGGGTTGAGGTTCCAAGTTGGTGAATTTTATTGTTAGGAGGAGGGTGGTAGAGGCCAAATTTTGTCCAAAGTGACAGAGTGGCTTCCTGCAATGAGTGAGGGTCTCTTCCCCCACCCCCCACACCTGTCAAATTGACCATTGCAGCTGCCACAGTAGGGGAAACACGCTCAGTTGAGATGAAAATCCCGCCCCTCCTAAAATACCCTACAAATCAGGTCTGCTAACGACCTGAACTATCACATTAATTGCCTTAAGTGGGATCCCGCCGGCTTTAATTGCCAGCCGGAGACCCACATGCAGGGGCTGCACGCGCATCTAAGCGCATCACTGGGGAACCCGGAAGTGGGCCGGCTGGAGCCGGGCTCCGGACCCGCCCCGGGAATCCCCGATTTTCGGAGCCCGCCCGCCACAAACCCGCTGGCTCGGACGTCCGAAAATCGAGCCCCTCCTTACAAAGTCATCTGTTCGCTGCCTCCAGTACAAGTTATCATGGATGGTGGCATAAATGGCCAGTGTGAGCAGTGTTGCCCTCTTGTTCTGGCCATGGGACGAGGTAATGAAAAGAGATACTTTTCCATCTGAGGCAAGGAATGAAACTATTTTGTGCAGGGTGTCCTCTGCCTCCAGAGGTAGTGCTGTAACATAAATGGGGTAAGATATGGAAGAGTAACCATCAACCCTGCACATCTAGTGGGGGGCCACACTCAAAGGGAGCGTGGGCTGAAGAATCTGTACTTGGGGTGTTGTAACGATTTCCAACCCGCACTCCTTTTGAGTGCTACTTGCTACTGGGAGCAAAGGATCAGTGACTTTATCGAAGAGAAAGAAAGGCAGAATCTTTGCAGTTTTTATAATGCTGAACTTCACAGGCCTTCCCCTAAATTGGGAAACTGTCCACAGCCAGAATCATGAGTTCACTGCTCTCCAGATACATCCTGCAATGTTAGTGGAGTGAGTTCAGATACAATTGGATCAGGTTGCAGAATCACTTTTTCGCCACGCCACTGAAAATAAGCGCAGTCCCTTCAGGTTGTGATTTCTACATTCATGGAATTTGTATTTCACTCCAATAGCCTCCTCAGTCGCTTACTGGGTAAAGGCACAGCCTGGTTGGTATCGAGACAAACACCTGATGGCTCTACATTCAATTCCCACTTTGTGCTGAATTAGCTGATCTTAGCCTGGGCAACAGCTGAGGCACTAGAATTGGCCTTTAATGCCATGGATTACAGAGGGGACAATTTGCGAGGGTTGTCGCTCCTGATTACTAACTTGCCCCTTGCGAAGGTGGAAATGGATTAAGATAGGATTAGGATTAGAATTAGCTGCCACTCAGGTCTAAGATTTACCGGTCAAAATTCCAAGTTGAAAAATATCAGAGAGCAATTTGTGCCTGCTCAACAAGAAGTAGGATGTGTTGCTGCGTTTCCAGGGTCAGCCCAATTAACATAATGATGTTGACCTCCTGGCATTTGGAACGGCAGGCACTAGACTTTGCCATTTGGCGGCAGGTTCTAGCATGCTGCTGGAGGCTTTAAGGACCCAATTCACAGAATTGTTTTCACACGCACAACTTCAATAATGACTGTGAGATGCAGGAGGGCCCAAAGCCCCCGGTTTCACCAATAAAGGTGTAGAAGTACTTTCTCATGAACCTTGGGAACAGAGCAATGCAGGCCCGCAAGGAAAGCAACACAGCAACAGTGGCAGGAGATGGCAAGGGTAATCAGTGCCAATTCAACCACCCCACGCATGGCCACTCAGTGCCATAAAAAGTTGAATGAACTTACCAGGGTACGAGGAGCCAGCCACAGCTTCCAAGAAACGCACTGTACGAAGCAGCTGGGATTTTCCTACAAAGACTCTCAAGGCAGTCTGTCCTTCTTCCATAGATGGTCAGACTGCTGCCAGAGAGGCCTGGAGTACCGGATTGGACAGGAATGTCTCTTCTGGCCTCCAAATAATTGGGACTGGGTTGCAGGGCTTCACTGATCTCATGGCTACCATTAGGTCTGCTTTTCTGCAGATCAGTGGCAATGTGGAGACAGTGCCCAACATTAGCAACATTGCAGTAAGGTGGCACACATTATATTGCATTCTCTCAGGATGGCAGTATGCATGGACCCTCCTGCCAGCATTTACAATATCTGCACAGATGATTGAAAAGGCACAGGGCAAGGTAGTCCATGCAGCTGCATGTGAGATGCTGCCTGGAGCATGTCCATCTCTGAACATGGCTGCCATGACACAGGAGCCACCTCAGACCCAAAAGGCTCCTAAAAGAATGCAACAGCCAGCCAATTCATGCATTCCTACCATTCTCGTAGCACGTAGGAGAGGCATGAGGCTTAGTTTAAGAAGTCACTAATCACACACTGGCAACAAGGGAAAAGCAGTAGTAAAAAAAACTATGCACTCAGGCAGTATGGGTTTCTATTAAAATTATGGTTGATATGCTTGCAGACATTGTCCTTCTCAGGGTTTCGAAATGGTTTGAATCAGGTGATATGGATGTGAGCTGAGTGAGTTCATGCACACAAAAGAAGTGTCTTTGGAATGATGGCATATGTTTGTTGGAAAGGGGAAAGACGTAGGAATGATTTTGAGAGAGTTGCAGTGGTCAAGGGAGGGTCTCCAGTATCAGAGTAACACAAATGTTTCTCGCAGCCAGCCAAAGGATTGTCCTCTGCGCCCAATTCAAGTTGCAGCTACCGTGCCCTAGCACGCGTTGTTGCCCTTGCTCTACAGCCTACACGAGGAGGCCACTTTGTAAGGTGAAATGCAGCGTGCAGCACACCACCATGATCCTCACTGGAATATACTGAAGAGTGCCCCTAGATTGATCGAAGCATTTGAAGGGTCCTTTCAACCTGCTGTACAGTGGGCTCTCTACAATGACTCTTGTGGATTAATAGACCTTGTTGTACTGCTGTTTAATTGTAACTCTGAGAAAGAGTGTCATCAACATCCCTGTTGAAGATAGCTTTAGTCTCCGAGGATCCACCCAGAGATTTGTGGTGGCACAGTGTCCTGTTGGAAAATAAAGGCATCGTGGCAGCTTCCAGAGAAGTGAGCATTCACTCATATGATGGTGTGCTGCTGGTGGCAAACAAGCTGTACACGGCGAGAGTGCTATCCCTTCCTGTTGACATACATATAACCATTGAAGAAAGAAGGTTGTATTGCCACGTTGCAATGCATGATTCCTTGGGATTCTCCCACTCTGCTGAATTGCAGTGCCCCATCACGTTGATGTCAGTTGTCCGTGGGGAAGCTGATGAAGTTGTTAGCTCCAGAGAACACGGCATCAATGACTTGCAACAATGCCTCTGTGCATAGCTTGTTTAGCTTTATGCTACAGATGTGCCAGTGGTGGACTCGCCTGATTCAGTGGCATACGTTAAGAGCGGCTGTGACCCCCCCAACGGCCCCTGGCAGAGTGTTGCTGCCGGTCTGCTTGCAGCATGTGACATAACTCTGTGACAGCTTAATTTGTAAAATGAATCCTCTACAAGCACTGCTGCTCAAACACAGTTAAAAAGAAAGAAGGACCTGCATTTATATAGCGCCTTTCATGACCTCAGGATGTCCCAAAGCATATTCCAGCCAATGAAGTACTTTTGAAGTATAGTCACTGTTGTAGGAAATGCAGCAGCCAATTTGTGCACAGCAAGATCCCACAATCAGCAATGTGATAATGACCAGATCATTTTTTTTAGTGGTGTTGTTTGAGGGATAAGTATTGGCCCAGGGCACCGGAGAGAACTCTCCTGCTCTTCTTCAAGATAGTGACATGGGATCTTTTACGTCCACCTGAGGGGGCAGACAGGGCCTCAGTTTAACGTCTCATCTGAAAGATGGATCTCTGACAGTGCAGCACTCCCTCAGTACTGGCACTGAGTGTCAGCCTAGATTTTTGTGCTCAAGTCCCTGGAGTGGGACTTGAACCCACAATCTTCTGACTCAGAGGCAAGAGTGCTACCAACTAAGCCACAGCTGACACCTAGCTAGGAATGTATCCACATGTATACTCCAGTGTGGGGGTACCACCTGGTGGGTGGCATGCCCTTCCTAAGCGGCCTTACTAGCCTGACCTCCTTCCATTGCTCATTTTCTTCTAAGAAGCACAGATAGAAGGGAATTCCCAATGGGGCACCCCATTGTGCCCTGTCTAAAGGAGGTAGGGGTAAATGGCAGCTGCGCAGCTAATGAAACAAATTAGATGACTAAGCAAGTGGCAATATCGAGAGTTTGCTGACGATTCAAAGCTGGGTGGGAAAGTAAGCTGTGAGGAGGACACAAAGAGTCTGCAAAGAGATATAGACAGATTAAGTGAGTAGGCAAGAAGGTGACAGATGGAGTATAATGTGGGGAAATGTGAGGTTATTCACTTTGGTAGGAAGAATAGTAAAACAGAATATTTTTTAAATGGTGAGAAACTATTAAATGTTAGTGTTCAGAGAGATTTGGGTGTCCTTGTACAAGAAACACAAAAAGTTGGCATGCAGGTACAGCAAGCAATTAGGAAGGTAAATGGCATGTTGGCCTTTATTGCAAGGGGGTTGGAGTACAAGAGTAAGGAAGTCTTACTACAATTATACAGGGCTTTGGTGAGACTTGACCTGGAGTACTGTGTACAGTTTTGGTCTCCTTACCTAAGGAAGGATATACTTTCCTTAGAAGGGTGCAACGAAGGTTCACTAAATTGATTCCTGGGATGAGAGGGTTGTCCTTTGAGGAGAGATTGAGTAGAATAGGCCTACACTCTCTGGAGTTTAGAAGAATGAGAGGTGATCTCATTGAAACATACAAGATTCAAAGGGGGCTTGACAGGGTAGATGCTGAGAGGTTGTTTCCCCTGGCTGGAGAGTCTAGAACTAGGGGGATAGTCTCAGGATAAGGGGTTGGCCATTTAAGACTGAGATGAGGAGGAATTTCTTCACTCAGAGGGTTATGAATCTTTGGAATTCTTTACCCCAAAAGGCCGTGAATGTTGCGTCATTGACTGTGATCAAGGATGAGATAGATTTTTGGACTCTAGGGGAATCAAGGGATTGGGCAGGAAAGTGGAGTTGAGGTCGAAGATCAGCCATGATCTGATTGAATGGCGGAGCAGGCTCCTGCTCCTATTTCTTATGTTCTTATCTTATGTTCTTAAAAAAGAAATGACACAGCAATAAGGTATAAGCTTGTCTCTTTAAACTTACTTCGCCTTCAGAGTAGCGGCTGGCAACCCTAGGTGGTAGTTTTACACTGACATGATTATAAATAAGCATGAATGCAATGGTAATAATGGAAAACGGGACACATAACGTCACCACTTTATTACCACCTCAATTGAATGCACCAGCCCAAAAATGGCTGCTGACAATGATGGTGGAAAACAGAACCCAGCCACGTTTCCCACCCAACTGCCATGCCAAAATCTGATGGATCACTGTGGAAAGCTTAGATGTCACTGACTAGATTCACACTTAAAAATTGGCCACTTGGATAATGTACTGGTAGACTCCTCAGTGCCAGTGTATCCAGCGTGACTCAGTGCCTGCGGGAGAGATGGGGAGAAAATTAGGGAGAAAGAAAACCAATGCACTCCAATTAATATTACACGATACTGATGGCCTGTGCAGCTTTTCTCTTGTTAAAACTTTAATTTGCAATAAGTCAGTGACCGTTATCTGATGCGGTGTGAGACAGTTGTAAGTGTTTGGATTCTCTGGGTACAACACTGTGTACACAGACCTCTCAGCAGGGAGTGCTGTGAGAGGTAATCTCCATTAGAGAACAAATCTTTACAACATACCCTGCTTCTGGGAATATAGATGAAATCCAGATGAAGTAGCCAGGGAAATGGTATCTCTTGTGGGTTGACAATGAGATTTGTTAACACATTCCAGAGAGGAAATTGGGTATAATATTTGGATGACCTCTCCTCACAGGGCACTGCATGGTGTCTCAGCTGAAGAGGCCCTGTAGCCATTGTGTGGGAGGTTTCTGAGTCGAGATAGCAGGATTGGTTGGGAGCTCAACTGACCAATTCCCTAGCATACAGAGCTTCCAGTTAGAACACAAGACAGTCTACAAAAAGTGGGAGGGAAAGACATACAGAGTGGGAGAGAACTCCCTTCCAACACTGATTTAGATTTGAGGTTAGGATCAGATCAGCCATGATTTTATTGAATGGCGGAGCAGGCTCGAGGAGCCGATTGGCCTACTCCTGCTCCTATTTCTTATGTTCTAAACATAAATACTGACCAGCTTCAAAAATTTGCTGGTCAGCAAAGTGAATTCAGCCCATAACATGAATAGTGAGGCACACTTTATTATTTAGTGATTGTTGTTTAACTCATTGTCTTCCTCTGCTTTCTGTCTGGTATTGACATGCCTCTTCTTTGTAGCTGCGTCAAACAGTAGTCAGGTAATGTTTGGATCATCAGAGCCTAGAGCACACCGAAACTCTTGGATAGCTCCTTACCAAATCCCAACTGCTGTTTGTCCAGCAACCTCAATGGCAGCAGATCAAGAAGCCACCACTTCTCAGGGCAACTAGGGAAAGGTAACAAATGCGGCCTTCCCAGCATCACCTCCATCCAAAGAACAAAAATACCAAAATATCATTGAAGTTCAACAGGAGGACTGTACGATCAACAAAAAGCTGAGTACATTGCCCGAATCCACAATAGTATTGCCTATGTGAGGATAAAGAAAACTTCTGGTCTGTACACATGTCTGTCCTGGATCAAACCTCAAGCACAACAAGGAAATATTGCTCCAGAAGTTGAGGAAAATCTAGTGCAAGCACCACCAGCCAGTAGAGACAAAAAGAAATCTTCCAATGCTAGAAATGGAAATAAAACAGCAAATTCTGGAAATACACGCAGCAGATTCACCAGCATCTATTAAGATAGACGTGTTGTGTAGCGCACTCGCCCGAGTTAGAAGGTCATGGGTTAAAGTCTCACTCCAGAGACTTGAGCACAAAATCTCGATTGACACTCCAGTGCAGTACTGAGAGAGTGCTGCACTGTCGGAGGTGCCGTCTTTTGGATAAGACGTTAAACTGAGTCCCTATCTACCCTCCCAGGTGAGCATAAAAGATTACATGACACTATTCAAAGACGAGCAGCGGGGTTCTCCCTGGTGTCATGGCCAATATTTATCCTTCGGCCAACATCACTAAATCAGATTATCAGGTCATTATCTCATTGCTGTTTTTGGGGCCTTGCTGTGTGCAAATTGGCTGTTGTGTTTCCTACATTACAACAGTGACTACACTTCAAAAAGTACTTCATTGGCTGTAAAGCGCTTTGGGACGTCCTGAGGTAGTAAAAGGTGCTATATAAATGCAAGTTCTTTCCTTCTTTGAGGCTTCGCAGAGCTCATGGCTAGTACTATAATGTTCAGGTCATGTATAATTGTCATATCAGCATTTCACATGGGTACACATTCAATCTGAGACAACTTTGAGGCAGCGATTCACAGACCAAAATTTCTACTCTGATTGTTGAACATATTCAAAGAGTGACCAGCAGCAGGAGCTTGTATATAGCAGTCATGGATCAGGCTGCTGACTCTGGACAATGCCACATCCAGTCCATTAAGTATCTCTGTGCAATTGACAATAGATGTGTCAGATGGCATGCAAATCTTGGCAGCCATACAGCACCAGACATGGCTGAAGTAGATGCAGGGTCATCGGCATGCATACCATGTGGATGTCTAGAACTACCATAATCCCAGCAAGCTGCCAGCAGCACACTTATTCCTTCCGATATAGAATCACTGAGGAGAAGTAGGAGGTTAGGTGTTATGTGCCACAAATAAGCCACAAGCACAAAGTAAAGTAATGCAACAGACAATGATTATCTTTGAGACCAATGGGCTGTACTATAAACTGACCCATGATCTGTTAATACATCTTAAATGTTGCTTCAAAATCCCAGTGGTATGCTTGATAATGATTCTGGTTGCAGCAAGAGCCTTTTGATTACCTGTATCATGCTTTAATCTGTGGTCGGCACAAAGATGTCATGGGTCATGGCTGCAGAGTGGCCTCTCTGGTCTCCTAAGGCACCATCTTTCCACCTTCCTCCCCCCTTCAAATTAATGGTTGCCTTAAAATTAAGTCATTGGTGGTGCAGAAAAAGACATTCACCTGCATTATTCTGTGCTGGCGGTCATTCAGCAGCTGCACACTGATGGAATAAATGCCCTTACAGTTTATGAGTTCATGAGTTCATGACTCAGTGTTGGCACTCTCTCTCGCCTCTGAGTCAGAAGGTTGTGGGTTCAAGTCCCACTCCAGAGACTTGAGCACATAATCTCGGCTGACTCTCCCGGTGCAGTACTGAAGGAGGTGCCATCTTTTGGATGAGATGTTAAACCGAGTCCCAGTCTGCCCTCGCAGGTGGGCGAAAAATGATTCTACTGCCACTATTCAAAGAAGATTAGGGGAGTTCTCCCTGTGTCGTAGCCAATAGTTATTCCTCAACCAATGCCTAAAACAGATGATCTGGTCATTTATTTAATTGCTGTTTGTGGGATCTTCCTATGCACAAATTGGCTGCTGCATTTCCCAACGTTACAACGGTGACTAAACTTCAAAAGTACTTCAATGGTTGTAAAGCACTTTGGGACGTGCTGAGGTCGTGAAAGGCGCTGTGCAATTGCAAGTCTTTCTTTACATAAGGCATAGCATTGTGCAGAACCAGAATGGTAAAATCAACCCAATCAACGGCTCTCTGGACTCTTGGAAAGTCAGCAGAACGGTAGAACTGTGCTACTCTGTCTTGCTGGTGTTGCTGTTCAGCAGCAAAAGGATATTGTTACTCCTGCTCAATAGTGTAGTTTGACCTCCTGGATACATCTATGGACAGTGAACTGGCTGACATTGCAGATGTCAGCAACGCTATCCTGGAAGGAGGCCAAACCATGTAAATCGAGGAACAAGGTAGCTGGTACCACTGGCATGGAGGGTTGATCATATCTGGAAGCCTTCATTGAGGTGATGGCACGGATCCGTCATATGTTCTCTGCTCAACCGCAGCCTCCAAAGCCACTGCTTTTCAGTCATTCTCAGGGAGCTGTGCCTGGGACAGTAGTCTTGGTGTGTTGCATACCGGCAGAATCTTGTGTGCCACAGGCAGCCTTTTTCTGTTCTAGTTGGTCCTCCTCATCCGGCTGCAGTGAAGCAATGAATGCAACACAAAAACATTCTAGGTTGCAACTCAGCTCTCAGTGCAGCCAAGGAGTCTACAGCCTCTTCTGCAATGCCAAATTGGTGTAGGAGTTAGGAACTCACCGCATGTACAAATTGTGAGCCTTGGAATACAGGAAAGCTTCGAGTTCAGCACCAATTTTACTGGCATTAACAAGCTCTATAAGGGGAATGCATGCTTCAAGGCTGTGGTGCTGACAAGCCACTGCCAGCCCAAAGTAATATCGCAGCATGCAAAAATGAGGTGTTAAATGTGTGCATTGTAACAGTATAAGTAATTCCAGACTCCTATCTCTTATATCCCTCAATTACTCCTTTCACCAAAATACTATCCAGCTCCCTCTTGAATTTTCCGTTACTGTCCACCTTCCCTATCTCCCTGTTAATTCTAAACTGTTGGTTCATCTTTTGTCTTCTGAATTTAAGTCCATGTCTGCTAGTCACAGAATTTGTGGTTATGTCAAACAGTTTATTTGGGTTCAGCTTATCTATGCCCCTTAGAACAGGGATACCCAAATAGTGCCTCACAAGCTGCATATGGCTCTTCTTGGTTGATGTGTGGCTCTTTGAGATTCTGTAACTAACAGACATGGACTTAAATTCAGAAGGCAAAAGATGTACCAACAGTTTAGAATTAACTGCTTTATACAGGGAGATGGGGAAGGTGGACAGTGTCAAGAGGGAGCGGGGTAGTATTTTGGTGAAAGAAATAATTGAGGGATATAAGAGATAGGAGTCTGGAATTACTGTCACTGTGAGAAGTGACAAATAACAAAGGACGGGGTCAGCCACATAGAGACTGAGTGCAGGGCAGGGTAGGGCAACCAAATAAGATTTTAACCAGAGGACTAAGAGTGATTGCTTATCTATACGGAAGCTTTGAGTTCACTTTGTACTGAACTGGAAAATATTCTGGACTCGGTTACATCATTAAGCGTTGCAAATTATTCTGTTCTGCTATTACAGAATGCACTAGCTATTTTTAAAATTCGCTGCAAACCAGAGGAATTACTATAATCAGACTTTTATACTCTTTTTGTCTGATAGCGACAAAGCATAATGTGCGTGTTGGACAGTAATTTTGCATTGCCCATGCAAGTACATTAAAGCAAATCAAATTTAAAAATCACTATCACAGCCCAGGTGGATTTTAAAATCCATTTATATTTGACACCAATGACCTTACTGCAATACACCTATTATCACTCAACAATTAGGGCGGCGGAGGGCAGTTTGCTCCTTGTGGGACCTTGCAAATTGGCTGCCCTGTTTCCTCACAACAGTGACTACACTTCAAAAATACTTCATTGGTTGTGAAGTGCTTTTGGACGTCCTGAGGTTGTGAAAAGCGCTATAAAAAGCAAGATTTTTTTTCTTTTGTCATCTTTTAGATTAAACATTGAACCAAGGCCCCATTTGCCTGAGTAGGTAACATAAAATATCCTACAGCATTATTGGATGAAGAGCAATGAGTTCTCCAACATTAATCCCTCAACCAACACCATTTAAACAGATTAACTGATAATTTTTCTCATTTGCTGTTTGTGGAACCTTGCTGTGTACAAATGGATTACCACATTTGTCTGTACACCATCAGTGACTCTACTTCAATAATTAATTCATTGGTTGTGAAGCGTGATAAGGCACCATAGAAGAAAGAAAAAAATAAATAACTTACGCAGCCAGTGAAGTACTTTTTGAATTGTAGTCACTGTTGTAACGTAGGGAAACACAGCAGCCAATTTGCGCACAGCAAGGTCCCACAAACAGCAATGAGATAAATGATCAGGTAATCTATTTTGGTTGTGTTGGTTGAGGGATAAATGTTGGTCAGAACACTTAGAGAACTCCCACTTAAACAGACAGGGCCTCGGTTTAAAGTCTCATCTGAAAGACATCACCTCCAACACTGCAGTACTCCCTCAGTCCTGCACTGAATCAAATGCAAGTTCTTTGTTTCTTCCTTTTCCCAAGCACTCATCGTGTGATTATCATGGATAAAGTACAACCTTTTTTGGAAGCAGTAACCTCTATATTATTTCTGTATTTTACTGGAATCTGCTAATCAATATTTATAACATTCAGAAACACTGACTGTTAAAATAACTGGGGTTAAACTTTAAAAGATTAATTAAATACTAGAGATTAATTTAACATTACTAATGTGTTAGCTGTGTCCCATTATACAGCCTGAGTAATGTACAATCACCAACTGCAAAGTCACCTTACAGAAACCAGAGTAATACTCCCTTTCCTCACTTGATATATTTCCCCTCCAATTTTTCCTTCTTTTCTCCTGAAAATGCTGATTCATACTGGAATATGGTTCCAGGGGAACTAGTCACGTTCCAGTGCCTAAATGACCATTCTTCATCTGCAAGCCTAGACTACGGGGTAAATTTTAATGGGGAGCTGGGAAGAGGGCGGGGGGAGGGGAAATTCCTGACATGAAACCCGGAAGTATGGGTTTCCCGGACGTCCTTACGATTTTGACATAAGGACGTCTTTTGATTTTTTTTTTCTGTCTGTTTCCTGCCCGACAGCCAGCCAGATTGACAGGCTGGCCGTCAGTCGGACGGGAGAGCAGCCAGGGAGCGAGTAAGTCTTAGATTGGTGGGGGCTGGGGGGGAGGGGGTCAGTCGATCACGTGTGTGGGACAGTGCAACAGGTAAGCTTGTTGGGCCTGGAGGAAACACTCCTGCTCCTCCTGGCCCACAAGCAGTGCAACAAAGGCACTTACCTGTTGATCCGGGCCTTTTCGCCTCCTCTTACCTGGTGTGAAGCAGAAGACCCGGGAATCCCGGCCCCCAAGAATTAAAAATAAAAAACTTTTTAAAATGGAGGCCCGTAGACTCCATTATTAAAATCGGAAGTTGGCAGGTTTTACTTTTTTTTTACAATTTTTACCTTCCCACCACTCCCAAACCACCCGTTCGTGGGGTTAAAATTTAACCCTATGTGTCAACAGTCTATTCGACATTGGAGGGGCATCGCAGCTGAGTCCGATCTTATGCTCAGTGGCACCCCTACATGTACCCTTTCCATTAGCATCACTGTAAACAGTTTAGTCCTCTTACTTCAAAGTCGCTTAATTAAAATTACCTGATAATACAATTTTTTCCAGCACTAAATTCCCACTTTGCTGTGTCATTTAAGTTGCTTAATTTAAATTACTGGATAATTAAATATTTTATTGCAAAAATTGACTGAATTATCAGCAGTACATCATAATGATTGGTGCTCTCAGACTCCCCCCCCCCCCCCCCCCCGCCTCTTTCTCTCTCCCAGTAGATACTTTCTTTCACCAACAGGACGCACTAATGCAAAATGTAGCACCTCTGGTTGAACTTACCTTATTTAACACAGGCCAACAACTGGGATCCTCCTTGTTTGTGTCACTCAGTTCCACATCAGTTGTTTTCCAACTGAACCATCAGAGGGCAGGGAGGAGATGTTTTCATACACACAATTATAGCAACATACAGTGTTACAGCAGCATAGACACCCATGACTCAAGGAGTAGCACATTATGTATACTTTTTTTCTACAGATAATAGATCTTCGACCACCAGCAGTGGAAATTACAGACAAGCTGGCAGTGAGTTACAGCATCTCTCAGGAACAGTTTTGTGATGATATAGAGACATTGAGTTGTACTGTCCAAGACATGGTAAAGGCTGATTTCACCATGCTTGGAAACACAATTGGGACAGTCATCATGGATGTATTCAGGGGACCTCGCATCAGTTCAACATCCTGTGCTTTGCAGCTATCGTCAGGACTTGGCCTTCAGCGGCGGCATGTGTACAAAAACATAGATACAAGCAGATGGTTCTCAAGTCACGACTGTCCCTTGCCAGCAGCTGCCTTTGGGCAAGTGACAGGACAAGAATCCCAAAGCATACAGGTTCCTACACCTGAAATGGGAAAAGCAATTTCTGGCAGGATCATCTGGTTCTGTAACATGTAAAGGTGGACTTCCAGCAGGTCCTCAGGAGACCTCTGAGGAATTTGTTACACCTCTTCTTTCCAGTGGGGCATCACTTAGGAGCAGTACATGGTGCTTCAAAATAAACACACTGCAGACGTGCACTCTTGAATTAATAAAAGCAAATGCTCAACACTCAAAAAAATTGCAGTCCTTACATTTCTAACTCAAATTCCAAAAGCATTGTTTTGTACATAATGATGCAAAAAAAAAAGAGAACCACTTTGTCTTGTGCAAAATAAACAGGTCAACTTTAAAAGGTATTTCGAAAGTTCTACATTCAGCCCTTCTGATTGAAGAAATGGCTGTGTTCCGGCTCAAGTAATACAAATCATTGAATACCCATCACACATGTACCACTTCAGGCACAGGCATGTGTGCTGCAGATATCTCATGTTCCCCTCATCCTCTTCTTGGGGCCTGGTTTGTTGAAGCTTCACTTCAGCAAAGGTGTGGATGTCTCTTTTGATGCCAGTAATGTGCAGCATGCGACCCGTTGCAATTTATAATGCTAACTCACTCCTGATTCTACTGCAAGGCACCATGACAGTAATCCAATCATTGCAAACACCCCTATAACAAGTCAAAGGTCTTTCCAGCCCTTTCTTGAATGGGCTTGGGTTCCGCCTGGTGTCATCAATAGAGCCATTTGGAATGTTCATCCCTTTTCTCCCAAGAACCAACCTAGCATTCAATCTTCCTGCTCAAGCAGTTGGAGAACTGTTGATTCCCTCAAGAAATGTATGTTGTCAGCACTCCCCAGAAAAAAAGCATTCAATTGCATATCTTTTTTGCTGGTGATCCTATAATATCTATACATTTAATAGATCAGGGTCACTGGCTCTAGGTGCACAAATGGTGATACGAGTGCAACCATAGTATCGTAGTATGTTACAGCACAGAAGAAGGCCATTCGGCTCATCGTGCCTGTGCTGGCTCTTTGAGAGAGCTATCCAATTGGTCCCACTCCCCTGCTCTTTCCCCATAGCCCTGTATTTTTTTTTCCTGCATTTATCCAATTCCCTTTTCAAAATTGCTACTGAATCTGCTTCCACTGCCCTTTCAAGCAATGAGTTCCAGATCACAACAACTTGCTGCGTAAAAAAATGTTTCCCCATGTCGCCTCGCGTTCTTTTGCCAATCACCTTAAATCTCTAGTTACCGACCCTTCTGCCATTGGAAACAGTTTCTCCTTATTTACTCTCTCAAAACCGTTCATGATTTTGAACACTTCCTTCAAATCTCCTCTTAACCTTCTCTGCTCTATGGAGAACAACCCCAGATTCTCCAGTCTCTCCACATAACTGAAGTCCCTCATCCCTGGTACCATTCTGGTAAATCTATTCTGCAACCTCTCTAAGGCCTTGATATCCTTCCTAAAGTGTGGGGCCTAGAATTGAACACAATGCTCCAGCTGAGGCCTAACCAGCATTTTGTAAAGGTTTAGCATAACTTCCTTGCTTTTGTACTCTATGGCTCTATTAATAAAGCCAAGGATCCCATATGTTTTTTTAACTGCCTTCTCAACTTGTCCTGCCACCTTCAAAGATTTGTGTATTTACACCCCAGGTTTCTCTGTTCCTGCACCCCCTTTAAAATTGTACCATTTAGTTTATATTACCTTTCCTCATTCTTCCTACCGAAATGTATCACTTCACACTTCTCCGCGTTAAATTTCATCTGCCCATTTCACCAGTCTATCTGTGTCCTCCTGAAGTCTGTTACTATCCTCCATATTGTTCACTACATTCCCGAGTTTTGTGTCATCTGCAAACCAAAGGCCTTATCCTCAGTGAATGCCATATAACTAGAAACGTTGGCATCACCTCTCTTGCTGAACTTGATGAATCCACACAAATGGCTAAAGTGGGCATTTGTGACCTTTGTGATGCAACAGGAAACTGAATCCTGGATGGGGCAACTGATGTTGCTTTCTGCTTGCTGGGAGCATACAGTTGTATAGAAATTATGTGCAATTAATAGCATGGATGAATCAACTAAATCTGCACATTTCCCATCAATATTTGCTTAACAAGCAAACAAAATGACAGTACCTTTAAATGCAATGCGCCTGTTTACTACGAGGAATGCTGAACAAAGGTTAATGCTCCTTACTTTGAACCTAACTCAAATTATATTTGAACGTAGAACTGAAGCATTCGCTAATTCAGAAGCTCAGAGCAAATTGATCCCATTATGAATGCTACTGTATTTCACCATTTCTCTGAAGCTGTGTACCATTCTTTTAATTCTTACTGGTGCTGAAGAGATCGTGGGAGTTTCCAACCTGGGGCAACAGAAGACCTTTAAAGCAAAGACTGATTGGTTTGCAGTTAACAGATTTACTTGAATCGTCCAGGATAGTACCACCACTACTTCTCATAGATACTACTAAGTCCTACAAGATTCTTTCAGTGCCCTGAAATGATTGCCAGTGTCTCTCGTCTCCTCATCTACTCCTGTTTCATTCTTATAATTGGTCTTTTACTTCACATCACCAATTTCTCAATTTCTTTTCTTTCTATTGCCTTTTCACTGCCTTACTTAGCAGTTTTTATTCCCCTTTTGTCTTTCTAAAGCTTTTTCTCTGCCTGACTGAGGTGATCTTTGTATATCGTTCAGCACTTTTCTTTTGCCTTTTTCCTACTTTAAAAAAAATGTTCACAGACTATTAAACCCATTAACTGCCTCATTGTGATAATGGTAAGCATATCTGATTTTTGACTATTACTCGTACTCCCCATAGCTCTTCATTTTGTTCAGTCCTATAAAGGACCTACAGTTTCTAGTTCTAACAATGATCTATACCCAAAGTCGTTAATCTGCCTGTTCTCTTTGCTGATGCTGACAGATCTCGGGTGTATTTCCAGCATGTTGTGTTTTTATTTCTTAATTAATCTCACCACCTACTCTTCTGTTTTCAACCTTGACCCTTCACCTAGATTTCTCAGATAAAAAAAAGCTGAGCCTTGTTGGGGCAATACAGTTGGAATGCTGTCCACCAGGGATTCTTGTAGAGTTAAAATGAGAAAAAGCAAACAGGAAAATCTTCATATTGTAACACATAAGCTTTAGAAAGACAGTTCTGATCCTGAGAGAGTTAGAACTAGGTGCTCTGACACTGGCAAGCTAGCTGTAGGATAGCTTGGTGAGTTTATATAAGCGGGATAAGAGCAGACTATGTTTACACCCAGTAATCCCCCTTCCTCATTCCACTAGCATCTCAAAGCCTACTGCTTCATTCATTCACAATGTGTCACTAATTTGTTCCAGCCATTTCCGTGCAGCTATATTGATGGTTCTAATTGTTACCAAAAGGTAGTTGCTTACTTTCCCACACACAAAGCTTCAAATCTGCTGCTCACGTCGTCCACACCACTGTAGTTCTTGAATTCCCTTTGACCAGGTTGTTTGTGGTTCTCACCACAGCCATCCTTTCATAGTCTGGGCCAGGCCATTGCTTTCCTGGTGACCTTTATCCAGATCGTTGGTTTTCCAGTAATGAAAGGTGACGAGCGTTTCTATAACACAGGCTGCATGCTGCGCCTTGGTACTATAGCTGAATTAGTACAGTGCCATTTGCTGGTATTTTGCTTACAGAATTACGCCTCGGTTAAAGATATCTGATTTTCTTTACTTCATTCTCGGGACGTGGGCATCGAAGGCAAAGCCGGCATTTATTGCCCGTTCCTATTTGTCCTTGAGAAAGTGTGGTGGTCGGCCTTCTTCTTGAACTACTGCAGTCTGTGTGGTGAAGGTGCCCCCACAATGCTGGGTACATGACTGAAAAGTAGATGGCAAAGGCCTTGCGGTCGTTTTAAATGTTCACCACAGCAGATCACTTCTCTAAGAATTGCTGGTGGAGACCTGCACGGAGATCAGTCTCAGCAGGTCATAAACAGACAAAAACACCTTGCAGCTGACCTTTTCAATTCTCACAATATAACTAGCTCATTTCATTTTACATTATTTCTACTGCCTCCCTCCATGGAAATGACCTACCTTCTTGAGATCTTCTTACAGGCAGTGGACTACCTGTTCTTCAATCTAGCAGTAATAGATGCATCTTCCTCACAAACTGCGTGATTCTCCCACAAGACCATTAGGATTGGCCTTCTTTCCCTTGATCACAAATATACTCAAGTGACACCACTGAGGGACTGATATACTGACTGACATCACTGAAGAAGTGATAACGCTCACTGACATCACTGAAGGGCAGATATGTACAGTGACAACCCTAAGTCACAAATATAGGTACCAAGATTCGCTGAGCAACGGGTACATTTGCTACCATAAGTAGGAGATTGACATACTCGCTGAATTCACTGAAGGGCCGATGTACTCGACAGCTCTCACTGAAGAGACGTCTAGTGACTGTTAGAACACTTCAGTAGGTCTCTGTCATCGAAGTAAGGCTTGAATGTGATAGTCTCAGTGATTGTACCTTTTGAAGATGTTACCAATCTAAATTTGGGCCAAATTGTTGTTTTTTTGAGTCAAACACCTGACAATTTCTGATATGTAAACAAAAACACTAAAGAGGTAATTTTGTGCGGCTTTACTGCTGGCATGGAGAAACAGGACTATGGTGTTATAGCCCCATCTCTCAGCTATACTTACATTAGCAAGGCTTCACACTGGCACTGGCAGTCTTGTGCAATTACCTCCGAAAAGTCAGACTTTTAAGTGTCAATCATGGTTCAGTCATAGCCCTCTCGCCTGAGTCAGAAAGTTGTGGGTTTGAAGCCCTGCTCCGGAAACTTGTGCACACAATCTAGGCCAACACTTCAGTGCAATACTGAGGAAGTACTGCACCGTCATTAGTGCCATCTTTCGGATGAGATGTTAAACCGAAAAGCTCTATCTGTCCTCCCGGGTGGATGTAAAAGATCCCAACGAAGAAGAATAGGGGAGTTCTTGGTTTCCTGGCCAATATTAATCCTTCAATCAATATCACCAAAAAGATTATGTGGTCATTTATCTCATTGCTGTTTGTGGGACCTTGCTGTGTGCAAATTGGCTGCTGCGTTTCCTATAGTGACGACACTTAAAAAGTTCATTGGTTGGGATGCGTTTTAATGTATACTGAGGTTGTGAGAAATCCAACTTTTCCATTTACATCTGCGTCTTGTTATGTGGCTAGTACTAGTTACTAAGTTTTCAATGAATTTTCATCCAGTCCCCCATCTGCCCAGTTTTGGATTTGGTAAAAATTGGTAATGCTAGTACAGATGGTACTACCTCATGGTGCTAGCCAATCTCAGAACTGATTTCAATCTTGCCATTAAAAAAAAAACTTGCAAGACTTGCTTTTAAATAGTACTTTATTACATCTCTCAGAAATGTCCCGAAGTAACCTGAGGTAAAGTGACTTTTGCTTTGTAAGGAATCTCAGCAGCCATTTTGCACAAATCAAGAACCCACAAACAGCAACTGGGTGAGTGGCCACGAAATCTGTTTTTGGTGGTGCTGGTTTGAATTGACTTACACTGCTGTGTCTGTGGTTCTGCATTAAATAGACGTTTTCTATCAGTTTTATTTCCATTGCCTGGGATGGAAATGTTGCCTCAGCACTAAATGGGTTAAGGATATAGAAGCCAAATCAGCTCTGAAAGGGTTAACGATTGAGCAAGCAGTGGATGCATCATCCTGGTTACTGGGGTATTACAGCCATCTCCTCAGAGGATTGAGTATAATAGCTGTTGGCTGATTTATAAACCCATCTGCTCCCTCTGACTATCAGCACAATGTAAGTGCGAGACTCTCATCAACACACTCACGTTCTACAGTTAGTGATTTATGGCTCTCAGGACCTGTGTCAGTTCATATTTTCGGAAGATGCACAATATCTGCAGTCTTCAATGCTATTTCAGAGAAAGAGGATGCTACCTAATAGATATAACATAAAACAGGTGCATCAGCATTCTATTACCTTGCCAATCTATTGAAACACTCTTACCTCACTGTGCGGTCCAATATCAAACTCTAAACACCTCTCCTACCAACCCATTACCACAAAATAATCCCTCTCATTAATGTATTGCCACACTCTAGCCCCTCTCACTAGCTCATTACCGTATTCTAAATCCTCAATAGCCCATTGCCAAATTGTAACCCTTCTCACTTGCCCATTCCCACATTTAAATGGGGCTTACCAGCCCATCATCATACTCCAATTCCTCTACCAGCCCATTACCACATTTTAACACCGCACTAGCCCATTGCCAATTTACAAATATACAAGAAAAGATTAATTGGTCCATCCAGCCCCTTCCATCCAGACATAATGCAGCCTACATAACCCCACCCCACTCCCTCCTCCCCAGTCACATAATCCCCTAGGGATGGCAAAAACATAGAGAAAAAAAATCTTAGGGCAATTTAGAAAAACAAATTGTGGGAAAATCCTTTTCGTTCGCCAAAAGCAATCAAGCAATCTACAGGAGAGTAAAGTAATTAATATCACTAGTCACAACAAACCCCATCTACCTTCTCTAAGTCTTCGACTTGAAGGAACCCACCCAGCTTCCTTCTGAAGGCCGTAGGGACTCTATACTTGTCACACATTTGGGTAACCTATTCCAGAGGCTGCTGACTCTACAAAAAGAAGTATTTCCCAGCATTTAACCTAACTCTATGATTTTGCATTTTGTACTGATACTCCAGTTGTTCCTCCCTATCTAGCTCAAATAACCTATATACCCAATTCCCTTTATCAATTAAAGATTTCAACCATAACTCTCAAAGCCTACATTTCGCCAGTAAAAAAAAAGCCCCAGTTAGCTGAACTTATCCTGGCATCTCAGAGCCCTAAGACTAGGTTTCATTCTAGTGGCCCTCCAATGGACCTTCCTGCAAGGCCTTAACATTCCCCAACCAGTGAGGGGACGAAAATTGGTCTTTCTAGATGTGGCCGTACAAAGGTAGTATGGGTTAAGTATTGTATGGTAATGTAAATCCTCTCATGAACCTATTACAATCAGTAACCTCTCTTACCAGCCCATTACCACATACTCATCTTTTCATCAGCCCATTGTACGAGTATATTCGCTGTATGACTCTCACTAAGGCCTAGGGTTTCCTCCTTGAGCACAACCCGGAAGTTAGACCCGGAAATGCGCCCATTTTGCCAAAGTAAAGTTATACCCAAGTATCCTCCCAATCTCATTAGAATATGCCAGAACTTAAAGTGGCCGTAAATGGACATAAATCAGCATAAACAATCCAGCTCAAGTAAAGGCTGAACCCAGGATATTTCTTCTTTGAGTCTTAAAATTAAATTTCAACGCATTTATCCATCATTCATGCACATCAGGTACAGCAAGTTTAATAAAATGAAACTGGGGAGCTTTTCAATTTTTAATGTGACTTATACTTGTGCCATAAAAATGCATTAGAACAAATAGGTCTCAGGTGAGGATAAATTTTTTTAAAAGCTCAAAAAGTTGCAATTAAAAGACAAGAAAGTTTACTTTGTTTCCTGCTGCACCTGAGAATCTGGTCACAATGTTGAGAAACCTCTCGAACAAGCCCAATTGGACGATACTCACTTTTGAGGGTCGGGAGCATTGCCAGTTTTGTGGGCGGAGATTTGTTTGGACGGAGGGTTTGATAGGCGGATGTAAAAGATCGAGGACACTTGAGCATATTGTAGTTAAGCGTATAACTCACTTACACCCAAAATTCTGTGATCTTTTAAACCATGTAATTTGTTTCTGCCCAGATTCCGGATGCATCTGGGTGCAAATGCAGAGGAAATTTCAGGCCTAAATTTTTACACGGCTGCATTCAAATCCCAAAAAATCCAAAGGTAAAGTTCACCTTTCTATATGCTGAAATGGAAATAGCTGCTACTTCCTCTTCACCCAAGTGACTTCCTCTCAGTCCAGAATCTACCTGACCCTCAGCACCTCTTTATTGGGGGAAAATGAGAGCATAGCGGATTCCCGGCAAGAATTTCAGGAAATCACACGTACACTCAATTAAATCTCATACTTTAATTAAATTTTCATCCATATTGGACAAGAACACTGTAGGTTGGCTTAAAACGTGAGGCAGAAGGTGCTGCGTGGTGTGAATGTGATGTACATCATGGCAGATGGATCTCCATCTTTCAGATGAGACGTTCAACGTGGCCCGGTCTACCTGCTCAGGCGAATGTAAAAGATCCCACGACACCATTTGAAGAAGAGCAAGGGAGATCACCCCGGTGTCCTGGCCAATATTTATCCCTCAACCAACATCATTATAAAAACAGGTTATCTGGTCATTATCACATTGCAGTTTGTGGGATCTTGCTGTGTGCAAATTGGCTGCTGCGCTTCCTACATTACAACAGTGACTACACTTCAAGAGTACTTCATTGGCTGTAAAGTGTTTTGAGACGTCCTGAGGTCGTGAAAGGCGCTATATAAATGCAAGTTCTTCTCTTCCATTGCAGTTTCCAACCCTCCTGTTCTTTGCCCACCATGCAAAACAGGAAACCTACCCTCGAAGTTCCAGTCTTTCTTTCAACTGGAATGCAGCTGGTGGTGACACTACAATTCAACATTCAAGTTGACTGGCAGCAGCCATAAGGCCTCATGACTGAAGGTCAAAGATCTTTATTGAGATTAGTAAAAGTGTGATCAGTGGTCTGTTGAACTCCCCTTGTTTGCCTGCCAGTAAAATGATTACAAGTTTAACGAGTGCCAGTGGTTAACTAACAACTCTCAGTAATAAATAAAACAGAATCTGTGGTGGAATTAGGAATACAAACAAAGGGCATTTTACAATGGAAAGTGACAACCATGCAGCCTCTGTCAGCATTCGCAAACATAGGAACTCACTACACCGAATCATATAGGTCCTCATTACAGCATCTCAATTGGCAATAATGCTCATTAAGGAAGGCACTCACACACTGAGAAAATTTTAAATTAACTTATTTGGTCAGGGATTTTCAAATTCCTATTTAATTTGAGTTATTTTCATTTAATAAAACAGAAATCAATAAAATAAAATGGAATTATGCAAAGCTCTCTAGCAAATCCCAATAACCAGCTAAGAGGCACACTCCGTTACTGCATCCCCTTCCTAATAACCAGCACGCACACTCCATCACTGCATCCCCTTCCTAATAACCAGCACGCACACTCCATCACTGCATCCTTCTCCAAATAAACCCACACACACACTCCATCACTGCATCCCCTTCCAAATAACCAGCACACACTCCATCACTGCATCCCCTTCTGAATAACCCCACACACACTCCATCACTGCATCCCCTTCTTAATAACCAGCACACACTCCATCACTGCATCCCCTTCCTAATAACCCCACACACACTCCATCACTGCATCCCCTTCCTAATAACCAGCACACACTCCATCACTGCATCCCCTTCTTAATAACCCCACACACACTCCATCACTGCATCCCCTTCCTAATAACCAGCACACACTCCATCACTGCATCCCCTTCCTAATAACCCCACACACACTCCATTACTGCATCCCCTTCCTAATAACCAGCACACACTCCATCACTGCATCCCCTTCTGAATAACCCCACACACACTCCATTACTGCATCCCCTTCTTAATAACCAGCACACACTCCATCACTGCATCCCCTTCCTAATAACCCCACACACACTCCATTACTGCATCCCCTTCTTAATAACCAGCACACACTCCATCACTGCATCCCCTTCCTAATAACCCCACACACACTCCATTACTGCATCCCCTTCCTAATAACCAGCACACACTCCATCACTGCATCCCCTTCCTAATAACCAGCACACACTCCATTACTGCATCCCCTTCCTAATAACCCCACACACACTCCATTACTGCATCCCCTTCTTAATAACCAGCACACACTCCATCACTGCATCCCCTTCCTAATAACCCCACACACACTCCATTACTGCATCCCCTTCTTAATAACCAGCACACACTCCATCACTGCATCCCCTTCCTAATAACCCCACACACACTCCATTACTGCATCCCCTTCCTAATAACCAGCACACACTCCATCACTGCATCCCCTTCCTAATAACCAGCACACACTCCATCACTGCATCCCCTTCCTAATAACCAGCACACACTCCATCACTGCATCCACTTCTTAATAACCAGCACACACTCCATCACTGCATCCCCTTCCTAATAACCCCACACACACTCCATCACTGCATCCCCTTCCTAATAACCCCACACACACTCCATCACTGCATCCCCTTCCTAATAACCAGCACACACTCCATTACTGCATCCCCTTCCTAATAACCCCACACACACTCCATTACTGCATCCCCTTCCTAATAACCCCACACACACTCCATTACTCCATCCCCTTCCTAATAACCAGCACATACTCCATTACTGCATCCCCTTCCTAATAACCAGCAAAAACTCCATAACACCCCCTTCTTTAACTTGCATTTATATAACGCCTTTAACGTAATAAAACGTCCCAAGGCGCTTCACAGGAGCGTTATCAAACAAAATTTGACACCGAGCCACATAAGGAGGTATTAAGTCTGGTGACCAATAGCTTGTTCAAAGAAGTAGGTTTTAAGGAGCGTCTTGAAGGAGAAGAGGGAGGTGGAGTGGCAGAATGGTTTAGGGAGGGAATTCCAGAACTTAGAGCCTAGGCAGCTGAAGGCACGGCCGGCAATGGTGGAGCGATGAAAAGCGGGGATGCGCAAGAGACCAGAATTGGAGGAGCGCAGAGATCTCAGAGGTTTGTAGGGCTGGAGAAGGTTACAGAGATAGGGAGGGGCAAGGCCATGGAGGGGTTTGAAAACAAGGATGAGAATTTTAAAATCGAGGCATTCCCGGACCGGGAGCCAATGTAGGTCAGCGAGGACAGGGGGTGATGGGAGAACGGGACTTGGGTGCAAGTTAGGATACGGGCAGCAGAGTTTTGGATGAGATCAAGTTTATGAAGGGTAGAAGATGGAAGATGGAGAGCATTGGGATAGTCCAGTCTAGAAGTTACAAAGTAAATTTGCCGTAGCAGCTAAGGTGCTGGCTTTTTCATCTGGCCACCAGCTTTAGCGAATTCGGCAAGATTACTTTGGAGCTCGGGTTACATGCATGAGATCAGCACATCAGGAGTTGGTGGTAGTGACACGGCACAAAACCAATATTAAAGCAGCTTAAATATGCCTTGAAAAGCCTATGCAAATACCTTTGACCGAAAACACTCGGGCTGTTTCCCCTCCCCCACCCAGACTCTGTCACTCCTTGGGAGTCACTTTGACTCCCTGTGGTAATACTGCGTCTGAAATTCAGATAGCCATTGTGTAATATTCTGCAATATTTAGCAATGGGGAAAGATTTTATTTTGGTACATCTGAGATCTGCTCATTGTCCCCTTTCATGTGGTTGCTGTTCAGCTCACTGGAAATGCTGCGGGGAGACAAGGAGTGAGGGTATGTACAGAGTAACCATCTCCCTCCATCAGTCAGTTGCTGACAATCTCATACTACACAGCTATTACTGTCACCCAGCCTGTGAAATATGCCTTGTTCGATCTCGCAATGGCGCAGGCACGCTGTGAGAGCTGTAAACGTTCTTTACTCAAAACACAGGCAGGGTAAATCTGTGACACCAGACAGAGTTTTGCTTTTAATGCAGGCGGCGCCAATGCAAATATTGCACTGTGTTAACTCCCGGCAGAGAGCAAGTGCTTATTGTTCTCAACACAGAACATGTGCTGCCAGTTTCCTCATGCTTTTTGTTTGCATCTCGTGTATTACTCAGGTGTTACAGGCGGGGGACAAAGGGGAAGGGATGAAATGGGGTAGGGGCTAAAAGGGTTAAATTATGAGGATAGGTTGCGTCGACAAGGCTTGTATTCCCTTGAATATTGAAGATTAAGGGGTGATCTAATTGAAGTGTTTAAGATGATTATAGGATTTGATAGGGTAGATAGAGAGAAACTATTTCCTCTGGTGGGGGGAGTCCAGAACAAGGGGGCATAACCTTAAAATTAGAGCCAGGGTGTTCAGAGGTGATGTCAGGAAGTACTTCTTCACACAAAGGGGAGTGGAAATCTGGAACTGTCTCCCCAAAAAGCTGTTGAGACTGGAGGGTCAATTGAACATTTCAATACTGAGATTGATAGATTTTAGTTACCAAGGGTATGAAGGGTTACAGGACCAAAGCGGGTAGATGGAGTTTAAGATACAGATCAGCAAAGTCGGAGCCCTGGGTCAGAGCCCTGCAAGAGAGTTACTCTCAGCCAGGGAGCCGTACAAGAGATATACTCTTAGCAACGGGAGGTGTATAAAAAAATTATACACAGGAAGAGAGCGATATACAAAAGAGTCACAGTCAGTGAGCGAACAGTCCAACAGTTACTTAATTCTTATGGCAACAATAAATGGTTTCCTTTAGTGTTGATACCTAATCAGGAAAACGCTTCCAGCCGCCTTTCCCTCAAATCCTTCGTCCTTTGTACTTCCTGGTACTCAGAGTTGCTAGCATTTTCTCTCCAGTTCTTTTGGTCCTTCATATTGCCCTTGTACTTGCCCCCCCCCCAATCTGAACATGATTATTGGGGGTGGATTCTCAATTTGCCAACTGGGCACAGGACTGGTGTTGCGGATCAGCCGGCCATTATAGACGCCACCTGATTACAAATCTACCCCAAGATTTCAGACGACGTTACTTGGGGGGAGGAAAGTTTATTTGAGCTAGTTATCCAAATCACTTTACCATGGGATGAGGAATAAGAGAGTCTCAGAAACGGTCTGCGGTAATTTAATTGAATAATCTTTTATTCAATATGCTTAATATGTTGCACCTTTACAACATAGAGCTGAATGATATACTACGGCTGCTTCATCTCTGTTAATGGGACATTACTTTCCAGTCCTGTGTGTGGGGAAGGGAGCATGAGAGGCAGCAGTAATTCATTTAAATTCTACCATGTCCTTTGACACATTGGGGTAAATTTTAATAGGGAGCCGGGAAGAGGGCGGGGGGGGCGTTGGAATCCCTGACGGAAAACCTGGAAGTATGGGTCCTGGATGTCCTTACGATTTTGACGTAAGAACATCTTTCAATTTTTTTCTGTAGGTTTCCCGCCCGACAGGCCAGCCAGATTGACAGGCTGACTGTCAGTCGGACAGGAGAGCAGCCAGGGAGTTTTCAAAAGGAGTTAATCATCTCAACCTCAATTGTTCTTGTTGAGATTTTATTCCATGTATCCACTCCACTACGGGGAATAAAGTTTTTATCATCTCCAGTTTTGCTTGAGACTTGTTAATTTTAAGCCCAATTAGTTTAGTTCTTACAAATAGCCCACTTACATCTACACCATCCATGCCTCTCAGAATTTTGAAACCTGGATCATGTCCCCCATGGACCTTCTTTATACCTAGGAATGTAACTTCACTGCAAGTGCAGAGCGATGAGTATGATTTGCAGTTCTGTTTATTTGGAATATTTTAAATATTTCACTGTACCGAATGAGGCACTAATCTTATTTGTGGATATTCATGATGTAAAGGGCACTCTGTCCTCAAAGGGCTCTGTGACAGGATGTGTGAAGGTTAAATACCAAACGATTTCATTTGTGGAGAACAAAATGAAAAGTTAATAATTAGCAATTAACTGCCACACAATGGAGCTGCAATAAATCTTTGCTGCCATTCTCAACAAAGACAAAGTGAGAGGCTGAAATCTGTTTGCTTCACATGCCCTCCAAGGGACGGGAACTCAGCATACTGTCCACAATAACAGTATGCATTCAAATAAGAGAGTAAGTTTCATAAAAATATTTATTTTGCTTCTCTTCTCACCTCTCCTAAAGGCGCTGACTCATGTAGGGATATGGTTCTACAGGCACTAGATAGCTTCGAAGATCTGAAGAACTCACCTGAGTGGTCATTCTTCATATAAACCAGGACAGTGAGTGGCAGAAGCCTATTTGACTATGAAAGGGTACTACAGCTAAACTCAATCCTGTCCCTGCCGAACATCCAAGCTTGTGTACTTTCCAGTAGAGGTCACTAAATACCGGTCAGGAACAAGAAACCTTGGCTAGTTTTCCCTCTCCAAGTCGAGGGCTGCTGAGGCCAATCATAGTGCATCTACCTTGTTAGTTGAGATCAGTTAACTCAGCACAGACTGGGGATCCAACCTATTACTGTCCTGGTCTGTATGATTGAGTGCCACACTGACAGTGCACATAGCCAATACTTAATATTAAGGCATAATAATAAAAAATATACCAAAAATCAGTAGCTCCATGGAGCTCCAGGTCAGAAGGAGGAGGACCAAGTTGGATGGAAGCTTTGTAAGAAAGAACGAACGAACGAACTTGCATTTATATAGCGCCTTTCACGACCTCAGGATGTCCCAGAGTGCTTCAAAGCCAATGAAGTACTTTTGAAACGTAGTCCATAATGTAGGAAACGCGGTAAGCGGGGCTTGAGCTTCATGCTAAGAATGAAGAAGGCCGTCAGCAAGGTAAATAATTTAAATTTAATTTAAATTTTAAATAATTTAAAAATTCCCCCTCAAACAACAGTGCCTCAAACTGCACAAAAATCAATCCTCAGAACTTTGACAATCTTCAAATTGGAGTACAACAGCACCAAAATGCTTATTGTCTGGAATTGGATTGAGGTCAAGACAACAATGCAAACTGCTCCTGGTAATTGCTTTGTGGATGGTTTCTGATGTTGCCCTTTGGCAGGTGGGCTGTTCTGTGCGTCTCTAAGATGTGTTTGTGGTGAATAAGGTTAATTTTGCAGTTCATCACTCAGTTATTAGAGAATGATTAAGTTATGAGCCATGTCACAAATGTTTCTACTCAGTGTCAGACCTGGTGCAATGCATTCATGAATGAAAACTTCAGTACTCCTTCCCTGTAGGCACCATGGAGTTCTGATGAAAGGTCATCAGCCTGAAACGTTAACTCTGTTTCTCTCTCCACAGATGCTGCCTGACCTGCTGAGTGTTTCCAGCATTTTCTGTTTTTATTTCAGATTTCCAGCATCCGCAGTATTTTGCTTTTGTACAAGAGTGTGCCAACTCTACAGAGCTCATATTTCACCAGCTGTTAGCCAGGAACACCAAGGAGCATAGGTATTCTGGCACAATACCAACCTCAGGAGAGGCAAAAGCCTATTGACTGGAAAGTGGCCTGATCTCTTACACAAAGCAGCACAACACAGATGGGACTCTGAATCACATATCATGGACAAATTGGGCTTCCTGCCATTGGGGAGCTCATGGATGTGATCCAATGTGAAACAATATTTTTCTAATTCATCTCAGCCTCCATAGTTTCTAATCCTGACAAAGTATGAATTTGTCCAATCTTTCATCACTTTCAGAAGATGATAAGAATTTTTAGGAACACAAGAAGGCCGTTGGGCCAAAGAAGCCCATTCTTTTTCAGAGATTACCCTCACCTACTCATCTCTCTCACCACATCCCTCAATCTCTTCTCGCTTCAGAAGTGCACCATCTCTTCAATCCATATCTGTTGACTTCTCCAATGGCTGTCCTTGGTAACACTGTCTAAATCAGGTACATCACCAGCCAAATGGAAACAAGTGCTTCCCCTACAATATACCCATACTCTGAGCAGTGGTGCAGTGCTGTTCTTGCTCTACAGTAGATGGATAATTCTGATGGACGGCACTGGTTATTCAGGAACAATGGAATGAAGACCCTTGCAGACAGTCTCATTGACCTTCAGGCCCCACCACCAGTACTGTCCTACTCAACAGGATATGTAGATATTGGAGCATCAAGGTACAGCGCAACTGTAAGAAGTTAGGGAAACATCTGAGACTAGAACCACAGATTTGGCTGGTTCACGTGCAAGGGCACTTGGACAAACAAACACAAGACCAATGCTGTAACCACTTTGTGCAACCAGGTTGGGCATTTACAGCGAGAGATTATCAAGACAGAATACTGGCAAAGTGCACTGTCAGATGGTGCAGTGAAACATAGCCTCCAGTCTGTGGTGAACTATGTGTTGAGGTCACTGTGTAGAAGGTACCAAGAGGAGGCCAATTGTATCCTGCAAGGAATCCTGAATCGAGAGTGTGAATCAGAGCTGTTTTTGTAATCCTAGAAGGGCTCTGCTACTAAATGACATTGACAGGACTTGAAGAGTCTTGGCACAGAGAGATGACAGCACAAAATAAAAAATAAATAACCTGAAAATTGTACAAGAAAATAAAAAGCTACACAGTATTAATAACAATCTCACTGTTGACATGCCAGTTAGCTGCTGGCAACAGACCAGGAACGAGAATCAAATTTTGAATAATTTCTCCTGGTTCAGCCTCAGGGAGTACAATTTTCTCAGGCTGGACTATACTAGAGTACCTCAATTCACATTGACTGGGGTTGGGTATCCTTCTATCACCACCTCAGTAGGATTTTCCAACTAGCTTCAATTAGAAGGAAATCCAAGAGATTGCCCTCGTCAACAGTAGCCCCCAAATAAATCACACAGCAGAACCTGAACAAGGTAATTGTCAAAGCCCATGAGGCACAAGTCATTAGGCACTGACACAGCGACTGAGCAACCAGGGCACACAGGCACCAAATATACAATTTGGAAACAGCCTTCAGAGTTGTCCACACAGTAAAGCTCACTCACTACTACAACGTACCAGATACATTACATTCATAGTACACCGTGTATGTTAATTTGCTACAACTGAAGAAAAATTCCAATTAAAAAAAAAAGTATCTCACTGCTTCAGGACAGAAGAGGGCCAGGGTGAAAATCTGGCCTAGGCGAGGGGCTGAGCATGGTCCTGATCTCATCGAATCCAGGCCAAACTCATCAAAATCACTTAGAGTCAGTCTCCTGTTTTAGCTCCGTCCAGAAGTGGACTTATTTAAGCCTTACTCAGGTGAGGAACTGAAGGGCTCCTGGTGATGAGGAACTGTATTCCAGCAGAAGACAATGCATTTAGGACAGGGTGGGGAGAAAAAGACAGAAAATCTGAAAAGGCTAATACATTATAAAGTGCAGAGTGACAACAGTTACCTGGTACAAGTTTTCCCTTATCCAGTTTGATTCTTTCCTGGCAGTGCCTGGAGTGGGAGTAACTGTGATAATAGAGGCCACACCACTTTGCCTGATGAACAGAAGCAGGCATGGTATTAAATGGTTGAATTGGATTCTGACAATCTGAATCTTGAATTTTCCAAATCATGTATGAATTTATCCATTTGTCCATGTTCTCTCCTAAGTCAGGTTAGCCACGGATTAAACAAACAAATACCCTCTTTACAACACATAGCAGTTCCTACTGGTCAGAAAAGTATTTTTTTTACCACTAACACTGACTCCAGGTCAACTATGGGTCACTCTGGAACTGAGCTGAAAGAAGATTCAAGATTCTTGCCATCAGAAAGGAGGGTTCCATTCCCTCTTTCTGAGCTGGATTTAAATTCTAGTGCAGAAGTGAAAGGAGTATCTAACCCACTACATGACCCAGTCACCTATCACAAAATAGACCTTCATTCCATCTGCCTGCACTGGATTCAGGTTTCAGAGATGAAAGGACACACTGCACCATCCAATCCCCAACTCGATTCATGTAACGGTCACATACCCCAAAAATTAGGTCACTCCAGACACTGCTAACAATGTATTACTAAAGATCAATTTACACATGACTGTCTGCAATATCCTGTGCCTTTCACTGCAGTTTATATATCCCATATACAATATACACAGCAATCTGTTTTAAGTACAATATTTTTTAATAAGTGCAGCCAGAACAGAAATGTTTCAGAAGCCGATTGATATCAGGGATCGTCAGGATGCGAGACAGTAACCGCTCGAGTGCTTGCAGCTTCTTCAACTACTTCATTATTTTTGTTCCCTTCATTAAATATTATCGATTGATTAAATATCTGATTACTCAAATGACTGCCATCAATCATGACGTCGCTCACCGCTCAGTTGGCAGAGATCTCATGCAAAAGCATAGAATATCTTTTTATTTGTCATATATACTTCACTTTTTACCTTTTATTCCTCAGATGCCACACTCCTCATTTCACCAGGAAGGCAGGACAGAATCAATTGCCAATCTTTCCATGATCAACATCCATATAGCTCCACGATGAGTTGAAGCAAGGTGTGGTTTTATAGAACTAGGGACCTTCCAGGAACAGTTATCAAGGGTAAGGTTACTACTGACCGTGCAAATATACAGAGTTCTTGTTTATTCAGGAGGGTAAAGGTCACTCACAGTGTATCCACACACGGCTTCTACTTTTTCTCTAGGATAAGGCTTATTCACCGTGTTACGGTACAGAGTTTCTATTTATTGAGTAGGGTAAGAGTCACATGCTGTCTGTCAGTACAGAGTTTCTGTTTTTCCAACGGGGTAAGGATTATTCACTGTGTAACTGTACAGAGTCCTGTTTATTCAGCAGGGTAAGGGTCACTCACTGTGTAACTGTACAGAGTTCCTGTTTATTCAGGGTAAGGGTCACTCACAGTGTAACAGTACAGAGTTCCTGTTTATTCAGGAGGGTAAGGGTCACTCACTGTGTAACAGTACAGAGTTCCTGTTTATTCAGGAGGGTAAGGGTCACTCACTGTGTAACTGTACAGAGTTCCTGTTTATTCAGGAGGGTAAGGGTTACTCACTGTGTAACTGCGCACAGTTCCCATTTAGTAGGCATGGTTACACTACATCTCTGCCACCACCACTGATTTCATAGCTGATGCTGTACTGTCTGAGTGCTTGTTGACATCATGTTCTGATGTGCCAAAATTTTGTACAGCTCAACGTTGCCAAAACAAAGCCCCCTTTGCCAGTACCTATGTGCCTCTGGCTCTGACTCCATGGATGCACCATCCTGACATTGTATTGAACCCTCAGCTGAGCTTTACGCTCAGCCAGCAACTCAATCCAATCCATCGCCAAAACTGCTTTCCTCTACTTCTGGAATATTACACCCTTCAGCCTGAGCACTGCTGAAATCCTTATCCATGCCTCAATCATTGAGGATTGATTTCTCAAATGCTGTGCTCACTGCTGCCCCAGCTACACTCTCCATAAAACTCATAAATGATCCACATGTCTGCAGTCTAAGTCTTGCACATGCATCACCACCATCCTCACCTCAGCAAATTGATATCGAGGTCCCTGGGGTCAATTTTAACCCTACCTGCCCAGCATAAACTGGGCAAGTAGGCAGTTTAAAAACGAGTAGGTTATTTACCCGCTCAAATACTGATCATTTCTGATTTTAATCTTCAGAGTTTTTGCAGACAGAAGTGGCACCTGGCTTTACCTAAAACAGGTAGGAGCCTCATAAGTTTATGCATATGCAGGTCCTATGACATCAATAGGACCCCGCTGCAGTTTTAACTGGGGCCTAAGTGGGGAAGGCACTGTGGTTTTCTCACGAGGCAGAAGCAGGTCTGCAGATAGCAGAGGCCCTTCAGGTAATTGTAAAGTTTTCCTTAGTGGGGGCCATGATGTGGAGATGCCGGTGATGGACTGGGGTTGACAATTGTAAACAATTTTACAACACCAAGTTATAGTCCAACGATTTTATTTTAAATTCACAAGCTTTCGGAGGCTACCTCCTTCCTCAGGTGAACGATGTGAAAATGTTTTCACATCGTTCACCTGAGGAAGGAGGTAGCCTCCGAAAGCTTGTGAATTTAAAATAAAATCGTTGGACTATAACTTGGTGTTCTAAAATTGTTTACAATTAGTGGGGGCCAGGAGTCGCAGTCTCCCCTGCCCTCCGGACCCCCCCTTTTCCCTCCCATGAAACCCTCCTGAAATCCCCTCCCCACCATTTACCTGGAAGCCGGCGAGAGGCCATGGGCCTCCTGAACTTTGCCTCCTGGCCTCTTTGCCTTCTGCACCCTCTTCAAGCCCGTTCTGGCCAGGAAGTGTACCGGCGGCATTTAAATGAAGCCCGGCGGTTAAAATCACCATAACTTCCAGCTGCCTCTGCTGGGCAGGAAATAATTTCGCCGGCATGGCTTCCTACTGGAAACCTGCTGCAAATTATATTGCGGCCCATTATCAGCTGCTGCACCCTAACTCCAACCATGCACCACAACACACACCCTTACATTTTTCTGATACAGCGTTGTTGCTTGTTCCTTGCTTCCACCACTCCACTGTTGACTGTCCTTGTTTCACCCATTATCACACTGCCCTGTGGAATTCTCTCCATAAACTACTCTTGCTTTGCTATGTCTCTACTGGGCTTCTAAAGGTTCCTAGAAAAAAACCTACTATTTCAGAATGCCATCTTCCCATTTTATTGTCTTTCTCATTTAGATTACAGTATTCAAACGGTGTGTAGTTTCAGTGGCAGGTTTACACTGTTGGACGTATTCATCTGGAACTTTGATGGAAACTCCCTAGAATGAGTTAATTTAAATCACAGCAACTAAGACAGAGAAGAGTCCTTCACACTCTTTACAGGCTGGTTTTTAATCTAGGTCCCAGAAGTGAAGGGATAATATTTAATATGCTATCCTATCCTGTGACCTCCACAAAACCTTTTGAAAAAGTAGCTCAATCATTATCTCATCCTGACTGTAAACCTGTACATTGTCAGTCAACCCAAACAATCTCTAATCTTCCTTGGCTAGCCATTATTTTAGAAATTGTAGCGCATGCATTGTGAAATCGAAACAAACACGAATATCGCAGTAACAAAATCACTCACCGTTCAGGAGTTACTGTAATATAACATTGTAATATTCACACTATACAATTAAAATAAAAATGAAAAAATATAAACTTTGCTCACCTAAGTCTCTCTACTTTTGTTATTTGAAATTTTACTTTTCTTTTTTTATTTCTCAGGGTTTTTTTTAAGAAATAACTTAAAAATATGTTTTTCTTATATTGTTTTGGGAATCACTGTCTGTTTTTCACAAGAAGTCACCCTCCAAAAGTCTTCCTCACAGGTACAGCAGCCAACACAGACATAAAAAAGTCCTACAAACCCACCAGCAGCCTAGAAAACCTAACCAACGACTTACCAGAATTCAGCTGAGGATCCTTTCAACTAATGCTGCTGCAGTCTGACTCCTGTCCTCAAAAATTACTGGGCAGGCTTAAGGATCAGCGAAAGCACTACTCCCACAGTTCCATTTGGAAAAAGAGTCCTTAAACAAACGCAGGAATCTTATTTTAATATTTTAATGAGGCTCCCTGCTGCTTTCAGGTGGATGCCCGGGGCAGCTAAAAGTCGCCCAACCCACAACCCAGCAGGGCGGCTGGCGCACATCTGGGGGAGATTGGGCGTGGGAGATCGCAACCCGAAATTTGGCTCGCAAACGCCGAGTTTACGACCAAAATCAGGAGAAAGCAAGCTGGATTTCTCCTCTACTGTTTCAGCTTCAGTATTTATTCTTCATTGAAATAAAACAATTACTTAATTTTTGCGGGTATCCTAGTTTATTGAGTTCCTGCTCTTAAATAACTCTCTTGGTGAATTCCATGATGTGTCATGTCCCTCATGCAGTCACTTTGTCTTTCAGTAATTTAAATTAATTTAATTACAGTCAAAATGTTAAAAATTAAAACAACTCGATTCAATCCTGGCAAAGATGTTAATGAAAAAACATAATAATTAAAATGTATTCATTCAGAATTGGAGCAGACTTCATCAGCGACACTGAATCTGCTAAAAGTTTTTGATCCCTGAGAGAATCATTTATAATGAATAAGATTATCACATCGGCAATAGTTTAGATACCAGGCTGTGTATGTGCCCATACCAATCAACAACAGTCTGCTCTGAATTGGTTCACCTCAGAATGATTTTTGGGATGCTATGGAATACGTACAAATGTGGGCGTTGGATGCAAACAAGATTGGACTCAGCTATTGATGACAATCCACAGATGATCAGCCTGCTATACACACAGCCTCGGATCAATCAGTGACCAGACCCCAACTATCACCAGTGATCAGACCCAGTAACATGTACCAAACCAATAGTAACAGAGACCAGATCCCCCAAGAATCACATGGGCCTGACTCCCAGCCACATGGACCAGATTTCAAATCAGATGGGCCTGACTCCCAGCCACGTGGACCAGATTTCAAATCACATGGGCCTGATTCTCAGCCACATGGACCAGATTTCAAATCACATGGGCCAGCCCACAAATCACATGACCAGACCCCCCAACAGTCTCTTGGACCAGACCCCCCAAAAGTCACACAGTCTAAACTGACCTTTGTATCTTTTTATGCAGCATATTTACCCTTTAGTTTACTCCCAATTTCTACTTCTGTCTTGTCTCCCTAATCGATACATTACCTGTATTTGGAGGAAGTATCTACTGCTCCCGGCATTGTGCTAGTAGCACTCTCAACTAGTTACCAGGAGGTGCATAAGTGCATCTCTATTCTCCTCACTTTCCAACTGGGATATGGCTGGCCTGCTGCACAACACAGACCTGCAAACAATAGACAGAACAGTCTGCGCTGCGTTGATTTACCTCAACCAGAACGATTTTCAGAATGCTACAATTGGCTTCAGTGCCCTTCAGCTGGGGGCGGGGGTGGGGATGGGTGTGGGGCGAATGAGTCAGTTTCTCATCTCCACGCTGACCAGTAAATCATGGAAAGCATACGAGCGTGGGCTTTGGGTGCAAACGGGATTGGACTCAGCTATGATTGTTAATTGTATGATTTATATTAATTAGTGTTAATTGTATTCAGGCGGTGGATATCAATTGGGGACTCTCCTGTATCGATTTATAGGAGAGCTTCACTGTGTGTGGGGGGGGGGGGTGTGAGGGGAATCTCTGTGAATGAAGGTTGGAAATATCAGGCTCTAGTATTCTATCCTTCACCACATAGCCATCCAATTTTAACAATAATGACCATCCACAGATGAACAGCTTCTGCCTGTACATAAAGTCTGGGGTCAATCAGTGAAGAATAGCTAGTTGGGTAAGGTAATGGAGAGTGACTAGCACTCATGGAACAACAGAGTATATTTTCCACTTCTGTGCTACCAGTGTGGACAGAAGCAGAAAATCAAACCTCAAAATACAAGAGTCAGCATTTTTGGGGGCACCTGAGAAGGAAGAAAATTGGAGAGGAAGAAATAGAAAAAGGTTTTATTAAAACAAAAAGGTGTAGTTCCTTTCAAGTTTTGATATGGAGAGGTCACCTGTTTCATTGTTGATATAAAACATGTTTGCCTTACTCGGAGACAAATGTAGTCCTTCAGACCCCAAAAAGATTAACCCAAAGCTACTTACAAAAGCAGTGGATGGTGAGTTAGGAAACTTGAAATGTTGCCTAGATTTAGGCTCAGCTTTTTCTGTTCAAAAATCTCCTCCATTACACAACAGCAATGAAGCCACTTACATTACAAATGAGGCTGTCTGGCTGAATATTGAAGGAAAGGGCAGTCGAATGTCTTTTGCAAACCCTCCACAACCCAATCAACGCTAATATTACATTATGGATCCTCTCTATCAGTCTTTGCATTGTAATATCGACTGGCCCTGCTGTGATAAATAGAGAAGCAGGTACTATGATGTCAGTCTATTAAGTCAGCGCAATCATATATAGAAAACGCAATATGTTTTGCAAATAACAGTGCCGTAGACAAGTGCACGATGCTGCCTGTACACTGTCAACCCTGAACCGCTGCTCCAAACAAGGCCTTGATGGAGAGCAAAGATTAGCCATCCAAACGCCAAGTGGCACACCTTTCCGTGATAAGTTTGTTTGTTCCCCTGTGTTCAGCAAGAACACTTTATTGTAGGTTTGTCACTGCTGATAGATCAGTGAGTGCTGGAAATGTAACAAATGTTGTTTTAGTAAGGCCTGGAAATCAGAGCCTGGAGATCAGACAGTGGGGTCCAGACAACTGGGATGAGACAATGCAGTTCAGGCAGTGGGGTACAGACCAGGATATTTCAGATAATAGGGATCAGGCATGTGGTCCTGGAAAGTGGGATCAGACAATGGAGATCACGCATGTGGTCCTGGAAACTGGGAAGGAGATCTGAGGCTAGAGAGCAGGCAGCAGCAAAATATTGCTGGATGTCAGGTAATGAGGACCTGACACAGGAGAGTGGGCACCAGGAATATGTTACTGCAGATGAGTCATTGCAAAGCTGTCACTTAATACAAATTTGAATTTTGAATTTTCTGTTAATGCAGAAATCTAAATACACTTATTGCAGCTGGTTCTGTGAATGAAGATCCTATATCTTCCCGTCTATGGCCATCTGCTTTTACTGGAAACAAGAGGGTAGATTTTGCCCTTGAGACCACCACAGTATCAGGATGCCTGCCCGGCTTGAAGAAGGCAAGACCATGGGGAGTTCCACCCAGTTCAGTCTAAAAATAGCATCCGGGTGCTATTGCTAGAGGACCTCGAATTAAATATGTAAATTAGTTCTGCGCCCTCTTCAGGCAGCCGCCTATTCAGAGGATGCCGGTAAAATGGAGATGGCCACAACAAAGATGGGAACGGGACGGTAAATTCTTGGCGCGCCATTTTTGGGGAGCCATCACCCCATTTCCGCCGGCAAGGAAGCCTCAAAGTTCAGCCTAAGCAAACAGATAGCCAGGGTTTCAGGAGAAACCAATGAAAAGAACTGGGCCAGACAGAACTGGGTTAGAACCATTCACTTCAATGGGGACCTGGATTTTTTAAAAATATTTGTTCATGAAACATGGGTGGAAAAACTCCCAGGTCACTTAAAAACTGCATTTTCAGACTTCCAACTGTCTAGGTGATGTTGGCCCGGCCGCATTTATTGCCAATCCTACTTGCCCTGACAGATGATGGTGAGCCTTCTTCTTGGACCACTTCAGTTCTTGTGGTGACAAGGACGTCTTCAACCACTTCCTTGTGTCTCTCACCACCCGCTACCCCCTTCCAACCCCACTTCCTCTGTGTCCGCCCCTGGAAAAAACTCTCCAGGTTTCTTACAAACTACACTTTCAAGCTCCCAACCGTTGGCCCTCCATTTGCCACAACACTTTTGCAGCTGCAGATCTGCTCAAGTGAGGACGAGATTTACTTATAAATAATGGTCGTTTTGGTGAAGTAAAAGAAGGCAACTAGTGTCTGTGGAGTTACATGCAACAACCAGTCAATACCTTCCAAGAGAGGAGCAGGGGAGAGGCAAAAGTTTTCCAAGAAGAAACATATTTACTCCATGTAGGGCAGAGCTCTTCAAAGTTAACTGTCTTGTGTACATGGAATTAAGTTGATTACATCAATGTACCTGCAGGGAAGAGAATCTGTTAATGGCTTTTATGATTTTGGAAGGAGAGCAAATGATGTACACTATTACACAATGAGACAGGAATGCTTTAATCACACTGTCTATCAGTGGATTCCAGTTAATGAGGTTACTATTAATGGGACAGTTGTTAATGGAATAATCCCTTAAAAATGACTATAAGTAAAATGATTCCCACCGTATTTAAATCAGCCGTATGAGTTTGGTTAATGGGAAGTCTGATATACAGAAGAGCAATGTGTTCTATGCATAAGGCTTAAGCCAGTGTTACTCATCATCTTTTTGTTGAGGGTTACATCCCAACCAATTCTTGCTCGAGGGACATTCTCAGGAATGGTGTGACACAGAGCGACAGGACATTGATCCGTGCCTGCAATTCCCCGCACAGTCTGGGATGCAAATCTGCCGCCGTGAGTCCCCAAACAGAAGGCTAACTATATATACAGCACGTTGAATTGAATACTGTTCATTTACCTGATCTATGTTAATATAAAGAGTCAATAAGTGAGCCTCGTTGAATAGAGTGTGAGTTCGATCCATCTACGGAGATGAGAAGAATCACAAGGCTTATCATGGAATATTTCAGCAATCCAGTATAGAGTGGGAAGTGTTCTCTGCTCAATCCCTATTGTTCATCTAAGTATTCGATAGGTAAAGGCATTATGCAAACCTTACGAGTTGCAAGGTCCATTGCTGACGGTGGTTGATGATACTAAATCCGAGTTGAATATCTGCCGTAAAACCCCAATCTAGGGAAAAGGAGATAACTGTCCAAGGCATAATCAAAGTTGCAAGAAATGTAATAAGCTGGAACATTTTGAAATCGCGTCAAGATTGTTACAGCTGTGATCGCTAGTGATAAATTACATGTTCAGGAGCCATTCCTCCTTGGGTAAGTTATATATGATGAAAACACAGACAAATCATGGTAGGTAGACCTGGAGAGAAGTGGCAAGACTGTAAATTTTGAAGATTGATACTGGTTATATAACAGCATAAGTACCACAGTCTTCCAGCCTCCCTCCCCTAGTTAAATCCTCTGAATGTTATATTGCGAAGCCCAGGAGGAAAACTGGATTGCATGAGACAATTTATAGTGCACACTACATACAGAAAAGATAGCACAAATTTTGACTTTTCATGGCCAGATAGTCACATGCTAATGATCTACTAGGCTATGAACCAGCAAACAGGGAGTACAGGGACCAGAGGAGATTAACAGAGATGTGCTTGGTTACGTCGTGAGCATGTAAAGATTGTGATTAAGGACAAATTCTCCCTTACAGCGTAAATACACCCCTTAGAATACCATTCCCAATACTTCCGAATGTGGAATAAAATTGAAATACGTGAAACAAATTGGGATTATTGAGGATTTTACTGAAACTAAGGATTTGCGCATGCCAGTCATTAAAGGAGAGTAAATCCCAAGCAAAGATTTATTTGTAGCTGGCACACTATCTAGGAATCTGATTCAAGATACAGAGAGATCAGATACTGAGAATGAGGGAGAAGCCCAAGGGGTATATTTTCCCCCAGTGCAGACTTCAGCCAGCTAGCCAGTGGAGGGCAGCTGCCGAATAGCCAGCCTGATAGTCCCGGCAGGAGGTGTTGGGAATGTATTTCTCGTAACAATATAGACAAAGGCTGCAGTCCTGGGCCTATGTGTCAAGAATTAGTTTGAAATACGGAGTCAAACTCTTGGAGGTTCATTAAGGGCCAAATGAACCGACATACTCACAGCCAACACTGAGATTACACAAGACGCTGCAACAGAAGAAAGCACATTACAGCCAGTTCAGCTCAGCTTTCTCTCTCTCACCCCATTTATACTGTTTCTAGCTGCACTAATCCACAGGCATCTGCATTCCCCAACCCTTTACATACATTTCTCGGTACTAACTTGTACCAGTTTCTGTCAAGGTGTTCCAGGCCTGCTAAACATTTCTCTCTATTCTGAAATCTTATGATCCCGAGACTAACAGACTGGTGTTTTAAGGTTAGCAAAACACAGAATGTATTATTAGATTTGGTTACAGATAACTTAAGCTCTAAATGTAAACAATGTGTGACCCAGCCTAGGAAGCAGGCTGTTCTGACTTCTGTACAGACACTGTTAACTACATCTGCAGATTTTCAGGTTAGGTTTTTGACCTTAGGGCTGATATAAAATGGAATCTAATTCTTATGTTCATATAAATGGATTCTTTTTCAACAAAATGGATAACTTTACTATTTCTCAATCCTAATTTCTAACAGAGGCCTGTTCTATTTTCAGGGCCGGGCCTCATTAGCATTCGGCCAGCAGGAAAGAAGTGCCTCTGGACAGTCCCTCGGTTCTGGTTCACCACAATATCAGGTGGCCCGGTCAGCCTCTGGGATGGAACAAGGTCCGAGGAGGGGGAGCCAATCTTGTGGGGGGTTGGGAGGGAGGAACCTGGAAGGGTAGCGACCCAAGCTGGTCCTGTGGAGCCCAGAGGAGTACTCCTGCTCCTCCCGGCCCACAGAAATACAGTAAAACTTAGCTGTGGGCTCCTCTTCGGCTGGACCGCCACCAGACCGGTGCGGAGTGTACTTGGAATGGCGAACGAGGTCCTAAAATGGCAAACGAGGTCCTATCTGCATCATAGGACCCTGAGTTGCATATTAAAAGGGACAACCATCAGACTCATGTCTGACTACCATCAGAAGATCGCCCAACCATAGGTCACAGGGAAGATCACTTCAGTCACAGCGACGGCAGGAATGGGGCGGTGAGCCATTTCCCAACATTATCCAAGCGTTACCAACCCAATTTCCGATGGGCAGGAGGCCTCAAAATCTCCCAAGAGTCTTTTAAGCATTTCATTAAGCAGTGATGGTCAGTTATAGGGGTGGATTTTAACTTGTTTCCTCGTTATCCTGACCTGCACTAAGTCTGGCTCACCCATCAGTGCCCCCCCACCCCACCCAATCCCATCCCCGCTGACTTCATTGGCTCATTGTCCCCTCCTGCAGCCTTTAGTCCTCCATCTCTGGCCTCTTGTGCATCCCTCCATCCCTTTGCTCCAACCACTTGATGGCAAAGCCTTCTGCAGCATTGGCTTTGTCTCAGGAATTTCCTCACCAAACCCCTCTGTTGCTGCACTTCTCTCTTTAAAGACCTGGTCAAGCCTATCTTTAAAGACCTGGTTAAGCCTATCTTTTGACCAAGCTCTCACTCACCTCTCCTACCTCGACTCAGTATCCATTCCTTTACCCCTTTTAACTACTTTTTTTTCCCTCCTCTGTAAAGTGCCTGGGGGAATTTTCAACAGTAAAGACACTATATGAATGCAAGTGTCTGTTATTATTGAGCATGGTCTGTCGAAGTGTTATTTCCCAGTTGAGTACCACTCGAGGTGATCCTGTTGCAACAATACAAACAACAGAAACATCAAAGCCTGAAGTAAGAACTTCCAGTGGTAGGATTGTGAGAAAACCAATTTGTTATAGAAACGATAACTTGGTAATAACAAAAAAAGGCAAAATAATTTCCTTGTTTGCTGTCAGACCAGGATAGTCTACCCTGAAGTTCAGTTGGAATGTGTCTATTGTATTAACACAAAAGAAGGGAGATGCGATAATTGCAGCCAAATAATGATGGAAATTTCCAATGTAAGGGAATGAGCAGACGAGTCATGTGATTAAAAATGGAAGGACAAGCTGATAAAGCTGTAACAAAAAGATACAAGATCCTAGGTTTTATAAATAGGGGAATAGAGTGCCAAGGCAAAGGTTAAACCTATAGGCCACAATTTGGATATTGTGACCGGTTTTGAGTGCCTTACTTTAAGAAGTACATCAAGGTCACAGAGAGGGTACAGATGATATTCACTAAAATAATACCAGGGATGAGAGACTTTAGTTATGAGAAAAGACTAGAGTTCCAGATCGTAATAACTCACTGTGTAAAAGAAATTCTCCTCATCCCACCTCTGGCTCTTTTGCCAATCACCTTAAATCTGTGTCCTCTGGTTACCGACCCTTCTGCTACTGGAAATAGTTTCTCCTTATTTATATCATCAAAACCCTTCATGATTCTTCTGTGCTATTTAAGCACATTGGTTGGTTGGTGTTAACTCCCTTTGTGTGCTATAAAAAGTTTGGATTGATACCTCCTGAAGACTCAAATCAGTAAATGTGACCTCAACAAGGCCGGTGTTAAAAGTGCAACAATTGACCTCAGGGGGAGGAGAGGGGGGGGAGGAGAAATCAGCCAAGGTTCCCACTCCTGATCCCCGTTCAATGACCTCTGCTAGAAAGTATGTGTGTGGTACCCCTCCTGATGGTTATGACCCAGTTTTATCGTCTGCAGTGCTCATAAATGGAGTGCTGGAACTGAGAGGAACCCTGTACAGTACTCCGATGGGTTTAAAATCGGACCTGATGCTCACACAAGCTGATGGAAGGTTTCCTTATCGTTGTCAAAAGTTCATTCTCATTCCTACTCCTTGCCTTGGTACAGTTAATTCCAGTCTCAGCACAATGTCAGTCAAAGGAATTGGCTTGAGCCCAGCAGGTCTTAATTCATTTTTGCAGACTCAGTCAGAGCTACCATCAGATAAGAGATGTGTGCAACTGACATGGCAAATGACATTGAAATATCAAACTCATACTGAACTTGGAGGTTGCAGAAGCAGGATTCGGGGTCATAGGTTAAAGCACAAACTACTTTCCGAAGTGGAAACCATAGCCAAAAAAAGGCAATGTTTTGAAGGTTTTTTTTCTCTAAATCTTCAGAGAGGCTGCAGTAGCATTTCCATAAAACAGCAATACAATCATACAACCTGAAGGGTCTGAGATCGTTCCAGGAATACAACCAGTATAATATCTTTCGGCTGCTGTAACTCAGATTCTGGGACAAACAGCGTGGATCACACCAGGCCATTAACTCCATTTCTACATCCAGCAAAGAACAGCTGATCCCAGTAAATTAAAGCTGCAGTGTTTTCTGATGTGTTCTGTGCCAACCAACTATTGGTAACTTGTGCTCCCTTTAAACGGCACTATTGCATCCTCTATCAAGAGGGCTCAGAGGCAAACTATTAGCATAAACAGCTCTGGTCCCAATGGAGGTGGTGAGAGGTTCCAGTAGGTGCCTCTAACACAATAGTGCTGCCACTGGCAATGCTAAATTGCTCTCACTGGTGGTACTCACACTGAGTTTGTCATCTTGATTTTGTTTGTGCTTTTCTATTGCAAAATCGGGGGAAAGATCCTCACCAGAGTAACAAAATCATTTGTATTAATTGTACCTGTGCAAGATTTGCATTCACAACTTTTGAACAACTGTGTTTTTGCAAATCTTGGACTGGTCACCCCATTCATTAGGAAAGGGAATCAGCTCAGCTATGTGGCCGTTTGCTTTCGGAACAGTTTAATAAGGCAAAACTGGATGAGATGGCAAGAAACTCACCCTCCCCAGATCACCGCATTCAAATTACTTTACCAAGGTATGGTGTTGCTGAGCTGTTCAAGTTTTTTTTATCTAATATACTATGTAGTCACTAGATATTGAATTACACAGCATCTCTCATGTTCAGACAGGTCAGTTGTGTTATCTACAGCAAAGGTCAATACCACAGAGCACTTTATTCACGGGATCACATACCACAATAGAATTTAGTCCTCACTTCTCTTATTGAAAGCACACAGTTTTTTTCTGATCTGAATATTCTAATCTGACGTCCTCATTAGGCATCAACGCTGTATACTATAAATATTAGCTGTAAAATTTTGTGCTCAACAAGGTGAAGTACTTTAGTGCTAGGATATGGAAGACCTCTTATTGAAGACACCCAAGAGCTGATTTTAACTCGGGTCGGGAATCAGGGATAAGGGGGCCGAAGCAGGTGGCTAACCGGCTGGCCCTTGGAATGTGAAGCCTGAGAGATTTTAACTCCTGGGCCTCATTTGCAAGCTCCAAAACTGAATCCCGCCCGAAGTCGGCAGGAATTATTTCACTGCTGGCGGGCAGGAGTTGAAAATCTGGGGGTGGAGGGGGTTAGGCTGCCACTGGGGAGTTGTGGAAACGGTCCTCAGCAAAGTAAGCAATTAAATGGGTGGGAGATTGGGGGGCAGGGGGGGCGGGGGGGGAAGAGATTGGTGAAGTCCATGATCACCATTTAAATTAGGCCCTCAATCCTCTGGGGTGAGCAGCCTACCCGAGTCTGATTTCAGGCGGGTTAAGATAGTGGGCGGCGGAAAAGCGTCGTGAACCTCCCCTCCCCCTCCCACCGGAACTATTCCCGCTGGGCCGGAGGGGTGTTAACATTCCCCCTCCAGCGTCAGCATCAATAACGCAGATTAAAGCTCATTCCAGTTTTTTCACAACAATGTGCTCCAATCCCAAACTCAGAAGAGTGCCCCATACTGCCACAGTGTGACATTTTCCCATTTTCCACACCATAAAAAAATGCAAGGAATAACAGTTACTCTATTCTACAAATACCATGTTTGAGTTGATTTCCATTGAGTCCAATTGTTTTCACAAGTAAGTGGGCCAAAATGGGTACACAAGAGTCAAAATGCAATCGGCTGTGAACCTGAACAGCCTTATGTATCTATTAACTCCACATACTCACCATGCATATTCCTACTACACAAGGCACATATCTCCTATCTTTGGACTACATTCATAATCAACTCTCCAGTAATGAAATGAAAGACTGGGACCAGTTTCAGTCAATGACATCATGTAACTTGTAGTCTTCAGACATCAGACAAATCTTTGTTGAACATGTACATCCTAATCTCAAAGCATTGTCTTTTTTGATGTGCAGGAAACAGTCAAAGAGAAATTGAGCCACGGATATTGTGTCACTGCCATACGATTATGTTGGGGGTGAATCCAGTATTTACATAGTATACAATGATAGGAACAAAAATCAGAATCAAACACATTTCAGTGCAGTAGAGAATTCAGTTGTGGTTACTCATAATACATCCAGAGTCCGCCAGTCCCAAATGACTTTGGTACATTCTGACATAAAAGCTGACTCTAGAAGGGTAACTGCCCAGTGGACAACTCCAGAAGGAATAACTGCAAAAGCACTAGCTAGGGTCAATCGTACGACAGATTCAGCTTCTATGGTCAGTGTGCACTAAGGAAACAAAGGAGTTTGGGATTGGTGCACATTACATAACAGAACTGAATATGTATTTGTCAATGTATGAAATACTTCAGTATGAGACAACCAATGTGTATCCACTTCAATGTTAGAACAGCTCTTAACCAAATCCCCAGAATAGCCCAAATTATCCATGCATTCTTACATCCCATAATGCAGTGCTTCATAGACCAAAACAAAAATGACAAATCGACAAGCTTATTCTAAAAAAATACTTACAGAAAGAAAAGTGATTGGCTCATTCTCAGGCAGGTCAAAATCTATCTACAATAACAGATTCGGGCCAATCTTAAAAGGACATGACTCAACAACAATGGGATAGAAATAACAGAAAGGAGATGATAGCTAAAATAAAGGAAAATAAAGGCCATACCTTGGCTGCTTAGCATCAGGTGAGCTGGACCTTGAGGAAAAAGAAAATTAAGAACAGAATAAAAAAAAGGTCAAAATTTACGGGAAAGCGATTTTTGTCACAATCACAGCTTCAATTTGTGACAGACATCCACATTCAACATGGATGTCAAAACTAAAATAAAACATTTAGAAAAAGCATTTCACAACCAGTGGTTGCTAAATAATGCTTTTTAAAGTTAATGGAATAAGGCACAGAAACACAAAAAATATTTCCAATATTATCTCAGATATCAAAAGCTTAAGTTCAATACTACTCAGTACTCAGGGAAAGGCCAATGGTTACATTACACAGCCGCAATTTGAACAGGGTACAAACTCACTACAGAGAGGCTAGCAAAATAGTGTATCTGATATGGGTATATGGCTGTAATCATGATAAGCTTTGTCTTCTCTGAGGCTCCATCATGACCTAACATTGTACATTGAACCTCAATTATCAGCCATAATGGGAGGGACCCTCTGCCTTCACCTCCGCCAACCCCTCCCCTTCCCCCGCCCCCCCCCCCCCCCCCAGCCCCTGCCCACCCCACTGGTGGTTAATGAAAATTGGCAGATAATCGAAGTTCCCAAATTTTGATACATATATATCTTAGGCATGGGAATGAAAACAAGTACAATGCAATGACGCAAAGTGAATTTAATCATTCTTGGTTAATTTGTATCAAACAGGAACAGACAGTGCAACGATATCTCATGCCAACCTTTGTTCTGCAAAAATTCTGGCGGATAACTGAGAAGGCAGATAATTCGAACACAGATAATGGAGGTTCCACTTGAGGTCATTTCTTTTACTATCTGAATAAGCAGCATTTCATAGATAGAAGACCTCCATGATCAGGTCCAAGATTTGGAGATAGAAGTCTGTTCAGACATCCGCTTCCAAGGAGTCCAGTACTTCACTCAAGAAGCCAAAATGGGAAAGACATTGGCAGTGAGTATGCTTTGCCCCTAAATATCTTCTATTAATACAGTATATAGCATTTACCAAATGTAGTAGCGACATCTAGTAGCACAACTTGTATACTGCACCAATATAGACAGGCTGATCCAACTTCCTGTGGTGTCAACTTAGAAGCCCAACCACTCATTGGGAACTTGGATACAACGAAAGGTCTAACACTGCAGTAATGACATCCCCCCTCAGTTTTCTGCCTCCTCGCCTAAAAGTGTCGACACATGTGGATACAGTTCTTGGGCACTGGCAACTCTCTGACACTTTGTCCATGTGGCTATTCTTCATGTCAGCTTGGACAGTGAACGTCAGCCAGATATTCAACCATGGAGGGCATCACAGCCAAACATGATCATGTTCTCACTTGACGTCCACACAGCTGTACTTCCGACAGGTTTCATTGGATAGTGATCAGGAACCCAGTCTGATTTGTAGCCCAGGGCACTGAGGTCAATTATAGCTGCAACCCTAGCAAAGACAAAGTAACTCAATACAGACCAGGATTCGAACCTGAGACCTTTGAGGTGTGGTTCAGTTACTTACCTGATAAACATTGGGGGAGCCCATGATGGCTTTTTAAAGGCATGGGCAACTAAGTTATGCTTCCCCTCTACAGATCAGAGCCCATAAACCTTTTTATTTCATCCTTTAGCTTTGGATAAAATGGACAACCAAACTCTGCAATAGTTTCTCTTAATGTTATTCAATTCTAATGACATAAATAACTTATATTACTGAAAATCAAATTATGATAAAATCTGATAAAATTCCTTGGCACAGGAAGAAATGAGGAAATATTATCCAAGAGGCTGAATGAGCTGCATGGAGTTGCAGAAACTACATAGAGACCAATCTTGAATACATTTGAAAATTTGATTGATTATAAATTCTTAAAGCATTCTTTTTTTAAAAAAAGCACATGGTTTTATTGACAATAACTGACCTAAAGCTTGTTTTTCCATTCCCTTTTCTGATCCAGCAGTATTCAATGGAAAATATAAGGAAACTTTGAGAGACCTCATTGTCCGAATGGCACAGTCTCTTACTATGATAGTCTCGTGCATATAAACTGCCCGAGTAAGGGAACACCCGAATAGAATACCAGCTGATGTTCATCCTTGGGTCATCTCTTTACCAAAAAGCTCAAGGTCATCAAGAGCATTCACATGCTACAACTATCAAAAATAGGATTGCCACTTTTTGCCGAGACCAACACTAGCTCGGGAACGCAGTAGAGTCGGGGTCACAATTACAGTTCTAAAGTTTGCTTTGCTACTGATGAAAACTGACTGTGAACCTTAATAACTAATGCTTCCACATCACAAGACACAGAAACAGGTGGGAAAAAAAAGGACTTGCAAATAAAAGATAGACTTTTGCTGGTTTATATTTGGGAAATTTATAAACGCCCCACTCAAAATCCAGACAAGTGCCAACTTTAGTTAAAAGCACTACAAACGGGATAGGTGATGAAGATGACAAGTAATATAGATACTACAGGTGTTATATATGTTACAAGTACCTTTCCATTTTATCAGTGCCATTATCATTACTTCTCTGAACATTCTTCTCTCATTCCCCTAAGTAATCCTACATACTCTCCCTGTGTTGAAATCAAGGTTCATTCCCTTCTCAAATTCTTGTCCACGACTGAAAACTGTGAAAACCCTTACCTCCTTGGTCTTTTCTTTTTCCTGTAATCTACAGGTATTTAAATAAAACCCAAGCTTGATCACTGCCTCTTGATTTACCTCACTCTCTCACCTACTCTTTTGAACCTTACTCCTGTAGGCTTTGGCCCTTCAAGGTTTCCCAATAGACAAAAATATCGTTAGCTACGTATGATGCCAGCACCACGGTAGCACGTTCAAAGGGTGTTCAAACAGACAAGTGTGGATCAAATGGAACACAAAACACTGTGCTACAGACACTGCATTACTGAACCTAATCTAATAGTTCCTTGACTTGCGTGAAAAAAAATTGTGGAAGAACTATTCTATTTGGATACTGCTATATTTATCTGTGCTGTTCTGTGTTCATAGGCTCTTATGGTCTTCATGTGACATACCTAATCATAAATACAACAGTTTAAAAAACTATAGATAAACTCACTCACAAAAGACAACATCCATCCCACTACCTGACATGCAATAACTTGGTAAGTAGCAGGTAAAGTGAAACCTCAATTATCTGCACTCTCATTACCTGCAAGGATTTTCTTGGGAGCCAGAGACCTGTGGAAGTCAAGTTTAATTTTCCAGAAACTGGCTGAAATACAGTTGAGAGTTCTTAGTTGATAACGAGTTGTTACCTGGATGTCCAGTAACTGGTAGAATTTACTATTCATGTAGCTCTGATATTTAGCTTCAGGTCAGGAGACCATCAGAAATCAGGGCCACAGAAGACCAGTGAGAGTCAGGTCTTCAGGTATGGGACATCGGCAACAGTCAAGGGCTTTTGGTGTTGGACACCAATGGGAGTCAGACTACTAACATTTTTAAGAATATGGGAAATCAGGGAGCTTGATTAGGTTATCTGAATTGGCCAATCAGAAGCTAAAAACTCACTGTTAGATTAGCTACAAGGGAACACTTGATTATCTGCCAATTTCCATTATCCACCAAGGATAGGAAGGAAGGAAGGAAGCTTCCCTCCAGTATGGTTCCTAATCGAGATGCATATGTAATATACTTTAGATAGAGGGCTTGATTTCTAACACTGCTTGGCATTTCAATCCGTTGGGATTATGTGTGATGAGGACTGTTCACAGCTGGATTATCAAGAAAGTACCCAAGGAGACGCAAGTTCCATCTTCATCTAACAACATTCTTGACCCCACTGTGTCCTCTGATCTGAAATGGAACTCCAATAATTTCCCCATCGCTAAACTTATCTCCAAAAACCTTGGTTGCTTCTTTTGTAACAAGCACTTCTTTTCCCTTCAACAATTCTTCCCTCTCCAAGGCTTGAATACTCCTTCCAATATCTGGAAAAACTTTCTAATACTTCTCTAAACTCTCGACAAGAGTCAAGAAAATGTTTACATTTCATAGATGATCCTTCTCTCACCTTTAACCTCTCGCCCTCCACGACATCCTATTAGAGTATGTCACTGTTTGCATATTACCCTACAGCTTCTTGAGTTAATGAAAGGCAGGCCACAACAAACCAATTCACTGAAATTGTTTGAAGAATATAATTGAGTTAGTAGATGAGCAGAAGAAAGATAGTAGGTATTACATGTATTGATATTCACAAGTGAAAAGATAAAGGGGATTAAATTGGACAAGGTCAATAATTAGGCGTGGGTAGCGTGATCTGCGACTAACCCGTGCCCAGTGCTTCCTGCGCAGGCGGAACGAGATATTCGTCCGGCCTGAGTACTTATCTGACAGCAGCATTAAAAACCACGAAGATTCAAGGAAATGCACACTTTCCACCAGCAGGGGGAGCCCGAATCTCTTAAAGGGAGGATGTCGCTTAAAATCTCTTAAAGGTAGCTGGTACCTGTTATTTGCTGAAAACAACAGTCTGCAGTCTGCACAGAGTCTGAACTGAGATCAGGCATCGCACACGTAAAACACAGATGCAGGTCCCGTCCCTACGTTTACAAACTGATGAGTTATGTTAAAACATTGAGTAAAGGTTGCGCACTACTAAATCCCACATCCTCCAATCTGCATGCCAGACCGCACCAATCTGCCGATCTGAGTTGGTACCAGGTCCGCGAGTGTGCACCAGGTTCTCTGCTGATGCACTAGAGGCCTTGGTGCAAGAGGTGGACAGAAGGAGGGACATCCTATATCCACAGTGGGGCAAGAGGCCCTCCAGACATATGCTTAAAAGGCAGTAGGAGGCAGGAGGTGACGAAGTCAATGCCAGGCGCATAGCACCACAAACATGGATGCAGTGCAGGAAGAAGTTCAATGCTTTGACATGAGTGGTCAAGGTGAGTGAGGTCAACTGTCAAGTGGCAACTCCTACCAACTGCACCACTAGCCGCACCCACTGCTCCACGCACTACACCCACCCCATCACCCACATACCAACAAACTCTTTCCATCAGTACTCAACACTTCCAAACAGATGCTTCCTCTCACTCTTACACATTGCCACTGCCGCAAGCCGCCCACCCACAACTCACAGGCCACACACCATGACAGGCACATCACCCAGACTCACGTCCCGCTTTCTTGCAGAAGAAGGTTTCGCATAACAGGAGGCAGCATGTGGCCGTGGCATTTAGCCCCTCGAGCCTGTCACGCCATTCAATAAGATCATGGTGGACCTGTGACCTAACTCCATATACCCGCCTTAGCCCCATATCCCTTAATACCCTTGGTTCACAGAAATTTATCAATCTCAGACTTAAATTTCACAATTGAGCTGGCATCAACTGCCGTTTGCAGAAAAGCTTTGCAAACTTCTACCACTCTTTGTGTGTAGAAGCATTTCCTAACTTAGTCCTGCACATCCTGGCTCTAAATGTTAGACTATGTCCCCTCGTCCTGGTATTCAAGTCTAGGAGACCTCCAAAAGCAGTTACAAATGTATCAGCAGCCAGAAACAATAATGCAGCAACTAATCTGTAAATCGTGCATGGTCCCTTTAAATAGCGCTGGTGGGGGGTCCTCCAGGCACTCTAAGACATGTTCAGATGGTCGCGGTTAAGACTGTGCGTTGAGCGGAGTGTTAACTGCCAAAATTGTGTCTATCACTTTAAATTAGCACATGCACTAATACCTATACCAAGATGGCGTCCAGCGCATGTCACGCTGGAAACGTGTGTGCGCAGCCAAGACGCCATCTTAGCACTTTGAGAGGCCATGTAGCGCCAAAACAACGGGCGCTAGATGGCCCAATTTCCAGCCTAAAGTTCTTTGCAGGAGACTTATGGCTGAATTGAAAATTTATGGGATCCAAATTGAAGTTGTTTTGCACTGGATTTTCTAATTGGCTGGATAGTAGGATATAGAGGTTAGTAATCAATATTAATAATTCTAAATGGATAGCTGAGATCAGCAAAGTCCTCAACAAAGATATTTTAAGTGGAATATCTGAGATTTATGAATAACACCCAGTTGCTTAGGAAGTCAGGATATTTCAAGGGGACAAGTATCACCGGGAGAGATCTACAGAGGCAGATTAATGGCAATTGGCATTAACATTGAGAAATATGTGTTAATAGCTTCTGGTGCTAAAAATAGCAAATATGATTATACAGTGAGAAGTATATCAAATAGGTGATGTGAAGCAGGAAGATAATTGGGAACAAAGCTTGTCGTCATCCTCTCTCACCTCTAGCTTACAACTTCTCTTTCTGATATGACCTTTCATTGTTCCTTCCAAGCTCACAACACACCAACCATATACTTTCTCTCCACATATCTTTATTGTGTTGAAATCAAAACTTAATCACACTCTAACTTGTCTCTAAATTTTACCAGCCTCATTCTTCCCATCCTCCTACAATCTACAGGGTATCAAAACCTAAATTAGGCATCACCTAACTACTGATTCTTGATTCATTACAGTTGCTCGCCTACTCTTGTCAGCTCAGCTCAGTTGCTGGAACATCTGAGTCACAAGATTATGGGTTCAAGATCTGAGCACATAATCTCAGCTGATACTTCATTGCAGTATTGAGAGATTGCTATTGTTGACGGTAGCATCCTTCAGATGAGACTTTAAATCAAGGACCCCCATCTGCTGGTTCAGGTGAATGGCAAAAGTCCTGTGGTGGTTTTATCTTTGCCCAAATTACTCCCTCAATCAACATCACCAAAAAGAGATTGAGGTCAATTATCCTGTCAGCGCCCAGTGATCACTTATTACCTGGATACTAATGGCAGGAAATAAAGGCAGAGGCCCCCTTTACATTGCCTCAGAATTACTGGGGCTTACCCAAAGGGGTGGACCTGGGCCCCCAAGTGAAATGAAGTTGGAGGAGAAATTCCTGACCCTCCTGCCTCACTTTCCTCCCCTAGAAACCAAATGGCACCCAAAAGCAGAGGCATCCAATGAACCCAACAGCGGGCCTTGTGCATGGGGATAGGGTTCCCAACCCATTCAGGGAGTTTTACGGAATCGGGGGTTTCTTCCCCGAGGCTGCCTCCAGCAGCCAGGGAGATCAGCAGTTTAAATTTCCCGCTGTAGTGCATGCCGCTCCCCGCCCACGCTCCGTATTGTCAATGAACCATGTAATTTTGCCTATGTAAACTGCTTTGGAACATTTGTGAGATGTGATACAGCATTATAAAAAAAGTATATTTGGAATATCATTTGGTTGGAAACAGTTAAAGGCACAGTTTAGGCCCCATATGTCTACGCAGGTGAATGCCGAAGATCACGTGGCATTATTTGAAGAAAGAGCGAGCTTGCATTTATCAGGATGTACCAAAGAACTTTACAGCCAATAGTTTATTTTTGAAGTGTTGTAATGTAGGCAAAGGATAGCAGGGAGTTCTCCCAGTATCCGAGCCAACATTAGACCCTCAGCCCACAAAGTCAAAAACAGACTGATTGTTCATTTCATTACACACAAAGGGTTGTAGAAGTTTGGAACTCTCTTCCGCAAACGGCAATTGATACTAGCTCAATTGCTAAATTTAAATCTGAGATAGATAGCTTTTTGGCAACCAAAGGTATTAAGGGATGTGGGCCAAAGGCAGGTATATGGAGTTAGATCACAGATCAGCCATGATCTTAGCAAATGGCGGAGCAGGCACGAGGGGCTGAATGGCCTACTCCTGTTCCTATGTTCCTATGTTTCAATGCTGTTTGTGTAATTTTACTGAGCACGGGATAGCTGCCGCATTTGCCTACAAAACAACAGTGAGTGCACTTCAAAGCAATCCAGTGTACGTGAGGCACCTTTGAGATGTTTCTGAAGTGCCATACATAAGTCTATCATTCTTTTAGGATGTGACTATTTTCCTGCAGCATAAGGTTAAAAGTCTTCTATTTTTCATGTTTGATTCACAGCAGATTACAATATTGTAAAGAAAATGTGAATTTACTTGAAATTTTAAACCTTGCATGTCTTCAGGGAACAATATGCATTAATGAAATTTCATGTGAAATTCATTTCACTTTGCAGAACAAGGAAAGACTTATTTAATTATGATCTGTGCAGGTACAAAATGACCAGTCAGAGTGGCTTAGATGATTGTTATTGGTGAACAATCTTTTAATATATAAAACATTTTTACATTATAGGAAAGATGTGATTGCACTAGAGAGGGTAGAGTGGAGATTTACGAGGATGTTGCCAGGGCTGGAGAATTTTAGCTATAAGGAAAGATTGGTTAGGCTGGGGTTGTTTTCTTTATAACAAAGGAGGTTGAGGGGAGATTTAATTGAAGTATATAAAATTATGACTCAACTAGAAAGAGTGGATAGGGAGGACCTATTTCCCTTAGCAGAGGGGTCAGTGGCAAGGGGGCATAGATTTAAAATAATTGGTAGAAGGATTGGAGGGGAGTTGAGGAGAATTATTTCCTACCCAGAGTGGTAGAGGCAAAAACTCTCAATGCATTTAAAAAGTACTTGGATGTGCACTTGAAGTGCTGTAACCACAGAGCCACGGACCAAGTGCTGGAAAGTGGGATTAGGATAGCGAGCTCTTTCTCGGCCGGCACGGGCACGATGGGCCGAATGGCCTTCTTCTATGCCATAACTTTCTATGATTCTTAGAGGCTTCTCCAATAACCTAGTGGGTAAGACATTACCTGATATAAACCGGAAGATCTACAGTTGAATTCCTGGTTTATATCGAGTTAGCTGCTCTCAACTGAGACAACAGTTGGAGGCTACAATTAGCCTCAGTGGCCCTCGGCCATGGAAGGGAAAAAGCAGCCAGGCCTCCAACTTTTCACTAGGTCTGAGATGGTTAACGGGTGATCTGATAAAAGTGTTAAAGATTATGAAGGGTTATGATAGAATAGATAGGGACAATGTATTAGCCCTGGTCAGTAGGATGGTAAAGAAAAAGCACAAATTTAAGATATTCACCAGAAGAATTAAAGTGGAAATTAGAAAACGAAATTATACAGAGGTTGGGTAGTATGTGCAAGTTTCTGTCACAATCCATTGTTGAAGCAGAGTTCATAAGTATTTTAAAAAGGGAATTAAATTATTTCTTGAAAAAGAGGAATGTTGAAGGGTATGCAGAGTGAGGACAGTGAGATTAGACTATATGGGGGTGAATTTAACCCCCAAGAATGGGTGGGTTGGGGGCAGGTGGGAGTTGAAAATGGTCGTTTTTTTGGGTCGCAACCGCAAAGTTTTCAGACTTTGTATTCCCAGTGAAAAGCCTGTACTTTTACGCGCCGACGATAAACCCAGAAATAAAGCTGGGTTGCGGTCACGACCCAAAAAAACAACTATTTTCAATTCCCACCCGCCCCCAACTCACCCGTTCTTGGGGTTTAAAATCACCCCCTATGTCTCATGGGAAGAAATGCAGTGGAACAGACTTGATAGGCTAAATGGCCTGTTTATTTGCTGATTCTATGATATCACAAAGTTGTTGCACTTGTGGAACTGTACCCCAGCAAGAGCAAGCTCCTTCAGGAGAGGAAGGGAGAAAATTGTAGTAGAAAAATAAAAAAAATTCCATTCCTTGCACCTCTAGCAGCTGAGCTCAACTCTAATTCAGCCTTGGCAACTCTTGCCTCTCAGTCAAAAAGACATAAGTTCAAGCCCCACTCCAGGACTTGAGCACATAATCCAGGTTGACGTCAAAGATCCCATGGCACCATTTGAAGAAAAGCAGGGAAGTTCTCCCGGTTTATTGGCCAACATCACTAAACCAGATTACCTGGTCATTTATCTCATTGCTGTTTGTGGGATGTTGCCGTGTGCAAATTGGCTCCCACATTACAAAGTGACTACGCTTCAAAAATACTTAATTGACTGTGAAGTGCTTTTCAACATCCCGGGATCATGAAAGGCACTATATAAATGTAAGTTCTTTCTTCCCTTATTTATTTTTTTCCATTTCTTGTTTCTTATCCAGAATGGACAGTTAGTTTTAGAAATCTCTATTTAATACAGCAGTTTTTAATAGAGAGACACAGTAATTCAAAATTCATTTGCTCTGAGGCAAACCCCCTCAATTCACTGGAGAATAAGAGTAGAGTGAGTAAAGAGAAATTACTTATTGAGTTAATGCATAATTTTAAACCAGTTTCACTATGCTATTACTCAGGAGATCAGACACAATGCCCTTAAACTCAGAAAAATAGTAAGCCTCCAAGATATTTTGTTCATTTTTTTTCTGAATAAGAAAGCAGAAAATTCCTGTTGTGATTCTCTTCAATTTCTCTCCTTCATTAAGCTCAGATAGCACAGGCAACGCAGCACCTGCCTCCCTACCAGATGGTCGTAGGAGCAGATCTCCGGGCCATCACTCAGATTTATCTGTTACTCTGATGTTGCAGGATGTGCTTCTGGTACCTTCTCTGAAACGCAACATATAAACATAGAAAATAGGAGCAGGAGTAGGTCATTCGGCCCTTCGAGCCTGCTCCGCCATTCAATATGATCATGGCTGATCCTCTATCTCAATACCATATTCCCGCTCTCTCCCCATACTCCTTCATGCCTTTTCTGTCTAGAAATCTATCTAGCTCCTTCTTAAATATATTCAGTGACTTGGCCTCCACAGCCTTCTGTGGTAGAGAATTCCACAGGTTCACCACCCTCTGAGTGAAGAAATTTCTCCTCATCTCAGTCCTAAATGTCCTACCCCGTATCCTGAGACTGTGACCCCTTGCTCTGGACCCCCCCCCCCCAGCCAAGGGAAACATCCTCCCTGCATTCAGTCTGTCTAGCCCTGTCAGAATTTTATATGTTTCAATGAGATCCCCTCTCATTCTTCTAAACTCGAGTGAGTACAGGCCGAGTCGACCCAATCTCTCCACATACGATCATGCTATCCCAGGAATCAGTCTGGTGAACCTTCGCTGCACTCCCTCCATGGCAAGTATATCCTTTCTTAGGTAAGGAGACCAAAACTGCACACAATACTCCAGGTGTGGTCTCACCAAGGCCCTATACAATTTGCTCCTGTACTCAAATCCTTTTGCAATGAAGGCCAACATACCATTTGCCTTCCTAACTGCTTGCTGCACCTGCATGTTTGCTTTCAGTGACTGGTGTACAAGAACACCCAGGTCCCTTTGTACATCAACACTTGCCATGTACATCTGCCATGTATTTGCCCACTCACTCAACTTGTCTAAATCGCCTTGAAGCCTCTTTGCATCCTCCTCACAACTCACGATCTCACCTAGTTTTGTGTCATCAGCAAACTTGGAAATATTACATTTGGTTCCCTCATCCAAATCATTGATATAAATTGTGAATAGCTGGGGCCCAAGCACTGAGCCCTGCGGTACCCCACTAGTCACTGCCTGCCACCCCAAAAAAGACCCATTTATTCCTACTCTGTTTCCTATCTGTTAACCAATTTTCAATCCATGCCAGTATATTACTCCCAATCCATGTGCTTTAATTTTGCACACTAACCTCTTATGTGGGACTTTATCAAAGGCCTTCTGAAAATCCAAATAAACCACATCCACTGGTTCTCCCTTATCTATTCTACCAGTTACATCCTCAAAAAACTCCAGTAAGTTTGTCAAACGTGATTTCCCTTTCATAAATCCATGTTGACTTTGTCTAATCCCGTTGATATTTTCTACGTGTCCTGGTATCACATCCTTTATAATAGACTCTAGCATTTTCCCCATTACTGTTGTTAGGCTAACTGGTCTGCAGTTCCCCGCTTTTTCTCTCCCTCCTTTTTTAAATAGTGGGGTTACATTTGCCACCCTCCAATCTGCAGGAACTGTTCCGTAATCTATAGAATTTTGGAAGATGACAACTAATGCATCCACTATTTCCATGGCTACCTCTTTTAGTACTTTTAGATTATCAGGCCCTGGGGACTTATCGGCTTTCAGTCCCATTAATTTCTCCAGCACTATTTTTTTTACTAATACTAATTTCCTTTAATGGCAACATTTAATGGCTCTCTACCTCTGTACAGATCCATTATCTCCAAGCAGTGCTGCCTTAAATATAGTTTAGAAAACTGTGACACTGCATCACTAATCCACTGTGGAGCCAGTCTTCAGAAGTAGGAACGGGAAAAAGCCCAAACAAGCCTTTCCCTTCTTCATAGAACAATCCACCTTCTCATCATGTTCCTCAAATCCATTATTCCCCAATTGTCTCGAACCATTTGGACTGACCACTTTAATGTCCTTCCCTGTTCATTTATTCCACAACCCTATTTCCCCTTTGGATGAAAATGTTCCTGAATTGCATGCTTCCTGTTGATCAGAATCGACAAAATTCAGCTTTTTACATTTATATTAATAATTTGGATGCAGGAATAGAGAGTTCCATATCCAAGTTTGCAGGTGGCACTAAGTTAGGAGACACAGTAAGTTGTGTAGATGGAAGCAGGAAGTTACAAAGGAACAGGCGTAATTCAGGGACATAAGCATCTAATATGGTGCAGTGTGTGTGCGTTTGAGCCATAAGTGCACCATCCGCCATATTGGTAAAGCCTCCTGCATAGGCATCCAGGTCCAATATCTGAAACAGGCGTTGGGTCCTTTGCATATGCAAATAGGGGGCCTAATGCCTGATTGAGGACCCCCTTACAAAATTCGTTAGCAACAGACCGCAGCATAGAAACATAGAAAATAGGAGCAAGAGTAGGCCATTCGGCCCTTCGGGCCTGCTCCGCCATTCAAAAAATTCATGGCTGATTGTCTAACTCAGTACCCTGTTCCCGCTTTTTCCCCATATCCCTTGATCACTTTAGCATTAAGAAATATATCTATCTCCCTCTTGAATACATCCAATGACTTGGCCTCCACTGCCTTCTGTGGTAGAGAATTTCACAGGTTCACCACCCTCTGAGTGAAGAAATGTCTCCTCATCTCGGTTCTAAATGGCATACCCCGTACCCTGAGACTGTGACCCCTGGTTCTGGACTCCCCAGCCTTCGGGAACATCCTCCCTGCATCTAGTTTGTCTAGTCCTGTAAGTGTTGCGTTTAGTATTCTCAGGCGTTTGGCAGCCAAACCTACGGTCCTTAAAGGGACTGCTGGAGGCTGCCACCCTAAAGGTAATTTGTAACTTGTAACTTTTTTACTTACATTATTGCAGAGCTGGGAGTAGAAAGATGCTCCTCCCAGCTTCACATTAAATTTGCGGGACGGTGCTGGTCACCGTTTGCCCCCCTCTCTGTTAACTACGTCAGCCGGTGTCCGAGCCGTGTTGCTGCCACCGGCCTTATTTGTTGGCATGCCAATTTCTAGGCCAGAAAAACTATTTCCTCTGGTAGGGGAATCCAGAACAGGGAGCATAATCTTAAAATTATAGCTAGGCCCTTTAGGAATGGTCTAACTGAATGGTGGAACAGGCTCAAAGGACTGAATGGCCTGATCCTGTTCATATGTTCCAAACTGAAGGCTCTTGATTGGGGTATACTAATATCGGCATCCACAGCATTCAATACTCAATTGTACATGCTTGAAGTATTCCAGATAAATGCTTTGTGCAGCTCTGTAGTACTTGTGCGTCAGCCATTCTTGGCCAGGTTTACACTCTCAAGAAAGTGAAGGTGGGCTGGAATTTTCCTCTTCAGGGTAGAGTTCCAGCAGGGCAGAAGTTCCATCTGTCCCTTTAAATCTGGTCCATGACTTGATTGTCCACACCCTCATCTGGAATCAATGACTCTCTCAACACCATTTTGCTCTGGTGGCCTCATCTGTCGAATGCATGGCCATCAACCTCTTAGTTAGATAATGCATTTTTGTGTCTCCATCTCTTCGCTGAAGGACAACATGTGCCTTAGTGTTACTCAGCTTGAGGACATATTGTGTTTTGCTTACTTGAGCATCCTCTCAGCCAAAAAAGTTCCTGATGTAATTTGTCAAGTATTCCTAAGCAGCCTGTATAAATGTGGCCTGCTTAATTGAATTTCCCAATAGGTAGGGCAATGATTTGCTTCAGCAAGTGATTTGTTATCACTCAGATTTGCTCAGAAACTAACATTTTCACAGTTTCTGGGTCGATTTATGCAAAATTGTGGCATTCATCCAACAAATTGTGCTACACAGTTAAGGAATTTGCAGGATTTGTTGTTGGATGTTATGCCGTGCCATGAATTGTTCCAACAGGCTACTTGCAGGCGTAACAGACCAGCATGTCACCAGAAGCTCTCTTCCATACAGTTTGCTTGATTACTTCCAGAGATCAGAAGGAAGAGGTCAAAAATAATAAGCGTTTGTCATCATCTATTTGCAGAGCCCAAGGTGGCAAAACAGCCTGGGATTGAAATCCAATTAAAGAACTCTCCTCCATTCTGGGTGGCATGGTAGGCTACCTCACTTGACTTTCACCTATGGGACATGATTTCCACCAAGCCTGATCAAATGAAAGTCTCCTCTATCTGCTCTCTGTCAGGGATTGCTTTTAAATGTCCCTGGCATCTCAACCCAGATCCTCATGGATGGATATGTGCTGCAGCTCAAAACTGCCCCAAATTTGGCACTGAACTGGCAATCTCATTCAAGCAATGCCACAGGATGGATGTTAGAGAGCGATGTAGGGTTTCAAACTACATTCTGTCAATATTTACTGGGGCTCTCTCACATAGGAAGTGAGGGATATGCTTTGAGGTGGGGCCTGAAGCACACTGCTGAGGCACAACTGAGGGAGTCTTATCCTGCAATTAACACTGGGTTCTATGAAATGAAAAGTGTTCCATTTCCCAGCACTAACATCCCTTGATGAACACTAAATTCACTGGGGAATTTGTTTGATATATGGAAAAAAAACTCTCCAAAGAAGGACCATTCCCTAGTAACATTGTTGACATAGTAACACCTTCAATGGGTAAATGGAAATTTTCCAGATTCTCTCAGTACATGAAATACTTCAAATCTGTTTACTGGAATTAATGTTTGAATGGTTTTTTTGCTGTTTTTTAATTACTGATAACAATTAGTGATTTTTGCTAAACTCTCCACTGAATTGGAACCATCAGATTTGATTTCATTACAGCATGACAGGCACACAAATACAATCTTAGTGGGTATGTTAGCATAGTGATTACAGAACTGGACTAGCAACCCAGAGGTCATGTTCAAACCAAAAAGGTGCAAAGGGGTCTAGGGGTACAGATATACAAATCATTAAAAGTCAGGTTAATAAAGCCACAAAAAGTGCAAAGTACTTGGGTTCATTCCTAGAGGAATAGAATTCAAAAGCAGAGAAGTTATGTTAAACTTGTATAGAACCTTGGTTAGACCACACTTGGAGTAATGTGCACAGTTCTGGTCTCCATATTACAAAAAGTATATAAAAGGACGGGAGAAAGTGCAAAAAGGATTTACGCAGATGTTACCAGGACTGAGAAGGTACAACTATCAGGAAAGTCTGAACAGGCTGAGGCCTGATGTTTCCACTTGTAGGGGAGTCTAAAACTAGGGGTCATAAATATAAGATAGTCACTAATAAATCCAATAAGGAATTCAGGAGAAACATCTTTACCCAGAGAGTGGTTAGAATGTGGAACTCGCTACCACATGGTGTGGTTGAGGTGAAAAGCATAGATACATTTAAGAGGAAGCTAGGTAAGGGCATGAGGGAGAAAGGAATAGAAGGATATGTTGATATAGTGAGATGAAGTAAATGGAGTGGGAGGAGGCTCATGTGGGCCATAAACACTGGCATAGGTTGGGCTGAATGGCCTGTTTCTGTGCATAAATTCTATGTAAATCGCACCAGGAAAAAATGACCATGAAAGCTGCTAGATTATTGTGAAAACCCAACTGGTTCATTAATGTCCTTCAAGGAAAGGACCTGCCACTCCCGCCCTTGGAGCAACTAGGGATGGGCAATAAATACTGCCTTGCCAGTACCACCCACATCCCAAAATTTTTTTTTTAAATGTATATTTATACTGACTGCAGTGTCCAGCTATGATTCCCACTCCTGATCACAACCCAGTGCCTCCTGTTGGCAACTGTGCGTATTTGGGAGGGCAGGAGTGGGCCCCATTGTCATTGCTCTTTCCACAGTTGAATGGTCTGCTGACACTCGCCGTCTGGGCTTGGACATGGTGAATGGCCACTTGGGTGAACTATTGGAGGTCAACCATTGCACGTCGAAGAGTAAGTGGTTTCAAGAAAGAAGAAAAGAAAGAACTTGCATTTATATAGCGCCTTTCACCACCACAGGATGTCCCAAAGCGCTTTACAATCAATGAAGTACTTTTGAAGTGTAGTTACTGTTGTAATGTGGGAAATGCGGCAGCCAAATTGCGTACAGCAAGATCGCACAAACAGCAATGAGATAATGACCAGATCATCTGTTTCAATGGTTGAGGGATAAATATTGTCCAGAGAGGGTTGGAGAAATTCAGTGGGAAAATGTTTGTGCCAATGCGTACGGTTCACTTGGTACAATCACCACTCATACATAATGCAAGTTTAATCTAAGCAGCTAAACTATCAACTCACTTTTCTCATGAAAGAAGCTTGACTAAGTTTGTCACAACCCTTGAACCAATATTCAAGTCATGGCTAACAGGCTCAGAGGAGACATACCAGAAAAATTGAGGATTCCTAAAGATTACTAGATTCTTTGACTGTGGTCTACAGGACTAGAAAAAGTGGTAGATACAGTATATACCAGTGACAAAGCCTATGGATATTTTCAACTGATAACCCTCCACCTGCGGCGCACAGCAAACTCGCTGCTATATTTGCCTCTCAGCCTCTATTCATTGACTAACTGGTAAGTAAAAGTCCATGGGATCCAAGGGAAAGTGGCTACTTGGATCCAAAATTGGCTCAGTGGTAGGAAGCAAAGGGTAATGGTTGAACGGTGTTTTTGCGGCTGGAGGGCTGTTTCCAGTAGGGTTCCGCAAGGCTCAGTACCAGGTCCCTTGCTTTTTGTGGTATATATTAATAATTTGGACTTGAATGTGGGGGGCTTGATCAAGAAGTTTGCAGATGATACAAAAATTGGCCATGCGGTTGATAATGAGGAGGAAAGCTGTAGATGGCAATAAGATATCAATGGACTGGTCAGGCAGGCAGAAAAGTGGCAAATGGAATTCAATCTAGAGAAGTGTGAGGTAATGCATTTGGGGAGGGCAAACAAGGCAAGGGAGTACACAATAAATAGAATCATAGAAGGTTACAGCACGGAAGGAGGCCATTCAGCCCATCGAGTCCGCGCCGGGTCTATGCAAGAGCAATCCAGCTAGTCCCACTCCCCTGCCCTATCCCCGTAGCCCTACAATTTTTTTCCTTTCAAGTACTTATTCAGTTCCCTTTTGAAGGCCGTGATTGAATCTGCCTCCACCACCCCCTCCGGCAGTGCATTCCAGATCCTAACCACTCGCTGTGTAAAAAAGTTTTTCCTCATTTCACCTTTGGTTCTTTTGTCAATCATCTTAAATCTAAGTCCTCTGGTTCTTGACCCTTCTGCCAATGGGAACAGTTTCTCTCTATCTACTCTGTCTAGACCCTTCATGATTTTGAATATCTCTATCAAAGCTCCTCGCAACCATCTCTGTTCCAAGTAGAACAACCCCAGCTTCTCCAGTCTATCCACGTAACTAAAGTCCCTCATCCCTGGAATCATTCTAGTAAATCTCTTCTGCACCCTCCCTAAGGCCTTCATATCTTTCCCAAAGTGTGGTGCCTATTACTGGACACAATGCTCCAGTTGTAGCCGAACCAGTGTTTTATAAAGGTTCATCATGACTTCCATACTTTTGTACTCTATGCCTCTATTTATAAAGCCCAAGATTCCGTATGCTTTTTCAACTGCTTTCTCAACTTGCCCTGCCACCTTCAACGATTTGAGCACATATACCCCCAGATCTCTCTGTTCCTGTACCCCTTTTAGAATTGTTCCTTCTAATTTATATTGCCTTTCCTCATTCTTCCTACCGAAATGTATCACTTTGCATTTTTCTGCGTTAAATTTCATCTGCCACTTGTCTGCCCATGCCACCAGCCTATCTATATCCTCTTGAAGTCTATCATTATCCTCCTTGCTGTTTACTACACTTCCAAGTTTTGTGTCATCTGCAAATTTTGAAATTGTGCCCTGTACTCCCAAGTCCAAGTCATTAATATATATCAAGTAAAGTAGTGGTTCCAGCACTGACCCCTGGGGAACACCACTGTATACCTCCCTCCAGTCTGAAAAACAACCGTTCACCACTATTCTCTGTTTCCTGTCCCCTAAACAATTCTGTATCCATGCTGCTACTGCCCCCTTTATTCCATGGGCTGCAATCTTGATGATAAGCCCTCCAGCCGGCACTATATCAAACGCCTTTTGAAAGTCCATATACACCACATCAGCTGCATGCCCTCATCTACCCTCTCTGTTACCTCATCAAAAAACTCTATCAAGTTAGTTAAGCATGATTTGCCTTTAACAAATTCGTGCTGGCTTTCCCTAATCAATCCAAAATTGTCCAAGTGACAGTTAATTCTGTCCCAGATTATCGTTTCTAAAAGTTTCCCCACCACTGAGGTTAAACTGACTGGCATATATATGCCGGGTTTATCCTTACACCCTTTTTTGAACAAAGGTGTAACATTTGCAATTCTCCAGTCCTCTGGCACCACTCCCCACCACAGTATTTAAGCATGATTGGAAGATTATGGCCAGTACCTCCACAATTTCCACCCTTACTTCCCGGGTGACTTATCTACTTTAAGTACAGCTTTCTAGTACCTCTTCTTTATCAATTTTTAGCCCATGCAGTTTCTCAACTATATCTTCCTTTACTGAGACTCTGGCAGCATCTTCTTCCTTGGTAAAGACAGGTGCAAAGTACTCATTTAGTACCTCGGCCATTCCCTCTGTCTCCATGAGTAGATCTCCTTTATGGTCCCTAATCAGTCCCACCCCTCCTCTTACTACCCATTTACTGTTTACATGCCTGTGGAAGACTTTTGGATTCCCTTTTATGTTAGCGCCAGTCTTTTCTCATACTCTCTCTTTGCCCCTCTTATTTCCTTTTTCACTTCCCCTCAACTTTCTATATTCTGCCTGGTTCTCACTTGTGTTAACAACCTGACATCTGTCAATAGCCCTTTTTTTCCATTTCATCTTACTCACTATCTCTTTTGTCATCCAGGGAGCTGTGGCTTTAGTTGCCCTAACTTTCTGTCTCATGGAAATGTGCCTAGATTGTACCCGAACCATCTCCTCTTTAATGGCCACCCATTGTTCAATTACAGTTTTGCCTGCCAATCTGTGATTCCAGTTTACCCGGGCCAGATCTGTTCTCATCCCATTGAAATTGGTCCTCCTCCAATTGAGTATCTTTACGTTAGAGTGGTCCATGTCCTTTTCCATAGCTATTCTAAATCTTAAGATACTATGATCGCTGCTCCCTAAATGCTCCCCCACTGACAGTTGCTCCACTTGGCCTGCCTCATTCCATAGAACCAAGTCCAGCAATGCCTCCTTCCTCGTTGGGCCGGAAACGCACTGGTTAAGAAAGTTATCCTGAACGCATTTCAAAAATTTCTCCCCCTCTTTGCCCCTTATATTATTATTGTTATCCGAGTCTATATTATATTACATTGTTATCTCAGTCTATATAAATGGGAGCATACTGAGAGGTGTAGAGGAACAAAGGGACCTTGGAGTGCATGTCCACAAATCCCTGAAGGTAGCAGGACAGGTAGATAAGGTGGTTAAAAAGGCATAAGAGATATTTTCCTTTATTAGCTGAGGCACAGAATATAAGAGCAGGGAAGTTATGCGAGAACTGTATAAAACACTAGTTTGGCCACAGCTTGAGTACTGCGTACAGTTCTGGTCACTACATTACAGGAAAGATGTAATTGCACAAGAGAGGGTACAGCGCAAATTTATGAGGATGTTGCCAGGGCTGGAGAATTTTAGCTATGAGAAAAGATTGGATAAGTTGGGGTTGTTTTCTTTGGAACAAAGGAGGTTGAGGGGAGATTTAATTGGGATATATAAGATTATGACAGGACTAGATAGAGTGGATAGGGAGGACCTATTTCCCTTAGCAGAGGGGTCAGTGACCAGGGGTCACAGATTTAAAGTAATTGGTGGAAGGATTAGAGTGGAGCTGAGGAGAAATTTTTTCACCCAGAGGGTGGTGGAGGTTTAGAACTCACTGCCTGAGAGGGTGGTAGAGGCAGAAACCCTCAACTCATTTAAAAAGTACTTGGATGTGCACTTGAAATGCTGTAACCTACAGGGCTACGGACCAAGTGTTGGAAAGTGGGATAAGGCTGGATAACTCTTTTTTGGCCGGCACGGACACGATGGGCCGAATGGCCTCCTTCTGTGCCATAACTTTCTATGATTCTATGGTAATGACATGGTGATTGAGCCAAGATTTTTTTGCTATGCAGCAAAAGACAGCAGCAGAATGCTGTTGTTAGGAGAGTGGTTTATCCTAGCTTTCATACAAGTGAAAGGGCCTTGTTTAAATAGAACTATTGGATCTATAGCTTTTTTCTCCTCCTGTGGGAAAGTGCCTGGTTCCACTTGACAAATGCCCACTGTGGCGCTCACCATTTGGGGGAATCATAGGCACAGAGCTAGGTCCCAACACTCACTGATGTAGCATCTTGCAGAAATCTCTGGGATTAGCCTTTGAGTAACATTGTGGCTGGGATTGTGAGCTTTGACAAAAAGTTGGTGAATAACACATTACAGAGCCATCCCTCGAACACTACAATACTAACTGTCCTTAGGTTTAATATCAAGGGTTTGAAGGAAGAGTCCTGCTGTCAGTAACAGTGTGTCCCACCATATTTCAGTGTTCTTTAGATATCTGTATTCAGCTGATTTACACCATTATATAAAATTCTGTCAACTGGGCATAAATGAATCATGTCCTGCTCAGTCATGCAAAAAACAGGGCATAAGAGGCTGTACAATAATGTACACAACCACTTGCTATTCTGCACAATTTTTATTGCCATTCTACCTAATAGTTTTATACAAATGTAAAAATAGGTTCACATTTGTTTCTAAAATCCTTAACAGTGATATCATTCACATTCTCTTCAAACCCGTCAAGATCTAAAGTAGCACTGATAAGTAATCTTTTGTGGATGTATATAGGTCACCTACAAAGAAAAAGCAATGCCCTTTTACCTGTGGGCTATCCATGACTCTCCAAGGCTGATAATGCAGTTGCCACGCAGGATCATTGGGGCCGCGACGCTTAGGCGCTCCTCTTGCCTGTAAGGCAAGGCAGCTCGTTGGCATAGTTTATCAGTGCTCCCAGCAAATAGCAGATAACTAGAAGCTAGCTGAGATCACAGGGTGGGATTCACAGTACCAACAGCTGTAAGTGTCACTGAACACATGAAAATGACCGGGTGCGATTAGACGGTGAAGGTACTGCAGCGAAGGGTATCTCTATTTCATGGAAGAAGCTAAAGAAGCACCTCAGAGCTGTGGCCTGAACCTGGAAGGAGACGAGGAAGAAATATTGTGGCCTACGCAAGATTGCCAAGGCAAATGAGCATACTTGTGACAACACTTTAAATCGGTTGTTTTGCCATGCTTGGTTATTGCTCCTCAATGCAAATTTGGTACAGAATCACAGAGGGAGAGTTCAGGTTACTTTGCCAACTGCTACTCTTTGTAAGAACATAAGAACATAAGAAATAGGAGCAGGAGTAACCATACGACCCCTCGAGCCTGCTCCACCATTTTTTTTTAATTCGTTCATGGGATGTGGGCGTCGCTGGCGAGGCCGGCATTTATTGCCCATCCCTAATTGCCCTTGAGAAGGTGGTGGTGAGCCATCTTCTTGAACCGCTGCAGTCCATGTGGTGAAGGTTCTCCCACAGTGCAGTTAGGAAGGGAGTGCCAGGATTTTGACCCAGCGACGATGAAGGAACGGCGATATATTTCCAAGTCGGGATGGTGTGTGACTTGGAGGGGAACGTGCAGATGGTGTTGTTCCCACGTGCCTGCTGCCCTTGTCCTTCTAGGTGGTAGAGGTCGCGGGTTTGGGATGTGCTGTCGAAAATCAGGACATGGCTGATCTTCGACCTCAACTCCACTTTCCCGCCTAATCCCCATATCCCTTGATTCCATTAGAGTCCAAAAATCCATCCATCTCAGCCTTGACAATATTCAATGACTCAGCACAGGCTTTCAAAAGACAGCCTGTGGTTAGCAAGTGGTTGTGTACATTATTGTACAGCCTCTTATGCCCTGTTTTTTGCATGACTGAGCAGGACATGATTCATTTATGCCCAGTTGACAGAATTTTATATAATGGTGTAAATCAGCTGAATACAGATATCTAAAGAACACTGAAATATGGTGGGACACACTGTTACTGACAGCAGGACTCGTCCTTCAAACCCTTGATATTAAACCTAAGGACAGTTAGTATTGTAGTGTTCGAGGGATGGCTCTGTATTGTGTTATTCACCAACTTTTTCAAAAGAAGGAATTTCCCAAAGTTTTTCTGAAATTGGCCTAAGATTTTTATCTCTGTTTTTTTGCTTCTCCCAGGAGATTACAGGACTGAGGGTGGGGGCAGGGGGAGGATGCGTTGATGGTTGGTGTAGGTTGTACCATGTCACAACGAGACTGGCTTGACGGCCCAGTTGTCCTTTTCTTGTCCTTTATATTGGAGTGACTACAATTCAAAAGTACTTCATTGGCTGTAAAGCGCTCAATAGCCACTTGTGGTAAAGCATTCCATGGGTCCTGAGGTTGTGAAAGGCACTATATAAATGCAAGTCTTTCTTTCTTTCCAGTCTGTGGCAGAAAGTATCGCTGGGTTAACCACTTTAGGGAATCAGATTGAAGCTTCCGTAATGCAGAGCTTCACTGTTGCCAGAGTTACACAGAATTACATAGAAATTACAACAGATAACGGTCATTTGGCCCAACCACTCTATGTTAGTGCTTATCCTCCACGCGAGCAGTAGTCCTAATCTCATCTGCCTGCGTATTCCTCTTTCCTTCAAACCACCTATCTAACCCATTTTTAAATGTTGACATGGTCTCTCCTTCAACCAAAAACTCCGGTAAGTGCATTCCACAGCCTCAAAAACCTCTGTTGTAGAAAACCTCTGTCTTAAAATTCTTACATTTAATCTTTTTTTTTATTCGTTCATGGGATGTGGGCATTGCTGGCGAGGCCAGCATTTCTTGCCCATCCCTAATTGCCCTTGAGAAGGTGGTGGTGAGCCGCCTTCTAATCTTGTATCCATGCGCCTCATTTTAAGCCTCTCAACCACTGGTAACAGTCTGTTTCTATCTATTCTGTTCCATCCCTTCATAATTTTAAACACCTGTGTCAAATCATCCCATAATGTCCTCTGTTTCTAATGAAAAGGGACCCAATTTTTCAATTCGCCACACATTTCCTGCACGCCAATCAAATGACTTACAGGGAAGTTGCACAATGTACAGGCCCAGGCAACCACTTCATCAGCATCACAGCCCTCTGGAATAGAAAATTCCAAAGATTCACAACCCTCTGAGTGAAGAAATTCCTCCTCATCTCAGTCCTAAATGGCCGACCCCTCATCCTGCGACTATGCCCCCTAGCTCTAGAAGAGATCGATAGATTTTTGGATCTAAGGGAATCAAGGGATATAGGTATCGGGCAGGAAAGTGCAGCTGAGGTTGAAGATCAGCCATGATCTGATTGAATGGCGGAGAAGGCTCGAAGGGCCGTATTTTTTTTAATATTTGTTCATGGGATGTGGGCATCGTTGGCGAGGCCGGCATTTATTGCCCATCCCTAATTGCCCTTGAGAAGATGGTGGTGAGCCGCCTTCTTGACCGCTGCAGTCCGTGTGGTGAAGGTTCTCCCACAGTGCTGTTAGGTAGGGAGTTCCAGGATTTTGATCCAACGACGATGAAGGAACGGTGATATATTTCCAAGTAAGGATGGTGTGACTTGGAGGGGAACGTGCAGGTGATGTTATTCCTATGTGCCTGCTGCCCTTGTCCTTCTAGGTGATAGAGGTCGCGGGTTTGGGGGGTGCTGTTGAGGAAGCCTTGGCGAGTTGCTGCAGTGCATCCTGTGGATGGTACACACTGCAGCCATGGTGCGCCAGTGGTGAAGGGAGTGAATGTTTAGAATGGTAGTTGGGGTGCCAATCAAGTGGGCTGCTTTGTCCTGGGCTGATAAGTGGCAAGTAACATTCGCGCCAGACAAGTGCCAGGCAATGACCATCTCCAACAAGGGAGAGTCTAAACCACCTTCCCTTGACATTCAACGGCATTACCATTCTTTGAGTGTTTGATGCTTGCTATCCTTGTGTTCTTCTCCATGTGGATAGACTGATGGTTGGGGAGCAGAAACAAAGAGTTAGGATTAGGGTCAAGTTTCTCAAAATGGAAAAAGTGGTGACTGGCGTTCCAGAGTTGGGACCACTGCTATTTACTATGATCTGGATTTGGGGAACAATATTGAAATTGTTGATTGTGAGTGGCAAAAGAACCAAAGGCGACGTGAGGAAAAACTTTTTAAAGCAGCAAGTAGTTATGATCTGGAATGCACTGCCTGAAAGGGTGGTGGATGCAGATTCAATCGTGGTTTTCAAAAAGGAATTGGATATATATTTGAAGGGAAAAAATTTGCAGGGCTATGGGGAAAGAGCAGGGGAATGAGACTAACTGGATTGCTCTTACAAAAAGCCGGCTAGGGCTTGATGGACCGAATGGCCTCCTTCTGTGCTGTAACAATTCTATGATTCTATGAAATTTGCCACTGATACCAAATTGAGGGGTGTGGAAAATTATATTGAAGGATATTATATGGGGAGTGAGCAGAAGAGTGAGATTAGACCAGGTGGCTCATGTGGAAAAACACTGTAGACTTGATGTCCTTTTTTTATCATTCAATCTCAGGATTTGGGCATCACTAGCAAAGCCAAAATTTATTGCCCATCCATGAGAAAGTGGTGATACAACTCAGTGGCTTGCTAGGCTGCTTCAGAGTCAACCACAATGGCGTGGGTCTGGAGCCACATATAGGCCCAGACTGTGTAAGGATGGCAGGTTTCTTTCCTCTAAAGGACATTAGTGAACCAGTTGGTATTTTATGACAATCTGACAAGCTTCATGGCCACTTTTACTTGCATTTTATTTCCAGATTTTTTTTTAATGAATTTAAATTCTCAAACTACTATGGTAGGATTTGAACTCGTATTTTCTAGATTATTTGTCCAAATCTTCTGATTACTAGTCTAGTAACATAACCACTATACTATCGTACCCAAGCCTTCATTGTACTGAAACTTTCCAGTTCAACTTAAAGTTCTTCAAATCCACCCACTTATCCCCTTTATGATTGTCAAAACTCCCACTCTTATTTCAACAGGATCAGTTTTAGTTCCCTTAGCTTCTTTACATAGCTTACTGATTCAAGAAATAGTGAAATCCTGCATATTTCAGTTTAAACCTTTCAATGCTTCTACACCTTTTCAGTGGTATATGATTAAAGCTGGATACGGTAGTACTCCAATGCTTCATGAAATGTCATGAGTAGCTCCTGGAATTTGTACCCTATGGATCCACTTATACATTTTGTAAATTTGCAGAGGTCAATAATTCAGACCAAATAAATAGGTTGCAGGTTGATTTAGATATGTTAAAGGAATGGGCCCAGGTGTGGCAGATGTCCTCCAACGTGGACAACTGAAGTGTCCAACATTTGGGGTTGGAAAATTTCAGACGTGTACACCAGGCAGAAGTACTGATTAAAGGCGACAAATCAAGTACGAGATCTGGGGCCACCGGTTGACAATTCCATTAAAAGTACACAAGCAATGTGAAGTGACTAGAGGGAAAGAGAACAGAGGGTTCGATTTTTGTCTTTACTGCCTGGGCATTAAGCTTCACCTAGGTGGAACACAGAACGGAAAGTGTGGCAGGGAGTTACAGAACCTGATTGATTTTCCTTCCATTCATTTCAATGGAAGGAAAATCAGATGTGTTCTGTTTTTACTGCCCTGGCAATGCTTAGTGCTCAGACAGTATGGACAAAAATCTACCCTGGGTTTTAGGTTGCATAGTTAGGACCAGCAAAACCAAAAGTACTATATTTTGGCTATATATGCACACTCGGAGATTGTATCCAGTTTGGGTTCCTGCACATGGCGAAGGGTATCAAGGCTCCAAAGAATGTGCAGAAGAGGAAACCAAAACAATACCTAGGCTCAAGTCTCAGTTATTAGGATAGACTCCAAGAGACAGGGCTAGTTAGTTCAGAGAAATGTAAACATAATTGAGGTTTTTAATATGATAAATGGGTTGGACTCAGTCCAATTGTATCAGTTATTTGAAATGGATAAGGATAGTGGGGCTAGAGCAGAGTTAGGCTAGATGCTGGGAAGTATTTCTTTTCGCCAAGGGTTATCGTCCTACTGCACAGACTACCGACACAAGCAGAGGTATAGATTTGCTACAGTCCTTTAAAAGAGAACTTGACAAGTTCCTGGGAGAAGACGTTTCCACGTATAGAAGGTAAATTGCTAGTAAATTGAGTTTATGAGGAGAAATGGCTTACCTCAATCTCCTGGAGGTTTTCCTTGATAGCTTTCGAGAGTTGGAGAGGAATTTCCTAGAGCTTTTCTTGCATTGGTTACAGTTTTTTCTCTGCTTTTTGCCTCTTCCAGGAGATTACATTGTTAGCAGGTGGATTCAGTTTTGTATGTGGCTACACTGTGTCTGGACAGGGCAGGCTGGATGGGCCGAATGGTCTATTCCCACCCATCCTTTCAAATGTTTGTACACATTTCAAATTCACAATTTATATTAACGATTTGGATTTGGGAATCGAAAGTACAATTAAAATTTGCGGACAACACCAAAATGAGGGGTGTAGTTAATTCAAAGGCAGAATGCGTCAAAATGTAAGAGGACATTAATAAACTTGCGAATGGGAGTGTAATTGGCAAATGAATTTCAATATAGATAAGTGTGAGGTGGTGCGTTTTGGTAGGAAGAATAAGGAGGCCACATACTGCTTGGATAATAAGAGTCTAAATGGGATAGAGATAGATTTAGGGCTACAGATACATAAATCACTAAAAGTCACTACGCAGGTTAATAAGGCCATAAAAAAGGCAAATCAAGCACCAGGGTTCATTTCTAGAGAGATAGAATTGAAAAGCAAAGAAGCTATGTTAAACTTATATAGAACCTTGGTTAGATCACACTTGGAGTATTGTGCACAGTTCGGGTCTCCATATTATAGAAAGGACATAGAGGCATTAGAGAGGGTGCAAAAAAGATTCACAAGGATGATACCAGAACTGACAGGATACCCTTATCAGGAAAGGCTGAACAGGCTGGGGCTCTTTTCTCTAGAAAAGAGAAGGCTGAGAGGTGACCTGATAGAGGTCTTTAAGATAATGATAGGGTTTGATAGGGCAGATATAGAGAAAATGTTTCGACTGGTGGGGGGGGAGTCCAAAACTAGAGTTCATAACTATAAAATAGTCGCTAATAAGTCCAATAGGGAATTCAGGAGAAACTTCCTAACCCAGAGAGTGGTGAGAATGTGGAACTCACTACCACAAGGAATAGTTGAGGCGAATAGTATAGATGCATTTAAGGGGAAGCTAGATAAACACATGAGAGAGAAAGGAATAGAAGGATATGCTGATAGGGTGAGATGAATTAGGGAGGGAGGAGGCTCGTATGGAGCATAAATGCCGGCATAGACCTGTAGGGCCGAATGGCCTGTTTCTGTGCTGTAGTTTCAATGTAACTTGATGCATATTTATTTTGCATTGGTTTGTCTCACAACATAAAAATAGTTTAAATGCTGGTCTACCTTTTTTTTAGAACACTGGATCCAAAGTCCATGGTAAAGGACAACATCAAGGTTCAAAATAGTAGGGCATAGTGGTGAGGTGACTAACTTGGGTTTTAAAATCCAATAGGATGCAGGAAGAAGGAAAGACAGAGAGAAAAAGATTTCCATAGTTTCGAGGTCCTGAGAAAGAATTAGACAGAAAAGGCATTGGTGCGATGAATCTTGATATCAACATTATGAAGATGTAGGGAAGAGGAAAAAAGTGTGAAAATGCGTATGTGAAGCTTAAGAGGAAGGTTCAGAGGAATAATGGCCACGGCAGTATCGATAAAATGGAGAAAAAAACAAGAAAGGCTGTGTCAGATTGTAGGCAAGATATGTGAGAAGGGGTCACTATCATAAGACAAGCTTTCTTCATAATCAACTTTCTGCTGCACATACTTTAATGATATACCTCTCATTGTGTAATCATATTTGCTATTTTTAGTAGCAGAAGTTATTAACACACATTTCTCAACATTAAATGCCATTTGCCGTTCAAATGCCAATTGCGCAGTTTCTGTAGATCGCTCTGACTAATACTTGGCCCCTTGAAACATACTGACTTCATATGCAACTGGGTGTTATTCATAATCCTCAGATATTCCACTTAAAAAACCTTTGTCAAGATTATCAATAACCCCTGAGGCATTCTGCTGGTCGCAGCTACCCATTTAGAACTATCTCTATTGATAACTGTCCTCCTTATCCCAGTATCCAGTCAATTAATAATGCAGTTCAACTTTCATTGTAGGCATAAGTCTCCTGTCATGAACCTTGTCAGATCATTGCTGGACCTACTTCCTTACCCTCATCCACTAACTGTAAAATGGCTGTCTGGAGTAACAGAATCAGAATTGCTTCAATGCTTCCTGGAGTAGCTGATTTGCACCTGCTTCAGGTGTCCACGAGTGCCTGCAAATCTGGTCACAATTTGAAGAGCGCCTCTGAACAAGCGCAATTGCAGGAAACTCACATTTGTAAGTTGGGGGCATGGCCAGTATTATGGGTGGAGATGCATTCTGGCGGAGGGATCGATAGACAAAGATCAAAGAGATTTGCGCGTATTGTACTTTTAGGCAGCTTACTTGCTTTGCACTTCGATTGTGCGTGTCTCTGAGTGCAAATACGCAGGAAATTCCAGATCGTTGTCACTGTTTGTTAAACTAATTTCTCCGTGCCTTATGACAGAACATCGAAACTGGTGACAGCATAAAAACACAAATGCTTCTAGAAAGTTTAAGCACCTCAGGGGAATCCATATCAAATCATGGGACTGAGAACAATATTCTTTAGATTTCTGAATCTAATACTGCACTGGAAACTATTTTCAATCTACAAATCTGAAAATCAGGTTTCAAATTTTTTTAACAAGAATCACCAAATAGCAATGCCCATGCAGTTACCAAGAATTGGCAGGGATGACTTGTGAAACTAACAATCCCCCACTCTGCAAACTCACAGAAGCTCGAATAGATCCGAAATGGACAACTGAAATTTATTTAGATTTGCAAATAACTTTACTGCTTTTTTGAAAGAAATAATTCCTAGTTTTCTTACCTTAATCCATGGCATCTCCTTTGTCAGGGGAATAGGACGGTCTTGCTTTTGGTGCACAGTAGACAGAATTTTCACTGATTCCGTCAACACCACCACTTAGGTGACCTGTCATGAGATGGACATAATCCTCTTGACACAAACCATCTCATCACTTGGAGGCCCAAGAACGAATCAGCTGACAATAGCACTGTATCTATTGGCCCTCTGAATGACTCCAGCAGGATTACATTGTGTTGCTGGAGCAATGCAAAAAAATGATAGGGTGTGGAAAAATTCTGATCCACATTTTGGGTGGGGGGGGGTCAAAAATTTGAGGTAGGAGATCATTTGCTCTGTCCCTCCCCCACGAGCCCATCCCTTTATCATTTCTTGTCTCCTTTAGATGAAACAGCCCTCATGGAACAGATATTCAGGTCTCACACCACTAGGTGGGATAAACAGCCCTTTGAGATGAGTGTGACTCCAGCAACTTCTATTGTTTCCAAGACCAATTTGTGCCAAATGAGTAAACCAATTGTAATAGCATTACCAGCAGTTAGGAAAGGCAGTTCAAGAGGTTGCTGTGTCTTATTTAAGAATGTCCAACCTTTTAGAGCTGGGGGCACGTGATTACACAATAATTCAAGTCCCCATACACAAAAATGCAAGTCCCATGCATAAAAATGTGAGACCCCCCATGCACAAAAAAGCAATACCTTGCAAGGCCCCCATCTTTATTTCCCCCTCACGAACTCCTCCACTCATTTGTCCCATCCTCCCTCGCCTGGCTCTTTCGCTCTCTTCATATAGTTCTTTCTCTATTTTCCTACCTCTCCACTTTCTGGTCCTCTCTCTGCTTTTCAGTTCTCCTCCCTTATTCTCTAGTCCTCTCTCTCTCCCCCTCTCTGTTTTCTGGTGTTTGCTATCCTCTGCTTTTTTTCTCTCCTCTTCTCTGGATTATGATGCACAAGTACATAAATAATAAAGCAGCATGGGGAACAGGAAAGAACGTTTCAACTCTTTAAAATTTCCAGGTTGAAGGGCTGGTAAAGGCTGTCAAAATCCACCAATCAGGAAGCAGCCTAAAGTTCTCCAGGCCCGGGAACTTTAAACAGTTTGAAGGTACGAAGTTGACTTTGCACACCAGATCAAAAAAACAGAATTGACAAGAATTTCAAACACCAGGTCAAAAAAAGTTCATGGGCCAGATGTGGCCCAGAAGCAACATGTTGAACACGATTGATCTAAATGGATAGGTTGAACATTGATTGGACTGGTGGTAAGAAACATAAGAAATTGGAGCAGGAGTAGGCCATACAGCCCCTCGAGCCTGCTCCGCCATTCAATAAGATCATGGCTGATCTTCGACCTCAGCCCTATCCCCATATCCCTTACCCTAGAGTCCAAAAATCTATCGATCTCAGCCTTGAATATACTCAACGACTGAGCATCCACAGCCCTCTGGGGTAGAGAATTCCAAAGATTCACAACCCTCTGAGTGAAGAAATTCCTCCTCATCTCAGTCTTAAATGGCCGACCCCTTATCCTGATTCAATGCCCCCTAGTTCTAGACTCGCCCGCCAGGGGAAACAACCTTTCAGCATCTATCCTATCAAGCCTTCTAAGAATTTTATACATTTCAATGAGATCATCTCTCACTCTTCTAAACTCCAGAGAGTATAGGCCCATTCTATTCAATCTCTCATGGGACAACTCTCTCATTCCAGGAATGGTCTTTTCTTCTTTCTTTTCATATGTTCATATGTCAATTCTTTTTTTTCATTCGTTCATGGGATGTGGGCGTCGCTGGCGAGGTCAGCATTTTATTGCCCATCCCTAATTGCCCTTGAGAAGGTGGTGGTGAGCCGCCTTCTTGAACCGCTGCAGTCCGTGTGGTGACGGTTCTCCCACAATGCTGTTAGGAAGGGAGTTCCAGGATTTTGACCCAGCGACGATGAAGGAATGGCGATATATTTCCAAGTCGGGATGGTGTGTGACTTGGAGGGGAACGTGCGGGTGGTGTTGTTCCCATGTGCCTGCTGCTTTTGTCCTTCTAGGTGGTAGAGGTCGCAGGTTTGGGAGGTGCTGTCGAAGAAGCCTTGGCGAGTTGCTGCAGTGCATCCTGTGGAGGGTACACACTGCAGCCACAGTGCGCCGGTGGTGAAGGGAGTGAATGTTAAGGGTGGTGGATGGGGTGCCAATCAAGCAGGCTCAATCTCCGCAACACAACAGTTACATCAAGACTCAAGTCAATCTGCACAACACAGAGTTACATCAAGACTCAACTCAATCTGCACAGCACAGAGTTACATCAAGACTCAACTCAATCTTCACAACACAAGAGTTACATCAAGACTCAAGTCAATCTGCACAACACAGAGTTATACACAAACTCAAATCACTCTCCCGATCACAGGACCTTCCACTCAAAGAGGCTCATGCAAACCAGCCCCAAACACTGAATCGTATCCAACTCAACTGGCTCAAGCCCGTCTCCCCATACAGACTTATGCCCAATCAAAATGAGGTTAAACAAACTGAAGTTAGTTGCCCCAATACAGTCTCCTGTCACCTGATACAGAATCACATCGAGGGGAACAGGATCATTGCCTGTCTCCTCAGTACACAGTCAGCTCAATGGCCTCGAAATAGTTTTCCCAAGACTCGCACCCAATTAATTAAGGTCAGAGAGCTCTCCCCAGTACAGTCACACTCATTCAAAAAGCTAAATTCAATGTTCCCAACAGAGTCTGTATACTAACAGGTTCAATTCAATCTTCCTCACAGCTCTCTGTGAAATTCTCATTAATTCAGGGTTACATCAAAGCTCTCCAGCAGGCCTGGTGCAGTATGTCGATCGCAGGCACATGCATCTTCCTCCCTACCTGCCAGTTCTTGATCTCAGCTAGGTTGCTAGTGAGATGTGCAAGGAAAATGTCAACTTCTTTTAGTATGCTGAGGAATGATGTGACGTGCAAGCTAACCTAAAGGTGCAGAAAAAATTTAACTCGGGACAGGAGTGCTGTGGGTGACAGTATGAAAGAGTGGCGGTTGTGACAGCAGGGATTGATAGTATTACAGGGGTGCTATGATTGATCACCACATTAAGAACTCCAATTACTGAAATAAAATGGCACCATTGACTAGAGAAGACAATGAGAGCTACAATTAGTCTTTGAACGTCATGATTGGTCAGAGGAGATGTCTGCCACAGTTTCCACGCTCGATCGCTATAAGTCACCCACTCCCAGAAGTGCTATGACTGGGTAATCGGTGAGGACAGGGTTGGCTTGGCTTTCATAAAATTCACAGTTAAATAGCCCAATGATCAGTGTTCAGGCTTGCATATTAAGAATGACCATTTGAGCAAATTATTGCTGCCTGCGGAGTACCTTTGGTAGATGAGGGTGAGGAGTCGAAATTTGAAGGAGGGAGAAGAAGTTGGCGTGCATTGTTCACAAGCATTATCACAGCACATCAACTGAAAGGAAAGAACATAAGAAGAGTCAAGGACCTGAAAGCCACCGAAGCTTATCTCTCCAGAATTCAAAATCTTCTATCCTGGAGGTCGGCAGCTTCTAAAACAGAGGGTGATCTACTTCACCAGGAGCCGAAAATGTACCCTTGTGATTTTCTTTTTCTTCTTGGAAGATTATCCCAGACATTTCTCACACTTTGTGAAGAAAATCCTTTCAGTATCTGACTTTCTCACTATTTTATATTTATGCCCTCCTGTCCAATATTCAAAAGGTACCTTATCCAAGCCATTTAATCTATATAAAATATATTAAAATTTTTACATCTGTGTGCACTTCCAGTTAACTTTTGCCATTATAAATTCCCATGTCCATCTTATAATGGAAACTTGTCATGCTGTAATTGCACCCACTCCCTAGAGTGTATAATTTTAAAATGGGGACGCAATTACATCTGCACACCTAATTATTCAATTATTCTTCAAACCACTAATCCTGCCTGACCTGAACACTACACTTGGTCTTGACTACTGTGTGTACAATGCCATGGGAGAGCGACTATATTATACATGTTTCAATGAGGTTCCCCTTTAATTGTCTGAGAACCATAGAACTACAGAAGTATGCAGCACAGGAGGCCATTTGGCCCATTGTATCTGTTCTGGCTCTTTACTACACCAATCCAAAACGAATCCCACTGCTCATAGCCCTAGATCTTCCTCTGCTTCAAATGTTTACTCACTTTTTCCTCAAAAAATCATCTCTGCCGCAACTGCACCTTGTAGCAAAGAATTCCACCCTCTATTAACTCTCTGACTAAAGAAATTCCTTCTAATCTCTCTCTTCTCACTAGCCTGTAGAGATGAATTATTTTTCACCTTTTGTCGAAGGCCATTCCTTTTACATTTTTTGTTATTCGTTCATGGGATGTGGGCGTCGCTGGCGAGGCCGGCATTTATTGCCCATCCCTAATTGCCCTTGAGAAGGTGGTGGTGAGCCGCCTTCTTGAACCGCTGCAGTCCGTGTGGTGACGGTTCTCCCACTGTGCTGTTAGGAAGGGAGTTCCAGGAGTTACTCTTGTGCTCTCTGCAGCCTCTCCAATCCTTCGACATCCTTTTTGTAGTGTGGCAATCAGAACTGTATCAAATACTCCAAGTATGGTCTGACTCATGCGTTTCAGAGCTTTGATCCATTCTTGTGGATAAATATCTCATTTTTAAAAAAAATACATTTTTAACTGCCTCACCACAACATCCAAGCATTGTCACATACAAAAGTGTCACCCAGTAAGTCGATTGACAAATTTTAATAAAATGGCTAAATTCAGATGGGATGCCTGTAAAGCTAATTATATCTCCCACTGGGGAAGCAAGAGTATGCCACAGACTTCCACTGCAGACTGGGAACTGTCGATAGGAACTATTGTGAGGAAAACAGCTATTTTTATTCTCTCCATTAACTCAAGCAGAAGTGAGAATTCACTCCCCAACCAGGTTTTCTCCCCACAGTGCCTACTACTATTGACTCACCTTGGGCTATGATTATATGGATGCTGGCTGGTCTCTGATACCTTACATATGTGGTTATTCTTTATAAGCAAGCATACAGAGTGAATAGTGGCAGGCCATTGCACCAGGGATGGCGGGATAGATGGACAAGTCCATCATTCGCACATACAAACTTTCTAGCAGGGTCATTGATAATGATTAGGAATGGGAACCCTGCCTGATTTTTTTCGCCTCCTTAGCCCAGAAATGCCATTACCAATTGTAAAACTTCCCACTGTTGCTCCTACTGAGATCAGGGGGGTGATTTTAACCCCCAAGAATGGGTTGGTTGGGGACGGGCGGGAGTTGAAAATAATTGTTTTTTTTGGGTCGCAACTGCAAAATTTTCGGACTTTGCATTTCCAGTGGGAAGCCTGTACTTTTACGTGCCCAAGTTACACCCGGAAATATGACCCAAGAAACAACTATTTTCAACTCTCACCTACCCCCAACCCACCTGTTCTTCAGGGTTAAAATCACCCCCCAGGTAATTCAGTACATTCTGGGAATCAAGCATGGGATTGTTCTGATTGGTATGGCTCAGTACTGTAATGGGCATTACATTTACCCGATAAGTAATTTGAGGAGCTCTGCAAGCAAGAGGAGTAAAATTGACGCTAACACAAGCACAGGGATTCAATCTAATGACAAAACAGCCACATTTAACTTTTGTTTTGGCAGGGCCATAAAGAAAATCAAATATTTGATGCTCATTCTTAATAGTTGTGGGAAAGGTTCAACTTTTCCATAGCTATCATGATTAAATATTTATGAGGGCCATTTTGTGAAAGACAATTAAAAAAACATAGATAAAAGTGTGATGGAGTCAGAAGATGGATTATCTATAAAATTACACTGACTGTCTGAGCACTGGGCAAGCTCAGTTCCCCATATAGTTCAGTAGTTTAATGCACTGCCTATTGTACAACTGAACCATAAACTCCAGGGGACCAATTTTAACTTGGTCAAATTGGTGTTAACAAGGCGTTAACAGCCTCAAAATGGGATCGATAGACTTACTATCCTGTCATGGCTGCCGCCCTTTTTAAAAAGGGCCTACCGCTGGGTGACTGAAACGCCTGCCTATTTCGGGGATAGGTCCTTTCAATATGCAATTGGAGTCTTATGATCTGCATATAGGACCCCGATTGCCATTTTGGGAGACAACTGGGTGGGGTGTTGGCCGTGCCCAGTTTTACTGGCAGTACAGTAAAAGAGCCAGTGGTTCAGTGGGTAACACTCTCGTCTCTGAGTCAGAAGGACATGGGTTCAAGCCCCACTCAAGAAACTTGAGCACATGATCCAAGGTTGACACTTTAGTGCAGTAATGAGGAATGCTGCACTGTTGGAGGACCCATCTTTTGGATAAGATGTTAAATCAAGGCCCCATGCCCTCCCGGGGTGGACGTAAAAGATCCCATGGCACTATTCAAAGAAGAACAGGGGAGTTCTCCCTACATTACAATAGTGACTATACTTCAAAAGTACTTCATTGGCTGTAAAGCACTTTGGGTGGTCCTGAGGTCATGAAAGGCACCATATAAATGCAAGTTCTTTCATTACTAACTCTACTACCTCTATGAGGTGCTCCCCAAGTGGCTTCAGCAGAGCTGGTGGAAGACTGCTGTTGCTCATGTGGGGACCCTATAGATGCTTGTGGCTGGTGACTCCTGGGAGCTTGAACTTCTGAGGGCCTGGCTGCAGACTGCAACACTTCAACTACTGCCAGGGCAGTCTGGCCCAGCTGGCTATCTGGTAGTATCGTTGGTATTGGTTGAGGTGTTTGGTGAGGAAGCAGATGTGTTAAGATCCTGAGTCACATGGCTGGGGCTCAACTCATCATTCATCTGTGGTAGAGCAGATTGCAGAAGATGAGTGACACCATTAAAGCCCCTATCCATTTGTTCCACCAATCTGACCAAGGCGGATATCTGCCTCTCCATGGAGGACTGCAGGTTTAAGCCAAGGTCTGCATGGCAGCTGAATCATTAAAGCTGCAAATGCTGGTGACACTGACTCCATTTGTGAGGACCCAGCTGCAGTGTCTCTGGAGGTGGCCACACTCTCCAAGGTAGACTGCAGAATGCTGATGTCCTGGGAGATACAGGCTGTAAGCAGACTCCTCCACAATTCCAATACCTGATCTAACTGCAATAAAAACAGAAAATGCTGGAAAAGCTCAGCAAGTGATATAACTGTTGTGTGAAGCAAGCAGTTTTCTTCTCAGTGCTGGGCCCTTGAAGTCTGCATCTCTGTTCTCCTCAGCAGAGCTGGGAGATGGCCTCGCCCTCCAGTGAGCTGTCTCCTGGGATGTCCCTGCCACCAGTACCTACTGCTTCTCACTAGTACTGGGTGTTTTACTATGTGCAGATCCCTCTAACCCAGCTAGGGTGTCAGTCTCTGTGCTGGTGCATAGAAGTGATGGAGAGTGTGACAGTGCCTCCTCAGAAGGATTCTCCCCCTCAGTAGTCAAGCTGCGTAATTGTGCATTCTTCAGAGGTTCATGAAGGGATACAAATAATAGTCAGAGACCCTGTTCATAGAAGCCCCTAGCCTCGAAATGTCCCATCTTGACAATTCTTGTAGGGCCACTGATCTTAAGCTCCTGCTGCTCCAGCTCTGACAGCACCATGAGGTTGGGTGGTCCTTTGCTTGTCTTATGTCTCTCCCTGTTGTTGTGCGTTGTCTTGTCCTGCAGAGAGAGAGGTCGAGAGTTAGTGAGTGTATTGTACAAAGGAGAGTGTATGTTGTCAGATGCAGAGAGGGAGAAGAAGCAAGAGGTAGTCAGGATGGGAGATATTGAAGTGAAAGGTGCGTGGAGTGTGAAGTGAGGAAGGAGCCATGAGAGAAGCTGGTGATTGTGCAAAGGCTAGCAAGCTCGAAGAGAATGGCGCTGGTGACTGCTGTGAACGGAGCAAAAAAGAGGTGAGTGTGTGTTTGTGATGAGAATGAGAAGTGGTATAGTGTGCCCTTGTGCTGGGTAGTGAAGGATGTGATATCATTGTTTAGGGTCTGATCCATATGAGGCCATTGCTACCACCAGGTCCTTCCAACCATTATGGTTCAGGGCTCTCACTTGTGCGTCATCAGCAATAAGGCCCTTGCTGTGAAGAAGCACCTTTATGTTATCATTCCATCTTGTTTTGGGTCTGCCTCAAGACCTCTTCCATGTTGGTGGTGGTTTGGTGGTGAATGCACTTGTTGGGTCAGATTAGGAGGTGTCCGTACCAGAGGAGTTGGTAACAGTCAACCAACTGGGACAGCAGTGGTTGATGAATCAGGTTGTGTAGAGCCTCATTTAAGATTTTGTCCTGAGGCGTAACCTTTAGTAGTGTGCGGAGTGATCTAGAATCAAATCCATCAATTTGTCTATTCATTATTTTGGTGTGTGCCCACATTTTTGAGCCATATTTAAATATGGATATTACTAATGCATTGTACTTTGAGATTGCGACTGATGTTCGATCTCCATATGTAGGATAGAGAGTTCATCGCAAGGGCAATGTGACCACAGCAGACAAGAAAACAGTCCCCATTAAAGGAAATCACGCCTACATTAATATGTGAATTGTGTCACTGATTCCACTGTCTTGCATGGATTGTCATCTATTGTGCAGGTAGCTGGAATGAGGTTATGTTCTTGCGATTTGGTTCCAGCTGACCCGAAGACCAAGGCTAGATGTCTCTTGGTCAAAGACTTGTCGGGCTTCGTTGAGGGTGTCCACAGTTTCGGCCACAGACGCTATGTTGTCAACAAATTCCAGACTTGGTTATATATTGTTATTACCTAAGCTGGCCCCGCATCCATGATTTTTCTGTTGTTGACTTCACAACGTAGTCAACACCTGGCAAGAATAAGGTTAGGCCGAAATCACAGCCCTGGCATACTCCACTATTGAACTCAAAAGGCTCAGAAAGATTTTTGTCAATGTGGACCCGGCTGCTTGTGTGGGCACAAAACTCTCTGATAAATGATATCATTTTGGTAGGGACATCTAGATTGTCCATGGCTCCTCTTACACTCTCTACTCAGTCAGTCAAAAGATTTTTTCAAATCACTGTATTTATGTGATGGAGGAGAGGGAATTGTTAAGAGTGATGGAGGAAGGGGAAAGGACTGTTGCCATGTGTTGCTGAGAGACCTGGACAAATGAAGAGCTGTACTCACCCTTGCTACTCTTGTGAGGTCACTGAAGTATTTCCTGCACTGGATCCAGGTCCCGGGGATGATAATCTTGGAGCTGACAATCTGAGCAATCTCTCTCCATGCCTGGTGGACTTGGTTTTTTGGGGGATCCTCTTGGCGTTGGCTAGAAAGAGAACTTCCCTCCTTACCCTGAACTCTTCCAGCAGGATTCCCACAGATTCCTCACTGAACATGGAGACTTGCCTGCAACTCATGCTAACTCAGTTTCCTGCTCCACCACTCCAACAGCGAAATATTGCAGAAGGGACTGCAACCTTGTTTTAAGAGGTACATTCTGGCTTTAAATAGGCGTCTGGCTGACCTGCCGAAAATTGCACTCCAGGAGTAGGTGGTTGTCCCTGCAGATCAGCAAACTCGGAAGGAAACATACCGGTGAAATTATAATGAAGCCCGGGAGTTAAAATACCCTGGGCCTATTTTTTGCCGCAACAGGTGAGTTTTGAACTGACACCAAAACTCACCCGAAATTGGCTCAGACTTAAAACTGAAGCTCTGGCTTCCGTTGAGTTTGCTGACCTCAGCTAAAGTGACATTACTGGTGGCTCAATGTGCTTTTCAAGAAGGAAGGGGAAGAGGAGAATTAACTAGACGTGCTCCTCACTTTTGCTGCCCACTGACTTCTGCTGGAAAGCACGTCAGGTGCAGGAGCAGGTCTGGCTCTAATGTTCCGATAGTCAAATAGCCTGCTGACACTCATTGTGAACAGTTGCATTGGACAAGGTAATGAAGGGCAACCATGGAACACTACCCCAACGAGAGTCAGCACCTTTGGGAGAGGAGGCGAGAAAACTTGAGTGAGAATAAAACAAGACGACTATCAAAAAGAGTTGTCTTGCTGGTACTACAGCAACAATAATTTGCACTTATACAATGTCTCTCATGCATTGAAATGCTCACGGTGTGCTTTAGAGGGAAAGAAGTTGCAGGAGATGATCAAAAACCCAATCAAAGAGGTAGGTAGCGAGTGGGGTTTTGTAAGTGGGGAGAGAGGTAGCTAGGCAAAGAGGTTCCATGTGCAGGGTCATGGTGACTCAGGGTTCTACCGCCCAGAGTGGAGCAGAGGGAGGAAAGTGTGTACAGCACACCCAGAGCTGGAAGGGGACAGGATGCATGCTGAAATTTAGAGTTGGAGAAGAAGGAACAGATGTAAGACCTCAAAATGAGGACAAAAATTTTGAATTTGATACACTGAGGTAATGCTGTCAAAACTGAAGGCTCTGAGCCACATGCTACCTCTAAGCCCTAATAATCCAACTCTTTGGGCTTATATCTCTTATTTGTTGGTTTGTATTTGTAGAATTTTATATGCCTGGAAGAATGAAAGCAGCTGTTTTTTTTTAGTATTGTTGCCTCATTGGTGGATAAGTCCTATAACAGGATTTGTTAGTATCAACAGCTTGAAACAGATGCAAATTAATGGGAAAATTCATTTAAACTTTGTATGAGCCTCTGCCGAGGTTCCATGGGGTGGACCCATGCAGCCCATGAAGACAAAAGTTTGGACACCTCTGTACTAAGGGATGGTTCAGGTCAGCAAGAACAGGGGGTAACAAGTGTTTGGAATTTTGTGTGGGAGAGGATACAGGCTGACAGTTTTATGGATGAATTGGAATCTGTGTGGGGTAGAGCTTGGGAGGGTGACAAGGAGGACATCAAGCAAGCTGAGTACTGAGGGGGACAATGGGGTAGATGAGGGTTTCAGGAGATTACGTTGCCTATCGCTGAAAAAAGAATCAGAACTAATTCTATTTAATAAACTGTATCGGTATTAAACGTCTTCAGCAATAAGTAGGTTTCAGCAAGAAAGGATTATCTTTTCCATATAATTTCTAAACCTGTCAGCATCAGAATGACATTTAAATGTCACACTTCGGTGATGCATTAGTGCTGAATGACCATAAATGCTTTTATATCACAGCAAGAGTAAGAAAAAAAAAACTAGTTTTTCATAAATACCCTAAAATCCTCCCTTTCAAAGATAGTCATTTGTTAGTTGTAAGACCTACTCAGGTCTGTCTTTGAAGGAGGCCTTTTGATAGGCTTAGCCCTCTGTGTTGCATGGAGCATATCTGAATTCCAGGACCATACCCTGTTGCCAGGCAACAGGCTGGAGATCCCTGGAGCATGGCAGCAGCCATATTTTGTCTGCTGCAGAAGCTCGCAATAAACAGCAGTCACGAACAAGCAAAAAGTCACCCTCGACCGCTCCTTATCTCTGTCACTCAGCTGTTCTCACAAATACGTTAAATATCCCTCCCAAACATCATCGAGTGAGCTTAACACAAACTGAATCACAGCCCTGGCTCTAAAAAAAAGTGGGTAACACTATGAAACGACAACATTCCTGGTAAGACTCCAAAATAAATTAATTTGCATCTGGCTTTTTATTCCCTTCAATAATGTTGTTTGTAAATTTTTTGCTAAACTGATCCACTGTAAATATGTTGGAGATTTTTTCAGTCACTTCTGGATGTATTCATTTTATCCCCTTCCCCCAACCTAAGTAATAAGGGTTATAAAGAGCACATACACAAACCACAAGCACATATACCTCACACACAAACCCATGCTCACATGCACATTCATACCCCCCCCCCAACACACAAACCAATACACACAGATATAGACATAAACATGCAAGCACACACACATTATCCTAACAGTCGGCCCCATCTCTCTCTCGCCCTTCATTAAAACCTACATCTTTGACAAGCTGGGTGACATGATGTCGATAAAAGCATCTCCGTAAATTAAAAATTCTCATCCTTGTGTTTAAATCCCTTCATGGCTTCATCTCCCCCTATGTCTGTTTCTCCTATATGAATGCAAGTTGCTGTGTTGATTATGATGGTGGAGAAGACATGATCACAGCGTGGGGAAGAATTCGGCTGTCTGTTGTGCAGAATTAAATCATAAACCCGTCCTTTTATAAACACATTTTTGATTTTGCTACGCAGAACTATCTTTCCCCACATGTGAAAAAGGAGGATGCACAAGGCTGGAATCCAGCTGAAACTCCTGTATGGTGCTGAGAGCGAGGCCCTGAAGAAAGCACAAAAGCACTGGCATAGGCTTTGGAATATGCTGCCCAAGGTTGTTATTGGAAGGGCAGATTGAGCAACACGGAAATAGTGAGAAGGCGTGGCCTGCATGCAGTATCGAATGTGTTACAGCAAGAAGTCTGATTAGGTGAGGTATGAATGAAGTTCAGAACTCTTGAGCATCTCAGCTGGCAAGCCCATAACAAGAAGGTGGAACTACGTCATGTAAAACTTGAATGAAGAGTGACAATGGGAGAACAGTTGGGGAGTTAGCCGACAGAGCTTGGTGGCACGGTCTTACAGTGTGTATGGACAGGGTGAAATGATGAGTTTCTGAATAATGTACAGAAATTGATATTCAACAGGCCTCAAAGATGGCTTGCTAGGGAAATCATATCTGGGGCCCTGGAGTCTCTCCTTTGGCGCCTGCATTGGCAGACACCCATAAAGTGAAACATAGGGTCAGTTTTTACTGTTGGACATGCTGCACCTCCCTGATCACATAACGCCTCAGAGTGCTCAGGGCAGTGGGATCCGTACCACTGAAAGTTTAACCAGGAAACATCAGGGGCCTGCTCACAGTGGAGAGTTCACCAATCTCAACTAAATCAATGAAGAGAAGATGAGGAAAATGGACAGGGGGAGGGGGAGCGAGGGAAGAGAAACTGAGAAGTCTCACTTCCCTTCTTATTGAAGCATGTGTCCTGGGTTGATTGACCAAGGACAGTGCCCATGGCAAGAAGATAAGAAAATGAGAAGAGAAAAAGCCATCATGCCTTCTCCTTCCGCACACCATGTACAATCTACCCTACCATGGCTCCTATCCCACCCAATTAAGCTCCTTACACAGACCATCTTTAGTCTACCCTATCATGGGTTCTACCCTATCTATTTAACTTCCTGAGGGAAGGTTCTGTATAAATACTCCCTGATCCCCAAAGCTAAACAAGCAAAACTCCAGAATATCCTTCCTTACATTCCTATTATTCAATTCTAGCCAGCAGTCTTCCAAATAACATTCTTTGCCTGCCCTAGTAGCACGGAACCGGCTGTGTCTTGTGGAGTATGTGATTATCTCAGTCTGTATCTGGACATATTTGCAAGAGCAACCGACTTTCCTGAGCACAGAGAGCTATATGGAGCAGAGCTGAGGAGGAGAACATAAGAGTAAAAAGTTTTGAACAGCATATATTTACGCCTGCATTTTGCTGCCTAGTTGATCGCATCGTCAAGTAACTCCAGATAGAGATCGGCGAGGCAAATAGCATCAGACACAAAGGTTAGTGTTGGAGTGACGGCATGAACTGGGCAGAAAAGAGTGACAACATGAAGAGGTTAAGAAGCTTGATTCTGTGATCCGGGAATAGAGGGGAGGTTAATAAACAGCGACTACCAGTACAGATTCACAACAGTCACACTTTCTCTAGAGAAATGTAGGAAAATTCGCTGCCATTTTGACCACGGCCATTGTTAATTTTCCAGTGGCTCTGCCCATAAGGAACATTGGGATGTGTCACAATTTTCTCCAAAATATTACTTAAATGTAATATTTCCAAGTTTGCTGACGACACAAAACTAGGTGGGATTGTGAACTATGAGGAGGATGCAAAGAGGCTTCAAGGCGATTCAGACAAGTTGAGTGAGTGGACAAATACATGGCAGATGTAGCATTATGTGGGTAAATGTGAAGTTATCCACTTCAGAAGGAAAAACAGAAAGGCAGAGTATTATTTAAATGGTGATAGATTGGGGAATGTTGATGTACAAAGGGACCTGGGTGTCCTAGTACACCAGTCACCGAAAGCAAACATGCAGGTGCAGCAAGCAGTTAGGAAGGCAAATGGTATGTTGGCCTTAATTGCAAGAGGCTTTGAGTACAGGAGCAAGGATGTCTTACTGCAGTTATACAGGGCCTTGGTGAGACCACACATGGAGTATTGTGTGCAGTTTTGGTCTCCTTACCTAAAAAAGGATATACTTGCCATGAAGGGAGTGCAGCGAACGTTCACCAGACTGATCCCTGGGATGGCAGGACTGTCATATGAGGAGAGATTGGGTCGACTCGGCCTGTATTCACTCGAGTTTAGAAGAATGAGAGGGGATCTCATTGAAACATAGAAAATTCTGACAGGGCTAGTCAGACTGGACGCAGGGAGGATGTCTCCCCTGGCTGGGAGGTCCAGAACGAGGGGTCACAGTCTCAGGATACGGGGTAGGATATTTAGGACTGAGATGAGGAAATATTTCTACACTCAGAGGGTGGTGAACCTGTGGAATTCTCTACCACAGAAGGCTGTGGAGGCCAAGTCACTGAATATATTTAAGAAGGAGCTAGATAGATTTCTAGACACAAAAGGCATCAAGGGGTATGGGGAGAGAGCGGGAATATGGTATTGAGATAGAGGATCAGCCATGATCATATTGAATGGTGGAGCAGGCTCGGAGGGCCGAATGGCCTACTCCTGCTCCTATTTTCTATGTTTCTATGTTTCTAAAACTTATGATGCAACTTAGAAAGGGCCTGTACATGGAGGGTTAAGCCTAAAGTTAGAACTTGTGCCTTGGGAGGAAGTGGGGCATGTTGTTTGAAAGCCAGTGCTTTCACTATTCTGGTCAAGCTGATCCTCTTATCTCCTTTCCCCATGACATTCCCCTGATAGCCATGCTGTGTTTGATAAGACAGGCTTTAGTACACAGACCCATAAAGATTAGATATGACAGACAGCCAGGGAATTCCAAATGCAAGGAAGGGTCAAAGGTGATCGACTGAATATCAAGCCAAGAATACACTACAGCTGAAGGGTAAGGCAAGTTTTTAATCACTTCACTCTTTTCTGGTTGTGAAGCTAGTTTTCTTTGGTTCGCTGCACTGTATTAACTCTTGCATTGAGCTATTTTCGATAGTGAAATATAATTTACTATGACACCTTTTCATTATATATCAGGAGCCAACTGATTGAATGTCACTAATTAACGTCATCTGTTGACATTTCTTGATCTCACCTTTTGCTCTGATCGCAAATGAACCTCCTGTATCTTCTCCATTGCTACGGCTGTCTTCCATGAAGCTTGATTTTTTTCCTTCCCTGCCAATGACTTATTTTCCCCTCAATAATTCCTAACATTCTATAAAGTTCAAGTCTATCCAACACTTAAACAGTGCTCCCATAACCAGGAAGGCTCTTCCAGCACCTACCTTACACTTCAGGACAAGGTCCAAGATAAAGCGATCTGATGTGCAATCGTTTCCAGCCTCCATCCTCTCTCTATTGCATCCTTTGTCTCCCACTCTCTCCATTGTATCAATACTACTATGGTTATTCTCCTCTAAATTTTCCTCTTAAGCCCCAGTTATGGCACCTAACACGGCCTTACCCTCCTCCCTGCATCCTCACTGTGGTGAAATCAAGACTTAATGCGTCTTGTCCTACTGTAACTCATTCTTTCCCTCAAAACAATTAAACTCCTCACCTCCCTCTGTATTGCCTCCTCTTACAATCTACAGGTTTTTTTTAAACCCATCATCTAATCACTATGCTTTGATTTACCGCTTCCCTCCTCTCCTTTCAAACTTGATGTTGTGTATTGGGAACACTGGACCTTTATCTGGGTTTCTCACCAAAGAAAAAATTTGATGCAGAGGACAGCAAGTTGAAGTTCATTTACGGTACCCATTCACTACCAAACTTTCTCGATTCATCTAACCCCATCTTTCCTAAGTCATAACTTCAGAAACTAGAACAAAAGCTTAAATGCAGTAATGTGTGCACTGGAATGTTGAACTGGGATACTGTGTAATGTGCTTGTGAGGGGTCTTAACTATGCAAACTCTCTCCCTGATGGTTCACTGGGGTAAGGCACAGCCTGCCAATACTGAACTATGTAGACAGGAAGTTCCCAAGTTTCATCCTTGGCTCGTGTGGAGGCCTGGACAGTAATATGAGCAGTCGGATTATCTTGGCAAATCTAGGTTAGGGAAAGTGAAAAAAAATGGACTAGAACTCCCACTCTTGATCGCTATTTAGTGACTCCGAGAATCATAGAATGGTTATAGCACAGAAGGAGGCCATTCGGCCTGTCGAGCCTGTGCTGGCTTTCTGCAAGAGCAATCCAGCTAGTCCAATTCCCCGTTCTTTCCCCGTAGCCCTGAAAATCTTTTCCCTTCAAGTATTATCCAATTCCCTTTTGAAAGCCAAATTGAATCTACGTCCTCCACCCTTTCAGGCAGTGCATTCCAGATCATAACCCGCTGCGTAAAAAAAGTTTTTCCTCATGTTGCTTTTGGTTCTTTTGCCAATCACCTTAAATCTGTGCCCTCTGGTTCTCGAACCTTCAGCCAATGGGAACAGTTTCTCTCTATCTACTCTGTCTAGACCCTTCATGATTTTGAACACCTCTATCAAATCTCCTCGCAACCGTCTCTGTTCCAAGGAGAACTACCCCAGCTTCTCCAGTCTATCGACATAACTGAAGTCCCTCATCCCTGGAACCATTCTAGTACATATTTTCTGCAACCTCTATGAGGCCTTCACATCCTTCCTAAAGTACAGTGCCCAGAATTGAACACAATACTCCAGTGGTGGCCGAACCAGTGTTTCATAAAGGTACATCATAACTTCCTTGCTTTTGTACTCTATGCCTCTATTTATAAAGCCCAGGGTCCCGTATGTTTTTTTAACCGCTTTCTTGACCTGCCCTGTCACCTACAACGATTTGTGCACATATACCCCAAATCTCTCTGATCCTGCACCCCCTTTAGAATTGTACTCTTTAGTTTATATTGCCTCTCCTCGTTCTTCCTACCAAAATGTATCGCTTCGCACTTCTCTGCGTTAAATTTCATCTGCCACGTGTCCGCCCATTCCACCAGCCTGTCTATATCCTCTTGAAGTCTATCACTATCCTCCTCACTGTTCACTGCACTTCCAAGTTTTGTGTCATCTGCAAATTTTGAAATTGTGCCCTGTACACCCAAGTCCAAGTCATTAATATATATCAAGAAAAGCAGTTGTCCTAGTACTGACACTGGAAAACACCACTGTATACCTTCCTCCAGTCCGAAAAACAACCGTTCACCACTACTCTCTGTTTCTTGTCACTTAGCCAATTTCGTATCCATGCTGCCACTGCCCCTTTTATTCCATGGGCTTCAACTTTGCTGAAAAGCCTATTATGTGGCACTTTATCAAACGCCTTTTGGAAGTCCACATACACCACATCAACCGCATTGCCCTTATCAACCCTCTCTGTTACCTCATCAAAAAACTCAATCAAGTTAGTTAAATATGATTTGCCTTTAACAAATCCATGCTGGCATTCCTTAATTAATTCACACTTGTCCAAGTGACTGTTAATTCTGTCCCAGATTATCATTTCTAAAAGTTTCCCCACCATTGAGGTTAAACTGACTGGCCTGTAGTTGCTGGGTTTATCCTTGCACCCTTTTTTGAACAAGGGTGTAACATTTGCAATTCTCCAGTCCTCTGGCACCACTCCTATATCTAAGGAGGATTGGAAGATTATGGCCAGTACCTCCGCTATTTCCACCCTTACTTCCCTCAGCAACCTATCATGCATTCCATTCGGACCAGGTGACTCATCCAATTTCAGTACAGCCAGCCTTTCTCGTACCTCCTCTTTATCAATTTTTAGCCCATCCAGTATCTCAACTACCTCCTCTTTTACTGTGATTCCTGCTGTAAAGTGCGTGCTGTTTGTGCGCATCAGGAGAGCACAGGCTTGAGATTGGTTGGAATGCCCCCAGCTTTCGAGTAACTCACTGATGCATGCTGCCTAAGCACACTCAATGAATAACAGCCACTTGGGTGATATACCAGTACATGGAACCCCATCCAGCACAAGTGAGCAATTTCAAGAGAAGAAGGGAGAAGACTGTAAAATGAGAAAAAAACATCTGGAAACTCTTCTTCAGATCATGGGATCGGAGAAGGCTCTGCCCCAAAAACCATGTCTGATCTTTTAGGAAAATTGATCACTGAGCCATTGGCGATTTGACAGAGGCTGCAATGCAGCATCAGTTCTCTGTGAATCCCTCTGATACTGCAAAATTTTCCCTCGCCCCCCACATATAGGACATTTGCAAACCCCTAAAGGCCCATGCACAGGTTTCTTTTCGATGAACAAAGTTGTGTTTTCATTCAGCTGAAAATAAGTCAGAACTACATTGCACAGTTTGCATCCTGCAAGTTATGTGAAGTGGTTCCTTTGAACTTTTAACAGATTTTTATTTCGAAGATTACAATTCCTCAGAGTTTTCATTTCCTTAACATGAAAGTTAACTGTGCCTTTTCCCTCCAATTTGTCCCCTCCCATTCCTGAAGGCATCGCTCTTGATAGAATAAAGTCCTATGAGAATCAACAGCCCTTCTTGAGAAGCATTCTTCATTGTGTGAGCCGAGACAGTGATTGCTGTCAGCCTGATCTATCACGAAGGAGGCAACACAGTTGAACCTGATTTTGTCCTCATCCGACATCCACAAACAGAGTCACTGGATATTGATCAGAAGCAAGGAACTTAATTGATTTTTCACCTCTCCTAGCTCAAGAGCACTGAAGCCAATTGTGATACCCCTACTGCCATCCCAGCTGGGATCAGCAAACTCAGCACAGACCAGGGATCAAACTGGGACTTCCCTGGTCTGATTGGCTCAGTTGCAAACTATTACAATCGTGATATTCAGGGAGAAAAGGTAAGTTGCTTTTAAGTGAAGGAAGAAATTAAATAATCTGAATATGTCCTTGGAAGGGCACTTCATTTCAGAGATGGCAAATCCTCCACTGACCTAAAAAGAACCAAACAAAGAACCAGACCAAATGGCTCAGTTGGTAAATGCATTGCCCAATGTGGACCAGAGCCATAGAGGCCGGGAAGGTTTCAGTTAAATTCTGTGAGTTGACTGATCTCAGCAAAACTACAATTGATCTCGATGCCTCTGAGCTAGGAAGGAGAGAAATCAGCCAGGGTTCCCATTCCGGATTGCAGTGACTCCTGGAAAGTCACTTTTTGTGGAAATGGGTTGCAGACAGATGCACCGCACAAACGATCAGTTTATCAACACTCATTCTCTAGGTCAGTCTTTGAAGACTGACCACCTGCGCGAGGTATCGGAGCGTGTCCAGGACCTGTGGAGCCATATCGCAGCAATGAGACTGTGCCTTCGGCAGATTAGGAGAGAAAATTGGGAAGAAATGGAGAAAAGATTGGTAAGGAAATTGCATCAATGATTTTACGGGCTTGAGTTTCAGGGCTTATGGAAAAACTGATCCACGGCCTTGTCAACTGCACACTGTTAGTCTCAATGCTGCAAGTTAGTGAAGCAAGCCATATAGTAACCTGCTTAACTCAGATATTACAGTGTTTGCAAACAACCTGCCAACCACTAACCCTCCTTTACTGTCTATTAAACCCTTCCTCAATTAAAATTCTATAAAAATAGGAAAGGCAATGTAATAATGGAGTGTGTGTGTGTATCTTTGTAGATTATTGAGAAGAGGAGAGAGTGTATGTGTGTGTGCAGATTATTGGGAAAATGATGTGGTGATGGATTGTGTGTGCAGGTTATTAGGAAGGGGATGCAATAATGTGCGTATGAGTGTTGATTATTAGAAAAAGATGCAATGGTGGATCTTTTGTACGTGTGCTAGTTATTAGGAATGGGATGCAGTATTAGAATATGTATGTGTGTGAAGATTATTAAGAAGGTGCAGTGATAAGAGTATATGGGAGCTAAATTGGGCCGTGTAGCACCCGTTGTTTTGGCGCTACACGGCCTCTCCAACATCCAAGATCACGACTTGGCTGCGCACGCATGTTTCCAGCGTGACGTGCGCCGGACACCATCTTGGTATAGGAGTTAGTGCATGCGCAAATACCGAACGCCGGAAGCATGTAAAGTAAGGAGAAAATGGATACAAACAGTGTGCAACGCTGATTTAAACTGATAGACACCATTTTGGCACTTAACGCTCAACTCGACGCACAGTCTTAACCCCGACCATCTGAATGTGTCTTAGAGTGCCTGGAGGACCCCCCCACCAGTGCTATTTAAAGGGACCATGCAGGATTTACAGGTTAGTGGTTGGATTATTGCTTCTGGCTGCCGAGACATTTGTAACAGTTTTTGGAGGTCTCCTATACTTGAATACTAGGAAGCGGGGACATAGCCTAACATTTAGAGCCAGGACGTGCAGGAGTGAAGTTAGGAAATGCTTCTATACACAAAGGGTGGGAGAAGTTTGGAACGCTGTTCTGCAAACGGCAGTTGATGCTAGCTCAATTGTGAATTCTAAATCTGAGATTGATAGATTTCCGTGAACCAAGGGTATTAAGGGATATGGGGCTAAGGCGGGTATATGGAGTTAGGTCACAGGTCCGCCATGATCTCACTGAATGGTGGAACAGACTCGACGGGCTAAATGCCACTGCCACTTGCTGCCTCCTGATGTGCGCTACCTTCTCCTGCAAGAAAGAAGGACGTGTGTCTGGATAATGTGCTTGTCATGGTTGAAAAGCTGCCAGTGTGTGTGGCCTGTGGGTGGGCGGCTTGCAATTGTGGTAATGTGTAAGGATGAAAGGAAGCATCTGATTGGAAGAGTTGAGTACTGATGGAAAGAGTTTGTTGGTATGTGGGTGATGGGGGGTGTAATGCGTGGAGCAGTGGATATGGCTAGTGGTGTAGTTGGTAGGAGACACCACTTGACAATTGACCTCACCCACCTTGACCACTCGTCAAAGCATTGAACTTCTTCCTGAACTGTATCCATGTTCATGATGCTGTGCACCTGGCATTGACTTTGTCCCCCGCTGCCTTCCACTGCCTTTTGGGTATATGTCTGGAGGGCCTCTTGCCCCCGCCCCTCCCCTCTGCGGATATAGGATGTCCATCCTTCTGTCCACCTCTTACACCAAGGCCTCTAGTGCACCAGCAGAGAACCTTTGTGCAAACTCTCCCACGCCTGGTACAAACTCAGATCAGCAGATTGGTGAGGTCTGGCATGCAGATTGGACGATGTGGGATTTGGTAGTATGCAACCTTTATTCAATGTTTTAACATAATTCATCAGTTTGTAAACATATGGACGGGACCTGCATCTGTGTTTTGTATGTGCAATGTCTGATCTCCGTTCAGACAGCAGACTGTTATTTTCAGTAAATAACAGGTACCGGCTACCTTTAAGAGACAGCCTGCCTTTAAGAGGTTGGGGCTCCCCCTGCTGGTGGAAAGTGCGAATTGCATTGAATCCTCGTGCCGACGCTGATTCGGAACGCTGCTTGAAGGTAAGTCCTCAGGCCTCACAAAAGTTTCTTCCTGCCTGCGCAGGGGCTATTGGGCGCGGGGTAATAGTGGATTGTGCTCCCCGCACCCAATAATAGGCCCTATCAAATTCTTTCCCCCCTCCTTTGTGTTTTCGTATGTGTATGTACTAGTTATTAGGAAGGGGACGGAGAGTGCGCGTGTGTGTGTACATGGCAATTTTCATACACAGATTGAAACTGTTGTAGGTGTAATTGTAGAATGCTATGACACAGGCGGTGATCAACAATGGGCTGAAATTTCCTCGCACCGACTTATGCCGAAATTTACACCGGTTTCTACACCAATCTCGCTGACGGCAACTTACGCGAAACTTTCCTGTGAATCTCACCAGCATATGCCCAATTCAAAACAACTGCTTAAAACAAGCAGAAATCAGCGTAAACAATCGTGGTCCCAAGGAAACCGCAGAATGTACACCATTTGTCTTGCTTAAGTGCCTATTTATCTTATTGACATTATGAAAACTAAAGTTTGAAGCCATTAAACCATTATGTATACACAAATTGTGCACAGCATGTTCAAGAAAATGAAATTATGGAAACTTTTCTCTTTTTAATGCAACAGATTCTGATAAATACCATAAAAAACATTCAAAGATATAGAAAATACAGTGCAGATCTCAGTAAAAATTGAAAAAAAAAATACTTAAGAAAAATTGCTATAAAACACCAGACGTAATGACTTCAGGACCTGCTGCGCTTAAAATTTTGAGCCAAAATTACGCCCGTTCAGAACTGGTGTAAATGCAGGAAACTAGCATTCTCTGTTCTTTTGCATGGCAGACAGAGCTCTGTTAATGAGCTGAGTGGATTTTGGCGGACGTAACTTAGGAGCAACGTAATGATTGAGGAAATTCACGCCTAACGATGTCGCGGCGTAAAACCGTTACATGCAATTTCCTCAGAAACAAACGGTGCGATTTACGCCATAGTTGCACCAAAACTTTCCAGGAAATTCCAGGCCATTTAATGAATTGATTGCAGCATTCAAAAAGGTACTGGATAATTACATAAAGAAAAAGAATATGAAACAGTATAGGAAGAAAGCAGGAAATGGGACTATAAAATCAATCACTGAGAAGGGACCTAAATTCTGTACAGGCAAGATGGACCAAATGGCCTGTGCTAAAATTTCTATGTTTCTGTGTCACACAGAACTTTAAAAAAAAAATACTATTTGAGACCAGTCACAAGGTGCTGAAACTTTGGATAAAGACACAATTGTTTAAGCAATAAAAAAAAACCAGAATCAAGTTCATGTATTTTTTAAAAATGTGATATCCACTGCCATAAGGAGAATGTGAAATGATACTTGTAACCCCACACCCTTAACGGCTGAAAATAGCATAAACTACAAGAACTGCAGAGTTACAACTCTTCAAATTAGATTTTTTAAGGTTGAGATCCTGACGTTTGACATTTCAGGACTGATCTTAAATTTTCCCCTTTCCTGATCACCACTTCCGTCAACAGATGAATGCAGACTTGCCAAGTTTCACCATTGAGTTTGATAACCATCCCTGACCCCTACCTCACCCCAAAACATTATTTTGTAGGTTAGGTAGGACTTAAAATGGCGGTGTCCATATTTCTAGTCTGATCTCCATATATTCCTCATATTTGTTGTGGGCAATGTAAAGGTCTAACACAGAAACACAGCAACGTTTTATAAATTTAAAAAAAAACTTCAGGTTCTGTATATTTCCAGTGGGACTTTAAAAATAGCCCGCAAAAAAAGAGACCTGGCACCCGGTGAAAGTACAGAAGCTGCCTGGAATTAGAACACAGTCTAGTCACCGCTTTAACTACTGACATTACAGTGAGGAAAGAAAAACAGTTGAATCCCCAAAGGCTCCCCAGGTGCTTATTTTCTGATTCATAATAACACGAACAAACTTGTAGTTGTGTGCATGCTATTTTTGCCATTCGTGCACATTCACAAGGGCATATACATATGTGCGCAGGAATGTGTGCGTGGGTGTGAATGAGGGGTGTCAGCGTGTTTACGCACGTGTGTGTTTACGTGTGCACAGGTGGTCATTTGCGCGCATGAATACAGGCTGTCGTGTGTAGGTGGTTGTGTGTGTGTGTGTGTATAATCAGTCATCTGTGTCTACGCAGTCATATGAATGTGTGCCTATGCGCATGCTTATGTGTAAACGAACGTGGATATTCAGGTTGTACGCAGGTGCAAGCTTCTGTATGCAAGTGAGTGGGTTTTCAACTTTAAATTAAAGGTGCAGACTGACAAGGTCCCACCATGTTGATGTCTTCAATAAGCAGTAACTTCTCACCAGTTCTCATTAACTAGAACACACCTACGGGAAACATAACTAATAGCACAGTACAAAGGTAGAGATAACTAAGCAGTAGTACTCACTTTCAATCAAGTGCTCTTCTACAGGCAGAGAGGCGCAGAGAAGCAGAGGGAAGAATAAGAGAGTAAAACAGTTAGACATAGCATACTACCGCAGTAAACAGCATGGAACATCAGAAATCACAATATTGATCCTCTTCAAGGCATTCACTGCATCTCAGGACCAAGAACATAAAAAATCAAGAAACTGAGGAAACTCAGCTGACAGATTAGGGTTCATCTCTGATCTGTTAGCCGATCTTCAGCAGTGGCACTACAATTGGCCTCAGGACCCCTTGGCAAAGGAGAGGAAAAATAGAATCAACCTGGGTTCTAATTAGCATCCACTGACTCCTGCTGGAAAGCAGATGTGTGGCCATCGAGCAAAGGCAACGTCAGGCTCGGTTATGATTTTCCCATAAACAAACATGCCAGCACACAGTGGGGTAGATCTTGACTTTGTGCGGTAGTGTAAAACGCTAATTGACTTCGATGGAAATAAAAATCGGGGAGAGATGTAAAATGGACTGCCGACTCGTTATCGCCTGTTTCACACTATCGCACACTATCTACCCATTGTCTAGGCCAACGTTTCCCAAACTATTTTGACTCCCACCCCACAGTAGTGAAGGTGAGCCTCTCGCGCCCCCCTATAAACGTAAACATTAGATATTTGTTGATAACTTACAAAGCAGAAAACAAAGATCAATAAATCACAAGTATAAAATTAAAACATACTGTTATCCTAATGGTACTGGCTGCTACCCTACAGGTCTTTACCATAAAGCAACATTTCCCAAACTGTGGGACGTGCCCTCCCCTCCCCCGGCGCAAAGAGGTCGGAGAAATCAAATATTTTCAGAGAAAACGACCTTCAGGTGTGTCCCAAAGTGAACCCTTTTGCCTTGCTCCTTACACGTGTAGCGGTTTGGGACACTGCCTTAGATTAGTGCCTCCCACTCACACAGCCCATTGGTCATTTGCGGAGCGACGTCATTGCCATTTCCTGGGACTTCCCCGGTCAAGTGAGTGGATTATCGTAATTTAAGGCAGTGTCCTAAACCGCTACATGTGTAGGGTGTAGGGAGCAGGGCAAAAGTGTTCACTTTGGGACACACCGCGCCATCGTTTTTTCTGAAAATATTTGATTTTTCCGACCTCTTTGCTCCCCCCTTTGGAACCTTTCGCGCCCCCCCCCCCCTCCCCCCCAGTTTGGGAAATGCTGGTCTAGGCTCATATATGACTACTGTGTCGAGGTACCAAAGGACTGCCAACACCTGTGGTACTGTACCCCAGCAAGAGCCAGCAACTTCAGAAGAGGAATTAAGAAAGTTGGAGGAAAAGAAAAAGACCTTCAGGTCCAACAAGCTGAATCTTTTTGCTACATCTCAACCATATTTACCCACATTCGTACCATATCCTCATTCCTTCTCAGTCTAGAAGCACATTTAATTGTCTCATAAGCCCATTTATTTTATCCTCTTCAGCGGCCTTCCCTGTTAATTTATACCACAAGTGTATTCGGATAGAAGTTGTTCTATCTGACTTTGCCTCGTTCTGCTCTGCGATTTGAACCTTGCACCATAGTGAACAATTTGTCTGTATCAACTATCAACCTTTTAATGACTTCAATAAGGTCAAATCTAAATCTCTTTTCCAAAAAAAACCAAGCCCATAACCTTTCCAAATAATCAAAATTACTAATACCCAGAATAGTGGACAATATATGATGTCAAGAGATACTTTTTGTTTATGTAACTGTCGAGACAGTTTAGAAAAGTTAAAAATATAAAAAGGAGGACTTAACTACACCATGTGAACTAAATGTTAAGTTGTAAGAAACTCTGGCCTGGAAATTGGATTGCACCAGAGTTGGGGCGCGATCCTGGTGCAGTATATGCTGCAGAGCCATGGCAAACTGGTCCACCGGCCTCATTAGGATAGTATCAGCAAGATGCTTGCAGCAGTGGCAGGTCCAGAGATAGCTTGCCGGTTGCGAGAGGTGTGTGGGAGGTGGGGAGAAGCTACATTGGCCGGCTGGGACACCAGCCAAGGGCCTCAGGTGAGTCTGAGGAGGAGGGAGGCAATTGGGAAGGGTCAAGCAGTGGCCGGCAGGAGCTTGCAGATTCTGGTAAGTATTTTTTTTAAAAACCTACCATTTTGGTGGCGAATTCCAACCGTCCCTTGAAGGATTGCTGGTTAGGCCACATGTCAACGCCAGCTCCATCTCCCCTGAACCCATCTGGTTCAGGTCATCTGCATAGACCCAAAATTCCATTGGCACTAGCCACTCCTTAGCAGGGGTCTACATCCAGAAACAGGGGGAGGAAAAAAAATGGTACTTACCTGACTGGACCCTCCATGAGCTCGCTGCCTGCTCTTCTCAGATCCTCCAATCTGAGGGGACTCAGTGCAGCTAGTAAGGCCCACTAACTGTGGGAACACTCCATTTAGGCCTCTGCTATGGTTACAGACCCAGGAAAATGAGGCAGGAGACATGGCGGCATTGATCCCACATCATAAGTATACTCTGCTTCAGGGGAACCATGGGCAATGATAAAGGAACTGGGACCCGATCTCTGCCTCTTTTCCCTCTGCTTTGCAAGTTTTTCTTTTTAACTATAAATAATTTCAAATCAAAGTATTATGTAAAAATAAGGCCAGAATGTATGACTTTAAAATGGTTACTGAATTACGTCTGCGTGCCCTGAACCTATTAGGAAAACAGGTACAGGAGTAAGCTATTCAGCCTCTCGAGCCTGTTCTGCCATTTAATTATATCATGGCTGATCTGTATCTTAACTCCACTTACCCATCTTTTCTCCATATCCCTTGAGACCCTTCCCTACTAAAAATCTGTCAATCTCCGTCCTGAAAATTTCAATTGTCCCCCAGCATCTACAGCCTTTAGAGGGAGAGAATTCCAGATTTCTATCACCCCTTATGTGAAAAGTGTTTCCTGATTTCACTCTTGAATCACCTGGCTCTTATTTTAAGATCGTGCCCCCTTATTCTAGATTCCCCCACCAGAGTAAATAGTTTCGCTGTATTGACCTTACTGAATCCTTTTATGATTTTAAACATCACAATTAAATCACCTCTCAATCTTCTAAACTCAAGGGAATATAAGTCTAGTCTATGCAACCTGGCCTTATAACTTAACCCTTTAAGTTTTGGTATCATTCTGGTCAATCTATGCTGTTCCTCCTCCAAGGCAAATATATCCTTCCTGAGGTGCGCTGCCCAAAACTGAATGCAGTATCTCCAAATGGGGTCTGACCAAGGTTCTTTACAACTGAAGAATAACTTCCTTCCCTTTGTGTCCCAGCCCCCTTTGAGATAAAGGACAACATTCCATTAGCCTTTTTGATTGCTTTTTGTACCTTTGCGCTAGCTTTTAGTGATTTGTGTATCAGAACACCAAAAATCCCTTTGCCCCTCCACAGTTCCTAGTTCCTCACCATTAAGGAAATATTCCAATTTGTCTTTCTTGGATCCAATGTGGATGACCTCGCACTTTCCCTCACTGAACTCCATCTGCCACAGTTTTGCCCACTCATTTAATCTGTCTATGTCCCTTTGTAACTTCCTGCTCCCATCTAAACAACATATTGTGCCTCCTAACTTAAACATCTGCAAACTTAGATATACAACTCTCTATTCCTTTATCCAAGTCATTGATAAATACAGTGAAAAGCTGAGGCCCCAGTACAGCTCCCTGGGGGAACACCAGTTATCACATCCCTCCAACTAGCGTACATTCCCTTCATCCCTACTCTCTGTCTCCGACCTTCCAACCAATTACCAACACATGTCACAAGGTTTCCTCCAATATCATGCACTTTTATTTTTGCTAATGAACTCTTGTGCAGAATCTTTTCAAATGCCTTCTTGAAGTCCATGTAGACACCATCCATAGACACTCCCCTGTCCACTGTGTTAGTGACCGCCTCAAAAATTCAACTAGATTAGTCAGACAGGACCCGACCTTCACAAATCTGTGCTGACTCTCTTTGATCAGCTTATACTTGTCCAAGTGCTCAGTCACTCTGTCCTAATGATAGATTCCAGTATCTTGCCCACTCATGTCAAACTGACAAGTCTGTAGGTTCATGGTTTCTCCCTCACTTCTTCCTTAAATAGTGGAATTACATTTGCAATTTTCTAACCCAAAGGCACAATTCCCGAATCTAGAGAGCTTTGGAAAATTATGACTAACTGGAATTAGTTTCAGGGCAGCCTGGTGCCACCTACTACATTCCACTGATGTAGTGCTCTGAGAGAGAATGCCAGAGGGCTGCTGGATGTTGCTGCATTGAGAAGCGTATGTATCTGCCAAGTCAACCCCAGCCGTCGCTATTCCATTGGACTCTGGATCTCTGATCAGTGGGATGGCTTGTCTAATAGCAGCTATTAGATCCTGGAAGCCCTGAAAGACAGTACCATGCATTGCAGCTACCATGATCTGGAAACCGCTATGCAGGCTGCTCTCTATTCTTCCTCCTATTCTGACCAGAGTTGCAAGTTGTGCTTCCATTGAGCTGAAGGTGGAGACACTGACATGGTCTTTAGCCATGTCTTAGGTTGGGATCTGCTCCAGATTTCATTCAAGCTACCACATGTTCCATTGATACCTGCAACAAAGGAAAAAAGCTTCCCTGATGTTGCCACAAATGAGAGAAGTAGACTCAAGAGTCACACCGGTCAGTTACCACACATCCTTGGAGACTGACCTCAGAGCCTGCACATAGATACAATGGTAAACAATTTTACAACACCAAGTTATAGTCCAGCAATTTTATTTTAAATTCACAAGCTTTCGGAGGCTTCCTCCTTCCTCAGGTGAATGTTTCCACAACATTCACCTGAGGAAGGAGGAAGCCTCCGAAAGCTTGTGAATTTAAAATAAAATTGCTGGACTATAACTTGGTGTTGTAAAATTGTTTACAATTGTCAACCCCAGTCCATCACCGGCATCTCCACATCATAGATACAATGTGCCTCGAACGTCCTTCTTTTCAGGCAACTACTCATCCTGGGTCCCACGACTCCGAAATGCGCAGCCTTCTCCTCAGCCTCTGCTGGGAAGGTAGTATATCTTTACCAGCTTCCCACTCCTCTGACTTCCCCATGTTCTGCGAATTACCCAGTACCACGTCCTCACTAACACTATAATTCCTGCCAGGTGAAGGTAGCTGAGCTGGTGCATGGGTGGGGAAACAAATGACGCATGGGGTGACATTGAGGGGGTAGAGGAATATTGGGTAGGATCACGATCCGGGGACTCCAGTCTGACCTGGTCTTCATCATCCTGTTCCTCACTAACATTGTCAAGAGTTGAAAAGGAAGCTTTTTGTTCTCCTTTCCCCTTTCATCATCTTTCCCCTCTTGAGTCCCCTATTGCTGTGGTGGATCTTTAAGAAAGTAAGGCACAAGCTAAGAATGGGTGAATATTACTCCCTTCGGATTAAGGAGACAGTGAAGGGAGTGGAAGCTTGTGGCTATGTGATTCTTCACAGCGATGCCACGATGAGGTGTTGTCATTAATCTGGCACCAACAATATGCCCCTAACCTTGCCATCTACCATGACATGAGCAAATTGTCTCCCCATTGGCTCCATGGCCTTTTCTCCGTAGACCATGATGTGTTTCAGTTTGGGGTGGCCTGGCAGGCCTTGTCTGACTTTTTCTCCTGCAAAAAGATTGAGCAAATTAGGTGAAGGCTAGCAGCTGAAAAGTAGCATGGGAAAGCTGAAGAAAGAACAGAGTTATCACTCTGCTGAAGTGGAGTATGGGGTCTTGCAGTAATTGCTGTTAAGGGAAATCAGTAGCCATACTGTAAGATCCCAAGTTAGTGCCCGCCTTAACCAGGGAGCATTATTTCATTTAGAGGGTGAAGAGTGTGCTGACGCCCAGGGCACCCAAGGAAGAAAAAGGGTGAGTGGCCGGTATATTACCTTACTTGCCCTGAACAGGTCAATAATCTTTTTGCTGCGCTGGTCTGCAGTCCTGGAAGCACTCACTGCCAGTGTCACCTCCCTCCACATGACTTGTGGTCTTTTTGGTAGGTTTTCTGCCATGGACACCCAGCACTCTGTCTCTCCCATGCTCTATTCCATCAAGGTTGGCCAGGGCGCGGGGGAGGGCGGGGGGGGTGCGGTTTACATGTCAGACTCTGTAAAAATTATGTCATCTCCGTCTCTGCCTCTAGGCCATGCACTTGTCCCTTGTTTAGCTGGCTCTGCTAGATTGTCCTGTGTTAGAAATACTTGTGAAGTGGCACAAAAACATTCAAGAGACATCCAGTCAAGCTAACTGACAGGCAACTGACTGAATCAAGCACTGTTCCTTATTTGCCTGCTACTCACCCAGCCTGCTGCAATCTTCACCAAGAATTGGCATTTTGAGGCTGCATTCTAATTTCCAAGCACCCTTACGGATTACTCCAATTTTACATGGTTCTTACGCTAATCACTACTCCAACGGATATGCAAATGAGCTGACTCAGGAAATTCTCGTGTAAATACCTCTCCAGACCAGTGGCGGCCGCAAATCATTTCTTATCAGCTTAAAAGCGGTTCAACTCATCGTATTGAATTTTTAACATTAAACCAACAATCAGGTGTGATATTGTGAGCCACAAGGCATATACTCGAACCATCGATTGCATCAAAAATATAAACATAGCTAAAAATGCCACAAGGGCTGCAGGCAAATGGCATTGATACATCATGCTTGTCTCCCCTTCCTTATCCTCTTTTCCTATTCTGCTTTATTGAGTATTGAGTAGAATGGGCCGATACTCTCTGGAGTTTAGAAGAATGAGAGGTGATCTCATTGAAACATATAAGATTCTAAGAGGGCTTGACAGGGTAGATGCTGAGAGATTGTTTCCCCTGGCTGGAGAGTCAAGAACTAGGGGGCATAGTCTCAGGATAAGGAGTTGGCCATTTAGGACTGAGATGAGGAGGAATTTCTTCACTCAGAGGGTCGTGAATATTCGGAACTCTCTACCCCAGAGGGCTGTGGATGCTCAGTCGTTGAGTATATTCAAGGCTGAGATAGGTTGATTTTTGGACTCTAGGGGAATCAAGGGATATGGGGATCGGGCGAGAAAGTGGAGTTGAGGTCGAAGATCAACCATGATCTTATCGAATGGCGGAGCAGGCTCGAGGGGCCATATGGCCTACTCCTGCTCCTATTTTTGATGTACTTATCTCCCTTTCTCAATGTTTTACTCCCTTCGTGGCCCACTTGTCAGTGAGTCTTGCAAGTGTTTTCTCCACCTTTCTCTCTTTGGAGAATGTGAGCCAAAGCACAAGGTAGTTATAGACGTAGAGCATCCCAGCATCCCAAGCACTTATAGATACTATACGGCCTATAATCTCACAGAGGATAACTGACAGGCTCCCTGAATCCATTTTCCAATATATATCATACTATGTGTAATATTGCCAACATCTCTCTTCTAATTTGAAACAAATTTATTTACAGCAAATCCCCAATGTATGGGAAGTTTTGGTTAAGCAAGTCTTGGGATTTTCAAATCAATTTGAGAACTAATAGCATCTATGATTGGCTTTCTGAGTTCTAATCAGGAATGCAGTGTGCATTAAAATCAAGAATATCTGAAGTTGCGTTGGATTGACTGTGGCAGACATAACTAGTAACTGCCAAGAGTTAAGTTGGGAGAAGTAACAGGTGTGTGTGATGCACAGTTTTAAAGGCACAAGATTAACTCAATGTGAGAAAAACCTGCATCAGCAAATCTCATTCTTAGTTTTGATATCGAGGGCATAAAAGGGTACGATAGCATAGTGGTTATGTTACTGGACTAGTAATCCAGAGGCCTGGCCAATAATCCGGAGTCATGAGTTCAACTACCGGATTGTTGTAAAAACCCATCTGGTTCAGAAAACCTGCTATTCCTACCCAGTCTGGCCTACATGTGACTCCAGTCCCACAGCAATGTGGTTGATTCTTAATTGCCCTTTGAAATGGCCGAGCAAACCAATCAGTTGTAAAAAACATCACAATAAGAATAAAACCGGACAGACCACTCGGCACTGGACACGACAAAGGCAAACCAAGCTCAGTTGACTCTGCAAAGTCCTCCTCACTAACATCTGGGGACTTGTGCCAAAATTGGGAGAGCTGTCCCACAGACTAGTCAAGCAACAGCCTGACATAGCCATACTCACAGAATCATACTTTTCAGCCAACGTCCCAGACTCTTCCATCACCATCCCTGGGTATGTCCTGTCCCACCGGCAGGACAGACCCACCAGAGGTGGCGGTACAGTGATATACAGTCAGGAGGGAGTGGCCCTGGGAGTCCTCAACATTGACTCTGGACCCCATGAAATCTCATGGCATCAGGTCAAACATGGGCAAGGAAACCTCCTGCTGATCACCACCTACCGTCCTCCCTCACCTGATGAATCAGTCCTCCTCCATGTTGAGCACCACTTGGAGGAAGCAATGAGGGTAGCAAGGGCACAGAATGAACTCTGGGTGGGGGACTTCAATGTCCATCACCAAGTGTGCCTCGGTAGCACTACTACTGACCGTGCTGGCCGAGTCCTGAAGGACACAGTTGCCAGACTGGGCCTGCGGCAGGTGGTGAGCGAACCAAAACGAGGGAAAAACTTACTTGACCTCATCCTCACCAATCTACCTGTCACAAATGCATCTGTCCATGACAGTATCGGTAGGAGTGACCACCGCACAGTCCTCATGGAGATAAAGTCCCGTCTTCGCACTGAGGACACCATCCAACGTGTTGTGTGGCACTACCACCGTGCTAAATGGGATAGATTCAGAACAGCTCTAGCAGCTCAAAACTGGGCATCCATGAGGCGCTGTGGGCCATCAGCAGCAGCAGAATTGTATTCCAGCACAATCTGTAACCTCATGGCCTGGCATATTCCTCACTCTACCATTACCAACAAGACAGGGGATCAACCCTGGTTCAATGAGGAGTGTAGAAGAGCATGCCAGGAGCAGCACCAGGTGTACCTAAAAATGAGGTTCCGACGTGGTGAAGCTACAACTCAGGACTACATGCATGCTAAACAGCGGAAGCAACATGCTATAGATAGAGCTAAGCGATTCCACAACCAACGGATCAGATCAAAGCTCTGCAGTCCTGCCACATCCAGTCGTGAATGGTGGTGGACAATTAAACAACTAACGGGAGGAGGAGGAGGCTCTGTAAACATCCCTATCCTCAATGATGGCGGAGTCCAGCATGTGAGTGCAAAAGACAAGGCTGAAGCGTTTGCAACTATCTTCAGCCAGAAGTGCCGAGTGGACGATCCATCTCGGCCTCCTCCCGATATCCCCACCATCACAGAAGCCAGTCTTCAGCCAATTCAATTCACTCCACGTGATTTCATGAAACGGCTGAGTGCACTGAATACAGCAAAGGCTATGGGCCCTGACAACATCCCGGCTGTAGTGCTGAGGACTTGTGCTCCAGAACTAGCTGTGCCTCCAGCCAAGCTGTTCCAATACAGCTACAACATGGGGGACTTTAACCTTCACATAGATTGGGAAAAGCAGACTAGCAACTGTCAGAAAGGTAGCAAATTTCTGCAGTGTGTCCGGGATAGTTTTCGACAGCAGTATGTCCGAGAGGCAACAAGGGGGCAAGCCATACTAGATTTAGTAATGAGTAATGAACCAGATTTAGTTAAAGGCTTAACTGTGCGTGAACATCTATCCAATAGTGATCATAACATGATCGAGTTCAATGTAGTGTTTGAAAGGGAAAAAAGTGAATCAGCTGCTAAGATTCTAGACTTGGGCAAGGCCGACTTCAATGGGATGAGACAGAGACTGTCCACAGTAAACTGGGCAAATCTGTTAATGGGTAAAACGACTGATGATCAGTGGGAAATGTTTAAAGAAACATTTAACGTGATACAGAATCGGTTTATACCCCTGAGGGGCAAGATCTCTACTTGCAAAAAAAAACAGCCATGGACAACTAAAGAGGTAAGGGACAGTATAAGGCATAAGTAAAGGGCATACAAAAAGGCAAAAAATGGCACAGATCCTGGCGAATGGGAAAGATACAAAGATCAACAAAGGGTCACAAAACAGATAGTAAGAGCTACAAAAAGAGAGTATGAAAAGAAACTCCCAAGGGATATCAAAACCAATACGAAGAACTTTTATAGTTATATTAGGAAAAAGAGGGTGGTCAGGAGCAGTGTTGGCCCCTTAAAAACTGAAAGTGGGGATATTGACATTGACAATGGGGAAATGGCGGACATGTTGAACAATTACTTTGCATCAGTATTTACAGTCGAAAAAGAGGATAGCATGCCGGAAATCCCAAGAAAACTAATATTGAATCGGGGACAGGGACTCGATAAAATTAACATAAGTAAAGCAACAGTAATGAAGAAAATAATAGCACTAAAGAGTGACAAATCCCCAGGACCAGATGGTTTCCATCCCAGGGTTTTAAAGGAAGTAGGTGAGCACATTGCGGATGCCCTAACTATAATCTTTCAAAGTTCTCTAGATTCAGGAACTGTCCCTCTAGATTGGAAAATTGCACATGTCACTCCGCCTTTTTAAGAAAGGAGAGGGAAACCGGGGAATTATAGATCAGTTAGCCTAACATCTGTTGTGAGGAAAATGCTGGAGTCTATAATTAAGGATAGGGTGACTGAACACCTCGAGAATTTTCAGTTAATCAGAGAGAGCCAGCATGGATTTGTGAAAGGTAGGTCGTGCCTGACATACCTGATTGAATTTTTTGAAGAGGTGACTAAAGTAGTGGACAGGGGAATGTCAATGGATATTATTTATATGGACTTCCAGAAGGCATTTGATAAGGTCCCACATAAGAGACTGTTAGCTAAGATAGAAGCCCATGGAATCGAGGGAAAAGTACGGACTTGGTTAGGAAGTTGGCTGAGCGAAAGGCGACAGAGAGTAGGGATAATGGGTAGGTACTCACATTGGCAGGATGTGACTAGTGGAGTCCTGCAGGGATCTGTCTTGGGGCCTCAATTATTCACAATATTTATTAACGACTTAGATGAAGGCATAGAAAGTCTCATATCTAAGTTTGCCGATGACACAAAGATTGGTGGCATTGTAAGCAGTGTAGATGAAAATATAAAATTACAAAGCGATATTGATAGATTAGGTGAATGGGCAAAACTGTGGCAAATGGAATTCAATGTAGACAAATGTGAGGTCATCCACTTTGGATCAAAAAAGGACAGAACAGGGTATTTTCTAAATGGTAAAAACAGTGGATGTCCAAAGGGACGTCGGGGGGTTCAGGTACATAGATCATTGAAGTGCCATGAACAGTTGCAGAAAATAATCAAGAAGGCTAATGGAATGCTGGCCTTTATATCTAGAGTACTAGAGTACAAGGGGGCAGAAGTTATGCTGCAGCTATACAAAACCCTGGTTAGACCGCACCTGGAGTACTGTGAGCAGTTCTGGGCACCACACCTTCGGAAGGACATATTGGCCTTGGAGGGAGTGCAGCGTAGGTTTACTAGAATGATACCCGGACTTCAAGGGTTAAGTTACGAGGAGAGATTACACAAATTGGGGTTGTATTCTCTGGAGTTTCGAAGGTTAAGGGGTGATCTGATCGAAGTTTATAAGATATTAAGGGGAACAGGTAGAGTGAATAGAGAGAAACTATTTCCGTTGATTGGGGATTTTAGGAGTAGGGGGCACAGTCTAAAAATTAGAGCCAGACCTTTCAGGAGCGAGATTAGAAAACATTTCTACACACAAAGGGTGGGAGAGGTTTGGAACTCTCTTCCGCAAACGTCAATTGATACTAGCTCAATTGCTAAATTTACATCTGAGATAGATAGCTTTTTGGCAACCAAAGATATTAAGGGATATGAGCCAAAGGCAGGTATATGGAGTTAGATCACAGATCAGCCACGATCTTATCAAATGGCGGAGCAGGCACGAGGGGCTGAATGGCCTACTCCTGTTCCTATGTTCCTATCCACCCGACAATGTGGAAAATTGCCCAGGTGTGTCCTGTCCACGAAAAGCAGGGCAAATCCAATCCGGCCAATTACCGCCCCATCAGTCTACTCTCAATCATCAGCAAAGTGATGGAAGGTGTCGTCGACAGTGCTATCAAGCGGCACTTACTCACCAATAACCTGCTCACCGATGCTCAGTTTGGGTTCTGCCATGACCACTCGACTCCAGACCTCATTACAGCCTTGGTCCCAACATGGACAAAAGAGCTGTATTCCAGAGGTGAGGTGAGAGTGACTGCCCTTGACATCAAGGCAGCATTTGACAGAGTGTGGCACCAAGGAGCCCTAGTAAAATTGAAGTCAATGGGAATCAGGGGGAAAACTCTCCAGTGGCTGGAGTCATACCTCGCATAAAGGAAGATGGTAGTGGTTGTTGGAGGCCAATCATCTCAGCCCCAGGGCATTGCTGCAGGAGTTCCTCAGGGCAGTGTCCTAGGCCCAACCATCTTCAGCTGCTTCATCAATGACCTTCCCTCCATCATAAGGTCAGAAATGCAGATATTCGCTGATGATTGCACAGTATTCAGTTCCATTTGCAACCCCTCAAATAATGAAGCAGTCCGAGCAGCAAGACCTGGACAACATCCAAGCTTGGGCTGATAAGTGGCAAGTAACATTCGGGCCAGACAAGTGCCAGGCAATGACCATCTCCAACAAGAGAGAGTCTAACCACCTCCCCTTGACATTCAACAGCATTACCATCGCTGAATCCCCGAACATCAACATCCTGGGGGTCACCATTGACCAGAAACTCAACTGGACCAGCCATATAAATACTGTGGCGACAAGAGCAGGTCAGAGGCTGGGTATTCTGCTGTGAGTGACTCACCTCCTGTCTCCCCAAAGCCTTTCCACCATCTACAAGGCACAAGTCAGGAGGGTGATGGAATACTCTCCACTTGCTTGGATGAGTGCAGCTCCAACAACACTCAAGAAGCTCGACACCATCCAGGACAAAGCAGCCCGCTTGATTGGCACCCCATCCACCACCCTAAACATTCACTCCCTTCACCACCGGCGCACTGTGGCTGCAGTGTGTGCCATCCACAGGATGCACTGCAGCAACTCGCCAAGGCTTCTTCGACAGCACCTCCCAAACCCGCAACCTCTACCACCTAGAAGGACAAGAGCAGCAGGTACATGGGAACACCACCACCTGCACGTTCCCCTGTAAGTCACCCACCATCCCGACTTGGAAATATATCGCCGTTCTTTCATCGCTGGGTCAAAATCCTGGAATTCCCTTCCTAACAGCACTGTGGGAGAACCTTCACCACACGGACTGCAGCGGTTCAAGAAGGTGGCTCACCACGACCTTCTCAAGGGCAATTAGAGATGGGCAATAAAATGCCGGCCTCGCCAGCGACGCCCACATCCCATGAACGAATAAAAAAAAAATTGCAAGATTCTGCCACCAGCATAGAGCCTTGCTATAAGTGAGCACAGGCCTCAGGAAAGGAAGAACTTGCATTTATATAGCGCCTTCTATAGCCTCACGGTATCCCAAAGCAATTCGCAAGTAATAAATCACTTTTGAAGTGTAATCACTGTTATTTCGTAGGTGAAGAATCAAAACTGCCATGCTGCATCCTTATCTCCGACACACATGTGCCATTTTAGTTGCACTCCGCACTAGTAGCAGAACCTTGAGATTTTGTCCTTCATGTCAGAATGCAGTAGGGATTACCAGAAAGTCCCTCTTCTATCCCAAATGTTCTCGCTACCTATGCCCAGGTTGCTGGCTCGTTCTGTGTATGATTTTGCAATGTCAGGCTATTCAACCATCTCAGCTGAGCCCAATCGTGTCCTCACCTCACACACATACTTTCTAGTGGGGGGTCACTGGATTAGGATAAGGAGTGGGAATCCTGTTTGATTTTTTTCACTCCCTCCCAAGATAGTAGCACCCCAAACTCAGCACAAACTACACATCAAACTTTTAACCTTCCTGGTCGGTAGGACTCAGTTCCACACTGGGCACTGCATTTACCAAACTGAATCATTAGGACAGCTTTCGTACGTCAATGAAAAATAGACAAATAATTGCCTTGCAAAATGAATTGAACACACAGGCATGTGTCTTGTCCAGTTGTGTCTCAATCACTGAAATGTGTGCCAACATGTTTTCTGTCCTCAGTGTGTCCTTGGCTGCCTATTGATTTCCAGCTCAATACGTGAAATATTAAAAGCACAAGGCAGCAAATATTTTGACATGATTTTACCATATTAACCCTTTCACTCCCTCTCAGTTACTTAAGAGTAGGGTTACCATCTTTTGCCAAATCCAAAACTGGACTGGGGTGGAATCTTGGCTTGAGTTCCAGTGTTTATTTTCCTGCTCACAAAAAATCTTGATAACTGATGGCTCCAAATCATTTGACACAGCAGTAAATGAGGACAAAAAACAGGATTCCATTTTGAAAATTAAATTTTTGGTGTTTGTTTTACATTTTAAATGTGCTCAGACAGCCTTGTCGGAAATCAGATTGTTCAGTACAAATCGAGGCAGTTGGCAACCTTACTGAAGAAGTCTAGAGCACAAAAGCTTTGGAATTATTGTCAGGAATTTAAACCCCTGGATGTCCCAACTTTCCTCCTGTCACAGAGGACACCTGCTCTATTGAGCCGGGCAGCTCATTGTATTACTGCGTGGCCAAGGAGTGCTCTTTCTCGCGGAGGGAAGTTAATAGAAAGGGAATGTGCCCCACTCCCTCCAAACATGTACTGGAAATCTCAATCACCTAGACTCTCGGGCCTTCATACAGATTCAGAGAATTTATAGCACAAAAGCAGGTCATTTAGGCCATTGCACCTGCGCTGATGCAAGCTCTTCATCCAGACTGTTTACTGTTAACCCATTTTACTGCCCTTTCCCCATTTCCTTTTATCTCCCCCTGACTAGATTTTTCTCCCTTTTGTAGCCAAAATAGAAAGCCAGGGTCTTGGGAAAGCTTGAATGCTTTTGTCAGTCACAGATGGGATTTGAACTTAATTCTGCTGATCAAGGGCTGAGGTCTCGCTTTGTGACCATTTAGGATTCTATTTTATCAGTGAATGCTGTACTATTGCTTATGGTTAATCTGGAGCATGGTTGTCGTATCTAGCTACAAGATCAGCTTGTGTTTTTGGATCAAAAGGCTGTCTGAAGCTGCTGCAGTATCGTTCAAATTAAGTTGGTTAATAGCCTTTCTGTTATCCATCTAATTTCATGTTGTGTTGCTGATCCTGTCTGTCTCTCTTTTCTTCTGCTTCTTTCTCTCCATTTCTCATCTTGCCCTAGCCAACATTTGTCCCTCAACCAACGCCAACAAAAACAGATTATGTGGTCAATCATCTCACTGCTGTTTGTGGGACCTTGCTGTGCGCAAATTGGCTGCCACATTTCCCTCCATTCCAACAGTCACTACACTTCAAAAGTACTTCATTGGCTTTGAAACACTCAATAGCCACTTGTGGTAAAGCATTCTCTGCTCTAATACCCCTGTGTGTGAAACAAAATTATTCTGGCTTGCCCTTTCACTTTTCCAATGTAAGTTCCAAGGCCATGCCCCCTTATTACTGATTCACCAACCAGTGAAAACATCTTTTACCATTTAACCTCGAAAAACCTTTTGTAATTTTGATCATGCAAGTGCCAGGCAATGACCATCTCCAACAAGAGAACATAAGAACATCAGAAATAGGAGCAGGAGTGGGCCACACGGCCCCTTGACCCTGCTCCACCATTTAATAAGATCATGGCTGATCTTCGACCTCAACTCCATTTTCCAGCCCAATCCCCATATCTCTTGATTCCCTTAGAGTCCAAAGATCTATCAATCTCAGTCTTGAATATATTCAACGACTGAGATATCCACAACCCTCTGGGGTAGAGAATTCCAAATATTCATTGCCCTCTGAGTGAAGAAATTCCTCCTCATCTCAGTCCTAAATCGCCCACCCCTTATCCTGAGACTATGCCCCCTAGTTTTAGACTCTCCAGCCAGGGGAAACAGCCTCTCCGCATCTACCCTGTCAAGCTCTCTAAGAATGTTATATGCTTCAATGAGATCATCGCTCATTCTTCTTAACTTCAGACAATATAGGCCCATTCTTCTCACTCTCTCCTCATAGAACAACCCTCTCATCCCAGGAATCAATCTTGCATACCTTTGTTGCACCGCCTCTAAGGCAAGTATATCCTTCTTTAGGTAAGGAGACCAAAACTGTACACAGTACTCCAGGTGTGGTCTCATCGAAGCCCTGTACAATTGTAGCAAGACTTCCTTACTCTTGTACTCCAACTCCCTTGCAATAAAGGCCAACATACCATTTGCCTTCCTAGTTGCTTGCTGTACCTGCATGTTAACTTTCTGTGTTTTGTGGACAAGGACACCCAAATCCCTCTGAACACCAACATTTAATAGTTTCTCACCATTTAAAAAATATTCTGTTTTTCTATCCTTCCTACCAAAGTGAATAACCTCACATTTCCACACATTATACTCCATCTGCTACCTTCTTGCTCACTCACTTAGCCTGTACATATCCCTTTGCAGACTCTTTGTGTCCTCCTCACAGCTTACTTTCTCACCTAGCTTTGTATCGTCAGCAAACTTGGATACATTACACTCGGTCCTTTCATCTAAGTCATTGATATAGATTGTAAATAGCTGAGGCCCAAGCACTGATCCTTGCAGCACCCCACTAGTTACAGCCTGCCAACCTGAGAATGACCCATTTATTCCTACTCTCTGTTTTCTGTCCGTTAACCAATCCTCTAACCATGCTAATATATTACCCCCAATCCCATGAGCCCTTATCTTGAGTAACAAGAGAGAGCTTAACCATCTCTGCTTGACATTCAATGGCATTACCATTGCCGAATTGCCCACCATCAACATCCTAGGGGTCGCCATTGATCAGAAAATCAACTGGAACAGACACATAAATGCCATGGCTACTGGAGCAGTCAGAGGCTGGATATTCTGCGGCGAGTGGCTCACCTCCTGACTCCCCATAGCCTCTCTACCACCTACAAGGCACAAGTCAGGAGTGTGATGCAATACTCTCCACTTGCCTGGAGAGGTGCAGCTGCGACAACACTCAAGAAGCTCGACACCATCCAGGACAAAGCAGTCCGCTTGATCGACAGCCCATCCACCACTTTAAACATCCACTCCCTCCACCACCAGCGCACTTTGCCTGCAGGATTCACTGCAGCAACTCGCCAAGGCTTCTTTGATAGCACCTCCACCACCTAGAAGAACAAAGGCAGCAGTTGCATGGGAACACCATCACCTCCAAGTTCCCTTCCAAGTCACACACCGTCCCGACTTGGACATATATCACCGTTCCTTCATCGTCGCTGGGTCAAAATCCTGGAACTCCCCACCTAATGGCACTGTGGGAGTATCTTCATCACATGGACTGGAGCAGTTCATGAAGAAGGCTCACCACCATCTTCTCAAGGGAAGCTAGGGATGGGCAATAAATGCCGGCCCTTGTTAGCAATGCTCATATGCCCAGAATGAATTTTTAAAAAAATCTCTACTAGATTTCCTCTTGATCTTTGCTGTTGCAGAAATAAAACAGGGAAGCAAGAGCTGAATGCCAGAGGAGAGGCGAGAGTAACTGCCCTTGACATCAAAGCCGCATTCGACCGGGTATGGCACCAAGGAGCCCTAGCAAAACTGGTCAATAGGAGTCAAAGGGAAAACCCTGCAGTGACTGGAGTCAAACCTGGTGCAAAGGAAGATGTTCGAGTTTGTCGGAGGCTAATCATCTCCGCTCCGGGACACCACTCGAGGAGTTTTTCCTTCAGCAGCTTCATCAATGTCCTTCCCTTCTTTATAACGTCAGGAGTGGGCCTGTTCACTAATGATTCCATAATGTTCAGCTTCATTCATAACTTCTTCAATAATGAAGTAACCAATGCCAGCCTACAGCAGGACCTGGATAACATCCAGGCTTGAGTCGTCAGACAAGAGACAGCCCAGCTATCTCCCCATGCCCATCAATGGCACTAGCTCCACCAAGGCCCCCACCATCAAGATCTTGAAGGCCACCATCGACCAAAAGCTGAACTGGACCAGCCATATCAACACCTTGGCTACAAGAGCAGGGCAGAGAGCAGGTAGCTCACTTCCTGACCCTTCAAAGCCTCTCCACCACCTACAAAGCTCAAGTCAGGAGTGTGATGGAATACTCACAACTCTACTGGATGAGTGCAGCTGCAACAACACTGAAGAAGCTCAGCACCATCCAGGACAGAGCAGCACTTGATTGATGTCCCTGTCACTGGACTCAATATCCACTCTCTCCATCGCCAGCGCATTGTGGCTGAAGTATGTATAATCTGCAGGACCTTCCAGAAGGAGGGGGGAGGGAAAGAAAGGAGCAAATTAGCAGAAGAAGGAGGAAAGAAAAGATTTGAAGATAAAGGGTCAATAAGATGGTTTACTGAATTTGGACATCAAATTACAGACTGTGAAAGCGGGCCTACTATACAAGATGGCAAATCACAGATTCTGAAAGAGGGCCTACTGTGCAGAATGGTAGATCATGACTCAAAGTGTGACTACTGTACCCCCCACTGAACGTTCCTCTCTTGTTTCTGCTATCATCCCTGGTAACATCCTAGTTGATCGACACTCGACCTTTTCTATTCTTTTCATAATGGAGTGCCCAAATCTGCATATGATTCTCTAACTGCAGCCCAAGCAAGATCAATATTACCTCAAAAGCAAAATGCTGCGGATGCTGGAAATCTAAAATAAAAACAGAAAATGCTGGAAAACCTCAGCAAATCAGGTGGCATCTATGGGGAAAGAAACAGAGTCAACGTTTCAGGTCGAAGACCTTTTGTCAGAACTGGAAGCCGTTAGAGAGTTAAAGTCTTTAAGCAAGTCCAGAGCCAGGGAAAGGTGGGGGCAGGGAGGGGAGAGGAGGAAAGAACAAAAGGGAAGGTCTGTGATAGGGTAGATATTATTATCTCCTTGCTTTTGTATTCTATGACGGGGGAAGATTACTTTAGCCACTTTTTAAGAGTTTCCTGAGGTTTTATACATCCTCAGATTGAGAGAGCAGAAAACCTCACACTACACACTAATTGATCTCCCGTGATGTTGCACACTGGGAATAAAAATCAATCTCACAGGTAGTTTTTACACTGACTTCTGCAAGTGGCTGAGCTTCACATCCTGAGATCTCAGTTAACACCAACCTCATAGTTCCCCAAGAATCCGAAACATCCTCACACTTCAGTCGCATAGTCGCACCTCATTCACATGACTAGCTGTCCTCATGAACAGACAGTCCTCTCATACCTATGTACGGATGCATCTTGCAATGCAGAAATCTTGCCGCTGCAGAAATATTTTCTGTAACGTTTACTCAAGAGATATTGCTTGTGAAGTTATTTTTATCCAGTGTACAAACATTTCATTTAGTAACTTCAATATTAATACCCCACCCAAGCATGCAGTCCTCGTTGCATTTATCTCAATAAATTTTAAAACTGGTTTTCAAAAATTCATTTGAGAATGAAAAACGTCCATCGAGCTTGTAACGATCACATGTCAGAAAGCATGTGATAGAAATTGTTTTAAGCCCGTTTTAGGGCACGGAATGGGCACAGCGCTCGGAGTACGCACCTGATCACCCGGGCACAACTAAGGTGCCAAACTCGTTCACCTGACAAATTAAAATAAAATCGGCAGGCTGCCAGCGCTACGCGCGCTGTTCATTGACAGCTCGCCTAATAGAGGTGTCAATATCGCAAGTTGCTACCGCCATTTAAAGGCGGCCTGCACGTTTTAAAGGGGAGCTGCATTTTGGCTGCAGGCAACTGTAACTGAAGATTGTGCACAACGGCAGGCACAGGCAAAACTGCATGGGCCCCCCATTTTTCAGACACTGCGTTGGAGGTATTGGTGGAGGAGGTCGGCAGGAGAAGGGGCATCTTCTATCCACCAGCGGCAGGAAGATATCAAGACTAGCTGCCCGGAGCGAGGGGGCAGAGGTGGCAAACGAGTCAGTGCCAGAAATATCACCCCCAGAATGGCTGCAATGCAGGAAAAAGTTCAATGATCTCACAAGGCTAGTTAAAGTAAGCCTCCTAACTCATTACTCTCGCTACTCTCTGCTTAGCCTTGCACTACCTGTTGCCCGAGCACTCACAACCCTCCCCTCTCCCTGAATACCAGCACTTTCCTCCAATGACTGCAGCACATCACTCCACCTCCTTCTGCTTCTACTGCAGCATCCTACATCTGTTACTCTCCTCACCTCCTCATTCCTCTGCCATCCTTCACACACCAGCCACACTATTCTACCTTGACATGCATGTCCTCAAAAATGTTTCACTACTCTAACATTGACACACTACATTCTTTTAACTTGCAGGGCAAGTTCACACGCAATAACAGGGAGAAGGCAGCCACAGGAGCAGGGCCTTCATTCATGTGTTGTCGCCAATAGAGGAACAAGTTATAGACATCATGGGCAGGGGGCATGTCAGGAGTGTGAAAACTGGCAAGGCTGGAGGACAAGTCCTGCAGGGTTTTAAACCATCATCCCCTCGTTCCCTTCTCATTTAAATCTCACCCTTACACACTATGCATAACAAAATGCTGCTGCTTTCAGAAGCCACTCATCTGTCTCTGCTTACCCATGCCACTAAAGGCTAACCCTTGTCCCTTTCTTCCATTTCAGGTCCAAAATCTCCACACAGCCCTCAGGGAACAGAAAAATGACGAAGAGGGCAGCACTGCAGAACAGGAAGCATCACTCAACCATACACTTGTAGACACCAGCTCAGAGACTGAAATGATGCCTGCATTTGTTTCAGGCGGCCACCAGGGATATCTATCAAGTACCCGGCACGGAATGTTGCTCTGCAGAATTCGACTTTGTAGCCCATTTTGGACCCAGAAAAGGTGTAAAATACTTGCCAGTTTCTATTCCCACATGATTACAGGTTTCCTACAAATACCGACCGGAGTAAATCCTCATGAATGCATTTTTCACACATACCTACTATAGTAATCTTCCCGTCATAGAATACAAAAGCAAGGAAGTAACCGACTGAGAAGGAGCTGCACATCAACTAGGAGAGAGAGAGCGAGCTACATACTGACTGACAGCTAAATACTGACTTTCACCCACTGAACATGCAGAAGGAGACTCATTAAAAAAAATGGCAACTTCTGTTGGGCTTCTGGGCCTTGTTTTATGGACTGCTTTAGTGACTGGTGGGGTTGTTGATGCAGAGAAGTCCTGAAGACTGACATTTGGTTAATTAGATACTATAACATTTTATTGTAACATTAAGTTACCAAGTGGACTGTGTGCAGCAATTCTTGATCCATCCAATACACCTGTGTGGGTGCTGCAACCACCTGCTACATAAACGGAAGATGAAGGATAGTCCGTTGTGCGACTATGGAGGGGCTATCCAAGCTATGGGGCATCTGGTGGACCACTGCTGGCTAAGATATTTCCCAGCTGGAATAACTGCTATTCACTCCGTATCACCAGAAGCCATCGAGTGGATGACGTACTTGGACGTCGACATTTAATGATGTTTTTCAAGCTGCCATATGAAGAAGATCTCATGCAAAACCAATGAACTCAATTTTTTTTTATTCGCTCATGGGATGTGGGCGTCGCTGGCAAGGCCAGCATTTAGGTGGATGTGGAGTTGGGGAGACAAGCTGTGATCTTCAATTTCTATGGCATCTTTTCATCCCAAAGCAGTTCACAGCTAGTGAAGTACTTTTGAAGTGCAGTCAGTGCTGTAAAGTAAGCAAATGCAGCATCCAATTTGCACCCAGCAAGGTCACACAAATAGCAAAGAGATAAATGACCAGATAATCTGTTTTAGTGATGCTGATTGAGGGATAAATGTTGAACAGGACACTGGCAGAACTTCCCCGCTCTTGTTCAAATAATGCCATGGGATCCTTTTACATCCACCTTAAAGGGCAGGCGGAGCCTCAGTTTAACATCTCATCCGAAAGACATCTCCACTAGTATAGTAACATTGCCCATCTCTGCGCTGCCCCAGCCCATTTTCTGTCAAAACCCCCCTCCGTACCTCTGTCACCTCCAGATTTGATTATTCCATTGCTCAACCTGGACGGCTTTCCGCCTCCACCCTCCATAAACTTCAGCTCATCCAAAACTCTACTGCCTGTATCTTATCCCATACCAAGTCCCACTCATCCATCATCCCTGTGCTTGTTGACCTATATTGGGTCCTGGTCCTCAATTTAATAACTGTCATCCTTATGCTTAAATCTCTTGATGGCCTTGTGTTTACTTATCTCTGTAACCTTCTCCAGCCCTATAACCCTCCGAGGAGTGACATTCCTCCAACTCTGGCCTCATGCGTCCCCCAGTCCTTTTGTCCCACCATTGGCGGCCTTGCCTTCAGCTGTTCTACGTTCTGGAAATCCCTCCCTAAAGCACTCTGCCTCTCCACTTCCCTCTCCTCCTTTAAGACCCTTCTTAAAACCCACCTCTTTGACCATGTCTTTAATCATCCCTCCTAATATATCCTTCTTTGCCTGAGCCGATTTTTGTCTGATTACGTTTCTGTGAAGCGCCCCAAAACATTTTACTACATTAAAGGCGCTATATAAATGCAAGTTTGGCATTGTTGATCACATCATCTAAGCTGACAATGAGAAATGGCTACCCACAGTACCATATCCACTTCAAAATGTATTTTTCCTATGCAAATAAAATGCTAAACTTCAGTGCAGTTCCAAAGGAGGCAGCTTCTGCCTGTTCAGGTGAACACAAAAGATCCCATGGAATTATTCCAAGAAAAGTTGGTGGTTTTCCAAGTGTCCTGGCCAACACTCCCCTCAACTACCATCAAAAATAGTTGTTTTTTTATTCGTTCATGGGATGTGGGCATCGCTGGCATATATTGCCCATCCCTAATTGCCCTTGAGAAGGTGGTGGTGAGCCGCCTTCTTGAACCGCTGCAGTCCGTGTGGTGAAGGTTCTCCCACAGTGCTGTTAGGTAGGAAGTTCCAGGATTTTGACCCAGCGATGATGAAGGAACGGCGATATATTTCCAAGTTGGGATGGTGTGTGACTTGGAGGGGAACGTGCAGGTGGTGTTGTTCCCATGTGCCTGCTGCCCTTGTCCCTCTAGGTGGTAGAGGTCGTGGGTTTGGAAGGTGCTGTCGAAGATGCCTTGGCGAGTTGCTGCAGTGCATCCTGTGGATGGTACACACTGCAGCCACAGTGCGCCGGTGGTGAAGGGAGTGAACGTTTAGGGTGGTGGATGGGGTGCCAATCGAGCGAGCTGCTTTGTCCTGGATGGTGTCGAGCTTCTTGAGTGTTGTTGGAGCTGCACGCATCCAGGCAAGTGGAGAATATTCCATCACACTCCTGACCTGTGCCTTGTAGATGGTGGAAAGGCTTTGGGGAGTCAGGAGGTGAGTCACTCGCTGCAGAATACCCAGCCTCTGACCTGCTCTTGTAGCCACAGTATTTATGTGGCTGGTCCAGTTAAGTTTCTGATCAATAGTGACCTCCAGGATGTTGATGGTGGGGAATTCGGTGATGGTAATGCCATTGAATGTCAAGGGGAGGTGGTTAGACTCTCTCTTGTTGGAAATGGTCATTGCCTGGCACTTGTCTGGTGTGAATGTTACTTGTCACTTATCAGTCCAAGCCTGGATGTTGTCCAGGTCTTGCTGCGTGCGGGCACGGACTGCTTCATTATCTGAGGGGTTGCGAATGGAACTGAATGCTGTGCAATCATCAGTGAACATCCCCATTTCTGACCTTATGATGGAGGGAAGGTCATTGATGAAGCAGCTGAAGATGGTTGGGCCTAGGACGCTGCCCTGAGGAACTCCTGCAGCAATGTCCTGGGGCTAAGATGATTGGCCTCCAACAACCACTACCATCTTCCTTTGTGCTAGGTATGACTCCAGCCACTGGAGAGATTTCCTCCTGATTCCCATTGACTTCAATTTTACGAGGGCTCCTTGGTGCTACACTCGGTCAAATGCTGCCTTGATGTCACTCTCATCTCACCTCTGGAATTCAGCTCTTTTGTCCATGTTTGGACCAAGGCTGTAACGAGGTCTGGAGCCGAATGGTCCTGGCAGAACCCAAACTGAGCATCGGTGAGCAGGTTATTGGTAAGTGCCGCTTGATAGCACTGTCGACGACACTGTCCATTACTTTGCTGATGATTGAGAGTAGACTGATGGAGCGGTAATTGGCCGGATTGGATTTGTCCTGCTTTTTGTGGACAGGACATACCTGGGCAATTTTCCACATTGTCGGGTAGATGCCAGTGTTGTAGCTGTACTGGAACAGTTTGGCTAGAGGCGCAGCTAGTTCTGGCGCACAAGTCTTCAGCACTACAGCCGGGATGTTGTCGGGGCCCAGAGCCTTTGCTGTATCCAGTGCACTCAGCCATTTCTTGATATCACGTGGAGTGAATCGAATTGGCTGAAGACTGGCTTCTGTGATGGTGGGGATATCGGGAAGAGGCCGAGATGGATCATCCACTCGACACTTCTGGCTGAAGATAGTTGCAAACGTTTCAGCCTTGTCTTTTGCACTCACGTGCTGGATTCCGCCATCATTGAGAATGGGGATGTTTACAGAGCCTCCTCCTCCCGTTAGTTGTTTAATTGTCCACCACCATTCATGACTGGATGTGGCAACTGGTCATTTCATTCATTCATTCATTTCATTCATAACTGGTCACTTATCTCTTTTGTTGCATGTGGGATCTTGCTGTGTGTGAACTGGCTGCCAGGTTTGCCTAAAAACCAATGATTACACTTCAAAAAGCAATCCATTGAATATGAAGTCGTTTGGAGAAATTTGAGGATGTGATAATGCACTGTGTAAAACTAGTTTGTTCTTTAAAAGTTTTCAATGTTACAGCCTCCTCATGTCCTTTGGCCATTAGCAGTAACCAGTGTCACATCACCGCTGGTGACACAAAGCTGTTGACAATCTTTCCATTGCAATTGGTGGCTGTTTTTAATGATGGGAAGACTTTCAGCTTAAAGCTGGGTTTTACTGTGTAGATAAATTAGTGCAGTAAACCAGATGTCAAAGGGACTGTTCTATGTATTAAATAGAATTCAAAGTCAGAGGAGTGTTGAGGAATTGAAGAGAAATCGATATGGAAGAGTGCCTCGCATTAAATAGAGCTCAACATTGGGGAGAAATGCTGTCTCATAAGCAGACAACCAAACTACCTGACAAAATTCCAACACTTTTAAGGTGGCTTCCTCCCAGCCATGGGAGCACACTTCATCGGCACCTTATTTTGACAAGGTCTATCTCCCATAACTACTGGCCATTGTGACAGTGTGATATAGATAAGAACACTTTGAAGACATTGGGTTGAAACATGCCTGGATGTACTTCCACTCTCTGGCAGACTACTTCAAAATACTACCATTGACCCATGTTGGGATTCAGCTCCACGGAGGCAGGCAGCCCCTCAGTACCTTGTCCAAGAGGCCATTCTTCATGCGTGATCTGAAGCGGTTGAGAGTCAGCAGTCTTTTTTGAGAGTGAAGAGTCCAATCCAATGCTCAGCGGATGTACACATTTCCAGCAGGGGGTAACTGGGCTGTGATTTTTTTAAATTCGTTCATGGGATGTGGGCGTCACTGGCAAGGCCGGCATTTATTGCCCATCCCTAATTGCCCTTGAGAAGGTGGTGGTGAGTCGCCTTCTTGAACCGCTGCAGTCCGTGTGGTGAAAGTTCTCCCACAGTGCTGTTAGGAAGCGAATTCCAGGATTTTAACCCAGCAACGATGAAGGAACGGCGATATATTTCCAAGTCGGGATGGTGTGTGACTTGGAGGGGAACGTGCAGGTGTTGTTGTTCCCATGTGCCTGCTGCTCGTGTCCTTCTAGGTGGTAGAGGTCGCGGGTTTGGGAGGTGCTGTCGAAGAAGCCTTGGCGAGTTGCTGCAGTGCATCCCGTGGATGGTACACACTGCAGCCACTGTGCGCCGGTGGTGAAGGGAGTGAATGTTTAGGATGGTGGATGGGGTGCCAATCAAGCGGGCGGCTTTGTCCTGGATGGTGTCGAGCTTCTTGAGTGTTGTTGGAGCTGCACTCATCCAAGCAAGTGGAGAGTATTCCATCACAATTCTGACTTGTGCCTTGTAGATGGTGGAAAGGCTTTGGGGAGTCAGGAGGTGAGTCACTCGCCGCAGAATACCCAGCCTCTGACCTGCTCTCGTAGCCACAGTATTTATATGGCTGGTCCAGTTAAGTTTCTGGTCAATGGTGCCCCCCAGGATGTTGATGTTGAGGGATTCGGCAATGGTGATGCCGTTGAATGTCAAGGGGAGGTGGCTAGACTCTCTCTTGTTGGGAGCAGGAGCCCTGGTTAATGATTCCTCTTCCTAGATAAGGATGACTGTGGCCAACTGAAGCACACACCAAATGCTGCCTCAATACCTGCCAACTGTCAGCGTTTGCAACTGACATCGTGCATCTCACAAAGCAAATCAGTTTTTTCCACTGGATTGGAGCTTGTCAGATCAGTTGGAAGGCAGGAGTGGAGGCTGTCAGAACCAATCAGATGTAACTTTGTCCCACTCACTGTTGGTTATGCATGAACTTGAGGCAGAAAGGTTTTAAAATGAGCTGATGATTTCTTAGAATCATGGAAATTTACGGCACAGAAGGAGGCCATTCAGCCCCTCGTATCTGTGCCGGCCGGAAAAGAGCTATCCAGCTTAATTCCACTTTCCAGCACTTGGTCCGTAGCCCTGTAGGTTACTTCAAGTGCATAGCCAACTATTTTTCAAATGTGTTGAGGGTTTCTGCCTCTACCACTTTTTCAGGCAGTGAATTCCAGACCCCCACTACCCTCTGGGTGAAAAAGAATTCTCCTCAGCTCCCCTCTAATCCTTCTACCAATTACTTTAAATCCATGCCCCTTGGTTATTGACCTCTCTGCTAAGGGAAATAAGTCCTTCCTATCCAATCTATCTGGGCCCCTCAATATTTTTTCACCTCAATTAAATCTCCCCTCAGCCTCCTCTGTTCCAAAGAAAATAACCCCAGCCGATCCAATTTTTTCTCATAGCTAAAATTCTCCAGTCCTGGCAACATCCTTGTAAATCTCCTTTGTGCCCTCTCTAGTGCAATCACATCTTTCCTGTAATGTGGTGACCATAACTGTACGCAGTGCTCAAGCTGTGGCCTAATTAGTGTTTTATACAGTTCTAGCATAACCTCCCTGCTCTTATATTCTATGCCCTAGCTAATAAGTCAAAGTATCCTGTATGCCTTCTTAACCACCTTATCTACCTGTCCTGATACCTTCAGGGATCTGTGGACATGCACTCCAAGGTCCCTTTGTTCCTCTACACCTCTCAGTATCTTCCCATTTATTGTGTCCTCCCTTGCCTTGTTTGCCCTCCCCACGCTTCTGAGGGATGCAATTATAGGGGTATTTATTTAGTATTTGTCCTCAAATTAGTTATATCTAACAAATTATTTGCTAAAATGCAGCTTTTAAAAACTTTTCATCTTCCTCAAAAGAACTTTCTGAGGCATGCCAGGCTGTTATATGAATGTTTATTTTCTTCAAGGCTGGTTACAGACCCTTTTTGAGGTAACAAGGATGTTCCTTGGTGTAAATGCATTAACTGGCTTTATTTGAGCCATCCTGTCACCGCACTTGTGAAATGACCAGGGTCTGGAAACAAAATAGGAAATGGGGTTGGAGTGTTGATAATTTTAAAAATTAAATTAAGATCTCCATATTTATGATTGCACTGTATTCGTGTCAGTACAGTGCTTGGCCATGCTCTGTATCTCTGAAAGCTGTTGTAACCTGGGGAGAGCCGGCACCATCAGAGCAGCTAATATCCATGGGGAAATAGGAGGGTGACATTGATAATAAATATGAGTACAATTGTATATCAGTCATTCGGGTGCATCTGAGAGCACAAAATTCAGGTCCCTGTGCCTGTTCCTGCAAATCATGTTTTTTGTATCCTTTTAGTTTTTCTTATATATGATTGTAGTGTAATAGTTTTTATTTCCAATCCATGAAAATCCGTCTATTACCTGCCAAGTTTCCTACATTACAACAGTGGCTACGCTTCAAAAAGTATTTCATTTGCTGTAAAGCGTTTGGGACGTCCTGAGGTCATAAAAGGCACAATGTAAATGCAAGACTTTCCGTTTGTTATTACCACCAATTGTCATTTCTAGCCTCATGTGTTTTAAGGTATTAGAAATTGAAATTGTGTGAATAAATGAAAAAACAGGTTAATGTTTGTGTGTGCCCTTCAGCAAAACTCGGTTTGTAACTCCCAGGCGCAAATGCGGCAAAGTGAGCCGCGTGCCCGTCTGCAGGCACAATGGGCCCGCCCGTGAGCACAACGGGCCCGTCCAGGAGGGGCAGCAGGAAGGTACGGTCAAGTTTAGTGACCAGGTCTCATCAGCATGCCGCTTACCGACTTCCTGATCAAAACAGGGAAGTCGCCGGAAAACAGCTGACCGGCCATTAAAGTTGAGCAGCAAGAGGCCGTCGCCATGACCCAGGGGAATGGACCCTGACACGAGGTAAGTGCTGTGGGAGGGGAATCCCAATCGGGGGATGGGGGGGCGGGGGAAAGTCCTCAAGCTGAGCCCACAAGGAAACAACAAAAAATATATAAAACTCAATTGAAAATTGCAGTCAGCCAAAGTGGGTCAGGGCAGGGGTGGATAAGTCCCCCGCACCATTTTAAGTGCCCCCAACCCCCAGCTGCAGTTAAAACCAACCCCATGATTTTAACATGCGCTTCTGAGCAGGCAGCAAAGACACCCTGGTCCTTCTTTACACATGTATGTCGGACCCAATGACATAATTGGGACAATACTGCAATTTTAACTCAGCTCTGAGTGGGGAAGCCTTTGTGGCTTTCCTGCCAGATGGACCCAGGTCAGAAAAGCCCCAAAACCAGGCCGGAAAAGCTACGTTTTTTTTTCTTTGTGGGGCCAGGAGGAGCACGAGTTCTCTTCCAGGCCCCACAAGGAAAGCTTAGGCCTCCCCTGCCCCGGGACTCCACTACTCACCCCCCCCCCAACAACTTCCCGAACGCTACAGGTGGGAAGTGGACTGGCAACTTAATGAGGCCTGGGAGTAAAAGTAGCCTCGGCTTCATTTCTGCACCAGCAGGTGAGCCAACTCACCTCGCCAAAACCCTCCCAAATTTAAAATTGGGGCCTAAATCCGATGCCTTCAGCCCTCGCATGTTCCTTCAGTAACTTCTAAATATACCATTGCTAGGTTTTTTCTCTCCTGCAGGTGATGGAATGCTGGGTATAACTGAAGTTTGAACAGACCCAAGTCCACTGCACTTTTAGTCTAATTCCTTGCCTTTCCTCGTCATAGGTAAATATTCAGAGCTCCTGTTGGGTCTGCTTTTTGGGAGATGTGTCAAAAATTTTCTACTTTGTTATGTAGGTGTCAGCTGAGATCCACTCACTCAGCACTGACCAGCAAATGAATCTAGGACTTGTATGGTTTAATTGTTTACCCACTGGAGAGTTTCCCACTGCAATTATACTGCAACCACCACAGGCTAGATTCTAGATTCAGTCAATTCCTGGCCACAATCAACCAGCAGGAGGGTAAGAATATCTACTTCTGCTGGCACAGCTTATTTCATGGTCAAAGGCCAGTAATTACATGTAAATTAGTTGTGCTGGACTAGCCCTATAGATGTAGAGGAGCTGTCAGCCAGGCAGCATTTGAATTCCCTTGAAAACTGGAGGAACTCTCCTCTGTCAAGCTACCAACCTCGACAGGCCGGGAAGTTGACAGTATATTGAGATTTTCCTATTGACCAAAGGAAATAGATATTGGCATCTGGGCAACTATCAGGAGAGCACACTGTCTCCCAATAGTTTCTGAAAGCAAAGCTTCTGCCTTTCCAATAAATTAATCTCATTGCTTCCAAAGGGCTCCTCCTGCAGCCCATGCCCAACCATCTCCAGAGCTTTCCCCCACACCAGTCCTTCCTCTATGCCAAGCCTCTCCATTACCACAGATTTCCCACACTAAGCCTGACATTGTCCAGAGCACCCCCCAAGCTATGTCTACCAATACCCAGATCTTCACCAGCAACGCCTGCTTGTGCCCCAAAGCAGCTTGCACCCAAAGCTGCCTACATCGAAAGCTCCCCTCCAACAACCTGCTCACGCTAGTCACGATTACCAATCCAAGGAGTGAACGATTTTCAAAAACACATGATCACCGCTGTTCCTGGTCACCAAGCCGCAAACCACACATGCGCACAGGGAGCTTATTAAAAATAATTCTGGTTAACGTAAATCGCCTGAACTTTTCTAAGCTGTTTTAACAGCAACTTTTTTTGCTACTTCTTTCCGATTTCAGGGTGCTAGTACTACTTCTCAATGTGTGATCTAACAGAGTAAAAATGATGCATAGCACCTACATGTGAGAGAGAAAAACAGATACTGGGAGCATTGGCCTGTTACTTGCAACATTTGCCCTGTAAAACAAAAATTACTGCAATTTTTTCTGACTAGTAGTATTAACTCCTCTGCTAGCAGGGTCTCTGTGAGGGACCGTGAATAAATACAGTGGGTTATTGTAGTTCCAGGCTCCACAGGGAGCCCTGAATAAGTATCGTGGGATACTGCCGACTTATAAACAGAGTTTTGTGTGATGGCCCGAGTAAATACTGTGGGATATTCCCAAATTTTTAGTAATTTGCCTGTGTGCACATGCGGTCAGTGATCTGGTGACCATGAAAAGTGTCAGCTTGAGAACATAAGAAAATAAGAAATAGGAGCAAGAGTAGGCCATATGGCCCCTCAAGCCTGCTCCGCCATTCAATCAGATCTTGGCTAATCTTCAACCTCAACTTCACTTTCCTGCCCGAGCCCCATATCCTTTGATTCCCCTAGACTCTAAAAATATATTGATCTCAGCCTTGAATATACCCAATGACTCAGCATCCACAGCCCTCTGGGGTAGAGAATTCCAAAGATTCACAACCCTCTGAGTGAAGAAATTCCTCCTTTTCTCAGTTTTGAATGGCCAACCCCTTAGCCCGCGACTATGGTTGTACTCTTCCCTTTAAGTCAGAAGTTTGTGGGTTCAAGTCCCATTCCAGGTATCAGCACATAATCTAATTTGACAGAACTGAGGGGGTACCGCATCGTCAGAGGGGCCGTCTTTCAGATAAGATATTACACCATAGTTCTGTCTGCCTGTTCAGGTGGTATTATTGAAAGAAGAGAAGCGAGTTTTCATGGTGTCCTGATAAACATTTATCAACCCAATACCACCTGAACTGATTATTTGGTCATTTATCTCATTTGCTGTTTGTGAGACTTAGTTGTGCACAAATTGTCTACATAACAGTAGTGACTGCACTTCAAAGGTGCTTTTCGACACCATGCGGATGTGAGAACCTTGGTCAGGTCACACTTAGAGTACTGTGCACAGTTCTGGTCTCCATATAACAAAAAGGATATAGAGGCACTGGAGAAGGTACAAAAAGGATTTACAAGGATGATATCAAAACAGAGAGGTTATAACTCATAGGAAAGACTGAACAGGCTGGGGGTCTTTTCTCTAGAAAAGAGGGGTGACCTGATAGAAGTCTTTAAAATTATGAAGGGGTTTGATAGGGTAGATGTGGAGAAGATGTTTCACTTTTGGGGAAATCCAAAACTAGGGGTCATAAATATAAATATATATTCAGGAGAAACTTCTTTACCTGGAGAGTGGTGAGAATGTGGAACTTGCTACCACATGGACTAGTTGAGGAGGACAGCATTGATGTATTTAAGGGAAAGCTAGATGAGGGAGAAAGGAATAGAAGGATACGTTGATAGGTTTAGATGAAGTAGGGTGGGAGCATAAACACTGACATAAACCAATTGGGCCGAATGGCCTGTTCCTTTGCTGTAAATTCTTTGTAATTCTATGAATATAAATGCGAGTTCTTTCTTTCTTTCATTATAATAGTGATGGACTAATAAAGTTGAAGCAACCCTGTTGTTCACTAAGCCACTAGAGTGTCAAGCATGGAGATAGTCAGTCTAGCTGACTCAGATTGTACATGCTGACACAAGGGACTCCATAATGTAAGTTTATATCTGATTTCCATAGGAAGTGCATCACCAGTGGCCCCAGGGAGAACAGGTTGAAATTGCAGCAAAGGACAATGCACAGACAGCGAGGAATAAGAGGCAGTCTCCCCACTAAAATGTTGTTCCATACTATCTGTTCTGCTGACCTGGGGGCACTAACCTGGAACAGTTTATCCAATGCCAAAGCAGGGATGCGTTCTTCCATAATGCCCTTAAGATACAAGCACACAAGATAACACAGGCTTTTTCTCTAACTCGAATTGCAACTTCCCCTCCCCCCCACCATCACTGCCACGACACAGCAATCCAGGCCCCTGAGACTTTGTTTGTGAAACTCCATCTACTGAGCTTCACGTGTCGATGTTTATGCTAATATTCCGTTGGTGTTTGGCAGCTGGCTAATAGGGTGATTCGTCATTGTTTTAAGGCAGTATTCAAGTTCATCCAAGACTTAACCACTGTTCCCATATTTAAGAAAGCTCCCCAGCATCTCTCGGTCACTCTTGGACAGGATGCAAAAAAACTTGTCATTTGATAGGCAATCCTTCTCTCACTCCACGCCCCAATCCCACTCTCTACATTGCTCCTCTGAGCTTTCCTCTCTTGTTTCCTGCTAAGTTCCAAATATTAGATATCCTCCTTCCTGCATCCTCACGATACTGAAATTGTGACTCATTGCATTCGTCCAACTCATTCTTTCCTTGAACTTCCAAACTGTGGAAATCCTTACCTACCTCAGTCTTCCCATTCTCCTATAATGTAAAGGCTTTTAAAACCCAAGCTTGGCATCACCTCACCACTATTTCTTTACTTACCTCGTCTTATCGCTCAGTTTTTTAACCTTGCCAGTGGCCTGCACTATGGGCCTTGATTCTTCACCTAGGTTTACCAAAAAAACTCAGAACAAAACAAAAGCATAAACACGATCCCCCTTTAATAAGAGAACAAATCGCTGGTTTAGGATATTTTGGGCTTGCCCGGATTCTGATATGCATAAAATCCATCACCTTGCTTTAGAGTCTCCAAAGCAAATTAGTGAAAAATCCAATAATGAAGAGTTTCGTTTTGCCTGCTATGGAATGCAAGCACTCTCCCAGTGGGGACACAACCCACTTAACAAAGCCCAGAATACGTAGGCACAGGTTGGTAAGAACCAAAGCTGAGTAACGCCCAAATGTGGTACTGCTGGAATTTAACCAGCTGAAACCGCACAGCTTATCAACAGAGATGACTGGCAAGCTTCCAAGCTGAGGTCACTGCCCCTTAAGGCATTGGCTTGCAGTCATCTACGCTGAGTGAGAAGAATCTGACATTTACCTCTCCATGTCCTATTAATGAGTCAGGCTGGCTGGACAATCGGCAGGTGCTCCCTGAGGTTGTTGGAATACCAATCTATCGCAAAGGGTGACCATGGTCCAATCTGATGTGGAGATGCCGGTGATGGACTGGGGTGGACAAATGTAAGGAATCTTACAACACCAGGTTATAATCCAACAGTTTTATTTGAAAATCACAAGCTTTCGGAGGCTTTCTCCTTCGTCAGGTGAGTGTGACGAACTTCGTCACTCACCTGACGAAGGAGAAAGCCTCCGAAAGCTTGTGATTTTCAAATAAAACTGTTGGACTATAACCTGGTGTTGTAAGATTCCTTATAATGGTCCAATCTGCCATCGTCAACTGGATCCTAGAGATTATAGTTGATGTCTACCATTTGGTGGCCAAAATCTGCACATACCAGCAGTGTCCCAAAACTTTACTATCTAGCCAACTCTCTCTTGAGATTCCTGTTAAAGTATATGAACGTGCAAACCCTTCAGTGCACCAATTACCTCCTCAATGTAGGTGGGCCATGGTGTTTCAACAGATACCAGCAAAATCATCCACTGTTGCCTAAGGCAGCCCCAGAAAAGGAAAATCAATGATTACTATTGATTTACAGCTGCAGGCAGAGCTGCTGAAGTCACTGAGGACCCCTCAAACTCAAATCCAATTAATTGGTACAGCTCAGCTGCAACACCCTACTGAGACATAACCTCCTAGGGCACTGCTTCTCTGAAACCAGTTCACATTGTGGAACTGTTCCTATTTGAAGGCAATTCTGCAATCGGTTTGAGGATCCTCGTGCTTTGAACTTGGCCCAAAGCATTCCAAGATGGATTCAAAATAAATACCAGTCACAACACCAAAAAACAACTGCAAAAACATGACTTTAAGTTTTTGGCCACAGGCTTTCCTTAAAGTAGGAGGAAGGTATGTACAGGCCAGGAGTGTGAAGGAGCTCAGCCCACACACAATCAGAAACAAGTGGCAGCCAGAGGACACTTGTGCTGCCACGGTGGCCATTTGTGTCACTGCCTCCCCAAGACGGTGCTGTAGTATAAATGCAGTATCACTCATGCAGGCAACCGATGAGGGGCTGTGAACCCTTTCGCGGAAGCTAAGAAACAAGCTTCTGGCGATCTTCCCCACCTATAAGCGCGTCGTAATTTTCTTAGTTTTGTACAATACCTTACCATGTTTCTCAGCACTTCATTCACAACAAGCTATTTTGAAGTACAATATTACATTAGCTGATAAGGTATACATTTTGCACTCAGACAGCAATGAGATGAATTTTTTTTGCAGGTGTTGGCTGAAGGAGAAATTTTGGACAGGACACTGAAACTCCAAGCTCCTTGAGATAGTGCCATGAGATCTTTAACGCCACCTGAACCACTGGAACAGGCAAATGAAGACTTTATATAAAATCTCACCCAAAGGGAAGCCCTTTCAAAAATGCAGTGGCGCCTCCTTAGATTATATGTTCAGAGTGTGCTACCACGTAGCCAAGCAGAAGTAGATGTGGGGCTTTTATAACAGCTGTAAATAGATCATTACTTGCATTGATTGGATCTGTTTTCTTATACATCCACTGGTGTATGCTACCAAATACAAAATTAAACCCACATTGGGAAATAGGACAAGTGTAAACAATTTGACTTTCAAGCTGAGTCTGCTGTTTTTACTCCTGGCAGTAAACCAGTGGGAAAATTAATGACACTAGCAAAATAGGTCCCACTTACTAGACTGCCTCAATGAAAGAATTCTCTGTTGTCCCACCGAGGGATGTTTTATCACTCAAAATGCAAGAGCAGCTGCCCCAGCCAGAGACAATGGTCAACTTAGGTGCACAGGTTGTTTGCCAGCAGAGTGGTTTTGGCCACCCCAGGGAGACACTGCCGAGCCCAGTGAGAGAGACACTACCCTTGTGAGAGAGAACTGAATGTCTAGTCACCGCAGGGAGAAATGGTCCAGCTGTCCAAGTGAAACAAGTTCTAGCTATTCAGGGATATAGAGACCAGCCTTCCCAGGGAGAGAAGCTCTAATGCCCTAGCAAATGAAGTTCAGGCCCAATTAGGCTTTATATTTGTTTACAGGTAGGTCAAAGCATGGCATCAAAGTCTAGCAGCCTGCTTATGAAGGAATGCTCTTTAAATGTCAATGTAATGATAATTTTATTAATGTACGCACGTAGACCAAAGGGATCGACACTATCACTTCCATCAATCAGTAAATTACTAAAGTGCAATTATACTTTTAGTGATTAAGCTACAGCGTAAAAATAAGGAATTAACAACAATAAATGCTCTAATTAAAGACCCATTTATTTTGTTGCGTCTCATGAAATTGTAACCCTATGTAAAGTGTTACACACTGTTTACATCCTGTAACCCACCCAGATAAAGGGATTTCACTTGCTTCCTGAGTAGCTCAATTGGTAATTACGTTGCCCAAGATACTGTGCCACATTTATCAGGAAGGCTCCATGTTTGATCCCTGCTTTCTGCTGTGTTGGCTGTTCTGAGTTGAAGTACTATAATAAACCATACCCTCAAAAAGCTAACGTAGCCTCAAAAAGTTAATGATAGAAGCGCAGCCATATTATGAGAAAACAAAGTAATTACATGGGCTTTGTAAGTTAAACTATTGGTAAACACAATCTTTTACTTGTATTGGAGGGAAAAAAAACATAAGTACATGAAAGCCTAAAGGGGCAATCCAAACATTGAAGGCATAAAATTGGTAATGCATTTCTATGGGGGAAAGGTTCCAGGGATTGGAAAATTTTGCATTTTTATAGTTAAAATAATGCATTCTAGTTCATTTTAAACACAATTAGTGGATTTTTAATCTTAAAAAAAAGGAAAAAGCAAAGTGATATTTGAATTTGAACAGACCAACCACACCGTCACTTAACCAAAAGTTACCTCAACAGTCACCCCCACCTCCAGTTCCCCACTGCCCCTGTTCACAAAGGCACATTACCCCCTCTGAGACTGGTTCAGGGATACTGGAATGCATCCAGCTTCCTAAACTTTCATAGAGATATTCTCTTTTATTGCAGCCCTCCCAGTTCATCATGGAACTCTTCTCTCTCGCCTCCCTCAATTTAACCTGACATCCTTCTTCCACTCCCTCAGTTCGAGCTGGCACTCTTCCTCTCCATTCCCTGTCTGCTAAAGGTGACATTCTTTTTCCTCCCAACTACAATGGATTGTATCCAGCTTTTCCTCTCTTCATTCATCTTCAATAGTTTTTGGCCCCTTCCATCTGCACTTCATTTCTATCTCTTCCCATTCTCTCTGCTGCCATCCATTTCCCCCTTCCCTTGCCCCTTCTCATCATCATCCATTTCCCCTTCCCTTGCCCATTCTCATCATCATCCATTTCCCCTTCCCTTGCCCCTTCTCATCATCATCCATTTCCCCTTCCCTTGCCCATTCTCATCATCATTCATTTCCATCTATTTACCTATTTGGCCTCCTCTATTGCCATCCATTTACCCCTTCACTGCCATCCATTTCTTTGTGTGTCAGCCTTAAATGGGAGCACTCTTGCCTGAGTGAGAAGGCTGTGGGTTCAAGTCCCAACCCACAACATATTAATCTAGGCAGACATTTTAGTGCACCACTTAAGGAGTGCTGCACCGTCAGAAGTGCCTTTTTTTGGATGAGATGTTAAACCAAGATCCTGTCTACTCTCTCAGGTGGATGTAAAAGATTCCATGGCATTATTCGAAGAAGAGCAGAGGAGTCCTCCCGGTGTCCTGGCCAATACTTACCCCTCAACAAACACATCAAAACCGATCATCTGGTCATTTCTCTCACTGCCGGTTGTGGGACCTTGCCGCCCTCAAATCGGCTGCTGTGTTTCCCTACATTACAACAGCGATTGGACTTCAAAAGTACTTAAATGGCTGTGAAACGTTTTGAGACATCCTGAGGCAATTAGGGATGGGCAATAAATGCTGGCCTTGCCAGCCATGGCCACATCCAATGAACGAATAAAAAAAAGGCCTAGGCAGCTGAAGGCATGCCTGCCAAAAATGAAGGATGGGAAAGGAGTTGCACAAGAGGCCAGAGTAAAAGGAACAAAGAGTTTGGGAAGGCGGGGTTTGTAGCGCTGCAGGAAGTTAGAGATAAAGAGGGGTGAGGCCATGAAGATTTTAAACACGAGAATGACAATTCAAAATTTGAGGCCTTGGATGACCGGGTGCAGATTTAGGTCAGCAATGACAGGGTGACAGACAAGTGGGACTTGGTACAGGATAGGATACCAGCAACAGAGTTTTGGATGAGCTGAAGTTTACGTAGGCTGGTGGGGATGGGAGTCCAGCCAGGAGAACGTTGGAATAGTTGAGTCTGGAAATGAGAAAGGCATGGATGAGGGTTTCGGCAGCAGATGCCCTGAGATAAGGGCAGAAGCAGGTGATGGAGGAGGATGGTGCTTGCAGAGGGGGACAGGTGGTGGAGGAGCATGGCTTGGTTGACCATGCAGAGAGGTCAAGGAGCACGAGGAGGGAATGTGCACCCAGTCACAATCACAGAGAATGTCGTTCAGGACTTTTGTTATGGCTGTCTATCATCTTCCCCCCTTATTTCACTGCCATCCAGTCCTGTTTCCATTGCCACCCATTCCCCCTTTCACTGATAACCACCCCCTTCCACTGTTACGTACTTGCGCTCCCTTTCATTGCCATCCATCGCCCCTTTAATTGTGACCCTTCCCGCTTCTTTCAATACCATTCACTTCCACCCCACCCCGCCAACCACTTAGTCCCACACTTACCTGAATCTGGTGGCTAATGCATCAGAACAGGTCCCTCTATCCTCTCAACACCATTCCCAGGGCTAATGAAATGGATTACACCCCTTGTATACTGTATGCAGGATCTCCTGTTCTCATAAGAGTTCCCACTTTTCAAGTATATAGAGGTCACAATCTCTGCCCTTTGGTGCCGGGAGTAGCAAACAGTTTAAACATTAGGAAACACAAGTTAAAAATGACAAAGTTAGAAGCAAGAAGGAAAGTCAAGCAGACATTTTAAAGTCAATGGGTATGAAGTAAAAGAGACCGACCTGTTCTAGTACATCAGCCAACAGCCTCAGGAAGGAGAAGGACTGTGGAGAGAGATCTCGTATGCACTGATTTTTGTCAACAAATGCTAACATACCGATCGGAACCCCAAAACACTGATGTAGGCATGAAATGCCAATAGTTGGCATTTATGATAACTTGCCTACAAAAATAAGCAACAATACATCAAGGAATACCCGAGGAGATCCAAACCCAACCCTCCCCGCTACCTTAATGAATTCAGTGAAACTGCAATGTTCATTCATTCATGTTCTCCCCCAAAAAGCTGTTGAGGATGGGGGTCAATTGAAAATTTCAAATCTGAGATTGGTAGTTTTTTGTTGGGTAAGCGTATTAAGCAAGGCAGATAGATGGATATATGATACAGGTCAGCCATGATCTAACTGAATGGCAGAACAGGCTCAAGAGGCTGAGTCCTTATATAAGGAAGGATATACTTGCCTTAGAGGTGGTCCAACGAATGGTTCGATTGATTCCTGGGATGAGAAGATTGTCCTATGATGAGAGATTGAGGTAGAAGATCAGCCACGATCTTATTGAATGGCGGAGCAGGCTCGAGGGGCCGTATGACCTACTCCTGTTCCTATGTTCATGCCACATGTTGAAGGAGAGAAGCAAAATAATCTGTATAATTGTCGCTGTTGATCTGGAGTATCGTGTGCAGTTCTGGTCAGCTCATCACAGGGAAGATATTATTGTCCTTGTGAGTTATAGAGGTCAGCAACAATTATATTTCTGAGTATCAGGAATTTATGAGGAAAAGCTATGTCCTTCTGAATGCAGAGAATATGCTTAAATGTTCCTTGTATCTCAAAAATGACCTTAAATGTCACCTCATCAAAGGTTCTACAAAGCCAACGAACTTTACAGCAAAGCTGTTCAAGTTTAATGATGTCACTAAGAGTCCTGTGATGGTCTGACAGGTAACCAGCATACTCTTCACCCTCTTAAAGCAACTAACCCTCAACAATGCACTCTGGTTAAGGGCGGGTCTAACTCGGGATCTTGCACTATAGCATCACTTAAACGTGCAAACCAAAAACTCTGTTCTCCACTTTAACAGGGTGATAACCCTACATTTCTTACTTCAGTTCTCCCATGCCTCTAGACACACAATTCTTAACTGCTAGCCTTCCCCTTCATATACTCAATCTTTTTTCAGGAAAAAATGGTAACACAAACCATGTAGAAGTAGGCCACCTGAAGGGGCATTCCCACATATAAACCCCTCACACTCTTCGAGGAGAAAGCCATGTCGTTCATGGGGAAGCACTCTGCTCTTGCCATGAGAGATGGCGATGTCGGCAACATGTTTCCGGCTAGTGACTAAACACATACATCTAATCACCCATTGACAGGCAAGGAAATTCAGGCTTGTTACATTTCACTCATGTCAAAAAGTCATTTTGGTTTAAAATACGAAAAGCCCAACAAAACTAACGAATTGCCAGGAGGCATCTCAGAGACATTTGTTGAAATAAGTTATTCTAGCCTTGTACAGATCATTGAGGGAGCCACATTTGAGTGAAACTTTGAATACGCTATGTTCAAAAAGACAGTGATATGTCGGACAGTGTTTGGGACAGAGTGACAGGAATGATTCTGAAACTAAGTTATCAGGAAAGACTCAGAGCTGAGCAATGTTTTCATTCGGTAAAAGATGATTGAAGAAGGACATAATCCAGGTCCATAAAATGCTGAGACGCATTGAAAATCATAGAATCATAGAATGACAGGGCATAGGAGGCCATTCAGCCCATCATGCCTATGCTGGCTCTTTGAAAGAGCTATCCAATTAGTCCCATTCCCCCTGCTTTTTCCCCATAGTTCTGCTTTTCAAGTATTTATCCAATTTCCTTTTGGAAGTTACTATTGAATCTGCTTCCTTCACCCTTTCAGGCTGTGCGTTCCAGATCATAACAACATCTCTACCCTGATTCTTTTGCCAATTAAATCTGTGTCTTCTGGTTATCAACCCTCTTGCCGGTGGAAATAGTTTCTCCCTATCTACTCAATCAAAACCCTTCAGAACCTCTATTAAATCTCCCCTTAACCTTCTCTGCTGTAAGGAGAATAATCCCAGCTTCTCCAGTCTCTCCACATAACTGAAGTTCCTCATTCAAGGTACCATTCTGGTAAATCTCCTCTGCACCCTCTCCAAGGCCTTGACATCCTTCCTAAAATGTGGTTCCCAGAATTGAACACAATACTCCAGCTGAGGCCTAACTAGTGATATATATAGGTTTTAAACTCTACGCCTCTATTTATAAAGCCAATAGATCGAGCATCAGAGAGAGAGTGGAAGAGACAGAGAAAGAAAAAGAAAGTTATAGGGAGGATTTTCCTTTCCTGGACAGAAAGCTGGCAATGTGGGACTTCCACCAGCCCTTCCATATCTGCCCCAGCCCCAACATTTTCCTACGACGGGGCTCATTACACGTGGAAAGAGACACTGTTACAGCACCAGAAAGGATGCAAGGGACTTTAAAGGGACAGAAGCACCTCGAAGATCGGAAGAAAGACTCCCATTGAAGGTCTTGGCCATGGTCGAGGCCTTTAGCAGGTAAGTCTCTGGGCCATATGGATGAAGAAGATGCCGATGCAAAGTCCTTACCCTCCATTCGGGGAATGTTGGGCCTTTACCACAGCCTCCCAGGACCTACCGCCACTTTCCACCTGGTGGCCCAGGGGATTGGCGGTAAGTGGGAAAGAAGAAAAATCCACTGGGACCAGGATCAAACCTCATTGCTGTTTGCAGACCAGCGGGTTGGTAAGGAGCGGCCAGCAGTGGTCCCAGTGGGGGCAAAGTGAGGAAAATCCCAGTCAGAGCGGTGTGGTGGCGATAGAGCTCAACCATAATCCTGCACAAAAGGAATCAGAACATTACAGCGTCGAAACAGGCTATTCGACCTATCAAGTCTGCACTGACATTTATCTCCCTGTGAGCCACCTAGTCTAATCCCACTCTCCTCCTTGCTCTATATATCCTTTATTATTCCTCTTTGTTAAGCATCAACAGTTTGTTCAAAAAACTCGAACCTCCTCCAGCCCTGCAACCCTCTCAGATCTCTGCGCTCCTCCAATTCAGGCCTCTTACACACCCCCGATTTTCATCTTTCCACCATTGGCGTCCGTGCCTTCAGCTGCCTAGGCCCTAAGCTCTGGAATTCCCTCTCCAAACCTCTCCACCTCTCTACTCCTTCTCCTTTAAGTCGTTCCTTAAAACCTACCTCTTAACTGTTCTAATGGGGTCGATTTTGCAATGATGGCGGGTTGGCAGCGAGGGGATGAAGGTACGCACGGCAAACCCGCATGAACAAAACTTACCGTTTCCGACGCGATCGCATGTTGATTGCTGATGATTAACGTCCTCTCCGGGTTTCGCGCCCGGCAGCTAGACTGATTGACAGGCCGGCTGCCGTCAGGAGCTGCAACGCGGTGGTGGGGGGGGGGCAGAAAGAGAGAAAGCGAGACATCATCCGGCGCTGGACTGGAAGACCGGGGTGGGGGGGGGGGGAGTGGGTGCGGAGGGAGGGTGCAAGATCCGGGGGGGGGGGGCTAATGGAAGATCGGGGGAGAGGGGAAGATCGAAGGGGGAGAATGGAAGATCGGGGGGCAGAGGGGAACGTCGGGGGGGAAGAGGGGAAGATCGGGGAGGAAGAGGGGAAGATCGGGGGGAGAGGGGAAGATCGGGGGGGGGAGAGGGGGTGAAGAGTGGGACATCGGAAGGACATCAGGGGGGTGAAGAGAGGGACATCGGAGGGGTTAAGAGGGGGACATCAGGAGGACATCGGCAAGGTGAAGAGTGGGACATCGGAGAGGGAGACATCGGACATCGGAGCAGGGTGCAAAGGTAGGTTCATTTTGTGTTTTAACTTCCTTCTATGGTTTTTTTAATGTAATTTATTTAGTTTCTTTTTCCCTGATCCGGCCTTTCATGCCTGGTTTCACCAAGCGTGAATCAGAAGCGGTGGGCAAGCTGCCCAGGTAAGTTAAAAATCATTCTAATCACTTACTCTGTCACAGGTAAAGTGCCTTAAGTACCTCAATAAGGTAGATTTGGTTCTTTAATTGTCATCCCGTCGGCTTTAATTGCCGGTGGAATTTCCGTTTTCAGGTCGCCCGCGCGCACACAAGTGGGTCCCTGTGAAACTTGGAAGACGGTGGGTTGGAGCCAGCTTCTGAACCCGATCGGGATTTCCACGATTTTTGGAGGCCCCCGCCCCCAACGCACCCGCAATTGCCTCCTAAAATTGAGCTCAATATCTCTATGTGGCTCGATGTCAAATTTTGTCTGATAATCGCTCCTATGAAGCGCCTTGGGACGTTTTAACTACATTAAAGGCGCTATATAAATGCAAGTTGTTGTTTGTGAAAGAGTATTCCACATTTTAACCATTCCATGCATAAAGATTTTTTTTTTCTATCCTCCCCTTTTAGTTCTTTTTGTAATATTCTCAAATTTGTGCTTTCTTGTTATTGCATCTGGGAACAATCTATTACTATTTACCTTACTATAATCCTTCATAATCCTGAAGCCCTCTATCAGGCAGCTTCTAACCTGAGCTCTGGTGAAAAAAGCTCCAAGTTCTCAAGTCTCTCCTCATAACTGTAACTCCTCATTCATGGTAACATCCAGCTGAAACTACACTACACCTTTTCCTTTTGTATCCTTCCTGTAATAGACTGCCCAAACTGTACACGATGCTCTTGTACGAGTTTAGAAAAAACGTCAGATAAGCTGAGAAAGAGCTTATAATATATCTGCAGACCTTACTCTTGAGAAACCCATTAAAATGTACCTTTAGTGTTAGTTATATCGGGCTCACATCCTGTGTACACTCTATTTTCGGGCTTACAAGCAAGAAAATCAAATTAAGCAAACAGAATATTGACACCACTGCCTCATCCAGCACACATGAGCAGACACCCAAGGCCTTGCAGAGAAACACTGGCCCCGTCATCACTCTAAAGGACATAAAAGGAGCAGCAGCCAAAAATAAATCAGTAGGCAATTTGAACATTCAGAGCCATTTTGCACTTGTCTTCAGGTAAATGCTCCATTCTGCTTATAATTAGCTCCGCGTTCTATCTGTTTATGCATGTGCCTGCCTCTTGACCTGAGCACTTCTGTTTTTTTACACTTTCCTGGCAGAGGGTGATGTTCTACAGCTGCCATTGCTATAGAAACAGCCTGAGCTCTGCAGCATTTGAATTAAGTAGAAAGAGGCACAGTCCTTCCATTCAAGTCTGTCAGTTTCACATTCCCCCCACTTGTCAAAGGGGAAAACCAGGGATAGGATGCTTCACACTTTGGGAAAGATGTCTGAATTTTAGGATTTCAGGTTTTGGGCCTGTACTTCCTCCAGTAGCTGCAAACCTTGATCTTGTTGTCACAGCACTGCACCAAGTACTGATAATAGCCTGGCTTCTGAATGATTGGGAGGCAATATAGATTTCCCTTGTTAATACAGCAGGCCGTACAGAAAAAGGACCGTCCAGAGGAAACTCTGAACAAGATCGCCCCTATGCAAAACATCAGCCGGGAATTTCCTCAGAGCTGCCCCCGCTTCGCAACTTCGCTGGAGAATCGGCAAAAACGCCATTTCCGTGCATAAATGGTGTTTCCACCGCAAAGTTACGGTGGTGAAGCAGAAGCTACCACCAAATTCCCGACCATAATGTTCCCTTTATCCAAATATTCCCTTTAAGTAAATGCTATTAAAACAATGTACAGTCTAAAAATGGTTGATACCATTATTAGCAAACACTTAACATGTCCCCACGCCGGTTCTTTGTCCAACCATTTTAGTAGAGTAATTCACCCATTTAAAATAAAAAGATTAATACCACCTTTAAAATAAATAGCGGACAGTGGCATGGCATACCAATTCATTAGGCATTCATCTGTTAACATCACCAACAGTCATTTCTAGACTTCTATGCATTCTAATTAGCAGTAACATCTTTTAAATACCCAGGAGCTAAAGTCACTGATCTTTCTTGAAATAACAGCTTGGCGCTGCCTCTGTAAGAGGGAGTGAAACTGGCTCATTGGGCTCCTCAGGACTGGGTCTGTAAGAAGGTATGACTCTCCCATTGGGCTGCCTGGTACTGACTGTTTAAGAGGGAGTAAGACATTCCCACTGAACTCCGTGATCCTAGCCTTTTTAATGTTTCAATAGTAGAAGGTTCTACAGGATCTGCGCACTCAGTCAAAGCCCCCTCATGATACAGGGCCCCTCATCGCTAGAAGTATTGTTTCCCCTATCCCTGATTTTCTCCCGTCCTACCCTGAAGTTTGTGACCTGATGTGGATCAGTGGCCATTTTTCATGAATAAACAATAGTGAGGTCGGCAGGTTTTTTGACTATGGAGAGGTCAAAACCAAATCCTAACCAGTCACAACATATACACCCTTTCCGGCCGGGTACTGGAGTGGTCAGGAGCAGGAACTCTGTCTGCTTTTCCCTTCCCTAACCCAGGGGGACTGAAGTCAACTGTAGTGTCCCAATTGTTACCCTGGTTGAGATTGGATAACCTAGCACAAACTGAACCTAGCACCTTCCTGATCTGCATTGTTCAGTGCTAGTGTATATGGACAAGCTTTCAAATATGGGAGGGATCACAGTCAAATCTGACACAGTTCTCACCCAATATCCACAAAAGTGCACTTTCAGCAGGAGCTACTGGACTGTGATCAAGATTAAGAGCCATGATCAATTCTTTACTTCCCAAGCACAGGGACGCTGAGACCAATTCCAGCACTCTCCTCTCACCCTGTTTGAGATTAACTAACACAAAACAAGCACTTAATCTAGGACCTTCCTGATTTGAATGGCTCAGTATCACACCAATATTTACTGAGACATCAGAGGGTCTCTTAAAGTACTTCTAAATGCTGCTCCAGTAATGAATTATTCTCAGACTGGTCCAGAATTGCAGTGCAGCTCTACATATCAACACAGTTCCATTTTATTACATACGGGAAACAAGTTCCATTTCAACGGTGTACATGAACTGTACTAGGAAACTCTTAAGTGAATTCACTAAAATATTTGTAAACACTTCCCTAATTGTGGGGTTGATCCCAAGCAAGATGCTTTACAATGAGCATGGGACTCAACAGGTTAAGAATTTATTGTGTCAACAGCGGATTTCAAACCATTTCATCCATACTTAGTAATCACTCCTTCGATTTGCCGAAGGTTAATGGAATTCTGTCATTGAATTGAAAAAGGTTTGTTCTTGTGGTGGAATGGGATTTTGGTGCTGATAAAAACCACACAATAGAGCAGTGCCCTTTGGCTAGATCTTCAGAAAAGACGACTCACAGCACACTGTAGAGTAATCACTGTTGCACTCAACTTCAACCTTCATCTCGCACCTATTCTGTGAGGTTTCTGGGTAAACACCTATCTTGTAATCGAGAATGCAGTGGATTAATAACAGAATCGAGATAGAAGACCTCCTCCCTTCCCACTGCCCAGGGCCCCAAACACTCCTTCCAGGTGAAACAGCGATTTACTTGTGATTCTATCAATTTAGCATAATGTATTCGCAGCTCACGATGCGCTCTCCTCTACACTGGGGAGACCAAACGCAGATTGGGTGATTGCTTTGCTGAGCACCTCCGCTCAGTCCGCAAGCATGACCCTGACCTTCTGGTCGCTTGCCATTTTAATTCTCCATCCCACTCCCACTCTGACCTCGGCCTCTTACACTGTTCCAATGAAGCTCAACGGAAGCTCGAGGAACAGCCCCTCATCTTTCGATTAGGCACTTTACAACCTTCTGAACTCAACACTGATTTCAATAACTTCAGATCATAACCACTGCTCCCATTTTTTCAAACAGCTGATGCTGGTAATGGTTCTGCTGTTGCCATTTACAGCTCCGCTAAACCCTCTTTTGTTTCTTTACTTGTCCCACTACCACCCTCCTTGCCTTGCACCATCATCCTTTTTGTCATTTAATTACTCCTGCCCTTTTGTTCTTTCCTCCTCTCCCCTTCCTCCCCTCCCCCACCCCCTTCTGTACTTGCTCAAAAACTGTTAAATCTTCAACTTCTGATGAATGATCATCGATCTGAAACGTTAACTCTGTTTCCTTCTCCACAGATGCTGCCTGACTTGCTGAGTATTTCCAGCATTTTCTGTTTTTATTATAGAAAACATAGCCTTGGTGATGTGCACAGTCTCATTAAAGAGCCCATATCACAGGGAATATCCAAGTCTTGGTCACACTGAGGAAGGATAATAAGGAAACTTGAGTAAAATAGGCACATTTTTCCCACCCCAAATTTCTTCCTTCAGGCTGGGGCTCTTTTCTCTAGAAAAAAGAAGACTGAGGAGTGACCTGATGGAGGTCCTTAAAATTATGAAGGGATTCGATAGGGTAAACGTAGAGATGTTTCCACTTGTGGGGGAGTCCAAAACTAGGGGCCATAAATATAACACAGTCATTAATAAATCCAATAAGGAATTCAGGAGAAACTTCTTTACTCAGAGAGTGGTGAGAATGTGAAACTTATTATCACATGGGCAAATAGCATAGATGCATTTAAGGGGGAGCTAGATACGTACGTGAGGGAGAAAGGAATAGAAGGATATGTCGATAGGGTGAGATGAAGTAAATAGAGTGAGAGGAGGTTCATGTGGAGCATGTTTCGGTGCTGTAAATTCTATGGAATTCTTCATCTCCTGAGGGCAATGACTCTTCCAGTGACATAATTCTATCAGCTTCAGCCACGCTCCAATACCTCACCTATTCTTTCTGTGTGGGCCTAGGCATTGAGTGTCACTGCGTACATGATGAAGCTGACCCCACATCTGCGGATGATGTCGCCAAGGGGCAACATGTAGATAAGAAGGAAGAGGAAGCCAAGGATAGATCCTTGAGGGATTCGGGAGGTTACAGTAGGGAGGGTGGGAAGAGAAGCCATTGCTGGGGATGCTCTGGCTGCAATCGGATGGTTAAGAGTGGACTTTAAAAAAGGCAATCCCACTGAGCTGGACAACGGAGGAAAGGCCTTAGAGGAGGATGGTGTGGTCGACTGTGTCAAAGGCTGCAGAAAGGACAAGGGGGACGAGGAGGGTTAATGAACCATGGTTACAGAAACAAAGGATGGTCATTTGTGACTTTGATTAGGACTGTTTCAGTGCTGTGGCATGGGTGGAAACCTGATTGGAGCGACTGAAGCATGGAGAGGGCCCGGATTTGGGAGGTGGCAACACGTTCAAGGACTTTGGAACGGAAAGAGAGGTTGGAGAGAGGGTAGTTTGTAAGGACAGTGGGATCGAGTGTGAGTTTTTTTGAGGAAGGGTTGATGGTGATGGTTTTGAAAGCAAGAGGGACTGTAACTGAGGAGAAGGAACCATTTGCAAAATTAGATAGCATGGTGACCAGGAAGGGACAGTGGGTGTTCAGCAGGATAGTAGGAATTGAGTCGAGGAAGCAGGAAGTAGACAAAATGAGCTCAGAAAGGGCATATGGAGAGATAGGAAAGAAACTGGAGAAAGACGTGGGTTCACGGCTAAGGCGGGAGAGCCTGCAGGGAGATTTGGCTTGGTAGTCAAGGGCAATGGGGGAAGCAGCAGAGACAGCTGAATGGATGGTCTCAATCTTAGTGATAAAGAAGTTCATGAGCTCCTCACTCTTGTTGGTGAGGGTGAAGGAGACGGGGGAAGAGGGGTTTAAGGAAATGGTTGGTAATGGAGAAAAGAAGCGCATTTGGTTGGAAAAGGTTTTGCTGACTTCCCTCCTTACTGCAACTTCTTCAATTTTAACATGTACCCTAGAATTTAACTGATTCACATTTCCCTGGATCATCTTTTTTAATCTTACTCATAATCTTGAAAACTTTGATTCGGTCAACTTGGACTCTCCTCTTCATGAATGAAAATAAACCCATCTCCCTCAGCCTTTCTTCATAACTTAAATTGCCGATGTCAGGAATCATCATTGTTTCTTATCTCTGTACTCTGTTAAAGACAACAATATTCTTCCTATTATCAAGTGACCAGGACTCCAGATGGAATTTGACTAATGTTTTAAACAGCAATATTTGATATATACTCTTGTTAATGAAGCCCTATTTTTATTCACCTTTTTACCATAACTGGGCCATCTCTATCATAGGGTGCAATTTTAACCCTATAGGCCCAACGGTAACCAGGCAGGTGGGCAGTTAAAATCACCCAGGTTAATTACCCACCGGAAAACAGCCAGGAAACCACTGCTCTGAATTTTAACCTGCTCTACTGACCAGGCGACAAGATCACCCGCCCAAAGCCAGTGGGGTCCTTTACTTACATTTGTTGGGTACCGATGATGTAATTGGAACCTGACTACAATTTTAACTGGTGGCCCAAGCAGGGAATCCATTGTGGCTTTCCCCCAAGGTGAAGACAGCGGGAAGGAGGCAGGGCCAGAAGAGGCCCAAACAGATAACTTTCTTTTATTTTTCTTGTGGGGCCAGAGTAGAAGTGTTGCTCTAGAGCCCACAAGGAAAGCGTAAGCCTTCCCGAATACGAGATCCCCGCAAGACAGTCCCAGAAGCCCATCCCGCTGCCTACCTTGTGATGGCAGGCAGCCTAATTGCCACTTGATGTTCCGCCATTTCTGGGCAGGAAGTTGGCCGGCGGGATCTAAATGAGACCCCGTAGTTAAAATAGCCAGCAGGCAAGTTTCCAGGGCTAGCAGACTTACCGGATCAAAGTCTCTCCTATCTACTGATTGAATATGAGTTATCTAAACCCAGTTCCTAATGGACATGGATCATCCTGAAGGTTAGATCCATAGATCAATACTAACTCAATGTTAGCCCATTCTCCAACTGTCTGCAGTTGCAAGAGTCCTACGTGAAGCAAGTTTGAGCAGTCCCAATCTAGACTGCAGTGGGGCATGGTTCATCCTGTTATCTCTCTTCTGCCTTAGACCCAAGCTCATTTCCCTCCTTTTAAATCAGGAATGTAGCTATTTCTTTCTTGAAATGCTTCATCCAACATCTATTATCATTGTTTTAGGTGGCAGTATTGCTGCACCTTATTTAACCACATATTCTTTGCTGTGTATTTGCCATTTTTAGCAATGAGGTATATTACCTTGCACGTCTCAATATTAAATAGCATTTGGCTTTCACCGTTAGGATTTAGTTTCAAATCAGTCCCAGGTTGATGGGATGAAAATCTCCTCTGCCTGTTGGCTGTAAAGATCCCAAGTGAAATAAAACAGAATGGCCTAGAAATTGGTTTGCAGGATCAAACCCTGCACCAGAACAGGAAGGCCCAACCCCACCCTATATTGGGCCTCAAGCCTCATTTACATCAAATCGGTGAGCTGTTGCCGCCTGCTGGACGTCGGCAAGCACCTCCTCGACGAAGAACCTTTTCATTCGGGGCTGCTGCGTCACCAGAGTAGCTCTCAGGTAGGTCTTGGGAGAAGAGGGCAACCGGGAAGGGGAGCGATCGAGAGGTGGGGTTGAAACAGTTAACGGAAGGGGGCTTGAGGCAGCCATCAGGAGGGGAGCTCGAGGCAACCATCGGGAGGGGGGATCGAGGCTGCCATCGGGAGGGGGGATCGAGGCTGCAATCGGGAGGGGTGTCGAGCAGTGGTCGGCAGCCGCCCACGGTTTTAATATAGAGCCGGGAGGATCACTCCTGCTCCTCTCAGCTCCACGTTCATGGAGGTATTTTATAAAAACTTAAGTTTTTGGTGGCAGCCTGTATTGGTCCCTTTACGGGCCCAGTAGGCCCCTTATTTGCACAGAGGCTGGGTATTTTGCAGGATGACTCACCTCCTGACACCCCAAGGTCTTTCCACCATCTGCAAGGCACAAGTCAGGAGTGTGATGGAATACTCTCCACCTGCCTGGATGAGTGCAGCTCCAACAACACTCAAGAAGCTCGACACCATCCAGGACAAAACAACCTGCTTGATTGGCACCCCATCCACCATCCTGAACATTCACTCCCTTCACCACCGGCGCACCGTGGCTGCAGTGTGTACCATCCACAGGATGCACTGCAGCAACTTGCCGAGGCTTCTTTGACAGCACCTTCCAAACCCGCGATCTCTACCACCTAGAAGGACAAGGGCAACAGGCACATGGGAACAACACCACCTGCACATTTACCTCCAAGTCACACACCATCCCGACTTGGAAATATATCGTCGTTCCTTCATTGTCGCTGGGTCAAAATCCTGGAACTCCCTACCTAACAGCACTGTGGGAGAACCGTCACCACACGGACTGCAGCGGTTCAAGAAGGTGGCTCACCACCACCTTCTTAACGACAATTAGGGATGGGAAATAAATGCTGGCCTTGCCAGCGATGCCCACATCCCATGAACGAATTTTTTTTAAAATTCAAATTGCTTAACGCCTATTTTAAATGTGGGCCCTGGGTGCCTCTTTTGATGCCTATACCAATATGGCGGGCGGCGCATTTCCGGTTCAGAACATGCATGTGTGAGCCACTTGCCATATTGGCACTTTGGCACCCACTTAGGCCTAGAAATGCACAGCAGATCTGTCAGCATATGAAAAGAGCTGAGTTCTAAGAAAGGTTCTCTGCCTGAAACATTAACCTGTTTTTTCTCTCTTCAGATGCTGACCGATCAGCTGTGTGTTTTTCCTGCAGATTTTAAGCATTTGTAGTTTTTAATTTTCAGTCCTTGTATGTCGATGATACTATATAAAATAAGTTTAGAAGCTTCAACCCAGTTCCCAGTGGGTTTAGACAGCCTCAGCCCAGTTCCCAGTGGGTTTAGACAGCCTCAACTCTATTCCTAGATTTCATGGGCCCGCAGCATAACACTACCTCTAGTCAGTCACATTTTTGGTTTATTCATTCATGGGATGTGGGCATCGCTGGCAAGGCCAGCATTTATTACCCCTCCAACTTGAGAAGGTGGTTGTGAGCCGCCTTCTTGAACCGCTGCAGTCCATGTAGTGAAGGTTCTCCCACAGTGCTGTTAGGTCGGGAGTTCCAGGATTTTGACCCAGCGACGATGAAGGAACGGCCGATATATATCCAAGTCAGGATGTTGTGTGACTTGGAGGTGAACGTGCAGGTGGTGTTGTTCCCATGTACCTGCTGCCCTTGTCCTTCTAGGTGGTAGAGGTCGTGGGTTTGGGCGGTGCTGTCGAAGAAGCCTTGGCGAGAACATCACTGTTTCCCACTGAAAGGGAGTTCATAGCATAAACTAGTCCGACAGTTATTTAATTGGCTGTGGCTCTTGGATTGCTTAAGATAGTATCGCCATCACCTTTTGCAGATTGGGGTGACGGTAGGATAGTGGATATGGTACTGGACTAGGAACCCAGAGATTGGACCTTCACATGGGTTCCTCAATAAAGTAGAGCCCTAAGAGCAGAAGATGAACAACTTGGAAATGAAAATGTAATTGGTGCAATGGGAGATGCTCCACTGAAGGTGACATTGATATAAATTGTCAGGGTAATGCAGGAAAAGCTCTGTTCTCTGACTCACCAGTAACTAAACCTGTCCAGAGAAAGCTTGTTCCATTTCTAGGTGCAAAGGGAAAATGTTCAATTTCCCAGCAGTGTCAACCCTCACCTTGATGAACACTCAGAAACAGAAGCAAATAAATTAAAATAAAACAGAAAATCCGCGCTGCGATCTATCTTACTCTGTTGAACGCCAAAGGAATGTAGAACTGTGAGGCAGTGAAATTGAGGAAGAAATGGAACAAAAGATATAAACAAGGAGACCTAGAGTGAGGTCCATGTGCAGTAAGGAAGCTAGCATTGTGTCAGGTTCAAATGAGGATTGTGTGTAAACAGCAGGCCTACTAATGTACCCACATTCAGGAATCTTGCATATCTCCCACCCGAGGATCGTAATATCTCAAGTTTATGGTGTTAGCTAGTAATCCCAGCATTTCTCTTGTTTTCTTTCCTTGCACAACAATAAATCACCATGGAAACAGGGCCTGCTCACATTCATAGTGCGAGCAAAAGCCCTCTTAGACCCCATAATGCTAATAGAGGGATTTCACTGCTACTATGAATGCTGGGATATTCCCTCCTCCATAGCATCGTTGGAGAAAAAGCAAAAGGAAATATTCTCAAATCACAAAGTCAGGTGGGCTGTGAAGAGAGAGTTAAATACAGAGAAAGGGAAAGAGAGAAAAATAATCAGAAAGAAAGAAACTGAAGGAAAAAGATTAGGAAAAGTGAGGAGAGAAAAATGTATTATCACTTGACTGTCCCCTGGAGCCCAAACAATGAGTGCAGCTTACTGCTTTTAACCATGTTTATGTTTTTGGTGCAAGGCAGCATCTCAGGTATACAGCTCATAACTAGAAAATCTCAAACCAAGAATTTGTCTAATATTAACAGCTCTGGTCATAAACAGCCAGCATTAAATATGTGGAGTAAACAAGTTAGTCTGGTGCCAGGCTTAAATGAGGACTAAATGGTTGCTGGGCTCACAACACAGCCTGTTCCTATGCTGATTATGTCTTAACTTGCATCTTCAATTGACTGTTACACCTGTGTTGTCACAATAAATGTCATGGTGTCCTGGCCAACAATTATCCCTCAATCAACATCTCTAAAATAAAACAGATTACCTGGTCATGTATTTCATTGCTGTTCAAGTGTGCAAATTATATGCCTAAAAAACAGTGACCACACTTCAGAAGTAATTCATTGGCTGTGAAGCACTTTGGGATATCCTCAGAATGTGAAAGGCACCATATAAATGTACTTGGTTTTCATTCTTGAAAGTGTGAATGCAGGTAGATAAAGCCATATAAAAGGCCAAAAGCACTTAGGATTTTATAAATAGGTCATTGCTTATACAATCAAAGAGGTTATGATAAAATTGAACAAGCAATGGTTAGACCACAGTTTTGAACGGCTTACTATAGAAAGGGCATTAAGGCCTTACAGACCGTACAGCATGGATTCACCAAGGTGATACTAGGCATGAGAAACTAGTTATGGGATTATTTCCACTGGATTACAGAAAGCTAAGAGAAGATATAATAGAGGTTTATTTTTAAATTATGGAGGGCTTTGATAGTGTTAATAGGGACAGATTATTTCCTCTGGTTGGGGAGTTAGTAACATGGGATCATCAATTTAAAACTGTCACAAAGAAAGTGAAGAGAGAGGTAAGAAAGCATTTCTTTACTCAGCGTTATCAGAGCATGGAATACTTTGCTACAGTAGCAGTTGAGGCAGAGACCACTGCATCTTTTAAGGGAAAAGTGGATAAACATTTGAAGCAATGGAAGATATAAGGCTATGCGGGATAGCAGGGCAGTGGGATTGGTTTTGCTCGAGCAAAGAGCTACACAGACACGGTGGGACACACAGGGCCCGATATTAGGAGGGAGGCGAGTTGCCAGCGGGGGGGTTGAGTGGGTGCATGGGTAACCCGCCCAGTAAAATTAGTGGGTTCCCCACGCGAACGTAAGTAAATTGAAGCCACTTACCTTGGTTTCCGGGTTTCGCGCTGGAAAGCTGCGCAGCGGGCGGACTGCGCACCCGCATCATAGGTTGTCAGCTGGAGGAGCCCTATGTAAAGGGGCAGTCCTCCACTGACTAATGCTGCAGAAAATAGGCAAAATTACAGCCTGGAGCAGCCCAGGGGGAAGGCTGCTCGCAGGTTTAATGATGCCTCACTCCAGGTCTTACTGGATGGGGTGAGGAGGAGGGGTAGGACAGAGATCGTCTCCCCGGCAGACGGGAGGAAGTGGCCTGCCTCTGTTTGCAGAAGAGTGTTCCAAACTTCTCCCACCCTTTGCGTGTAGAAGCGTTTCCTATCTTCACTTCTGCATGTCCTGGCTCTAAATGTTAGGCTATGACCCTTAGTCCTAGTATTCACATGTAGGAGACCTCCAAAAACAATTACAAATGTCTCGGCAGCCGGAAGTAATAATCTAGCCACTAACTTGTAAATCTTGCATGGTGCCTTTAAATAGCACTGGTGGGGGTCCTCCAGACACCATAAGACACATTCAGATGGTTGTGGTTAAGACTGTGCGTTGAGTTGAGCGTTAAGTCCTAAAATGGTGTCTATCACTTTAAATCAGCATTGCACACTGATTGCATCCATTTTCTCCCTACTTTACACGCTTCTGGTGTTCGGTATTTCCGCATGCGCTAACTCCTATACCAAGATGGCATCCGGCGCACGTCACGCTGGAAACGTGCATGCGTAGCCAAGACGCCATTTTGAATGTTCGAGAGGCCGCATAGCGCCGTAGCAACAGGCGCTATACGGCCCAATTTAGCGCCCAATATGTCTTAAAGTCATTATCCCTGGCTCGGTTCCAGGCAAGAAGCACTTTGTGAATCGTAAACAGGTCACAACCCCTCATATTTGTCTGAGACCTTTGTTAAAAGTAAATCTATAAGGTGGGGTACTCGTAAAAGTGTAGCCGACCTGCTTGGAAGCAGAGTTTTCTTTGCCTTTGTAGAAGTAACAGTCTGTCTGCTGGATCACCTAGGTTCTCTTTGTTCTGTGAGAACCTTTACCTAGCTGATACAGAAAGGTGCCTTTACAGGTACAGCATATTAGGTCTAGGGGTAAAGCACCAAGTTAACTTGTGTAGCTGTACTGGCCAATTGCAGGCATTTTAATTTTATAAGTGCCCGAGATCAGAGAAAGTTGAGAGTGAAGCCAGCTCAGATATTGTCACCTGTGCGTGAGGTGGGTTCTGTCAGAATTGAAGATCCAAGTAGAACGGATCGCCCCGGTGCCGAAAGGGAGCTCATTGACTCAACACTCCAGGAAACTAACTCCTGCGTCCCAGGGAGGGAAGCAGACTGACTCAACCACGTCGCGCGTAAAGGTGAGTTTGTGTAAGCTCTGAATGTTGTTAAATCACACTTGTAGGCTGAGCTATTTGATAATGTGGCTATTGAAGGCTGTTAACTTGTCAGCTATCTAAGGAATGACTCATAAAGTAATGTCGCCAGTTTATAACCTCAGACTTTGGTCACTGCAATAGTTAATACTCAGTATCTCTTAGCGCTGATTTACAGTGATACACTGAGTTACTTGTGTAACCTTTGCTACTCGTTTTAAGTAACGCTGTCCATTAGTGATTTGCTACTCCATTGCTAGATAACTCTGTTTACATTTATGCACGTCTGTTAAGATGTTTAAATTGTGATTTATAACCAATAAATAGTGTTTATTGCATGACTTTTGGCCTGGCTTCTTCCTTGATGATTTGGCAAGAAAGAGTTAGTTCACTCACTCAGCAGCTTGAGGGTAACCTAATCGAGGGTTAGTAAACTAAATTAATTTCGATCTGTACTGGATTAAAAAATGTAAGATAATTTGACGAGCCGAGTCAGGCATCATTCATCCCTAGACCTAGGTTGGGAGGTGAAGCCCCAGACGATTCCTTAGTGAGGAGTTAGCAGTCAAAATCTTCAGGAGAGGATCATAGAATCACAGAATGAGGCCACTCGGCCCATTGTGCCTGTGCCAGAGGAAGGGACAATTTTTTTTAAACACTTCATGTGACGTTGCAAGAGCCAATGGGACATTGACAGCTCTACCAATCGCCCCAACTAATAGAGAAAAAACAGTCTCTTGCCAGAACAAAGCAGGTTGAACAGTTTCCATGGCAACTGTCACAGCTTCATGTTATTTCTCCTTGATTATTACTTTGCCTTTTAATCATGGATAAAGCAAACACAAGGTTGTGCTAGCTGCAGGAACCAAAGGAGACAACAAGATATAAATATGAAAAGCATCGTCTCCCTCCCCCTCCCCGGCGAGAGACGATCGGCACCTCACTGCACAGCAAACACAAAACAGGACCGGCAATTACTGTACTTTTAAAAGGTGTTGAGGTATTAGGCAGTGTTAGACTCCCTAACCCAACAAGCCCAAGATGCTCTTTTGCCATGCAGTTCCTCCAAACCTTGTCAGAAAACTCACTACGAGAGTTTTATTCCGTTATTTTTGGAATAAATTACAACGTGCTCAATAGAAGGCAAGATTTATACAGATTTTATTTTTTGCCTTGCAATTTGTTCCCATCCATTCCGCTCTGGAAGGTGTTGATTCATGTTGGGTGATGTTTCTGCAGTATCTCAATCAGATGGCCATTCCTCTTATGTAAGCAATGTCAGCCAGCTAGTCAACTGCAGAGGGCATCGCTACTGAACCTGATTCTCAAGTACCATCCCATCTCTAACTTTCCTTTCCTCTCTAAGGTACTTAGGATGTATCATTGCCACTCAGCTCCCTCCTTATCTCTCCCACAATTCTCTGTTTGCATCACTTTAATTTGGTTCCTGCCAAAGTACAGCATTGTGACTGCTCTGGTCGAAGGCACTAGAGGAGGAATTTGTTCATGCAGAGGGTTGTGGATCTTTGGAATTCTCTACCCCAGAGGGCTGTGGATGCTGAGTCATTGAATATATTCAAGGCTGATAGATTTTTGGACTTTAGGGGAATCATGGGATATGGGGATCGGGCAAGAAAGTGGAGTTGAGGTCAAAGATCAGCCATGATCTGATTGAATGGCGGAGCAGGCTCAAGGGGCCGTATGGCCTACTCCTGCTCCTATTTCTTATGATCTTGCCTTCTCTGCAGAATTTCAACACAGTTGATCACTTTATCCTCCTCTACTGCTTCTCCTCTGTGATCTACCTTCACAGGACCACCCTCAAGTGATCCCATGCCTTCTTCTCCCTACATAGCTAGCACATTTCAACAGTTTGCATTTATATAGCAGCGTTAAGATAGAAAACATCCAAGGGACTTCACAGAAGAGAAGAATGACCCTGTGCAATAGTGGGAGCAGTAGCAGATGTGACTGACATAATAGTCAAATAGATAGATTTTAAGAAGGCTTTGAGAAATGGAGAGAGAAGTAATGAGCTAGGAGGATAATAGGAAGGGAGTTGCCGAGTATAGGGTCAAGGAAGCTGAAGGCACTGCCATTGATGGTGGAACATGTGGAGAAGTGGATGTACAAGAGGCCAGATAGGCACGGGTGGAGATATAAAGCTGGAAGAGATTGCACTGGTATGCAGGACAGAGCCATAGGGGGATTTATAGATAAGGACGTAGATTTTGAATTTGATGCATTGTGGTACAGTGAACCAATGGAGGCCAGCAAGAAGAGGGATAATGGGCAAGTGGGGCTTGGTCTGACTCCATTCACATGCATTATCCAGTTGGAGCCACCACATAGCACTCAAGTGGGAACGTTGAATGATTTTTCTCCTCCCTAACACAGGGGCATCATGTCCCAGCAAATATTCAGTTCAGACCATTGAACCTGGGAATTTCCTGATCTGTATTATTCAGTTCCACACTAACTGGTGTCTTTACCAACTCTATATAGATCAAACCCACCCCTATTGAAAGGGGGTTATATTTAGGGAAAAGAAGTGTTTGAGTGAAGCATCCAGAAATGTTTTAAGTGCAAACTAGCTACCAAAAGTTTTTTTTACGAAATAGAGGTCTTTCTTTTCACTTATTTCTGTCTTTCGTGATATGGAGACATTTGTTATTAAGATATTTTTTTACAGTAGAACTCAAGCCAGAATCGCATCCAACACTCATCCAGATTTTGAACTGACAAAATGTGGCAATAGCTGGAGGGGAAAGAGAGAGATGACAATGTACACTAAAAAATTAACTTTTCTCACCTCATCTCCAGCCTACAACTTCTCCCTCTCTCTGTCTCTATTCCATCAACATTATTATGGGCAGTGCTCCTAGCCATCAAGTACACCATCCTACACGCTCTTCCTCTCTTCACACTATCAAGACTTGTCGCATTCTACTGTAACTCATTCTTTCCCAAAATCTCAAAAACTCACCCCAGTCTTCCCTTCCTCCTACAATCTACATGCTTTTAAAACTCAAGCATGGTGCTAACTAATCACATCTTTATTTCCCTCATCTTCCCTTTTGTAATTCCTGTCATCTTATCCTACCTTACATGCCACCACTGTTGGCATTGCAATAATTAAAAAGAAAACAGACAGTTGATGGATGTGGGGGATAATAATACATTATATTATATCACCCAAGTGGGAGATCCAAGAGATGTCCAACACCAGATCCTTGAGTTACTGAACAGCACCAATCATGGTTCTAAACTAAGTAATGAACTCCACTGCAGATGAACCTGTCTGTAGAACAGTTGTGTAAGTAGCAATCCTGAGACAACACAATGTATGGAGCCAATTTTCCACTTCAATGCAAAAAATGGACTGGCACTGAGACTGGCTCTATGCATAATATCTTAATCTGTCATCATGGCACTTAATAAAAAAAAACTCTTATGAATTTTACAACAAAGACATTTGTCTAATATAAGATACATAGGACAGACATCACTTGTAGTAGCAGTGGAACAAGTTTCTAATTATCCTGAAGGTGAGTGCACATGTTCCATCATCACATAAAATTCTTGGTACTACAGACAAGTACTAGATTATAATGATGCAACCTGTGTGATCTACCCTAGTGAAATGAACATCAAAAGTCATTTGGCTTAACAAAGCCACTCACCTTCAGCTTAGCTTCTGTTATCCCAAATGTATGACTAAACACTTGTGGTGTTGCTAGATTAATGATGCCCTTTACAGGTCTGAAGGAGGCACAAGATTACAGGGGCAGTAGTCAAATGTTGAGGCACCTCTGCTGTATTAACCATAGTGTCTCCATTATCTTGTCAAATTGGTCTGTAACTCTCAAAAGCTGAATCCACAGTTTGGGCAATATGGGGATGGCCGCACAGATTGGGGAATGTATCACAGGGATTGGAACCACAGACTCGGAATTTTTTCACAGGAAATGGATCTGACAGTTTGGGATCAAAACAAAAAGAAATGGATTCACACATGATGGGAATATCTCACAGTTGAATGGATCAACAAAGACTGAGGAGTTCCCTCAGGGACTGGACCAACAGATTAGGGAATATTCCACAGGAGATGGATCTGCACAGATTGAGGAATATTCCAAAAGGAATGGACCCACACATGATGGAGAATATCTCATGGGGAATTTAGCCAGAAAGATTGGGAAATATCCCACCAGGAATGAAACTACACACATTGAGGAATACTGGGTATAGACCCATATAGATTAAGCAGTATTCCACAGGGAATGGACCTATATAGATTGGAGAATATCACACAGGAAGTGGCTGCACACTTCAGATAAAGCCAATCGCTGCTGCTAACAGGACTGTCATGTTTTTGGATTTTTTTGCCCAATTTTCCACGGAAAGGATCTAAATACAAGTTATTTTAAAATGTGCTTTTTTTGTTAAAGCTTGTTTTAAATTCACAGTATAGCAGGGCTGGTAGGTGTGAATTAGATTTAAGATGGGGTGTTTGAACCTAAACTTCTTGAAGAGAAGGAAAGATAATTTGACATTTCAAAAACCATTCAAACTCATTGCTCCCAAGACAACTCAATTCATTTGAACTCAGCAGGGGTCATTGACAAGTTACACTAGTGATTCCACTCGGGGAAGGGGTTGTGGGGGGGGGGGGTGGGGGGTAGTCAGTTTTGACTAAAAGCTGACACTGCAGTCAGGCTTTTAAAAAAAGAAATACAGACACCAAAAAGTCAGTCAGGCAGCAAATTACTGTGAGAAGGTTAAAAAGACAGAAGACTGGAGAAAGAAAGGTTCTGCCCTGGGCTGTAGGATAGGATGCAGAAGGATTATTCTGTTTAAGATAAGTAAGATGACCCACTGGAATATGGGGTAGCATTGTATGTTCATTTTGCATAAATATGTGAATATATATTGAAGTAACTGACTGATCATACTTATCGCTTTGTATATTTCACCTTACGACTTGAACCAGGCTTCGCCTCACCTAGTATTAATGCAGTTCGCCCCATCAGAGAGATTGAAGAGATGCACATGCAAAAAAAAAGTTATCTGCATCAGGTCATAAGGTGATTCTCTGTTACTCTCCCAGGCCCCACTACTGTACCAGTAGATACAGGGCGGTGTGAATCAACTCCCACAAAAGTAAGACACACATACCTGTTACAGGAGCGACTGACACCACTGAGCCGGAGAAGATATCTATGACAGGCCCAAGTTTGAAACAATGATCCTTCTTTAACACTGTGCACCAAGAAGCCAAGTACCGTGTACAGATCTGGGCACCACACTTTAGAAAGCATGCATTGGTCTTGGAAGGAGCGCAGAACAGATTCACCAGAATGTTACCAGGGCTCCAAGGGTTAATTTATGAGGCGCGTTGACATAAATTAGGCTTGTATTCCCTGGAATATAGAAGATTAAGGGGTGATTTGATTGAGGTTTTTAGGATTTTGAAAGGAATTGATAGAATGGATAGAAAGAAACTTTATCCGCTGGTGGGGAGTCTAGGACAAGGGGACATAACCTTAAAATCAGAGCCAGGCCATTCAGGAGAGAAGTTAGGAAACACTTCTTCATGCAAAGAATCAAGTGTGGAACTCTCTCCCACAAAAAGCAGTAGATGCTAGCTCAATTAATAATTTTAAATCTGAGCTCTATAGATTTTTAAGGGATATGGAGCCAAGGTAGGTAGATCTCATTGAATAGCGGAACAGCTCGAGGGGCCTACTCCTGTTCCTATGTTCCTAATAAAATGATAAACTGGAGTTTGAGAGATCAACATTTTAGTTAAGCCAAATTGGGAATCACATTTCGAGAATATCCCAATTTTCCTTCGCACTACCTTCCCCTTAACTCCAATTCATTTTCATTCAAAAAGAGTGTCTAGACCTCGCCAGGAAATTACCACTTACCTTGTAGTTTCTCTGTACAATATTATACTATAGATTGAATATGCTATAAAAGATCTGGTTCCAAAACTGATCTTTCCTTATTTAACATTCTATTTGGATACCAAGAAACCTACCTCTTTGGGTCTATTATGACTATTATGGCTGTGAAGCATGCTGGGATACAGTTCCATGGATCACAACAGTGCTCTGTCTAGTCTACATGTATGAACTATTCAACGTTGGAAGGCATCACTACCAGCGTGATCCTGGTGCTAGGGTTCTCAGTCCTAATCACTTTCCACCTACCCCTGTTGATAATATGTATGAAGACACTGGGATGGGGCGGAACCAAACTCAGCTTTAATGACAATCAGAAAAGCCTGAAACGACTCATTGCCTTGGTTCACTTGTGCAAGATGTCATAAGATAACTTGTGTCTGTGAACTGTACTCCAGCAAGGAGTTAATGCCTTCAAGAGAGAAGGAGGAAAGAGATGGGAAGAACTTGGAAGGAAAAGAAATGAAGAACGATACTAATGAGCAATCTTACTTGGGCTAAGTGGAACATGCAAATTGTTACAATAAGGGGTGCTCTTTTGAAACAGTGATTCAGGTCCATTAATGGAGCAATGTAGAGGAAGTTTTACCCTGCATGTAACAAGTGCTGCACCTGGATGGTTTGATGGAACAGCGTAGAGGGTGCTTTACTCTGCAATTAGCCCTGGGAATGCTGATAATGGGTGCCAAAGTTTATCCCCCCACATTAAAATATCTCACAATTTTCAGCACATAAAATTTCACCTCCCCAAGAAGAAATTGTGTGGTTGAAATGGCCACATAAAGCTGTTGGATGTCCTTTATAGGCGGTGATAAAATCTCGATTCAAATGATTCTTGGGAGTTAGATAAACCGTTCACCAATTGCTGCAGATACAATATAATCCTCAGTGTTCAAAGAGGATTTACCACGCCCCTTTCATTTGCTAAAATTTCATAGATTGATACAAATAGACTCAGAAAATGGAAACACACAGCTGGTCGATTAAACAAGGGAAAGACAGGTCAACATTTCAATTGGGATTCTTCAGCAGAAGTTCCTTCTACAGGACTGGTGAAAGCATGGAAAGGAAGGGAAGAACATGAGCAGGTAAAGACTACAATTACGCTAACTACTTTTACTCTTGGCTTGGTCAATTCTAAAAAGAGACTTTTCTATGTCTGCCCATTCCAGGTCTAATGAAGAGACCCACCCTAAACATTAACCTCAACTTTCTTAAGTGCTGACTGACCTGCTGTATATTTACAGCATTTCCTTCATAGAATCATAGAATGATGCAGCACAGAAGCAGGCCATTCAGCCCATCGTGCCTGTGCCGGCTCTTTGAAAGAGCTATCCCATTAGCACTCCCCCACCCTTTCCCCATAGCCCTACAAATTTTTCCTTTTCAAGTATTTATCCAATTCCCTTTTGAAAGTTACTATTGAATCTACTTCCACCACCTTTTCAGGCAGTGCATTCCAGATCATAACAACTCGCTGCGTAAAACTATTTTTCCTCATCTCGCCTCTGGTTCTTTTGACAATTACCTTAAATCTGTGTCCTTCTGCCACTGGAAACAGTTTCTCCTCATTTAATTTATCAAAACCCTTCATGATTTTGAACATTTTTATTTCAGACTTTCATTGCAGTAAAATCAAAAGCTGTGCAAACTCTTCTCCTGTCTGCTGCATTGGGTTGTTCACTCCTCCCAGTACCAAAAATACATTTTATGAGAACAACTGCTGCCAATACAGGTTACGCAAATCATTCAGTCAGGCTATTTATTCAGGTGCAGAGGTCCCAACAGCTTTTTTTCTAAATCAAGGAGCTGCTGAACGATGCAATTCATTTTGTTCACCTCTGCTGCATGAGGGATGAAGCCTTTCCCTCAGGAATCTCTTCTATGCTGTTTCCACCTTCTTCACTTTTTGACTTATTGAGCTCAATTTTGCAATGGTGCCGGGTTGGCAGCAGGGGGGGTGAAAGTGCACATGGCAAACCCGCATGAATAAAACTTACCGTTTCCGATTGACAGGCTGACTGCCGTCAGGAGCTGCAACCTGATTGGAGGGGGTAGAGGAAGAGAGAGAGTGAGACGTCATCTGGCGCTGGACTGGAAGACGGGGGGGGGGTTGTGGGGGAGAGGGGAAGAGTGGTAGATCCGGGGGGAGAATGGAAGATCGGGGGGAGGGAGTGAGGGGGAGTGAAGGGAAGATCGGGAGGACATCAGCGGGGTGAGGAGGGGGACATTGGGAGGACATCCGGGGGGGAGGGGGGGTGAAGAGGGGGACATCGGAGAGGGAGATATCGGACATCGGAGCTGGGTGCAAAGGTAGGTTCATTTTGTGTTTTAACTTCCTTCTATGGTGTTTTATTTAATTATTTAGATTTTTTTCCCCTGATCCGGCTCTTCATGCCTGGTTTCACCAGGCGTGAATCAGAAGCGGTGGGCAAGCTGCCCAGGTATAACTTACTTCATCTCTCACAGGTAAAATGCCTTAAGTACCTCAATAAGGTACATTTGGCTCTTTAACTGCCATCCCGCCGGCTTTAATTGCCGGCGGCACTTCCATTTTCAGGTCGCCTGCGCGCAGACAGGTGGGTCCCTGGGAAACTCGGAAGTCGGCGGGTTGGAGCTGGCTTCCGAACCCGAATGGGGTATATGAGATTTTTGGAGCTCCCCTGCCCCCAACACACCTGCAATTGCCCCCTAAAATTGAACCCATTGCTTCCAAGTTGAGAGTTTGTGTTCCTTGGCAATATTCATTGGAGAACGATAGTGATTGTGGTGTACCATTCTCCTTCGTTAGCTGAATATGGCGTACGGTGTTTCTCTGAAAGCAGTGTATGTTGTGCTGATGTTCATATAGAATTTACAGCACAGAAACAGGCCATTCGGCCCAACCGGTCCATGCCGATGTTTATGCTCCATATGAGCCTCCTTCCTCCCTACTTCATCTAACCATATCAGCATATCCTTCTACTCCTTTCTCCCTCATGTGTTTATCTAGCTTCCTCTTAAACGCATCTATGCTATTCGCCTCAACTACTCCTTGTGGGTAGCGAGTTCCACATTCTCACCACTCTGGGTAAAGAAGTTTCTCCTGAATTCCTTATTGGATTTATTAGTGACTATCTGATATTTCTGGCCCTGAGTTTTGGACTCCCTCCACAAGTGGAAACATCTTCTCTACGTCTACCCTATCGAACCCCTTCATAATCTTACAGACCTCTATCAAGTCACCCCTCAGTCTTCTCTTTTCTAGAGAAAATAAGCTGTGCAAATTCCTCTCCTGTCTGCTGCACTTCGCGAATGCAATATACACTGCGTCTCACTTTATCAAATGTAGTCCATGCTTTGTCTATGTTTATCTGAATGCCGTGGATAATGCATCTCTCTTTCGCAGAATTCAGGGTACTGTGCATCTCAGTTTCACCAAATGCATGCATGATGTTTCCTGGTTTAGCTGAGCATATTACTCAGTGGCAAAGCTTATTCTCCAACCCTTACAACATCAGTGATTCTTTTCCTTTAAGACTGTAGTTGAAGGAATGACACTCAGTGTGGCATCTGCACCACAATGTTAATAGGGACAGGACCAGTGAGTCAATACCATCACTGACAGCTACACCCCCAGAGAGTTCCTCTCATTATTTTTCAAACTTTTACTTGTTGAGTTACCTTCCGTTACAGGACTTCTCCAGGATAATACTCAGGCCAGCACAGACTGACCACTTTGTTGCTCGGGAAATGTCGAACTGCTGGGTTAGTCAGACAACTGTAAACCCATGGGAATGTTACCCATCCCTCTACACAGCCTGATGCCCAGGTAAAACTCATCCCCTGTGAGGATCCGGGGATGATTAATAATGTAAATCCACAGTCCTACGGCAACACCCAGCACCTAAACGATCAGAGGAAACAGTCTCATTTTTAATAACCTGTTGGGAGGGAAGAAAAGAATAGATTTCTTTTCTTTTCACATAAAATGGGAACGGGTACGTTTCGCCACAATGGCCTTTCTCATTTCCTAAAAATGTTTTTTTTAAATTGTCTCCTCTCTCCTCCTGAAAACACTAACTCATGTTGGGGGAAGAGTCCATGGAATCGGACAGCCCTCCAAGCACTTCACCCAAATGGGCAGCGCATGACTGAGCCTATACAGTGCATGTCAGTTGACTCTTCGACCATAAAGGGCATCACCCCCTATCCTCACCCGGCACTCACACTGTTCAGCAGGGGGTTAATAAACAATGATTAGAAGCAGGAATCCTGGCTGATTTATCCCCACTCTGTTCAAATAAAACATCAAACCAACCTCCTCCTTACAATTCCTGTCGTTAATGGAGAGGATTTGAATTGTCTTCCTACAAATGGGATAAATTATAACGGTGATTGTATAATTTTCGTATGTGAGAGAAATAGAGTTTGGCTTTTTTTTTTATTCGTTCATGGGATGTGGGCGTCTCTGGCAAGGCCAGCATTTATTGCCCATCCCTAATTGCCCTTGAGAAGGTGGTAGTGAGCTGCCTTCTTGAACCGCTGCAGTCCGTGTGGTGAAAGTTCTCCCACAGTGCTGTTAGGTAGGGAGTTCCAGGATTTTGACCCAGCGACGATGAAGGAACGGCGATACATTTCCAAGTCGGGATGGTGTGTGACTTGGAGGGGAACGTGCAGGTGGTGTTGTTCCCATGTGCCGGCTGCCCTTGTCCTTCTAGGTGGTAGAGGCCATGGGTTTGGGAGGTGCAGTCGAAGAAGCCTTGGCGAGTTGCTACAGTGCATCCTGTAGATGGTACACACTGCAGCCACAGTGCGCCAGTGGTGAAGGAAGTGAATGTTCAGGATGGTGGATGGGGTGCCAATCAAGAGGGCTGCTTTGTCCTGGATGGTGTCAAGCTTCTTGAGTGTTGTTGGAGCTGCACTCATCCAGGCAAGTGGAGAGTATTCCATCATCCTCCTGACTTGTGCCTTGTGAAAGGTGGAAAGGCTTTGGGGAGTCAGGAGGTGAGTCACTCGCTGCAGAATACCCAGCCTCTGACCTGCTCTCGTAGCCACAGTATTTATATGGCTGGTCCAGTTAAGTTTCTGGTCATTGGTGACCCCCAGGATGTTGATGGTGGGGGATTCGGCGATGGTAATGCCGTTGAATATCAAGGGGAGGTGGTTAGACTTTCTCTTGTTGGAGATGGTCATTGCCTGGCACTTGTCTGGCACGAATCTTACTTGCCACTTATCAGGCTACTGACGATATGAGGGCTGGAACTAAAAGCACAGCCAGAAAGAGGTCTTGTTTTCAGCAGAGAAAGGGCCAGGTGAGATCACCTAACCACAGAGATTCCATTTTTCCTGAAGGAACAGTGTCACAGGGATAGGAGTAAGCCATTCAGCCCCTCGAGCCTGTTCCGCCTCAGTGATTCCCTCACATAAGAACATAAGAAATAGGAGCAGGAGTAGGCCATACAGCCCCTCGAGTCTGCTCCACCATTCAATAAGGTCATGGCTGATCTTCGACCTCAAATTCACTTTCCCACCCGATCCCCATATCCCTTAGATTCCCTTAGAGTCCAAAAATCTATCGATCTCAGCCTTCAATATACTCAATGACTGTGCATCCACAGCTCTCTGGGGTAGAGCATTCCAGAGATTCACAACCCTCTGAGTGAAGAAATTTCTCGTCATCTCAGACCTAAATATCCTGAGACCATGCCCCCTAGTTCTAGATTCTCCAGCCAGGGGAAACAGCCTCTCAGTGTCTACCCTATCAAGCCCTTTCAGAATCTTATATGTTTCAATGAGATCACCTCTCATTCTTCTAAACTCTCATCTCACCACGTGAAGATGGCAAATCCAAGTTACTGCAAAAATCTCAGTCATAAGCCCCATACCTGAGCTGGCCAAAAACACATTTCTTGCCAAAAGCAGTAAGCTACATCTGTTACAAAAAGCCCTCGGCTGAAGAGATAAGCCCCACAATTTTAGGGGAGGCCGATCTATACTACTACGGATGCTATTGTGTGATAGATCTGTTCTTCATTTCTCCCTCCATCTCAATTGTCCAGTTTCCACATATGCCAATCAGGCCCAACACCTCTCCCATATTCAGCGGAGTCTCACGCAGCAGTCTCCTGTCAGCTTGCTTCCGAGTCAGAAGGTTGGGAGATCAAGCTCCACTCCAGGACATCAATATATAATTTAGGCTGACACTACACTGTATTGAGAGAGTGCTGCATTGTTGCAGGTGCTGTCTTTCAGATGCAATATTAAACCGAGGCCCTGTCTGCTTGTGGACGTCACTGATCCAATGCACTGAAGAAGAGCAGGGAGTTTACCCAATGTCCAGCAAAGCAAAAAGAACTTGCATTTATATGGCACTATTCATATCTTCAAGCCATCCTAAAGCAACTCACAGCCAGTTAAATACTTTAGAAATTTTAACTGCTGTTGTTATATAAGGAATGTGACAGCCAATTTTTTTTTATTCGTTCATGGGATGTGGGCATCGCTGGCAAGGTCAGCATTTATTGCCCATCCCTGATGAAGTGTATCCCAGGACGTTATGGGAGGTTAGGGAGGAAATTGCGGGTCCCCTGGCAGAGATATTTGAATCATCGACAGCTACAGGTGAGGTGCCTGAAGATTGGAGGGTAGCAAATGTTGTGCCTTTGTTTAAGAAGGGCGGCAGGGAAAAGCCTGGGAACTACAGACCGGTGAGCCTGACATCTGTAGTGGGTAAGTTGTTAGAGGGTATTCTGAGAGACAGGATCTACGGGCATTTGGAGAGGCAGGGACTGATTAGGAACAGTCAGCATGGTTTTGTGAGAGGAAAATCATGTCTCACAAATTTGATTGAGTTTTTTAAAGGGGTAACCAAGAAGATAGATGAGGGCTGTGCAGTAGACATGGTCTACATGGACTTTAGCAAAACCTTTGACAAGGTACCGCATGGTAGGTTGTTACATAAGGTTAGATCTCACGGGATCGAAGGTGAGGTAGCCAATTGGATACAAAATTGGATTGACGGCAGAAGACAGAGGGTGGTTGTAGAGGGTTGTTTTTCAAACTGGAGGCCTGTGTCCAGCGGTGTGCCTCAGGGATCGATGCTGGGTCCGCTGTTATTTGTTATTTATATTAATGATTTGGATGAGAATTTAGGAGGCATGGTTAGTAAGTTTGCAGATGATACCAAGATTGGTGGCATTGTGGACAGTGAAGAAGGTTATCTAGGATTGCAACGGGATCTTGATAAATTGGGCCAGTTGGCCGATGAATGGCAGGTGGAGTTTAATTTAGATAAATGTGAGGTGATGCATTTTGGTGGATCGAATCGGGCCAGGACCTACTCCGTTAATGGTAGGGCGTTGGGGAGAGTTATAGAACAAAGAGATCTAAGAGTACAGGTTCATAGCTCCTTGAAAGTGGAGTCACAGGTGGATAGGGTGGTGAAGAAGGCATGCAGCATGCTTGGTTTCATTGGTCAGAACATTGAATACAGGAGTTGGGATGTCTTGTTGAAGTTGTACAAGACATTAGTTAGGCCACACTTGGAATACTGTGTACAGTTCTGGTCACCCTATTATAAAGGATATTATTAAACTAGAAAGAGTGCAGAAAAGATTTACTAGGATGCTACCGGGACTTGATGGTTTGACTTATAGGGAGAGGTTGGATAGACTGAGACTTTTTTCCCTGGAGAGTAGAAGGTTTAGGGGTCATCTTATAGAAGTCTATAAAATAATGAGGGGCATAGATAAGGTAGATAGTCAAAATCTTTTCCCAAAGGTAGGGGAGTCTATAACGAGGGGGCATAGATTTAAGGTGAGAGGGGAGAGATACAAAAGGGTCCAGAGGGGCAATTTTTCACTCAAAGGGTGGTGAGTGTCTGGAACGAGCTGCCAGAGGCAGTAGTAGAGATGGGTGTAATTTTGTCTTTTAAAAAGCATTTGGACAGTTACATGGGTAAGATGAGTATAGAGGGATATGGGCCAAGTGCAGGCAACTGGGACTAGCGTAGTGGTATAAACTGGGCGACATGGACATGTTGGGCCGAAGGGCCTGTTTCCATGTTGTAAACTTCTATGATTCTATGATTCTAATTGCCCTTGAGAAGGTGGTGGTGAGCCGCCCTCTTGAACCGCTGCAATCCATGTGGTGAAGGTTCTCCCACAGTGCTGTTAGGTCGGGAGTTCCAGGATTTTGACCCAGTGACGATGAAGGAACGGCCGATATATTTCCAAGTCGGGATTATGTGTGACTTTTCACAAAGCAAGGTCTCGCAAACAGTTAATTAAATAAATGACCATTTAATCTATTTTTGGTTGAGGAATGAATGTTGGCCAGGACACCGAGAGAACTCCCTGGTCTTCTTCAAATAGTGCCACGGGATCTTTAACATCCCAGAGCAGGCAGATGTGACCTCAGTTTAACATCTCATCTGAAAGGAGGCACCTCCACCATTACAACAATCCCCTTAGTGCTGCAGTGAAGTGTCAACCTTGGTGATATGTTCGAGTCCTGCAGAGGGGCTTCAACTCACGACTTTCTGACTCCAAGACAAGTTGGCATTTAGAAAGGCCAAGAGATCTCTGGGGTAGAAATTTGACTTTGTGGTAGTGCAAAAACGGGAGGTCTTACATCAGCCGCATCGTATACCCAATATTCAGTTCCAGTGAAGTCAATTTTCACTCACTGCCCATGTCGAATTTCTACCCTTCTATCTCCAGTTTGAGACTCGTGCTGACCACAGGAGAAATAATAGGCTTGACCACTATACACGGAAACTGAACAATTAAGATAGTGGGAGAAACGACATCGCAACTGCCGCACGTCAGAAGCGCAGATTTATCACGCAAATTGCCACAATTAGAAATTTTACAGCTTTTCAGGGAACGGATTGTATTTTCAGCAAAATAATACTGCTAAAAGCTTCTTCAGTGTGACAGCGACACCTTTTAAACACAGCTTGCAGCAATTTACTTTTGAGAACTAAAATAGCAGCATACTAGAGCTGAAATCTTCATGCTCTGAATAAAGAATTGGTTTGATGTGATAATAGGACACGCACCAAAAAATAAATACCTGCAAAAAAAAACAAACTGAAGACAGACTGGATGATGCGGTGGTTTAGACAATGGCTTTTGACCTCCAAGTCAAACCAAGTGAAATGATCTTTCTAAAGTTTAAATCAATAGGGCTGATTTTAACTCCCCCCCCCCCCAACCCCACACCCGCGGCTGGAACGGTTCAGACAGGGTGGTAAATTGGCTTGTGTTGGGGGAGGGATTCGCGCCCCCATTCCCGACGGGTTTCCGCTCCTCCCCCACCTCCCACCATTTTTACTTGCCTGAATTCTCAGCCACGGGAAGCCCACCCGTCCCAGAGGAACAGGGGCATGATTTAAATGGAAGTGTCACGTCCCAATGACATCATCAAGACATGCACGCCATTTTAACCACAGGCCTGACTACGGTCCCCAATTGGATCCAGGCCCAGGTAAGTGGGTTTTTTGTACATTTTTAGAGGTTCCTTGTGGGCTGGGAAGAGCAGAGTGTTTTTAATTTACTGACAAGCACATTGGGACAATTTGATTTTTCATGGTGTTGCTCTGCTTCTTCCAGTTTCAGTCTACTGAGTGCTCACCTCCCACAACATGAGTGTTCCCCTAGACAACATTTATCCCTCAACCAACACCTAGAACAGATGATTTGGTCATTTAGTTCATTGCTGTTGGTAGGAGCTTGCTCTGCGCCATTTCGCTGCCGCGTTTCTTACATTACAACGGTGACTATACTTCACGTGCAGTTATGTGCTGTGGGAAGTCCTGAGGTGATGAAAGGCGCTATATAAATTTAAGTCTTTCTTTCAAAGCTCTGTGTCTTGCTTCATCAATTCACAGCAGATACATGCTTCTAATTCAACACTATTTGTCACTTAACTGGTAATCTCACTCATAAATGGCACAGAATGGCTGGCATGAGAAATGGAAATTGTCATATTTGGTGTAGGAGAGGATGCTCTCCTGAGGTTGATACTGAGGCGCTTTGCTGAAATGGAATTGAGGGAGCTTTACTCTGTATCTTACTATGTTGTATATGACCTGGGAGTTTTCTGCAGATACTAGATGCTTGACATCTCTCACCTGGATGAGCTCAAAAATTCATCAAAAAAGCTATTTAAAAAACAAATTGAATGATAATGAAACACTCAGAGGATAAACAGTGCTCCCTCAGTGCCCTCCTGGGCAAATGCACCAACCGGGTTCAGTCCCAGCTATGTGCTGAGCAAGCTAATATCAGCTGGGGCAAGTGTTCAGACTTAACAATTGGGCGCAGAACCACCAGTCTAGGAAGGGGGAACTTTAGCCAGGATTCCCACTACTGTTCACTATCCAGTGACTCGTGCTGGAAAAAGCCTGTGTGTGGACAAGTTCTGCCGAAGCTGTGAAGCCCCTCACAGTTAAATACTTAGGGCTCAATTTTGAAATGGTTGGCAACGGAGTGGGGGAAGGTGTGCGTGGCAAACCCGAATTTAAAAAAAACTTATCGTTTCCGGCGCGATCGCAACATAATTGATGGCGATTAAAGTTCTTTCCCAGTTTCGTGCCTGGCAGCCAGTCTGATTCACAGGCTAGCTGCCGACAGGAGCTGCAACTCCGAGGGGTGGGGGGAGAGAGAAAGAGAGAGAGCGAGACGTCATCTGGCGCTGGAACGGAAGATCGGGGGGGGGGGGGGGGGGGGGGAGAGTGGAAGATCAGGGGGTGAAGAGGGGGAGATCGGGGGGACATCGGGGGGGTGAAGAGGGGGAGATCGGGGGGGAGGGGGAAGGTCGGGGTGGTGAAGAGGGGGAGATCGGGGGGGGGAGGGGAAGATCGGGGGGTGAAGAGGGGGAGATCAGGGGGACATCGGGGGGGAGGAAGGGGAGATCGGAGAGGGAGACATCGGGGGCTGAGAGGGATGTCAGAGAGGGAGACATCAGACATCGGAGCAGGGTGGAAAGGTAGGTTGATTTTTTGTTTTCACTTTGTGTAATGGTTTGTTTTTAAATTTATTTTGTTTCTTTTTGCCTGATCCGGCCCTTCCAGGCGTGAATCAGAAGCCGTGGGAAAGCCGCGCAGGTAAGTTAAAAATTGTTCTAACTACCTAATATGTCACAAGTAAACTGCCTTAAGTAGCTCAATGAGGTACAATTGGTTCTTTAACTATCATCCCGCCGGCTTCCGGCTTCGGGACGCCCGCGCGCACACCCCAACGCACCCACAATTTACGTTTAAAATCAAGCACTTATTGTGTAGGCTCGCCCATTAAGCATGACACTTGGGAGAGGTGCTCGAGAGTGATTAGGACTTGTGAAATCATACCCTAGTACAAGTGCGTGCCTTCAGTAAAGGAGGAAGAGAAAATTAATTGCTTTTTAAAAACGCACAGCTCTCAGGGGTCAGCAAACACAAGAGGGAAGTCATTACAATCTGAATCCTTGTTGGATTCATGATTTAACCCCAGTTACACCCAGACTCTATTATCCTGCCCCCCTCTCCTCTGCTTTAAATTCTACCACTGTCCAGCACTTATAAACAGCACAGATGTGAATCATCCCCTAGGAGTTTCAGATTAAAGAGCTCTGATTTCCTCTTCCAGTTGACAACCCCGCTGCATTCCGTTTCCAGTTAATATGAAAAGCCAAAAGCTTCATCTAGCTGGGATTTAGAACAGAGGGCCACAGCAACTTCTCCACACACAGAAATGTGAGGCAGTGGCATTCACTTCCAGGGTTAGCGGTTCAGGCAGAAACTAGGTCAACATTCAAGATTAGATTGGAGAGGCGGTTGAAGGAAAATGGGTTTAAAGGTTATAGGAACAGAGTGGGTAAATGTGATTCGAACTGTTTGCTCGGGTGGAGGGTAAACGCCGAGATGGATAGATTTTTGGACTCTAGGGGAAATCAAGGGATATGGGGGTCGGGCTGGAAAGTGGAGTTGAGGCCAAATTATCAGCCATGATCTGATTGAATGGCGGAGCAGGCTCGAGGGGCGGTATGGCCTACTCCTACTCCTAATGTTCTTATGAAACGGAGTAGTTGGGTGGAATGGTCTGTATCCGTCTTGCAACTTCTATGTATTTGTATGTATGTATATGTATTTGTATGTATGTATGTATATATATATATGTGTATTTCACTGAACTGTTCAACGCTGGGTGTAGTTGCTGCACGCCATAACTACATTCTCCCACCCCCAATACTCACTGCTCCCAGGGTAATATACAGTGACCCAGAAGTTGTAAACGTATTTACTGGCACTAACAGGGAGATCTGATATAACGCAGGAAGTACCTGGCTCAGTAATAAAGGCACGGTACTGCGGCCCCTCGACTCAGTGAGTTTATCCAGTGAGTTACTTAGGCCAAACATTTTGGTAGGTCCCAGGCCCGATCCCTGTGTTGAGCTTACTGATTTGTCTAACTGGCAATAGGAGAGCAACAGTTGACCTCAGTGCCCCTGGATTAGGGAGGGAAACATCGACCAAGGTTCCCATTCCTGATTTCTATCCAGTGAGTTCTCCTAGGAAGTGGGTGCCTGCGGAGATTGGGTGGGGACATGATCAGGATTGCCCTGAGCTGTAATAAGCACTGCGGTCACCATAGCCTGCAGATACTTTGAGGCTCACACATGATTAGCTACCACTTGGGCAAGGTACCGGAAGTTGTCTGGAACTTTCGAAAGGCGTTTGATAAAGTATCACATAATAGACTTGTTAGCAAAATTGAAGCCCATGGGATTAAAGGGTCAGTGGCAGCGTGGATACAAAATTGGCTAGGGGACAGAAAGCAGAGAGTAGTGGCGAACAGTTGTTTTTCAGACTGGAGGGAAGTATACAATGGTGTTCCCCAGCGGTCAGTATTAGGACCACTGCTCTTTTCGATATATATTAATGACTTGGACTTGGATATAGAGGGTATAATTTCAAAGTTTGCAGATGACACAAAACTTAGCAAACATTCTACATTTTGAGGGTACTTAAGTCACTTTCAGCCCAGGAATAAGACTCCTAGTAGTTCTTTGTCTGTGACCAATAGCAAATCAAGAGTAGCAATGGCTAAGATGAGGTGCTTAAGTAATGACCCAGGAGCCTTTATTTCCTGGATGATGGATCCGAATCTGCATGCATGCCATACTGGTGTGCTGTACGTAATTCAGAAAGGCAAAGACAAATAGATATAGAGTCACAAACAGAGGAGTGATTTGACAGAAATACAGGGAAACACAAAGGGACAGAGACAATACAAAATAAAATATGGACAGAGACACAGAGTCAAATACCAAGAGCCACAGAGCAAGAGCGACAGAGAGAAAAAGAAAGACAGATAGTGAGGTGAAGACAAATACAGAGCCATAGACACATATAGAGGCAGAGAAAGGTCAAGTGAGCGGCACTGACAGAAACACAAAGACAGAGAGAGCAGTAGATACACAGGCAAACATTGAGAGACAGCACAGACAAATTGAGAATGACACAAAGAGGAAGGCATGCTTCTGGGTGGACTGAAGCAGCTGAGTCACTCTTTAACTTGTCCCCTGCTATACTTCTTGCTGGACCTTTGGTAATTCTCTCTGCTGCCTTAACATTTAGTAGGTAGTACTTTCACCTCTGAGTCAGAAGGTGCGAGTTCAAGGTCCACTACAGACACGAGCAGATAATAATACTTCAGCGTAGCACTGAGGAAATGTCTTTGTGTTTCTGTCAGTGCCGCTCACTTGACCTTTCTCTGCCTCTATATGTGTCTGTGGCTCTGTATTTGTCTTCACCTTGCTATCTGTCTTTCTCTTTCTCTCTGTCGCTCTTGCTTTGTGGCTCTCGGTATTTGATTCTGTGTCTCTGTCTGTCCATATTTTACATTGCCAGAGGTGCCTTTGGTCCAATAAGATGTGAAACCAAAGCCCTGTCTGCTTGTTTGGGTGGACATTAAAGAACTCTTGGAACGATTTAAAGAAGAGCATGTAGTTCTTGCAGAACTCCCAGATTCTCCGATAATGCCCTGGAGGCTTTGGTGGAGGAAGTAAGGAGAAGGAAGAACATTTTATTTCCATCAAATGGGAGAAAGGTGCCTCTCCACACTGCCAAGGAAGGATGGTCCAAGATGCCTGAGCATGTAAATGCCAGATGTTTAGCCCTCGGACCTGGAAGCAGTGCAGAAAGAGGTTCAATGACCCAATCTGGCCTTGTTGTCGTTGTCAGCACAGTCCTGCACCACTTTAATGTAACAGCATCAATGAAAATGTTGACCTCCCCCATTACATTCCTCTCATCCAATCATCGAAACACCCTTCAGTGGCCCTCTTTCTGCTGCCACATCCAAACTCTGCCACTGCTCTCATAATTAATACCCTCTCTTACTTCTTCATAACATCAGACACACTATTCTACACAGATGTCCAGAACTCTTCGGCACACCCCTCACTGTGGAATTCTCTACCACACGAGGCAGTGGAGGCCAAGTCATTAGACGTATTCAAGAAGGAGATAGATATATTTCTTAATGCTGAAGGGATCAAGGGATATGGGGAAAAAGCGGGAACAGGGTACTAAGTTAGACGACCAGCCATAATCATTTTGAATGGCGGAGCAGGCCCGAAGGGCCGAATGGCCTACGCTTGCTCCTATTTTCTATGTTTCTATGTTTCTAACACACTCCCTTTCCTCTTGCAGGACAAGTTAGCACACAATGGCAGGGAGAGGACCCATACAGGAGAAGTACTTCATCCTTTCACATGCTGACATCCGCTGAAGAGGTTGCTGTGGATAACCTGTGCAGAGGGAGAGCCAGAGCCGATGCACAGTGCAAGGAGGAAGCATACCACAGGGAGCTTGGCCCTACAACCAACCATTTATCTTATCACTTAACTGGCCCCCCTCACTCATTCTACATCACATCCTGGTGCTTCACTGAGCAACGATATACCATTGCCACCAGCTACTAATAATTTTCTCTATTTCTTCTTTCCCAGTCTGGTGAAGGCCTGGGTGCACTGGCAGTAGCGGATGAGGAGGGAGAATCTGCAACTGAAGCTACACCATCCCTCGCTCTCATACCTGCAAGGAACATCTCAGAAATTGGCACTTTGCAACCTTTACATATAGTAACTTAGAGGGGTCAGCACTAGGTGATGCACCAAACACAAGTGCGCAGGAGCAAGGGCAGGAGGAGAAGATGGCCCAGAGCACAGTTCACCGGACGGTGAGCTCATGTTCTAGCTCTGCTGTAGACAGCAGAGCTGCTGACTTCCAGGACAAAGAGTATTAGGAGCATACCAGGAATTGTCAGGTGCAGGGGATTGCCTGCACGGGAAGCCTACACATGTTGGAGACTGTGGAGGAGTCTACTTTCAACTTGTGTGAGGCATTCACATATGGCATCAAGTCACTGCAGTCTACCATGGAGTTTATGATGATCTCTATGTAGAATGAAGTTGGGTCTGCTTTCCAGGAGTCTCTGGCACCAGAGGCAGCATCTGTCATAGATGCACATACTGAGGCTATTGCATCCACCATTTTCTCCCGCTAACTAAGCTTGAAGGAGAACACGGATAGGGGCTTTCAAGACTTCACAGTACTCCTACAGTCTGTTCTCTCGCACATCTGTGGGGGTGCTGAGATGCCACTCGATGTGAGTGGCAATGGCGCAATGAGAGAGATTCGTGCCATCCTCTCTCAGAATGACAGCACGCCTGTTCCCCCGTCGCTCCTTGCCCAGTGCCAGTCCTGGTGCCACAATGCCAGCTTGGCCAGATTGCCCCGGGAGCAGCCGGGGTGTCATAGTCTGCAGCTTGACCTTCTCAGGCCCGAGTTCCTTGAGGTCGGCAACCACGGCCATCTCAAGTGGCCTCATTGGAAGTCCAGCAGCCTTTTATATCCCAAGCTGTGCCCACTCAGGAACTAGAGTAGATATAAGAGCTCTTGAGACAGGCAGTAGGGGATTGGACCACAGTGAACAGTAGTTAATTTCTTTAGTCCATTTCACAGGACACTGACACCAGTATTGGGACAGGAAGGAACTGTACCATTGGGACGGGCTCTGCCTGAACCTGGCTGGGACCAGGGTCCTAACAGAAAGGATAAATAGGGCGGCCACAAGGACCTTAAATTAGTAAATATGGGTTGGGGGTGGGGGGGGGGGCTCAGGTGGAAAAGGTAGTACAAATAATTATTCTAAAACAAACGAAAAGGACAAGAGTAGAGTGATAGTCAGAAATTACGCTTTAGGCACTACAGTTAAAGGGAAAACTAAAATGAAGTAAAGTAATTAAATCAGGAGAGAGAAATAAGAAATGTCTGAGCAAAACAACATTAGAGCAGATGGACAGGTTAGGGTGTGTAGCCCGAATAAGCGTCCTTTATACAAACGTACAGAGTATAGGGAACAACTTGAATGAATTGCAGGCGCAAATTCAACTTAGAGGGTACAACATGGTAGCCATTACTGAGACATGGCTGCAAGACCGTCAGGACTGGGAACTGAATCTACCGGGTTATTAAGTCTATAGGAAGGATAGGGAAACTTACAGAGAGGGTAGAGGAGCCTTAGTGATTAAGGATGAAATTACTTCAATGATAAGAGAGGACATAACGAGAGGTGAGCAGGCAGTGGAGGCTTTATGGGTAGAATTAAGAAATAGAAAAGGATTTAAGGTTGTATGGGAGTTGTGTATAGGCCTGGTAGCAGCTGTGAAGTGGCAGAATGTATAAATGTAGAGATTAGACAAGCATGTAGCAAAGGCAGAGTGGTTTTAATGGGGAATTTTAACTTTCAGAGATTGGGATAAGCAGACGAACTCATGTCAGAAAAGTAGCGAATTTCTTGAGTGTGTTCAGGACAGCTTTCTGTAACAATAGGTCCTAGAAACAATAAGTGGACAGGCCATATTGGATTTAATAATGAGCAATGAGCCAGATTTAGTTAACAGCCTAACGGTGCGTGAACATTTATCTAACAGCGATCATAATATGATCGAGTTCAAGGTTGTGTTTGAAAGGAAGAAACCTGTAACAGCTACTAAGATTCTAAATTTAGCTAAGGCCGACTTCAACAGGATGAGACAGAGACTGTCCACAGTAAACTGGGCAAATCTGTTAATGGATAAAATGACAGAAGATCAGTGGGAGGCGTTCAAAAAAGAACTTAACATGACACAGAACCAATTTATGCACTTTAGGGCCAAAACAAAACAGCCATGGATGACAAAAAGAGTTAAGGGGCAACATAAAACTAAAAGAAAAAGCAAAACAAAAATGCAAAAAATTGTACAGATCCTAGCGACTGGGAGAGAAACAAAGATCAGCAAAGGGTGACAAAACAGATAGTAAGAGCTACAAAAAGGGAGTATGAAAAGAAACTTGCAAGGGATATTAAAACCAACACATTTTTTTTACAATTATATTCGGAACGAGAGGGTGGTCAAGAGCAATGTGGGTTCCTTAAAAACTGATAATGGTGATATTGTAAATGTAAATAAGGAAATGGCAGACATGTTAAATAATTACTTTGTGTCAGTATTTACAGTAGAGGAAGAGGATAGCATGCCAGACATCCCAAGGAAACTAATTTTGAATTGGGATGGGGATTCACCATAATTAACGTAAGCAAATTAACAGTAATGAAGAAAATAATGGCACTAAAGAGTGACAAATCCCCAGGACCAGATGGTTTCCATCCCAGGATTTTAAAGGAAGTAGGTGAGAACATTGCAGAAGCCCTGACTATAATCTTCGAAAGTTCTCTTGATTCAGGAACCATTCCTTTAGATTGGAAAATTGCACATGTCACTCCGCTATTTAAGAAAGGTGAGAGGCGGAAACCAGGGAATTATAGACCAGTTAGTCTAACATCTGTTGTCAGGAAATTACTAGAGTCTATAATTAAGGATAGAGTGACTGAACACCTTGAAAATTTTCAGCTGATCAGAGAGAGCCAGCATGGATTTGTAAAGGGTAGGTCATGCCTGATGAACCTGATTGAATTTTTTGAAGAGGTGACTAAAGTCGTGGACAGGGGAATGCCTATGGATGTTGTTTATATAGACTTCCAGAAGGCATTCGATAAAGTCCCTCATAAGAGACTATTAGCTAAAGTTGAAGCTCATGGAATTGGGGGCAAATTATTGACCTGGTTAGGGAATTGGCTGAGCAGCAGGAGACAGAGAGTAGGGATAATGGCCAGGTACTCAAATTGGCAGGATGTGACTAGTGGTGTCCCACAGGGATCTGTGTTGGGGTCTCAACTATTCACTGTATTTATCAACGACTTAGATGACGGATAGAGAGCCACATGTCCAAGTTTGCCGACGACACAAAAATAGACAGCATTGTAAGCAGTGTAGATAGAAGTATAAAATTACAGAGAGATATTAGTAGATTAAGTGAATGGGTAAAACTGTGGCAAATGGATTTCAATGTTGGCAAGTGTGAGGTCATCCATTTTGGACCTAAAAAGGAGAGATCAGAGTACTTTCTAAATGGTGAAAAGCTCAAAACAGTGGAGGTCCAAAGAGACTTAGGGGTCCATGTACATAGATCGTTAAAATGTCATAGACAGGTGCAGAAAATAATCAAAAAGGCTAATGGAATGCAGAACTTTATATCTAGAGGATTAGAATACAAGGGGGTAGAAGTTATGCTACAGCTGTACAAAGCCCTGGTTAGACCATACCTGGAGTATTGTGTTCAGTTCTGGACACCGCACTGTAGGAAGGATATATTGATATATTGGTCTTGGAGGGAGTGCAGCGTAGATTTACTAGACTGATACTTGGGGCTTGATTCTCGCACCCGCGATCGGGTGCGTTCGTGGCGGGGGGGGGGGCGGGGGGGGGTTGCGAAAATCGGGGATTCCCGGGGCGGGTCCGGAGCCCGGCTCCAACCCGCCCACTTCCGGGTTCCCCAGTGACACGCTGACATGCGCGCGCAGCCCCCGCGTTTGGGACTCCAGCCGGCATTTAAAGCCGGTGGGGTGCCACTTAAAGTACTTAAACAGGTACTTCAGGTCGTTTACACACCTGATTGACCTGATATTTTGGAGGGCTGGGATTTTGAAATTAACTGAGACTGTTTCCCGTACTGGGGGAAACACTCCCAGTTCAAACGGACGTGTTGCAGCCATCAGCCTGTGGCAGCTGCAAAGGTCCATTTGACAGGTGGGGGAGGGAGGGGTGGTGGGGAGACCCTCACTCATTGCAGGAGGCCACTCTGTCACTTTGGACAAAGTTTGGCCTCCACCACCCTCCTCCTAACAATAAAATTCACAAACTTCCACACTTACCTCGGTGTCCAGACACATGTACCTACCTTGCAGACCCCCTCAAATGTACATCTTCCGGATGGGGGCCACCGTAGCTGCAGTCATGATCTCCTTGGGGGGCGAACCAGCATCACCAGCCTCGCCGGCCACCTCTGACACGTGGAGCTCCACAACACAGTGCTGTGACACATTCACCTGCACAGCAGGAGGGAGGGTAACGGCAGAGAGAGATGCATCGCAGAGGGCACTACCCTCGCCACAGGGTCTACAGACCGAGGCTCAGCTTCCTGGACCTCTCTAAGCAGCAGTGCACACGGAGGCTCAGAATCACTCGACATGTAGTCATGGACATCTGCAGCCTCCTTCATGCCGAGCTGCTCCCGGCTGGCCCGAGCACCATCTTCTTACCTGTCGCTGTCAAAGTCACCACTGCCCTCAACAACTTCTCCTCCGCATCCTTCCAGGGTGCCACCGGGGACATCGCCGACATCTCTCAGTCGTCTGCACAAAAGAGCCCTGCAAATACACCTACACCCACTCTCCAGTGACACAATGGGTGGCATCAGTTGTGGGTCTTCATAGTGATCCTCAGGAAAGGGCATTATTGCACAAATCAGACAAGATTCGCAAAGACGTGGCAGTAGTGGTGACAATATAATATGTTATGTGAGTTGATCAGAAATTAAATATAGGTTAACACCATGACAAACCCTCAAACACCCTTGTGCATCCCCTTCATGCTCACGACACGTTTGCCTTACGCTTCCTACTGCACATATGTGATGCATGCCCTGTGGTTGCAGCACAGGTAGTGGCAGGTTGGGTGAGGCTGACCGTGAAAGAGATGCATGAGAGGGTGAGTATGAGATCGAGCCATGAGATTGTATGAGGATTGGGTTGAGTGGTAGTGGTGGGATGAGTACTGGGGAGGTGAGTAAGTGCAGGTAAGATGAGGATGAGCTTTGAGTGGGTGTGAGGGGTGACGTGATAGAGTAGTGTTGGCAGTGCAGAAGGAGATGTGGGGTGGGGGCGATGATGTGCAGGCGGAGGGGAGGGGAATGAGTAAGTGTATTCACTTCGGCTGACCTACTTAGGTGATTGAAGTGCCTCCTGCACTGTATGCAGGTGCGTGATATGTTGGTGGTGCTGGTGACCTCCTCTGCCACCTCGAGCCAGGCCTTCTTGTTGGCAGAGACAGGCTGCTTCCTCCCGCCCGCCATGGGGAAGATCTCTGTCCTCCCCCTCCTCCTCACCCCATCCAATGATACCTGGAGTGAGGCATCATTAAACGTGGGAGCAGCCTTCCCCCTGAGCTGCTCCATGCTGTAATTTTTCTTATTTCCTGCAGCATCAGTCAGTGGAGGACTGCGCCTTTAAATAGGGCTCCTCCAGCTGACAGACTTTGCTGCACATGTGCAGTCCGCCCACCATGCAGCTTACCATTGGGAAACCCGGAAGCACAGGCAAGTGGCTCCAATTAGCCTGCGATTGCGTGCGGAGCACACTGATTTCACCGGGCGCGTTACCCACGCGCCCAGTCAGCCCCCTGCTGAGAACCCGCCGCCCTGCTAATATCGAGACCCTGGACTCCAATGGTTAAATTACGTAGAGAGATTACACAAACTAGGGTTGTATTCCCTGAAATTTAGAAGCTTAAGGGGTGATTTGATCGAAGTTTTCAAGATATTAAGGGGAACTGATAGAGTAGGTAGAGAGAAACTTTTTCCGCTGGTTGGGGAGTGTAGGACTAGGGGAAATAGCCTAAAAATTAGAGGCATGACATTCAGGAGCCAAGTTAGGAAACACTTCCACACGCAAAGGGTGGTAGAGGTTTGGAACTCTCTTCTGCAAATGGCAGTTGATGCTAGCTCAATTGTTAATTTTAAATCTGAGATTGATAGATTTTTGTTAACCGATGGTATCAAGGGATGTGGGGCTACAGAGGGCATATGGAGTTAGGCCACAGATCAGCCATGATCTCATTGAATGGCGGAACAGGCTTGAGGGACTAAATGGCCTACATCTGTTCCTATGTTCCTAATGGTGGATGTAAAGATCTCTGTAAACTACATTCTCTTTCAAAATTCAGTTTGTGCAGAGTTTGTTTGGTGAGTATTTGATGACCATGGAATATACTTTTTCTGAAAGCCCCGTGCTTGTGTTTCAGAATGAATGAGAATAGATTAGCAGCTAACATAAAAGGGAACCCAAAAGTCTTTTATAAACATATAAATAGCAAAAAATGTAATCAAAGGAAGGGTAGGGCTGATTAGGGACAAAAAAAGAGATCTTCTTGTGGAGGCAGAGGGCATGGCTGAGGTACTAAATGAATACTTCGCATCAGTCTTTACTAGAGAAGAGGATGCTGCAGTAACCCCGTGTTCCCCAGATTTATTAAAATAATTGAGGTCAAGAACAAAAAGTTAATGGAACTCCTTTGAAGGAAAGTGCGTTTGGCTTAGCCGTAAATAACAGGAAAGGAGGAGGTAGTAGCAATATTGGATAGGATAAAAATAAAGAGGAGGTACTTAAAAGGTTGGCTGTACTCAAAGCAGAAAAATCTCCAGATGGGATGCATCCTAGGTTACTGAAGGAAATAAGGGTAGAAATTGCAGAGGCTCTGGCCACAATCGTCCAATCCTCCTTAGATGGGGAGCAGGGCCAGAGGACTGGAGGATTGCAAATGTTCATAAAAGGGGAGAGGGATAAACCGGGCAATTACAGACCAGTCAGCTTAATGTCAGTGGTGGGGAAACATAGACAGACTGGTGAAATGGGCAGAAACACGGCAAATGAAATTTAATGCAGAGAAGTGTGAAGTGATTCTTTTGGAAGAAAGAATGAGGAGAGGCAATATAAATTAAATGGTACAATTTTTAAGAGGGTGCAGAACCCCGGGGGTATATGTACACAAATCTTTGAAGGTGGCAGGACAAGTTGAGAAGGCTGTTAAAAAAGCATATGGAGTTTTACTAATAGAGGCATAGAGTACAAAAGCAAGTAAGTTATGCTAAACCTTTATAAATCACTGGTTAGGCCTCAGCTGGAGTACTGTGTTCAGTTCTGGGCACCACACTTTAGGAAGGATGTCAAGGCCTTAGAGAGGGTGCAGAAGAGATTTACGAGAATGGTACCAGGGATGAGGGCCTTCAGTTAGGTGGGGAGACTGGAGAAGCTGGGATTGTTCTCCTTAGAGCAGAGAAGGTTAAGAGGAGATTTGATAGAGGTGTTCAAAATCATAAATGGTTTTGATAGAGTAAGTAAGTAGAAACCGTTTTACAGTAGCAGAAGGGTTGGTGACCAGGGGACACAGATTTAAGGTGATTGGCAAAAGAACCAAAGGCGACACAGGGAAAGATTTTTTACGCAAAGTTGTAATGACCTGGAATGCACTGCCTGAAAGGCGGTGGAAGCAGATTCAATAATAACTTTCAAAAGGGAATTGGATAAATACTTGAAGGGAAAAAATTTACAGGGTTATGAAGGAAGAGCAGGGGAGTGGGACTAATTGGATAGCTCTTTCAAAGAGCCGACACAGGCACGATGGGCCAAATGGCCTCCTTCTGTGCTGTAATGTACTATGATTCTATGACTGCAGTCCCAAGGATGATGGAAGGATTGGGACTGATGTTGGGAGGGACTGTTGGTGCGAGGGGAATAGTAGGTTTTCAGCCAAAGCGCTCCTGGCTGAGCTGCTGTTGAAGAGCTCTCGCAGCTGACAGGACCAGTGGGCTTTGCTCTTCCTCATTATCATCAGTGTCTTCCTGTAACGCATACTCATCCACCTCCACGTCGTCCTCTGCAGCTAGCTCAAATTCAGTTCCTACAGATTGGAGGATGGCAAATATAACCCCACTATTTAAAAAAGGAGGGAAGAGAAAAAACAGGGAATTACAGCCCAGTTAGCCTAACATCAGTAGTGGGGAAAATGCTATAGTCTATTATAAAAGATGTGATAACAGAACACTTGGAAGGCATTAACGGGATTGGACAAAGTCAGCATGGGTTTATGAAAGGGAAATCATGCTTAACATGCTTTTTGAGGATGTAACTAGTAGAATAGATAGGGGAGAACCAGTGGATGTGGTGTACTTGGATTTTCAGAAAGCTTTTGATAAGGTCCCACACAAGAGCAAAATTAAAGCACATGGGATTGGGGGGAATATACTGGCATGGATAGAGAATTGGTTGACAGACAGGAAACAGAAAGTAGGAATAAACGGGTCTTTTTCCAGGTGGCAGGTAGTGGCTAGTGGGGTACCACAGGGATCAGTGCTTGGGCCCCAGCTATTCACAATATATATCAATGATTTGGATGAGGGAACTAAATGTAACATTTCCAAGTTTGCAGATGACACAAAGCTGGGGTGGAATGTGAGCTGTGAGGAGGATGCAAAGAGGCTCCAATGTGATTTAGACAAGTTGGGTGAGTGGGCAAGAACATGGCAGATGCAGTATAACGTTGATAAATGTGAGGTTATCCACTTTGGTTGTAAGAACAGAAAGGCAGATTATTATCTGAATGGTGATAAATTGAGAAAAGGGGAGGTGCAACGAGACCTGGGAGTCCTTGTACACCAGTCGCTGAAAGCGAGCATTCAGGTGCAGCAAGTAGTTAGGAAGGCGAATGGTATGTTGGCCTTCATTGCAAAATGATATGAGTACAGGCGCAGAGATGTCTTACTACAGTCGTACGGGGCCTTGGTGAGACCACATCTGGAGGATTAGATGCAGTTTTGGTCTCCTTATCTGAGGAAGGATATCCTTGCCATGGAGGGAGTGCAACGAAGGTTTACCAGACTGATTCCTGAGATGGCAGGACTGGCATATGAGGAGAGATTGGGTCGACTAGGCCTATATTCACTCGAGTTTAGAAGAATGAGAGGTGATCTCATCGAAACATATAAAATTCTAACAGGACTGGACAGACTAGATGCAGGAAGGATGTTCCCGATGGCTGGGGAGTCCAGAACCAGGGGTCACAGTCTCAGGATACGGGGTATGCCATTTAGAACTGAGATGAGGAGAAATTTCTTCACTCAGAGGATGGTGAACCTGTGGAATTCTCTACCACAGAAGGCAGTGGAGACCAAGTCATTAAATATATTCAAGAAGGAGATAGATATATTTCTTAATGCTGAAGGGATCAAGGGATATGGGGAAAAAGCAGGAACAGGGTACTGAGTTAGACGATCAGCCATGATCATTTTGAATGGCGGAGCAGGCCTGAAGGGCCGAATGGCCTACTCTTGCTCCTATTTTCGATGTTTCTATGTTTAAATTGGTTGGTCCCTCTGGATGGCAGCATTGTGGAGCATGCAGCAGATAATGACGATTCTGGAGATTATCTGGGGGCGATATTGCTGCACACCTTCAGGAGGCCAATTGTCTGTTTTATCAGGGATTGAGAGGTTTGCACAGGGTGAAGGCATCATGGCAGCTACCAGGAAAGAAAGAAAGGCTTGCATTTATATAGCGCTTTTCACAACCTCAGGACGTCCCAAAGCGCCTTACAGCCAATGAAGTATTCTTGAAGTGTAGTCACTGTTGTAATGTAGAAAACCTGGAACCAGGAACAGATCTGCATGGTACGCTGCATGTTGTCGCAGTGAGTGAAATCCCTTGCTATTGCAGGCTGTTTTACTGGAGTGGGTAAGGTTACGTGTCTGCAGTCGATGATGCTCTGCACCAGAGAGAAGCCTGCCATCCTGGCAAAGCCAGAGCCCCATCTTCCTGCTCTGTGGCATTGACGGGGAAGGATATGAAGTCACTGGCTTTGTCAGAGCACACGTCAGTCTCCTGGCAAATGCAGACCTGCACTGCTGATTGGCTAATGTTGCAGATGTCACCTGCTACAGTCTGGAATGACACTGAGGCATAAATATTCAGGGCCACAGGCAAGGATGTATGTACTGGGCTGCAGTTGGTGGTGCAGCAGGTGGCGGAGCTCTGTGACAGCCTCCCTGGTAAAGCATAGCTTCCTCACACACTGCTCCTCGGTGAACTGTTGGGAAGAAGTTCTGGCCCTGTACACTTGTATGTGGTAAGGCCTCCTGCAAGCTGCTCTCCTTCTGTCTCTTCTCTCTATAGCCGCAGCTCTCCAGACTATAGCTTGCTCCTGATCCTCCTCCTCTTCCAGCAGCATGGCTGTGCGAACATCAAGACCAGTGAAACTAACCAGAAGTTTCCCAGAAGCCCCTGGTCAAAAACCTCTGCTGACTCACCAAAATATTTTCACAAATGATTACCGCCAGTCAAAACTCCAAAAAAGCTCAAAAACAGCACGCTAGCAGTCCAAATAAACTGAGAGCCGCTGATGGTCCCTTTAAATCTTGCTAGAAATGGCCGCCCTCTGGGATAGTTCCACCCACGATTTATATGACTGATTTGGAATTGGTGAATAGAGTGCCAGAACTATTGAAAGGGAACTTGGGTTCTAAAACGAACCTCGGACACTAATTAGCATGCTTAAATAGGCACCTGCCGAAGCCTAAAAGCCCTGATTCAAGTGGCAATGGGAAAATTCTGTGTGTGGAACAGCCGTACAATCTCAGTTTATAGCGTACGTTTTTTGGCGGTAAAACGGGTGTTGAAACTCCCCCCCAGCAAAACACAGAAAGACAGAGCCCTCTTCTGTCTTCTCGTCTTCAGATAAAGAAGAATCACTCTATCAGATTGTGCAGTTCAGGCTATGATCTATGAACCAGGTTTAATAAAAGTAAGTAAAAATTAAACAGAAGTAAAAGGCCAACACAATTTCAGTAGATTATAGAATGTAATTTAACTCACTGAATCTGTTACAAAACCGATAACCATTTTTAATTTCCAATAGATTTCAGAATATGGTTACGTCAGTTCAGATGTCAGCAATACAAAGTCTTTTCCTAAGTGTATATGTTCAAGGTACAATTCCACACAGCCCCTAGTTTAACCAAGTGCCTGGTGAGCAAAGAATCACTAAATAATCACTGCAGGCTGCAGCAGATATACCGCACATCCCCTTCGAAGTTCAAACTGGGGCAAAGGAGATCAAAAAAAGCATTTTTCACAATTAAATAAAGTGATCTATGATCATAGGATTTAAAACAGAGATTGCCTGCTGCAACAGACTCACACAGCTTGGTGTGTTCGCAAACCCTAATGGTTAGCTTTGTCTCCTTCCCGGAATGAGATTCGACTGTTTTGAACATCTTGGATGGACCGCAAATCTTCCCCCACTTGATGAACGAGAGAGCGATGATGCTTCCCTTCTCTCTGTTTGGCCCTAGTCTTCCATATTTCGACAGAGAAGAAAAAGAATTCATAATTGCTGTCTTTATATCGCTATGAGCCATAGCTGGTGGGAGTCCGGGTTCAGACAAGTTGCATCTTCCAATTTGCTAGGCTGTGCCCAGACTGCAGAAAGTAAATTAAAATAAGTACCAAAATCCCATAAATAGATATTAACAACATGGAGTAATTTTTATGATTTGGACCACCTGCCATAGTGTGTCTCCTCCATCGTTTGTTGTGATTTGGTTATACAATCTAACTGTTCAGCAAAGCCTGTCCTCTGTTTATCTTGCCAAGTCATCTTGGTGTGCCCTTACTATTCCTTATTATACACCCTACATAAGCATTGTTGTGTCCCCATTATGTATCCTCTATATATTACCCTTCCTCGTTTAGAGTCCACTCTATACACACCATACTTCTTCTCATTTTTGATCTTCCCAACATCCCGCTGTTCCACTTTTTACCTCTTCTATATATCCACTGCTCCCTATTCTGCTCCTCATTCTGTCCCACACTGTGTTCTTCTATATCCCATTGTTCGTTAAAACATACCCTTTACTTTTCCAATTGAGTCTCCACTCAATAGCATTGAAATTACTGTTTGCGATAATGGATGAACAGATTTATTCATGTGTTCCTCTGTCTGCTATTTTAATGCAGGCATTAGTCTATGTATTTTAAATGGGTTAACACCTCTACTAACATAGTGGACAGAGGAATGTCATACAAATGCATTATGCATTGGCCTGCTGCTATTGTCAAATGAATGTTGGTGCTAATATTGCACTGTTCTCCATTATATTATCCTTAATAATCTTACCATTTCCCATTCTAAACATCATTGTTTTCTAGGAATATATTCTGTTCTGTCACTATAAACCTCCCTGGTTTAGCAAAATAATTTTTCTTTTAACTTTAACATGGAGTAAAGTACACCCTCCGGCAAAGGGATGTGTAAGCTTTTGTTTTTGTGCACTGTATAAGTGCGTAGCGTGGAGCCTCGAGGGTCAAATATAAAGTTTAAATCCATGTTCCCATTAATTTCCAGATATCTCAAACCGTGAATACTAACAGATGTTGGTGTTGTGATTTGAACAGCCTTTTCCGAACCTTCAGGCTTACAAAATTCAAACTAGCAAACGAGAAGTGTAAGCAGAAATAGGACTGAATTGCTTGGGTGTCAAGGTCTGGATTACTAGACCTCAGGGGTTGCAATATGCCTGAGAGTGTCTCCTCTATATACCCCTTTGTTTCACAGTTTTGGGTTGAGCGTGAACATGTTGATATGTAGTTCATTTGACCGTTATTTTAATAATGAAATTAACTTATTTAAAGTAAACCTGTTAATGTTTATTCCTTATTAATATTGTAAGATGTAATTTCAGTCCATATGTATCTTTAGCAGATCTTACTCCACTTTTAGACCAAAATTTAAGCACGAAAAGTTCCAAGTGGTACGATTACTCCATTTATAAAGTTTCTGTTTTGATAGTTACATGATCCCTGATTCAAGTGCTGATACTGAAAGGTTTAATGTTCCTTTTTTATTACAATGTTGACAAATGAAGCACTGACAGTAGCTACATTTACTCTAATTGCTAATCTCAGCTCCACCCACTCCAATTAATGACCCTTAGCCGAGCTAAACTAATTATTAACTTCAATTTGCATTAATTGGCAAAAACATTCCCCATCCACTCCAATTGGTAACTGCACCTCCAAGTACTCTAGTTAACCACTCCAATCCGGAAGCCATCCGTCTTCATTGGGAAATCTAAAGAGCATTAACATTACAGAAATATCAAAGAACCAAGCTCCCTGATGGTCTGAGGGGTAAATACGCCACACAGTGCAGTGGAAAGCTACACAGAGCAGAAAGTCCCAGATTTGATTCCTAGTTTGTGTGGAATTAGCTGATCTCAGCTCTGACAGTTTAGGGACACCACAAGTAAACTAAGCCCCACATCGAGCAACAGCTTCCATTCCCGATCGCTACCCAGTGACCCCTTTCCCTTTCTGAAAATCTAGGTAAGTTTTAGGCTCATCTGTGATACATCCCTCCCTCCATGAGGAAGAATGGCCTGCCAACCCTCATTAATTATGCTCGTGTAAGGCACCAAACAGTTACCGGTGTCCCTGGAATTGTACCCCAACCCAAGTCACTGCTTTCAGGAGAGGAGGAAAGAAAATTGAAGCCAGACTGAATGAGATTATGTCCAATGTTGACATGAAAGCAGGGTTGGCTTAGTCATATTTAAAATCTGGACTGATACCTCAGTAAATAGTTTCAAAGCTGTTATGGTCAAGTAAAATTTGTAACACTGCTGCGGACCTTCTGCAACCTCATCTGGTCACACTGGCTTTTGGAAGACAGACCGGTTTCCTATCAGGGAGCCTCCTACAACAATTAGCGATGACTTACTGAGCAGTTTCAAGCATATTAACTGTCAAAAGAAGCTCTAAAGCTACTGATACCCATCTTGCATTCTATTCAATCATGTCTACCTTCCAAAGAGTCTAAAGGTTGTTGATGTTTTTCTCTCCTTCCCCCTTTAAATGTTTCCTCTCCTAAAGTTGCTGACTCATACCAGGGTACAGTTTTAAGAGTGCCTGCACTCAAGCGGCCATTCCTCATTTTTTGAGCCTAGGCAGTGAGTTTTGGCAGATTGTCCAATCAAAAACCAGACAGGTGGCAATTATAAGTTCAGGCCCTTTGTGCCTCCTTCCTTTTTTTTAAGGTGATAAAGCTCCAGTACCACAGACAATTATGGCCTGTCAGACTCAAGGACAATCAGGCATCAGAACCCCTTCCATGTATCTTAGTTGAAGGGTCCAATGCAGTAGCAGTTTTGCAATCTCACCAAAATTGCAGCCTTTTGCCTAAATCAGGCCAAGGTCCATGCAACTTGCTAATCTACTCAACAGTCTGTACGCTTAGAGATAGCTGGAAACGCTCTCGAGATCTGATGAGAGGTCATCGACCTGAAACGCTATCTCTGTTTTTCTCTCTCCACAGATGCTGCCTGACCTGCTGAGTGTTTCTAGCATTTTCCGTTTTTATTTCAGATTTCCAACATCTGCAGTATTTTGCTTTTGTTTAAGTCTGTACACTTACATCAGGCGTAATTCTTACTCCCCAACTAAGTCAGTACAAAAGAGGGAGACAAAAAGCTAAAAGCCCAAATGTGGAAGGAGAAAAAAAAAGGAGCAAAAAAAAGAGATAAAGGGAAAAAGAAAGAAGGAAAGAAAAGGGAGTGAGAAAGAGAATGAGAAAAGGGAAAAAGTCAGAGAGAAGAAGAAAAAAAAAATCGAATTAGCCGCAGGGAATGGTGGGATATGACAAAGAAAAGAAGTTAAAGGGACAGAATGTAGTAAACTGTTTCCGCTGAGCAGAGATAATGAGTCAATCTGATCTATTATTTAAACTTGTGTCAAATTTAACTAAATGGGACTGTGTTTTGGTTTCCCATTGGAATTAGGGCTCCAGCTTCCAGCAACATGCACAATGATTGCTTCAACCAGCAGCCTATCAGATAGCATCTTCCAAATTAAAATAAATGAATACTTTTCCTTTCCCCTGGGAATACATGGATGACAGTGTAGTGACCCTCCCCCACAGTACATGTGCTGATGCAGTATTCCTTCCTCTTCATGTACATGTTTCGCTGTGCAGTATACCTTTCCCCATGTGTATGTGTGCTGGTGCAGTAATCTCCCTCTTCATGTAAACTTATCTCGATTTGGTATTTCCCTGCACAAACGTGTCGATACACGTATTCCAACTTCCTGTCAATGCCTGTGTCAATACAGTATTCCTCTTTATGTACACATCAAGGCAGTATTTCTCCGTGCCCCCCCCCCCCAATATACACACATAAACTATCCTGTCTATATTCTTTGCTTCCCAGATGCTTGCCTTAAATTTTCAACAGGACTTTGAGGCCTTGAATGGGACTACAAATGCTCTTTTTGAGGATGTGAGAGGTTATTGAATACATTTGTTAATCGTACATTTATAAAGATATTCTGATTTCACTGTAATTGTAGAAAGGACCTAGAGTAAGTCAATTTCAGCCTTTTGTCTTTTGAAATCAAACTCACTGCATCATCTCCTACTCTAAATGTGGAACCCCTTACCAGTGTACCCTACAATCTTCAGGCTTTTAAATCCCATCACTTAACTACTATTTCTTGATAAATCTCATATTTTCTACCGGTCTTTGCAAGCTTGATGTTTCCTACAATATGCAACTTGACCATTCACGTAGGCTTTGGAATTTAAAGTGCATTTATACTGGTTCCAGATCACTGTTAGTACTGCTGCGTTCTCAATGTACATTTTTCGCACAGTCAGCACAACTCCAATGTAAGCCAGCTGGATTTGCAAAGTCCAACCACCGGAAGAACTGGTCAAAGAAACTAGTCTTCCTGACGGCCAAGCTTTGCAAATCCGGCCATTTTCTTTGATATTTTGCTATATTTCTGAACATACAGCACCTGCACATATATTTAGAACCCATTAATTTGCACGGAATTAATTTCTCTTATTCTAAAAACTGACTATGTGTTGCAATTTCCAAACATTATGGAAGGGAAACCATCCTTGACGTTGTCAACAAGTGACAATACAAGTAAAACCATTTGGGTCCCAAAACATGATGCCATTTCTGGACCACTTTCTAAACAAATGACAACTGGCTCGAGACCTAGTTCCATTTAGTGCTACTTTTTTTATAGTTAACAGTGATTTTTAACCAGCTCAGCGCACCTGTGGACAGAACTGGCAGCCTCAACAATAAGCACTAAGGGTGGAAAGCAATCAAGTTTGACACCAACAGTGCTTTGTCCAGGAACAAGTCCCACCTCTCTTATATTAAAGGCTGTCTCCAATGGCATGCACAACACCCCCTTATACTATGCACTGCCTCTGGAGTCACAAACACAATTTCCCTTATATTACAGATTACAATAAAAATCTTCTGAAAGCTCTTTTATTGGCCTAGTAACTATATGTACCGCTTGATATGGTACTAAGCCTCAAAGAGCAGCAGATCCCAATTCAATTCATAGCCTCTGATGAGGTAGGAGCACCACAATGGTTTGCAGCAAACCAAAGGGATAAGAAGAGAAATCAGCCAGGGTTCCTGCTGGAAAGTGCACACGTGTGAATTTTGGGTGAGGACAAGATCAGGATTGGGCTCGGCTACAATGCCCTCCATTGTCAAATAGCTGAAGAATGGCTACTTGGATGAGGTACTGGCAGCTGTTAAAAACAGGCCTCCTAGAGCTGCTGGCACCTAATAGAAACAGACCTCAATGCCTTCAGTGGAAGGGGGTGCAAATAATTGAAGTGTGATGGCCCATGCATGCAGCCATCCTCATTCACACGCAGTACTGAAACACAATTTGCATTTAATGTTACGTAGCATTCAGATCAACAGCTGCCATTAACCATCGCAATTACAGAGAGGAACACAGTTGAACACACACTGTATTATCCTGTTATTTTATTAATAGAGAAAGCAGTTTGTCTGTCTGACTCATAAAACCAGGTGCCTTGCTCATCGAGACAAATCTGTCCATGACAAATGTAGTTCAATTAGTGAGTAACAACTGTAATTTAATGCCAGGAATTTGTTTGCATGAATTAATTTACCCTAACAAAACAATTCAAATTAGAATATTAACTCAGATACAATCACATTTTCTATCACTTAACTCAAACAGGATGATCCCACTGCAATCAGGGAGCCTGGGAAAATCTAATTGAATACAACAACAATTGTTCCCCAAAAAGTTTAAACCAGTGAAGTATTAATATTTAGCTTTTTGTTGGAATTTGGTAAAAATATATTGGCATTCCCTCACTGGCTCAGTTGGTAAATGTATTGCCCAGTTTAAAATTGAGCCTCACACGCTAGCAAAGATCCCAGATCTTTCTGTGTTGATTTAGCTAACCTCCACGTGGCAATGAAGAGGTGCCCTAGTGCAGTGAAATATCCCAATTGTAGCATAGAAGACCTATGTACCAGATCCAGCTCCTTCCCTAACCAAACTGTCCCAGTAAAGCTATGACATTGTCATCTACCTTGGAAGATTGCCCAGGTATGTCCTAACCACAACAAACAGAATAAATCTAACCCAACCAATCACCAGCCTATCATCCTCCTCCCAATCATCAATAAATGATGGATGGAGTCATCAATATCACCATCAGGCAATATCTACTCACCAATAACCTGCTCAACAACTCTAGCTTGGGTTCCGGCAGAACCACTCGGCTCCAGGTCTCATAACAGGCTAGACACAGACAAGGGCACAAGAGCTGAATGCCAAAGCAGAGGCGAGAACAGCTGCCCCCAACTTCAAGACAGCATTCAAGTGCGTATGACACCAAGGAGCCCAAGCACAGCTGGTCAGTGGAGTGGAGGGGGTCAAATGGAAAGTCTTCCAATGACTTTCCATTCATAACTGACGCAAAAGACTCAGGTGGTTGTCAGAGGCCACTCATCACGGTCCCAATACTTCACTGCAAGAGTTCCTCAAGAAAGTGTCCCCAATCATCCTCAGCTGCTTCATCAATAACCTTCCCTCTGTCATAAGTTCAGGAATGAGGTTGGCCGCTGACGATTCAACAGTGTTCTGTTCCATTCACAACTCTTCCAATAAAGAAGCCCATGCTAGCAAAACCTGGACAACACCCAGGCTTGGGATGGCAAGTAGCAGGTAACATTCGCACCATGTAAGTGCCAGGTAATGGCCATCTTGAATAAGAGAAAGCCCAGCCATCTCTCCTTGACCTTCAATGGCACCACCATCACCACATGCGACGAGTGGCCCATCTCCTGACCTCTCAATGCCTTTCCATAATCTACAGGGATTAAGTCAGGAATGTGATAGAATACTCACCATTCGTCTGGACGGGTGAAGTCACAACAACACTCAAGAAGGACAACACCATTCATGGCAGAGCAGTTCACTTGATTGGGGTCCCTGTTATTGGACTCAATATCCTTCTCCTCCTCCATCAGCACACTATGGCTGCAGTAAGTATAATCTACAGGATGCACTGCTAGAGCTCACCAAGGTTACTTCAACAGCACCTCCCTCTCCTGTGATCTCTACCACCAAGAAGGATTAGGGCTGCAATATTGTGGGAAAGCCTTCACCTACAAGTTCCCCTCCAAGTCACATGTCATCCTGATTTGGACACATGTCATTGTCATTGGGTCAATATGCTGGAATTTCGTACCTAACACCATTGTGGAAGAACCAGCACAAGGACTGCAGCAGTTCAAGGAAAAGGCCCACTGTCACCTTCTCAGGACAACTAGGGATGGGCAATAAATGCAGACTTTCCAGAGTCACCCACATCCCAAAATTATTATTTTTAAAACCAGAACAGCAATGGGCGCACTACATTTGGCTTCAGCACCCCTGAGCTATGGAGTCAGGATGAGATGGAAATCAGCCAGCGTTTCCATCTTGATTCCAAACCAGTGATCTTTGCTGAAAAGGTGTGGATTTCAGGCGAGGACAGAGAGTCAGGCTTGCCCCCATGGTCCAATAGCTTATTGACACTCACCCTCCATGCATGTCAAAATGTCACAAGTTGTATTAAAATCATTAAAAAATTTTAGGAACAGGAAAAAGTTATGACATCCAGAAAGCCAATCCCTTTTTGACAGATATCAACCATGCACTACTTTCTCACTATATCACTCAACCCTTCTCTCTCCAGAAATACAGTTAATTGCCTCTTCAACCTCTTATAATGGTAGATTTTATAATTCCATGCTCCTGAACGGATGGAAAATCCTGTGAGATGTACTTATCGCCCACCCAAATTCCCAATATAATATGCGTCACTGGTACGCAAAGCTCCAACACAGGAAGCATGGATTTGTAAAATCTCCCTATACTGCCTCCTTCAGTGGTCTTCCCTGGTAATTTACTCCACTATTCCATTACCTTTTTGGATGAAAAAGTTCTGTCTGACTTTCCTTCTTACTTCCTAATTTTTAACTTATTAACTGCTATTTGAACCCTTTACCACAGTGAACAACTTGTCTGAATCAACTTTGTCTATTCTCTTTAGTAATGCAATACACCGTCACATAATATTCAACCAATTGTAATGCAACAAAATGCAATTAACTGCAACGTAACATATAAGACAGACAGTAGCTCCACATATAATGCAGTATGTATTGAATGCATTGCATTTTAAGGCAACATAGCATGATGCAACACACAGTAAGGCAGCACACCATTATGCAAAGCATCACAATGCAACACGCTAAAATACAACGCTTAAGGCATCAGGTGCCGAATATGACACGCTCGTTTCTTCTGATCGGTAGCTAAGAATTTACAAGCATGTACCAATCTACAGACTTCCCTCACCAAAAGCAATTAACTTCCAGTTGACCTTAAGATTTCTATTTATAGCAGTTAGACTTTGCGGCTTTAAAAGGAGCATGCCAGTTAATCACTGCTACACCTCAGCAGTAGAATAATACTTTTTGTGATCCATGGTATAATGTCCTTTCCTTATAAAACAGGACATCTTCTGGTATTTTGGGTGCAATGGGATGGGAAATCTGTTACTATGGTAAAGGAGGATGCTGAAATGCAATGAGTAGTTATAAAATACATAATGTTGTCATCATAGCCTTGTTGCAGTGATTTTCACCTGGGGTTGCCAACTCTGGTTGGTCATATTCCTGGAGGTTTGATCATGTGACATCTGATCACATGACACAAATCAGAATTGTTCTCTTAAAGTAGCAGCTAATACTGTAATCTCCTCCCCAAAAAGAGACAGTCACTCCCCCAGAACCCTCCGACTGGCATAACAATCAGGCAATCCCAAATTTAACCCAACTAAACCCAGGGAGCTTGAGTCACAAGAATCACAATTACAGCAGGCTTACCTCGCCCCTACCAACTTCTGTCTTATGTTAACTACCAATCCCTCTCACTCATAAGAACATAAGAAATAGGAGCAGGAGCAGGCCAGACGGCCCCTCGAGCGGCTCCGCCATTCAACAAGATCATGGCTGATCTTCTACTTCAATGCCATTTTCCTGCACCATCCCCATATCCCTTGATGCCATTAATATCTAGAAATCTATCAATCTCAGCCATGAATATATTCAATGACTAAGCCTCCACAGCCCTCTGGGGTAGACAATTCCAAAGATTTACCATGCTCTGAGTGAAGAAATTTCTCCTCATCTTAGTCCTAAATGGCCTACCCTTTATTCTGAGACTGCGACTCCTGGATCTGGATTCCCCAGCCAGCAGAAACATCCTCCCTGCATCTACTCTGTCAAGCCCTGTAAGAATTTGTATGTTTTAATGACATCACCTCTCATTCTTCTAAACTCTAGAGAATACAGGCCCAGTCTACTCAATTTCTCCTCATACGACAATCCCACCATCCCAGGAATCAGTCTAGTGAAGCTTCATTGCACTCCCTCTATGGCAAGTATATCCTTTCTTAGGTAAGGAGACCAAAATTGTACACAATACTCCAGGTGCAGTCTCACCAAGGCCCTATATAATTGCAGTACGACAGCTTTACTCCTGTACTCAAATCCTCTTGTAATAAAGGCCAACATACCTAATCGCTTGCTGCACCTGCATGTTAGCTTTCAGTGACTCATGTTCAATGACATCCAGGTCCCTTTGAACATCAACATTTCCCAATCTCTCACCATTTAAAAAATACTCTGCATTTCTGTTTTTCCTACCAAAGTGGATAACTTCATATTTTTCCACATTATATTCCATCTGCCATGTTCGTGCCCACTCACTTAGCCTGTCTATATCCCCTTGAAGCCTCTTTGCGTCCTCCTCACAACTCACATTCCTACCTAGCTTTGTGTCATCAGTAAACTTGGAAATATTACATTTGGTCCCCTCATCCAAATCATTGATACAGATTGTGAATAGCTGGGGCCCAAGCACTGATCACTGCGGTACCCCACTAGTCACAGTCCGCCAACCTGAAAAAGACCCATTTATTCCTACTCTCTGTTTTCTGTCTGTTAACCAAATCTCAATCCATGTCAGTATATTACCTCCAATTCCATGAGCTCTAACATTGTTCACCAACCTCCTGTGTGGGACCTAATCGAAAGCCTTTTGAAAATTCAAATACACCACATCCACTGGTTCCCCCTTATCTATTCTACTAGTTACATCCTCAAAGAACTCCAATTGGTTTGTCAAACATGATTTCCCTTTCATAAATCCATGTTGATTCTGCCAAATCCTATTATTATTTTCTAAGTGTCCTGTTATCACATCCTTTATAATAGATTCTAGCATTTTTCCTTCTACTGATGTCAGGCTAACCGGTCTGTAGTTCCCTATTTTCCCTCTCCCTCCTTTCTTAAATAGTGCAGTTACATTTGCTACCTTCCAATCTGCAGAAACCGTTCCAGAATCTATAGAATTTTGGAAGATGATAACCAATCCATCCATTATCGCTACAGCCACCTCTTTCAAAACCCTTGGATGTCACTCAGCAGTAAAGGATCTTCCATGGTGTTGGTCTGGGTAAGTCAGATTTTACACTGTTTCATAACAACAGGACAGTTATACCACGTTACACACAATGTATTATTATACTGCTGACATGGAGCTGTACTTAAGTTGGACTGCCCTCTTAATTAGACAAAGCCTAATTGCTGAAAATAAGCACAAGCCCAAAATCAATTAGAGTTTAATTACTGTGGGTGAGTGAAGTTTGCAAATTGCCAATTGCTTATAATTTCCTGGCTCCAGACCAATCTGTAACTTCCCTCACCAACAGTAAATTACCTGTAAATGATCTCTTGCATGTAATGATTGTCTTTCTTTGTCATTTTTTATAGACTTTTTACACTTTCATCAGTGATGTCTGAAGTATTTCACGACAGTCTCAATACATTGATTAATAAAATGCTATCAGATCTCCTGTGGCACTGCTCAATGTGTGACAGAGGACACATTGCAGGAAAAATTGGATAAGGGCCGTTTTTGGGTGCGGATGGCGTGATGCGCTATTCCCCGCGCCCAATGACCCCTGCACAGGTAGGACGCAAATTTCAGCTGGCTGGAAGACTCACCTGCAATCAGCGTTCCATTCCGGGCCTTGCACATGGAATCAATTCAATTCGCACTTTCCACCACCGGGGAAGCCCAATCTTTTAAAGGGAGGATGTTTCTTAGAAATCTCTTAAAAGTAGCTGGTACTTGTTATTTGCTGAAAGTAACAGTCTACTGCCTGCACGGAGTCTGAACGGAGATCAGACATCGCACATGTAAAACACAGATGGAGGTCCCACCCCTATGTTTATACACTGATGAGTTATGTTAAAACATTGAATAAAGGTTGCGCACTACTAAATCCCACATCCTCCAATCTGCATGCTAGACCTCACCGATCTGCCGATCTGAGTTGGTACCAGGCCTGCGAGAGTGTGTGCACCAAGGTTCTCTGCTGATGCACTAGAAACCTTGGTGCAAGAGGTGGACAGAAGGAGGGACATCCTATATCCGCAGGGTGTGGGGGGAACAAAAGGCCCTCCAGACATATATCCAAAAGGCAGTGGGAGGCAGCGGGGGACGAAGTCAATGCCAGACGTACAGCATTATGGAACATGGATGCAGTGCAGGAAGAAGTTCAATGCTTTGACATAAGTGGTCAAGGTGAGTGAGGTGAACTGTCAAATGGCTTCTCCAACTAACTGCACCACACACTGCACCCCCCATCCCCCACATCCCAACAAACTCACTCTTTCCATCAGTACTCAACTCTTCCGACCAGATGCTTCCTCTCACCCTTACACATTACCACTGTTTCAAGCTGCCCACCCACACCTCACAGGCCACACACACTGGCAGCTATTCCATGATGACAGGCACATCATCCAAACACATGTCCCACTTTCTTGCAGGAGAAGGTGGCGCATAACAGGAGGCAGCAAGTGACAGTGGCATTTAGCCCCTCGAGCCTGTTCCACCATTCAATGAGATCATGGTTGATCTGTGACCTAACTCCATATACTCGCCTTAGCCCCATATCCCTTAATATCCTTGGTTCACAGAAATCTATCAATCTCAGATTTAGAATTCACAAGTGAGCTAGCATCAATCGAACGCAGAAGAGCGTTCCAAACTTCTCCCACCCTTTGTGTGTAGAAGCATTTCCTAACTTCACTCATGCATGTCCTGGCTCTAAATGTTAGGCTATGTGCCTGCGTCCTAGTATTCAAGTGTAGGAGACCTCCAAAAACTGTTACAAATGCCTTGGCAACCAGAAGCAATAATCCAGCCACTAACCTGTAAATCCTGCATGGTCCCTTTAAATAGCGCTGGTGGGGGTCCTCCAGGCACTCTAAGACACGTTGAAATGGTCGGGGTTAAGACTGTGCGTTGAGTTGAGCATTAAGTCCCAAAATGGTGTCTATCACTTTAAATCAGCGTTGCACACTGATTGAAGCCATTTTCTTCCTACTTTACATGATTCCAGCGTTCGTTAACTGCGCCTGGGCTAAATCCTATACCAAGACGGCATCCGGCGCACGTCACGCTGGAAATGTGCGTGCGCATCCAAGACGCCATCTTGGATGTCAGAGAAGCTGACTAGCGCCGAAACAACGGGCGCGACATGGCCCAATTTAGCACCCAGTGTTTTATAACAATAAGGATGTTATCAACAAGTGTGAGGGGGAAAGTGTTACAGGAAGTAAATGTAGCACCTACAGGATGTCAACACAGTTACATAAAAATTTTAATACATTGGTACTAAATTTTGTGTGGGGATTGTTACTGTGTGTTAAAGTGAGAGGTCTGAGGGGTAATGGCTAAAATGTGATAGTGAGTGTAATACTTACAAGAAATGAACAATATAAGAAATATTTTTAATAAAGATAGATATCTCAAGATTCTAATCACAGGTAGTGTGCCTGTAGACGGCATTGTGAATGCAACATTACATGGGGCTGTTTCTGTTAGAACAGAGGAAATTAAAGAGTGATTTTATAGAGGTATATAAAATTATGAAGGGATGAGACATACTAGATAGAAACAAATGTTCAGTGATTGAGGGGTGTAGAACGAGGGCACATAGATATAAGATTAAATGTAAGCGTTGTGAGGCTGTGCAATGCACTACCAGAGTTAGTGGTCGCCAACATTTAAGAATAGGTCAGATAGTGGTTCAAGGAAAGGGGAATAAAGGGATATGTGAACAGAGCAGGCATGTGGAATTAGGCCAACTGCTCATATGGAAGGTAAATACCAATACGGACTGATTGGGACAAATAGTTTGTTTCCTTGCTTTAATTTCTATGTTATTCTATGACGCAGTGAGTACAGTGGGGTTCCACCTAACATTATGTGGCAAGCTACTGTCCTGTTCCTCCCCCCTCCAGGCATTAAAAAGTGGTACTCATTCTGAGAATTCACAATAATCTCTCCATTTGTAAACCCTCCAACCATTCCCCGATCTTAATTTGCAATCAACCATCAAAAAAAATTAAACCCCAGAGGTCCACATATGCAAATTATTGGCATCAAAGAGGAAAGCTGAAATAAAGAGCGACCAACAATCTGCCTGCGTTTAAATGACCTTGGTGTGAACCGCTTAAAACTGTGAGTTGATCTCCGTGATTTTCTTCAGACAAGATTATATCTCCTAATCCTACTCTAAAATCATCTCACACCTCTCACTCCCATAAACCACCCTTATCCTGCCCACACGAATATCGCCTCCCACTCCGCTGAGAGGAATTGTGGCCTGCATTCCCACCACATCATTATAAACTCCTCCCTCATAGACAAGTGTTTCCGTAAAGCAAAGATTGAGAGCCAGGTGGGTGCACAAACACATTTAAAAGCCCATGAAACAAACAGTAGAAACAGTTATGATGGCAAATGGTAATTCAGAATCAACGGCATCAGTGGCAACCAACACTTCTGAAAACTTTCTCCACCCGCCCTCCACACTGACAGTATTGACCCCCTGAAAATCCCACCTGGGCCAATTTCCCCTCTTCCCACATAGAAAAGGGTGTAACGTAGAAAACGCGATGAACCTGATGGGGCTCACAAAGATGAAATATAGGTAAGTATAAACAGAACCATGGCTGTGATTTTTCCACTTGCTGGCATCAAGCTAGCATATGTGCCTTGCCATGCCTAGGTGCAAAACAACTAATCCTCCTGCCCATGTATTAAATAATCCCAGGAATGTAGATGCCATTTTTAGTCCTGCATAGAAGAGACTAGGAATGTTGTTCCTCTATCTTTAGACTCCTCTTTATTCTCATAGTGTTCTTACTCCTTTTGTACACTGAATGTCATTCCTCTGTTTTACTCACATTTCAGAGGGTCTTTTGCAGTGGAAAAAAATCTCCTGCTCTGACTGGGAACCCTGCCTTGACACAGACATCCTTTGCTACAGAGATACCTACACTGTCAAAGGCCCCTTCCTTACCCATGGCCCCATCCCAATCAAAACCCCAGCACCTATAAAGACCACCACCTTCAAGAAACTCCTGACTTGGCAGAGACCCCCGCCCCAACAAAGACTTCGGAACAAATAAATATGAGCCCAATGGCGTGCACATACTCATAGAATTGTTTAAAAACAACATTGTTTCGATTACACAGAAAAACAATGAAACTGCACTTGGATAGGCCTTTTTCTATGGAGGAATAGGAACAGCAACTATCTGATAGGGTGAGGTAGCAGATAGGAGAGACATCGATGCGATGGGCTGAAATATATTCAACCCCTATGGCACTCAAAGTTATGCAGCTCCATGTACAGGACCCACAGGGATGTTTTCCTCTCCCTCCTGCTGTAGTACTGAGCCTTCATATCTCCAACCATACAACCCTCCAAGATCTCTGCGTTCCTCCTCTTGTGCATCCCCCATTTCCTTCACCCCACCACTGGCAGCCGTACTTTCAGCTGTCTAGGCCCTAAGCTCTGGGATTCCCTCCCTAAACCTTTCCGCCTCTCCACCTCTTTTTCCGCCTTTAAGATGTTCTTTAAAACCTGCCTCTTTGACCAATCTTTTGGTCATCTACCCTGATGTCGCCTTCTTTGGCTCAGTGTCAATTTTTCTGTGTGGTTATGCTCCTGTGAAGCACCTTGGGATGTTTTACTACATTAAAGGTGCTAGATAAATGCAAGTTGTTGTCGTTTTCTTTTGGGTCAAGAATCTGACTGTTTCTGCCTCTTTCTATCCAGGGAGATCAGGATGAGATCAGGGAATGATTGGAGGGTTTACAAATGCGGAGATTATTGTGATTTCTCAGAATAAGTACCACTTTTTAATGCCTGGAGGGGGGAGGAACAGGACAGTAGCTTGCCACGCAATGTTAGGTGGAACCCGACTGTACTGCAGAGATACCAACCACATTGTTTTCCAAAATACTTTGGGAACAGGAATTGTAGCAAAGGAGAACATTACGTCCCTGTTCCAAAAGGAGAATGAGATAAGCAAGATAACGAGATCAATTAGTCTCACATCAGAAGTAGGTAAACTACCAGGGAACAGAAATAAGTCATAACATTAGCAAACACTTAGAAAGCTATGAGCTAATAAGGGAGAGTCAACACAGAATTCTAAGAAGCAAGTCGTGCTTGAATAATTTAGTTGATTTCCATTCTGACAAACTTTTAGAAAGCATTTCACAAAATGTTAAATAAGAAACTTGTTGCAAAGATTAAGGCCCACGGTTTAAAGGTAAAGTGGTAGCATGGATAGAGGGGTGACTGATGGGTAAAAAGGAAAATGCCAGAGTAAATGAATGTTTCTTAGATTAGTAAGATGCAGCTGGTGAAATACCCTAAAAATCTGCTTTGATACTTCTCTTATTCTTCACATACATAAACGATTCGGACTTGAGCATAGTGGGAATATCACAAAAAAATTGCTGAAAATATAAAATTGAGGGCATGGCAAAATTTGAGGAATGATACAGAATACCAGAGAGGGACATTAACAGATTGGGGAGTGGGATGATACATGGTAGATACAATGCAACAAAGATAAATGTCAATGATGCATTTTGAGAAAAACAATGAGTGGAAATAAACCCTAAATGGTACGATTCTGTAATGGAGAGATTAGGGCTGTAGATACTCAGATAAATTGTTGTCAATGGATTTGAATCTGCTTGGAGACCAGTTTCCAGTGGTGTCCCACAGGGATCGGTGTTAGGATCTATGGCTATTTACTATTTTCATTAATGACCTAGATGTAAGTGTTGGGGAATGATCGCAAGTTTGTTGACGAAATCACGATATGTGTGAGTGTTGGGACGGTAGAGGATGTTCGAGTACTCCAAGCAGATCCAGATGTGTTGGGAATGGACCTGTGTTTGGCAAATAATATTTAACTTAGAAAATCATAGTGTTGTGGCCAGGTCTAATGCTAAATATATACACACCCTACAGGGCATAGAATTGAAGCCAGTGGTGAAAGAAAGGGATCTAGGTGCATCACTGTCTAAAGGTGTATTACACTGCATCACTATCTAAAGGTTCATAACCAATGCCACGAGACTATAGCTAAAGCAAACAGGGCAATTTACTACAAAACAATTTAATACGTTGTATTCACAGGGCAATTTACTAGAAAACAAAGAATGCCATTTTTCCTTATACATGACCTTGGTTAGGTCTCAGTTACAATACTGTGTCCAGTTTGGTCTCCTCACATATTGGAGGATAACGAGACTTTATAAAGGGTGCAGAGGAGGGCCACAAGATTCATTCCCAGTCTAAAACACTTCAGTTTTCCAGATAGGCTGAACGAGCTGGGTCTCTAGATTTAGAGAAGGAGTGATTTGATCGAAGTTTACAAAATAATGAAGGGACTAGATTGTCGACCAATTATTTCAGCTGAACAGGCTAGGGAGGACCAGGGGTCATAGAATCATAGAATCATCTAATCGTTACAGCACAGAAGGAGGCCATTCTGCCCATCGAGCCTGTGCCGGCTCTTTGTAAGAACAATCCAGTTAGTCCCGCTCACCCACTCTTTCCCCGTAGCCCTGTACATTTTTTCTCTTTAAATATTTATCCAATTCCTCTGTGAAAGCCATGATTGAATCTGCTTCCAACACCCGTTCAGGCAGCGCATTCCAGATCATAACTACTCACTGCGTAAAAAAGTTTATCCCCACGATTGTCATGATTGCAAGTTATGTTAAGGGAATAACTAGGTTGAATGTTAGGTGGCTCTTTTCCCAGAGAATAGTGGACCTGCGGAACAGACAGCCGGCTTGTGCAGTGAACGCTGATTCGCTGAATTCCATCAAGAGAAAGCTGGACCTGTTTCTGGCTGGGGTGGAGATCACCTTGTACAAGATGTAAGTACCCAGTAATATAACTGTGGGTCAATGTGATCTCCTGGACTCGTTTCGCTCACCAAAAGGCGTCGGAGAGAAATTTTCCAGATTTTTTCCCCTAATTGGCCTGGGTTTTTATCTTTTTTCGCCTCCCCCAGGACATTACATGGCTCCATGTGGGTAGGTAATGTCTGTATCCTGATGCATCCGGTATCACATTTATATGGGACAGGCTAGATAGGCCAGTCGTACTTTTCCTGCCTGTCATTTACATATGTAATTTTCGTATCTTCATATGCTTAAAAGCAGCTTTGCATACATCTAAAGGCATTAAATGGCAAATAGGACTGAGTTTTATATGAAGGGATAGTGAATCCAGAAGTGAGGTGGTGAATCTGGGTACAGTAGCATGGTGGTTATATTACTGTGACTGGTAATCCAGTGTCCTGGACTAATAATCCAGAGAACATGGGGTCAATTTTAGGATGGCCGAGCAGATGCGTTCGTGGCGGGAGGGGTTCCTAAAATTGGGGAATCCCGGAGCAGGTCGGCTCCAACCCGCCCATTTCCGAGTTCCCCAATGACGCAAATCGGTGCGCGCGCAGCCCCCACATGCAGGACTCCCACCGGCAATTAAAGCTGGCGGTATGACAGTTTAGATAGTTAGGGAGGTACTTGAGGTCGTTGACAGACCTCGTTGGGAAGAGATTTTAGCAGCTATGTGATTTTGGACTCTCCTCCACGGTGTTTCCCATGCTGTGGGAAACACTCCCTGTAGTTGCAGACGTGTTTCAGTCAGCAGCCATTGGGAGATGGAGAGGATTCCTTGCAGCAGGGCACTCTGTCACCTCAGACAAAGTTTTGCCTGCCACACCGTTGGCTCCACACTCAAAATTATTACATCATACCCTAAACTCTGCTGTCCAAACACATTTACCTACTTTGCAGATCCCCTCACACTCACACCGTTAGGATTGGGGGGGGGGGGGGGGGGGGTTCCATAGCTGCATTCATAACTCCATTGAAGAATGACCAACATCACCAGCCTTGCCAGGCATGCCGTCCACCTCCACCACGTGGAGCTACACAACACAGTGCTGCGCAACAGGCACCTGCACAACATAGTCGTGCAAGTACACATACACCCACTGTAGGGTGACCCAATGGGTGGCATCAAGGGTGTTCATGGAGAACCTCATGAACATTGCACAAGCCAGTCAAGAATGGCCAAGATGTGGCAGTAGTGATGACAATTTAATATGTAATGTGAGTTGATCAGAAATCAAAATATAAGTAAAACCATGACAAACCCTCAAACACCCTTGTGCATCCCCTTCATGCTCACGACACGTTTGCCTTACGTTTCCTACTAAACATAAGTGATGCATGCCCTGTGGCTGCAGCACAGGTAGTGGCAGATTGGGTGAGGCTGACCGTGAAAGAGATGCATGGGAGGGTGAGTGTGAGACAGAGCCATGAGTTTATATGAGGATTGGGTTGAGTGATAGTGGTAGGATGAGTACTGGGGAGGTGAAGACGTGCAGGTAAGATGAAGATCAGCTTTGAGTGGGTGTGAGGAGTGATGTGATAGAGTAGGGTTGGCAGTGCAGAAGGAAATGTGGGGTGGGGGCGGCGATGTGGCAGACGGAGTGTAGGGGAATGAGTAAGAGTACTCACTTCGGCTGACCTGGTTAGGTCATTGAAGCGCCTCCTGCACTGTATGCAGGTGTGTGATATGTTGGTGGTGCTGGCGACCTCCTCTGCCAACCTCGAGCCAGGCCTTCGTGGTGGCAGAGGCAGGCCACTTCCTCCTGTCCGCCGGGTGGAAGATCTCCCTCCTCCTCCTCCTCACCCCATCCAGTAAGACCTGGAGTGAGGCATCATTAAACCTGGGTGCAGCCTTCCCCCTTGGCTGCTCCATGCTGTAATTTTGCCTATTTTTTGCAGCATCAGTCAGTGGAGGACTGCCCCTTTAAATAGGGCTCTTCCAGCTGACAGCCTATGATGCGGGTGCGCAGTCCGCCCGCTGCGCAGCTTTCCAGCGCGAAACCCGGAAGCCAAGGTAAGTGGCTTCAATTTACTTACGATCGCGTGCCAAACCCACCAATTTCACTGGGCGGGTTACCCATGCACCCAGCCGACCACCCGCTGCCAACCCGCCTCCCTCCTAATATCGGGCCCCATGAGTTCTAATCCTACATGGTAGTTTGAGAATTTGAATTCAGCCATGATCTTATTAAATGGCGGAGCAGGCACGAGGGGCTGAATGGCCTACTCCTGTTCCTATGTTCCTATGTTTTTAAAAATCTGGAAATAAAAAGCTAGTATCAGTAAAAGTAACCATGAAGCTGTCGAATTGTCGTAAAAACCCAACTGGTTCACTAATGTCCTTTTGGGGAAGGAAACCTGCCCTCCTTACCCGGTCTGGGCCTATATGTGACTCCAGTCCCACACCAACGTGGTTGATTATTAACTACACTCTGAAGTGGCCTAGCAGGCCACTCAGTTGTATCAAGAAAACCTGCAGCGGTTCAAGGCCAATGCCCATCACAACACAAGGATGAGCAATAAATGCTAGCTTTGCCAGCAATGTCCACATCCCGGAAATTAATTTTAAAGATGTATTATTACAAGTATCTATTGAAGCCAGATAATCACAACACTTACCAGGGAATTTGATAAACACTCAAATAAAAATATTTTAAATAGGAGGGGAAAAGGGCAGGGAAACAGAATGAAGGTAGCAAGTTCTGGAACATAGGAACAGGAGTAGGCCATTCAGCCCCTCATGCCTGCTCCGCCATTTGATAAGATCATGGCTGATCTGTGATCTAGCTCCATATACCTGCCTTTGGCCCATATCCCTTAATACCTTTGGTTGCCAAAAAGCTATCTATCTCACATTTAAATTTGAGAAATTTTTCACATCGTTCACCTGACGAAGGAGGAAGCCTCCGAAAGCTTGTGAATTTAAAATAAAATTGCTGGACTATAACTTGGTGTTGTAAAATTGTTTACATTTAAATTTAGCAACTGAGCTAGTATCAATTGCCGTTTGCGGAAGAGAGTTCCAAACTTCTTGTGTGTAGAAATGTTTTCTAATCTCGCTCCTGAAAGGTCTGGCTCTAATTTTTAGACTGTGCCCCCTACTCCTAGAATAAAACTGTTGGACTATAACCTGGTGTTGTAAGATTCCTTACATTTGTCCACCCCAGTCCATCACCGGCATCTCCACATCATGCCGAGAATCCCCAACCAGCGGAAATAGTTTCTCTCTATCTACCCTATCCGTTCCCCTTAATATCTTATAAACTTCGATCAGATCACCCCTTAACCTTCTAAACTCGAGAGAATACAACCCCAATTTGTGTAATCTCGCCTCGTAACTTAACCCTTGAAGTCCAGGTATCATTCTGGTGGGGGAGATGATACCTCTGCAGGCACAATGGGTCAAATCTCACCATACTGTATGAGAGCCTACTCCAATAACCAAGTGCGAAGTAGTTTCTTAACATTTAGCTCAAAATTTCCTCAGATATAATCATATTCCTGAGTTTTTTCCTGATTCAGCAGAAAGAACTTCTCCACATTCACTTCACTGATTTCCTGGATCATGTCTCTCCCCACATCCAAACCTGGCATCTCCTAAACACTATGGCTTAGAATTTCCACAGGGATCCCCCAAAATCCCATTGTAACTTCTGCGGAGGATCGGCAGAAAGTACGGAGAAATGACCTAAATGGCCATTTACCCTATTTCTCCAGGGTTTCCACCAATCTTCCAAAGTTATGACAGATGATCGGGAGAACCCCCATGTAAATGGCGTATTTCCTTATTTACTTTGTCTTCTCTTCTACTCTTTGTGGCACCCTACACTATGAGCCCTGGCACTTGCCCTAAATTTCTCAATAATAAAATAAAGAGTTTGCTTAGCTAGTGAGGCAGATTGTTCTCTCTTTGTAGTTCATTAGGTTAAGGTCTTCTTTGAGCTCTTGTCAATGTCTCGATGATTTTCCTTTGTTCACTAATTTTAGTATTATGCACGGAAATGAAACAGGGAATATTGCTTCACATTCAGATCTTTTTTTTTGCTCAAGATATGAAAATGGAAGATGATTTATGAAAAGAAGGGAAAACATGGTCCATCAATGCTCACCGTATCCATGAGATGGAGAAAAAGGAACGATCAGGAAAAAAAGGTTGGGACTCAGATTGGCTCTACCCTTTTAGCACTGTTGCAGGGTTTCTGGGACTCTCTTGACAGGAGGGAACGAGGCGTGGCCTGCAGACGCAGATCAGACTGATCTAGCGTAATTGAGGAGGGATGAGACATTCCTGATTTCCCGCCTCATTTCCTATGCTCCATACTTGCTGGGCGCCTGGGTGCAAGGCATCCTGAAAAGTCGACAATGTTGTCTGGCCCAAACCTACCACTGGCCTGGTGGTCTGTGTTAATTGTGTTCATGTGATTTATATCAATTACTGTTAATTGTATTCAGCTGGTGCGTCTCAATTGGGGACTCTCGTATCTATTTATAGGAGGGAGCTTATCTCGGGTGTGAACTGTGTGTAATGTGGAGCTCTGTGAATAAAGGCTTGGAAGCAACTGAAGATCAGGCTCTAGTATTCTATCCTTTACCACCTGACTATCCGACTTTTTACAGTCCGTGTGGGTACTGATCTGTAGCTCAACTCCGGTTACCCACTTTTTCTCCATTTCCTTTGATACCCTTGCCTAACAAAAGTCTATCGATCTCAGTGTTGAAAATTTCAATCGACTTAGCATCCACAGCCTTTTGAGGGAGAGAGCTCCAGAATTCCGCTGCCTTTTGTGTGAAAAAATGCTTCCTGATTTCACTGCTAACTGGCTTAGCTCTAATTTTAAGATTATGCCCCCTTGATCTGGATTGCCTCACTAGTGGAAATAGTTTCTCTGTATCTGCCCTATATGTTTAGTGCCTGGGCAGTGGGAGGAGGCAGGTAAATCAGCTCTATACATACCATACTTGTTTCTATATCCCAACACTCCATTGGTCTTGACAATTGTTACTATATAATGTGCACACTGGCTATTTACCATTCATTGTTTATTTAGTGATATAATCTTCATTCTGTTGTTACATTCACCATTTTAAGTGCTAATACACACATTACATTTCTTAAAAGTAAATTCTTTTTATATGTCTAATTGACTGAATGTAGGTCCTTATAAATAATCATCATCTCCTCCCAACACCTTGCTTTCTGGCACAGATTTCTGTCATCTACAAATGTAAACATTCCATTGACAATCCCCTTATTAAGGATAACAGGGGTTCCAGAGCAAACCCTGGGGAAATGCTGTTGCCCAATTAGAACCATTATAACTGATAAAGCCAGTCTGCTATTTCCAATTAAAAAGGTTGTTTAATAAAGATTTGACTTAAAGGGTTTAGCATTAACCCTAAGAGTTTGTATCCTGAGCAGATGGGCAACACCATCTCATGGATAGGATGGGCATTGATGTATTTTCTCGCGTTTTGCTTTGTGTGTTTAGAATCATTCATGATAATGTTAAAAATATTAATTCTGAATGAGTCAGAGAGAATTTGATAAAGTCCTTTACAGAAGACTTATAGCTAAAGTGAAAACTTGCGAGTTCCCAGATGAAGCTATAACTTGGAATACTAATTGGTTAGATAGAAGAAAACAGAGACTAGTTACTGGGGAGTGATGAAGGATGGGGAGGTGGAAACATCTTTTTATTTGAATTAATAATTAAAAAACTCATCATGAAGACTTTATCAATATGAACAGTGCTGAGCATAAGCATAATATTAGGGACAGCGCATTAATGAATTATGATTAGACTAAATTTAGATATATTCAAAGATTTGTCAGGAAATGGACTTTTGCTGCAATTAATTGATTGGCTCCCTGATGATTCGAATGATAAAGGCACTGAACCATACAGAGCAGGAAGGTCCCAGGATCAATTTCCGATCTGTGCAGTTCACTGATCTCAGCAGGGCCAGCAGTTGTCAAGTTACATATTTATCTTAAAATTCCTGGGTGCAAGGGAGAAAAACAATCAGCCAACGTTCTCACTCTTATTCACTATCCCCTGCAGAAAAGTACACATTTGGGGACATCAGGTGAGGATGGCATGTGTTTCATGGTCAAATAGCCCGTTAACATTCAATGAAGAATGGACACTTGGCCAAGAGGGCAATCAACATTCTTAAAACGGTAAAGGAAAAAATAGCAAAAAAAAACTGGAGGCGGAAAACAACTGGGCCCCAAAAATCTATGAGCCACGATGCCACCATAACCCATGTCATCATGCCCGCCGCTGCTCTCCAGGGCTGACCCTGCTGGAGTTTGCAGAATCAGTGGGAGGGCAACAAACCCCTCATAATTTTGAATACCTTTATCAAATCTACTCTTAACCTTCCCTGTGCTGGTGATAAGAGCCCCAGCTTCTCTAGTATCTCCTCATAGCTAAAGCTTCCCATCCTTAGTATCATTTTAGTCAGTCTCTCCTGTACCCTTCCCATGGCCTTGACTTCCTATAGACCATAAGAGATAGGAGCAGGAGTAGGCCATTCGGCCCCTCGAGCCTGCTCCGCCATTTTAATGAGATCATGGCTGATCTGATTTTTACCTCAACTCCACTTTCCCGCCCTTTCCCCATCCTTCATGAAGTAAGGCACCCAAAACTGGGCACAATATTCTAATTAAGGCCTAACCAATAATCTATATAGGTTTAGCATTACTTTTTGCCTTTTGTATTCTAGGTCTCTATTTACAAAACCTAGGATCCCACTAACTTGCCATCCCATTTTTAAAGATTTGTTTATCAGAATTCTTTACTCTTCTACTCCTTTTAAAGTTTTACTATTTTGTCTACATTTCTTATAAGACCTTCCAAAATAGATAATTTCACTTTTCTCCACTTTATATTTTATCCAACATCTATCTGCCCAATCTACTAACTCATTAATTTCCTCCTTAATTCACTGCAATTCTTTTTCAGTTATCTATGCTCCCTATTTTTGTATTATCCGAATCTTGATACTGTGTCCCATATACTGGAATCCATGGCCGGGAACTTTCCTTGGAGCTGCTCCCACTCGGCCACTGTAACCACCAGAGATGCGGCAGAAGCCCTATTTACGCACGTAAACAGAGTTTTGGGCTCAGTCCTGGCAAAGTTATAGTGGCAGTGCAGGATCAGCTCCAAGCAGATTCCCAGCCCAAATCTTTCATATATTAAGAAGAGTAATGGTCCCAACACCGACCTGGGGGATACCTCTGTTTTGATCCCTCCAGTCCAAAAAACATCAATTAACCATTATTCTGTTTTTTTTTTACCCTTTAGCCAACTTCCTATCTTTGCTGCCATGTTGCCATTAATGCCATGCATCTTAATTTTACTAACAAGCCTCCTATACACAGCTTATCAACTGCCCTTTCAAAATCGATATACACAACATGCTCTGAGTTTCTTTTATCAATACATTCTGTTATTTCCTTAAAGCACTCTATTACGTTTGTCAGACATAACTTGCCTTTTACAAATCCATGGCTTTCTAAGAGAACATTAATTTTATCCATTATTAAGGCCTCTAGAAGGTTATCCACTACCAATGTTAGGGTGACAGGTCTATAGTTACCCAGAGTTACCCAGGTTGAACAAAGATGCTACATTGGCAGTTCTCCAGACCTCTGGCTCAAATTCCATATCCAAGGATGTTTGAAAGATTGTGGTTAGAGCCTCTCCTATTTCTTCTCTGACATTCCTCAGCATTCTAGGGTGTGTACCATCAGGACCAGGTGCCTTTTCTGATTTGAGTTCTGCCACTTCTTACAGTACTATTCATTTGGCTATTGCTATCCTATCTAACTTTTCTACCCTATCATTCCAATTATCATACACTTGTAAAAAAAATTGAGGCCAACTACTCATTTACTATCTCTGCCATTCCTTTATCCTCCATGGGAAGATTTTGATATTTGTGTCTAATCAGGCCTACCCTAATTCTGAAATTATTCTTTTACTTTTTATGTGTCTATAAAATCCTTTACTATTTCCCTTTATATTTCCCCATGGTCTTGCTTTATACCTCCTCTTAGCCTTTCTAATCTTTTTACTGTGTTTTCTCTCTACATTTTCTACACCTACTTGGTTTTCTTTTGTATTGTTAGCCCCTGGTTTGTCATACACTTTTTTTTTAAATAAAACTTTCATTTGAATTTCTCTACTTATCCAATGAACTCCAATCTTTGTGACACCCCTTTTACCTTCATCTAGGACTATGTCTACTCTGTATTTCAACCATCTCTTATTTGAAAGTTTTCTACCGTTTGTTCACTATCATCTGCCAATTTTTCTTTCCAAATTATCTGGGCTAGTTCCCTCTTTTATCTAATTGAAACCTGCTTTATTCCCCAGTTAAATGTCTTTATTTTTGACTGTTACCTCTGCTTTTCAGTTTTTATTTTGAACCTTATTATGTTATGGATGCGGTTTCTTAAACGTTCCCCTACCTTTACCTCACCTACTTGCTGCACTTAATCTGATAAAACTAGATCCAGCACTGGATGAATTCCTATTACGAAAGGGATTACATGGCTATTAGTTTCACAATCATATCTAGAAACGAAGGGGAGGTTTGGAAGGGTAGGCTAGATGGACCAATAGTCTTATGTCCAAAATATTACTATGTTATGATAATTTATCAATATGTTATGCTAATTTGATCTGATGTCCTTTTGGTGAAAATGATGAGCACCTCTTCTGGCACCCCTCCCCCTTCCAGTCAAAAAAATTGTATCTCAAACATTTTTGCATGAAGATAGAGCCACCTTGAGATGAATGTTGCAGGCATAATTTATCTCCTGCCTCAATCTATATTTTCTTGAAGCAAATTAACAGGACTGATGGAGAAGGAAAATTAAGTCAGCTTTTCTCGCACCAAATTTACTTTCTGAGAATATTGTGGGTTTTTTCTCATTCTTGAAGCACTCTTGAAGTAGTGAGAGTTTAGTTTGGCAGTTTTGGGATTATATATATTCATGAGTTATGCTAATCAGACTTAATTTAGATATGTAGATCATAGCCATTAGAAAACAAAGTTTCCCTCACAGCCACAAGCCTGAAAATGCAATCACTGTGAAACCCACAGGAGATGATTGCAGCCACCAGTCACCTGCAGTCAGGAAATAGTCAGTGCAATAAAACCCTGAGCATCCAATAAACACCTTTCACACAACCCATAGTGGACATCATAAGATAAGAATGTTTAGAAACAGGAAATATATTAAGCCCCTCGAGCCCATTAATATTTAAAGATTACCCCACTGACCTGCCTTTTCATCATAATCTTCAATCATTTCTATTTGCAGAAACCATAGACATTACAATACAGCAAAAAAAGCCATATGTCCCATCCCACTTCTGCCACCTGTGCAAGTGCTAGCCCTCCACCTGAAGCTATCTACCTCAATTCTATTTCTCTACCCTTACTCCTATACTTTCATATTCAAATACTTATCCAAATGCGTCCAAATATTCCTTGGATACTATCAATATCATTTCCTCGTAACTTATTCCATAACTCTATCACTCATTGGATGAAAATATTCCAACTGATTCCCTTCTTACTCCTTACTTCCTAACTGTGTCCTCTGGTATTTGAACCCCTCACCATTGTGAATAATTTGCCCAGATCAATTTTCCCTTCATCATTCAGAGGCTACTGGCAGAGAAATTCTTTTTAAATGTCTTTTACACAGGGTACAGTACAAAGATAACAGTGCGTTGCACAAGATACAGTACGAGGGTGTCACTGTGTGTTACGCAGAGTACTGTACCAGACTTCTGATATCACTGTGTTGCACAGTGTACAGTATCAGACTATAACTGTGTGTTGCCCAGGGTACCGTACCAGGGTATCAATGTGTTCCACAAGACCTTAGTATCAGGATTTAAGTGCTCCATTTGCACTATCAGTCTAACGTTAACTGTTACTTTAATATTGCTTAAGTGCTTAAATAAATTGACAGTGTCTTTTTGCATTCTAAAATAAAAACATCCATTGTTAAACTCCATGTTGCAAGATTTTATGGCCTTCAGCTTTCAATAGATTTTAAATTAAGTTTGAGGGGTTATCACTGTGTAACATAGGGAACAATGTCAGGGTATCACTGTGTGTTACACAGGCCAGGGTATCAATGTGTTACACAGAATAGTAACAGCAATATCACTGTGTGTTACATAGAGTACAGTACCAGAGTATCATTGTGTGTCACACAAGGTACAGTACTGTATGATACAGGGTATGGTACATTCAACAGAATACAGAGTATCATGAAGTTGAAGTGTCTCCTACCTTCGCTGCAAACCTTCCCATGGAATCCAGTCTCTGTACAGTCGCACACAACCTTGCTGTTAACCACAGAGCACACACCTCTATTCAGACAGGGATTTTGCTTGGAGCAAAGATATTCCATATCATTTTGGATTCCTTGGCTGCCGAGGAGCACTGGGGGAGTATCACCCACCTTTAGGTTGGCGATTAAACCTTTAAATGGTAGCTCGTACTTTACCGTGCTTGAAGTTAGCGTTGAAAGTCGAACATCAGGTGGGATGCCACCAACAAAAAGATCACTAGCAACCGTCATGTCCCGCCTCTTGGATTTCACCTCTGCTGTTTTGGCCTCAGTGTCTACGACAAGCATGGTTTCGCGGTAATTTCGTGTCAGGAGGACCATATGCCACCGATCGTCATTCACTTTTGTGTCCAAGTACAGGGTGGCAGGCTCGACACAGAAAATTGTGAAGCGCAGTCGAAGACGACTGTCAATTATCATCAGTTCCAGGAAGTCACAATAGCCTCCATCATCTACATAAAGCAGCAGTGATTTGGAAACGTTAGTCTTGAGGCTGAAGCTCAGCTCACCCTGAGAGCCGGCATCCCACCGAGCATACCTGGCCCACTGGCCTGCTGTTCCACCAAACTCCAGAGCTCCATTAAGGCCTACAGTGCACATTAGAAGGACAGCAAGCCATAACAGCTTCACCTCTGCCGTTTTATCAACAAACATCTTCATGAAAGCATCAAGTTTTTAATCTCAACTAGTAGAATTTCAAATGCTGTGGAAGGAAAGTCCACTTTTCTACATTCAGAAACCTGCACAGCCCAAAAAAACACAAAATGGCCACAGTATTGCCTCAGTAACAGTCCCCTGCGCGCATGTGTATACAACGGAGATTGGCACTGGTATCCAGAACAGCTCCTGGCACATCCACCGGCCTAAAATATCCTTCACGATGCACTTCACTAATTCCACAGCACAGCCAGCCGCTGAAAGCCTTTCTTGTGGGAATTCAAACTACCTTCACATATATCTCTCCATCTTCACAAGAGATCCTTTTAGCTTTCTCCATAAAAATACCAACATACAGGGATAAGATCCAAAGACAAGGTCCTGCCCCTCTTGTTCCTATTTTTTCTTTTTCCCTTGTCCAGTTTCTTGTTCAAGAGGAGATGAAGTACATGCAGCCAGCTGGAACCTTATGCCACTTCACTGCAGAAGACAGCATGACGCATTGGTTCTGACTTCTGAACTCCCAGAGGGTGTCAACAGACCCCCACAGCAAGACAGAGAGAGAGACAGCCAGACAAATAGCAAGAAAAACAAGGAGAGAAAGAGAGCAAGAGAGAGGGAGGTCACATCAGCCTACTTTGTCCTTCCAAATCCATCACCTGTTTGTTGTTCCATATCCCCGCCTGTCTATAGACGCCTTCCCTCAGCCGATTTGAGCACTTCAAGCAGTGTTTCAAGATGTCAATCTGTGAGAGACAAAAAACAATAAATTATATTCCCACCTCAGAGTGGCTGTCATTAGAACCACAGCTGCTTAATAAAACTGCCAGTAATCATGCGATTAACTCTACATGCACTAGGGCTTTTAATTGCACAATGGAGAACTTTTAACAATTGGACACGCAGGCTTATCAAGGGCGCTGTGCTTGTTCAGAGTCAAATCTTCACCTTGCTCCTATCCTTTCACCCAAAAATTGCACTATTTGTGTCAAATCGGCCCAATGTCCACTGATTTTTCAATTATTCCTGCTTGGTTCTCAACACAAACAATATTGATTCCACAAAAAAAAAGAGCTTCTGAAAATTTTTTGTGCTCATCAAGGTCAGAGGTGTCAATGCTGTGGCATAGAACATTTTCTATCCTTGCATCCAGTCTCAGCATTAAGCACCACAGGTCAGGTATTGCACAGGTGAGATGCAGCATAAAGTTCTCTCTAGTGTCCTACCAAGCAGCTTCCTTTACAGTACTTCATAAAGCACTCCAGATCGATGGAGAGTAAAGCTCCCTTTACTCTGCCCCAACAACATTTTAAACCCAGCTTCAGAAGAGCACTCACATCCAAAATTAAATAATGTGTGTGCAGTTTATTTCCCATTCCTCAAAGCACTTAAAAATCCTGAACAACGTCTCCACTCAATCGTCTTTGCTCCAATGAAAACAAGCTCAGTTCTCTTTGTCCATAACTTACCACTAAATCCCAAAGTCATCCAAACTAACTCATTTTATCTGATCACGAGATGTATGAGAGAAACAAGACTTTTGTCCCATCAATCTGGGTTGGAATCAACTTCTCATCAACGAGGTGAAAAGTCGGTGTGCCAGCACTCATTCATCTAAAAGCCCCCATAGTGCAGATTACAGATACGAAGGGATCAGGCCATAGCCCCAAGCAAGTCCACCCATAATCCAGCAAGGCCAGGCTAAATTTAATTATTTTTGCCCCTTGTTATATTCAATGGCTCGCTGATCCATTGGCCACGTGGCCACTGTGTGACGTAAACAAAGAGAAAAGATGATTGGCATGTGTGAATTAACAGGCAATGATCATTTTCCACCATGCAGTGTTTTGTGGGATAGATGGCCATGCTCTTGAGGTCTATCGCTGAGATATTTGACATGTATCTGACATATTTTCCATATGTTTAGAACAAAAAACACCTATTTTTAGGCTAGGACAAGGGTCTTCTGGGAGTGTACCAATATTTGCAGGGGGTCCCTTTGGGATGTGTAAGTATTTACATACATTGCACCAGGACACTAGTACTGATCTAACTGTGGAACTGAGATATAAGAAAGAACTTGCATTTATATAGGGCCTTATTTTAAGTCACTGTTGTTCTGTTGACAAAGATGGCAATAAATTTACTTAAAGTAAGGTCCTACAAACAGCAAATGAATGAATGATCAGATAATCTGTTTTTGATGGTGTTTATTGAGGGAAGAATATTGGCCAGGACTCCAGGGGAAAGCCGTGCTCTTCATGTAGTGCCGTGGGATCATTTATGTCCATCTGAGCAGGCAGATGAGCCTTGGTTTAACAGCTCATCTGAAAGACAACACCTCTGACAATGCAGCACTCCCCTTGCATTTCGTTGAAGTGTCAGTGTATGCTCAAGTCAGGAGTGGGGCTCAAAACCACAACCTTCTGACATTGAGGTGACAGTGCTATCAAAATAACGTGATAGTGACCAGGTAGGTCCCATATTCAACCCACAGTCTGTGCTGAATTAGCTGGCCCAAGGTGGCAGTAGGGGTAGTATAATTAGCCTTAGTGTCTTAGGGCCTGGGCCTGGGTAGGAAAAAAATCAGCCAGGGTTCCAATTCCTTATTACTTCCCAGTGACCCCTGTTGGAAAAATCACTACTGAATTCCCAGCTTGAATCAGATGAGGCAAAAAGAGTCTCCCAAAACACTTTACAGCAGTTATTTTCAAACATTTCTGGTTTGGAACCCTCTACAAATATCAACACACTCTTGGAGACCCCCTGCAAATGCTGCCATACTCCCAGGAACCCTCTGCAAATATTGACACATCCCAAAGACTCTCGGTAAATACTGACACGCTCCACAGGGACCCCTCTGCAAATCTGTCACACTCCCAGGAACCCCTTGTAAATATTGGCACAACCCACAGGGACCACCTGCAAATACTGATAACACTCCCAGAAGACCCAAGTCCTAACTCCTAAAAATACGTGTGTTTTTTCTAAATATCCAAGTGCAATAGAACTCAACAGCATGACCATCTATTGCACAAACACTGCAGGGAGGAAAACCAATGGAACTCCCTACCCACGTGGTGGTGGAAACATCTTATGGTCCCAGCTAGATTTCTCCACATGACAGTATCAATCAATTCAAAGCGCTGGTATAAAAACCTTTATTTAATACCTCTTTGAATAGGCATGGGTTAGAATCATAGGGTTCCCCGTTCCCTTTTTTAAAAAAAAATCCCACCATGCCAAAACATTCTGTGTAGTGATCTGATTTTAGTCCTTTGATGCACGGTGCTGTGGAATGCTAAAACAATGCTCCAAGGCCCTTCCCCAGACCTGTCGGCATTGGGACCACTTCTCCATCTCTCGTGTGCATAGCGTAGGGGAACATGGCTTCCCTCTTCTCCATTCCCCATGCACAGAGTGATGCAAATGGTTTCCTTCTACCCCTCCACACATACGCAATACTGGGACCCAGCTCCTTGTTGCTCTGCCTGAAAAGCTGGACCCTGGCTCTCCTGCCTCTTTTTCTCTTCTTAGTCGAGAAATGACACAGGGGCCACCTGCGGAGACAAGACAAGTGGCCAGTGCCCCCGATGGGTCAGCAACCCTCGAGATCTCTGTGCTCCTCCAATTCTGGCCTCTTGCACATCCCCAATTTTCATTGCCCCACCATTGGTGGCCATGCTTTCAGCTTCCTAGGCCCTATGTTCTGGAATTCCTTCCTTAAACCTCTCCGCCTCTCCACCTCTCTCTCCTCCTTTAAGATGGCCATTAAACCTACCTCTTTAACTCACCTGTCCCAATATGTCTTTATGTGGCTTGGTGTCAAATTTTTGTTTCGTAACGCTCTGTGAAGCGCCTTGGGGTGTGTTACTAGATTGATTCCTGGGACGAGAGGGTCGTCCTATGAGGAGAAATTGAGTAAATGGGCCTATATTCTCTGGAGTTTAGAAGAATGAGAGGTGATCTCAATGAAACGTATAAAATTCTGATAGGGATTGACAGAGTAGATGCTGAGAGGATATTTCCCCTGGCTGGAGAGTCTAGAACTAGGGGGCATAGTCTCAGGATAAGGGGTTGGCCACCTAGGACTGAGATGAGGAGGAATTTCTTCACTGAGAGTTGTGAATCTTTGGAATTCTCTACCCCAGAGGGCTGTGGATGCTCAGTCGTTGAGTATATTCAAGACTGAGATAGATAGATTTTTGGACTCTAAGGGAATCAAGGGATATGTGGATCAGGCGGGAAAGTGGAGTTGAGATCAAAGATCAGCCATAATCTTACTGAATGGCGAAGCAGGCTCGAGGGGGCGTGTGGCCTATTCCTGCTCCTATTTCTTATGTTCTTATATAAATGCAAGTTGTTGTTGTTGGTGTAGCACTGAACTATAACACCAGGTTGGATTCCCAGTATGTACTTAATTTTCATATTTTAGGAAGATGCAGCACCTTCTGGGTGTTTATGACCTCAGAATATTCAATTAATCATTTCAATAATTGAAGAAATATTCAGCGGCAGAAATAATTGGTCAACGTAGCCCCAGATCTCAGCACATTAGGCAGCGGAATGCAAAATTAATTCCCAGAGCTCGAGAGGAGATAACTGGCTCTCATGAATTATCCAGCTCTTCTTGCAAGTAAAATATGCAAGGCACGAAATAGCAGCCGGCTGTCAGGCTAAATATCTGCCGTCTACAGTAGCAGTCAAATTGGGCGAACTTCAAGTGATTGCCTAAGCAAGTTGCACTCTTCACATCCTTGACAGCCCTGTTCACCTTCCACAGAAAAGAAAAAAAATTAATTCTTGATGTAAATCACGTTTTAACCCCCTGACCTCCATTTGTGGGAGATCAGCTTGTCGTCGCAGTAAATGATTTTGACGCAGAAGCAATGGGCAGGATTTGTCAGCACTTTTGATGAAATACACACACACACACACACACACACACACACACACAAACTCACATGGGTGCTGTCCTAGGAGGCAGCCAACACAGCCCACAGTCACAGATAGACAAGTTATTGAAATATATGTTGATTGAGGCACGTGCGTGTGTTCATTTCAGACAAGCTGGTGTACTCAGGAAGAATAATTTTGTTTAAATGGAAAATTTGCTGCCCTGTAATCCTAACTATAATGGGATGTAATCACCCCCTCAACTCAGAAGCTGTGGAATTTACAGCAGAGAAGGAGGCCATTCGGCCCGTCCTGTCTGTGCCGACACTTTGTTACAGCAATCTGAAACGAATCCCATTGCCCTGCTGTATCCCTAGTGCCCTATATTTTCCCCTGCTTCACATTTTGATTCAATGTTAAGGTAATGTTCTGTAAAGTGTATTATTAAGCCATACAGACCAGAAGGTCCCAGAAAGCCATGCAGCGCCTGGAAAGTAACAATTGACCTCAGCATCCTTGAGATAAAGAGGGGTGAAAATCAGCCAGGGTTCTCACTCCTGATTCTTGTGACACCTACCGGCCTGTGTGTGCAGAAATTGGCTGAGGACAGGTTCGGGCTTCGCTGTGATGCTTCTACAGTTGGATAGCCCATTGATGCCCATTTTCTATGCCCACACTTAAAGAATGACCACTTAGGAGAGGTACTGGAGGACTGCCAGTGCCCTCGGAACTGTACCCAGGAGCAGTTAGCGCATTCAGAAGAGGAGAGAAAATTGAAAAAAGTAAATAAATAAAAGCGAGATACCTTTACACATTGCAATGTCTTTTAGCCCCTAATGTTGTTCTGTTTTATGCTTTAGAATTGCTGGTTAGGCGAAATCTGGGGCAGGCGTTTTGTGTGGCACTTCTCTCTCTGTGACGTCACGAAGTCTGCCCCTGCTGGAATTATGAATGGTGAAATCCATCCACAATCCTCTAACTGTCCTACACTATGTCCAGCCAGTATTTCTAGGATTTCCAAGTAAAATGTACCTCCTCTTGAAACAATGAGAATTCGTGGCATCAACGAGGTCAACTGGTTTAGTTCCAAGCCCAAAAATATGAAGAATCTGAGAGACCACAGTCACTCAGCGATACAGGCCCAGCAATTATCCTTGGCAGCATTAACAGATGAACGCCTGATGTGCTTGTACGACATTCCTCCTTCCATTGTTTTACCAGGAAATGTTAAACCAATTAAAATAAATAATTCCATTAAAATGACAGGCAGGGGAATATCATATGAAGCGGTTCGGAGTTCAACCTCCAATAATCATTTCTAAACTACAATCGTTAACTCAGGAATGTATCTTAACTTGTGATTACTTAGGGATGGAATTACAAAGCTTTTCAGCTGCTTCGATGGCCAAGTTTGTAAATACGCCACTTGGAGTGGCACTAAGCCAGACAGATCAAGAAGGTCACAGATTCAGCCTGTGCTAAGTTAACTGATCTCAGTTAAGGTGGCATTAAGAGCAGTAGAGTTGGCCTCAGTGTTTGGGCTAGGGAAAGGTAACAATTAGCCAGTGCTGCTGTTGTTGATCGCTATCCAATAACCTCTTTTGAAAAGTACACATGGTGTGGCAATTGGGTAAAGCCATCATCTAAACAGCCTGCCAGCTACCATCGCCTAGACTAAAACATCAAGAATGGCCACTTGGGTAATTCTATCAACAAGTGAGGGACTCTATCGTAGCATAAGTCAGCATCTTAAGGAGAGGAGGGGAGAAAAATACAAAGTCCTCCAAGAAATCTGTCGGCACTAAATGAGAGCACGCCGTTCTCTACCCTGAGGGACATCAAATAGTCCCAGTAATTAAAGAGAGAGTATTGCGATGAGGCGAATGACATCACCACTGGGGTTTGGCTCCTCATTTAATTAACATAAAAATGTTTTTCTACATAATTAATTTATTTATGAACTGGAATCTGTGAAGGCAGTTTTCCAACTCAAAGCTTTAATAAAAAGTCTTACTTGTAAATACTTGTCTGATGTGAGAACATGTCACAATTAATGAGTTTTGTGGGGCCAGAGCTTCAAACTGGATTATACGATTGGAGTGAATCAGAGCACAGAACATCTCTGAGCCTTCACTATCAAAGGATTCATCCAATCAATGGCACTATGGACAAATACATTAACATCCACCATAGACCATACAGCACTTGGTAGTATTTACCCATTTAGATAATGCAAGTCTCTAATACAAGAAGTACAAAGCTGCCAGTACTTTAATGGGCTAAAACTCCCTTCACCACCGGCGCACTGTGGCTCCAGTGTGTACCATTTACAGGATGCAGTGCAACAACTCGCCAAGGCTTCTTCGACAGCACCTCCCAAACCCGTGACCTCTACCACCTAGAAGGACAAGGGCAGCAGAAACATGGGAACACCACCACCGACACGTTCCCCTCCAAGTCACACACCATCCCAACTTGGAAATATATCGCCATTCCTTCATCGTTGCTTGGTCAAAATCCTGGAACTCCCTACCTAACAGCACTGTGGGAGAACCTTCACCACACGGACTGCAGCGATTCAAGAAGGCGGCTCACCACCACCTTCTCAAGGGCAATTAGGGATGGGCAATAAATGCTGGCCTTGCCAGCAATGCCCACATCCCATGAATGAATTTTTTAAAAACTGGGCTACTGCATTGGCTTAGTAAGTAAATGCATCATCTGCTTTGATACTGAGCCATACAGAAATGAAGATCCCAGGCCTTGGATAAGGTACCGCATTGTAGACTTATGACCAAGGTCAGAGCATGTAGAGTCAGGGGATAGGTAGCAGAATGGATAGCAAGTTGGCCACAAAACAGAAAAGAGAGAGTAGGGGTTAAGGGTAGCTACTCAGACCGGCAAAAGGTGGGAAGTGGTGTTCCACAAGAATCGGTGCTGGAACCACTGTTGTTCACAATTTACATTAACGATTTGGATTCAGAAATCGGAAGAACAATTTCAAAATTTACAGATGACACCAAATTGGGGGGTGTAGTTAATACAAAAAGAAGAATGTGTCAAAATGCAAGAGGACATTAATAAATTTGCAGAATGGGCATGTAATTGGCAAATGAATTTCAATATAGATAAGTGTGAGGTGGTGCATTTTGGTTGGAAGAATAAAGAGGCCACATTCTACTTGGATAATAAGAGTCTAAATGCGATAGAGTGCTTGGGCCTCAGCTGTTTAAAATATATATCAATGACTTAGATGAAGGGACCGTGTGTAATATATCCAAGTTCGTTGACGATACAAAGCTAGGTGGGAAAGTAAGTTGTGAGGAGGACACAAAGAGGCTGCAAAGGGATATAGACAGGTTAAGTGAGTGGGCAAGAAGGTGGCAGATGGAGTATGATGTGAGGAATATTTTTTTAAAAGGTGAGAGACTAAGAAATGTTGGTATTCAGAGGGATTTGGGTGTCCTTGTACACGAATCACAGAAAGTTAACGTGCAGGTACAGCAAGCAATTAGGAAGGCAAATGGTATGTTAGCCTTTATTGCAAGGGGGTTGGAGTATATGATTAAGAAGGTCTTGCTGCAATTATATAGGGCTCTAGTGAGACCACACCTGGAGTACTGTGTACAGTTTTGGTCTCCTTACCTAAGGAAGGATATACTTGACATAGAGGTGGTGCAACGTAGATTCACTAGATTGATTCCTGGGATGAGAAGGTTGTCCTATGAGGAGAGATTGAGTAGAATGGGCCTATATTCTCTGGAGTTTAAAAGAATGAGAGGTGATCTCATTGAAACATATAAAATTCTTAGAGGGCTTGACAGGGTAGATGCTGAGAGGCTGTTTCCCCTGACTGGAGAGTCTACAACTAGGGATCATAGTCTCAAGATAAGGGGTCAGCCATTTAGAACTGAGATGAGGAAGAATTTCCTCACTCAGAGGGTTGTGAATCTTTGGCATTCTCTACCCCAGAGGGCTGTGGATGCTCAGTCGTTGAGTATATTCAAGGCTGAGATCGATAGATTTTTGGATTCTAAGGGAATCAAGGGATATGGCGGGAAAGTGGAGTTGAGATAGAAGACCAGCCATGATCTTACTGAATGGCGGAGCAGGCTCGAGGGGCCTATTGGCCTACTCCTGCTCCTATTTCTTATGTTCTTATGGCCTACTCCTGGCTCCTATTTCTTATGTTCTTATGAGCAAAGGGATCTTGGGGTACAGATACACAAATCACTAAAAGTAGTGAAGCAGGTTAATAAGGTCATAAAAAAGGCAAATCAAACACTGGTGTTCATTTCGAGAGGGATAGAATTGAAAAGCAGAGAAGTTATGATAAACTTGCATAGAACCTTGGTTAGACCACACTTGGAGTACTGTGAACAGTTCTGGTCTCCATATTATAGAAAGGATATAGAGGCACTGGAGTGGGTGCAAAAAAGATTCACAAGAATGATACCAGAACTGAGAGGATATTCTTATCAGGAAAGGCTGAACAGGCTGGGACTCTTTTCTCTAGAAAAGAGAAGACTGAGGGTAAGCTGATAGAGATCTGAAAGATAATGATAGGGTTTGATAGGGTAGACATGGAGGAAATGTTTCCACTTCTGAGGGAGTCCAAAACTAGAGGCCATAAATATAAAATAGTCACTAATAAATCCAATAGGCAATTCAGGAGAAACTTCTTTACCCAAAAAGTGGTAAGAATGTGCAACTCGCTACCACAAGGAGTAGTTGAGGCAAATAGCACAGATGCATTTAAGGGGAAGCTGGATAAACACATGAGGGAGAAAGGAATAGAAGGGTATGCTGATAGGGTGAGATAAAGTAGGGAGGGAGGAGGCTCGTGTGGAGCACCAATGCCGGCACAGACCAGTTGGGCCGAATGGCCTGTTTCTGTGCTGTAGTTTCGATGTAACTCAATCTCCGGTCTGTGGTGATTTCATGATCTTAGCCAGGGTAGCAGCTGGAGTGCTACAATTCGCTTCAGTGCTCCCGGGATAGGAAAGTTTTCCACTCCTAATCACTATCAGTGATTCTTGCTGGAAAGTTCACGTGTGGATGTCAGGTGAGGAAATGACTGGCCTCAGCTATGATTTCCTCATTTGTCAAATACCCTGACAACATTCACTGTCAAAACTCATACATGAAGCATGGCTAACTGAGCACGGTACAGGAAGCAGGCCAGCACTCATGAAACTGTAACCCAGCAAGCATCATCATATTCTGTAGAGGATCGGGGTTGGGGGTGGGGTGGGGGGGTGGGGGGAAGAAAATTGAAAGATAAATTAAAATAGGGAGTTCCAATTCAGACATTTAATTTGTTTTCTCAGAATTTTTGGGACCACCACCTGAGATAAATCAGGTTCCCAAAAATTCTCCATGTTCCAACTCTACAAGGAGGGCTCCAGCACAGAAATTGAGAAGCTACTATAAAAGATGGTTGAACCATCGTTCCTCGTGTGCTGGGAAGTTTTACCGATCATTAAATGGCCTATCTCATAGATCTGCCATGCATGTAACATATTCTTCCTCACTACTTCCTTCCTCCCCTCCATATCCAATGACTCACACTGAGGTATGGCTCCAAAGGTACCAGGCACCCTCTCGCACCTTGTTCAAAAGGCCATTCTGGCCAGGAATGAATGTTATCAGGGTAGATGCTCCCTCTATAATGCGTCTTCAAGCACTCCTAAAGTCTGCACAAATTTGATTCAGGATTCAAAGCTCCCTCTGCTCTAGCCCGCTAATGTATTTTAATCACAACAACAAATTGCATTTCTATAGCGCCTTTAACATAGTAAAACATCCCAAGACGCTTCACAGGAGTGATTATCAGACAAAATTTGACACCGAGCCACATAAAGAGATATTAGGACTGGTGACCAAAAGCTTGGTCAAAGAGGTAGGTTTTAAGGAGGAGTGAGAGGTAGAGAAGCGGAGAGGTATAGGGAGGGAATTCCAGAGCTTAGCCTTAGAAAATTTGGGTGTGCAATGCCAAAAATTAATGATGTCCCAAAAAAAATAGCAGCTGTACATCAATAGTTAGGCCACTGTTAGAGTGCTGTGTACAGTTTTGGGCACCCCAGTATAGGAAAAACATTAAAGCCATAGAGTGTACAACGTAGATTCACCAGGATGATACTAGCACTCAGAAAGTATACTTATGAGAGATTTTACATACTAAAGCAGAGAAGGCGAAGGGAAAGAGCAGGGGAGTGAGACTAATTGGATAGCTCTTTCAAAGACCCAGCACAGGCACAATGGGCCTCCTTCTGTGCTGTAAGATTCTATGATTTTAAGGCTAAGAGGAGATTTAAGAGAAGTTTTTAAAATTATGAAGGGCTTTGATAGTAAAGAGGGAAAAACTACTTTCTTTAGTTTGGAGTCAGTGACAATGTGTCATCAATTTAAAATTGTTACCAAGAGAGATTAAGAGAAATTACATGCTGCAGCATGGATGTTTTCCCAAGGCAGAGAGACCATTGCATCTTCTCAGAGAAATAGATACACATTTGAAGCAGAGAGAGATGCAGGACTATGGGGAGAGTATGGAGCAGTGGGATTAGTTTTGAATTGCTCTCATAAAGAGGCAGCAAAGAAATAGTCCTTCTGTGCTATAAACTTCTGTAGTTCAAAGTCCAGATTCAACTTTTTTCCCTGTTTTCTCCCCTTCTCTCCTGAAGACAGTGACCCATCAAGTGTTCCCAGGTCAGGTACAACACAGATTACATGCAGAGTAAAACTCCCTACAATCCCATCAAACACTCCCAGGTCAGGCAGAGCATGGGTTAGATGCATATTAAAGCTCCCTCCAGACTTCGGTATAAAGCACTCCCAGTTAAAGTACAGCATGGGTTAGAAACTGGGTAACACGGCCAATACACTACCCCCAAATGCACTCCAAGGTGAGTTACAAGATGAATTGTTACTTTCTTCATTGTATTTAATACATGGACATTCCTGCAATATTCAGTCGCTGGCAATAATTCAAACTGATTGTTTCATCTACGTAGAAAAAGAAATTTCAGGCTGAATGATTTTTCCTTGCTGAGAGCAGCCATCAATTGTTGCAGAGAGATTGTCCATTTGTCACCAGATTATGTCACGCTGCTTCCTGACCTGTTCCCACATCATCCCCTTGTCCTCATCAACCTCCATTGGCTCCTCAGCTCCTAATATATCAAATTTAAAATCCTCACCCTCATTTACAAATTCCTCCATGGCCTAGTCCCCCCTTACTCTGCAACCTTTTCCAGCCCTACATGATAGTATGCATCCTCCACTCTGCTAATAGTGTGCTCCTTTACGTCACCCTCCCATCACTCCATCTTTGCTGGCAAAGACTTCAACCATCTTAACCCCATAAACCCCTCTGCCTTGCTCCCTATGTCTCTTTCTTCAAAAGCCACCTCATAACCAATCTCTTCAACCATAGCCTTCAGTCTTAGAGAAGGCATGCCTCCATGCCTCCTCTAATTTTTCTCACTAATATTCAGCGTCTGTTTTCACCTTGGTGAAGCCTCTCCAAGGAGATTGTGTTAATGGGGCATAGGTCAGTGATGTGCATGGCTGTACCATGTCTGGATGGGGAGGACTTGAAGGTCATTTCCATCTTTCATTTCATATATTCATAGATGCTTGCGGCATTTTACTACATCAAAAGGAGCTATATAATTGTTGTATAAATACAAATTATTGTTGAAATCTCAGGCTTTTATTTAAATCAGAAATGGGCATCAAGAGACAGAAAATTGTTTTCTCTAAGCAGTAGAGAAATGCAATTCTAAATCAGTGGGGTGATGCAGAAGGTTGTCCTGTAGCCTATGCCCCACTCACTTATCGCCCCTGACCTACATTAGCTCCCGGCCCCCCAATGCCGCCAATTTAAAATTCTCCTCCTGGTGTTTAAATCCCTTCATGGCCTCGCTCCTCCCCATTTCTGCAACCTCTTCCAGCCCTACAACCCCCCAAACTCTCCATTCCTCTGCCCCTGGCGTCTTGGCATGCCCCTCCTTTCGCACTACCATTGGCGGCCATGCCTTCAGCTGTCTAGGCCCCATACTCGAATTCCCACCATAAACCCCTACATCTCGCCGCTTCCCTTTCTTTTTTTAAGGCCCTTCGTAAAATTCACCTCTTTGACCAAGCTTTTGATCACCCCTCCTAATACCTCCTTTGGTTCAATGGCATTTTTTGTCTGATTACACCGCTGTTTTTTTAAAAAAATTCATTCATGGGATGTGGGTGTCGCTGGCAAGGCCAGCATTTATTGCCCATCCCTAATTGCCCTTGAGAAGGTGAAGCACCTTGGGATGTTTTTCTACGTTAAAGGTACTAAATAAATACAAATTGCTGTTGTTGTTACCTTTCACATCTGGAGTCTTGGTTTGAAACCTGTCCTGGCTGATGGGCTGAAAGTTGCCTTTGTCCGTTGGCCATAAGGGTCCTCCATCAATTGCATAGAAATTACAATGCAGTCCGTGTTGTAATTATCCTCTATGTGAATGTAGTCCTAATTTCATGTGCCCACCACGTTCTGATATCTCTTTATTCCCCTCTCCTACATGGTCTCTGCTTTAATCACTAATTCTGCTAGTTCATTCCACAGCCGCACAACTCTCTGTGTAAAAAGGTTTCTCCTGCTCTCTGTCCTAAACTTCTATGTTTAATCATACCTATTTCTCATTCTAGACCCCTCAATCGCTGGAAACAATCAGTTTCCATTTACATTATCCCATCCCTTCATAATTTTAAACACCTCTATCAAATCATCCATTAATCTCCTCTATTCTAACAAAAGCAATCACAAATTTCAAGTATTTTTTTTGTATTTGTGTTTCTTCATACCAGGCAGCATCCTAGTGAATCTGTGCTGTACTCTTTCGACTACCTCAACATCCTTACTGGTGTGTAGAGCCCAAAACTGCGCACAATGGTCTTATGAAGGTTTTATGCAGATTCACCATAACATCACCACTTTTATATTCTATACCTCTTGCCCTGTATTCCATTAGGTTCTTTTTTTAAAATAGCCTTATCCACTTGAGGTGCTGCTTTTAATGTCGTGTGAATCTGAATCTCCAAATCCCTCTGCTCTTCACATCACCCAGTTTCCCGCATACAAAGTATAAATAGTATTTTTTTTAAACCATACGTACCACCTCACATCTACTGACAATTGAATTCCATCCCGTCGCTTCTTTGCCCATTCCACCATCTTATCAATATCTCTTGCAGATTCCTTTGGTCCTCAGAATTATTTATTATACCTCCTGTTTTAGTATCGATCAGGTTTGTCAAACATGATTTTCCTTTCTGAAATCAGTGTTGGCGGCTTCTAATTACTTTCTCTTCATGTGTTTGAGGCAACTCTCAACCCAGTTCCCTGTGTGTGCACAGCGGAAAACTTCCAATAATGCAATAACGATTGGGGCTGAAACAGGTAGCTTCATTTACAGAGACTAAAAAGTGGAAACTTCACACAGGCACAGAGGGAGGCTTCTTCTTACGTTGTGCAAGAGGCACATTTTTTTGGAGTGTTGTTTGGGGAGCTTTACTCTGCCTCTAACCATATCTATACCTTACCAGGGAATCTTTGATGCAGACAATGGGTGGCCTGCAATGGGAAAGAAGATAAAGAACTTGCATTTAATATAGCGCATTTCATACCCTAGGATGTCCAAAGCTATTCACAGCCAATTAATTACTTTTGAACTATAATCTCTGTTATTTTGCAAGCAAACATGACGGCCAATTTGCACACAGCAAGATCCCGATGAGATAAATGACAAGTTTATCTATTTTGGTGGTGTCGGTCGAGAGATAAATGTTGGCTAGGACACTGGGAGAACTCTTCCTGAATAGTGCTAGGGGACCTTTTATCTCACTTGAATAGGCAGATAACATCTCACCCAAAAGGCAACACTTCCAGCAATGCAGAGTTCCCTCGGTATTGCACTGAACTGTCAGCCTGGATTGGTACTTAAATCCATGACCTTCTGTTGTAAGTAAGATACCACTGAGTCCAGCTGACACTTCAATGTAGTAGTGTGTTCTATTCCCCATCAATAATGTCCTTCATCTTGATGAGCCCAAAAATAATTACAGTCCCCACCACTTACAGTTCTTGCTAAAGCAATTTGCCTTCTATACGCATTGGACAGTTTACACTTCAAAGTGTTCCATTTAAAACCCGCTAATCTCTCCTATCACTGACTATACTTGAACTATCCTGCGCAATCAGGGACATGGGAGACGCTGCTGAAACTCAGCGCTCTATAATTCTGACCCGCTCATAGTTAGTTATTGTGTAATGTTCTGCCCAATTCTCACACTGATGGGACATGGCAAAGATCCATGAATTCCTCACCTGTTCTTCCATAATAATGCTGTTGCAGTATTTAAAAAGTTCTCCTGAATCAACATTTAGAGTTTTGCAGTGTAGTGTGACCAGAGGCGTGCCCTGTGGCTTTATTCATTTGGTAACAAAACTTGTTTTACTACACAAAACTGGATCTCACAGATGCATCTGTTGGTCAAAAATAATTTGGGGGCAGCTTGTGCTGAGTGCACCAACCAACATGATCACTCATATGCAGGACCTACCCCATTCTCCCCAAGCATGAAAAATCTCCAGAAACCAAGACCAAACAACCTGCCTCAACCTCCTGGCCTCAACTGTTCCCAGACCAAGCACAACCATGGCAGAATGTTTAAAAAAAGAGTCTGAATTTGTATTTCACATTTGGAACTTGTTCCACCTACAGGCGATGGAAAGATTGAAAGAGTTGAGGAGTCCCACTGTTTTGAAGACCTGAAAAGAACAGGTTTGAGTAGAAAACGGTGACATAACGTCTTGATTTCAATACAGGTGAAAGTGCAAAGGAAAGTATGAACATGTGGAATGGTACATTTGGAGATTAAAAGGATCAAAGGAGGGAAGTTCAAAAGAGCCGACTATAGTATTACTGATAAAATAGATAAGTAAGTTTGTGATAGAGAAAGAGAGGATAGAGGTAAGATTGCCTATCAGACAAGCTTTATCTTCTATCCTATCCAGGAGGACGAGAGAAGTGCCAGAAGATTCTCCCTAGACGTGGCGGCAATATTCAAAGGTTGATGGACAGTACAAGGTTGGAGGCTAGAGGTCAGAGAGATAGAGATCAATGGGTTCAAAATACAACTAAGTGTTTGATGAGGGAGAAAACTGAGGGATAAAATGAGAAAGCAAAAAGGTCCAGTTGAGATTAACCAGAAAGGATACAGTTGGGCTAAATGGCCTCTGGTTCCTGAAATGGCTTTTCTGGTTTCTAGAACAGTCTCTCTGGTTCCTAAAATTTCTTACATTCTCAATATAGGATTTGTCACATTATATTCTGAAGGTTCTTGTTATGTCATGTTTGGGTCACCAAAGCCCAACCGCAGGTCTGCTGATATGGCTGCTGAGTTGTCCAAAAGGTGGCCTAAAAACACAATCCATTACTTGCAGTAATAAGCACTGCAGAGGCCTCAGAGTCCAGCCACAGTTACAAATATTTATGGTTAGTTGCTGAGTTCATTGTTATTGGGGGCTCCTATCTATCATGCACATCACATTGAAAATTAATTACCTCGAGCTGGTCTGTTGACACAACAAATAGGGACAGCAATTCCCATTGGAAGAGATGTTTGGAATTCTGCTGAAATGATATTATTGTTAACCACCTTGCACTGAATTGATGTCATTTAAATGGAATTGCCTTTCAAATGCCTGATGATTTTTTTTTCCAAGCCATTAATCACTAAGTTGTTGGGAGAGATCAGCGTTGACAGAAAGATATGGACTTTTAAAATGTTTCCAGTTCTCTTCCCTCCTTACCTTAAGGTCCTGAATCTTTGAGGCATAGGGGATTTTGACAAGCTTTTTCACCATTGGGGTTATCAGAGTGAATCCTATCCTATCCACACTTGACATTCACATGTGCATTTTCCAGCAGTGGACACTGGCTAGTAATCAGGAGGAGGAACCTGGATGATATTTTTCTCCTCTGTAGCCCAGATCAGCTAACTCAGCACAAGTCAGAAATCAACTTTATGAAAGGGAAATCGTGTTGACAAATTTATTAGAGTTTTTTGAGGATGTAACTAGCAGGGTAGATAAAGGGGAACCAGTGGGTGTAATATATTTGGATTTTCAAAAGGCATTTGATAAGGTGCCACATAAGGGCTCATGAGTCGGCGGTAACATATTAGCATGGATAGAGGATTGGTTAACGGACAGAAAACAGAGAGTAGGGATAAACAAGTCATTTTCAGGTTGGCAGGCTGTAACTAGTGGGGTACCGCAAGGATCGGTGCTTGGGCCTCAGCTACTTACAATCTATATTAATGGCTTAGATGAAGGGACCAAGTGTAGTGTATCCAAGTTTGCTGACGATACAAAGCTAGGTGGGAAAGTAAGCTGTGAGGAGGACACAAAGAGTCTGCAAAGGGATATAGACAGATTGGGCTCGAATTTAGCAGGCCTGCGGGTTCCCAGCGGGTGGTCCTCCGGGAGCGTGGAAAACGCGGACGGGTAATTGTGTGCGTCCCCCACGCGATCGCGGGATAATTGGACCCATTAAGGCCTGCTTCCGGGTTCTGCGCTCCCCAGCTGCGTGCCGGCCGGCTGCGCATGCGCAGTACCGTCGACGCGATGTAGGAGCTCCAGTTAAAGGGGCAGTCTCCCAAAGCCCCTCCTGCTGCAAGCAAGAGGTCTGGGAGAATGGCTCAACAAAGGGGAAAGGCTGCGCCCCGTTTTTCAGATCTGGCACTGCAGCTGATGCTGGAGGGCGTGAGGAGGAGGAGGGAAACACTCTTCCCTGAGGATGGGCGCAAGTTCCCTGCCGCCGCAACCAGGAAGGCATGGGCAGAGGTGGCGGCGGAGGTGAGCAGCAGGGGCAACACCCCAAGGACTTGGGAGCAGTGCCGCAAGCGCTTCAATGACCTGACTAGGTCTGGCAAGGTGAGTACACCAACGCACCCTCCCACATCCCGTCCCCACCATCACGCCAAGCAGATCACAACCCCCTCCTGCACAGCCACCACTGCGCTCCATCAGCAATCCTCACAGCCACTCATTCACCATCCTCGCCGTGCACGCAAGTACCCACCGCCCCTGACCCCACCCGAACACTACCACACACCCCAATCCCCATGCAATGGGATGGGCACGTGGCCCACACTTCCTCCCATCCGTTCCGCGCCACGCTCAACCCAACCACACCAATGCTCGATGCGTCTCACGATGCAAGACGCACCCACTCACACATCTGTGTTTTGCCTTCACAGGAGAAGAGGAGCAAGAACAACCGCGAAAGGGCACGCACCGGAGGTGGGCCGCCGCAAGTGGTGGAGCTCACCGACGCAGAGGTGGAGGCGCTCGACCTCGCCCGCACGCGACATTGCCTGTCGGTGGCCGATGGCGAGTGTGTCGCTGCCGAAACGGCCGGTAAGGGAAAGCTGACACTCAACACCCATGATCGCGAGTGACCGTATCATCACCTGCCATCAGGCGCACTGTCAAGTTGGTCCACATGCCTCAAAGTGCCCTCTGTTCTCTTGCAGGTCCGTCTTTGGGTCAAGCGAGCGTGGAGGGCGATTCCTCAGAGGACATGGCGGTCTCTGAGGGTGCATCGTCACATCAGAGCCAACCATCCACCAGCGCAGAGACACGCACCTCGGTGGGTCCCCCTCGCCAACTAGTTGGGGTAGCACTTGGTGAGTCACTGCACACGAGTGAGCATGAGCAGACCCTTGTGGCAGGGGCAGCCGCGGAGGGTCCGCGACGGAGGGAGCACTCATCTCCAGGCTCTGCTCAGCCGGACCCAGATGCTGAACCCAGGGGGCCACCAGAGAAAAGGAGAGTCGTCGAGGGCCACCAGCTAATTGCTGAGGTGCTGGCAGAGGTGCCGCGCGCATTGTCCACAATAGCGCAGGCGATGGAGGAGTCCACCTCCTGCATGTGGGCATTGGTGGCGCAGGCACAGGAGGGTACCGGCGACACAGTGTCGCGGGTAGGTGCGGGACTGTCTGCGGTGGAGGACAGGCTGGCCTCCCTCGAGCGTCACGCACAGCTCCACTTCGAGTCCTTGCAGGCCCTCACAACGTCTGTACGGATTCAGGGTGAGCAACATTCCGACGCCACCAACAGGCTGAGGGATACACTATGGGTGGCCTTGCAAGGCCTCACACATGCCATCCAAACTGCCGTCCAGCAGGGTGGAAGGGGTGATGTGGGCCGAGGCCAAGAGAGGGATGATGGTGACCGGGGACATGGAAGCGGGGACGCCTCTCAAGGCGTCCCCACGTCCCACCCGTCGCCCACCTCTCAACCAGCACCCGCAATGGTGCCTCCTCTCCAGGTGGCCGAGTCTGCCCCTGCCCCGGTGCAGGAGGAGCAGTCTGTGGAGGTGCCCTCACGGGCACCGAAACCCAGGGGCCGTCCGCCAAAAGCATCTACCCGGTCAAGGCAAGAAGACGAGCAACCTGCCACTACCTCTGCTGGAGCCACAGGGGTAGCACCACGTAGGGGTTCCCGGAGAAGAATTCCAAAGGCCTTATAATCACAAAGGGAATACACCAGGGTGTTCATTATTTTGTACTTTGTTTCTTAAATGATGTCACATTCCAGATATTAAATAGTCTATTCTCACCACTCCTGCCACCTCTCGTCCATTCTTCCGCGGCTTGTGCAATAGTTGCGTTCCGTGGAGGCCATCATGACGGCGAACACCTCCTGCCACCCATTGGGCACACTGCTGTGGGTGCAGGATTACTGGCAGCACTCTTCAGTGGAGGGGGCTGGTATGGCCGCTCGCATGTGCAGGTGAGGAGATGCGAGCGCATCGCAGTGTCTGACTCTAGGAGAACCGTTGACGTATGAGTGCCTCCCTGGCCCGGCGACCATCCCGGTGAGTCGCGGCTCGGCGCATGGGTCGTCCAACATCCTCGGGCGCGTCCTCCTCCTCCGCCTCCTCCGCCTCCTCCTCCTCCGCCTCCTCCTCCTCCTCCTCCTCCTCCTCCTCGCCCTCGCCTTCCTCAATGTGGGTGGCGGGTGTGGATGGGGCCTCCTCCAGCGGCACCCCTCTCTGTTGGGCCATGTTGTGCAGGGCACAGCAGACAACTATGATTCGTCCCACTCTGAATGGTGTGTATTGGAGCGCTCCCCCAGAACGATCAAGGCACCTGAAGCGCATCTTGAGAAGCCCTATGGTCTGCTCAATTGTAGACCTGGTAGCAGTGTGGCTGTCATTGTACCGACGCTCCGGCTCGGTGATGGGGTTCCTCAGAGGTGTCATGAGCCACGTGTGGAGGGGATACCCCTTGTCGCCGAGGAGTCAGCCGTTGCCGGCGTTGGGTGCCTGCAGGATGGGCGGGACGGCGGACTCCCTGAGGACGAAGGCATCGTGGCAGCTGCCGGGGTATCTGGCGCACACGTGTAGGAATCTCTGGCGGTGGTCACAGATGAGCTGGGCGTTCATGGAGTGATACCCCTTCCTGTTGATGAACAGCCCTGGCTCATGCGGAGGTGCCCGTATTGCGATGTGGGTGCAGTCGATTACACCCTGCACCCGTGGGAAGCCGGCCATGGCATGGAATCCAACCGCCCTCTCCATCTGGCTGCGCTCGTCCATGGCGAAGTTGATGTAGTGGGAGGCCCTGCGGAACAACCCATCGGTGACCTGCCTTATGCACTTGTGTGCAGAGGACTGACAGACCCCGGTGATGTCCCCGGTGGCACCCTGGAAGGAACCGGATGCGAAGAAGTTGAGGGCAGTGGTGACTTTGACGGCGACAGGTAAGAAGATGCTGCTTGGTCCATCAGGGAGCAGCTCGTCGTTAAGGAGGCTGCAGATGTCGGCGACTACCTGGCGATTGACTCTGAGCCTCCGTATGCACTGCTCCTCGGAGAGGTCCATGAAGCTGAGCCTCGCTCTGTACACCCTGTGCGGAGGGTAGTGCCTCCTGCGACGCATCTCTCTCTGCGGTTGCCCTCCCTCCTGCTGTGCAGGTGGGTGTGCCGCAGCACCGTGTTGGGGGGCCCCACCTCTCCGAGGCGGACGGCGTGGACTGCGAGGCTGCTGGGGCTGGTCATCCTGTTCGTCCTCCGACGATGTCAACGCACCACCCATCTGGCAGGTGTTGGTGTGAGGGGTTGTGCAGGGTGGGTGGGTGGGTCCTCGGACTGGGGCTGCGGTTTCGTGTCGGTCTGTCCTCTGGCTTGGCGGGGGTTGGTGGAGGGCAGGGGTTGCCCTATGTGACGCGGTGGCCTCCTGCGTGGGTGAGGGCGCTCCCCCGTGGAGCGCACCTTGGCACCTGCCACAGGCTGCTGGCTGCAACACACCTGGTTTGAAGGGTCCTGTTTCCCCCAGTGTGGGAAACTGACTGCTTTGAACGTAAAATCCCACACTTCCTCTTTTGACAGCTGCTTCAGCTCATTAACTGACCACAACGAGCAAGTTAAGTGCTCTCAAGTGGAACCCCGCTGGCTTTAATTGCCTGCGGGATTCCCACCGGCGGGGCTTGCGCGCGCAGCCCCGCACGTCAGCGAGGTACCCGGAAGTGGCCGGGATTTCGTCCGAATCCGGTCACGTGATCGGAGATCGGGATTTTCGGGACCCCCCCGCTGGAAACCCGCAGGTAACCCGCCCCTAAAATCGAGCCCATTAAGTGAGTGGGCAAGAAGGTGGCAGATGAAATATAATGTGGGGAAATGTGAGGTTATTCACTTTGGTAGGAAGAATAGAAAAACAGAATATTTTTGAAATGGTGAGAAACTATTAAATGTTGGTGTCCAGAGAGACTTGGGTGTCCTTGTACAAGAAATACAAAAAGTTAACATGCAGGTACAGCAAGCAATTAGGAAGGCAAATGGCATGTTAGCCTTTATTGCAAGGGGGTTGGAGTACAAGAGTAAGGAAGTCTTAATGCAATTGTACAGGGCTTTGGTGAGTATTGCGTACAGTTTTGGCTCCTTATCTAAAGGAGGATATACTTGCCTTAGAGGGGGTGCAACAAAGATTCACTAGATTAATTCCTGGGATGAGAGGCTTGTCCTATGAGGAGAGATTGAGTAGAATGGGCCTATACTCTCCGGAGTTTAGAAGAATGAGAGGTGATCTCATTGAAACATAAAAGATTCTGAAGGCCTTGACATGATAGAGGCTGAGAGGCTGTTTCCCCTCACTGGAGGGTCTAGAACTAGGGGGCATAGTCTCAGGATAAGGGGTCGGCCATTTAAGACTGAGATGAGAAGGCATTTCTTCACTCAGTGGGTTATGAATCTTTGGAATTCTCTACCCCAGAGGGCTGTGGATGCTGAGTATGCTTGAGTATATTCAAGGCTGAAATAGATAAATTTTTGGACTCTAGGGGAATCAAGGGATATGGGAATCGGGCAGGAAAGTAGAATTGAGGTTGAAGATCAGCCATGATCTGATTTTATGGTGGAGCAGGCTCGAGGAGCCATATGGCCTACTCCTGCTCCTATTTCTTATGTTCTTATGTTCTTATCAAACCTGGGGCCTTCTCCTTTTTACAACTCAGTATTAGTGTATTCAGAAGGGGATCTATAATGATGAAGCCTGTAAGGGTTTATCACTTTGCTACTTTTAGTTCCTCTGTAAGAGTGTCAATGATGAGTGAACTATCCTTGTATATCTGTTAACAACTATAATGCCAAATATCTATCCAGTTCCTTTTGGAAGAAGTTAATTAACACAGTATCAACTGCTTTCTGGGAGTCTATTCCACATCAACTAACCTAAAACTACATTTTCCCCCATTATAGAAACATACAAAATTAGTAAGAGCAGCTGATGGTATGTCAAATAGGTTCTTCAAAAAGGAGATGGATAAATAATTGGTTGAGAATAGGAGGTTATAAAAGCCATAGGGGGCATGATGGTTCATTTTGCTGAAGGGCAATAGCAGCAGGGCAGAGAGGGAGGTGGGGAGCAGGTGGAGGACAGCAAGCTCGGGGTTAATAGTGGGGACTTGATTCTTGTTCCATGTTTTCTTAATTTCTTAATAATTATCAACAGCAACTGTAATATCTGTAAATGTAATGTGAACAAAATTCCACACAGGGTTGGATGAATAAAAACAGATTGTTCTGACTACAGGCAGTCAAAATAAACTCTTCACAAAGAGGTCCCTGAATAATTGTCCAATGTGACACATGCTGAGGTACAGTTCGAAATAGCCCTCTAGTTCTTTGCCCACATAGACATCTGTCATGAGAGCCTTTATAGTGAATTTCAATCATGGGAGGAATCATAGCCGAGGCCAATCTTATCCTCAGCTATTATCCAGGGATGCATTTTCCCAGCAAGCCCGCACACAGGGAGATAGCTCCATGTATTAAAGATGTGGTTGGGTTGCTACAGGAATACATAACTGAATGTACATTCTCATATAAACTCAGCCCCTGCTGATTCCTCCTGCTGTCATTCCTCCTCCATTCTCACAGTGTTGAAATCAAGATTCATCACAGTTTCACCTCTGGCTCATTCTTCCCCAAGACGTCAAAACTGTGGAACCCCTTACCTGCCTCAATCTTATCTTGCTGATGCAATCTACAGGATTTTAAAACCGAACCTAACCACTACTTTCTGAAAAAGTCAAGGAAACTGGTCAAGTCCCACCAGTTAGCCTCTAAATCAGCAAGTATGACAAGGCAGTACCACCGGTGTTCTGATCACCCCATAATTCTTATAAAGTAAGCAATTAGCTGTACTTATTCATTTCCATCTCTCTATTCAAATTATCGGCAGGGTTCTTTATAGCCAAGTGTCGTATTTCCCTGCACAAGAAACAGTGACCCTCTGTGACCTGCACAAAGATCTATAGCCTTATTAAAGGCCGTCAAAATGGTCACCATGGCATTTGCCAGATTGGGCCTGTGCTTGCAAATAAAAGAACTGCTCACCAATAAGAAGGCAGAAGATAAAGAGTTACTGGGGTGCTGCTTGTGTTGCACTAACTGGAGATCAGAGCAAAAGCACAAAATATAAACACAATGTGCACTGCAGACCTTTAACAAAATGACGGGGGGGGGCGGGGGGCGGGCGGGCAGGGGGCAGGAGACTGAGTGGTGCAGCTGGTTAGATGTTGACTTTTTACCTCTATGACCACGGTTCAAATCCAACCCAAATTGATAGGATCAAAGTATCTCCCTCTTGACAGTGCAGGGTCCTCTGAGCTTAGACAGTCTCATTCCAGTTCAGAGTGAGCACCAAATTGCCCCTAAGTCTCATGTAGGGAGGCCACAGGATGACTGATGTGAGAGATGGACAAATGTCTCACTGGTGCTATAGAGGATATTCCTGAGACGCATTGTGGGGCAGAGGAGAGAAGGCTTTACTCTAACTGTTTGTGCTGAATGTGACTTTGACCTGTGATGCTTGGTGCTGACGTGGAAAGGATTCTTCTCCTCACTCTCACCTTGATGAATACAAAATTCACAAAAAAATAAAGCAATTCCTGCAGCTGTTACTACAGCTATTCCTACTGATATTAATCTTTTGTTTCCTTGAGGTCAACCCTTGTAGCAGCAGTACGGACAGGCTCCAGACTTCCGATCCATCTGCATGCAGTAATCATTACCAACAGGACCGAAAATCTAACCTCTGGGCTCCCTGAGGAGCCTAAAACCAGTGACCCTTCTTGACAGATATGAAGGGCTCCCTTAATGATCCATCCACCAATCAACCTGTATAGAATTTGTGAAGTGGATGGTTTGTTTGGGTGTTGTTACATAATCTGACGGGGTCAAGTCAGGTGAGGAAGGCTGGTACCTTAAGGGTTCAGGAGGCCCGATTCCTGATAGTTTAGTTGGTGAGTGGAGAGGGCTGATTTCTGATGGTCCTGAAGGGATGGAGGCTGATTTTTTGGCAGTTTAATAGGAGGGGAGGGCAAGTTGAACATGGTGCCAGTGGCTAATTATAATGCAAAGTGCACAGTTTTCTCCAACATATTTAGGGTGCGGGTTTCAGTGGGACAGATAAGTGTGTTACTTTTCCTTTCCTTCCCTATAATGGGAAGGGTGATACTTCTATGACTTCCCCCGCTCCCCAGCTACCACTCGGGAAACTCACATGTCAATGGGGTTACACCAGCGATTCAGGTTTGCAACAGACTATACTGTAGGATCTTTGAAGCAGGAATGGAAGGCTTTAGAAACCAAAGTTCCTATCACCACTGGCTCCCTCTCTCTGCAGACTCTTGGTCTGCTCACTATCTGACTTCACTGTGGTTGGCTTACCTAGTAAAAAATGTTCCCTGGTGGTATACAACATCCACGAGTGCCTGGCTGCAAAATTCTGCGGCTGTCAACAACTTTTCATAATACATCTTGCCTGGGATTGGCCACACTGAAGTCAAACTGTGGACACAAAGGAGTGAAAATGTCAGCACCTACGTGGTCAGGAATGGAAGTGCTGGAGTCTGGGTTTCTCCAGCGCTGTGGCAGAACAGGGCATTGGATAAAATCAGATGGAGACTACATTTCAAAAAAAAGAAAGCTGAGCCGAGCCTCTTTTGTGTCAGCCGTGGCTCGGTGGCTAGCCCTCTCACCTCTGAGTCAGAAGGTTGTGGGTTCAAGTCCCACTCCAGAGGTCTGAGCACAAAAATCTAGGCTGACACTCCAGCGCCAGCACTGAGGCAGTGCTGAACTGTCGGAGGCACCGTGTGCTCTCTCAGGTAGAATCACAGAATCATAGAAGTTTACAACATGGAAACAGGCCCTTCGGCCCAACATGTCCATGTCGCCCAGTTTATACCACTACGCTAGTCCCAGTTGCCTGCACTTGGCCCATATCCCTCTATACCCATCTTACCCATGTAACTGTCCAAATGCTTTTTAAAAGACAAAATTGTACCCGCCTCTACTACTGCCTCTGGCAGCTCGTTCCAGACACTCACCACCCTTTGAGTGAAAAAAATGCCCCTCTGGACCCTTTTGTATCGCTCCCCTCTCACCTAAAATCTATGACCCCTCGTTATAGACTCCCCTACCTTTGGGAAAAGATTTTGACTATCTACCTTATCTATGCCCCTCATTATTTTATAGACTTCTATAAGATGACCCCTAAACCTCCTACTCTCCAGGGAAAAAAGTCTCAGTCTATCCAACCTCTCCCTATAAGTCAAACCATCAAGTCCCGGTAGCATCCTAGTAAATCTTTTCTGCACTCTTTCTAGTTTAATAATATCCTTTCTATAATAGGGTGACCAGAACTGTACACAGTATTCCAAGTATGGCCTTACTAATGTCTTGTACAACTAAAAGATTCCATGGCACAATTTTGAAAAAGAGCCGGGAGTTCTCCTGGGCAATATTTATCCCTCAACCAAATCTCAAACAGATTATCTGGTCATTATCACATTGCTGTTTGTGGGACCTTGCTGTGCGCAAATTGGCTGCATTTCCTACATTACAACAGTGATTACATTTCAAAAGTACTTCATTGGCTGTAAAGTGCTTTGGGACGTCCTGAGGTCATGAAAAGCGCTATATAAATGCAAATTTTGTTTTTCTTTTTTGGCCAACCTGAGGCATATGCGAATGTGTGGTTTTTGGTATGGACCGGATTGAGCTTAGCTGTAGTGCTTTCATAGTCAAATAGCCCACCAGTACGACACATGAAAAACAGTTCCAAATTATATACACACTCTCTTTAGCCCCACACAACTTCATAGTCTTCAGCCATCCCAAGCCACGCTGGGACTCCTTGCCCTTAATTGTCCTGAGGTAGCCTTCCAATTTTTAACTAGACTGCTCGGTTTTTGACTTGGCTGCCTAGAAATTTCTAGACTATAAAATGGACGCCAGAAATCTGTTTTTCTTAAATAAAAATGCATTTTTTCCAGCATGTCTCTGTGTCTTGTGACCCACACCCCTCAATTATTAAGGTTTTCGAAAAATCTCAGAACACAAGCTATTATCCCACCCTATGTCCAATTCTGGACTTGAACAAAGGTGACAACCCCGATTTCAAATCTCACACACTCCCCATGGCTACTTGCAAGTCTCTATAGGACCCACTCTCGGTATCCAACCAATATCTGTTGAGGATTCTGCCATCATTTCCAATTTCCAATAGCCATCAACTTATTTTCATACAGTACCTTTCATGTCATGAGACCTCCTAAGATGCTTTACTTGAGGAGCAGTGGCCAGCGAGCAGAAAATAAGTTAGCAGACGTGACTGAAATTAAAGTTGAAAAGGTTACGTTTTGAAGAGCTCCTCCAGGCCACACAGGGGAACCTTGTGCCTGTCCTGCTTGGGGCATCCTTACCTATCTGCCAGGGACTGTTCCAGCAGGTCCCTGGCGGAAGCCTGCCGCCATGCTTACCCGCTTCTGCTCGCCAGCCTCCACATCATTCTTGTCGGGTTCAGACAGAAGTGAGGCCCGGGAGTTTAAATGGCCTGGGCCTAACATCTATGGCTTCAGAAAAGCTGGCAACTTCTGGGCGCTTGAACCAGAGGAGGCCCGGCTGCAGATTCCTGCACGTTGGCTTCTGCCAGGGCAGTCTGGCCTAGCTTGCTTGCTGGCACCATACTGGATGTTGGTAGAAGGGGTGGCGAGGGTGGAAACGTCCGGCCATCCTGAGAGAGGTTAACATGGGCCACTCCCGCTGCCCCACTGCCACTCCTGTGTCCAGAAATTTCTATTAAAGGACAGAGTTTGCAAGGATCCATTGTTGTGTCGAGTGAGAATCCACACCAGGAGCAGTGGCTCACAATTTATGCAAAGACATGATTTACTTGAAGGCAATTTTTCTACTTATTTCTATATTTCACGTTGAGAAAGCATTTGATTTTGCCTTTTCAATATATTTTCATCAGTAACAGTGCAAACACCAGACCGCCCACTGACCTAATCTTGAACCTTTTCCAGTTTTGGACTTGGCAATGGGTAGCTGCCACACACAGGAAGGGAAAGAAGAGTATTTTCGATGAAGGCACGTAAGGAATGCAAATATGATACAGGGGAGCATGATACCTCCACCTAGATTTCAGCAAGCAGAAGGTTGGAGATATTCTTTAAGGTGCAGCTGTTTCAACCAAGTTTTTTAATAATAAAAACACTGCCTGCCCAAAAGAAATCGGGTGGCCAGGCAGTTAAAGGGCTGCAGCAACTTATCCTTCCTCTCCAATTCATTGACAAATGAATTTCAACATTGGCAAATGAATTTCAATATAGATAAGTGTTACATTTTGGTAGGAAGAATAAGGGGGCCACATATTGCTTGGATAATAAGAATCTAAATGGGGTAGAGGAGCAGAGGGATTTAGGGGTACAGATGCACAAATCACTAAAAGGCCATTAAAAAAAAGCAAACTAAGCACTGGGGTTCATTTCTGGAGGGATGGAATTGAAAAGCAGAGAAGTTATATTAAACTTGTATAGAACCTTGGTTAGACCACACTTGGAGTATTATGAACAGTTCTGGTCTCCATATTATAAAAAGGATGTAGAGGCACTGGAGAAGGTACAAAAAAGATTTACTAGGATGTTACTGGAACTGAGAGGTTACACCTATCAGAACAGGCTGGGGCTGTTTTCTCTAGAAAAGAGAAGACTGAGGGGTGACTTGATAGAGGTCTTTAAGATTATGAAAGGGTCTAATAGGGTAGACAGGGAGAAGATGTTTCCACTTGCGGAGGAGACCAGAACTAGTGGCCATAAATATAAGATAGTCACTAATAAATCCAATAGGGAATTCAGGAGAAACCTCTTTACCCAGAGAGTGGTGAGAATGTGGAACTCGCTACCACAAGGAGTGGTTGAGGCCAATAGCACAGATGCATTTAAGGGGAAGCTAGATAAACACATGAGGGAGAAAGGAATAGAAAGATATGCTGATAGGGTGAGAAGAAGTAGGGAGGGAGGAGGCTCGTGTGGAGCATAAACACTGGCATGGACCTGTTGGGCCGAATGGCCTGTTTCTGTGCTGTACATTCTATGTAATTCTATGTAATTCTCCCACAGAATACAAGTTCTGTGCAGGAGCTTGAAGGGAAATTGAGCACAGCTCTTTCTGGCTGTTTGGACTATTCAGTGACAGTAATGGGTGTAATTTTCAGTGATTGTGCAGTTGTAAGCTAAAGTACAGGATGTCATTTCCTAGCCTTTCAGGCTGTGTGTTTGCAAGGAAAACTGCTCCGGCCCCTCCAGAGAGCAAGTTTCTTAACATGACAACAATGGGAAGTGCAGCACATAGCAATTGCCTCCTTCAAAGCTGACAGGTTTAAAAAGCCCATTTCAACGATCACTCCACAAACACAAAATAAAGATGTAAACAGGGGCAATAGTGTGTGTGTCTTTTTCTGCCTCTGCATGCCTCTCCTTCTCCGTCTGTGTTATCTCGCTCCCTGGAGGTAATGTGTGTATGTCTTACCTTTCCCTCTGGGTACACTTCCCCATGTGTTCACACTACTTCCCTTATTTTTCCCTTCTCCCTCAGGGTACGCATTCTCCTCTCTCTTGACGTGCATGTGTGTGCTCACATTTTCTCTACGGAGGGGGAGCAGTATGTGCATGTGTCTTTGTGCCTTGTATTCTCACTTCACCTCTATCCCTTCTTCCTTTCCGAGTCCCTCTGTCTCTAAAATCAAGCTCCATATAATATAACACTTCCCCATATCCAGTTCTGTTTAATACATGGACACTCACCTAATAACCAGTTCTTTTTAATACACAGACACTCCGCTCCCCATATCCATTTCTATTTAATATACAGATACTTCCCCCATAATTCAGGTCTATTTAATTCAGACAGTCGCCCCAATGTCCAGCTTTGTTTCATACACAGACTCTCCCTTGATATCCAGTTCTATTTAATACAAGGACACAACCAGATATCCAGTTCTATTTAATACACAAATACTTCCCCAATATCCAGTTCTATTTAATATACAGGCAGTCCCACCAATATCAAGCTCCGTTTAATATAAGGACACTCCCCCCCCCCCCACCATTATCCAGTTCTATTTAATACACAAGACACTTCACTGAAATCCAGTTCTATTTAATAGATGGACACTCCCCTTATATTGAGTTCTGTTTAATGCAGCTTACTCGATGTCAAGTTCACAGGGTGAACTGGCAGCAGCTATTTTTTGCATTGCCCTCAGCAAGAGAAAAAAAAGTTCCTTTTGAAACTCGATTGCTTGCATATATTGAAATATAAAAATGCAGAGAGCCGGGAACCGGATCTCAGAGGAGTGTTCGCGTGTTAAACACAAGTTCTCCAGAGCTTGGTATTTCCCTCAAAGACCATTGTGGAGAGATTATAAGGAGCTTAACTTAACTTCAAGCTGACACAGGTTAAAAAAAAATAATTTAAAAGAATTTTGTCTCCTTCAACTATTCAATTACTATTGATACTTTGCTGATGCTGTCTGGAAGGCCTTGTTGAAACCAGTAATCTTTTTATAATGAAATATTGACGAGTGTATTGATCCAGGTGAAGGGAACCTTAGAGTTTGCAATATTCATAAGGGGAACGCAATGAAGCACGGACCAACTGCATCATTGTCAGCGACATATTAGCCACCAAGCAACTGGCTCCATTACCAGCCAAACATGTAAACAATTGGGCCCAATACATTAAAAAGACATTATTCAAATGTACTACCTGCACTCAGAGGGTCTAAAGTTCAATCTTCAGTTTGCGCTAAGTAAACTGATCTCAGCCCAGGACACTATAATTGGCCTCCGCATCCGTATTTGGAGGGGGGGGGGAGGGAGGAAAGAGGATGTCAACACTTGCTGTTCTAGGGTGTCAAAAGAAGAATTGCCAATTTGTTGAGATATCAGACAACAACCACTGCCGCTGGAACTGTACCCCAGCTTTGAGTCCACACCTTCAGGAGAAGAGCAGGGAGGAGAGAAGAGAATAGAGCAGAAAAGAGAAAAGAAGAGAACAGCGAGAAGAGGAGCAGAGAAAAGAGGAGAGGAGAGGAGAGAGGACAAAGGATAGGAGAGAGAGCAAGGGAGAGGAGAGAGGGGAAAGAGAGAAGAGGAGAGAAGAGAGAGAAAAAAAGAGAGGAGAAGCATGAGGAGGCCCAAAAGCAACGTGACCAGTGGATCTTTTCCAACAGCAGACACAAGGCCATAAGGCTGGCAGCAGGCATGCAGCTGGAGGACTCTCAGGACTAGAGTCCAGTCCTTGGGCTCGATTTTCGGATGTCCGAGCGGGTGCGTGGTGGGGGGGCTCCGAAAATTGGGGATTCCCAGGGCGGGTCCAGAGCCCGGCTCCAACCCACCCACTTCTGGGTTCCCCAGTGACGCGCTCATATGCGCGCACAGCCCCCGCATGCGGGACTCCCACCGGATCCCACTTAAATCTATTAATTGGATACTTCAGGTCATTAGCAGACCTGATTTGTAGGATATTTTAGGAGGGGTGGAATTTTCATCTAAACTGAGTGTGTTTCCCGTACTGGGGGAAACACTCCCAGTTGAAATGGATGTGTTGCAGCCACCAGCCTGTGGCAGCTGCAAAGGTCCATTTGACAGGTGGTGGTTAAGGCCCTCACTCATTGCAGGAAGCCACTCTGTCACTTTGGACAAAGTTTGGCCTGCACCACCCTATTCCTTACAATAAAATTCATCAACTTGCAACCTCAGCCCCGGTGTGCAGGCACATTTACCTACCTAGCGAACCCCCTCAAATGTACATCTTGCGGCTGGGGGCTGCCATAGCTGCAGTCATGACCTCCTCGGAGGACGAACAGCATCACCAGCCTCGCTGGCCACGCCGTCCACCTCTGACACGTGGAGCTCCATAACACAGTGCTGTGACACATCCACCTGCACAGCAGGAGGGAGGGCAATGGCAGAAATAGATGCGTCGCAGAGGGCACTACCCTCGCCACTGGGTCTACAGACCGAGGCTCAGCTTCCTGGACCTCTCTGAGCAGCAGTGCACATGGAGGCTAAGAGTCACTCGACATGTAGTCGTGGACATCTGCAGCCTCCTTCATGCCGCGCTGCTCCCGGCTGGCCCGAGCACCATTTTCTTACCTGTCGCTGACAAAGTCACCACTGCCCTCAACAACTTCTCCTCCGCATCCTTCCAGGGTGCCACCGGGGACATCGCCGGCGTCTCTCAGTCATCTGCACAAAAGATCCCTGCAAATACACCTACACCCAATCTGCAGTGACACAATGGGTGGCATCAGTTGTGGGTCTTCATGGTGATCCTCAGGAAAGGGCATTATTGCACAAACCAAACAAGATTTGCAAAGACATGGCAGTAGTGGTGACAATATAATGTGTAATGCGAGTTGATTAGTAATCAAATATAAGTAAAAACCAAGACAAACCCTCAAACACCCTTGTGCATCCGTTTCATGCTCACGGCACGTTTGCCTTACGCTTCCTACTACACATACGTGATGCATGCCCTGTGGCTGCAGCACAGGTAGTGGCAGGTTGGGTGAGGCTGACCGTGAAAGAGATGCATCAGAGGGTGAGTATGAGACAGAGCCGTGAGATTGTATGAGGATTGGGTTGAGTGGTAGTGGTGGGATGAGTACTGGGGAGGTGAGTAAGTGCAGGTAAGATGAGGATGAGTTTTGAGTGGGTGTGAGGAGTGATGTGATAGAGTAGTGCTGGCAGTGCAGAAGGAGATGTGGGGTGGGGGCAGTGATGTGGCAGACGGAGCGTAGGGGAATGAGTAAGTGTACTCACTTCGGCTGACCTACTTAGGTCATTGAAGCGCCTCCTGCACTGTATGCAGGTGCGTGATATGCTGGTGGTACTGGTGACCTCCTCTGCCACCTCGAGCCAGGCCTTTGTGGTGGCAGAGGCAGGTCACTTACTCCCGTCCGCTGGGGAGAAGATCTCTGTCCTCCCGCTCCTCCTCACCCCATCCAGTAGGACCTGGAGTGAGGCATCATTAAACCTGGGAGCAGCCTTCCCCCTGGGCTGCTCCAGGCTGCAATTTTTGCCCCTTTTTGCAGCAGTCAGTCAGTGGAGGACTTCCCCTTTAAATAGGGCTCCTCCAGCTGACAGCCTATGATGCTGGTGCGCAGTCCACCCGCTGCGCAGCTTTCCAGCGCGAAACCCGGAAGCCAAGGTAAGTGCCTTCAATTAGGCTGCGATCACATGCGGAACACCCCGATTTCACTGGCCGAGTTACCCACACACCCAGTCGCCCCCCCACTGCCAACCCGCCTCCCTCCTAATATCGAGCCCCTTGAGTCAGCCCCAAATTTCCAGTAGAAGGCCCTGCCAGGGTCGAGCCTGCACGGAGAATGTGACTGTGCCATGCCAATGGCCCAGCCCACTAAATTCAGGTACACAGCAGGCTACTGTTCTGCACCCAAACAAGGGGCTAGAGAGAAGTAATATCAGGGTCAGATACTTGTTTCTACAGCCACTCAGTAAAATTATCTCTGGTTCATGAAACCAGTTCGGATGTTAGCAGTCACCATCCAACTTTTGACCAGACTGTTTTTTTCAGCGGCCTGTCTGAAAATTTCTAAAATGTAAATGAGACCCAAAAGTCTGTTTTCTTAAACAGAACTGATTTCTGCGTCTAATGATGTGGAGACATTAGTTGTTAAGTTTTTCCACAGAATCTTCAGCAGCAGCAAATAAAACAATTGGAACACAATCCACAGTCCTGATCCCCAGGCCCTGCCCCCATCCTACTGGTGAAAGGTTCAAATATCAGGGTCCCAAAGTTACAAACTGGAAGACAGGAGAAAGAAGGAAAGTCAGCAGAACTGTTTCACCAAAAATGGATATAACTAAACATAAAAATATAAGAACTTTTATGAATTTTTAAAAAGCCATTTGGCCCAACACACCTATCCCTTTTTGAGAGGTCTCTACCTTCTCACCATAACGCTTAACGCCTTATCTCCCATGTCCTTTGCTGGCAACTTATTCTGGTCTCCTATTTGCTTTTAGCTAAAACTGTCCCTGAGATGATGACAGGAAAAATTTGGGGCTAGGAGAAGAAGGAAGGGCAATAAGAATTCCCCCATGACTCTGATCTCAGTGAGCAATAGCCTCATGTGATGCAGGAGTTCCCCACACAACATTGATTAAGGAACAGGAACATTGGGTTCAATTTTGAAATGGTGACGGGTTAGCAGCGGGGGGGGGGGATGACGGTGCGCGTGACAGGCTGGCTGCCGACAAGAGCTGCAATGCCAAGGGGGGTGGGGAGAGAGAAAGAGAGAGAGCGAGACGTCATTCAGCGCTGGAACAGAAGATCGGGGAGGGGAAAGAGGGGAAGATCGGTGGGGGGGGGGGAAGAGGGGAAGATTGGTGGGGGGGGCGGAAGAGGGGAAGATCGGGTGGGGGGGAAGAGGGGAAGATCGGGGGGGGAAAAGGGGAAGAACGGGGGGGGAAGAGGGGAAGATCGGGGGGGGGAAGAGGGGAAGATCGGGGAGGGGGGGAAGAGGGGACGATCGGGGAGGGGGGGAAGAGGGGACGATCGGGGAGGGGGGGATGAGGGGAAGATCGGGTGGGGGGGAAGAGGGGAAGATCGGGGGGGGGAAGAGGGGAAGATCGGGGAGGGGGAAGAGGGGAAGATCGGGGAGGGGGAAGAGGGGAAGATCGGGGAGAGGGAAGAGGGGAAGATCGGGGGGGGGAAGAGGGGAAGATCGGGGGGGAAGAGGGGAAGATCGGGGGGGAAGAGGGGAAGATCGGGGGGGGAAGAGGGGAAGATTGGTGGGGGGGGTAGAGGGGAAGATCGGGTGGGGGGGAAGAGGGGAAGATCGGGGGGGAAGAGGAGAAGATCGGGGGGGGGAGAGGGGAAGATCGGGGGGGGAAAGAGGGGAAGATCGGGGGGGGAAAGAGGGGAAGATCGGGGGGGGAAGAGGGGAAGATCGGGGGGGGAAGAGGGGAAGATCGGGGGGGGGAAAGGGGAAGATCGGGGGGGGGAAGAGGGGAAGATCGGGGGGGGAAGAGGGGAAGATCGGGGGGGGGGAGAGGGGAAGATCGGGGGGGAAGAGGGGAAGATCGGGGGGGGAAGAGGGGAAGATCGGGGGGGGAAGAGGGGAAGATCGGGGGGGGGGAAGAGGGGAAGATCGGGTGGGGGGGAAGAGGGGAAGATCGGGTGGGGGGGAAGAGGGGAAGATCGGGGGGGGAAGAGGGGAAGATCGGGGGGGGGAAGAGGGGAAGATCGGAGAGGGACATTAGGGGTTGAGAGGGACATCGAAGAGGGACATCGGAGTGGGAGACATCAGAGCAGGGTGGAAAGATAGGTTGATTTTGTGTTTTAACTTTATGCAATGGATTTTTATTTAATTTATTTAGTTTATTTTTGCCTGATCCGGCCCTTCAGGTCTGGTTTCACGTAGGAAAGCCGCCCAGGTAAGTTAAAAATCGATCTAACTACCTAATACGTCCCAAATAAAGTACCTTAAGTACCTCAATGAGGTACAACTGGTTTTTTAACTATCATCCTGCCGGCTTTAATTGCCGGCGGGACTTCCAGGTTCGGGAAGCGCACACACAGGTGCATCCGTGGGAAACTCGGAAGTTGGCAGGTTGCAGCCGACTTCCGAATCCGCTCTGTGTTTTTGCAATTTGCGCAGCCGCCCCCGCCCCCAACACACCCGCAATTTAAGTTTAAAATTGAGCCCTTTGTTTGGCTGCAACTTCCCTGTCAGAGGAACAAAAGGAACACAGTTTTGATACCATCTCCCCCTCAGAATTTGGGTTTGATTGTACTCTAGAAAGAACAGAGTTGGCTTCACAACCACTGATTTGTTGTCAGCTTTTCGTCAAGACCTCACTTTTACAAGATTCATTATTTTATTTTATTGCCTTTTTTTTCAATTTAATCTACGCTGAACTCTGTGCTCTGAATGAGGGAAGTCAATTCTGTTTACTCTATAAAATGATCTGCTAGAAAATTTCATTAACTTCACACATGTGCATGATTTACCTATATATGTGAATGTAAAAGAGAGTATTGGGAACCAGGTAGCCTGTCCATAATGCAGGGTACAAACTAAGTGGCCAGCCTATGACACAGAGCGCTGGGTACCGGTAAGCTTGTCCATAACAAAGGGCTCTAGGTACCAGACAGCCTATCCATAATACAGGGCACTAGCCGGCAGCCTTTCTATAGTACAGCGTGTTGGGTACAAGGCAGACTGTCCATAATACAGGGCATTGGGTACCAGTTGGCCAGTCTATAACACAGCGCGCTGGGTACAAGGCATAACAGAAGGTGCTGGGTGCAAAGCAGACTGTCCATATTATAGGGCACTGGGTAACAGGCAGCTTGTCCATAACACAGGAGGCTGGATACAAGACAGCGTATTGATAACGAAGGACACTGGGTACAAGGCAACTGATCTATAACAAGGTGAACTGGAAGCACATCTATAATACAGAGCAGCTGTAATATGAGACAGGTTATGCTGTGAGCTTTGGACAATCTCAACCCAGTTCATGTTGGACGCGTGCCACAACACAAAACTGGCATTAAATGAGTGCGCTTTAAAAATAAGAAAATTTCTTTACGTGTCCTTTGGTCTATTCCTTAGTTGAAGAAAAGATGCATTTTCAAACGTAATCTCTGAAGTAAGGTATTAATTCGTCCATTTACCAGTGGAGAAATGCCAGGAATCACAGTGTATAAAACAGAAAAACTGAAGTCCCACATTCCGCATGGGGGCTCGGAAGGCTCGGAGAATGGGCACCTAAGTGGCAGATGCAGCTTAATGTGATACAGTGTATTCTTGTTCCCAAAACAAGAGTAAAATATAGAAATCCATTGCTGGTGAGTCCATGTCCAAGTTTCACCGGCAAAACCTTGGAAGAAAAACCCATTCAGCTCATCAAGCCTATTCCTTCCATAGATTAAGGACAATCTACCACGGCAGTAAAGGTTCTACACATAAATATTCCCAGATCTCTTAAAAAAAAAACCATCAAGTAAAACTCCAGAATATACATCCATCCATCCTCATAATTCCACTTTTCAAACCTGGGTTGATATCCTCCATAGACAATATTCTGCCTCCAAGCCCAAGCAGAATAAAAACTGCCAGTGACCCAGAAAACATGTGATCATCTCCAAATGCTCTTGAGCCACAGGCAATTCCTGTTTTCCATTGCTGAGCCAGTTTTCAATTATAAATAATTTATTTGCCATTCATTCCATGATCTTTATCTTTTATCATAAGCCTCTTATGTGGAACCTTACCAAATGCCTTCTGAAAATCCAAATAGATTATAGGGGTAATTTTTCAAGGCTCCGCTCCCAGCGTGGAGCCATGCTGGATGGATGTGCTGGGATTTACACTCTCATCAAGCAAGGCTCCAAGCCAGCAGAGACTCACAAAATTACTCCCTATATCCACTCAATTGCTTTCATCAACCAATTTAGTTACAACCTGAAAAGAAATCCAGTAGATTTGAGAGGGATGACCTTTGTAAATCCATTTCTTATGTTGTGTGCATTTTTTAGATGAACATTGATAGCACTGCATAGAAAGCTCGAGTGTTTTCCCCCCCTACCGAGTTAATAATTTCCAGATACACATTTCATTCCTTTTTTAAATAGCAGGATAACATTCTTCAGTTCTCCTGTACAGTTGTATTTATCAAAACCATAAAAATATTGACCACAAACCATTCCCATTTCCTTCAGTATTCCAGGGTGTACCTTAGCTATACAGGTAGCTTGAAGATAATTAAGCCTAGAATTTACCGTTGGCTACAGTTGCAGTGAACTCTCAGTATGCTTGAGTGACATTCCTTTGTCTGATTAACTTAAGCCTCTATGATATTCCACCTGCTCCTTAAATCTACCACGTAATCTGCAAACACAAGGTGAAACTCCATGGATGCAAATGGAAACAACAAAACAAGCACAATTCACCACTGAGAGAATAGAGACCCCAGAATTAAACAGCAGTTTCATCATGGAAGCACAGAACCACTTTAAAGTACTCCTTGAACTTGAGAATGGTGGGTAAATCTGGTCATACAGACAATGAACCAGAACAGAATCCTGTTAAGCTTCTCACTAATTGGTTCCAGCGAGGGCTACCATACCCATACCATTGCAGGTGACACCTCTCTGTCTGAACACGGTGATTGCCTTGGCAACGGGCAGTTGCAGGGGCATTCTGTAAACACCATGTATTGTTCTATATGTATAAATGCGTAGGCTTCGAGGAGCTCCTGAACATTTACCTGAGGAAGGAGGAAGTCTCCGAAAGCTTGTGAATTTAAAATAAAATTGCTGGACTATAACTTGGTGTTGTAAAATTGTTTACAATTGTCAACCCCAGTCCATCACCGGCATCTCCACATCATACCCATCAGGACAGTGATTTGCAGAGTTATCAAGAGCTGGATGGTCCATGTTCCATTAATGTGATTGACTGGCTGGTTAATCATCAACAGTACCCTGGTGTTCTGCAAAACCTGCCTGGTATTAGATTACAGGGTCCGCCACAGAGGGTTGACATGGTTCCAAACTTCCATTTCAGGGCATGTCACCTTGAAACCAAGTCATTTCCAGAGACCCCACTTACAGGTTCTAAAGATGAATAGACAGTTTGCTAACCAAGTTCTATTTTGAAATAATTCAGGACTCTATTCCCTAACCAAGCTGGTCCTGTCTTCTTCCACTCTACCTTCAGGACAACTGAAGTGACAGATGCCTAACTGAAACTATCTCATCTTTTATTGTTACATGCACTGCCTGTTGAACAGGATCAAGCTGCAGATGGGTAGAAAACACAGCCTCATTCAACCTACAATATGGCGATGCCACTGTGGGCACAGATGTACTACTAGGCTTCCAGTATAAAAGGGGAAAAATAATTTTAATTTGAAAGACAGAAAATTTTGCAAATTTACCTCCTTCAACTTGCAATCCCAAACTTCATCACTGGATTTCAATTCTTTAGTCGATGCAAGACAGGCCCTCAGGAGCCAGGTTTGAAATTCCCTTTTGCTTATTGTCCAACAAACTTGTTTGTATGATTCCGTTACAAGCTTTATTGAATTGCGTCGTGTTTCATGTACTCATTCTCCAAAGAATGTGGCATAGATACAACAGTTTATTGATTGCACAAAAGATGAAAAATAGCAAAGCAAATTCTGATATAGCTTCCTGCCTCCTGAAGGGATTTTTCAAAAATCATTATTTCTGGAGATCTGTGTTCTCTGAACTCTGAGTTTCCCCCACCAGAATCAAACATTTCTACATCCCTCACACACTCATCTTAGAGCTAAAGGGAGTCACACAACTGAGCCATGGATTACCATGTCCACCAGTACTATATAACACGCCTCTGCACTACCTTCCTTCACGTTTCTCAGTGTATTTCCCCATCCCTTTCTAGTTTCTCTTTATATCCTGCCATCTATCACTCACACTTTATGTGTTTCTATCCTTCTTTCACAGTGCCATATGTCTGGTCATCTCTGTCCCTCATTCTTCTCTGCATCTTTGCATAAAGGTGTCCACGCTATCTCCCATGGGTCACATATGGCCAGCAATCCAGCCCAGGCAACTCGGTCATATTTACACTAATGCTGTTTGCTGAATGGCTTGTCCTGTTTGCATTTTGTGGGCCTGGAGGTTTGGAAAGAGCTGACCTTAACACTGTTCCCTCATTGGCGAAGAAATCCTAAATCAGATCATCCTAAATCTTCAAGAAAGGAAGGAAGAACATTTTGGGGGAGGAATCAAAGATCTGATAAACACGAACAAGGGCCTGTCATCCACCAACCCACAGACACAGCAGAGGCTCTGAGAACCATCATCCCACAGAAGGCCTGACATTCTCCACCCCACAGAAACACCCCACAGAAACAGTTCCTGTCATTTTTTCTTTAAAGTGCCAAAGTAATGCCAGATGATCAATAAATCAAAGGGGAAAAAATGAGCATCGACATTATCCAATGTTTTGTGATGTTTTACTGTTGGGTAGAGCTGGCAGCAATCCAGTTTTGGATCAGGTTTTGACTGGATTGTCCAGAAATTTCTAAAATGTAAACCAGCCACCAAAAGTATTCAAAATGTGAAACCACCCACCTGACCCCCATTGTGCTCCTGTACAGGTTTAGAATTTAAGATGGATGGATGGATGGAAGAATGGATGGATGGATGGATGGATGGATGAAGAAAAGAAAGAAATTGACTAAGAGTCAGGAAACAGAGAGTAGCGGTGAACGGTTGTTTTTCGGACTGGAGGGAGGTATACAGTGGTGTTGCCCAGGGGTCGGTAATAGGACCACTGCTTTTCTTGATATATATTAATGACTCGGACTTGGGTGTACAGGACACAATTTCAAAATTTGCAGATGACACAAAACTTGGAAGTGTTGTGAACAGTGAGGAGTATAGTGTTGGACCTCAAGAGGACATAGACAGGCTGGTGGAATGGGCGGACAAGTGGCAGATGAAATTTAAGGCAAAGAAGTGCGAAGTGATACATTTTGGCAGGAAGAACAAGGAGAGGCAATATAAACTAAATGGTACAATTCTAAAGAGGGTGCAGGAACAGAGAGACTGGAGTATCTGGACACCGCACTTTAGGAAGGATGTGAAGGCCTTAGAAAGGGTGCAGAAAAGATTTACTAGAATGTTTACAGGGATGAGGGACTTCAGTTACGTGGATAGGCTGGAGAAGCTGGGGTTATTCTCTCAACCTTATCTGCTCTAAGGAGATTTGACAGAGGTGTACAAAATCATAAGGGGTCTAGACAGAGTAGATAGAGAGAAACTGTTCCCATTGGCGGAAGGGTCAAGAACCAGAGGACACAGATTTAAGGTGAATGGCGAAAGAACCAAAGGTGACATGAGGAAAAACATTTTTTACACAGCGAGTGGTTATGATCTGGAATGCACTGCCTGAGGAGGTGGTGGAGGCAGATTCAATCATGGCCTTCAAAAGGGAACTGGATAAGTACTTGAACGGAAAAGATTTGCAGGGTTACGGGGAAAGGGCGGGGGAGTGGGACTAGCCGGATTGCTCTTGCAGAGAGCCAGCACGGGCTTGACAGGCCGAATGGCCTCCTTCTGTGCTGTAACCATTCTATGATTCCATGAAAGAAAGAAAGAAAATAACTTGCATTTATATAGCGCCTTTCACGACCTCAGGACATCCCAAAGCGCTTTACAGCCAATGAAGTACTATTGAAGTGTAGTCTCTGTTGTAATGTGGGATACACTGCAGCCAATCTATGTGCAATAAGGTCCCACAAACAGCAAAGTGATAATGACCAGCACTCCGACACCTCTGACAGTGCAGCACTCCCTCAGTACTGCACTGGGTGTCAGCTTGACCCTGACCTTCCGGTTGCTTGCCATTTTAATTCTCCATCCCACTCCCACTCTGACCTCTCTGTCCTCGGCCTCCTACACTGTCCCAATGAAGCTCAACGGAAGCTCGAGGAACAGTACCTCATCTTTCAATTAGGCACTTTACAACCTTCCAGACTGAACATTTATTTCAATAACTACAGATGATAACCACTGCTCCCATTTTTTCGGACAGCGGGTGCTGGTAATGGTTCTGTTGTTGCCATTTACAGCTCCTCTAGACCCATCTTTTGTTTCTTTACTTGTCCCATTACCACCCTCGTTGCCTTGCACCATTATCCCTTTTGTCATTTAATCACTCCTGCCCTCCACCCTATCACAGGCCTCCCCTTTTATTCTTTCCTCTCCCCCCACTTCCTCTGGCTCTGTACTTGCTTAAAAACTGTTAATTCTCTAACTTCTTCCAGTTATGACAAAAGGTCATCGACCTGAAACATTAACTCTGTTTCTTTCTCCACAGATGCTGCCTCACTTACTTAGTATTTCCAGCATTTTCTGTTTTTATAATCTGTTTTTAGTGATGTTGGTTGAGGGATAAATATTGGCCAGGACACCAGGAGAACTCGCCTGCTCTTCGAATAATGCCAAGGGATCTTTTACGTCCACCTGAGAGGGCAGACGGGGCGTGGGTTTTAACATCTCATCTAAAAGATGGCACCTTCGACAGTGCAGCACTCCCTCAGTACTGCACTGGGTGTCAGCCTAGATTTTGTGTCCATGGAGTGGAGCTTGAACTCACAACATTCCAACTCAGATGTGAGAGTGCTACCACTTAGCCACAGCTGATACTTACCATCATTAATATTAGCACAAAACTTGAAGAGTTAACAGGCAGGATACAGAGAGCAGAAGAAAAACTGGAAAAGCTTATTTTACTGATTACTTAACCAAAAATCAACGACGGCTTGCAAAAGCATCTGACAAAAGAGCAGAGCAGTCGCTTTAAGCAACAAATTGAATCTTTATGTCCACGGGGTCGGGATTAACGATGATCAAGCATTACTCATGTGTCCTGCAATAGTCTTTATATAACTCATGGCTCCCTGACATCCAAACTGTTCCCACTCTGACAGCCTCTAAACAGATGATTAAAAGTCATGATAAAGGCCCAACCTCAGCTTGTAAATAAGTCTTACACAAAGCAGGTGGTCATGAAATTCACTGCAGAGTGATTAGGTCTTGGAAGTGATTTCAAAATTACGAATCATACACAGAATCAGGCCAGTATTACTTTACAGTTTTGTCAGGTTCTGGCTCTTTTCCCCTTCAATTATTAACAGAATAATTACAGCAACCCTGACTGGGATGATATTCCATCACAAACACTCCCAATTACATTTGTACGATAATCCCAACCATGCCCAAATTTCAACAATAGCATAACAAATGTTCACAGTCTGACAAATGTCGTGTAAGTGTGCCTAACACTGTCATTGGGAGCATGCCTGATTTCACAGGCGTCCAGTTTCACTGATACCACAATTACATACATGCCCGGTTTCATGAACACTGTAATAAAGCCATGCCCAGTTTCATTAATATCATAATCAAATCATGCCCAGGTTTACAAACACCATACTCGGTTTCACTCATACCACATTCACTAAATCCTAGATCTAAATATCCTAATTTTTAAACCTGTGTCCTCTGTTTGAGCCCTTTGCCATAATGAACAATTTGCCTTCATAACATGGAAAACCTCAATTAAGTCATCTCAAAGTCTTGTCTTTTCCAGTTGAAGGAAACAGTTCCTTACACTTTCTACATAAACATTGATTCCTGATGTCTGGAATCATTTTGGTGGCTTTCTTCTGTATTCTCTCAAGCGTAACAATATCATGCCTACCATGAAGTGCCCATCTGGTAACACGGGGTAGATTTTCATCTCAGCCACCTGGGCGTAAAGTATCACCTGGGCAGAAGGCAGAGAGGAAAACTGGGCGGGAAGAAGCAAACTCACAAAACAGAGCTCACCCAATTTTTCTTCCATTTAAATTAATGCGGGCTCCAAATTGGGTGGGCTCCATTACGGGCATGCATTCCCACCAACTCAATTTTCTTGTCTACGTTCCATCCTGGCGATACTTTATGCCCAGGCAGTAGAGACGCAAACCTACCCCATGTCTCTCGTGGTCATGGGGAAACAAAGGGAGTGATGGTCATATTTTGAGACCCCTGCCTTTATGCATCCCCAAGGTTAGACCTCTCTATGTAATGTTCTCTGATATACTGCAATCTCGAATATACCAAATTTATGGTTCCTGCACTGTCAAATAAAAGCCATGCAAAAACACCCTGTCCAACACAGTCACTGGGTATAAGCTGTATTACAGGTGGCTGTATTATATGAGAACTGAGGTAAATTAATCTTAATGCATCTATGAACACAGCTCTCCCATAACCTTCCCAATTGGCCATTCCTCATTAGCGAGCATAGACAGTGAAGACCTGATTTTATCTCAGCCCTGCCCCGGTATGAATGGGTCGTTAAACTGGCAGCGGCATTGCGATGTGCTTCTGCCCCCTGCCATTTTGAGCAGGCAGAATTCTGGTGCGAGGGCTCACCCTAAGGTGCTGAAGTAGCGGCCCAATGATGTAATCGGGGCCAAAACATTATTTTAACTCCAGGAGTCTGCATAGTGCCAAAGCTACCAGAGAATCCTGGCAGGAGGCAACAGAGTGGCCAGAAGAGGCCATGATAAGTATTTTTAACAATTTCTGCAAGGTTTCCTTTTGGGCTAGGAGGAACACAAGGCCTCCCCAGCCTCAGCCTTCCCTATCCCTCCTAGCAGCAGCATTTGTTGGTAATCCACCCCAGCACTTACCTTATGCCAGGAACTGTTCATTCGGGTCGCCGTTGGCATCCAGCTCCTGCCCCAATTCCAGCTCCTGCCGACCCGTATTGATGTAATTCCCACCAGCTTCATGCGGGAGACAGTTAGAATCATAGAATCGTTACAGCAATGAAGGAGGCCATTCAGCCCATCGAGCCCATGCCGGCCCTTTGTAAGAGTAATCCAGTTAGTCCCATTCCCCCGTTCTTTCCCCGTAGCCTGCAAATTTTTTCTCTTCAAATATTTATCCAATGAAAGCCATGGTTGAATCTGCATCCACCACATTTTCAGGCAGCGCATTCCAGATCATAACTACTCGCTGTGTAAAAAGGTTTTTCCCCATGTCGCCTTTGGTTCTTTTGCCAATCACCTTAAATCTGTGTCCTCTGGTTTTCGACCCTTCCGCCAATGGGAACAGTTTCTCTTTATTTAAACCTGTCATGATTTTAAACACTTCCAACAAATCTCCTCTCAACCTTCCCTGCTCTAAGGAGAACAACCCCAGCTTCTCCAGTCTATCCACGTAACTGAAGTCCCTCATCCCTGCAACCATTCTAGTAAATCTTTTCTGCACCCCCTCGAAGGCCTTCACATCCTTCCTAAAGTGTGGTGCCCAGAATTGGACACAATACTCCAGTTGTGGCTGAACCAGTGTTTTATAAAAGGTTCAACATAACTTCCTTGCTTTTGTACTCTATGCCTCTATTTATAAAGCCCAGGATCCCACATGTTTTTTTTAACCGCTTTCTCAGCCTGTCTTGTCACCTTCAAAGATTTGTGCACATTTACCCCCAGGTCTCCCTGTCCCTGCACCCCCTTTAGAATTGTACCATTTAGTTTATATTGCCTCTCCTCGTTCTTCCTGCCAAAATGTATCACTTTGCACTTCTCTGCATTAAATTTCATCTGCCATGTGTCCGCCCATTCCACCAGCCTGTCTACGTCCTCTTGAAGTTCAGCACTATTTAAATGAGGCCTGGGCTTTAAAACCGCCTGGCCCTCACGCCGGACGGATCGACGCCCACTTTGGCTCCCGTACCCCAGAATCCTGGCCCAGGTTAAAATCGGGGCTTGGTGCCAATAAGCTGTTCAACCCCATGGAGGCCAATCCCAATCACATTCTCACTCACATGCAGTTTCTGGCAGGGGTCACTGGACAGTAATATGGTTTTTCCTCTTCCTTGCCCCGGACTGCCAAAGTCATTTGTAGTACCGCAATGCTGCCCTCGCTGAGATCCATTCACTCAGCACAGACAGGAAATCGAAACTGGAATCTTCGTTGTCCAGACAGCTCGGCACCATACCAAGCAGTGCATTTACCAACTGAGGCAGTGGGTGAGTTCACATAACTTGTCGGCAAAATTTACACGTTTGGTAAAGCATTATTATTCAATAATTCATCCATCTTGGATTATAATGAACCCTAAAACAGGTTCAACACAAATCACACCACTCAACCCTAATGCCCCCGAATCATCCTTTCAGTCTAATCTTAAGATCTGGCCAAGGATGGGCCTTGGCTCTGTCAATGAGTAAAGCCACTCAGATGTGTACAACTGTGCAAGACCCTCAATATTTGCCATCCCATCAGAAATTCCTCTCTTACCTCTAGCCTCCAACCTCTCTTTTGCAACCTTTCTTGTCTATTATAGCAATATGAATATGGTCAGCGATCTTCTGAACTTTCTTCTCTTATTCCTTCTAAGCTCTAAATGTACTCAACACATCGTCCTCCTCTATGCATCCTTGAAATAAAGACTCAATGTACCATTTCCTACTCATTCATTCTTTCTTGGGAAGCTCAAAACAGTGCAACTCCTTACCTCCCTTCCTTTCCTTCTAAACTCCACAGGATTTGAAGTTCAGGCTAGTTGTCACTTGACCACTACTTGTTTTACCTCAACTGCTCTCCTAGTCTTCTTAACCTTGGCGGCGTCCTGAACTACTGGTCTTGGTCCTTCACCAAGACTCCTCAATATATTGAAACAAAATCCAAGTTCCATTCAATTTGTAACTTACTGTGTAAAATCAAAAACATCTCACAAAAGGCAGATGAGGAAGAGAGCCTCGAAATTCGGTGGCATATTCAGTCACTTTAATTCCAGCTCATGTACTGATGTGGGATTCAATCCATCTTCATTCACTCAATCAAATACAGAAATAGACAATTATATTTACATTAAAGAGTAAAGCAGCCAGGCCCATCCTTAAAGAGATACATTTTCATTATTAAGAACATGGCTTTTAATGAATTTATGGACGACCTGTCTCTATCCAAAGACAGGATAATCTGAACAATGCATTATAATGTGTTAATAAATATTCCTTTCCAAACCAGAGAGCTTCCCTCCGTCTAAAATTACATCTTTTAACTTTGTTTGGGTTATATTGAAAAGCAGTTAATGAGATAAAACCTGTTTTTTTTTATTAACCACATTCTCCATCCTCATCACCTGTGCTCGGATTGCCTCTCAAAAGCAAGTAGAAGGTGTAACTTGATCTGTATCTGTGCACAGGGAAGAAAGGAAGGCGTCTCCAGAGCGCTGCCTCCTGCTTTGCTCAGGACAGAAGGCAAGAGTTTAATGACAAGGGGTATGTTGATCAACACCTCGCCCACTGCCACTGAGACACTCTTTCATACTTTCATCACCTGCATACTGAACTTTTCCAATATTCTCCTCTCAAGCTCCGTCCAACATGAGCTCCAACTCATCCACAACCCTACCAAGCCTATCTATTACTCCTGCCCTTGTCAATCTCCATTGGCTCCCCGTCCCTCATTATCATATGATTTCAAAATCCTTGTTCTTGTCTACAAATCTCTCTACAGCCTCATTCCTCCATAACTTAGAAGGATAAACATAAGAAATAGGAGCAGGAGTAGGCCATACGGCCCCCCCGAGCCTGCTCCGTCATTCAATAAGATCATGGCTGATCTTCAACCTCAACTCCACTTTCCCGCCCGAACCCCATATCCCTTGATTCCCCTAGAGTCCAAAAATCTATCTATCTCAGCCTTGATCATACTCAACGACTGAGCATCCACAGCCCTCTGGGGTAGAGAATTCCAAAGATTCACCACCCTCTGAGTGAAAAAATTTCTCCTCAGCTCGATCTTGAATGTCCAACCCCTTATCCTGCGACTATGCCCCCTAGTTCTAGACTCTCCAGCCAAGGGAAGCAACCTCTCAGCATCTACCCTGTCAAGCCCCCTCAGAATCTTATACGTTTCAATGAGATCACCTCTCATTCTTCGAAACTCCAGACAGTATAGGCCCATTCTACTCAACTCTAAACTTACTCCAGCTCTACATCTCTGCTCACATCCTCCGCTCTTCCAACTCAGGACAACTGTAGATTCCCCCCACCCTGTACTTTACCAGCGATGACAGAGCATTCTGCCATCTTATCCATGCCACAAATGCACATTGGTCTCAGATTTGACCCACAAAGACAAAACAGCTATGTATGTGTATCCCTTCATTAACACCATTTGGAAAAGTCCCTGCTGGCTTTTGAGGGTCCACAAGTTGAGTTTGTCACTGCCTGACCTTTCTAGGAGTAGCTGCTACATTAAAGATGCTACATGCAAGTAAGCACATGTGTGTGTTTCACTTTTGGTGAGTGTTAACATCCCAGTTTTTCAGATTAATTAATGCTCACGTCGTTCCATGTGAATTCCATGTTTTCTCTGCAGGGAGTAGCCTTTCACCACTTGCACATTAGTGTCAACACAGGAAATCTGCTCAGTCCCAATTTACCTCTGATTATTCTGGGTTCACACTTTTGAACTGGCTTAATGTCACTTCATTTCTACATGCAGAAAAAAATGCTCGCTTCATGGACAAGTCTCTGTTCAAACATTGTAGGTGTGGTGTACAAGTGTAACCTTAACTCTTTTTAGCTTAACACTATCAGTTAACAGCATCAAGATCATGAGGGCAGTATGCCTGGCATAAGGTTTCCAGAAGGTGACTGCCATGTTTTCTCCTTCACCCATCTCGCCAAATGATATCAAGAAGAAGATCCAGAACTTGCAAAAAATTATGAATATAACCAAACATTATGACATAAAACTAAGGGCTAAAGGATAGATAGGGATTGTGTTGTCACCTATGGCAAACTATTGTAGTTTACATGTCCTGCTGTGGCATTACAACAGGATGTAAATATGGTGTCACAGTTTAAATGAACGTGCAACTGAGCTACAAATAGTGAGGACCCCCATGTATGGGGAAAAGTCAAGTTGGTTGTTATTGCAATTTTTTTTAAATACTTTTATTCATTCATGGACTCTGAATATGAAGAGGGAGGCTTAACATGAGGAAGAAATACGTACAAGTGCTGTCAGCCACGTCCTGCTTTTGAAATACAGTAATTGCGAATGCCATATGTATAATCTGTCACTGCAGACCACAAATGCACATTGGTCTCCGATTTGACTCACAAAGATAAAACAGCCAAGTGTGTGTATTCCTTCGTCAACACCATTTGGAAAAGTCCCTGCTGGCTTTTGAGGGCCCACAAGTTGAGTTTGTCAGCTGCCTGACCTTTCTAGGAGTAGATCCACCCTTTAGTGGGGCGTCTGTACAGCTACGTGTATAGCTATGCACATGCCGCAGTGTATCTGTGGCAAACATCATAGCGTCCAGGAGGGAAGTAAAGAGATTCAGTCAGCACTATTGCACAGGAATATTAACAACCCTCTGTCGTCTCATGTGCTCTCTTCAAAAGGTGAAAGATCTACAAGTTCAGTCGTTGGAGTATCCCAGGAGCAAGAGAAAAAGCAACATTTTAGCAACATGGAATCTCCCAAATTGGATAGGGAGGTACAGCGGGGTTCATTTGGTGAAGATAACAGCACTATTGGTGAGGGGCTGTAATGGGAAGATTTTCAAAGGGACTAAGCGAAGAGCCAGTCACTTCAAATCCTCTCCTGATATGTCTGAGGAAATAGACCTCTCAGTAGGCCCCTTTTCTGAGCAGTGGATGCTACACCTTGTACATGGTGTGTTTGCTTCATTGGGCTACATAGGGACCTCTACAACGAGGTCTGAATACGCTGTATAATGCTGAATAGTTCTGTAGCAGCCTCAGTGAATGAGGCCACAAGCATAATGAGTGCATCTCACATGGCTGCTCAAATTGCAGCAATGGGAACCTAAGGGAGCAAAAGGCAGGAATTCATGAACTTCAAAATGTTGGAAACAAGATTGCAGACCATCCTGTAGGAGGGATTGCTGCAACTCATACAATTACATCTACAGTGGTCCAACAGACCAGTGTCCCTCGTAAGGATGTGCTTTATTTTGGAGTAAAATGGAATAAAAGGGGCAGTGGTAGCATGGATACGAAATTGGCCAAGTGACAGGAAACAGAGAGTAGTGAACGGTTGTTTTTCGGACTGGAGGAAGGTGTACAATGGCGTTCCCCAGGGGTCGGTACTAGGACCACTGCTTTTCTTGATATATATTAATGATTTGGACTTGGGTGTACAGGTGACACAAAACTTGGAAGTGTAGTGAACTTTGAGGAAGATAGTGATAGACTTCGAGTGGACACAGGCTGGTGGAATGGGCAGACACATGGCAGATGAAATTTAACGCACAGAAGTGTGAAGTGATACATTTTGGTAGGAAGAACGAGGAGAGGCAATATAAACTAAATGGTACAATTCTAAAAGGCGTGCAGGAACAGAGAGATCTGGGAGTATGTGTGCACAAATCTTTGAAGGTGGCAGGGCAGGTTCAGAAAGAGGTAAAAAAGCATATGGGATCCTGGGCTTTATAAACAGAGGCATAGAGTACAAAAACAAGTTGTGATGAACCTTTATAAAATACTGGTTCGGCCACAACTGGTGTACTATGTCCAGTTCTGGGCATCGCACTTTCAAAAGGATGTGAAGGCCTTAGATAGGGTGCAGAAAAGATTTACTAGAATGATTCCAGGGATGATGGACTTCAGTTACGTGGATAGACTGGAGAAGCTGGGGTTGTTCTCCTTAGAGCAGAGAAGGTTGAGAGGAGGTTTGATAGAAGTGTTCAAAATCATGAAGGGTCTAGACAGAGCAGATAGAGAGAAACTGTTCCCTTTGGCGGAAGGGTCAAGAACCAGAGGACACAGATTTAAGGTGATTGGCAAAAGAACCAAAGGCGACACGAGTAAAAACTTTTTTACACAGCGAGTGGTTAAGATCTGGAATGCACTGCCCGAGGGAGTGGTGGAGGCAAATTCAATCGTGGCCTTCAAAAGGGAACTGGATAAGTACTTGAAGGGAAAAAATGTGCATTGCTATGGGGATAGGGCGGTGGAGTGGGACTAGCTGGATTGCTCTTGCAGAGAGCCGACAGGGACTCGACGGGCCAAATGGTCTCCTTCCATGCTGCAACCTTTCTATGATTCTATGATTTTCCTTCTTGTTATTATCTCATTGACCAACGGGAACAATTATTTACCTTATCACAACTCTTCATAATTTTGAAGGCCTCCATCAGGTCACCCCCTAACCCTCTAAAGTGAAAAAAACCCCTAATTTGTCAAATCTCTCCTCATAAATGCAACTGTAATCCCCGGTTACACCCTAGAGAATCTACCTTGAATGGCACCTTTTCCATTGCCTTTATATCCATCCCAAAACTGTGCACATCACTACAACAGTGGCCAAATTATGGTCTATGCAAACTCAGAGTTACTGCCTTGCTTTTATATTCTATGTCTCTAACTACAAAAAGAAATGGTGGATCAGAGGAACATACCTCTAACCTCTTGGCACTTGCGATATGCACGGTTGGTAGACAACGCTCCCACTTATAGCACAAACTCAGAAAATTGGCCCTGTAAAATGTAGGACATCTGATGGAACAAAATGCATTGCAGTTCACACAGGACTCGAGTTGCCTGTAGACCTTCTAGCTCAAGGGGAAGGTGCTGTTGTCCTCCCACTCTCCTGATGTCAACTGATCATCAGTATCTACATGCAGATACCTCTGTGAGCTCATCCAAAACTCTGCTGCCCATATCCTAATTCGCACCAAGTCCCATTCATCCATCACCCCCTGTGCTTGCTGACCTACATTGGCTCCTGGTGCGGCAGCGCCTTGATTTTAAAATTCTCATTCTTGTTTTCAAATCCCTCCAATGCCTCGCCCCTTCCTATCTCTGTAACCTCCTCCAGCCCTAAAACCCTCCGAGATCTCTGCGTTCCTCCAATTCTGGCCTCTTGTGCATCCCTGATTTCCATCGCTCCAAACTGGCGGCCGTGTCTTCAGCTGCCTAGGCACGAAGTTCTGGAATTTCCTCCCTAAACCTCCCTGCCTCTCTCTCCTCCTTTAAGACACTCCTTAAAACCTACCTCTTTCACCAAGCTTTTGGTCACGTCCTAATATCTCCATATGTGGCTTGGTGTCAAATTTTGTTTGATAATTGCTCCTGTGAAGCGCCCTGGGACATTAAAGGCGCTACATAAATGCAAGATGTTGTTGCAACGCGCAGCACACCATCACTGTTTCAGCTAATTTTCCAGAGACATGCATGAGGCATCCTCGAGAAAGATACAGGCTCCAGAAGTGCTGTTTTGAGCATGGAAAAAGCCTGCTTGATCAGTGCCCTCGTGAGAGGAAGAGCCTCACTATAACATGGATTACAGTGCATGGATTGTCCAGAGAAGTCATAAACTATGGTTGCAATGCATACCCATAATCTCCCAGCAGTCTGCTGTCAATCTTTCCCTCCCCTTGGAGGAAATCAGTAAAGTTAGATTGGTGCGGGATGTATGAATCACGAGTACTCCTGAGAAAATGGATAGTAAGTGCCTAATTTGCAGGGGGTGGAACACTTTAGATTTATGTACATCAGGGCTTCGCAGGACAGTGCCTGAATAGCAACAAGGCTTAATTTTCTGAATTCAATGGAACTGCATAAATAGGGAGAAGATCAGCTGCCTTGGGATTGCTGATGCTGCCACGTGTCTCCTGTTATTCAATGGTTCTATGGACTGACTAGTGGCTCAACCCTCTGATGTTACTTGTTGATGCCTAGAGTCTAAAATTTGCTTTGAAATTGAGAACTGTCATTAACTTGACTGTCACAGGGAGAGAAAAATTGCCTCACGACTCCCTGAAACTCATTGTTCAAGAGCTGGTCCTGGGCAGCAAGCATCACCCTGGATAACGTCAGGCTTTCCACCCACAGCTTCTCCGTTGGGGACAGGTAGCTGATTCTAGGTCTGTACACATGGCTCTGGAGGCAATTGGTGCCAGTGGTCATGAGTGTTCGTTGAAGCCTTCACTCTTACTCTGTTCCCTGGCATCCGTGGGAATGCCAGATAGTATATGGTGCAGCTGCAATGTTCACCAGAATGTTTACCTATCCTGGAGATTCAATAACTCCACTTCAGATTGGCAGCTAAGTGCCTTTGGAAAATTTATTGCACTGAACAGAACACAGAACCAATCAGCATTAAGAATCATTACAAGACCTTAATTGCCTTTATTAAGCAGTCAATGTTAAAATAACCCCAGAACATTAATGCTAATAAATTTATTTTTCTAGAGGCAGAAATCTTAGAATTGCGTTAAAACTAACAGCTCATGCTGTTGGTGTTTTCTCATGGTTTTTAACCCCTTTTTAGCATCAACCTCCATGGGAGCGACCATCTAAAAACAAAGATTCATCTCACACCTCTCATGATATACCCCACACTCCGCACAGTAGCGTTCTGTGATATAAGCTGCACCTCAAAACAATACTGATTGACCCTTCAATGTAACATTCATTAATATACCTCAATCCACACACTGTAACACTCTGATATTCTGATACACGGCATCATTCACTGAAACATCCTCGGATAGTCACATACCCTTTCAGTGCAACACTCTCTGAAATGTCCTGCACCGTAACAATCTAATATATCCACAACCCTCAATGTAACAATCTCTGTACAGTTTTGTTCTCCTTACCTAAGGAAGGATATACTTGCCTTGGAGGCAGTGCAACAAAGGTTCACTAGATTGATTCCTGGGATGAGAGGGTTGTCCTTTGAGGAGAGATTAAGTAGAATGGGCCTATACTCTCTGGAATTTAGAAGAATGAGAGGTGATCTCTTTGAAACATATAAGATTCTAAGGGGGCTTGACAGGGTTGATGCTGAAAGGATGTTTCCCCTGGCTGGAGAGTCTAGAACTAGGGGACATAGTCTCAGGATAAGGGGTCGGCCATTTAAGACTGAGATGAGGAGGAATTTCTTTACTCAGAGGGTTGTGGATCTTTGGAATTCTCTGCTGTGGATTGAGCATATTCAAGGCAGAGATAGATTTTTGGATTCTAGGGGAATCAAGGGATATGGGGATCGGGTGGGTAAGTGGAGTTGAGGCTAAAGATCAGCCATGGTCTTATTGAATGGTGGAGCAGGCTCGAGGGGCCGTATGGCCTACTCCTGCTCCTATTTCTTATGTTCTTATGTAATCTGATACGTCGCACACCGCCCTCTGTAACATCCTGATATACCCCACACCGCCTCCCCCAATCACCAAAATAAGCCTCACCCTTCACTGTAATACTGTCCAATATACCCCATATCCCTCACATACTCTACACCCCTCACTGTAACGCTCTGATATATCCCACATCTCTCATTCTAACACTCTCTAGAATACATCACATTCTCAACTGAATAATAATAAAAAAAACAAAAATTATGTATCCTCCACCAACTGAGGGAGATGTAGTCTGAGAAGCTGATCCCCAGTCCAATCAAGTGTGTCGGATTTTCGGAAAAATTAGAAAGATTTTCAGTATTGATACTGTACAGTTTTAATTTTTATACTTTGTATTCTTGGTGGGGGGTTACGAGAATAGATACTAAAATTGTTTTCAACCGAGTGAAAAGTCCTGAGTTCAGAGCCTAGTTGATTACTAAACTGTCAGTGGCTCTAAAGACGCAGCATTAACCACTGGCACCATCAAAAGAATGACAGCCTAACACCATTTCCATTCTGCCACATTAACATCCACCATCAAGAGGGAGGCTTTGATTTAGTGGTAGCATTCTCGCCTCGGAGTCAGAAGGTGTGGGGTTCAATCCCTGCTCCAGACAGTCCCGGCGAGTGGAGACCGCAGCTCCAGACAGTCCCGGCGAGTGGAGACCGCAGCTCCAGACAGTCCCGGCGAGTGGAGACCGCAGCTCCAGACAGTCCCGGCGAGTGGAGACCGCAGCTCCAGACAGTCCCGGCGAGTGGAGACCGCAGCTCCAGACAGTCCCGGCGAGTGGAGACCGCAGCTCCAGACAGTCCCGGCGAGTGGAGACCGCAGCTCCAGACAGTCCCGGCGAGTGGAGACCGCAGCTCCAGACAGTCCCGGCGAGTGGAGACCGCAGCTCCAGACAGTCCCGGCGAGTGGAGACCGCAGCTCCAGACAGTCCCGGCGAGTGGAGACCGCAGCTCCAGACAGTCCCGGCGAGTGGAGACCGCAGCTCCAGACAGTCCCGGCGAGTGGAGACCGCAGCTCCAGACAGTCCCGGCGAGTGGAGACCGCAGCTCCAGACAGTCCCGGCGAGTGGAGACCGCAGCTCCAGACAGTCCCGGCGAGTGGAGACCGGAGCTCCAGACAGTCCCGGCGAGTGGAGACCGCAGCTCCAGACAGTCCCGGCGAGTGGAGACCGCAGCTCCAGACAGTCCCGGCGAGTGGAGACCGCAGCTCCAGACAGTCCCGGCGAGTGGAGACCGCAGCTCCAGACACTCCCGGCGAGTGGAGACCGCAGCTCCAGACACTCCCGGCGAGTGGAGACCGCAGCTCCAGACAGTCCCGGCGAGTGGAGACCGCAGCTCCAGACAGTCCCGGCGAGTGGAGACCGCAGCTCCAGACAGTCTCGGCGAGTGGAGACCGCAGCTCCAGACAGTCCCGGCGAGTGGAGACCGCAGCTCCAGACAGTCCCGGCGAGTGGAGACCGCAGCTCCAGACAGTCCCGGCGAGTGGAGACCGCAGCTCCAGACAGTCCCGGCGAGTGGAGACCGCAGCTCCAGACAGTCCCGGCGAGTGGAGACCGCAGCTCCAGACAGTCCCGGCGATTGGAGACCGCAGCTCCAGACAGTCCCGGCGAGTGGAGACCGCAGCTCCAGACAGTCCCGGCGAGTGGAGACCGCAGCTCCAGACAGTCCCGGCGAGTGGAGACCGCAGCTCCAGACAGTCCCGGCGAGTGGAGACCGCAGCTCCAGAGAGTCCCGGCGAGTGGAGACCGCAGCTCCAGACAGTCCCGGCGAGTGGAGACCGCAGCTCCAGACAGTCCCGGCGAGTGGAGACCGCAGCTCCAGACAGTCCCGGCGAGTGGAGACCGCAGCTCCAGACAGTCCCGGCGAGTGGAGACCGCAGCTCCAGACAGTCCCGGCGAGTGGAGCCCGCAGCTCCAGACAGTCCCGGCGAGTGGAGACCGGAGCTCCAGACAGTCCCGGCGAGTGGAGCCCGCAGCTCCAGACAGTCCCGGCGAGTGGAGACCGCAGCTCCAGACAGTCCCGGCGAGTGGAGACCGCAGCTCCAGACAGTCCCGGCGAGTGGAGACCGCAGCTCCAGACAGTCCCGGCGAGTGGAGACCGCAGCTCCAGACAGTCCCGGCGAGTGGAGACCGCAGCTCCAGACAGTCCCGGCGAGTGGAGACCGCAGCTCCAGACAGTCCCGGCGAGTGGAGACCGGAGCTCCAGACAGTCCCGAGGTGTGGGGACCGGAGCTCCAGACAGTCCCGAGGTGTGGGGACCGGAGCTCCAGACAGTCCCGGCGAGTGGAGACCGCAGCTCCAGACAGTCCCGGCGAGTGGAGACTGGAGCTCCAGACAGTCCCGAGGTGTGGGGACCGGAGCTCCAGACAGTCCCGAGGTGTGGGGACCGGAGCTCCAGACAGTCCCGGCGAGTGGAGACCGGAGCTCCAGACAGTCCCGGCGAGTGGAGACCGGAGCTCCAGACAGTCCCGGCGAGTGGAGACTGGAGCTCCAGCTCTGAATTCTGGGTTGGCATCCGGGGGATACACACATCTGGTGGATGTGGGTAGCCTCTCCTCATCGTATAGGTTGTTGGAGCCCATAAAACCCTCTAGCCGTATCGGACTAACCACCCTATCAGTTCATATAAAGATGGTTACAGCCATGGAAGGAGCATGCACCTGTTAATCAGCCTGTGAATCCAATCCCAAGGAAGAAATGAAAACAGCCATCCCAGATAACCTTAAGTCACAGATATCAGATACAAGCTGCAAAGTGTACTGTGTCTCAAAGCTCTTAATCAGCCTAAAATTAATTCCTACGGGTGGTCCATTTATGCTAGCTGGTCCCAATCGGGGAACTCAGATACTACAGTGCTGTCACAACAGTGACTGATGCAGTGAATCCTGTTAATGGATCCTCTGTGGGACCCAACTGAAGGCCGTTGGTCGCTGAATCAACCTTACAGATCTTGACATTTCCTGCCCAATTTTACACCGCAGTGACAGTTTCAAACAGCAATCAGGACTTCAGAGGGACACTGCAAAGCTCCACAAAGACATCCACTATCCCAAACTAACACAGAAGGAACACTGCTGTCCCAGTTTATTCAGAAATTTGGGTAAAGTTCCCAGGCGTGCAGGACAGTACACCACTAAGGTAGAAAGAGTAAAAAGAAGGCAAGGTGAATCAAGTAGTGGTTAGGTGATTTTCGAGACTATAGATTGCAGGAGGACGAAAGATGGAGGAAAACAAGGAGATCCACACTTAAGGGCCCAAGAAAAAGTGAATTAGCTTAGGAAACAATGCAATGAGCGTTAATTTCAACATAGAGAGAATGCAGGGAGGAGGAAGAGTGTGTTGGACAGAGTATTTGGAGGTTAGCAAGAATGAAGGTGAAAGTTCAAAGGAGCAATGACCATTACAGTATTGATAAAATGGAGAGAGACAAGAAAGGTTGGGGAGTGAGAGAGAGAGAAAGAGAGAGCTGAGAGGCTGGACCTGAGAAAAAACTAACTATCAGATGACAAGCTTTCTTGTATCCTGTTCAAGAATATTGAGAAGAGGCCAGGAGAGGTTCCCCAGATATGACAGCAGGATTCAAGTCTTGCGCAGAATTGGGTTTCATAAAGAGTTAAGAGCTGTTGAGCATAAAAAGAAATATGAGAAATACAAACAAACGACAGCACCTTGCATTTATATAGCATCTTTGCTGTAGAAAAACAACCCAAGGCGCTTCACAGAGAAGGTGCCGTAGAAGGAGATTGAGGAGTGGTGACCAAAAAGCTTGGTCAAGAAGGTAGGTTTTAAGGAGAAGAGGTATTGGGTGATGACAATGATTTTGAAATGGAGAAGGACAGTGCCTGTAGAGAAGGAACTATTTACAACGTGTACAACAAGAAAATAAATCTTCATACAGAGGGTAGTTAGAATGTGGAATTCTATGCCACACAACATTAGATGGTTGCTTTAAAAAGTAGAATATTATTCGCAGTGTATTCGCAGGGCCTATGGACAGGCCCTGCGAATACACAGGGTCTGCTCAGACGAGGAGGAACGCGATGGACACCTACAGACGCTGAAAGACGCCCTAGTAAGAACGGGATATGACGCTCGACTCATCGATCGACAGTTCCGACGGGCCACAGCAAAAAATCGCATAGACCTCCTCAGGAGACTAACACGGGACGCAACCAACAGAGTACCCTTTGTCGTCCAGTACTTCCCCGGAGCGGAGAAACTACGCCATGTTCTCCGCAGCCTTCAACATGTCGTCAATGAGGACAAACACCTCGCTATGGCCATCCCCACACCTCCACTACTCGCCTTTAAACAGCCACCCAACCTCAAACAGACCATCGTTCGCAGCAAATTACCTAGCTTTCAAGAGAACAGCGTCCACGACACCACACAACCCTGCCACGGTAACCTCTGCAAGACATGCCAGATCATCGACACAGATACCACCATCACACGAGAGGACACCACCCACCAGGTGCATGGTTCATACTCCTGTGACTCGGCCAACGTTGTCTACCTCATACGTTGCAGGAAAGGATGCCCCAGAGCATGGTACATTGGCGAGACCATGCAGACGCTGCGACAACGGATGAACGGACACCGCGCAACAATCGCCAAACAGGAGGGTTCCCTCCCAGTCGGGGAACACTTCAGCAGTCATGGACATTCATCCACCGACCTTCGGGTAAGCGTACTCCAAGGCGGCCTTCGAGACACACGACAACGCAAAATCGTCGAGCAGAAATTGATAGCCAAGTTCCGCACCCATGAGGACGGCCTCAACCGGGATCTTGGGTTCATGTCACGCTACACGTTACCCCACCAGCGAACAAATGTTATCTGTTTTTAATATAACGGGTCAGTTGCTGTCTTTTCTATGTTTCTACCTCTCTATCTCTGTTTTTTTTTGTTTGTTGTTTTTTTTTGGTGATTTGTATATTCTGTGAGACCTGGCAGGTAACACCTGTCTGTCTGCACACTGATTGCCTTGGCAACGGGCAGTTGAAAAAACTGTCTGTACTCACCAAGCATTGTTCTGTGAATTATAAATGCGATTTCATTTCGAGGATTTCATTTTCACATCGTTCACCTGACGAAGGAGGTAGCCTCCGAAAGCTTGTGAATTTAAAATAAAATTGCTGGACTATAACTTGGTGTTGTAAAATTGTTTAGAATATTAAAGGCATGGGGAAGAGAACAAGAAAGTAGGATTAGACTGGGCAGCTCATGTGGAGACAAACATTGTTGTAGAGTTGATGGGCCAAATGGCCAGTTTCTATGCTGGAATATTTTATGATTCTGTGAGTTGCACAATGAATGCTGCAACTGTTGCTTTAAATGTTTCGTTGTTTAAAAATTATATTTTACTCAATGATTGAGTACTGCTGCTACAACTCACTCTGGCTTCTTCACCGTTAACACCAAAGACCTTTTGCACAGCCTCTCCACTCCCTACGTCTGCAACTTCCTCCTGTACTACATGCCAACACTTGGCCTCTGCACTTGCAACACCCAACTTTTGCACCTTCTCCTTCTGCTCCAACTTGGGTGACAGATTCCACATTCACCTGAGGAAGGAGGAAGCCTCCGAAAGCTTGTGGATTTTAAACTAAAATTGTTGGACTATAACTTGGTGTTGTAAAATTGTTTACAATTGTCAACCCCAGTCCATCACCGGCATCTCCACATCTTGGGTGACAGAGTTTAGGCCCAATGTTCTGGATCTCTCTCTCTTTCCCCTCTCCCTGCCTTGAACATTTCTTCAACACCTCTGTTTGACTATGTCTTCCCGAATTCATCTCCTATTACTGCTCAGCATACCTTATTGTTCCAGTGAAGCAACTTGTAACCTTTTAACACATTAAAGGTGATTTATGAATACAAGTTGTCAAGATACTGGAGGGCAAACAGTGACCCTAAATCATGCCCCAAGAAGGAGCTCTCAGAAGAGCAAAGTAGGAGAGACAATTGGAGAGGGGAAAAGAGGATGGTTCCTAACAGTAATACTTTCACCTTCTCAGAATCTGAGATTACACTACTCTGTGTGTTCTGTTTCTTTAAGGTTTTTCCACAAATTGCTTTCTCCGGGACAGATTTCCAAAAACAAAAGGGCTGATCTTTTGAAGCCATTCATCTGCCATTTGGTGATAAACTAGTCTGCTGTTCATGAATCTTTTGACATCAGTGCCAACCTATTAGGATTCAATGTTGGCAGCATGCACCAACCCATTTAACAGAGGCTGGCTTTGTTTACTCACACTCTGACTGTTGGTTGCCTCACGTCCTATGCTGGCACATTTAAAGAAGGTAAAACAACAAGGAAAAACATTTGGGACTTAAAATTCTACCGGAATTTTCCGGCCATAACATCCCCGCCTGATGAATGCTGGATAGGCTTCAACCAGGTAGGCATACTTTTACATACCCTCTGGTCCTGCCCCCAAATCCAGCCTTCCTGGTTGAGGAGCCAAAAAAGGTCATGGATGACACTATGATTCCCACTTCTGACGCAAGGTCTTCGACCTGAAACGTTAACTGTTTCTTTCTCCACAGATGCTGCTTGACTTGCTGAGCTTCTCCAGCATTTTCTGTTTTTATCTCATAACTGCTAGCCTGACCCCAGTGGATGAAATAGCCTGCCCATAATGTGCAGACTAGCCCAACATTTGCTGTTAGTAAAGTAAGAGGATTCTCTCATTATGGCAAGCCCCTGCTCTCATAAACTTTGTTGAAACATCTGAGTCATGCATCAGCCAGTATAGTCTGGAGGCCTCTACAACAAGACTACCAATAGACAACGGCACACCCCAACAGGGGAAGGAACAGCCCTATAAAAACATGCAAGTGCACCACAACCTCCTTTAGACGCTGCAAGAACAGTCACCCTACCCAACAAAACCCCCAGAAAAAGTGAGGTAGCCCAGGTTAAGGCAGCCACCTTTTACCAAGTCCAAATTAAACAGGGAACGCTGCAATAGAAGGGCAAGGGATGAGATCAATAACTTGAGTTCTGATGCATTCTTTACACCTTATGAAAATTGTGAAAACCTTTCTAACAAATGTCTACACATCATGAGACTCAAAAGTAAGTGGAAAAAATGGACTTAGGTATCAACTTAGCTCAGTTGGTAGCACTCTTGCCTCTGAGTCAGAAGGTTGTGGGTTAAGCCCCAATGTTAAAATGAGGGCCTTTCTGCCTGTTCAGCTAGAGATAAAAGTTACCGTGGTATTACTTTAAGCAAAGCAGGGAGTTTTCCATGTGTCTTGGACAACGTTCCTCCCTCAACCAACATCACCAAAAATAGATCACATGATCATTCATTCATTTGCTGTTTGTCGTACCTTGCTGTATGCACATTGGCTATTATGTTCGTTTCCATAACAACAGTGACTGCACTTCCAAAGTAATGCATTTGGGATATCCTGAGAACATGATAAGGTGCTATATAAATTCAATTTTCTTTTTTTTTGTTTTCTTGAAAACCAGACTTCCCAAACCCCCAAGATGGCCTAGTAGATAATGGCACTATCTTCATACTAGATCAAAACACAAGCCAGATTGTCCCAGGTTTGATTCACAGTCTGTGCTAATCTCACCTGGGTCAGCGGCTGGAGTGATTCTTTTCAACCCTTGGGCTTTTTCAGTGCCACCTCCTGGAAAGCTGATGTGTGTGGATATTGGGCAACAACAGAATCAGGTTCAGCTACCCCATTCTCTATGACTGAACAGGCTGCCAACATTCGCAATCTAGACTCACACTTGGGGAAGAGCTGCCTATAAAACTGTACTCCAGTGAAGTCAGCGACTTCAGGTGAGATGGAGAGAAAATTGGGACGGCAAACTTTAGTAACGTGACTTGAAAAGAGGCTGTAATGGAAAGGAGGCCGCAGTCTCACAGAAGGAGAAATGATCTGCCTCCAGAATTATTATTTAAATGAATTTCTGTCTGTTGACTTTAAAGCTGCCATATTTTGCTCTGTGAGCAAATTTGTCTGGGAAATTAATGAATGCAGATCTCTCCTTAGGCAAATTCTAATGTGTATTTGGACAAAACAGAGAACACATTATGTGCACATTACTCAGACATTGACGCTAATAACAGCTTTTGCTTTGCATTTCTTTTGTTTGCTCAATCCCTCTTAAAGGAGATTTTCTTTCTCAAATGGCTGAAGATGCCAGAACCACTATTAGAAGGATTTGAAAGCAAACGTTGAGCGTGTTTCAGCTACTGCTGCGTTCGCAGTAGAGTTTAAATCCCAAAACTCCTCAGCTCATTTCTCTGCGGAGAGTAGGACTGTGTCAAGAGGCAGTTTATATGACTGGCTCTTGATAAGCTTGGGACCTTTTGCCAAAACCAAAAATCAGAGAGCAGCCCTAGGATAGCAGCACAGTTCTCAGCGAGGTCAGGGATTAAGTTCTGACATTTGCTGTGCTACTAATGAGAATTCGTTGAAAACTTTATGTCATGCTTCAGCATCATAACATACAGAGGAAAATGAACAAATTAAATTGTGTTTCTTTTTAATAGGGACCTTTGATATCAGGCTTACATTCTAGAAATTTCTAGTCAGTACCTGCAATAACTGGACAATTGGCCAAAAAAGTTATGCGTTAGCCCCCATGCCATTTCTGGTTTGTGTCAGGGAGAGGGAAGAACACACAAAACGACAGGGCCATTAATTATTCACGAATTAGGGGTGTACAGCTTTACTTAGAACATTAAACTGACTGCAGATCTTCAGAGTCTCTCTCATTAAGTCCAATTATAGGAAAGCGTCTTTCAGCATTTAGTTAGGATATTTTACAGACCCCAGTAAATGGGAAGTACCCAGCATTGTATCTATGGGGTCCCTTGCAGACTCTGATGAGTGGGAAATACCCAACAGTATTTATTCAGGGCCCCTTTTATCCCAGCAAGTAGGGTATTCCTAGAAATGTTTATTCAGGATCCTTTGAGGAGCCCAGTAAGAAAGCAGGATCCAATTATATTCACTTTTAGAAGAACAACACTGTTTTAAGGTATGATTCTGTGTGTTGACGTTGCAGTACATTCTTTGTATGATCATGTCTTTCTCCATGACTGTTGATACTTCTTACCAGAAAGATGAGTTTTCAACAAAAAATACTTCCCACGAGAAATTTATTTTCCCACACAATCCAAAGCACTGCTCTTAAACTACAAATCTTAATAAATTATCCGTAAAATCCAATTCCATGCAGGAGTTGAATATTGCTCCCAAAGTTGGAAAGCCACACTTCCAGACAATAAACTAGAAAAAAGCATGACTCACCTCTAACCTTCCACATCTCTTTCCATGGCAACCTTTCATCTGTCTATTTTGTTGGTATTAATATACAGACTACTTACAACCCAAAGCTTGAAGCCACCTAACCATTATTTCTTGACCTACCTCCTCTTTCTTCCTACCCTTTTGGATTTTGGTGGTGCCCTCCACAACGGCCATCACTCTTCAGCTTGGTTTGTCAATAAAATATTCTTTTAAACGCAATAAAGAAACAAAAAGGAATCAACAGGCTCTTGAAATAATTCTCGATTGAGTTGAACAGGGAAATCTAAGATTCAGGCACAGATTGGTTAGACTCTGGAGTCAGGATTCAGTACATTCCAAGCAGCACATTAGCAATTTTACACACTCTCTGTGGCATAGCTGATCACTGTCTTCACGTGGAAGCACCACAGGCGGCATCTGATGTACATACTGACTGGGATGGGTTAATTTTAGAAGAGGAATTTATTTGCACATAGGTTTATAGCTACTTTCTTCATGGCAAAATCTGACTGCAAGAACGAAAAACCCTCCTCCCCTTTCAAGACTGGACAGGCCTCCTGCATCTACAACCTGAAAACCTAAGCTCTGATTTTGCAAGAAAAGCAATTTTGGAGCAGTGCCTGTCCATGGCATGGGTGATGCATCTCATGAAATTGCCTTCATTGCCTAAATCATGCAGTACAATGGAAAGACTCAGAGAATCCCATTCTCAGCCTTTTGCTAACACAAGTTGCAAAGCAACAGGTGCAGAAAATAATCAAGAAGGCAAATGGAATGTTGGCCTTTATATCTAGAGGACGAGAGTACAAGGGGGCAGAAGTTATGCTGCAGCTATACAAAACCCTGGTTAGACTGCACCTGGAGTGAACAGTTCTGGGCACCCCACCTTCGGAAGGACATATTGGCCTTGGAGGGAGTGCAGCGTAGGTTTACTAGAATGATACCCGGACTTCAAGGGTTAAGTTACGAGGAGAGATTACACAAATTGGGGTTGTATTCTCTAGAGTTTCGAAGGTTAAGGGGTGATCTGATCGAAGTTTATAAGATATTAAGGGGAACAGATAGGGTGGATAGAGAGAAACTATTTCCACTGGTTGGGGATTTTAGGAGTAGGGGGCACAGTCTAAAAATTAGAGCCAGACCTTTCAGGAGCGAGATTAGAAAACATTTCTACACACAAAGGGTGGTAGAAGTTTGGAACTCTCTTCCGCAAACGGCAATTGATACTAGCTCAATTGCTAAATTTAAATGTGAGATAGATAGCTTTTTGGCAACCAAAGGTATTAAGGGATATGGGCCAAAGGCAGGTATATGGAGTTAGATCACAGATCAGCCATGATCTTATCAAATGGCGGAGCAGGCACGAGGGGCTGAATGGCCTGCTCCTGTTCCTACGTTCCTAACATCCGTGAAAAAGACTGCAAGAAAGTCTTGTGTGTGCAAAGATGGCAAAAAGCACAAGTGAAAAAAAAATCAATGAAAGGTAAAATGTGCCCCAGTACTGAAATGTTAAGTCACAAAAATAAGTAATTCCAAACTCAATTATGCAAACAAACTGGCTTTAAGAAGACAACTAAAGCAAGCAAAGCCTGTGGATCAGTGATACATCTTTTTTTTTAAATAGCTGAGATGGACACGGAGGGCAGAGCACCAGCAAGCATTGTGAAATTTTGCATTGGACATAATTTGTTTATATATTCCATAGAAATTAGACATATATTTGCCTATAGCACAGCCTCCTTTTGCCCACCGTAGGTCTCAAAATCTGGCTTACTACAAATCAGTACCAGATTTTACAAGCTTCATGGCCACAATTGGAACTTAGGACAAGTTGATAAAGCTTTTAAAAAAGCATAAAGGACCCTTGGCTTTATAAAAAGAGGCATAGAGCACAAAAGCAAGGAAGTTATGTTAATTCTTTATAAAACACTGGTTAGGCCACAACTGGAGTATTGTGTTCAATTCTGGGCACCACACTTTAGAAAGATGTCAAGGCCTTGGAGAGGGTGCAGAGGAGATTCACCAGAATGGTACCAGGGATGAGAGAATTCAGTTATGTGGATAGACTAGAGAAGCTGGGATTGTTCTCCTTAGAGCAAAGAAGGTTAAGGGGTGATTTAATAGAGGTGTTCAAAATCATGAGGGGTTTTGATAGAGTAGATAGAGAGAAACTGTTTCCACTGGCTGGAGAATCAGTAACCAGAGGACACAGATTTAAGATAATTGTCAAAAAAGCCAATGAGGAGAATTTTTTTTAAGCAGCGAGTTGTTATGATCTGGAATGCACTGCCTGAAAGGTGGTGGAAGCAGATTCAATAATAACTTTCAAAAGGGAATTGGATAAATACTTGAAAAAGAAAAATTTGCAGGGCTATGGGGAAAGAGCAGGGGAATGAGACTAATTGATAGCTCTTTCAGAGAGCCGGCACAGGCACAATGGGCCAAATGGCCTCCTTCTGTGCTGGATGATTCTATAACTAAGCTCTGCACTGATGCCTTATAGAATTGGAGCTCTAGGGGTAAATTTTAACCCCACAAACAGGTGGGTTGGGGGCGGGTGGATAGGTAAAAATTGTAAAAAAAAAGTAAAACCCGACCCCAACCTGCCCAATTCCAGTTTTAATGGAGGCAGCTTGAGGGGCGGGCGACCAAGCCACTCTCAGGAGGCAGGTCGGTCAGTGAAATCTTTTAAGAAGGCTGCAGGCCTCTATTTTAAAAGGTTTTTTATTTTTAACTCTTGGGGGCCGGGATTCCCGGGCCTTCTGCTTCACACCAGGTAAAAGGAGGCGAGAAGGCCCGGATCAACAGGTAAGTGCCTTCTATTGCACTGCTTGTGGGCCAGGAGCAGCAGGAGTGTTTTCTCCAGGCCCAACAAGCTTACCTGGCACGATCCCACACACGCGATCAACCGACACCCCGCCCCCCCCCCAACAATCTCCAATCCCGCTCCCCATGTCTGACCCCCTCATCACAATCTCTGAACCCCCACACAATCTCCCCTCCCCCCACAACCTCCGAACCCTCCCATGTCTGAACCCCCCCCACGATCTCTGACCCGCTCACACAAGCTCTGAACCCCCCGATGTCCGACCTCCCCCATGATTAAGACCCTGATCCCGATGATAATCCCCCAATGGCCTCCCCCTCATGACCAACCCCCACATCACCATCTAAGACTTACCTGCTGGCATCCACTCCCTGGTTGTTCTCCCGTCCGACTGACAGCCAGCCTGTCAATCTGGCTGGATGTCAGGCGGGAAACCTACTGAAAAAAATTGAAAGAAGTTCTCACGTCAAAATCGTATGGACGTCTGGGAAATTCATACTTCCGGGTTTCCCATTAGGAAATCCCACCCCAACCTCTCTCTTCCCGGCTCCCCTTTAAAATTTACCTCCTAATGTCTGCTTGGCACAGCTGGTAGCACTCATGTCTCTGAATTAGAAGGTTGCAGGTTCTTCAAGTCCCATTCAAGTACTAGAGCATACAGTAGATACTCCAGTGCATTGGTGAAGGAGTGCTTCATTGTTGAAGCTTCTGGTCTTCAGGCAAGTCATTAATTCAAGGCTCTATCTGCCTGTTAAGATCCCATCACATCATTTGAAGAGTAGTTGTGAGTTCTCTCAGTGTCTGGGCCAAAATTCTACCCTTAATCAATACCATCTAGTCATTCATCTCATTACTGTTTGTGGGATTTTACTCCACACAAAATGGCTGCCATATTTGCCAACGCAACAACGATGGCTGCACTTCAAAACAATTCATTCTGTGCAAATTGTTTTGTGAAGTCCTGAGAGATATGATAAGGTGCTGAACAAATACAAGTTGTGTCTGTACAAAACATTAATGGGGGAGTTAATGACAAAAGCAACAGCATAGCATCTAGGTAGCGCATTAGATTAAGTAACCAACCTTTCACATCTAGGATCTGAATCCCTTAGACAACGTGGGTGGGGGTCTTCATCAGCTGTAAGGGTATAACTCAAAATTAAATTTAGAGAATTGCATGCCCTTGAAATGTCATGGAGGAGCCTTTGGGGTACTCACTGAGGTTCAGGTTAAGGCATCTTACTGGTGTTAGATCAGATCAACCATATGTACCAGTGTGAAACTATCAGGTCCCACACCAGCCATGCTTTTTTAAAATTATGAAACCTAGATGAGGGCCCAAGGTGTCAATAGTGTAGGACATCACCAATATTGGAAAGGGTCGAAGAGAAAGAAAGACTTGCATTTTATAGCACCTTTCATGACCTCAAGGTGACCCAATGCACTTTACAGCCAATTAAGTACTTTTGAAATGTAGTCACGTATTGTAGGGAAGTAAGTAAAATTAGGAAGTAATGATAAAGTGATATTAAGAATCTAGATTATAGAGGGGACTATAGATGGGGATAAGGAGCGCCATCATTTTGAGATCCAGGAAAAGAATGGGTTAGAATAGGTTGTGTCCCTTCTGAATGTGACTGGAACTTGGTGCCCGATTATGGATAGTTTTGCATTTTGGACTTACTCACCCACTAGTAATTAGGCTGGGACTAAATGAATCTGATTTCAATCAGGATCCTTATAGTCAGCAGACAGTGAAGACTTTCATTCATCAGTTTGGGCTCAGCTGAAACCCAATCCCCAAAGGTGAAAGGGCAACGTGTAATTCAGTGCACCACAATCAGCAGGCTTTCATTGTACCAGTACCCTGAACACAATGTACAGGCCAACGAAACACTATTGCTCCCTGCCAATTCGGACTTTCCTCTCAATACCTGGCCCTTAAAATCGTGCCAACCGACAATTTCAGACGAAGCAGTCTGCCATAGTAGGTACCAGCCCACACCCACTTCACTGCCAATATCCATCCACACCCAGAACTGCTGTAACACAGCTGGTATGATACTACTACATAGTTTACAAGGTCCTTTAACTAACCACAAGGTTGACCCCCCCCCCTTCATGGGTCACTAGACGACAATCAGGAAAGGGAATCCCTGCTGATCCTTTCTTCTCTTGCCCAGGAGCACTGAAGTCAACCGCAGTGTCCTTTGCGCTGTAGGGGGTGATTTTAAACCCCAAGAACGGGTGGGTTGGGGGCGGGTGGGAGTTGAAAATAGTTATTTTTTTGGGTCGCGACTGCAACCCAGCTTTATTTCCAGGTTTAACTTGGGCGCGTAAAAGTACAGGCTTCCCACCGGGAATGCAAAGTCCGAAAATTTTGCAGTTGCGACCCAAAAAAACAACTATTTTCAACTCCCACCCACCCTCAACCCACCCGTTCTGGGGGGTTAAAATCACCCCCATAGTGTTCACTTGACTATAAGAACTGGAATAGTGCCATCTCAATACCATTCTTTTATTTTCTATCATTGGACATCAAGGGAAAGAAAGAGGATTAGGAGATCCTCCTTTTGCTGAGAACACACCACTGAGCCAGAAGGTCAAGAGGTCACAATCTCATGCGTTAGACTCCCACAAAATGAGAGAATATTGGCAGTATGATAAAAGCCAAACTTGAGCAATTATGGCACCGTCTGAACACCTCAAAAAGATTATTTGCTACTTCTAGCATTTCGGTATCGTGTAATAGGAGGCGGGAAATTTTTCTATGTCCAAGTCAACTGAGAAAAAATCTCCATCAGCAATTTTAGCTTTTGTTCATCGAAACCTGGGTGTGGCTAGAGAGAAGATTCTGAGCTGTAGAATATCTGGGATAAATTCTAGCGGTTACAGGGTCTGCCAGTGGGGGGACAGTGATGGGGGTAATTTGAGATGTTTCCACCAACTGGTGAATCAGTAACAAGGGAGCACAAACTCAGAATAATCACTAAAACAAGTAATTATTAAGGCAGATTATAACATTATTTTTAAAAAAGAGACCTCACATAAGTGTTGGAAAAGGAAGAATCTAAAAGGATACAGGGAAAGGACAGAGAAATAGAATTACAGTAGGTTATTCAGGTTAAAGAGCTAGCATGGGCATCATGGGCTGAATAGCCACCTTCTGTGCTGTAATTTCTATGTTTCCAATATCAGCCCCACTGTCCTCTCATCACAGCTTTTAATGTTCATCTAAATAGATAGGCAAGGACCTCATCTGAATTTCTCATCCAAAAGATCTATCCAGGGCCAGCCTGGATTACGAGCTCAAATCCTGGAGATGGGCTTCAACCCACAATCTTCTGACTCAGAGGTGAGAGTGCTATTAACTGAGCCAAGTATAGGGGCATTCTCTTCATGAAAAAGTATGCCTAACATCCTTCCATTTGCTTACACACAGCTTGATGATTAATCACACTGACGAGGGTCAGTGTGTGATTTGCAATGATATCATGATGATGAAGTTGATACGCAGATGCAGTGTTGTTTCAGTCCCAGATATTTTGTTTTTCTTAGTTATATCGGGGGAGATTTCTGGTCACTTTTGGGGGAATTCTGCTCTCCGATCCTGCCCGAAATCATCTGTTGGCCACATACGAACAGGGGTGGGGAAAAGGACCCAGATGATTTCCCTGCTCTCTGCTCTACTTGCCATCGTTTCCCAGGGTCTCCACGTGGAAGGTGTCTAGCCCTATAGCGCACTAATCATACAGCACAGAAGGAGCCCATCTGGACCATCGTGTCTGTGCCAGCTCTTTGAAAGAGCTATCCAATTAGTCCCACTCCCCTGCTCTTTCCCCATAGTCCTGCAGTTTATTCTTCAAGTATATATCCAATTCCTTTTTGAAAGTTACTATTGATTCCGCTTCCACTGCCCTTTCAGGCAGTGCATTCCAGATCATAACAACTTGCTGCGTAAAAAAATTTCCTCATCTCCCCCTGGTTGTTTTGCTGATTATCTTAAATCTGTGTCCTCTGGTTACCGACCCTCCTGCCAGTGGAAACAGTTTCTCCCTATCTACTCTATCAAGTCCCCTCATAATTTTGAACACCACTATTAAATCTCCCCTTATCCTTCTCTGCTCTAAGGAGAACAATCCCATCTTCTCTAAGTCCCTCATCCCTGGTACCATTCCAGTAAATCTCTTTCTTAAGGTATGTTGTTATTCTGAGTCTTTCCCAGGTCAAGCATATTAGTTAGTTAATGCTCTCAGCTGATTGTGATCTGGTTAGGCTGCTTATCTGGGTTAGGCTGCTTATAATCCAGACTAATCTCTGCATGAGACTTTCCATTCATTATGTAATTTCTTAAATATAATATGCATTACAGGGAATTAAACAGCTTAATGTTTTTGGGTTACTGACATTGTTGTCATTTCTACAATGTACTCCCCTTATTCTCTTGCCAAGACAAGCATAGAGTTTACAGTGCCATCTGAGCTGGTTACAGTGCTGATCATGTCAGGGAGTTAAATCAAGGCCCTGTCAGCTCACCACAGGTCAGACAGTACCATTGGGCTGTGGCACCCTCGGGTGGTACTGGATTATCCTGCCTCTCAACCAAGCATAGTTAGCTGGAATGGAGCAAAATCTGAATCAAATTCTATTTATTACACAGACATTTGCCCAGATATTCAGTTTTATTTAATATACGGACACGCCCTCGATGTTTTGTTCCGTTTAATACATGGGCACTTCCCTTGATATAAAGTTCTATTTAATACATAAACACTCCCTTGATTTCCAGTTCCATTTAGTACAGGAATACTCCTCTTAATATCCATTTCTATTTAATACACTGTCACAGCCCTGATATCCAATCCCAGTTAAAACTCAGGCACTTTCTTGATATTATCCTAACTCACACCAAGTCCTGTTCACCCATTACCCCTGTGCTCGCTGACCTACACTGGCTCCCAGTCCACCAATGCCTCGATTGTAAAATTCTCATGTTCAAATCCCCCCATGGCCTCGCCCTTTCTTATCTCTGTAACCTCCTGCAGCCCTACAACCCTCCGAGAACTCTTTGTTCCTCCAATTCTGGTCTCTTGTGTAACCTGCACTTCTTTTGCCCCACCATTGGCGGCCATGCCTTTAGTCATCTAGGCCCTAAGCTCTGGAATTCTCTCCTCAAACCTCTTCGCCTCTCCACCTCCTTCTCCTCCTTTAAGACGCTCCTTAAAACCTAGCACTTTGACCAAGTGTTTGATCACCTGTCCTATTATCTCCTTCTTTGGCTCGGTGTCAATTTTTGTCTGATTACGCTCCTGTGAAGCACCTTGGGACGTTTTACTATGTTAAAGGTGCTGTATAATGGCAAGTTATTGTTGTTGACATTGTTGATATCCAGTTCTAGGTAATATAGATGTTCCTCTGGTGATGTCACACCGGTGGTTGAAATACCAGGAGATGCCAATATGTTTTTTCAAATTAGATTTTATAAAACCAGGCTTTTACCAGTTTAAATATTATTCACTGTACAAGTAGTTTCTGTCTATCAGTTGGTCTCTGGGAAAAGTTTCCTGTAACCTTAGCCAGAAAGAAGCAGCATGACATAGTCATTGATGACTCAAAGAAGTTATTTACTTTTAAGTAATAAAAAATGCACTTTCAAATTTTTGTTCCAGATAATATGCAGTAATAATTAATTTTCAAGGAGTGCTCTGTGCGTCTAACAGAAATCACTTGAAGACTGGAACGTCAACTGTAAGGCCTACCAACACTCTCAGATTTGGCAGGATTATAAACATGCCCAGTGTGTGCTTGAAATTCACTGCATTTTTTCCCACTTTCTTTTGTTGGAAAGCAAAAGAAAGCACAAGAACAGTATGGAGGAAAAAATATTCCAGCATCCACTGTAATAGTGAAGGTTTTCCATTCTTGCAACCAGAGAAAGCAAGAAAAAAAAACACCTGCAAGTCACGCAGCCAGGCAAGCTGTGAAAAGAAAGGGAAAAGTATAGATAAAAGGGGATGGAGAAAAAGTGAGAGAATTAGAAAGACACGAGAGAAAATGAAACAGAAATAGAGAAAGAGATAAAGTCATGAAAAAGAGGATGAATGGAAAGCATTAATCCCAATTGGCCATCCCATATGATCTACATGACAGATGCAGCTTGCCACTTTTAACCAAATTTATGTTTTTGATGTCAGGTGATGCTTAAGGCATGTGGCTCACAACAGGAAATCTCATATCTAGGATTTGCTCAATACTGGCAGCTTCAATAATACTATCAGCAAAAAATAAGCAAGGTACCATCAAAGTATGGGGAAAATAGTCTGTAAATCTGAATTTCTGAACTAGACTGAATCTGAACTAGATTGATTCCTGGGATGAGAGGGCTGTCCTATGAGGTGAGATTGAGAAGAGTGGGCCTATATTCTCTGGAGTTTAGAAGAATGAGAAGTGATCTCATTGAAACTTATAAAATTCTTAAGAGGGCTTGACAGGATAAATGCGGAGAGGCTGTTTCCCCTGGCTGGAGAGTCTAGAACTAGGGGGCATAGTCTAGGATAAGGGGTTGGACATTTAGGATTGAGATGAGGAGGAATTTCTTCACTCAGAGGTGGTGAATCTTTGGACTTCTCTACCCCAGAGGGCTGTGGATGCTCAGTCATTGAGTATATTCAAGACTGAGATCAATAGATTTTTGGACTCTAAGGGAATCAAGGGATATGGGGATTGGGCAGGAAAGTGGAGTTGAGGTCGAAGATCAGCCATGATTTTATTAAATGGCGGAGCAGGCTCAAGGGGTTGTATGGCCTACTCCTGCTCCTATTTCTTATGTCCTTATGAATGGCAGAAGAAAGAGTTAACCTGAAAAGTTACTAATTTATTGAAATTCTATAGACCTCCAAAGTAGAGTGTTTAAATGGCTAAATTAATAGTGGGCCGGCTGCTTACAGGGCTTGCTATCTGCAGACCAGTCTGTGACCTGGCGTTCTCACTTACACAAACATGCAATGCAATACTCTATAATCTGCACTTAATCAGGCCTATAATGGTATTCGAGCGGATTTCCTCTGCTTGAGTCGGGACAAGATAATCTCCTGGAGCCCTGATGCTCCATGGTGTCGTGCTAATGTTTTTGTACTGATCTGGTATCTGTGCTTTATCTTTTATGTGAATTTTTACTCATCCAGGTGAGGGACAATTTTCCGATGTGGTCGGGTGGGTTAAGTCGTTAGATAGTGTCATGGGGCTATAGCACCCTGGGGTGGCACTGTATATTCTGTCTTTTAACCAGGCATAGATCAGCTACAGTGGAGCAAATTTTGAATCAAATGCATGAACACTCCCCCAGTATCCAATTTTATTTAATGACAGACACTCACCATCCAGTTCTATTTAATACATGGATACTCAACATCAAGCACTTCATGGCCAGGTTTATTGTGGGTTAGATATAAAGCTACCTCTGCACTATCCGATCAAGTATGCCCAGGTCAGCATTAAATGCAGAGTAAAGCTCCCACCGGTCTTTCTCAACAATGTTCCTCAACCCAACCCCAGAAAAGCACTTCCTTACTGCACTAATTTGGCTTTTTTCCATTCCCCACATCGGTCACCCTGTAGTTTCTCGGAGTGAGACTGGCTATTGAGAGCAGATCAGGGGTAGCTTTTGTGCTGTCGCACCGTAATACCGAGAACTGCATTCAGGCTGCGAAAGTCATTTCATGTAAGACAGCAGAGAGAGGAGGTTTTTCATCCCATCAGTCTGGATGGATCTCAAAGCAGGTCCCTGATGTGAAAGACTAGTGTCTAACCCAGTTTCCCCCAACCCTCAGGTTCTGTGTTTCTAACATTGTAATGACTCTTACTTTTCTATGTCAGCTGCTGTGTAGCTCATGGAGCAACAATGGCATTTGGAATATGGCAGCTTAAAAAGTAAAACACAAAAATGACACAAATCACAAGTGAAACTGGAGAAGGTCTCAGGCTTTTCTTCACTTAATGGATATATTTGTAATTTAATTTTCACTTCCTCCTAGCCCGTTCACCGTCTCTTACTCCCTCTGAGATTAGCACTGTGTTATGCTACTCAGATTGATGAATACTGTAATACCAACTTTAATGTGTTTTTCAAAATGTAAGATAAATAGATACAAAAATGCAGAAGTACTGCATGTATGATACATAATTAATGCGACATACAGCTGATTTCCCAATCAGGTGCTGCCATGCCAGCATGAAACAGTTCTTGCAGGGAGCACTGGTTAGAAATCACAGGTCTGCAGCTCCTGATGCTTTTGTCCATTTAAATTAATGGATGGAAAATCGGGGGTTTCAGGCCCGAGACCTCTCAACCAACACTCTCTATGAACGCCATCTCTCGCTAGAAGTACACAATCAAAGAATCAGCCCTCATTTGTGTGGTCTGTATAATATACCACAAGGAGAATGGAGATCTTTTAAAGATGCATACACAGTTGAAACTGAGAATTAATTAAACATAATCAACATTCCAAATTATTACTTCTGGAAGTAGTCACAAGAGAATCTACAGCTAAACTTAAGGACTTGGACATCACTAGCATGGAGGTTCTATGCAGGCTTGAATGGCTTTAAACCATTAAATCGCTAGGGACGAAGGCAATGTGCTGGAAGGTGCTAGGTGAAACTGAGGAAGAGATCTACAAAACACTGACAGTTTTCATCAGAGATGGTAAACAAGGTAACTACAGGCCCATATGTCTTACATCAATAATAGGCAAAATAACAGAAATTACTCATAAAGGAAGAGATCTAGTAAATGGCAGACCACATTGTTTCAGAAGGGGGGAATCCTATCTAACCGACCGACTTGATTTTTTGAGGAAATACTGTCCCGAGTAGATGATTGAAACCATGTGATGTAGTGTGTCTGTACTTCTTTAAAGCCTTTGATAAATTCCCACATGAAAGACTGCTGCATAAATTTAAGGTATTGAGTATTCTAATAAAACTTGCGAAAACGCAGCGTTAGATTCCACATGTACACTGACGACACTCAGCTCTACCTCACCACCACCTCTCTCGACCCCTCCACTGCCTCTGATTTGTCACGCTGTTTGTCCAGCATCCAGCATTGGACAAGCAGAAATTTCCTCCAATTGAATATTGGGAAGATCGAAGACATTGTCTTCGGTCTACGCCACGAACACTTTTCCCTGGCCGCCGACTCCATCCCTCTCCCTGAACACTGTCTGATGCTGAACTGGACTGTTCACAACCTCGGCGTCCTACTTGACCCAGAGGTGAACTTCCGATCCCATATCCTCCCCATCACCAAGACCGCCTACTTCCACCTCCATAACATCGCTCGCCTCCACCCCTGCCTCAGATAATCTGCTGCTGAAACCCTCATCCATGCCTTTGTTACCTCTAGACTTGACTATTCCAATGCTCTCCTGGCTGGCCTCCCACCTTGCACCCTCCGTAAACCAGAGCTCATCCAAAACTCTGCTGCCCTGTATCCTAACTCGCAACAAGTCCCTCCCATTCACCCATCACCCCTGTGCTCACTGACCTACATTGGCTCACGGTCCAGCAACACCTCGATTTTAAAATTCTCATCCTTGTGTTCAAATCCCTCCATGGCCTCGCCCCCTCCCTATCTCTGTAACCTCCTCCAGCCCTACAATCCTACAGAAATCTCTGCGCTCCTCCAATTCTGGCCTCTTGCGCATCCCCAATTTCCATCGCTCCACCATATCTTCAGCTGCCTAGGCCTTAAGCTCTGGAATTCTCTCCCTAAACTTCTCTACCTCTCTCTCCTCCTTTAAGACACTCCTTAAAACCTATCTATTTGACCAAGCCTGTCCTAATATCTCCTTATGTGGCTCGGTGTCATATTTTGTCTGATTACGCTCGTGAAGTGCCTTGGGACTTTTTTACTACGTTAAAGATGCTGTATAAACGCAAGTTGTTGTTGTTGAGGTGAATAAACAATTAGCAGAAATGCAGGAGGAAGCAGATGCTGGTTTGTGTCGGGCTGGGAAGACGTACTACATGGAATACAGGAACCCCTACTGTTTCTAATTTACATCAGAAAAGCAATGCAAGTTGGTAAAATAGCAAGTGAAAAGAATGATTGGCAATTGGGATTTAATACAGAGGGATTTAATACAAGAGAGAGTCTAACCACCTCCCCTTAACATTCAACGGCATTACCATCGCCAAATCCCCCACCATCAACATCCTGGGGGTCACCATTGACCAGAAAGTTAATTGGACTAGCCACATAAATACTGTGGCTACAAGAGCAGGTCAGAGGCTGGGTATTCTGTGGTGAGTAACTCACCTCCTGACTCCCCAAAGCCTTTCCACCATCTACAAGGCACAAGTCAGGAGTGTGATGGAATACTCTCCACTTGCTTGGATGAGTGCAGCTCCAACAACACTCAAGAAGCTTGACACCATCTAGGACAAAGCAGCCCCCTTAATTGGCACCCCATCCACCACCCTAAACATTCACTCCCTTCACCACCGGCGCACTGTGGCTGCAGTGTGTACCATCTACAGGATGCACTGCAGCAACTCGCCAAGGCTTCTTCAACAGCACCTCCCAAACCCATGACCTCTACCAGCTAGAAGGACAAGGGCAACAGGCACATGGGAACAACGCCACCTGCACATTCCCCTTCAAGTCACACACCATCCTGTCTTGGAAATATATCGCTGTTCCTTCATTGTCGCTGGGTCAAAATCCTGAAACTCCCTTCCTAACAGTACTGTGGGAGAACGTTCACCACACGGACTGCAGCGGCTCAAGGCGGCGGCTCACCACCACCTTTTCAAGGGCAATTAGGGATGAGCATTAAATGCTGGCTTCACCAGCGACGCCCACATCCCATGAACGAATTAAAAAAAAAATACAGGTAAGTGCAACGTGTCACACGTGGGAAGAAAAATGGGAGTATACTTACTCAATGAATGGTATTGAACTGGCTATGGAAGAAGCTGAACGATCTGGGAGTGATAGTGCACTGAACATTTATTGGCCTAGATTTTCCTGCTATTTACCGCCCATGATGTGGTAGATTCAGGGTAGATATTGTAGGAAAATGGCGCAGAGAAGCTTTGGACACATCTCACAGTGACAGCCAACTGGAAAATCATTCCTGCCATCAAGGTCTCGCTTTGTCAACCACGTCATCTCATTTTTACACTGACATGTAGCTCTCCTCCACAACTACCATTTGGAAAATATTTTGCTACTCTTTCTCACAGGCATTCCTCCATTTTGCCCCAAATCATTCCACACATATCCCATTCGTGATTCAAAAAAGTTGTTATTGAACTCCTAGAAGGCATCTGATACTGCACAGGAGATTATTAGCAAAAATGAGAGCACATGGAATTGGAAGTAAACTTGTGACATGAGTTGGTAATTGGTTGGAAGGTAGGAGACAGAGAGTAGGGATAGAGGGAGTGTACTCTGATTGGCGGAATGCAACAAGTGGTGCTCCCCAAGGATCTGTACTGAGGCCTTGGCTTTTCACCATATTTGTCAATGACTGAAGGAATACAGAGTTGTATATCCAAGTTTGCAGATGACACTAAACTAGGAGGCATAGTAAGTTGTGTAGGTGGGAGCAGGAAGTTCCAAAGGGACATAAACAGATTATATGAGTGGGCAAAACTGTGGCAGATGGAGCTCAATGCGGGGAATCCAATTCCACTTTGGATCCGAGAAAGACAATTCAGAATGTTTTCTAAATGGCGAGAAACTAGAAACTGTGGAGGAGCAAAGGGATTTGGGTGTCCAGGTGCACAAATCGCTAAAAGCTAACGCACAGGTACAAAAGTAATCTGAAAGGCGAATGGAATGTCCCAGGAAGGGGCGAATTGGACTATGAAGAGCAATGTAAATTGGGCATGTTCTCATTGGAAAAAAGATGGTCGAGATGCGAGATGATTGCTGTTCTTAGGATTCTGAAGAGACTAAATGCTGTAGACCATGACAAGCTTTATCACCTTGTACAGAACAGTACAACCAGAGGGCACGGCCTGCGTTTGAAGTAGGGCGAACTCAAAACTAATTGTCGAAACAATATTTCAGTGAGCGACAGGTCAATCTATGGAACAGGCTCCCCAGGGAGATGGTGGAAACAGTTGTATTGATTCATTCAAATGCAAATTAGATAGATTTTGTTCCGAAAATAACATTTTGAGACACAGCATATGAGTGATTTGAGACGTGACGTGTGGTGGATGTGGTGTGCTTGGGAGCAAAGGGTGACTTTGGACCTATGATTCCCATGGCTCTGCATCACTTGGGTTTTCCTCGTGTCAAGTCTGGGACTGCTGTAGACTGGTTGATGGAGATTGATTGCTATGATTGGTCGGCAGTTCCATTGTCGTTGTGTTGTGCGACTGCCAAGATGGTAGAGGGCGAACTAGATGGACCTTGGTCTTTTTTCATCTAGCAATTCCTATGGTGCTTGCCCTCACATCAGGGCAGCTGAGGCCCCAGTGGATCCCTGCTACAGGCTGTATCTCCTGCAAGGTCTGCCTGACCCTGACTGCTTTCTCCTAAATGTGCAGGCATCTGAAGGGGCTGATGGGAGAGCAAACACTTGACACTGCCCAGAGAAACAGCATTATCATCATGCATGAACAAACCTGCCAGGCCACTGGTATTGGGCTGTAGCTCTGGCTGGCCATTGATCAATAAGAAAGCGGTCTAAATGGTACCCATGATGTGGAGATGCCGGTGATGGACTGGGGTGGACAAATGTAAGGAGTTTTACAACACCAGGTTATAGTCCAACAGCTTTATTTAAAATCACACGCTTTCGGAGGCTTCCACCGTCGTCACTCACCTGACGAAGGAGGAAGCCTCCGAAAGATTGTAATTTTAAATAAAGCTGTTGGACTATAACCTGGTGTTGTAAGACTCCTTATAAATGGTACCAAACAAATCACTGAAACCTTGTGAGTTAGGGGGATAAATTGGCACCTGTCATGCCTCCAGTGGCAGTTCGCCCTTATCAAGGAATCGAACTTCGGGCCGCATGCCTTATTAGCAATAGCCCTCAGCCAACTGCTGGGGAGAGTGGGGAGGAGAATCAAAGGTGGGGGGGGTGGGGCAGGGTGAGATCACAGACCTCAGAAGTGCTGTGGAGCTGGGAAATTACTTTTACTGATCTTTTTGGTGGCAGCCGCGTGCTAAGCCACATCCACGCCAGCAAAACATTAGCGGAACAGATCCACCGCCATTTTTCCAGCCTCTGCCTCAGGAGCCAGCTCTAGGGGTGTTGACCACTGGGAGGACAAGGTGAGAGGAAATATGAAACCTACTTTTAACGCTGCAAAATGAGTGCAACGAGCACTGGGAGCCCTACATTAGTGAACTAAGGTTGACCAAAAAAAAATGCAATGGGGTCATGGTGTGCAGGTCAGTTCCAGTCTAGCCCACCGTATCCATGTAAAAACAGCAATCCACAGAGCAAACAAAGTACAGAACTATAATTCCACACCAGTAGAGTACTAGTCTGAGGCCATCATGCTGAAGCTATATAGTACACTGGTCAGGCCACTCTTGAATACTGCACTCGCTTCTGGTCACCAAAGCACAAGGGAAACTTCCAAGCACTGGAAGCAGTACAAAGAAGGGTCACAAGGCTGATCTCAAGTGTTAGAGGACTAACCCCATTGTAGGGTTGGGGTTGGGCACTTCTGTTTCTCTTCTAAAACTTTTACTTCTGTATTGTTAACTCTATACGCACCGATGCTTTCTCTGCTGAACACTGAGAGGCTGATAATTCATCCTGCTCGGAATGTCCTTGGCTGCCAGCACACAAATGAGCTGACCTTGCTGAATAACGCCAGGAGCAACAAGGTCAGAATGTTGGATGCCAGTAGAGAGGGCCACAATGTCAGTGAAGGGATGCTGGCTGCATAACAGACAATTGGACAGTTTGGTGCAGGATGTGCCGGGGGTGGGGGGGTGGGTGGGTGGTGGCATCAGACAATACTGTTGCGCTAAAGACTTGTGCTTCAGAGCTAGCGGCGCCTCTAGCCAAACTGTTCCAGTACAGCTGCAACACTGGCATCTACCCGACAATGTGGAAAATTGCCCAGGTATGTCCTGTCCACAAAAAGCAGGACAAATCCAATCCAGACAATTACCGCCCCATCAGTCTACTCTCGATCATCAGCAAAGTGATGGAAGGTGTCCTCGACAGTGCTATCAAGCGGCACTTACTCACCAATAACCTGCTCACTGATGCTCAGTTTGGGTTCCGCCAGGACCACTCGGCTCCAGACCTCATCACAGCCTTGGTCCAAACGTGGACAAAAGAGCTGAATTCCAGAGGTGAGGTGAGAGTGACTGCCCTTGACATCAAGGCAGCATTTGACCGAGTGTGGCACCAAGGAGCCCTAGTAAAATTGAAGTCAATGGGAATCAGGGAGAAAACTCTCCGGTGGCTGGAGTCATACCTAGCACAAAGGAAGATGGTAGTGGTTGTTGGAGGCCAATCATCTCAGCCCCAGGATATTGCTGCAGGAGTTCCTCTGGGCAGTGACCTAGGCCCAACAATCTTCAGCTGCTTCATCAATGACCTTCCCTCCATCACAAGGTCAGAAATGGGGATGTTTGCTAATGATTGCACAGTGTTCAGTTCCATTCACAACCCCTCAGATAATGAAGCAGTCCGTGCCCGCATGCAGCAAGACCTGGACAACATCCAGGCTTGGGCTGAGAATTGGCAAGTAACATTCGCGCCAGACAAGTGCCAGGCAATGACCATCTCCAACAAGAGAGAATCTAACCACCTCCCCTTGACATTCAACGGCATTACCATCACCAAATACCCCACCATCAACATCCTGGGGGTCACCATTGACCAGAAACTTAACTGGACCAGCCACATAAATACTGTGGCTACAAGAGCAGGTCAGAGGCTGGGTACTCTGCGGCGAGTGACTCACCTCCTGACTCCCCAAAGCCTTTTCATCATCTACAAGGCACAAGTCAGGAGGGTGATGGAATACTCTCCACTTGCCTGGATGAGTGCAGCTCCAACAACACTCAAGAAGCTCGACACCATCCAGGACAAAGCAGCCCCCTTGATTGGCACCCCATCCACCACCCTAAACATTAACTCCCTTCACCACCGGCGCACAGTGGCTTTAGTGTGTACCATCCATAGGATGCACTGCAGCAACTCACCAAGGCTTCTTCGACAGCACCTCCCAAGCCCACGACCTCTACCACCTAGAAGGACAAAAGCAGTAGGCACATGGGAACAACACCATCTGCACGTTCCCCTCCAAGTCACACACCATCCCAACTTGGAAATACATCGCCGCTCCTTCATCATCACTGGGTCAAAATCCTGGAACTCCCTAACAGCACTGTGGGAGAATGTTCACCACACAGACTGCAGTAGTTCAAGAAGGCGGCTCACCACCACCTTCTCAAGGGCAATTAGGGATGGGCAATAAATGTTGGCTTTGCTAGCGATGCCCACATCCCATGAACGAATAATTTAAAAAAAGACAGCAGTGGCTGAAAATGCAGCCTCCCCTTCAGCTCAAACTGCATTAGGGGGCAGCCAAATTTAAATGGAACTTGGGGTATAATGAGCCTAATGCCTAGCTTATGTGCAAGCTCATAGCCACTTTGCGCTCACTGATCACAACAGAATTCTCTGGATGCCTCTGTTGTATTGTAGGGCTCAGGCCTTCACGCCCAATAATACAGAGAAATGGCACCTGATGTGTTTCAACTCATCAGCCACTTACTATTGTATTATTGGTCCCTTAAATTAATGGCCCCCAGACTTGGTGATTTATATCTCCTCAATCAGATATTAGAGGAGTCTACTGTTCTGTTTTGTGGGGTAACATCTGGGCCTTCTGATGGATTTTCCAATACCATTATAGAATCGTAGAATGGTTACAGCACAGGAGGCCGCCATTCGGCCCGTGCCAGCTTGCTGCAAGAGCAATCCAGCTAGTCCCACTCCCCTGCCCTTTCCCTGTAGCCCTGCAAATTTTTTCCCTTCAAGTACTTTTCCAAATTCCCTTTTGAAAGCCATGATTGAATCTGCCTCCACCAACCGGCCTGGCAGTGCATTCCAGATCATAACCACTCACTGCGTAAAAAAAGTTTTTCCTCATGTTGCCTTTGGTTCTTTTGCCAATCACCTTAAATCTGTGACCTCTGGTTCTCGGAAGCTCATAGCCACTTTGCGCTCACTGATCACAACAGAATTCTCCTTCCGTCAATGGAAAGAGTTTCTCTCTATCTACTTTGTCGAGACCCCTCATGATTTTGAATACCTCTATCAAATATCCTCGCAACCTTCTCGGCTGTAAGGAGAACAACCCCAGCTTCTCCAGTCTATCCACGTAATTTAAGTCACCACAACCATCATTTTCTTCCTGAATAAAATGGCCTCAACTTTCAACGAACTTAAGATCTGATGAGTTTTCAGGTCCGGTTCATCGGTTTCATTGATGGATAACCATGGAGTATTTGATATTGACCACTCTGTATAGTTTTGGACTGAATGTAATGGATAATTTCCCTTCAGTCAACACAACCTTCATGCTTCTCACAATACAATAGCTGAATCATATCTTAATCTCCATACACCTCAAGAGGAAATGTTCTTCATTTTTGGAAATGTTCTTCATTTCTTTCATTAGTCAAACCAACAACAATCCCACTTTCTATCTCTGATGGTCTCCCCTTGGCTACACTCTGTCCCCTGATCTCAAATAGGACGCCTACATCTTCCATTGTTAAAGCTGTCTCCAAGAAGTCAGTTTACTCATTCATGCCAAACATTTATTCTCCCCTCAACAATTATTAACTCACTACAAAGTCCACCCAAGATTTGGATAAATGACTTCCATATCTAGAGAAGCTCTTCTTGCAACACTCTCATACTCCTGGAGAAAATACAGGTAAAAGTTTGCCATCTTATAATAGATGCTTCTTTTGCCTCCAGGCTTCAACATTTCTCTTTCCATTTAATTAATACCATTACAGCCATTCTTCCAGTGAACTTTCCACTCTGGTTCCTCCTAAGCTCCAAATACTCCATTTTACACACACCTCCGCCTCCATGTATCTTCAGTTTGTTGAGATCAAGACTCATCGCATTGTCTCCCACTCTAACTCATTGTCTCCCAGAACCTCAACACTGAAACTCCTTACCTCCCTCCTACAATGTTCAAATCCAAGCTTGGCAAGTATCATCCAGCCACTTCTGCTGAATTTATCTAATTTGATCCCTTATTTGTTTCAACCTTGCTGATGTACTGCACTATGTCCTTTCATCTAGGTTTTTCAGTTAAAAAACAAGAGCATCCATCAATTACAAACTTGCAGTTAATCAGCTAAAGATCCATATCTATCTGCTATGGTCCTTCAAGCAACTATGTCATTTGTACTGGTTGAACATTTGATTCAGGAAGCATAAATTGGCGCAGATTTAGACATCAACCCGGTTTCAAACACATTTGGCTGCTGTTAAATTGTATAGTACTTGCTTTTTCATTCTCCAATGTTCTCTCCTTCTTTCCTAAAGATGTTGTACGGCTCCAAAGGCATTAACCTCCCTCCAGAACTTTACCCAAGAGCTGTTTCTTCATGCGTTAGCCGAGACAATGAGTGTCAGCAGACTACTCTACTGTGGGTGTGACATCACACCTACGGCTGAACAGAAGTTCCCTTGCTGCCTAATGCAAATGCACTTTTCAGCAGGGATCACTGGATAAAAAAAAATCAGAGCCGGAAGCCTGGATGGTTTTGCCCACCCTAACCCAGGCCAATTATAGATCCTCTACCACCAGTTGAACTGAGATTAGCTACTATAGGATAGACTAGGGTGCAAGCCTGGGGCTTTACTTGTCTGTATGGCTCAACTCCACGCTCTTTGCTATTGAAATCTGAGAAATTAATTTTTAAACCTGTGATTTCTGAGAATGCAGTTTCTTTAGCAGCAACCAACCAAGATGCACCAGTAATAATTATCGTTATCTTAATTACTTTCAGCAAATAACAAGTCACTTAACCAATATAAATGTTGAAAAATGCGCTAATCCAATCATGGAATGTATTATTTTTGCTGAAAGTGGCTGACTGAATGAATAATGAGAAAATATTAATTTAACAACAGGCCCTGTAAGTGCTGGTAACCTTTGTAATGGAATGGCATAAGCACATATTTGGAGGAGGGGGATAGCTCCAAAATATGCAGAGGAGGCACAAGGTGTGGCAATGTCTCACCAACAGAGGGAACTTTATTACAGCCACTCGAGGAACCTGACTGGAGGTGCAGAAAAAGTTGCGCAGCTCGAATAGCATAAAAAGGTATGAATATTACTTTAATGCAGCTGCACAAGACTTACATGGGCATGAAGGAAACCACGAGCTGTTAAAGGTATATGGAAAATTGATGTAAAGATACAAAAAATGTTAGACAAGAATGTTGCAAGGTACTGGAAGTGAAAATATGAGGGTTCTGCAAATTGAATTATTCATACCATAAAGAGAATACACTGCAAAGAAAGAATAAACCTGCATTTATATCGCTCCTTAAACGTCCTCAGAGCATCCTAAGGCATGCAGGGAAGAATTTCCATGGATGAAAGTACCTTATCTCAATTTACAATCACATCGAAGTTCATGACACACAGGGGGGAAATGCAATAACAAAACATATTAAACATGAACACTGCTAGAACTGTACAACTTAATAAAATCAATTCACTTTTAACATGTCTTGCATCTGTCATTATTCTTTGTGCACAAAATAAAATGTTAGTTGTCTAAAAGCCAAAGAAACAAAGTGGCTGGTGCCTAAAAGGTGTCCTGTGGATGACTGGAATGTCTCAGTGCTTAAAAGTTGAGGACAGCGGTGACCATCACTGAATGTGCACTAAAGATGGCTGACTATCCCTGCAGGTCATTGTTGACCAAATGGCACACCTGAGTTGCAACCTCCCTAGTGAGCATGAACTTGCTTATGCAGTACTCCTCTGGCACGCCTATCTGAGTGAATATTACGGTACTCCCACTGCCTAGGGCAGTACCTTCTACAAATCTTGTGACACCTATGCTCTCTGTGCTCCCAGGCCACTCTACCCTCCTGCTCCACTGTAATATACCCACAAATGGCCATGCTCCCGAACAAAAAATTCCTGTACACCATTCACTTCTGTGACTGTTATGCTGACACTTCAAAGCCCAATCTGGCCTGGAGTAAAATACTCGTTTTTAGATTTGACTCATTAGCTGCAGAAAGCTATATGAGTTCATCAATAACAATGTTGTCATCTGTTAACAACAATTTAAACAAAAATATGACTTTTTCTCACTTTTTACTGGCTTCATAATTTTTTTTGGAGGGTACAAGATTAGATTATCCATCCCTCTAGGGATTTTAACGGCCTGGATCATGTCCTCTTTCAATCTTCTTTTCTCCACTGGAAACAAGCACAGCTCTGAGTCTGTCTCCATCGCTTAGAGAGCTCCAACTCATGAAATCTTCCTTGTTGTACTGCTCTAAATCCACTCCAATATATCACTGTCCTTTTGAAGGTCAGGTGTCCACAGCTCCACAAAATAGCCTAAAAGCGGCACCCACCAAAAGTACAACAACATTCAATTTACAGTCAAATATCTTTGGCCTGCATGATTTGCCTTGATAACAGCTTTCCATTGACTAGCTATTTTCAGTGAATGGTCAATAGACAACCCTGAATCCTTTTCCACTTTTACTAATGGACATCCCTTCATTGAGTGCTTGCTTCATGTTACCTGTTACAATGTACAACCATACATTGATCCACATGAAAATCCTTCGCTCATTTACTTAATTGATCCAGAACCCTTTGAAAATTATCAATCTTTCTTATACTTATCACCTGGACAAAAAACTTGGAATAATCAACAAATTTGATATTACACATATTCTCCTTCATGTGATTTCTCAGTAGTGTCAGCTTGGCCCAGTTGCAGCATTCTTGCCTCTGAGACATATGTTCAAGCCTAACTCCAAGAAGTTAAGCACATAATCTGTGCTAACCCTTCAGTACAGTCCTGAAGGAATGCTGCATTGTCAGAAGTGTTGTCATACTGATGAAATGTTAAACCGAGGCCCTGTCTGAATCTTCAGGTGAACATAGAGGATCCCATAGCACTATCGAAGAACAGCAGTGAATTCTCCTATTGTTTTGGTTAATGCCTCAACCAACACCAGTAAAAATAGATTAACTGGTCATTTATCTCATTGCTATTTATGGGACCTTGCTGTGTGCAAAACTGGATACCACGTTTGCCTATAAAGCAAAAGTGACTACACTTCAAAAGTAATTCATTGGATTTGGGATGTTCTGAGGATGTGAAAGGTGTTATACAAATTTCTTAACAAGGGACCCAGAACACATCACTGCATAACTGTACTACAACAATTACTTGTATTTATATAGCACTTTGAATATAGCAAAAGCATCCCACGGCACTTTACGGGGCGGGGGGGCATTAGGCTGACTGGCCTATAGTTGCTGGGTTTATCAGTTGCAGGGGTGTAACATTTGCAATCCTCTAGTCCTCTGGCACCATTCCCATATCTAAGGAGGTTTGGAAGATTGTGGCTAGAGCCTCCGCAATTTCCACCTTTATTTCCCTCAGCAACCTAGAATGCATTCCATCCGGACCGGGTGACTTTTCTACTTTGAGCACAGTCAACCTTTTAAGTACCTCCTCTATTTTTATCCTATTCAATTTCTCCACTGCCTCCTCCTTTACTGTGACATTGGCAGCATTCTCTCCTTTAGTGAAGACAGATGCAAAGTACTCACCCTTCCTTTGACTACCCTTTTACTATTTATATGTTTATGAAAGACTTTTGTGTTACCCGGTAATTTATTCTCATACACTCGCTTTGCCCCTCATTTCCTTTTTCAGTTCTCCCCTGTACTTTTTGTATTCAGCTTGGTTCTCTACTGAATTATGAACCTGACATTTATCATAAACCTCCTTTCTGACTGCTTTCAAAATTCAGCTCATTTATTATTTTTTTTAAAAGAACTCAAATTAGGATGAGGAAAGACAGTGTGGGGGGAAAAAAATTGGATAAGGTCTATTTTCAGGCGGGTAGCGCCTTAACCCATGCCCGAAGGCCGTTGTGCAGGCAGGACGAGACTTTTCTCTGGCCTGAGGACTTACCTGCAATCAGCATTGGAAATCAGCCTTGATGTGAGGATTCAATGCTATTTGCACTTTCCACCAGCAGGGGAGCCCGAATCTCTTAAAGGCAAGCTGTTTCTTAAAAGCTGTACTTGCTATTTGCTAAAAAATAACAGTCTGTAGTCAGCACAGAGTCTGAACGGAGATCAGACATGGCACACGTAAAACACAGATGCAGCTCCCATCCCTATGTTTATACACTGATGAGTTATGTTAAAACATTGAATAAAGGTTGCACACTACTAAATCCCACATCCTCCAATCTGCATGCCTGACCTCATCAATCTGCCGATCTGAGTTGGTACCGGGCCTGCGAGAAAGCGTGCACCAAGGTTCTCTGCTGATGAGCTAGAGGCCTTGGTGCGAGAGATGGACAGGAGGGGCATCCTATATCCACAGGGGCAAGAGGCCCTCCGGACATGGTGGGAGGCAGTAGGAGATGCAGTCAATGCCAGACGCATAGCACCACGAACATGGATGCAGTGCAGGAAGAAGTTCAATGCTTTGACATGAGTGGTCAAGGTGAGTGACGTCATCTGTCAAGTGGCATCTCCTACCAACTGCACCACTAGCCGTATCCACTGCTCCACGCACTACACCCACCCCATCACCCACATACCAACAAACTCTTTCCATCAGTACTCAACTCTTCCAATCAGATGCTTCCTCTCACCCTTACACATTACCACTGTTGCAGGCCACCCACCCACAACTCACAGGCCACACACACTGGCAGCTATTCAACTATGACAGGCACAGCACCCAGACACATGTCCCACTTTCTTGCAGAAGGTGGCGCATATCAGGAGGCAGCAAGTGGCAGTGGCATTTAGCCCCACGAGCCTGTTCCGCCATTCAATGAGATTACGGCAGACCTGTGACCTAACTTCATATACCCCCCCCCCCTTAGCCCCATATCCCTCAATACCCATGGTTCACAGAAACCTATCAATCTCAGATTTAAAATTCACAATTGAGCTAGCATCTACTGCCATTTGCAGAAAAGCGTTTCAAATTTCTCCCACCCTTTGTGTGTAGAAGCGTTTCCTAACTTCACTCCTGCACGTCCTGGCTCTAAATGTTAGGCTATGTCCTCTAGTCCTAGTATTCAAGTATAGGAGACCTCCAAAAACAGCCAGAAGCAATAATCCAGCCACTAACCTGTAAACCCTGCATGGTCCCTTTAAATAGCACTGGCGGGGGTCCTCCAGCCACTCTACGACACGTTCAGATGGTTGTGGTTAAGACTGTGCGTTGAGTTGAGCATTAAGTGCCAAAATGTGTCTATCACTTTAAATCAGAGTTGGGCACTGATTGTATCCATTTTCTCCTTACTTTACATGCAGCTGGCGTTCGGCATTTGCATATGCGCTAACTCATATACCAAAACGGCAGCCAGCGCACGTCACGCTGGAAACGTGCGTGCGCAGCCAAGATGTCATCTTGGATGTTCGGGAGCCCGCATAGCGCCAAAACAACAGGCGCTACACGGCCCAATTTCTCGTCCTGTGTGTATGTGTCTCTCTCATCGCTTCATACATTTTGTGAATTCGTAGAGTATTCACAATTTGAAACCAAAAGCTGCAACAAGTGTGCAATCAATATAGTCTGTCATGTTTATCTCTCTCTCTTACACACACACACAGCGTCTGTTTTTAAAAAGCACTCAATATATTATCTGAATAAAGCTTTTGAAAGTTGCCCTCTAGCTTTTCTTCAAATAATTTTGAAAAACAACCAAATACATTTGTTAGAGACTGTGGGAGTAGCATTCAATCACATGACAAGCTTAAATGCTCCTGGTGCATTCTGGGAAAATGTGCACATTGCTTGTGTTTAGACTGCAGGATCTGCCTTCAGCTCACAGTGTCACTGCTCTGAGCAATTACATCTAGTCAAAGCCCTGGCATTTGGGAGAGGCTGAAGCCTTAAAGTATAAATTTCCATAAAAAGTATTAAAAGAAACAAAAAGCAATTCAATGGATAATTTAAATCTTGTTATTGTGAAATATATTTTTTATTTTGTTTAAAACCTTATGTTGGACATTAGAAATTTCAGTTACTGAGAAAAATGGTGCACACAAATAGTTTTCAAAAAGCATTTTGAATAATTCAATTGGTTCATTAACAAACTTATGTAGATAGGGTTTTCCCATTCTGAGATGCTGATATAAGGGCTTTCTATTATAGATCCCTTCGCATCACTCATACTAAGTTGGAGCATATGGTCACTTGTTCCCCTTATCTTTGTTTTTCTCTGTGTCTCTTTTCTATTGTTCTGTTTTTCTCTGTCGCTATACTCCTGTTTTTCTTTTCCCGCTTCTAGTTCCCTTTCTCATCTTTTCTGGTTCTCTTCTGCTTCTGTGTCTTTCTTTCTATTTTCTTGTTTGCTTTTGGTTCAGCAGCAGTGGGTGTTGGGAAAGGGAGCTGTCTACCGGTGTAGACTGTATTTTGCCACAGCAGTTGTGGGGATGATAGAGACTGAAATCCTCAGCATCTCTTTTTGTTCCCCCCACCCCTCACGTTGTTCATGTTGCTTGCCTCCTACAGTATTGTTGCGAGAGCATCCGATACTCATTTATATTCTCATTGCCCACTCCCATTCCAATAGCACGTTCAATTATATTGCTTCGCTTAAGTGTCGTCTTAGAACTATCATCATCTATCATCATGGCTGATAGAGGATCAGCCATGATGACAGAGGATCAGCCATGGTCATATTGAATGGCGGAGCAGGCTCGAAAGGCCGAATGGCCTACTCCTGCTCCTATTTTCTATGTTTGGTACTACCGTTACTCGCTGTATCATTCCTCTCCGCTGCTCCATTGTAACCTTTCTTGCATCTTATCTCATATCCACTCCCTATTCACCAATGGTTACCCTTCTACTAACCAACTATCCCTGTGATGTTGGGCAACTGAAAGCGCCCTCCATCTCCTTTTCATCGCTCTTCCTCTCTATTTTTCTTATCCCCTTCACCTGACCTCCTGCAGACTCCGCTATGACTTTTCCTCTATCGCCTATTACATCTACCGTGCATGCCCTGCATTCCCTTATTTCATTCTCTATCTTCTTGCCTCTTTCTGTATTTTGCCCAATGTTTCTATAGCTTTCCCACATCAACCAAACTACCAGTGCAGTGATCACCACCTGACCTCTACAAAGACTAGTGCAGTACGTTATCTTCTAAACATTCCCAGTCTTAGGATGACCAGTTTTGTCCAATGTCAAAATGAGACAGACTCACAGGATAGGATAGGACTGTGGTTTGAGCTCTGAGGTTTGCCTTGCCGCTGATGAAAATTTATTGAAAACCTTAATAACTAATACCTGCACATCAGGAGACAAAGAAGTAAGTGGAAAATGGATGTCTATTTTTAGACAGACAGACTCTGAACTCCTAATATAATATTTTACATTCCAAACACCTCACGCAAAAAACAGATTGGCCGATTTAAAATCAGATATGTGATGCTTCTACCCAGTAACCTGTTCTCTATGCAGTCAAATTAATTGTATGTGTATATATAATACAGAATACAGAACTCTGTTAAACACACAATACTCTTCCATACAAATGCGTAGGTAATACAGTAATATACAATACTGTGATACACACATACTGTACTCTATATGCACAGTACTTCTCATTTACAAAGTTGCATATACTCTGCACAGCAAACACAAAATCAGTAACCATAACACACCCACAGAGCACACCTATTTACAGGTCAATTGTAGCATCCTTACTACTGCCCAAGCCCAGATCAAGTAAATCAGCAGCTACAAGGGATCGAACCCAGGACCTTCCTAGTTACATGCCTCAGTTCAACATTAGGGAATCTTTGCAAGATGAGCCTACAAGCAAAGTGCACCCTTACATGACTCCAGTAAATATTTTCTTCTTTTAGTGAGGGAAGACTTGAAAATCTATGTACCAACAGCTAGGATAGGACAATTGTCTAGAAGAGCTTGGTGCACTGGCTCTGAACATAGAAGATGGTTCCATCATTGCTGCCTATGTACATCTTAGCATCTGCTGGATGGACAGGTGGTATAAAGCTCACTTCCCGCTGGGTAAATGGAAGGTAGGGGCTGTTAACTGGGAGCAAGGCTCAGACACTACTAACTGGGGCACAGTATCCAGAAGCGCAGACATTCATGGCTGGAGGTGCAATGGGCAGGTGGCTCAGTTCCCAAAGAATGAGCATAGGGATTCAGTCCTGGCGGACCGGGCAGGAGGTAAGAAAGCTCAGTTACCACATGGCTGGGAGCAGCATGGTATCCGTTGACTGGGTACGGTTATCCCCACTCTTTGGGCACAGTGATAGGTTCAATCTCAGTAGTGCACCAGTTTTATTCTCCTATCAGCATATCTATAATAATCACTTCTAACCCAAGAGCCAGACTTCCCTTCAGAATGGTGTTTCCTTAGCCCAGTCCATCCACATTTAATCCAGCTACACAACAGTATGTAATCCCAATTTAAATATCTTATTTAATGCTCTCAGAGCTGTCCTTGCTGATCTGATCTGCTTATTCCCTGTTTAGGCTCAGTCTGAATGCTTGGAGGCTTAGATTAGCCACGGATACAAAACACAATTGCTCTAAACTCACTTGTAGTTAATGCTCCCAAGGTACAGATCCTCCAATGCGTCCCAGTTGTTCGGCTGTAGATTGCATTAAATGTAGTTCTTTTGCATTGAAGCCTCCAAGGGCACTACTGAATATTCTTCTCCGTTTAAGAGAGACCTTGCTTAGTGACCCACTGGCATATTCCTGGTACACTGCAGCACCCCGATATCCCTATAATGCCATATTTAGACTTGACTCCTTGGTAACTCCTATTAACACTGGATTAGTCGGGTAACATTGACTGGGGAGACCTGGAGCATCTTGCCAAGAGCGAGTTGCTGGTACTAATCCCAGTTAAGCACACTCAATCTTGAAGAGGAAACAGCACCCAAAGTCCTAATGCGTAGGAATTGGGAGCCACAATGCATATTTGCGCCATTAGATGCTAAATTCTAATTCTCCATTCTGTCAACCTAGTGGCATTCATAAACAGCACAAGTGCTGGGATACTGCCATCAATTGCCCCTCCAGCACCATCTACCTTCAGGTTCTTCCAGTGTTTCAGTCAGTAAATGTACTGAGTCATACAGACTGGTATATGAGTTAATAGATTTTACCTGGTGCAGTGATCGGGCTGTTATAACTGAATTCAGCTGGGGAGGAGGGCGCATATCAAGCAGGGGTCCACACTTTTGATTGCTATCTAGTGACCCCTGCTGCAAAGAGCACACATTTGGATATCGGGTAAGGACAAGACCAGGCTCGGCTACGATACACTCTATGGTAAAATAGCCTGTTGACACTCACTATCGAGGGCTCACACATCAAGAATGATCACCTCAACTAGTTACAAAGGAGAGCTAGCATCTAATGAATAGTAGCCCCAGAAAAGTCAGCACCTTGAGGAAGAGTTAGCGCCTTTCAGAGAGAAGAGAAAACTGCTTGAATAAAAACCCAAGATCAATAATCTCTTCAGCGCCACCAACCATCCTGTCCAAATGTACAAGGGTCATATAATCTATTCCATTACATGGGCAAAGATCATGAATTACCCACAGAGTTATTTAGATAAACCTCTTTTCTATCAAAGAGCACCATGTTTTAAAAGCCAACATTTCCCTCAATTCATTTTCAGACCTATCCACTCTGACAACAACAATGTTAATTGTCCTTGGTGATGGTGTAAGTATATTGTAAGTATTACACTATAAACTCTTGAAGCAGCCCTTAAACTGTTCCATTACTGCAAATATAAAATTACATTTTAAAATCAATTCATTTTATTACTGGAGCACACTTTGTATTTACTGCCCTTTAGAGCATAAAAGGCTGGCCTTACTGTCTGCCCTGGTCAGGAGATTCCTGCAGCACCAGAAATGACAGACATAGGAGGTGTACGCAATCTATGCAATTGTGTACAAATTTATTTCAGCACGGTCTCAGTTGTACCAGGAGGACAATAGGAGTAGCATGTACAACAATATCTACAAGATTGGTGTCCAGGTTGAAGTCCCAGTGACGCTAGGCCAGGGAGGGGGCAGCTAGGGGTGCAGGAAATAAATCGGCTGCTCTACAAATTTGAAATTGCTAGCTACAGCCCTGCCACAAATAATTGGTAAACTCATTCAAGTCAAAGCTAAATAATTCAAATGGACATGCAGCAGAGTGTAATCCTGTTAACTATCTCTCTCTCTGCCTCAGAGAGACATCTAGAGCCCTCATTGTATCCGAACAATATATATGATACCATCAACTCACCAAATCTGGTTGTCAATCCAAGTAGCCAAGGGTTCACAGGAAGGTCTTGATGTCAGTAGGTAGATGGGAAAGTAGGGTTGAGGTCACAATCAGATCAGCCATGATCTTATCAAATGACAGAGCAGGCTCGAGGGGCCGAATGGCCTACTCCTGCTCTTAATTCGTATGTCATTTGTTGTTCTTTACCGCTATCATTTTCTCCCCTGCATTCCTGAAGGTGCTGATTCATGCTGGGGAATGGTTCCACAGGTATCAGAAGCCCTCCAGTACCTCACCAAAGTACCTGTTCATCTGAGCAGAGAGAGTCAGGCTATTCTATCGTGTGGTGCAGCACAGCAGAGTCAAGGCCTGAACTCATCTCATCTGTACACATGCACTTTCTAGCAGGTTTCAGTCGATAGTGATCAGTAGCCAGAACTGCGGAATGCCATCGACACAAAGTAGATTCGGGTGTTTTAAAAAGGAGATAAATACTTATTTGGGAAGTAAAAGTATTAAGGAATATGTACAGAGAAAATAAGGATTATAAAGATAGAGTTGCTATGACTAACAAAATGGCGAAGCAAGCTCGATGGGAGGTAAGGCATACTCCTATTCCAATGTTCCTAACATAACTACAATTGGCTGTAGTGCCCAGGAGCACTACAGCCAATTCTAGTGCCTCTACTGCCATATCAGCTGAGATTAACTAACTCAGTGCCGATCACAGATCGAATCTCGGACATCCCTGGTTTGTAGTATCATAGAAAATTACGGCAAAGAAGGAGGCCATTTGGCCCATCATGTCTATGCCGGCCAAAAAAGAGCTATCCAGCCTAATTCCACTTTCCAGCTCTTGGTCCGTAGCCTTGTAGGTTATGGCACCTCAAGTGCACATCCAAGTACCCTTTAAATGCAATGAGCGTTTCTGCCTCTACCACCTGTTCAGGCAGTGAATTTCAGAGCCCTACCACCCTCTGGGTGAAAAAAATTCTCCTCAACTCCCCTCTAATCCTTCTACCAATTACTTTAAATCTATGCCTCCTGGTTATTGACCTCTCTGCCAAGGGAAACAGGCCCTTCCTCTCTACTCTATCCAGGCCCCTCATAATTTTATACACTTCAATTAAATCTCCCCTCAGCCTCCTCTGTTGCAAAGAAAATAACCCCAGCCTATCCAATCTTTCCTCATAGCTAAAATTCTTCAGTCTTGGCAACATCCTCATAAATCTCCTCTGTACCCTCTCTAGTGCAATCACATCTTTCCTGTAATGTGGTGACCAGAACTGTACGCAGTACTCAAGCTGTGGCCTAACTAGTGTTTTATACAGTTCTAACATAACCTCCCTGCTCTTATATTCTATGCCTCGGCTAATAAAAGGAAAGTATCCCTTATGCCTTCTTAACCACCTTATCTACCTGTCCTGCTACCTTCAGGGATCTGTGAACATGCACTCCAAGGTCCCTCTGTTGTGTGGCTCAGTTCTACCCTGGGCAATACATTTACTCACTAAGCCATTGAAGAAGTCCTCCTGTTATTTTTCTCGCTTTGTAGTGAAACACAAACTATTTCCACTGGTGCCATTGCAATCAGGTTCTTGCTAAGTATCAAATCTGTTGCATGCCTGTTTCAAAATGCCGTTACCTAGGTTTATTTATTACAAACTGATGTTCAAAGGCCAACTTGCCTATTTTTCCATACATTTTGTATCCAGTAACTAAAGTGTAGCGACAAATGGGTTCTACACTGGAAAGGAGTTGCTTAAATAACATGGTAAGCCTACTCCATGGGAGTCTCACATGGGACATAGCAATCTCCCACCATCCTACTTGATGCTCACAATCTCCCATGTGGTTGAACAGTACTGGTAATTCGCAGCATTTCTCTTGTTTCCTTTCACTGGAAGGAAAGAGGAAACAAGCAGTTGCCACAGAGGCAGGCTACCCACTATTCACAGCAATAAAATTATTTATTTTCAAACAATGGGTCCCGTAACCAAGCAGGCTGTGAAAAGGGAAAAGAAATACACTGCAAGAAAGAAAAAAGAGGAAGAAACAAAGTTAATGCCACTTAACCATCCCCTGAAGCCCACATTACAAATGCAGCTTGCTGCTTTTAACCATGTGGTTTTTGGCACAATCCTGCATTATAAGTATTTGGGTCATGTTGAAAAATCCTGTACCTGAAATTTGCCCAATATTGATAGCTCTGATGATGGAATAGGGTGCTACAGTGTTCTATAGTGGATATCGGGTTTCTACAGTGGAGTTGGCCACAGGGAGCCAAGTATAGCAAGAGGTGATGGCATTGTTTAATCTGCTTGTGAGATTATCCCAGGATGGAATGTACTTGTGCTTGCAGTGCTAAAAATAGATTGGACTGCCAATGGTAGGTATGTTGTCCCTTTAAGAAGGGAGATGTCATGATATTTTAAATGAGGCTCTGGATATCCAAGACTATGGTTGGAAATTAATGCCCACCTATCAGGCTCTGACTGTTTGTCTTGCCTTGCCTGCTGGATCCCATGGGAACAAGTCTGTTCCCTGCTGATATGAGTTAGTGCTTCCCAATACATCACCTGCAGTATTACATAGAATCACAATGTAGAGTCAAAACATAATGAAATGCAGAGACATATGGCTGTCTACATGCATAAATACAACGGCAACACTTTCTAACAGAAAATATATCAGTCGGAAAGTCTCAGCCTCAGTCCCTGGTCTGTGCTCTGCTAGTTAATCTTAGCCAGGGATCCGGTGAGGGCACAGACACTACCACTGATCTCAAGTTCCTCAATTGGGGGAGGCGGGGGAGGGAACCACCAGTCAGATTTATTGCTATCCAGGGATTTCTTGAGATGGTACAGAAGTTAGCAAAGAAGATAGTTAGGAAACAGGAGTATATGTTACTAGGAATGGTTAAGGGAATACGAGTGAATGGGTATTGCGTTAGAACAGGCCCCTTGTTGTCAAATAGCCTGCCAACATTAAATGTCCGTGCTCATACATGGCTGCTCGAACATGGCACCAGAGGGTAACTGGGACCCTGGAACAGATCAGACCCTTCACAAGAAGAGGAAAGAAAACTGGAGTAAAAAATAAAGGTGGTGGCAGATCCTTCGGGGTTTTTAATAGTTAGGTTTGAGAGTAAACATTTCAATTATCGGCATACTGGCCAATTTCGGCGTTCTAGGTAAGTACGAACATGGGTGCATACAATATAGGGAATTACAATTGATATTTCTGAGCTAATATTGCTGGTCTCGCACTTGAATGCTTTATGAAGCTTGGTGGGAATAATCAGGCATTACGTTATCAGCCACAGCTGAGAACAACTCTTCTTCAACATGGATACTGATAGCAATGCTGCTTCTGTTGCAGTAGATCATGAATTTGCTTTGTTCTATCCGGGGTGGTGTTTGCTTTGCAGGGGCGCTGTGCAAAGGTTCAGTTTGGATCCCGTACATTTTACTAGACAATGATACTAAATACCACCTACTTAATCTGGAGTCAAATCCGCACCCATACGATCGCAAAAAGGCAAGTTGGCAATAGGAAAGCGGTTAAAAAAGCATATAGGATCCTGGACTTTATAAATAGAGGCAAAGAGTACAAAAGTATGGAAGTCATGATGAACCTTAATAAAACACTGGTGCGGCCACAGCTGGAGTATTGTGTCCAGTTCTGGACACCGTACTTTAGGAAAGATGTGAAGGCCTTAGAGAGGGTGCAGAAGAGATTCACTAGAATGATTCCAGGGATGAGGGACTTTAGTTACGCGGATAGACTGGAGAAGCTGGGGTTGTTCTCCTTGGAACAGAGAAGGTTGAGAGGAGATTTGATGGAGGTATTCAAAATCATGAAGGGTCTGGACAGAGTAGGTAGAGAGAAACTGTTCCCATTGGCAGAAGGGTCAAGAAACAGAGGTCATAGATTTAAGGTGATTGGCAAAAGAGCCAAAGGTGACATGAGGACAAACTTTTTTACACAGCGAGTGGTTAGGATCTGGAATGCACTGCCCGAGGGGGTGATGGAGGCAGATTCAATCATGACCTTCAAAAGGGAACTGGATAAGTACTTGAAAGGAAAAAATTTGCAGGGCCACAGGGATACGGTGGGGGAGTGGGACTAGCTGGATTGCTCTTGCATAGAGCTGGCGTGGACTCGATGGGCCAAATAGCCTCCTTCCTTGCTGTAACCATTCTATGATTCTATGATTCTAGGTAATATAAAAATAATTGTCAAAATGATAAGTGATAGATAACATGAGTGTATGACATTGAACGATTATAAAGGTCTTGAAACACCAATATTATATCAGTATGTGAGCCAGATGACAACACAGAAACTGGCTTTTAGTGCTTTAGCTGCAGCAAAGTCTTGAATAGTGTCTGAGTAGGTGAGTGCTACTTACAGTTCATAAGAACTGAATTTCATCTTCTCCTTCCCGAACCTCAGCCATGACTGTGGGGGGGGGTGGGGAAGGGGGGGTGGTGACTGGGGTAGGTGAGAAAGTGAGTGCTAAAGTCGGGGCTACAGGTCCCCTGGATTACAACTATTACAGGAGGGCTACAAATCCTCTGTTCTCCTCTCAGTAAGTAAAATAATATACCCTCATTGTATATCCATTTGCCTAAGTTATAAAATTGTCTTTTTTCACCCTTAAGGCTTAACTAAATGTATTGGGAAGAAAGAGGGTGAATGTTCAGGCTGCAGCTTAGACTCTGAACTAATGGGGTCAATTTTAGGATGGCCGAGCGGGTGCGTTCGTGGCTGGGGGAGTTCCTGAAATTGGGGAATCCCGGAGCGGGTCCAGTGCCCGGCTCCAACCCGCCCACTTCCGGGTTCTCCAATGACGTGAATCGGTGATCACGCAACCCCCGCATGCGGGACTCCCACCTGCAATTAAAGCCGGCGGGATGACAGTTTAGATAGTTAGGGAGGTACTTCAGGTCGTTGACAGACCTCATTGGGAAGAGATTTCAGCAGGGATGTGATTTTGGACTCTCCCCATGCTGTGGGAAACACTCCCTGTTGTTGCAGACGTGTTTCAGTCAGCAGCCATTGGGAGATGGAGAGGATTCCTTGACAGTTGGGGGGAATACCTCATTCATTGCAGCAGGGCACTCTGTCACCTCAGACAAAGTTTGGCCTGCCACACCGTTGTCTCCACATTCCAAATTATTACATCATACCCTAAACTCTGCTGTCCAAACACATTTACCTACTTTGCAGACCCCCTCACACTCACACCGTCAGGATGCGGGCGGGGGGGGGGGGAGGTTCCCTTGGCTGCATTCATCACTCCACTGGAGGACGAGCAACATCACCAGCCTCGCCAGGCGCGCCGACCACCTCCGCCACGTGGAGCGACACAACACAGTGCTGCGCAACAGGCACCTGCACAAAGTAGTTTTGCAACTACACATACACCCACAGTAGGGTGACCCAATGGGTGGCATCAAGGGTGTTCATGGAGAACCTCATGAAAGGGGATTATTGCACAAGCCAGTCAAGAATGGCCAATACATGGCAGTAGTGGTGACAATATAATATGTAATGTGAGTTGATCAGAAATCAAATATAAGTAAAAACCATGACAAACCCTCAAACACCCTTGTGCATCCCCTTCATGCTCACAACATGCCTTACGCTTCCTACTACACATATGTGATGCATGCCCTGTGGCTGCAGCACAGGTAGTGGCAGGTGGGGTGACGCTGACCATGAAAGAGATACATGAGAGGGTGAGTATGAGACAGAGCCATGAGCTTGTATGAGGATTGGGTTGAGTGGTAGTGGTGGGATGAGTACTGGGGAGGTGAGTAAGTGCAGGTAAGATGAGGATGAGGGTTCAGTGGGTGTGAGGAGTGATGTGATAGAGTAGTGTTGGCAGTGCAGAAGGAGGTGTGGGGTGGGGGCGGTGATGTGGCAGACAAAGTGTAGGGGAATGAGTAAGAGTACTCACTTCGGCTGACCTGGTTAGGTCATTGAAGCGCCTCCTGCACTGTATGCAGGTGCGTGATATGTTGGTGGTGCTGGTGACCTCCTCTACCACCTCGAGCCAGGCCTTCGTGGTGGCAGAGGCAGGCCACTTCCTCCCGTCCGCCAGGTGGAAGATCTCCCTCCTCCTCCTCCTCCTCCTCCTCACCCCATCCAGTAAGACCTGGAGTGAGGCATCATTAAACCTGGGAGCAGCCTTCCCCCTGGGCTGCTCCATGCTGTAATTTTGCCTATTTTCTGCAGCATCAGTCAGTGGAGGACTGCCCCTTTAAATAGGGCTCCTCCAGCTGACAGCCTATAGAGCAGGTGCGCAGTCCACCCGCTGCGCAACTTTCCAGCGCAAAACCCGGAAGCCAAGGTATGTGGCTTCAATTTACTTATGATCGCATGGGGAACCCACCGATTTTACTGGGTGGGTTACCCACGCGCCCAGTCGACCCCCCGCTGCCAACCCGCCTCCCTCCTAATATCGGGCCCAATGCGCATATTGTGCAAATTCATCTTTTGGATCCAAACCTTCCAGTACAAACTTTACCGTGTCCTATTATTTAGAAGATTTAAAAGCAGACTTTCATCTCATGTAAAGCTTTCTTTCACCTTCATTAATCATATTTCCTATGCGATTTCTGGTACCAAACAGTATGTGCACTTTTCATATCCCTTATTTTTACTTTGTCTGTCTGTTTCTCCTTCCATCACTATGAATTTTCTTTGTTATTGAATTTCCTGCCTTCCTATTCCTTCACTGTACTTTCTTTCTCTCACAAGATAAAATACATGTTGTTTTTCCCAGTCAAGAGATAACGTTGTTTACAACAAAGCTAATAGAAGCGATATTAAACTGGCTTAAGAAAATTAAAGAGTGAATATGCTGCTTCTTGTTACATATTTATGGACAATATATACACACGCTAATCTCCGGTGGCTTGTTGGGCCATTGCTGTGGATGTACAGCTATTACCCACTTCAGCAGGAAGGAAATGAAATATTAGAGATCGGAGGAAGTGAGGCCATATGAACTCATGATAAAATACCAGAATGACATATGTACTTTCCAACAAATTGCATGAACTGGGCAGCCACATATTAGTCAGCTTGACTGATAGCTGCAGCTTGGTTTCTTAAACTGGGGTATTGTACATGTGAGTTTTTCCTGAGCATGTTTGTACTGGCTGTTTCAGATGAATTGAGTTTATTGGACCAAATATGCTGTCAAATTAAACCTAACGATAATCATGCAAATGAATCAGCTGCGATTATTTTGGAATATATGCGATAAATCTATGGTAAGTTGTTTTTATCTTCAATTAAGACATTGTTGATCATATACTGTATGTGGAAATAGAGACTTTTGCTATCCCTAGCATTAATCAATACATATTGACACTGGTTATTTTAACTGCATATTGGTTTCTTATTACATAGGTGTCCACTCAGGGCCCTTGACTGGCTCCAGGAGCCATGTAATTGCACAGGTTGCCCTATGTCGCCCCTGTGTTCTAGGTCACATTCTTAGGTTGCCAAGTCCTCTGGAGATCTTTGCGCTTCTTCGCAAAGAACCGTAGAAAAGTAACTCTGTTAATGGCACGTGCATTCTGGGCTGCAAAGGTCATAAGAACACAGAATGTTCAGAAACAGGAAAAGGCCATTGGATTCTAAAAGCCACTACTTTTTGATAGATCAAGACCCCTGCCCTCTTTCTCTCAATCTGACTTTTCTTCAAATCCTTCAGTCCCTTCAAGTTACCACTTTAAGCCATTTATATATCCTGCTTTCGTGTTTTTACCTAGTAACTTATTCGACAATTCTGTTATTCTTTGAGTGAAAGGCAGTCAGGTCAGGTATTAAAACCTGCTACCGTAAAGACAGCAGACAGTACTACCGGCGACTGGTTAACACTGAGTGTGGCAGCGATTAAGTAACCTGGCCACCTCCAGAAAATGCCATGGCTTTGGGCAGATGAACGCCTGGAGGTGAGCAGTGGGACCTTTGATGGAGGAAATGCCATCAAAAAGCAGATGAGCACATCCTTGAATTATCAATGGCATCCATAAACTGCAAGCCGTGACGCAGTTGCTGTTCATATCAAGTCAATGAAAGAGCAACCATGGACAGTCTGAAACACAACACCATGGTTCAAGTCCCTGAGGTATGGAGGACAGTTACAGAAGCTCAGACGATAGGCGATCGATGATGGTCTTGATGATTGAGTGAAAGAGTTCCACTTGACTTCCCTTCTCACTCCTAATTTTTATGGAAGAAGAACTTGCCTTTATGTAGCATCTTTCACATCCTCAGGAAACTGCAGAGCCAATGAAGTACTTCTGAAGTGTAGTCACCGTTGCAATGTAGGGAAGCAAGGCAGCCATTTTTCACACAGCAAGATCCCACAAACAGCAATGAAATAAATGACCAGGTACTAAGGGATATGGGCCAAAGGCAGGTATATGGAGCTAGATCACAGATCAGCCATGATCTTATCACATGGCAGAGCAGGCATAGGGGTTGAATGGCCTACTCCTGTTCCTATGTTCCTATAATGGGATCGTGTTTCTGACTTTTACATTCTTTCTCTGGGGTTCTGCAGATCTTCCGCTAAAGTTACAGTAGACGATTGGGAGAACCCCAGCGAAAATTCATCTACAATCTGTTTTAATGGTGTTAGTTGACCAAGACACCCCAGGGAGAATACCCCTGCTCTTCTTTGAATAGTGTCATGGGATCTCTTACATCCATCTAAGAGGGCAGGTGGGCCACCTCCAACAGTGCAGCTCTCCCTCGATACTACAATTAAGTGTCAGGCTAGATTCTATGCTCAAGTCTCTGGATTGAAGCTTAAACCTATAATCTCCTAACTCACTCAGAGGAAAAAGTGATACCACTGAGCCAAGGCAGACACCTATATTTGTGCCCTCTATTAATTCAACAGTTCATCAAAGTGAACAATTTGTTAGTTTTGTCATTTTCCATTGTAATCTTGAAAACTTAATGATATAACCTCGAAGTCTTCTCTTTTCCAAAGAAAATAAACCCAAGTTCCTTAACAAATCCTCATAGCTGATCTGGAGAATCATTGCTTACTTCATACCCCCTCAAGGACAATTACATACGTTCAATACTTAGGTGACCATAACTGCACAAATTTCTCCCGTTGCGGTGTGACTAGCAGCTTATGGGGTAGATTTATACAAGAACATAAGAAATAGGAGCAGGAGTCGGCCATACGGCCCCTTGGGCCTGCTCCGCCATTCAATCAGATCAAGGCTGATCTTCGACCTCAACTCCACTTTCCCGCCCGATCCCCATATCCCTTGATTCTCTTGGAGTCCAAAAATCTATCGATCTCAGTCTTGAACATACTCAACGAATGAGCATCCACAGCCCTCTGGGATAGAGATTCACCACCCTCCGAGTGAAGAAATTCCTCCTCATCTCAGTCCTAAATCGCTCATCCCTTATCCTGAGACTATGTCCCCTAGTTCCAAACTCTCATGCCAGGGGAAACAGCCTCTCAGCATCTACCCTGTCAAGCCCTCTAAGAATTGTGTATGTTTCAATGAGATCACCTCTCCTTCTTCTAAACTCCAGAGAATATAGGCCCATTCTACTCAATCTCTCCTCATAGGACAACCCTCTCATCCCAGGAATTAATCGAGTGAACCTTCGTTGCATCGCCTCTAAAGCAAGTATATCCTTCCTTAGGTAAGGAGACCAAAGGGATGATTTTAAACCCCAAGAACAGGTGGGTTGGGAGAGGGTGGGAATTGAAAATAGTTGTTTTTTGGGTCACGACCGCAATCCGGCTTTATTTAATGTCGGCACGTAAAAGTACAGGCTTCCCACTGGGAATGCAAAGTCCGAATATTTTGTGGTTGCGACCCAAAAAAACAACTATTTTCAACTCCCACCCGCTCCCAACCCACCCGTTCTTGAGGTTTAAAATCACCCCCCAAAACTGTACACAGTACTCCAGGTGATGTCTCACCAAAGCCCTGAACAATTGTAGCAAGACTTCCTTATGCTTGTACTCCAACCCCCCTGCAATAAAGGCCAACATGCCATTTGTCTTCCTAATTGCTTGCTGTACCTACATGTTAACTTTCTGTGTTTCGTGTACGAGGACACCCAAATCTCTCTGAACACCAACATTTAATAGTTTCTCATCATTTAAAAAATATTCTGCTTTTCTATTCAACCTATCAAAGTGAATAACCTCACACTTCCCCACATTATACTCCATCTGCCACCTTCTTGCCTACTCACTTAACCTGTCTATATCCCTTTGCAGACTCTGTGTCCTCCTCACAGCTTACTTTCCCACCTAGCTTTGTATCGTCAGCAAACTTGGATACATCGTACACAGTCCCTTCATCTAAGTCATTAATATAGATTGTAAATAGCTGAGGCCCAAGCACTGGTCCTTGCGGCACCCCACTAGTTACAGCCTGCCAACCTGAAAATTACCCTTTTATTCCTACTCTCAGTTTTCTGTCCATTAACCAATTCTCTATCCATTCTAATATATTACCCCCAACACCATGAGCTCTTGTGTAACAACCTTCAAGATTTTACTAACTAATGCCTCCAGCACTGAGCTTTGAGCAACAAAAGCACGTAGCAGGAATTTGGACAGGAAGGTCAGCCCACCTGCATGATTTTCCATTAAAATTAATGGACTGAGGGGAGCACACTGACCTCCACACCAAAATTCCAGCTATGTACACCCATCAGGCAAAACTCTGTGCTGGGCATGCTAATTCATAAAATCTATCGAAAGATAACAATGGAGCATCCTCTTAAAAATCTGCACTTAATTTCTCTGATAGTGCAAATTAATAGCTTATTTGCCATTTTTATCTCAGCTAAGCTGGCAGTTGCATAGATTTGTCTACAGTAACCTCTAGATCTCCTTCTTGATCGGAATGCGAGAAGACAGTTCCATTTTGCATAAATCCCTCTTTTGGTCTTTTCTCTTATACTTCTACACCTACCCACATTCAACTGCATATGCTACTTACTACCTCTGTTACTTAAAAAAATGCAAATCTTACTGAATTTGATTTAATTTTTTCTCATTATTTGTTCTGCCATCTATTTTGGTATCATCTGCAAAGTTGGAGATCTTGAACGTATTTCAAATCACGCATGTGCAAGAATCCAATGTCAAGATATCTTCAACATCAAATCCCTGATGGCTTCCCCTCACTCTACCACATTCTTCAACCATACATCTCCTCCTCTCTACCCCCCACCCCTCACCAACAAACACCCGTTAACACACACCCGTTGCTCCGAAAACACCAGCTTATTCCTTGCTCCCTGTTCCCTCCATCCCACTATCAAGGGGTTCCTCTTTCACTGTACCAGGCCCCTACCCTCTGCAACTCTCTCCCTAAACAACTCCATCTTACTACCTCCTTTCCTGCTTTAAAATGCCTCCTAAAGAACTTCCTCTTTAACTGTGCTATTTCCCCTTCCTCCCAACATCTCTGTTCCATCTGTCTCTGCTGCTCGCTGCATATTTTTATCCTGCACCCTGTAAAGTACCCCATCTACCACCCTGAACATTCAATCCCTTCACCACCGGCGCACCGTGGTTGCAGTGTGTATCATCTACAGGATGCACTGCAGCAACTCGCCAAGGCTTCTTCGACAGCACCTCCCAAACCCGTGATCTCTACCACCTAGAAGGACAAGGGCAGCAGGCACATGGGAACAACAACACCTGCATGTTCCCCTCCAAGTCACACACCATCCCAACTTGGAAATATATCGCCATTCCTTCATCGTCGCTGGCTCAAAATCCTGGAACTCCCTACCTGACATCACTGTGGGAGAACCTTCACCACACGGACCGCAGTGGTTCAAGAAAAAGGCTCACCACCACCTTCTCAAGGGCAATTAGGGATGGGCAATAAATGCTGGCCTTGCCAGCGACACCCATGAAAGAATTTTTAAAAAGTGCTCTGTGATGTCTAAAGGAAGGAGGGGGGAGAAAAGGATTGAGGAAGAGAGAAAGTGAGAAAGAAAGATGTAAGAGATAGACAGGGAAAGAAAGAGTGAGAAATAGAGACTGTGAGAGAGAGACAAGAGACAAAGCGAAAGCATCAGAAAGTAGGAAAAAGAGAGTTAAAAGATTTATAATTATACAACACCTTATCACGTTTCTGAGAAAAGTCCCAAAGAGGAGTGCTATAAAGTGTCAGTCATTTCTGAATTTGATCAAAGAATATGAAGTTTAAATAACAAGAAACATTGAATATAGTTCAGGATTTCTTCTAACAACCTGCTGCAAGATCCTTCCTACACATTATCGAGAGAGGTGCTGTACTACAAAAGATTTCTACGAGGTGCTATTCTGCAAAAAATCTAATTGTTTACGATTTCTAAATAATTGGAATAGACAGACCCCTCTGTCAATGATATTTTCATTTATAGCAGCCTGGGGAAATTGAACCCTTTGAATGTAGAATTATTTTTGGACGGACTATTCGTCCATTTGGACATGATTAATGGGGAACTAATAAAAAAAAATAGCCAGCTGTGTACACATGAACTACCTCAAATTCAACTTCAATTAAACCTACTACCCATTGCCTACTCTCCTGCCCAAAGCAGATGGTAAATGTTCTATTCAGCAATCTCCCCTTGTATCGCAGAGTATACTTCAAAGACTTCTTATTGCTGATTTTAAAAAATAATTTTGTTCATACTACCTATAGTTATTGCTCCTCTGAACTGTTTTTCCTTTTCCCTTCTAAGTTTCAAACACACCAACCTGCACATTCTTGCTCCTCTTTGCATCCTCGTTGTGTTGAAATCGAATCTTATTGCTCCTACCCTAACTTATTCTTCCCTGGAGTTCCTGGGAAATTCCTTACCTTTGTCCAAGTCTTCCCTTCCTCCTACAGTCTATCAAAATCAAGCTTTGTATCACTTGATCACTAATTCCTGACTTACTTCCTCTTCTCTCCTATTTTTGTTTCCAATCTTGGTCTCATCCTGAGCTACAAGGTGAAACACCAAGCATCACACTCCAATACAGAGAAACCAGGAGCTCCGTCCCGGCCTGAGAAGATTGTAAAACAGGTTTCCCAAATTTTAAAGGACCACTGAGCCACTGCTTCGATTTATCCAGGTAGCCAAACTGAATTAATCCTTCTTGCACTGCACATTCCACCCCACCCCACGCACAGGTTACACAGTCTGCAGAACACTGCATGAAAATCCAGTCAGGCCCATGTCACTCAATCATTGCAACTTCAATCAATTTCAAACAAATTGATTAACTTGGCTTTAATGCAGCCCACATAACCCAGTGCATTCGATCCTTCCAGGCCCTGCTCAGCAGTTGACATTACCGCAATAAGTAAATAATAAGATATTTCTGAATGCAAACTGGGTCTCCAGTTGTTAGCTGAGCAATTTATTGGCCAAAAAAATGTAATTCAGCAACTCATCCAGCGTGACAGTGGGACATTAAATCTCCATTTAGCCAGGAAATATTAGCATTTTTATGATGAGTTAATGTATCATAATATTCGATTAATTGTTTCAATAACCAATAGAACCTGTGTCCAGTTCTTGGGACTACACAGTGAAATGAGACTGTCTCCCACTCCCCGACATCTGTTTTCTGCCTTCATGTCATGAAAGGTGCTGGCTTATGTTGAATAACGGTTGCACCGATGCCAGCAGTCCATGTACGAACATTGGGTAAGGGCAGGATCAGATGTGGATGTGACATCCGTAATAGTTGAATACAGCCTGCTGAAACTCACTGTCTAAGCTCGCACATGAAGAATGGTCATTTGGGAAAGCACCAGAGGATGGCTCTCACCTGTGGAATCGCACCTCAGCAAAAAAGTCACCTCTTCAACCATGGGAATGGTTGGCTGTCCTGTGAACACTACCCACTCCAGGATTTGAGCGTATAATCTAAGCTTACACTTCACTACAATATTGAAGGACTGCTGCATTATCAGAAATGCAATTGTTCAAAGGAGGGGCTAAACCAAAGCTCTGTCTGCCTATTCAGGTGGACACAAAAGATCCATGACACTATTAGAACAGCAAAGAGTTCTCCTGGTGTCTTAGTCAGCCAACACCACCAGTTGTAGATTAATTGGTCGTTCAGATCCAACAACAGTGACTATACTTCAAAAATATTGGTAGCGAAGTACTTTGGGTGTCTCGAGAGATGTGACAAGACAGGTTCTTTCTATTGATCACAAATAAGCCAAGCCTCATTCTTATTTTTCTTAATTTTCTGGCCTTTTCTCCTGGAAGCACTGACTAGAACTGGGATCTGGTTCCAAAGGTGCACATAAACCTGTGCTATCTCACCTGAGTTTGCCATTCTTCTCTTGTGAGCCTGGACAGCATTAACAGGCTATCAATTATGGGGGACATCAAGCCCAATCCTGTCCATGCAAACACTATCCAACAGGGCTCAATGGATCATAATTAAGAGCGTGAACCCCATTTGATTTTTTTTCCCCTCCCTATCCCAGGTGCACTAAGGCCCATTGTAGCACATTTTCCGGCAAGAATTGAACCCTTAGGCCATCCAGATATTTATGGCTCAGTACCAGACATGGTTAGTGCACTTACCAACTGACACATCTAACTTTCTGTTTTTGACCTTAAATTAAAATCACATCCACAGTCATGACCTAAATAACATGCATTAAAAAAAACAAAATATTGTGCCACAGGACTAAGTTACATGGTTGAGGCCTCCCATGGTCACATACAATTTATCTGTGACGTGCTTGTTGCATCATATGCGATCAGCTGACAGAAAAATTCTGTTGGGGCTCAGTTGACACAGAGTAGGAACATACGAATTACAGACCAGAGAAGGTCATTTCGGTCCATCTGGCCGGCCCCATAGTTCAAAAACAGATTGCCCAGTTCATTATTGTATCCCTCAATTGATTTTCTTGCCAAATGCCTGTCCAACTCATTCTTAAAGTTACTGATGTTTTCAGCATCAACCGCCTCCCTGGGCAGAGTATTCTGAACATTCACCACCTTCTGAGCTTCATCGCACCCATATTTCCTCCTCCAAGATTCATGCCATGCCCCCTCATTGTCCTTCTCAGGGACATGGTAAATAGTTTCTTGTCAATCTGGACTATCCTTAATAAGATCCCCTCTCAGTCTCGTCTTCTCTCCTGCCAACAAACTCAACTTCCATGGTTCCAATTATTAATTAATTCTATCACTCCATACCAACCCTCCATGTTTGATGCCTTCACTTTACTTCTCTTTATGTCCAAGGACACTCTTCATAAATTCCAGCATCCCCAACCCCCCTCCTCCCCCCACCCCGAAGTTCCAGAACGCATTCTCCATCACTAGCCTATTGTCAAATAGATGCTTTAGATTGAATGGGGGGTTGGGGGGGATTTTAACCCCCCCCCCCACTGTCTCCTGTCTGATTTCCACCGTTAAAATAGAGCGGGGGGGGGGGGGCCTTACTCACTGCCTGCCCAACCCAATCTGGCCAATTGCAATTTTAAATTGCAAGGACACTTGCCCAATGTTAACGGGGTCCTTTCATACATATGCAAAAATGGCTTCAATTAGGTCACTGAGGCCCGACTGCAATGTTAACCCGAAGTGTGAGCGGGAGAGTAGTAGTGGCTTCCCCAGCAAACAGACCCTGCCAGGAGCTGGATCGAGGGCTGGAAGAGGCCCAGGTATGTTTACATTTTTCTTTAAGTGTTCTTGTGGGGCCAAGAGGAGCAAGAGTGCTCCTCCAAGGCCCACATGGAAATCTTGAGCCTCCCCTGCTCCCCCCCCCCCACCCACTCAATGTGATTGCTACCCAAGCCTTCCCCCACCCCCGATCCACTTACCTGACTGCCGGGGACCGTTTTGTCAGTTCCCCGATGCTGGCCTCCTGCCGCCTGAATTCCCACTCCCGCCCGCTGGCAAACAGTGATTCCCGCCTGGGTCAGGCAGAATTCCCATCTACGTTATGGAAATGAGACCCCAAAGCTAAAATCTCTCCAGGCCTCACTCAGGCGGAACCAGCTTGCTGTTTGCCCGACCCCTCCATGCATCAATCCCGCCTCTCGGTTAGATCACCCCCTAAGTGTCTGGGTGTTGCAGTGGGTTAGGCATTGACTTTTTATTTCGGAAACCTTGATTCAAACCCAGCTGAGACTGAAAGACTCCTTTCTCTGCCAACTAAAAGGGACTGTATGAAATGAACTTGGGACAATTTCAATTTAATTCTTAGTATGCCCACAAGACAAAACTACGCCTAATGTGGCACTAAATTTGCAATCTCACTCAAAAAAGGTGACAGGATGGCTGCTTTGCAAAATGGAAAAAATTTCATATGTTGAGTTAGGGATGCTCTTTGAGGTTAGGCCCAAGGCACAATGTTGGGGTACATTAAGAGAGCTTTATTCTTCACCTGACTGAGACCTGGGTGTGTGCTTGCTGCTGACAATTGATGCCTGAAATGGGAAAGTTTTCCATTATCAACACTAACATCCCTCACCTTGATGAGCACAGAATTCACCACCAGAAATGAAAATTCAAACGAGAACCATTAAATTGTGCTTGGCGGACATCACATATCTACCAAGGAAACAAATTTACACTTTCAAAACTAATTTTTTTGGTATCTTATAGCCCCACAACCTTGCATTATGTACTGCTCTTCCTGTAGCGTCTTGGTCCCAGTACAATCGGGCTACCTTTCAAACGGCTCAGTTAGTGCAGAAATCACCGAGTTCAGCTTTCCTTAATTTAAACTGTACACATTCCAGCTCAGACATTATACAGTCTCCTCAAATCACCCTAATGTCTCTCCCTCAACCCGTAAACAATGTTTTGAAGAACGCAATGTAAAACCTAACATATTTATCATCGCTTGTTTGCTGTTCAAATGAAAATAAAGCAGTTCAGGGCAATTCTTTTTTTTATAAAAAGGACACCTGACATAATTAAACCATGACTTATTCCTCCTGGAGCTAGGACTCTCATTCTTCCAGCATTTATACAATATAAATTGTAATTGCACTGTTCATTTTATGCACTGGGTCTCTATTTTATCTATGCAATTCCAGCCCATTCAACACCCAAAGTCTTGCCCACTGCGCACTCGCTTCCAATGACAAGATGATCCACGAGATACAAGTAACACACAACACAGTTTCAATGGTGTTTCGGCTAAATCTATTTTTCTCTGCATTTAACCATCACATCTCACGCCCCTCCACCGCTCCAAGCATCTCTCCCACTCGGTTCTGTTGCTTTATTCTTATCAACACCAGTGCCTGTGAATGAGGCGTGTTACTCCAACCAGAGAAGAATATCATATTTAAATGAAATATTTAGCTGGACCTAGACACGTAAAAATAATACATCCGTTTAAAATCACCACGGTTACTTCATGAGAGGACTGGAAGAATGCTTCAGTGCCTCCGTTCCCAGCACATCATATGTATTCAATTGATTCAGTTTAACTCTATATTTGCTGCCTGTTTTAATTTTTTTATCATTCAAACCAATCTCTAGTCTGAGCATCCTTCCACTCTCCGCCAGACTGGAGATGTCTCAGCTTTGCCACACACCCAATTTACTATAATTTCTACTGAAATCATTCACTGTAACAATCAATTCACTCCCTTTCTTTCTCCATAATCCCTCTCTCTCTCTCTCTGTCTCTGTCTCCCTCTCTAGTCACCTACGCAGTTCCAGACCAGTCTTTATTCTGTTTGCAAGGACATTTTGTCCAGATGTTAAGAGGTCTCACAAAGCAACTTCTGCATCCCTGCTTACAATGGGAAAGCACAACACAATCCCACTACAGTGGGTCAGTTAATGCTTGTGGTTCAGTTGATTCAGTTGCTACCTATAAATTCCCAACCCAGTCATATGTTTTAACCTCATTCTCTCCAGATCCTGAGGTGCACGCAATCCACAGCACCGATTCTCCTTATGATGCAGCACACAACACCACGGTTCAGTTAATGTGATCCGATCTGTATTTCCCTGAATATTTGCAATAGATAGTGCTGATATAGTCTTGCTGAAACACCGAACATACATTGCATCTCATGCTTGATGCTGAGCTGTTTTCATGTGATACACAGCACACCATTCAGACCATGTAAAAGGAGGTTCTCTTTCTCTCTCTCTTGCTCTCTCTCTATATATATATTTCTTGTAAGTTTGCCCTGCACAGCTAGATCCTCCTGAATCCAGTCAGGGTGATGCTGTTTGCCTCATTATAAATAAATGTAATATAAATATTTTTGAAACCCAAAAAAAATACAACTCTGCACATTACAAAGCAATTTACAGAGAGGGTATAGGAGATTGCATTGCATGTATTTACCTGTGCTGTTCTCTGGTTCTTGGGGCTGACTGATGCTGGTGTTGATGCTGATGCTGCCTCCTGCATCCCTCAGCACTGACTCTCACATCAAACCCAACGCCCGCCTCCTCCTTGGCCGCATCACACCCACTTGCCCACCTCTCCCACTAATCATATCACCAGATACTGCCCCCCCTCCTAACCTTGGTAGACAGCAAGGTTGGCCAATACCAATGCGGATTCGCTTTCAGGGCGGCTGACTGATAACATGAACAGCCTATCATCAGGTGAAATGTCGGGTTAGCTATTTAATAGACAGCGAAAGGTACCAATCGGTGTGGGATGTGCTCACTGGCCGCGAATGAGTGGAGGTTGTGTGTTTTTTTTGCGGCACTCTCGCTCGTCCTGCTGGGGGGGGGGGGGGGGGGAAGACAAGGTGCCCGCCCAGGAATGAAGTGTGTTGAGTGACAGTACTGCTTGTGGCTTGGTCCAGACTCCTGTCTCACAGAAATGGGCTGCAGACTCAGCTGAAGGTACCAATCACTGTCTGGGTTACAGTGACAAATCGGAAAAGCGAGGCATTTGAGTGGTGTTTTAATGAACAAATCATAAACTAAGGAGGACAGATTTTTGTATTGGTTAAAATTGATTGGCATACCATGCACCAATCTGTACAGAGCCCAACAGCTACAGGCAATTGATTCTCAGTTCAATGCAGGAATCGACGGGTTCCTCTTGTGGCGAGCTGCTATGAATGAACAATTGGCTTTACGTGAAGTGGGACTGAATGCAAACGGGATCACCCGTGGAGTTTATGCCTGGTGCATACCTATTGCACCATGCAGAGTTAACGCCTTGGGATGTTTCAACCGAGTCCAAAGACTATTTCCGCTTCCAGAAGATCGCCGTACCACTCAACTCGCACTCGTCGCCACAGAAACCCTAATCCAAGCCTTCGTCATCTCTAGGCTGATTCACTCCAACATTTTGCTCACCGGCCTCTCAACGTCCACCCTACATAAAGTGTAACTTGTCCAAATCCCTGCTGTTCACATCCTAAGTCTTGTTCCGCCATCACTCCTGCCCTATTTAACTGGCCTCCAACTCTTGCGTCTCTGGCTTTCTTTGCAGCCCCCCTCTAACTTTCCTCTTCACTTGCAGTTGCACTGCTTTTAGCCCCCTAGACTCTGGAATGTTCTCCCTGGACCCCTGATTCCCCCTCCCCCACCTTGACTACTATAGAAAAAAAGAGATAAAGCACCATGTTAACAGTCACTGAGGTTGCCATTCATGATCATGGTTAGGGCCATTTCTGAGGACAGAAGCCAGGCTGGCAGAATTAAAACAGTAAGTTACAGGAGTGATGGGCATGGATCCGGGAAGTGACGATATGTTCGAGGGCCTTCGAGAGGAAAGGAATGTTGGCGATGGGACAGTGGGTGACGAGGGTGGAAGGGTCGAGGGTGGGGTTTGTGAGGAGGGAGTGATAACAGATGTTTTTGAAGAGTAGAGGAGCAGTGTCAGAATAGAGGGAATCATCAACAATGTCAGCTAGCTTGGAACCAAGAAGGATACTTGGATAGTCAGGAATGGAGTGGAAAAGAGGTTGAGGTAGCAGGAGGTGGGTCTCATGGATGAGATGAGCTTGGAGATAGCAGGGAGCAGATGGGAGAGAAACTGCAGAGAGACAAAGGTTCAGGGTTGGAATGGGTAGGGGACTATGGGAAGGCCTGGGGTAGGAAGAAGCAGAGGATATATCAGAGGCAGTTGAAATTTTTTTTATTTGTTCATGGGATGTGGGCGTCGCTGGCAAGGCCAGTATTTATTGGCCATCCCTAATTGCCCTTGAGAAGGTGGTGGTGAGCCGCCTTCTTGAACTGCTGCAGTCCGTGTGGTGAGGATTCTCTCACAGCGCTGTTAGGTTTGGAGTTCCAGGATTTTGACCCAGCGACAATGAAGGAACAGCGATATATTGCCAAGTCGGGATGGTGTGTGACTTGGAGGGGAATGTGCAGGTGATGTTGTTCCCATGCGCCTGCTGCCTTTGTCCTTCTAGGTGGTGGAGGTCGCGGGTTTGGGAGGTGCTCTCGAAGAAGCCTTGGTGAGTTGCTGCAGTGCATCCTGTGGATGGTACACACTGCAGCCACAGTGCGCCAGTGGTGAAGGGAGTGAATGTTTAGGGTGGTGGATGGGGTGCCAATCAAGCAGGCTGCCTTGTCCTGGATGGTGTCGAGCTTCTTGAGTGTTGTCGGAGCTGCACCCATCCAGGCAAGTGGAGAGTATTCCATCACACTCCTGGCTTGTGCCTTGTAGGTGGTGGAAAAGCTTCGGGGAGTCAGGAGGTGAGTCACTCGCCGCAGAATACCCAGCCTCTGACCTGCTCTTGTAGCCGCAGTATTTATGTGGCTGGTCCAGTTAAGTTTCTGGTCAATGGTGACCCCCAGGATGTTGATGGTGCGGGATTTGGATTCGGTAATGCCGTTGAATGTCAAGGTAAGGTAGTTAGACTCTCTTGTTGGAGATGACCATTGTTTGGCACGAATGTTACTTGCCACTTATCAGTCCAAGCCTGGATGTTGTCCAGGTCTTACTGCATGCGGGCACGGACTGCTTCACAATGGATGATCGCAATCTTGGAAATAAAAAAAAAATCCATGAGCTCCTTGTACTTGGTGTTGGAGATGAAGCAGAAGGGAACAGGGGAAAGGATTTTTTGGAGGCAGTGTGTCGTGGATAAAAAGGAGGGTAAGGTTTCCGTTACCCTCCAGGAGGATGGAATTTTTTATTATGTTATAGGTGCTATAAGAATACTGAAATCACTTAGACAAGGGCTTTTTTCTTAATGAGCCAGGTATTGACAGGGATCTGACTTGCAACACTGGTTATGCTATCATATTTTTAGACATTAGGCAGTATAGGTACACTCCTGAACATAAGATGCACGCAGTTCCCAAGAGATTATCTAACGCAGACCCAACACTTGTAACAGTGTTGTTACAACTAAACTTAACAGGAAACACATGTACAAGTTTATCCATTCCCCTCTTTGCTAGCCGATCCACCATCAAATAGATAAAGAGCAATCTGTTGCAACTGAAAGAAAGGCCAGGTCAGAAACTGAGCAATCACAGAAGTACAGGATGGAACACAAATGTTGTATTCCATCAAATTGTGAGAGAAGCTGTGGAAGCTGGGATGAGTTTGGCCAATGCAGACTGACTTTAAGTGAAAAGGCTATTACACAAAGTTTCAATACAAGTAGAGGAAAGGGAGGGATTGAGCTCAGAGTACCAGATAAGCCTCAGGCTGCAAATAAGGTCACCTAAACTGAAACCCAACTAACAAACGCAGGGCTGATTTGGCTATACCTTAATCTTTACCCTCATCAAACTTTCCCCAGGTTGATTGGCCAGCAATAAATTGGATAGAACAATGACAAAAGAACGTGGATAAGTGCAAGGTATTGGAGATTAGAATAACAAATTGGGCAAGATACATACTGTCTGAATAATGCTGAACTAGCTGAGGGTGAAGTTGAAGCAACTTGCATTTATATAGCGTCTTTAACATAGTAAAACTTCCCAAGTTGTTTCACAGGAAAGTAACCACCAAGCCACAGAATGAGTCTTTAGGACAGGTAACTAAAAGCTTGGTCAAAGAGATAGGTTTTAAGGAGCATCTTAAAGGAGGAGAGAGAGGTGGGGAGGTTTAGGGAGAGAATTCCAGAGCTTAGGATCTATATGGCTGAAGGGACGGCCGCCAATGCTGGGGCAAAGTGAGTGGGGAATGCACAAGAGGCCAGAGTTGGATGAATGCAGAGTTCTCCAGAGTGTTGTAGGGCTGGAGAAGATTACAGAGATAGATAAGGCTGACGCCATGGAAGGATTTGAACACGAGGACGAGAATTTTAAAATTCAGGCATTGGTGGACTGGGAGTCAATGGAGGTCAGCGAGCACAGGGGTGAAGGGCAAACGGGACTTGGTGCGAGTTAGAATATGGACAGCAGAGTTTTTGATGAGCTTAAGTTTATGGGTGGTGGAAGATGGAAGGCTGACCAGGAGAGCATCGGAATAGTGGATTCTGAAGGTAACAGAAGCATGGATGAGGCTTTCAGTAGCAGATGAGCATATGTTTCTTCCATGGGGTAGCTTGTTGACATAACCAAACCATCAGCTATCAGCTATTATTCAGCTGACCCATGCAGCGCAACACTTCCTCATTGTGTAACCAATCTCTCCAATGAACTTCCAAGTTCCTTCTTAAACAAAGCTGGTTTCTTCTTCCAGATTGCACCTTGATGTAGTGGGAAGGCTTGTGTGCTCCTATGACTGAGTGCTATGCCAGCAGAAGTATAACTCCAGGTAGGACCACCCAAGCCAGACATGATCTAGTCCACTGCTCCTCCTGGTAGGGGGTTGCGAGTCAGACTAACAACTCGCCCATGTAAAATGCCTTCTGTTACGGAAACAACCCAGAAACAAGACGAGTCTGTCACAGATTTGCAAATACAAACATCAACTGTGCAGAACCATGATCTGTTGGATGTAAGATGAAGAGATCTAAGGATGTTAGTAGGCTCAGCATTTAACATGTCCACTTCCAATTCACTAAGCAGATAGAATGTTGAACTATATTTCAATGTCAGGAGGTTGTAAGTCAGAAGATCTCAAGCTGAAACTGTACAATTCTCTGGTCAGACCACATCTTGAGTACTGTGTCTGTACTATTGAGACACAAAGGAAACATTCTAGCTTTGGAGGCAGGACAGAGAAGTGTCAGAGGACTGAGTAATGAGGAAAGACTGGAGAAACTATGACAAAGAGATATAGGTTCAAACTGTCGATGCAAGCATCATCTCTGATACTGCCTCATTTGTCTGGCATCCCTCCGTTGGTCCTCCTCTTCTTCCTGTAAAAAGCCCATAGGTGTCAGTAACAGAGCTATAAGTTTAAAAAAAAGTCAGCAGAGGAGTTGGCAACAAGGCTCCTCAAAACCCAAATGGCAGCGAGAAAAAAAAAAGGATTGAAAACTATTCAATGAATTTATTTTTTTACTATGTACTTTATATACTTACACACACAGCTGATTCCCTAGCAACCCTGGCATCCATTATTCATTGGGTTAAATATGACCAAGTGTCCTACCAACTCAAACATTGGGAAATAGCTTGCAAGACATTCACTTCCTCATTTAAATATTTTAACAAAGTTCCTACCTGTTTTAGACAGTCCCTTCCTGTCCCCATTTTGCCCACTCTTAGAAATGGACACAGTGCTCAAAGTGGGCAGAATTTTCCATTCAAGTTCAGCCAATTTGCACTTATTTATCGGGCAAACTCAATCGGAAAATCTACGCTTATGTCTCAGCATTTACACCCGACATTAAAAGCTTCACTCTCGCTGGCAACACCGGAATTTATTGCCCATCCTAGTTTCCCTTGAGAAGGTGGTGGTGAGCCTTCTTCTTGAACTGCTGCAGTCCGAGTGGTGAAGAAGTTCTCACAATGGTGTTATGAAGGGACTTCCAGGATTTTGAGCCAGTAACAATGAAGGAACAGCGATATATGTCCAAGTTGGGATGGTTTGTGACTTGAAGGCGAACTTGGAGTTGATGGTGTTGCACCTGCTGCCCTTGTCCTTCTAGGTGGTGGAGTTTGGGAGATGTTGTCAAAGAAGCCTTGGCAAGTGGCTGCAGTGCATCCTGCAGGTAGCATACACTGCAGCCACAGTGCAGCACCAATGGTGGTTGGAGGGGATGTTTAAGCCAGTGGATGGGTTACCAATCAAGCGGGCTGCTTTGTCCTGGATAGTGTCGAGTTTCTTGAGTGTTGCTGGAGTTGTACCCATCCAGGTAAGTGGAGAATATTCCATCACATTCCTGACGTGCCTTGTAGCTGTTGGAGAGATTTTGGGGAGTCAGGAGGAGAGCCGCGCACCACAGAATACTCAGACTCTGACCTGCTCTAGTAACCGCAGCATTTATATGGTTGGTCCAGTTGCGTTTCTAGTCAATGGTGAACCATATGGTGGGGGATTCAGCAATGGTATTGCCATTGAATATCATGGGGAGGTGGTTAAACTCTCTCTTATTGGAGATGGTCATTGCTTGGCACTTGTGTGGCATGAATGTTATTGTTATCAGCCCAAGCCTGGATGTTGTCCAGGTCTTACTGCACGCAGGCACGGACTGCTTCGTTATCTGAGGGGTTGCGAATGGAACTGCACACTGTGCAATCATCAGCGAACATCCCCACTTCTGACCTTATGATGGAGGGAAGGTCATTGATAAAGCAGCTGAAGATAGTTGGGCCTTGAGGAATTCCTGCAGTGATGTCCTGGGCCTGAGATGATTAGCCTCCAAAGACCGCAACCATCTTCCTTTGTGCTAGGTATGACTCCAGCCACTGGATCCTCATTAACTTCAGTTCTCTAGGGCTCCTTGGTGCCACACTCAGTCAAATGCTGCCTTGTTTTTTTTATATTTCAAACATATTGAATGCAATACAGGGCCCGATTTGGCAAGAAGTGCTGGAAAGATATAACAAGGTATTTTGAAGCAATACTATCCCAAAGATTAATCTTGCCTGACTGGACATTCTGGAATACGGGATAAAGATTCCTGAAGAAGAAAAATAGTTGGTGAAATCAACATTGTGAATTACTGAGAAAATAATTAGTGAACTGGAAGAGTAACAGGCCAAGGTTAGAAAAACACAATAGTGGAAATTGAAACAGGAGAAATTGCATGTAGAAATTGAGACAAATGCATCACAAGCAACATATCTGCAAATGTACATTGAAGGTGGCAGAGAAAATAGAATGGAAATAAACAAGCCTGTGGAGCTGAGACAAAGGCTGTAACAAAAGAGTTTCGTCCTGTGGCATTTAAGAAAATTTATTTCCTCTGGTGGTTAGAATACCTGGAGGAAAAAATGGAAGCTGCCTTTCTTCACCAAATTCAAAATGGTGACTGTAGCCTGGGTATGTGAGAGCTGCAAGCCAGGTTGTTTGTTCTGTAATTCAGTCAGAATGCTTTGTAGTAGATGCTAGTTAAATTAAACATGGCCAAAGCATTAGCAGATACGCGAGACTGACACAAAGTAGAAAGACCTGCCCTTCAATATTTTATGCAATCATTTGTACCATTGTGTTCTTGATCAGGAATAATCAAACAAATGCAGACTTCAGAGGCCTTTGAATGGTTGGAAAGAATTCTGTCATGTCTTCAGTTCAGGCTGAAGGTTTGACCTATATGGGTTGAGAATCACATAACCCACTTACAACTACATTGTAAAGATCCAGAAATTACTGTCGTCTAAAAGTCCTGCCAATTATCAAGCTGTGTAAGATATGTGTTCCGAAAACAGCATTTTAACCCCTGTGAATGGATCCTATTTTTATTGTTTTCTAAGTAGCATGCTCACTGTTCACCTATGTATTCTTCCTATAATCAAATCTATTAATTTTAGCTGTATACATTGGTGTGACAACATGACATTTTAGTCCTTCCAAAAGAGACTGGAGAATATGGTGAGTATCTCCTATGATCTCAGCAGTCAATATTACTATAAGAAGGTAAGTGTTAATCCTGTGGCAAATTAACCAAATCATGACACTTGTAAGGGTGCAGACTTTGGCTCACGGGAGACTTAAATCAGGGTACGGTAGCATAGTTATTAGGTTACTGGACGAGTAATCCAGTAGGCCTAGATTAACAATGTGGAGACATGAGTTCAACTCCTACCATGACAGCTGGGGAATTTGAATTTAGTTAATTAAATAAAATCAATAAAAATCTGGAATAAGAATCAGTAATGGTGACCATGAAACTACCGGATTGTCGTAAAAACCCATCTAGATTACTAATGTCCTTTAGGGAAGGAAACCTGCCGTCCTTACCCAGTCTAGCCTATATGTGACTCCAGACCCACAGCAATGATTCTTAACTGCCCTTCTGAAATGGCCTAGCAAGCCACTCAGTTGTACCTTCACCATATGGACTGCAGCAGCTCAAGAAGGCAGCTCACCACCACCTTCTCAAGGGCAATTAGGGATGGGCAATAAATGCTGGCCTTGCCCACATCCCATGAATGAATTTTAAAAAAATCTCCTTCTTGAAACTGCCTTTTTGCCGTGAGCACAAAACAAAGAGAGACAGTCTGAACTGTAACACCAAAGTTGTGACCTAGTTCCTTTTCTACTACAAAGGAAATGAATTAGAGCAGACATGTTATGCGGTTGGTGTGCACTTCTGGGCAGAAGGATAATAAAACCATGGAAAAAAATACAACAAAGGTTTATTAAAATTATACCAGGAATGAGAAGCTATAGCTATGAAGAAATGCCCAAAAAACTGGGGCATTTTTTTTCCTGAAATAGAGGTGGTTAAGCGTGGGGCAGGGAGAGGACAATCTGGTTTTGAGAGGGTCAACAGTGAAAGATTGTTTCCACTGATTGGTAAACTGGTAATAAGGACGCATAGACTCAGGATTATCGGTGTAAGAACTGCTCTTTTTGATATATATTAATGACCTGGACTTGGGTATAGAGGGTATAATTTCAAAGTTTGCAGATGACACAAAACTCAGAAATGTAATAAACAACGTGGAAGATAGTAACAGACTTCAGGAGGACATAGACAGACTGGTGAAATGGGCAGGCACATGGCAGATGAAATTTAAGCGGAGAAGTGTGAAGTGATGCATTTTGGTAGGAAAAATGAGGAGAGGCAATATAAACTAAATGGTATAATTTTAAAGGGGTGCAGGAACAGAGAGACCTAGGGGTGTACATTCAGAAATCTTTGAAGGTGACAGGACAAGTTGAGAAGGCTGTTAAAAAAGCATATGGGATCCTGGGCTTTATTGATAGAGGCATGGAGTACAAAACAAGGAAGTTATGCTAAACCTTTATAAAACACTAGTTAGGCCTCAGCTGGAGTATTGTGTTCAATTCTGGGCACCACACTTTAGGAAGGATGTCAAGGCCTTAAAGAGAGTGCAGAAGAGATTTACTAGAATTATGCCAGGGATGAGGGACTTCAATTATGTGGAGAGACTGGAGAAGCTGGGGTTGTTCTCCTTACAACAGAAAAGGTTAAGGGGAGATTTGATAAAGGTGTTCAAAATTATGAAGGGGTTTTGATAGAGTAAATAAGGAGAAACTGTTTCCAGTGGCAGAAGGATTGGTGACCAGAGGACTCAGATTTAAGGTGATTGGCAAAAGAGCCAGAGGCGACACGAGGAAACATTTTTTTACGCAGTGAGTTATGATCTGGAATGCACTACCTGAAAGGGCGATGGAAGCAGATTCAATAGTAACTTTCAAAAGGGAATTGGATAAATAATTGAAGGGAAAAAATTTACAAGGCTATGGGGAAAGAGCAGTGGAATGGGACTAATTGGATTGCTCTGTCAAAGAGCCGGCACAGGCACGATGGGCCGAATGGCCTCCTCCTGTGCTGTACCTATGATACTATGGAAGGAGGAAGTTAGAAGAAATCTTTGCACACAGAAGTTTGTTTAAACATAGACAACTGGCTTTACCACAACTGGCTATTGTGTCAGAGATTGTAGCATTATTTAAAAAGGAATTGGATATTTGTTTGAAAAGGGAGAATACAAAAGATATGGGAAATGGGTAGGACAATGGGAATAGAGTAGGCAACTGTAGTTGAAGAGCTTACAGCATGATGGGCTGAACAGTTTGTATGCTAGATATTCTTAGTGGGTTCAGTGTGACCATCCACTTCTATAATTGGATCTTGTGTCCCTGTAAACAGATCTTGTGTACTCTACAAACCAGAGTGTGCTCTTTACTTAATATCTAATATCTAAGTAAATGCAGCAAGATCCATGGGGCCAAACAGAGACCCTTGTCACAGTATTCCACCTTATTGGAATAAATCAGGTGTGACCTAATTTTCAGCATGCAGAAGACTTTACGCTATCAGAGCAGGGCTCTGGGTCTAAATCGAGAGATAAATCCATTGAATATTAAAGAGGTGAATAAACAGTATGCATTATAAACAGCATATTAACAATAATTACAAACTCTGCTATTCTCCCTGAAATGTCAATCCTGCAGTAACCCTAAACATATAATTGAAACACGACTGGTCACTTGTTACATGGTGAAATGGTGCTATGAGGTCTCTTGATGGCTTAGCATCTCTAATGGCTTCAGACTAATTGATTGGTGAGCTGAATGCAGGCAAATATAAGCCCACAATTAGAAGTACTTGTCCGCACAGCTGTCTATCAAATGGACCACAAAGTGTCTTTGGCCCTTCCCCACTCATAGATCCGACCCACGTCTTCACTCCAGACACAGCTTTTGATCTATTTTTTGATCTATTCCAAAGGACTCCCAGGACATCAATCACTTAGGATATTTGAAGCGAATACGATGGCTTGATTCAGTGATCTGTACTAAATACTCTGAATGACTTATTTGACAGGTCACCATCGAGTACAATGGCAGGAATCAAACTATGCATATCAAGGACTTCTTGAACTACGCATGTCTCTGCCTTGCAAAAAAAAAGTTGTGAATATTAACCAGACTATGATGTATTTTCCCTACAGCTTGCAGAAACAGCTAAGAATAACTGACCTTAACCCTGTGTGCACCATGGCCAGTAAGAAAGATAAATAATTTAACGTAGACAAAAGTGTTTCTTTTTGTTACAGCTTCTTTCTGTGCCATAAATATGATAATTTTAAGAGCAAGAATGATTCTCATTATCAGGGACAGATTGGTCACCTTGGTTTATTATCTTGCGCTGTCAACCAGTTATTTTGCTCCATACCTTCTGTTTTCCCAATATGGATTAGACGTGATTACTAAGCAGAATAACTAGATATTGAAGACAACATAGAACTCGGAGAAATGGGTGAGCAACACTACAGTCAAGTTTTCTTGATCCAGTTACTGGCTAAGTCTCCTCAGCCCTGCAGATAACACAACAATTGTTCGATCACAATCCAATTTTGTCTACAGCTGCCTACAATAATAGGATTGCTGCTCATTTTTCAAATAGGGTGCTACTTTCAACAAAGAAAGAAACATCTCAGGACCCTTGTGAGCCATAAACAAAGTTAAAACCCTGCCATTCATTTTTTATAAATTCATTCTCGGAATATGGGCGTCACTAGCAAGGCCGGTATTTATTGTCCATCTCCAATTACCCTTGAGAAGGTGGTGGTGAGCCGTCTTCTTGAACCGCTGCAATCTGTGGGGTGGAGGTGCTCCCACAGTGCTGTCAGGGAGGGAGTTCCAAGATTTAGACCCAACAGTGATGAAGGAACAGACGATATATGTCCAAGTCAGGATGGTAGGTGACTGAGAGGGGTATTTGAGAGGTGATGGTGTTCCCATGCACCCGCTGCCCTTGTCCATCTAGATGGCGGAGGTCGTGGGTTTGGGAGATGCTGTCGAAGAAGCCTTGGTGAGTTGCTGCAGTGCATCTTGTAGATGGTACACACTACAGGCACGGTACACCGGTGGTGGAGGGAATGGATGTTTAAGGTGGTGGACGGGCTGCTGATCAAGTGGACTGCTTTGTCCTGGATGGTGTCGAGCTTCTTGATTTGTTGCAGCTGCACCCATCCAGGCAAGTGGGGAGTATTCCATCACATTCCTGACTTACACCTTGTAGGTGATGGAGAGACTTTGGGGAGTCAGAAGGTGAGCCACTCACCGCAGAATATCCAGCCTCTGACCTGCGCTAATAGCCACGGCATTTATGTGGCTGGTCCAGTTAGTTTCTTGTCAATGGTGACCCATAGGATGGGGGATTTGGCAATGGGAATGCCATTAAATGTCAAGGGGACATGGTTAGACACTCTCTTGTTGGAGATGGTCATTACCTGGCACTTGTGTGGTGCAAATGTCACTTGCCACTTATCAGCCCAAGCCTGGATATTGTCCAGGTCTTGCTGCACGCAGGCATGGACTGCTTCATTATCTGAGGAATTGTGAATAGAGCTGAACACTGTGCAATCATCAGCGAACAGCCCCACTCTGACCTCTTGATGGATGGAAGGTCGTTGATGAAGCAGCTGAAGGTAGTTGGGCCTAAGCCTAGCCACGTCCTGGGGCTGAGATGATTAGCCTCCAACAACCACAACCATCTTCCTTTGTGCTAGTTATGACTCCAGCCACTGGAGAATTTTCCCCCTGATCCCCATTGACTTCAGTTTTACTAGGGCTGCTTGGTGCCACACTTGGTCAAATGCTGCCTTGATGTCAAGGGCAGTCATTCTCACCTCATCTTTGGAATTCAGCTCTTTTATCCACGGTTCAACCAAGGCTATAATGAGGTCTGGAGCCAAGTGGTCCTGGTGGAACCTAAACTGATCATCGGTGAGCAGGTTATTGGTGATTCACTCACTCACCAAATCAAATCTGCATATTCTTCAAGCTTCTGATACTATAGGGGTGAATTCCCTCATCGTTTTCTGTGCATTGTGAAAAATCGGGTGAAACCCTTTCCGCCCGATCTCCCCTCTGCTGGGAAGGTGGCATTTCCTCATCCTCTCCAGCTCTATTATGCTCAGTGAATCACCCAGTGCCACTATCTTCACAACCACTATCTAATTCCCCCCAGGTCAAAGTATCTGTTCTGGTGCCTGAGAGTGAGGAAGCAAGTGCCACAAATGGTGAGTTGGGAGGGGGATTGGGGCAGTAGGTCATGCTGCAGGGACTCCTTGGTGCCCTGATCCTCATCATCTTCTTCCTCATCATCATTATCATAATCAACCAAGAAGAAATTCTCTTTGCTGCAGCTGCTGCTTCTCCTCCTCCTCCTCATTATCATCATCGTCCTTCTCCGCTGTCCCCAATTGCCGTGGTGGATCTGCAGGAAAGCAAGGCAGAAGTTAAAAATTGGTGAGATTTACCCACTTGGGATTAAAGAGAAAGAGAAGGGAGTGAACGCTTGTCTTTGTGTGGAGCTTCACAGGAATGCCAGGCTAACAGTGTAAGTGTCAGCCACTAACCTGGCACTGGCAATATGTTCCCAACCTCACCATCTCTCATGGCAAGAGCAGAATGCCTCCCTACAAGCTGCATTGCCTTCTCATAGGGAATTAGGAGTTTCAAGGTGGGGATGCCACCTCTGTGGCCTGCTTCTGGCGAGCACTGTGCACTAATTTCTCCTGCAAGAAGATGGAGTTAATGAGGCAAAAGCTTGTGTTTGAGGAGAGTGCGCCAACTGCCATGGGAGAGCTGAAGTAAAAGATGTGGGGATATGAGCCTGTTAAAGTGGAGGATGGGTTTTAGGGTTGTGCAGGTAAGTAATTGCTGTTCGGGGAGCTAGGTAACCATAGTGCAATATCCTGAGTTAGAGCCCTCCTGAACTGAAGTGCGTTGTGAAGGGTTAGTTATGCAAGTGTTGCTTTAAGAGGGTGAAGAGTGTGCTGGTGCCCAGGGTGGGCAAGAAAGAAAAGGAAGAGTGTTCAGTGCTCCCTTGCCTGCCTTGAACAGGTTGTTAAACATCTTTCAGCACTGGCCTGCAGTCCTGGGAATGAGGAAATTGGCACTTAGTGCCAATGCCACCTCCCTCCAGATGGCACGAGTGATATTCCTGGCTAGCATGCTGGCATGCACACCAAGAAGACTGTGCCTCCCAACTTCAATTTCCTCCAGGAAGGCTTGGAGATCTAAGCTGGTAAAGTTCTGTGCTCTTCTGCTCAGTGCCATGTCCTGCTGGCTTGTCTGCCTGCTTGGTGCAGATGGTTCTACTGTAGACATAATTCTTGAAAAATAATGATAAAAAGATTGATGAGACATGCAGTGAAGTTATCCATGAGTCAAATAAGTGAGTCAAGCACCATTCCTTTCTTATCTTGTTGTTTTCCGGTCTGCTGTTGAAGTGTCTTTTTAAAGGTTGTACTCCAGTTTCCATGTACTCCAGCTAATGACACCTGTTTTAGATGGATTTTACGCAAAGGACTACTCTGGTGGACTAGTAATCCAAAGTTCAAATCCTACTATGGCAGTTTCAGAATTGGAATCCTGTTTTAAAAATCTGGAAATAAAAAGCTAGTACCAGTAAATATGACCATGAAACCGCCAGATTGTTGTACAAACCCAACTGGGCTACCAATGTCCTTTAGGGAAGGAAATCTGCCGTCCTTGCACAGTCTGGTCTATATGTGATTCCAGCTCCATACCCAATATATTTGACTCCTTAATTGCCCTCTGCAGTAGCCTTGCAAATCACTCAGTTGCATCAAGAAGGCGGCCCACCAGTACCCTTTCAGAGCATCGCAGGATGAGCAATAAATGCCAGCCTTGCCACAATGAATAAAAAAAGGGAAATGGAGTTGAGGTACAGATTGGCCATGATCTGACTGAATGGAGGAGCAGGCTCAAGGGTTGAATGGTCTACTCCTGTGGTGGGGACTGGAGGCAAGTTGGTGAAATGACCTTGATATACATATGTTAATTTCTGCCAAGGTCCTTGGTTTGGAAGATGGCTTGGGATCTATCTCGCAGCTTATTCAAAGTGTTTAAATTAGATCAATGGGTCAAACCATTCAATTCAAATACTAGCATTCTATGGGGCTATTTGCAGTATCTGCTGGTTTTCTATCTCTATTTGTCTGGGCATATGCTATTTTGAATCCTCTAAATGGCTGATGGATAGTGGAGCTGAACCCTATCAAAGGTATAATGGACAGAATTATTGGGGTAGCCCAGAAACGACCCAGACAAGCCCCCTTGACATGAGGGTGCAGGCAGAAGATTCAGCCCTGCCGCCACTCCCACTGGAATTTCTAATAAGGGCTCAAACGGGGCGGAATCCTGGGGGAACTGGGTCTCACCCCGTTTTCCAGTCCCCCAACCAGAGATCCGCCTCGGCCCAGACCAGGATTTCAGCCCCAGTGTTTTATTGTTCTGGGATATGTTCAAAGCAACTTGGAACTCTATCTTACAGCCAAGTTGCACAAAGGCAAAAGTCAGTATTGAGCCATCAGGGGTACAAAGCTAGTCAGAGGACTCTGTGGTAGCGGACAGCTACATAGCAACAAAGTAACCGTGTTTGAAAAGTCAATTTAAGGTTGAGGATTGGCGCAACCTGTATTTTTACATTGAGCACTGTTCATTTACCTGTTAGATTTGTCTAATAGTTTATAGCCTGAGGCACAGTCTGATTGTGTATGTATTCTTCCTCCTGCTGAAGACAAGGCGATCACTTGGAAGTACATGATATTACAGTAAACCAGAGTAGTAAATGGGTATCTATAAGAACAACAACGAATGGATACTAGAAAAGCTTGTTATCTAACAGATGATCCAACTCTCACGTCTAGCCTCCAATCTCTCTTTCTCTCACAATCTCTCGTCTTTCTCTGCTTCATCAATTCTACTGGGTTCACTGCTCCTCTGAAGTTTTGTCATTCCTTCTAAACTGAAAATATGCTGTTCCTCTTCCCTGAATCTTCATTATGTTGAAATCAGGACTCATTGTCTGTATTGAACTTCAACTCATTCTTTGCTCAAAACTGTGGAACTCCATACCATTTTCCCCTTCCTCTTACAACCTATAGGCATCAACTAACCATTATTTCTTGATCTTCCCTCCTACTTTGTTAAGCCTTTTTGATGTCCCGTCTTGACCCTTAATCCAGATTTCTCAATAAAAAAAAGAAATAATTAATTTCTCACAACCTGGTATTTGCAACCTCTGACAAAGTCACACGTCCATTTCAACAGCTCAGAGTATATAATGAGAATTCAGCTTTGCATAAAGTCTGAGAAACTGTACCTTTAGGTGCTCTGGAATTGTCAAGAGATCCCACTGAAAACTAAGAAAGTCACACCTGGAGTACTATGTACAGTTTTGGTCTCCTTACCTAAGGAAGGATATACTTGCCTTAGAGGCGGTGCAACGAAGGTTCACTAGATTGATTCCCGGGATGAGAAAGTTGTGCTATGAGGAGAGATTGCGAAGAACGGGCCTATGTTATCTGGAGTTTAGAAGAATGAGAGATGATCTCATTGAAACATGTAAAATTCTTAGAGGGCTTGACAGGACAGATGCTGAGAGGCTGTTTCCCCTGGCTGGAAAGTCTAGAACTAGGGGTCATAGTCTCAAGATAAGAAGTCGGCCATTTAGGACTGAAATGAGGAAAAATTTCTTCACTCAGAGGGTTGTGAATCTTTGGAATTCTCTACCCCAGAGGGCTGTGGATGCTCAGTGGTTGAGTATATTCAAGACTGAGATCAATAGGTTTTTGGACACTAAGGGAATCAAGGGAAACGGGGATAGGGTGGGAAAGTGGAGCTGAGGTTGAAGATTAGCCATGATCTTATTGAATGGCAGAGCAGGCTAAGAAATAGGAGCAGGGACCATATGGCCTACTCCTGCTCCTATTTCTTATGTTCTTATTTCTGGACCATGAGATTTAGAATATCACAAGTTAGAAAGTTTGCTACAGAGCCAAACTGATGACTGGATAGCTGTTTGTTACATTTAGCACAATGCAACATCTTCTCATTCACCATAGTTTCCATGAATTTTAACACAAAAACTGGAAAACTGGACTTTAGTTACTGGGTCTGCCTCTGATCACTCACTGTTCTCTGCTTTCTGCCTCCTGGAGTCAGAACTCAAAAACAGGGATGAGAGTTTGAAAGTCAAGTTTACATCAAACCCCACCTCTGCTTGTACCAAGGAAATCAAAAATCTTACCATAAAATATTTACAATACCCTACTGTAATTATTAGTATTCAATATTGAGAATTTAAAAACCATTTTGGTAAAAAGCATTTACCATCATCATCCAATATTTAACTATGAATGCCTTTAAATGTCTAAATCTAAAACAAAAGTTCTTCATGAACGGTACGGATTATGTAAACTGGTAACTTTGAATTGTCGACAATGAAGATTCACTAGACTTATCCTAGGATTTAGAGATTATAGATATGAGAAAAGGCCTGAGAAATTGGGGTAAAGGATGGGGTCTAACAGACTTTTTCCATATTGGTCTTGAGAGGATAAATAGTAAAAATGGTTTCCACTGGTTGGCAAGTCAATAATAATGGGGAAGGATCATCACAAGAAAAACAGAAAAGGAAGTTACAGGGAATCTTTCATGCAGTGGGTTATTAGAGTACGCAATGCTTTACAAGTGGATGTTGAAGCAGAAGCTATAACAGAATTTTGTGAGAAATTAGATAAGTATTTCAAAAAAATAAAACAATACCAGGAAATGGATTAGTGTAGACAGCTCCAGTTAAGTATCTAGCACTGGCACAGACAAAATGGACCAAACGGCCTGCCTTGTATGCTGTACTTTATATGATTCTATGATCTGGCCTGCAGTGTAAATGGTGAAGACTTCACAGCAGGCAGAAAGCTTTAGAAGAATAATTTCTGCAATGTTAACTGGCCGCCTGAGAGGTCGTAAGGATAACTGGTATGGGGATGGAAAGATCACACTGGTGAAGTTTAACCCTCAGGATTAAAGTATGGCTTAGATGAGAGTACATTGAGCTGTACTGTACCTGATATGGGAGTGCTTCATTCTAAAACTGGGTGTTCAAAATGGAAAAAGTATCCAGTATTAAGGAGAGACAGTGCATGTTTAAGAGACAGATAGAGAGAACAAAACACCATGCATCCAGTGTGAATGAAAGGGTGTGTACAAGAGACCACCTGCTATGAAGGGGAGACAGTTCATACTGGAACTCTGTGCTATTAACCTGCACCCATTATTTATGCTGTATTCACTACGCTGCACATAAAACAGTATGACACTCACACAAATACATTTTGATAAATCAACAGGATATTTAATACACATCTGGCCAGTAGTGGGAAAACATTAATTAATGAAATCAGCTCAACAAAACACAAACGTCTCAAGACCCATTCACCGAATCCGCAATAAATCAGCAAGGTTAGGAGTCTGAAATTCTGAAAATGTGAGGCACAGCACAAAAATCTGCAGCAACATACTAACCTCAATGCAACCGACAGCAAAAACTAGAGAGAAGCAGCTCAGATATACTAAGACTGAACTACATACGCAATAACGATCAGCAAACAAGACACATCACCAGGATCCGCACAAGTACACAAAACCAACCGCTACACAGGAACATAAGAACATAAGAAATGGGAGCAGGAGTAGGCCATACGGCCCCTCGAGCCTGGTCCGCCATTCAATAAGATCACGGCTGATCTTCAACCTCAACTCCACTTTCCTGCCCGATCCCCATATCCCTTGATTCCCTTACAGTCCAAAAATCTATTGATCTCAGCCATGATCATACTCAATGGCTGAGCATCCACAGCCCTCTGGCGTAGAGAATTCCAAAGATTCATAACCCTCTGAGTGAAGGAATTTCTCCCAAATAGGTAAGGGCTCCCGCAGATGAGTGGAAATAATGTCCCCTGCCCCACAGAAGTGGCAGTGGTGCAATGGAAACAGTATACGTTGCCTTCTCCGAGGATGTCAGGACGTCTGCTCCTTCACCACCCCCTCAACCAACACCTGCCACGGCACCAGCTGGGCTAGACTGCCCCAGCAGCAACTGAGGTGTAGCAGTCTGTAGTCGGGCCCTCACAGACTCGAGCACTCAGAAGTTGTCGGCCAGGATCATCTCAAGGGTCTCAACATGAGCAACAGCAGTTTTCCACCAGCTTTTCTGAGGTCACTAAAGGTGCATCTCACAGGAGTCGATGACTTATGAAATCTTTGTTTAAAAAAGGCATCATTGGTTGACACACGTAAGAAATTAATTCATAGCATTATTGTGTTTGGCATTAAATTCATCACCATTTGGCACTTTGGTCGACAGTATAGTTTTATAACATCTGAGTCTATATTGTCTGTGTGTCATTGATGTAGAAGTTGACTTAATGGTTTCAATGTTCTTTAATGCAGGATTAAGAGAGTGGTGAAGGATGTAACAAGGACTGTTAATGCAGAGGGGCTTTTTGTAAGTTTGTAGGGCAGAGGAATGATGTGGTCTCTGGAATCACTGAGCAATTAACTCATACCTCTCATCTCTTGCTGCAACGTGTTACAATGGCCCTCCTTCTGCTGCTGCTTCATCGCCTTCATCCTGGTCTTCCTCATCCGATGAAGACTGCTGCTGCTGTGCCTCCTCCAAATGTAGGCCTCTCCGTATGGGGAGGCTGCGCAGAATAGGGACATAGGAACAGCAGTAGGCCATTCAGCCCCTCAAGCCTGTTCCACCATTCAATTTGATCATGGCTGATCTGTATCTTAACTCCACTTACCCGCCTTGGTTCCATGTTCGTCAATACCCTCACCTAACAAAATTCTATCGATCTCAGTTTTGAGATTTTCAATTGATGTAATCTCAACAGCTTTCTGGGGGACAGAGTTCCAGATTTCCACTCCCCTTTGTGTGAAGAACGGCCTAACTCTAATTTTAAGCTTATGCCCCCTTGTTCTGGACTCCCCCACTAGAGGAAATAGTTTCTCTCCATCATCATCTTAAACACCTCAATTAGATCATCCCTTAATCTTCTATATTCAAGGGGATACAAGCCTAGTCTCTGCAACCTGTCCTCTTAATTTAACCCTTTTAGACTCATTATCATTCTGGTGAATCTGCTCTGCACCCCCTCCAAGGCCAATATATCCTTCCTGAGGTGCGATGCCCAGAACTGCACGCAGTATCTCCAGATGGGGTCTAATCAGAGCTTTATATAACTGTAACATAACTTCCACCTCTTTGTATTCCAGATAAAGGCTCAAATTCCATTAACCTTTTAAATTATTTTTTGTACCTGTCCACTAGTTTTTAGTGATTTCTGTATATGGACCATTAAATCTCTCTGCTCCTTCACAGTTCGGAGCTTCTTACCATTTCGAAAATACTCTGATCTATCTTTCCTGGGTCCAAAGTGGATGACCTCGCATTTCTCCACATTGAACTCCACCTTCCAGTTTTGCCCACTCACTTAATCTATCAATGTCCCTTTGCAACTTTCTGTTCTCATCTACACTAATAATTGTGCCACCTAACTTAGTGTCATCAGCAAACTTGGATATACAGCTCTCTGTTCCTTCATCCAAGTCACTGATAAATATATATTGAGTTACATCGAGTCTACAGCACAGAAACAGGCTATTCCGCCCAACTGGTCTATGCCGGCGTTTATGCTCTACACGAGCCTCCTCCCTCCCTACTTCATTTAACCCAATCAGCATATCCTTCTATTCTTTTCTCCTTCATGTGTTTATCTAGCTTCTCCTTAAATGCATTTATGCTATTATCCTCAACTACTCCTTGTAGTAGCAAGTTCCACATTCTTACCACTCTTTGGGTAAAGAAGTTTCTCCTGAATGCCCTATTGGATTTATTAGTGACTGTCTTATAATGATGACGTCTAGATCCGGTCTCCTCCACAAGTAGAAACATTTTCTCTATGTTTACCCTATCAAACCTTGTCTGTCAAAAATGTTTTTCCAGTTTACCTTCCCTGGTTCCATTCTGATCCCCTCAAAATTAGCTTTTTTCCAATCTATTATTTTGGTCTTTGTCTTACTCAATCATTATTTTAAACATTATGTTATGATCGCTATTGCCTCAATGTTCCCTAATGCTTACATCGCTTATCTGCTCCGGTTCATTTCCATTAATTGGATTATTAGTTGGGCTTCTCATATACTGGGTAAGAAAGTAGTCATGTGCTCTGTAAAAACTCCATTCCCCTTTCCCTACCTTTTCTTGCCAGTTTATTCGGGGGCAGTTGAAACCTCCCATGATTATTATTCAGTGCTTTTTACTCATCTCATAGATTTGCCTATATATTTCTTCCTCCACGTCCCTTCCACTATTAGGTGGTCTGTAGAATATACCTATTAACGTGATTGATCTAGGAACATAGGAATAGGAGTAGGCCATTCAGCCCCTCGTGCCTGCTCCGCCATTTGATAAGATCATGGCTGATCTGTGACCTAACTCCATATACCTGCCTTTGGCCCATATCCCTTAATACCTTTGGTTGCCAAAAAGCTATCTATCTCACATTTAAATTTAGCAATTGAGCTAGTATCAATTGCCATTTGCGGAAGAGAGTTCCAAACTTCTACAACCCTTTGTGTAGAAATGTTTTGTAATCTCGCTCCTGAAAGGTCTGGCTCTAATTTTTAGAATGTGCCCCCTACTCCTAAAATCCCCAACTGTTCCCCTTAATATCTTATAAACTTCGATCAGATCACCCCTTAACCTTCGAAACTCTAGAGAATACAACCCCAATTTGTGTAATCTCTCCTCGTAACTTAACCCTTGAAGTTCTTATCCTTTGTCTCAAACCATATGGATTCTGTTTCTATCTTATTACTTATGTCCCTTTTTTCTATTGCCGTTATGTTGTCTAATTAGTACATCTACTTCACCCCTCCCCCACCTTCTTCCTTCCCTATCCTTTCTAAATACGTTATATCCTACAATATTTAACTGCCAGTCCTGTCCTTTATGTAGCCATGTTTCAGTTATTCCTATTACATCTGGCTCCTCGCTATGAATTATTGCCTCCAGTTCCCCGTTTTGTTTCGGATGCTATGCACATTGCTGAACAGGCAATTTAATTTGTTTTTAACACAAATTTAAATATAGTGAAAAGTGGCGGCCCCAATAAAGTTGCCAAGGGACACCACTAGTCACATCCTGCCAATTGGAGTGCAACCCATTATCCCTATTCTCGATCCTCTACTCCTAACCAATTCCCTTATCATGTCAATAGGTTGCCTCCAATTCCATGCACTTTCATTTTTGCTAACAGTCTCTTGTGTGGAACCTTATCAAATACCTTCTGGAAGTCGATATCAATAACATCCATAGATGCTCCCTTATCTACCATGTTAGTGACCTCTAAAAATTCAATTAGGTTAGTTGGATATGACTTTCCCTTTACAAATTCATGCTGGCTCTCTCTGATCAGGTCATATTTTTCCAAGTGCTCAGTCACTCTGCCCCTAATGACAGATTTTAGTAACTTCCTCACAACAGATGTTAGACTAATAGGTCTATAATTTCCTGGTTTCTCTCTCCCACCCTTCTTAAAGGTGATCAGAGGGACCAGCTTCCAGCAGCCTTTCTTTTGCAATGTCAAGGTTTGTCGTGCCCGTGTGAAGCTCCATCATGTGCATCCAATAGACAGGGTTTTAAGGAAGCAGGTTCAGGTCACTCCCCAGAGAGACAGTAACATCTCTGACCATTTCTTGCAGCCCACTGATACACAGCACAGGCTCAGAGATACTACTGACTGGTAACATTACAGTAGGTGCATTGTCCCTTTAAATGAACGGTCCTTCAAGACTAGCAGAACCCCTTGAGGCAGGCTATGTGAGTAGACTGGGTGGTTGAGTTAAGATGATGCTTCAGTGAATGCAGAGGTTTCCCTTTGCATAAGTCAGTTTTACTGATACCCAGGCGATGACACAGAAAAAGCATAAGAGACAAGGTGAGTGAAGACATGGTCATTTGTACAGAATATGCATTAGAAACATTGCCTTTACTTACCTTGGCAACCCTTCTGACATCATTAAACCTCTTTCTGCACTGCGTGGTAGCCCTTAAGGTGGTGGAGGTTGTACTGACTACTTCAGCAATCTCCCTCCATATGATCTGAACCATCCTCTTGTGAGGCTTCCTGTCCTCAGGCCCCAGAGTTGTTCCCTTCAAGTCTTTACTTCAGCCAGCAAAACCTCAACAGATCTATCTAATAATCAGGAGGTCCTTCCAGCTGACTCCCGCCCCCCCTCTCTTTTAAAGCCTACAACAGCACTCTATTTCCTTCCCTCCCAGCAATGAGGCGCAGAGACCTAACATGCCCTGCAATAATAATCAGGGCCCTGGGAGAAAACTTCAGCAGTTTAACAGCAGAGTCACATGGGCAGGCAGAAGTTCCAACCCACCACTAACCCACGAGCATTCAGTATTTAAACTGTCACCTTTGTCACCAAAAGATGGCTGATATACATAGCGGGTATTCTCCTGTAATTATTTAAACAGAAGAATAGACCATCTGTCAAAAGGCTATCCATATCACTATGTCCTCCCCCAGTCATCTACTGAAACCACTCTCTTGTAGAACTCCACCCATCCACCCAGCTCAGTTGGCAATAGCACTGCCAAGTGTGGAACTGTATCATACTGACCACGAAGGTCCCAGTTTGCATATCCCTAGTCTGTGCACAATTATCTGATCTCAGCCAGGTTAGCTGGTGGGGCACTACAATTGGCCCCAGTGCCCCTAGATTAAAAAGGGCAAATTCACCCAGGCTTCCACCCCTGCCCACTGTTCACTGGTGGAAAATGAACTTGTGTGGATCTTGGGTAAGAAGGAAACGGTTGGGGCCCAGACGTGATGCCTTCCACAAATGAATAGCCTGTTAACACTCTGTAAATTAACATGAGAAATAGCCGCTTGACAAAGTAATGGAGGGCTGCTGTTGCCTACCCCAGGACCTGCAGGAGAAAACAATTGGAAAATGAATTTCAAAAATAGATCAAACCACAGAAATGGGTGATATATGACACCTCAACAACACAAGTGCTCTAGATCTACCTGCACATCAAACCAACACCAATACCCGTTCCTTTAATCCAGATATGTAAAGCAACTAAACTTTAATTTACCTTTTAACTCAGTGAAATAACCATGTCACTGGTTTTACAACCTTTACTTGTAAGTCACCTGCCAGTATGTTTCTACCCTTCCAGACTCCTTGCCGGGTTACAGTTCCAATGGTGCCAGCTGCCCTCCAGTATCTCACTCAAGTGACCATTTGTCATGTGTGAACCAAGATAGGGATGGTAAAAATGAACAGCTCTTAATTGCATCCAATGCCTCCTGTCATAAGTATGGATTTTTTGGTGAGGGCAGGATCTCACTTAGTTATGATGATCAAATAGCTTGCCAGCATATTCCGTCTGGTATGACTAACTCCCTAATGAAAACTACATTCACTACAGACCTACATCTCTACCTGGTGCAATTAATTAAGATGCCTCAATAAATGTCAGTCTTCAATCAGCAATGGTGCACTTTATTCTTGTATAAAGTTTAAATCATTGTGTAATTGCTCATAAAAATAAACAAATTCTGTTTCAATTGTCCAAGGCATTTTCCAGTGAGTTAGATAATTAGGTTAAAATGGGAACACTAGTCTGAACCAAATTGCTAACTCCAGATAAACACTCCCCCCAGGAGACCATTCTGTGAGTCGATTAAGTCTGTGTAACTCACTTTTTTTAAAACTTATTTTCTTGTGAATTTTGTACTCAAAGTGTTAGGGAATGGAGCACCTTGCAATTTCGGCATTGTTTGCCCAGTAGCATAACCAATCTAAACCTTTTGCAGATGTTTAGCTGTATCCTCTGCCTCCATTTTTACCCCTATTTTTGTGCTGTTGTAATGACTTTTTTCAATCCAGTGTATGCATTAAGCCCTCCCAGGTCAAAAAGAAAGATTTGCATGCGTATGTCTCAAATTCATCTCAATTGCTTCACATACAATGAATTAATTTGAGATGCAGTTGCTATGTACGTAAACACAATGGGGTGATTTTAAACCCCAAGAACGGGTGGGAGTTGAAAATAGTTGTTTCTTTGGGTCGCAACCACAAAATTTTTGGACTTGCATTCCCAGTGGGAAGCCTGTACTTTTATGCACCGACGTTAAACCCGGAAATAAAGCCGGGTTGCGGTAGCGACCCAAAAAACAACTATTTTCAATTTTGGCCAGAACACAGAGAACTCCTTACTCTTCTTTGAAAAGTGATACATGCTAGCACATTTAGGTGCAGATGAAGCTCTGTCCACTCTGCCCCAACAATGTTGCTCAGTCCCAATCTCAGAATTGTGCTCCGCCTACTGCACCAGAGCAACATGCTGACTCTCCAAGGTGAGCAGTGGAGATGGGAGCATGGATAAATGTTTTTTTTTTATTCGTTCACGGGATGTGGGCGTCGCTGGCGAGGCCAGCATTTATTGCCCATCCCTAATTGCCCTCGAGAAGGTGGTGGTGAGCCGCCTTCTTGAACCGCTGCAGTCCGTGTGGTGACGGTTCTCCCACAGTGCTGTTAGGAAGGGAGTTCCAGGATTTTGACCCAGCGACAATGAAGGAACGGCGATATATTTCCAAGTCGGGATGGTGTGTGACTTGGAGGGGAACGTGCAGGTGGTGTTGTTCCCATGCGCCTGCTGCTCTTGTCCTTCTAGGTGGTAGAGGTCGTGGGTTTGGGAGGTGCTGTCGAAGAAGCCTTGGCGAGTTGCTGCAGTGCATCCTGTGGATGGTACACACTGCAGCCACAGTGCGCCGGTGGTGAAGGGAGTGAATGTTTAGGGTGGTGGATGGGGTGCCAATCAAGCGGGCTGCTTTATCTTGGATGGTGTCGAGCTTCTTGAGTGTTGTTGGAGCTGCACTCATCCAGGCAAGTGGAGAGTATTCCATCACACTCCTGACTTGTGCCTTGTAGATGGTGGAAAGGCTTTGGGGAGTCAGGAGGTGAGTCACTCGCCGCAGAATACCCAGCCTCTGACCTGCTCTCGTAGCCACAGTATTTATATGGCTGGTCCAGTTCAGTTTCTGGTCAATGGTGACCCCCAGGATGTTGATGGTGGGGGATTTGGCGATGGTAATGCCGTTGAATGTCAAGGGGAGGTGGTTAGACTCTCTCTTGTTGGAGATGGTCATTGCCTGGCACTTATCTGGCGCGAATGTTACTTGCCACTTATGAGCCCAAGCCTGGATGTTGTCCAGGTCTTGCTGCATGCGGGCTCGGACTGCCTCATTATCTGAAGGGTTGCGAATGGAACTGAACACTGTGCAGTCATCAGCGAACATCCCCATTTCTGACCTTATGATGGAGGGAAGGTCATTGATGAAGCAGCTGAAGATGGTTGGGCCTAGGACACTGCCCTGAGGAACTCCTGCAGCAATGCCCTGGGGCTGAGATGAGTGGCCTCCAACAACCACTACCATCTTCCTTTGTGCTCGGTATGACTCCAGCCACTGGAGAGTTTTCCCCCTGATTCCCATGGACTTTAATTTTACTAGGGCTCCTTGGTGCCACACTCGGTCAAATGCTGCCTAGATGTCAAGGGCAGTCACTCTCACCTCACCTCTGGAATTCAGCTCTTTTGTCCATGTTTGGACCAAGGCTGTAATGAGGTCTGGAGCCGAGTGGTCCTGGCGGAACCCAAACTGAGCATCGGTGAGCAGGTTATTGGTGAGTAAGTGCCGCTTGATAGCACTGTCGACGACACCTTCCATCACTTTGCTGATGATTGAGAGTAGACTGATGGGGCGGTAATTGGCCGGATTGGATTTGTCCTGCTTTTTGTGAACAGGACATACCTGGGCAATTTTCCACATTGTCGGGTAGATGCCAGTGTTGTAGCTGTACTGGAACAGCTTGGCTAGAGGCGCAGCTAGTTCTGGAGCACAAGTCTTCAGCACTACAGCTGGGATGTTGTCGGGGCCCATAGCCTTTGCTGTATCCAGTGCACTCAGCCGTTTCTTGATATCACGTGGAGTGAATCGAATTGGCCGAAGACTGGCTTCCGTGATGGTGGGGATATCGGGAGGAGGCTGAAATGGATCATCCACTCGGCACTTCTGGCTGAAGATGGTTGCAAACGCTTCAGCCTTGTCTTTTGCACTCACGTGCTGGACTCCGCCATCATTGAGAATGGGGATGTTTGCAGAGCCTCCTCCTCCCGTTAGTTGTTTAATTGTCCACCACCATTCACGACTGGATGTGGCAGGACTGCAGAGCTTTGATCTGATCCGTTGGTTGTGGAATCGCTTAGCTCTGTCTATAGCATGTTGCTTCCGCTGTTTAGCATGCATGTAGTCCTGAGTTGTAGCTTCACCAGGTTGGTACCTCATTTTTAGGTACGCCTGGTGCTGCTCCTGGCATGCTCTTCTACACTCCTCATTGAACCAGGGTTGATCCCCTGGCTTGTTGGTAATGGTAGAGTGAGGAATATGCCGGGCCATGAGGTTACAGATTGTGCTGGAATACAATTCTGCTGCTGCTGATGGCCCACAGCGCCTCATGGATGCCCAATTTTGAGCTGCTAGATCCGTTCTGAATCTATCCCATTTAGCACGGTGGTAGTGCCACACAACACGTTGGATGGTGTCCTCAGTGCGAAGACGGGACTTCATCTCCACGAAGACTGTGCGGTGGTCACTCCTACCAATACTGTCATGGACAGATGCATTTGCGACAGGTAGATTGGTGAGGACGAGGTCAAGTAAGTTTTTCCCTCGTGTTGGTTCGCTTACCACCTGCCGCAGACCCAGTCTAGCAGCTATGTTCTTCAGGACTCGGCCAGCTCGGTCAGTAGTGGTGCTACCGAGCCACTCTTGGTGATGGACATTAAAGTCCCCCACCCAGAGTACATTTTGTGCCCTTGCTACCCTCAGTGCTTCCTCCAAGTGGTGCTCAACATGGAGGAGGACTGATTCATCAGCTGAGGGAGAACGGTAGGTGGTAATCAGCAGGAGGTTTCCTTGCCCATGTTTGACCTGATGCCATGAGATTTCATGGGGTCCAGAGTCAATGTTGAGGACTCCCAGGGCCACTCCCTCCTGACTGTATATCACTGTACCGCCACCTCTGGTGGGTCTGTCCTGCCGGTGGGACAGGACATACCCAGGGATGGTGATGGAAGAGTCTGGGACATTGGCTGAAAGATATGATTCTGTGAGTATGGCTATGTCAGGCTGTTGCTTGACTAGTCTGTGGGACAGCTCTCCCAATTTTGGCACAAGTCCCCAGATGTTAGTAAGGAGGACCTTGCAGGGTCGACTGGGCTTGGTGTTTTGCCGTTGTCGTGTCCGGTGCCAAGTGGTCCGATGCCGGGTGGTCCGTCCGGTTTTATTCTTATTATGACTTTTCGTAGCGAGATTTTACAACTGAGTGGCTTGCTCGGCCATTTCAGAGGGCGATTAAGAATCAACCACATTGCTGTGGGTCTGGAGTCACATATAGGCCAGACCGGGTAAGGACGGCAGGTTTCCTTCCCTAAAGGACATTAGTGAACCAGATGGGTTTTTACGACAATCCGGTAGTTTCATGGCCATCATTACTGATACTAGTATTTTTATTTAATTAATTGAATTGTTTCAATGTTGCATTGTTAATTAATCACTTGGGTTCAGGGAATAATTACACAACATTTTCCCTCAGATCATCAAATGGGTCAGATAAAATGCCTGAGAGGGTAGATTGTACGTTATGCTTGAAAAAAATTAAATGGGTGGGGTGGAGTCCTTGCTGGGATAGATTATAAATAGGGATAGATTTTGACCTTTGGATGACCGCCCATCGAACCAGCAGACACATCCAGCCATTTTGAGCCTTGGGCCTCATTAGCATGGCCCCGGCGAGCTCCACATCTTGGACGGGTGTCATGCTGCAGTTTGCCGGTTGGCCAGTGGAGGAATTCCAGCCATGCTAAGCCAGCCGGTAGGCAGGCATGTCTGGACGCCGTCGGGGGAATCGATTGCTGAGGGAGAGCGAGTGTAGTGAGGCAGTGGCCCACAGTATCCTTGTGAAGCCTGGAGGAGCACTCCCACTGCTCCTGGGTCCACAAAAATGAAATCGAAAAAGATTTGGGGCAATTTTTTTGAAATGACTACGCTGCACAACAGCGCATACTCTGCCCATTTGTCGCTCACAACTGCAACCAGGGTCCTATGTACATCATAGAACCTCAATCAAAAGGGCCTACTGCTACAAACAGGCAGGTGCTCTGGATGCCCATCGGAAAGCCCCTTCCAAGATGGCGTTCGCTGGAGCACCAGCATAAACGGGGGAATGAGTGATCCGGTGCCATTTTTGGGTCACAACTGCCCCATTTACATCGAGCAGACCTACTTAAAATCAGCCAACAGTCTGTTGAAGTAGTAGGCTTGATGGGCCGAGTGGCTTTTCATAGTCATTATTTTCTTTAAAGTGCATTGTTTCAATAGAGCAGAGGGATGTTTACTAACTTCTACATCTAAAGTCATGCTATGATTTGACTTTGATGTTTATCAGTGGCATCCTTCGCCTCAGTAAGCACAAAGATATCCCAATTAAAAGGTATGTAATAGGGAGGAAACCCACCCTCCAATAGATGCCCCTAGCTTCAGTGCAACCCAGTCATCATTACAATACTTCCCTGTACGTTCTGTGCCTCTTACTAACATTGTCTGATGTACTCCACACCTCTCACCATGGTAGTCTTTGATTTATCTACTTGCTTACTATAATACTCTGACATCCAATGTAGATGGGACCCCGCTGTACGTAAATTGGCTGCTGCATTTCCTACATTACAACAGTAGCTATACTTTAAAAGTAATTAATTGGCTGTAAAACCTAGAATACACAAAACAAGCAAACAATTAGGTTAAAAAGGATGGCTTAAAATATCTCAAAGTAACAGTGAAGATAGGAAACTATTTGGCAAAGTCACTCACAGGAAGACAGTTCTGAATGTCCCAAATGAACTGCAATTTAAAAAAAATTACTGAGTCTCAATTGAAAAAGCAAAGGGCGCCATTGAGAGTGCAAGATGTCTGGGCTTTCTATGAGGAAGAGGATGGGCCGAGGATAGATCCTTGGGAGAACCCCAGAGGTAACTGTGCGTGGGCAGGAAGAGAACTCATTGCTGGAGATGCGTTGGCTGCGCTGGGACAGGTTGGAGTGGAACCATGCAAGAGCAGCCCCAAGAGGCTGGACAACACAGAAAATGGCACAGTTGACCATATCAAATGCAGGGAAACAGTCAAGGACAATAACGAGGGATAATGCATCACAGTCACAAACAAAATGCTATTCTTGAATTTGGCCACAGTGGTCTCAATGCAGAGAGCAGAGCAGAAGCTAGATTGAAGGGATTCGAACAGTGAGTTTTGCGAGCAATGGCAAGTTGGAAAATAATGACATGTTGGAAGCCTTAAAAGGAAAGAGGTTAGAATTCAGGTGGTAGTTGGTGAGAATGGATGGTTGAAGGTGGGCTTTTTGAAGAGGGGGTGATGACAGCAGTTTTGAAAGGGAGAGGGATGGTGCTTGAACGCTGTTAATCGTGTCAGCAAGCATGCAAGCCAGGAGGGGTAGTTGAGGGGTCAGAGGTTGAGGGGTAGGGGATTAAGGGAACATAAGAACATAAGAAATAGGAGCAGGAGTAGGCCAATCGGCCCCTCGAGCCTGCTCTGCCATTCAATAAGATCATGGCTGATCTGATCCTAACCTCAAATCTAAATTCATGTCCAATTTCCTGCCCGCTCCCCGTAACTCCTAATTCCCTTTACTTCTAGGAAACTGTCTATTTCTGTTTTAAATTTATTTATTGATGTAAAATTTATTTAATGATGTAAAACCAGTTACGAGTCCTACGAAAGATCAAGGATGCGCACCGAACTGATGAGACGAGTCATAATATTATTCTGGCTATTTGGAGCGAGAGCATCGATTCACCTCGGTGTAGCAGAATCTCAGGAAGTCCAGACATTCCAGGTTTAAGCAATGATCTGTCTCCTCAAAGCATCTGGATTAATTAGGAGTATGGATAAATCAATCTATTCCCCTAGGTTACAATATCCTGGCTTTGAAGTAAATCCTTGGTCAATGATAATTTAGATATTGTAACAAAAGACTAAGTATCAAACAGAGATGTTGCTTTATTAATGTTGTAGTGGGATGTGATCAAAGTGCTGGGCCAATTGGTAGCATTAATATTAAATACAACACAATTGGGTATATTGGCATGAGCATAAAACAGGTATCTCCAGTTTGTACTCATTAATTTTTTTCACCGATACATTAGTAAATATTAAACAGTCAAAACAATGAATCACGACTGCGAAACACATCACTGTAACTGGTCATCAACATTTCTTCAATCTAATCTGAACACAGAACACAGCAGATCATCAACATGTCTCCAATCCCATCAATATCACACCTTCCACTTCAATAATACACATTCAGGAAACTAATGTACCAGCAAATTAGCATGGAACAACTAAGAAGGGCAGATGGTCCCTTCCACAGAGATGATGTCATTTTAGCAGATGGGTGAACTCTTCACTTGCATGTTAGGATCACAAAGCTAGACCACCTAAACATCATGAAACCACTGACTAAAATCCATGTTGCAGATTTTCACTGTGGGCAGTTTTTGTGTAGGCAGTGGGATCAGGCTGCCACTTGACGCCAGTCCAAGGCCCAAATCATTTTGGTGCCCAGGCCTCATTTACATTTCAACAGTGGGCTGCCCACGCATTCCTAGTGATGACAGGCATCCCACCCAATTGGACAGCAGGATATCTGGCATGCCTAGCGGCCATCTAAAGAGCGAAAGCACATCTTAAAGCAAGATGTTATTCAACTTTGTGTAAATTTGTGCCTGGGAGGTTTTTGGAGAGCTACATGTCTTATGCAAGAGTGCCTTGATTCTCTGACACTGGAAGTGCTTGTGGAGCAGGTGAGGACATGGAGACAGGTCCTGTTCCCCTCGGATGGCAAGAGGGTGCCCAAGCAGATGCTGCAGCAAGCCTGGAGGGTTTTGGCAGACAATGTCAACACTCGTGATATTACCCCCAGAACATGGGTTCAGTGCTGCATGCGTTTCAATAACCTGACCCAGTAAGGGTGAAAATTATATCTTCCTATCTCTTTCTTTGCATTAGACCTGACCACAGCACTTCCTCCGCCTCCCTAGCCCTCCAAATATTTCCCTCCCCCGCTCCGCATGCTTCTTCATCAATCGCAAGGAGACAATGAACCTACCCTCCTCTTTCCACTCAACTGTTCCTGCTGCTCTCAACAGGCGCAAACAGCATTCTTTTACCTAACTGCAGAGCATTTCACTCTGCTGACTGCTTTCACATTTCACACTGGAGCCACTTTCTTGAACATGACCACCTCCCATCCTGCTCAAAATTGCTGCTTCTCCCTTTTAGCATGACACTACCTCACACATCTGCGCAACCTTTACAATATCCAACACTAACTCACTCCCTCATTTTCTGCAGGAGAAACTGGCCGACGAATACCAGAATCAGATCATGGGCGGGCTCAGCATCCAACCAGGTCTTTATCCAGATGAGCGAGGAATCCACAGATATCTTTGGAGCACTGATGATGACAAAGTTGATAGTAACAAGTCAGCAGGGTGTCTGCTTATTACTTGTATCTTTTCTATTTCCTCAATCACACATACAGGCAGCATGGTGCTGCCAATCGTCTGCTATCAGCCTTTCTGTGCCAAGCTGAAACTTGTCCCTCTCCCCTTTTTCTAGGTCCACCTGAAGACCTAGACCATGCATGACTCGGAGTGCGACAATCCTCGGTAAACAGCATCGGTACTTGCTTTGTCCCTGCCAAGCACAGAAATCAGCACCCCAGGTGGAATAGATAGTGAGTTACAGGGGTCTGCGCACAGTGAGTCACAGAGCACAAGTGAGCAGGAGCTAGTGGAAAGGGCAGCCCAGGAGACAGCTCGTCAGGGGGCAAGCTCAGCTCCTACTCTGCTGAGGACACAGATGCTGATTTTAGGGTCCCAGCCTTCAAAAGAAAACTGCTTTTTGCACATATGTAATTGTAGGAAAGCCTGTCTAGGAGCTGCCGCATCATGTCTGAGAGTATGAAGGAGCCCGCTTCCAGCTGATATGATATTCTGTTATAAGGCATCAGGACTCTGTAGTCTACCACGGAGCATGTAGTCACCTCTATGGATGATGTGGCCAGGCTCCAACAAGGAGTCTGTCACCAGCTCTTGCAGTTTTGATCGAAACTCACACTTCAGTCATTCAGGTTCTGGGCACCACTGCCTTTGAAAGGTTTGGGAAGCCCAGTGATAGGGGCTTCAATCAGTCAAGCCCCATTCAGTGGTGAATTAGCTGATCTCACCCAAGGCATCAACAGGAGGAGTATAATTGGCTTCAGCGCCTTTAGGTTAGCAAAGAAAATCAGCCAGAGCTTCCTGCTGTGGTGGAATACACTATAAACCACTCAATATCTGGACTCACACATGAAGTACCAGAAGGCTGCCAGCTACAGTGAAACTGTACCTTAGACACAATCAATTTTCCCAAGAGAGAGGAGGAAATCGCTGCAGAAAGGGCAAGTTTTTTTTTAAAAATCTCCATAATATGCTGCAGTAATGGCAACATCTCTTTTAGGGCCAATATAGAATCTTTTATCATTTTTTAAAATTTTAAACAGCGAATTGTAATTGATAGCCCAATGTTAGTATTTTGAGATGAGCATTTATGGACTGGAGCACTGAAGAACAAAAAAAGAGGGGGAGATAAACCTGTATTATTTATACCTGTAAATTATTAGTACTCTAACTGTCCAGCGTTTGGGTGGAAGCTGCTTTGTGCAAAAATGAAAAAGGTGAAGATAATCCAAGGACAGGAAGTAATAACTGAATTTTGCAGACAGAATTTGAATTGGGATCAGCTTGATTCTTTGGCAACACTCTTAGGTTGGACACTAACTACTGTAACACTTGTTCACCATCATAAGATACTGTGGCTTGAACATGTGTTCGTAATGTTCATAATACTAAACTTAATTATAATAATCCACATTGCAAGTTTACAGAATACTAGCAGACTCTCCAGTGACATTGCTCACTGAGTTGGAGGAAGGATGTCAAGGCCTTGGAGAGAGTGTGAGGAGATTTACTAGAATGGATGAGGGACTTCAGTTATGTGGAGAGACTGCAGAAGCTGGGGTTGTTTTCCTTAGAGCAGAGAAGGTTAAGGGGCGATTTAATAGAGGTGTTCAGAATTATGAAGGGTTTTGATAAGAGTTGATAGGGGAGAAACTGTTTCCACCGGCAGGAGGGTCGGTAACCAAAGAACACAGATTTATGGTAATTGGCAAAAGAACCAGAGGGGAGATGAGAATTTTTTTTTTACAGTGAGCTGTGTGATCTGGAATGCACTTCCTGAAAGGGTGGTGGAAGCAGATTCAGTAGTAACTTTCAAAGGAGAATTAGATATAGATTTGAAATGGAAAAATTTTGCAGGGCTATGGGGAAAGAGTAGGGGAGTGGGACTAATTGGATAGCTCTTTCAAAGAGCTGGCACAGGCATGATGGGCTGAATGGCCTCCTTCTGTGCTGTATGATTCTATGATATGGTGTCACAGATCTCCTAGTCTAGTCTGCCACAGCTGTGTGGGAGCGATGAACCACAGCCCCATGAGAGTGGCAGTGGCACACGTTGCTCTCTGTCTGGATGACAGCATGTCTGCTCCCTTGCCAACACCTCACTACTGTCCCTCATGGTACTATAAAGCCAACTGGGTCAGACTGCCCCAGCAGCAGCCAACATGCTGCCATCTGCCTGCAAGCCCTCTTTAGCCCCAGCTCCAAGGGGCCGTCAATCACAAGCATCTCAAGGGCCCTCATCTAAGAATCAGCAGATTTCCACCACCCTGCTGAAGCCACTGGAGGAGCACTTTATGGATGTGGTACAATAGGCAAGAAATTACTTAAGAAAAGCACTATGGGTTAACACATGGATAAAAATATGTCAGCCATTAACAAAAAATGACAGTTTTGTGACTTTGTCACAACGTGGTCCCAATATACTGAGCCTGTCATGTTTCGTGTATATGAATGTTGGCCAGAGTTTGGAAGGACTGGTAGATATGGTGTTGAGGACTGTTAATTCAGGAGTGGGGTGAGGGAAGGATAGATCAGCTGGAGCATTGGTGAATCAATTGCTGGTGAAGAGCTCTGGCTGCAGGCTGGTGCTGTTGCCCTCCCCCTTCCGCTCCATCCTCGCTATCGTTTGGGGTCTTCCTCATCAGATTGTGGAAGGTCTTCCTTCTGTGCAAAGTCTACGTGCTGTCTCTGTTGCAAAGTTGTGCAGAATGCGACAAGCGACTACAGTGCAGGAGACTCACTGTGAGATGCACTACAGAAAGCCACCAAACCCATCCAGACAGCGAAAGCGTTACTTGAACAGTTAATGGTGCGCTTGATGATGGCTCTAGTGGTCCCATGGCTTTGGTTGTATCTCCGTTCAGCAGATGACTGTGGGTTCCATAGAGGCGTCATAAGCCAAGTGCAAAAAAGATAGCCCTTGTCCCCAAGCAGCCAGCCCATGAGTTGCTGAGTTGAGTCTAAGAGTGGAGGGGGAGGGGGACGGATGGTAGACGGGCACAGTAGCTGGGCATCATGACTGTCATCAATAAACTGAGCACAGATCTGCATGTTGCATGGGCGTTGATCACGCACCAGCTGAACATTATGTTCATTGGGAGATGTCCTGATGACTTACCTGGGTGCAGTCAATTACAGCCTGAGGGCAGAAGCAGAGCCTACTGGAATCCATGAGGAATGTTATACAATTGTTGGCCTTGACATAGAGAATATCATTGACCTGCTTGTTGCAGGCATGGTCTGCAGACTGACGTCACATGTTGCAGCCTGGAAGAGCCCAAAGCAAAATTATTAAAGGCTGCAGTTACTTTCACTGCCACAGGCAGTGCAAAGCCAATTGTCGTTTTACGCCTGTACTGCCCAATAATACTAGGCAGGTCCAGCACAGCGCACTACCTACGCTTTTTCCACTGAAAATGGTGTCAAGGTCCTACTAACAACATAGGACCCCAGTTTAAACACTTGAATGAGGCTCCTACCACGTTAAAACAACCCTCATGTTCTTAACTGCCAAAATCAATTTTCCCAATGCAAGACCAAGAGGCAAAACTGTATCAACACAACCCTGATAAGACCCATTAGATGTTTCTGTAGGCTGTATCATCAGATCAAGACAATTTTGAGTTTGTTCCAACGGCAGACAGCTACTTGCAATAACTTGCACTTAGTGCCTTATCACATCCCAAAGCACCTCACAACCAATTAGTTACTTTGAAGTGTAGTCACTGTTACTGTAAATGGCTCCCTCTCCTAAGAGACCTTCACCCTCCTTTTCAAAACCACCATCACCCCACTCCTCAAAAAACCTTCCACTAACCCCTCTGTCTTGCAAACTACCACCAATCTCCAAACTCCCTTTCCAGTCCAAAATCTTTGAACGTGCTGTCACCTCAAAAACCCATGCCCACCTCTCCCACAACACCCTGCTTGAATTTCTCCAATCGGGTATCCGCTCCTCCGACAAATGGCACTAACCAAAGACACAAATAACATTCTCTGTAACTTTGCTTGTGGTGCATTATCCTTCCTCATCTTCTCTGCAGCCATTGACATGGTCGACCACACAATCCTCCTCTGTTGACCAGCTTAGTGGGGCCGTCTTCACTTGGTTCCACTCTTACTTATCTGGGCATAGCCAGTGCACCTCTATCAATTACTTCTCTTCATGCCACTGCACATTCACCTTGGGAGTTCTCCAAGGAACTGTCCTCGGCCCACCTCCTCTGCCTTATTTACATGCTGCCCCTTGGCGTCATCATCCGCAGATATGCAGTCAGCTTCCACATGTACACAGATTACACCCAGCTCTACAACTCCACCGTCTCTCTCAACCCCTCTACTGCCTGTGTTGATTGACTGCTTTTCTGATATCCAGTCTTGCATGATCCGTAATTTCCTCCAGTTAAACATTAGGATGTCAGAAGTCATCGTCTTCAGCCCGATCACAAACTCAGTATCCTCACCACCAACTCTATTCCCCCTTCCCATCCACTGTCTCAGGTTGAACGAGACTGTTCCTACTGAACTCTGAGCTGAGCCTCCTACCCCATTTCTCTCCATCACAAAGACCACCTACTTCCACCACTTGCCTCTGTCCCTATCAGCCCATCAGCCACTGAAACTCTCATCCATACCTTTGTCACCTCATGACTCAACTATTCCAATTCTCTCCTGGCCAACCTCCCATTCTACAGCCTCCATAAACATCAGTTTTTCCAAAACTCTGCCGTCTACCTACGATCGTGGGAGTACCTTCACCACATGGACTGCAGCGGATCAAGGATCCACCATCTCAGGGTAACTAGGGATGGGCAATAAATGCCGACCTTGCCAGCAATGCTCACCTCCTGAGAATGATTTTTTTTTAAAAAGACAAGCAATAAACCAAGCACTGCAGGCAGCTGCAGACAAAATTGTACAATGGACAATTAGTCTGTTATCTCTGCACTGAGAAGTTTAAGTTAATGGCTGGATCAAGAAAACGTCTGTGGTGTAGCCCACACAACCAACTAAGTGTGACAAAACTGATTTTTCCAATGTCGATTGGATGTGATTACTTAGCTGAGTAATCAGTTTTGTAACCAAATCTGATCTATGCTGGAAAAAAAAGGAGGTATAACTGGGAGGCAGAATTATGTAACAAAGATATGTAGGGGGAAAAATTGGATAGGGCCTATTTTTGGGCAGGTGTGGCGTGATCCGCCTATTATCCCACGCCCAATGGTCCCTGTGCAGGCAGGATGAGATTTTCATCAGGCCTGAGGATTTATTTGCAATCTACGGTGGAAATCAGCGTTGAACGAGGATTCCATGCAATTTGCACTTTCCACCAGCAGGGGGAGATCCAATCTCTTAAAGGCAGGCTGCCTGTTAGAAATCTCTTAAAGGTAGCTGGTACCTGCAATTTGCTGAAAATAACAGTCTGCTGTCTGCACAGACTATGAACGGAGATCAGACATCGCACACGTAAAACACAGATGGAGGTCCCATCCCTATGTTTACACACTGATGAGCTATGTTAAAACATTGAATAAAGGTTGCACACTACTAAATCCCACATCCTCCAATCTGCACGCCAGACCTCACCAATCTGCCGATCTGAGTTGGTACCAGGCCTGCAAGAGTGCGTGCACCAAGGTTCTCTGCTGATGCACTAGAGACTGGGTGCAAGAGGTGGAAAGAAGGAGGGACATCCTATATCCGCAGGGGGAGGGGGGGGCAAGAGGCCCTCTAGACATATACTCAAAAGGCAGTGGGAGGCAGCGGGGGATGAAGTCAATGCCAGGCGTACAGCATTATGGAACATGGATGCAGTGCAGGAAGAAGTTCATTGCTTTCACATGAGTGGGCAAGGTGAGTGAGGTCAACTGTCAAGTGGCGTCTCCAACCAACTGCACCACACACTACACCCCCATCCTCCACATACCAACAAACTCTTTCCATCAGTACTCAATTCTGCCAATCAGATGCTTCCTCTCACATTTACACATTACCACTGTTTCAAGCTGCTCACCCACAACTCACAGGCCACACACACTGGCAGCTATTCAACCATGACAGGCACATCACCCAGACACACGTCCTGCTTTCTTACAGGAGAAGGTGGCGCATATCAGGAGGCAGCAAGTGGCAGTGGCATTTAGCCCGTTGAGCCTGTTCTGCCATTCAATGAGATCGTGGTGGACCTGTGACCTAACTCCATACACCCGCCCTAGCCCCATATCCCTTAATATCCTTGGTTCACAGAAATCTATCAATCTCAGATTTAATTTTCATAAGTGAGCTAGCATCAACTGCCGTTTGCAGAAGAGCATTCCAAACGTCTCCCACCCATTGCATGTAGAAGCATTTCCTAATTTCACTCCTGCACGTCCTGACTCTAAATGCTAGGCGTTCCCGCTTCCTAGTATTCAAGTGTAGGAGACCTCCAAAAACAGTTACAAATATCTCGGCAGCCAGAAGCAATTATCCAGCCACTAATCTGTAAATCCTGCATGGTCCTTTAAATAGCTTTGGTGGGGGGTCCTCCAGGCACTCTAAGACATGTTCAGATGGTCGGGGTTAAGACTATGCGTTGAGTTGAGTGTTAAGTGCCAAAATCGTGTCTATCACTTTGAATCAGCGTTGCACACTGATTGATGCCATTTTCTCCTTACTTTACATGATTCCAGCATTCGTTATCTGCGCCTGCACTAACGCCCATACCAAGATGGCGTCTGGGGCATGTCATGCTGGAAACGTGCGTGCACATCCAAGACACCATCTTGGATGTTGGAGAGGCCGTGTTGCACCGAAACAACTGGTGCTACACGGCCCAATTTAGCGCCCGTAGTAAACTCATAATCCAGGCCAACACTCTCAGTGCCAATACTGAGAGAGTGCTGCACTGTTGGAGGTGCCATCTTTCAGTTGAGATGTAAAACCAAGGACCAGTCTGCCCTCTCAGGTGGACGTAAAAGATTCCCCTGCATTTTCAAAGAGCTGCAGAGTTCTTCCAGTGTCCTGCTAATATTTATCCCTCAGCCGACACCTAAAACAGATGAGCTGGTAATTTATTTCATTGCTGTTTGTGGCAGTTTGTTGTGCTCAAATTGGCTGCTGCATTTTCTACATTTGTTAAGGACAAAATTAATTCTCACGGAGAAGCATGGGTTAAATAAGGGACAGCCAGCACGGATTTGTTAAAGGCAAATCGTGTCTGACTAACCTGATTGAGATCTTTGATGCAGTATCAGAGAGGGTTGATGAAGGTAGTGCAGTAGATGTTGTATATATGGACTTTCAAAAGGCATTTAATAAAGCACCACATAACAGACATTCAGAAAATATGAGCACATGGTATTAAAGGGATGGTGGTAACTTGGGTATGTAATTGGCTGAGGGATAGGAGGCAGAGAGTAGTGGTGAACAGATGTTTTTCTGACTGGAAAGAAGTATGCAGTGGGGTCCCCCAGGGGTCGCTATTAGGACCATTGCTTTTCTTGTTATATATAAATTACCTGGACTTGGGTATAGGGAGTACAATTTCGAAGTTTGCGGATGATACAAAACTTGGCAACGTGGTAAATAGCGAGGAGGATAGTAGCGGACTTCAGGAGGACATAGTCAGACTGGTGAAATGGGCAGACACATGGCGGGTGTAATTTAATGTGGATAAGTGTGTAGTGATGCACTTTGGGAGGAACAATATGGAGAAGCAGTGTAATCTAAACTGTACTATTTTGAGGAGGTGGTCAGAGCAGAGGGACCTGAGGGTGGAAATTGACAAATCTTTGAAGGTAGCAGGTCAAGTTGATAAGGTGGTTAAGAAAGCATATGGGATACTGGCTTTGTAAGTAGTGGCACTGAATACAAGAACAAGGAAGTTATGCTAAACCTTTACAAATCAGTGGTTAGGCCAGCTGGAGTATTGTGCACAATTCTGGGCACCACAGTTTAGGAAGGATGTCAAGGCCTTCGAGAGGGTGCAGAGGAGGTTTACCAGGATGATACCAGGGATGAGGGACTTCAGTTATGTGGAGAGATTGGAGAAGCTGAGGTTGTTCTCCTTAGAGCAGAGAAGATCAAGGGGAGACCTAATATAGGGTTTTGATAGAGCAAGTAGGGAGGAACTTTTTCCTCTGGCAAGTGGGTCGGTAATGAAGAAAATAATAGCACTAAAGAGTGACAAATCGCCAGGACCAGATGGTTTCCATCCCAGGGTTTTAAAGGAAGTAGGTGAGCACATTGCAGATGCCCTAACCATAATCTTTCAAAGTTCTCTAGATTGGAAAATTGCACAAGTCACTCTGCTTTTTAAGAAAGGAGAGAGAGGGAACCCGGGGAATTATCGACCAGTTAGCCTAACATCTGTTGTGGGGAAATTGCTGGAGTCTATAATTAAGGATAGGGTGACTGAACACCTCGAGAATTTTCAGTTAATCAGGGAGAGCCAGCATGGATTTGTGAAAGGTAGGTCGTGCCTGACAAACCTGATTGAATTTTTTGAAGAGATGACTAAAGTAGTGGACAGGGGAATGTCAATGGATGTTATTTATATGGACTTCCAGAAGGCATTTGATAAAGTCCCACATAAGAGACTGTTAGCTAAGTTAGAAGCCCATGGAATCGAGGGAAAAGTACGGACTTGGTTAGGAAATTGGCTGAGCGAAAGGCGACAGAGAGTAGGGATAATGGGTAAGTATTCACATTGGCAGGATGTGACTAGTGGAGTCCCGCAGGGATCTGTCTTGGGGCCTCAATTATTCACAATATTTATTAACGACTTAGATGAAGGCATAGAAAGTCTCATATCTAAGCTTGCCGATGACACAAAGATTGGTGGCATTGTAAGCAGTGTAGATGAAAACATAAAATCACAAAGGGATATTGATAGATTAGGTGAATGGGCAAAACTGTGGCAAATGGAATTCAATGTAGGCAAATGTGAGGTCATCCACTTTGGATCAAAAAAGGATAGAACAGGGTACTTTCTAAATGGTAAAAAGTTAAAAACAGTGGATGTCCAAGGGGACTTAGGGGTTCAGGTACATCGATCATTGAAGTGTCATGAACAGGTGCAGAAAATAATCAATAAAGCTAATGGAATGCTGGCCTTTATATCTAGAGGATTGGAGTACAAGGGGGCAGAAGTTATGCTGCAGCTATACAAAACCCTGGTTAGACTGCACCTGGAGTATTGTGAGCAGTTCTGGGCACCGCACCTTCGGAAGGACATATTGGCCTTGGAGGGAGTGCAGCGTAGGTTTACTAGAATGATACCCGGACTTCAAGGATTAAGTTACGAGGAGAGATTACACAAATTGGGGTTGTATTCTCTAGAGTTTCGAAGGTGAAGGGGTGACCTGATTGAAGTTTATAAGATATAAAGGGGAACAGATAGGGTGGATAGAGAGAAACTATTTCCGCTGATTGGGGATTTTAGGAGTAGGGGGCACAGTCTAAAAATTAGAGCCAGACCTTTCAGGAGTGAGATTAGAAAACATTTCTACACACAAATGGTGGTAGAAGTTTGGAACTCTCTTCCGCAAACAGCAATTGATACTAGCTCAATTGCTAAATTTAAATGTGAGATGGATAGCTTTTTGGCAACCAAAGGTATTAAGGGATATGGGCCAAAGGCAGGTATATGGAGTTAGATCACAGATCAGCCATGATCTTATCAAATGGCGGAGCAGGCACGAGGGGCTGAATGGCCTACTCCTGTTCCTATGTTCCTATGTAACCAAAGGTCATAGATTTAAAATAATTGGCAAAAAACTAGAAGGAAAATGAGGTGATACTTTTTCATGCAGAGGGTTGTTAAGGTCTGGAACACACTACCTGAAAGGGGGCGGAAGCAGATTCCATAGGAACTTTCAAAAGGCAATTGGATGTGTACTTGAAGAGGACTAATTTGCAGGGTTATGGGAAAAAAGCTGGGTTGCGGGACTAAATTGGATAGGTCTTTCAAAGAGACCGCAAAGACACGACGGGCCAAATGGCCTCCTTCTGCGCTGGAAGATTCTATGATTGCAACAGTGGCTACACTTCAAGAGTATTTCATTGGCTGTAAAGCCTTGGGATGTCCGGTGTTATGAAAGGCTCTATAAATGCAAGTCTTTCTTTGATAGAAGTGAGACAAGACAGTTGACACGAAAGGTAACCAATTTTGGCCCAATAGGGATGGGAACACAACCGTAAACTTTAAATGTGGTCCTACAGCTTACATGGTACATACCCACATCGGCCACAAAGACAAAAGGCTTAGACACTTATTATAAAGAACTACTGGAGGGCCAATTCCATGGTGGAGCACTTAGAGCCAGATAGGTAAGCCACAGCATACGTGGCTTCAAACTCCTGATTTTACAGGGGAAATTTTTTTTAATTTTGAGACTCCCCTATGTGTATGCACTGGCCTCATTACCAATTACAAAATTATACAAATGAATTGCAATTGTAGATCACAAGATAATTATGGATGAGAAAGGCCATTCAACCCATCTTAATTCATCCAACCAGAAGACCCTACAGTCCCATTTCAGCTTCTAATTATTTCTTAAATGATTCCAGGTATTTTTACCACCACTACTCTGACTGCAAGTACATTCGATTTGTTGCTCACTCTTTGTGTGAAGAAACATTTCCTTTAACTAGTTTGAAAGTGTCCGATTATCCTATTCGCACAATTTTACTTCGAGTAATATTCCAGATTTACCTTTCCCATTACCTTAACTATCTTACATACTTCCAGACGATCACCTCTCAGACCCTTCCTTTCGAGATTAAACAGTCCAAATTTTTCCAGTCGTTCCTCAGAACTCAATGTTCTAACATGAGGGATTAGGCTCTTCTCTGCATTCCTTGCACTGGAAGGTCTCCGTTGTTCCTCATTGACCAGACCTGGACCCCGTACTCAAGGATGTGGTCTGACCAGAGCATTGCACAGTTTGATCATGACTTCCTCTGACTTGTATTCTGCTGTTTCGGCTTTGTAGTTCAACATCCTATTAGCTCCGTTGATCATTGCTTTGCATTTATTGGACATGTTGAGCGTTGAGTCTATGAAAACTCCTTGGTCTCTTTCAGCCACTTCAACGCCATTCTTGGACAATGAGGTGTTGCCCAATTCTCCTTCTGGTGTGCAATATGGTACATTTTTCGGAGCTGCCTCCTTCGATTCCACTTACCTGCCCAGTTGAAGATCATCTGCAAATCTGTCCAAGTTGCATTGAGATTCTGAATCCACAGGGTCAATTTTCGGATGGCCGAGCGGGTGCATTCATGGCAGGGGGGGTGGGGTCCTAAAATTGGGGATTCCCGGAGCAGGTCCAGAGCCCGGCTCCAACCCGCCCACTTCCGAGTTCCCCAATGACGCGAATCGGTGCGCGCGCAGCCCCACATGCTCGATCCCACTTAAGATCATTATCTGGGTACTTGAGGTCATTTACAGACCTCATTAGTTGGAGATTTTAGGAGGATTCGGATTTTGGACTACCCAGAGCATGTTTCCCATGCTGGGGGAAACACTCCCTGTTTAAACAGATGTGTTGCAGCCAGCAGCAGCTGCAAAGGTCCATTTAACAGGTGCGGGGTAAACCCTCATTCATTGCAGCAGGGCACTCTGTCACCTCAGACAAAGTTTGGCCTGCCACACCGTTGGCTCCACACTCCAAATTATTAAATCATACCCTAAACTCTGCTGTTCAAACACATTTACCCACTTTGTGGACCCCCTCACACTCACACCATCAGGATGGCTGGGGGGGTTCCATTGTGCATTCATCACTCCATTGGAAGACGACCAACGTCACCAGCCTCGCCAGGCATGCCGTCCACCTCCGCCACGTGGAGCTACACAACACAGTGCTGCGCAAAGTAGTCGTGCAACTACACATACACCCCCTGTAGGGTGACCCAATGGGTGGCATCAAGGGTGTTCATGGAGAACGTCATGAAAGGGCATTATTGCAGAAGCCAGTCAAAAATGGCCAAGACGTGGCAGTAGTGGTGACAATATAATATGTAATGTGAGTTGATCAGAAATCAAATATAAGTAAAAACCATGACAAACCCCCAAACACCCTTGTGCATCCCCTTCATGTTCACGGCACCTTTGCCTTCGCTTCCTACTACACATTCGTGATGCATGCCCTGTGGCTGCAGCACAGGTAGTGGCAGGTTGGGTGAGGCTGACCGTGAAAGAGATGCATGGGAGGGTGAGTATGAGACAGAGCCATGAGATTGTAGGAGGATTGGATTGAGTGGTGGTGGTGGTGGGATGAGTACTGCCGAGATGAGTAAGTGCAGGTAAGATGAGGATGAGCTTTGAGTGGGTGTGAGGAGTGATGTGATGGAGTAGTGTTGACAGTGCAGAAGGAGCTGTGAGGTGGGGGCGGTGATGTGGCAGGCGGAGTGTAGGGGAATGAGTTAGTGTACTCACTTCGGCTGACCTACTTAGGTCATTGAAGCGCCTCCTGCACTGTACGCAGGTGCGTGATATGTTGGTGGTGCAGGTGACCTCCTCTGCCACCTCGAGCCAGGCCTTCGTGGTGGCAGAGGCAGGCCACTTCCTCCCGTCCGCCGGGGAGACGATCTCTGTCCTCCCCCTCCTCCTCACCCCATCCAGTAGGGCTTGGAGTGAGGCATCATTAAACCCGGGAGCAGCCTTCCCCCTGGGCTGCTCCATGCTGTAATTTTGGCTCCTTTTTGCAGCATCAGTGGAGGACTGCCCCTTTAAATAGGGCTCCTCCAGCTGACAGCCTATGATGCGGGTGCGCAGTCCGCCCGCTGCGCAGCTTTCCAAAGCGAAACCCAGAAGCCAAGTGGCCTCAATTTACTTACGATCGCATGGGAAACCCACCGATTTTACTGTGCGGGTTACCAAAGCGCCCAGTCGACCCCCGGCTGGCAACCCGCCTCCCTCCTAATATTGGGCCCAATGTGTTGAAGTAGTAGTGATTCCAACACCAATCCCTGGGGCATCCCACTCAGTTATCCCCCTCCTACCTCAACATTACCTCCTATTAAAGAAGTAATATCCTTCAACCAGCTATTGACCCCCTCAAGATTCACCCCGGTTAGCCACATGTTTAGTGCTTAACTTTCCCGCAGCAGCTGGAAAACCCCTTTCCCAACCACTTTTAACAGGTGAAACAAAAAATGTCAAACTTTCCAACGAGCTGAACAAACCCTTGACGCAGATGCCAGTAAAATTGTGAGGCATTTATCTCACCTGCCACCATCGACGCCCGCATTCTCCAGGGGGAGCAACCGTCGCAGGGCGCTCGAGCCCCCGGGCTGGAGAGCTTTTTCCCGCTCGAGCCCCCGGGCTGGAGAACTCTTCCCCGCTCGAGCTCCGGGCTGGAGAACTCTTCCCCGCTCGAGCTCCGGGCTGGAGAGCTCTTTCCCGCTCGAGCCCCCGGGCTGGAGAACTCTTCCCCGCTCGAGCTCCGGGCTGGAGAGCTCTGTCCCCGCTCGAGCTCCGGGCTGGAGAACTCTTTCCCGCTCGAGCCCCCGGGCTGGAGAACTCTTTCCCGCTCGAGCTCCGGGCTGGAGAGCTCTGTCCCCGCTCGAGCTCCGGGCTGGAGAGCTCTGTCCCCGCTCGAGCTCCGGGCTGGAGAGCTCTGTCCCCGCTCGAGCTCCGGGCTGGAGAGCTCTGTCCCCGCTCGAGCTCCGGGCTGGAGAACTCTTTCCCGCTCGAGCCCCCGGGCTGGAGAACTCTTTCCCGCTCGAGCTCCGGGCTGGAGAACTCTTTCCCGCTCGAGCTCCGGGCTGGAGAACTCTTCCCCGCTCGAGCTCCGGGCTGGAGAACTCTTTCCCGCTCGAGCTCCGGGCTGGAGAACTCTTCCCCGCTCGAGCTCCGGGCTGGAGAACTCTTTCCCGCTCGAGCCCCCGGGCTGGAGAACTCTTTCCCGCTCGAGCCCCCGGGCTGGAGAACTCTTTCCCGCTCGAGCCCCCGGGCTGGAGAACTCTTTCCCGCTCGAGCTCCGGGCTGGAGAACTCTTTCCCGCTCGAGCTCCGGGCTGGAGAACTCTTCCCCGCTCGAGCTCCGGGCTGGAGAACTCTTTCCCGCTCGAGCCCCCGGGCTGGAGAACTCTTTCCCGCTCGAGCCCCCGGGCTGGAGAGCTCTGTCCCCGCTCGAGCTCCGGGCTGGAGAACTCTTTCCTGCTCTTGCAGCCTCCGCATGTGCAAGATTGAGTAACTATACGGTTTGGGTGCCACTTCCTTGGATTCATATTCTGTGCATTTAACTTTCATATTTTAAAAAACCGGTGCAATTTTGCAACCGTCTCAAAGCGCGCGAGTCCCCCGCCGAAGAACTCTTTCCCGCATCCGCGTCAAGAGTTTGTTCAGTTCGTTGTAAAGAGTGTGTTTGCTGCAATTAGAGGACTTGGTACAGGCACAACTGTATCTTATTCCTGCGTTTTGTTTAATGATGCACCTTTCGGCTTGTCATGAGCACAGATTACTTTCTTTTTGTTGCTATTAACAGCCATTTAATTGCTGAGTATCTTGGCTTTTTTTTAAAAAGATATTGGGCTCGAATTTAGCAGGCCTGCGGGTTCCCAGCGGGTGGTCCTCCGGGAGCGTCGAAAACGCGGACGGGTAATTGTTCGCGTCCCCCACGCGATCGCGGGATAATTGGACCCATTAAGGCCTGCTTCCGGGTTCTGCGCTCCCCAGCTGCGTGCCGGCCGGCTGCGCATGCGCAGTACCGTCGACGCGATGTAGGAGCTCCAGTTAAAGGGGCAGTCTCCCAAAGCCCCTCCTGCTGCAAGCAAGAGGTCTGGGAGAATGGCTCAACCAAGGGGAAAGGCTGCGCCCCGTTTTTCAGATCTGGCACTGCAGCTGATGCTGGAGGGCGTGAGGAGGAGGAGGGAAACACTCTTCCCTGAGGATGGGCGCAAGTTCCCTGCCGCCGCAACCAGGAAGGCATGGGCAGAGGTGGCGGCGGAGGTGAGCAGCAGGGGCAACACCCCAAGGACTTGGGAGCAGTGCCGCAAGCGCTTCAATGACCTGACTAGGTCTGGCAAGGTGAGTACACCAACGCACCCTCCCACATCCCGTCCCCACCATCACGCCAAGCAGATCACAACCCCCTCCTGCACAGCCACCACTGCGCTCCATCAGCAATCCTCACAGCCACTCATTCACCATCCTCGCCGTGCACGCAAGTACCCACCGTCCCTGACCCCACCCGAACACTACCACACACCCCAATCCCCATGCAATGGGATGGGCACGTGGCCCACACTTCCTCCCATCCGTTCCGCGCCACGCTCAACCCAACCACACCGATGCTCGATGCGTCTCACGATGCAAGACGCACCCACTCACACATCTGTGTTTTGCCTTCACAGGAGAAGAGGAGCAAGAACAACCGCGAAAGGGCACGCACCGGAGGTGGGCCGCCGCAAGTGGTGGAGCTCACCGACGCAGAGGTGGAGGCGCGCGACCTCGCCCGCACGCGACATTGCCTGTCGGTGGCCGATGGCGAGTGTGTCGCTGCCGAAATGGGCGGTAAGGGAAAGCTGACACTCAACACCCATGATCGCGAGTGACCGTATCATCACCTGCCATCAGGCGCACTGTCAAGTTGGTCCACATGCCTCAAAGTGCCCTCTGTTCTCTTGCAGGTGCGTCTTTGGATCAAGCGAGCATGGAGGGCGATTCCTCAGAGGACATGGCGGTCTCTGAGGGTGCATCGTCACATCAGAGCCAACCATCCACCAGCGCAGAGACACGCACCTCGGTGGGTCCCCCTCGCCAACTAGTTGGGGTAGCACTTGGTGAGTCACTGCGCACGAGTGAGCATGAGCAGACCCTGGTGGCAGGGGCAGCCGCGGAGGGTCCGCGACGGAGGGAGCACTCATCTCCAGGCTCTGCTCAGCCGGACCCAGATGCTGAACCCAGGGGGCCACCAGAGAAAAGGAGAGTCGTCGAGGGCCACCAGCTAATTGCTGAGGTGCTGGCAGAGGTGCCGCGCGCATTGTCCACAATAGCGCAGGCGATGGAGGAGTCCACCTCCTGCATGTGGGCATTGGTGGCGCAGGCACAGGAGGGTACCGACGACACAGTGTCGCAGGTAGGTGCGGGACTGTCTGCGGTGGAGGACAGGCTGGCCTCCCTCGAGCGTCACGCACAGCTCCACTTCGAGTCCTTGCAGGCCCTCACAACGTCTGTACGGATTCAGGGTGAGCAACATTCCGACGCCACCAACAGGCTGAGGGATACACTAGGGGTGGCCTTGCAAGGCCTCACACATGCCATCCAAACTGCCGTCCAGCAGGGTGGAAGGGGTGATGTGGGCCGAGGCCAAGAGAGGGATGATGGTGACCGGGGACATGGAAGCGGGGACGCCTCTCAAGGCGTCCCCACGTCCCACCCGTCGCCCACCTCTCAACCAGCACCCGCAATGGTGCCTCCTCTCCAGGTGGCCGAGTCTGCCCCTGCCCCGGTGCAGGAGGAGCAGTCTGTGGAGGTGCCCTCACGGGCACCGAAACCCAGGGGCCGTCCGCCAAAAGCATCTACCCGGTCAAGGCAAGAAGACGAGCAACCTGCCACTACCTCTGCTGGAGCCACAGGGGTAGCACCACGTAGGGGTTCCCGGAGAAGAATTCCAAAGGCCTTATAATCACAAAGGGAATACACCAGGGTGTTTATTATTTTGTACTTTGTTTCTTAAATGATGTCACATTCCACATATTAAATAGTCTATTCTCACCACTCCTGCCACCTCTCGTCCATTCTTCCGCGGCTTGTGCAGTAGTTGCGTTCCGTGGAGGCCATCATGACGGCGAACACCTGCTGCCACCCATTGGGCACACTGCTGTGGGTGCAGGATTACTGGCAGCACTCTTCAGTGGAGGGGGCTGGTATGGCCGCTCGCATGTGCAGGTGAGGAGATGCGAGCGCCTCGCAGTGTCTGACTCTAGGAGAACCGTTGACGTATGAGTGCGTCCCTGGCCCGGCGACCATCCCGGTGAGTCGCGGCTCGGCGCATGGGTCGTCCAACATCCTCGGGCGCGTCCTCCTCCTCCTCCTCCGCCTCCTCCTCCTCCTCCTCCTCCTCCTCCTCGCCTTCCTCAATGTGGGTGGCGGGTGTGGATGGGGCCTCCTCCAGCGGCACCCCTCTCTGTTGGGCCATGTTGTGCAGGGCACAGCAGACAACTATGATTCGTCCCACTCTGAATGGTGTGTATTGGAGCGCTCCCCCAGAACGATCAAGGCACCTGAAGCGCATCTTGAGAAGCCCTATGGTCTGCTCAATTGTAGACCTGGTAGCAGTGTGGCTGTCATTGTACCGACGCTCCGGCTCGGTGATGGGGTTCCTCAGAGGTGTCATGAGCCACGTGTGGAGGGGATACCCCTTGTCGTCGAGGAGCCAGCCGTTGCCGGCGTTGGGTGCCTGCAGGATGGGCGGGACGGCGGACTCCCTGAGGACGAAGGCATCGTGGCAGCTGCCGGGGTATCTGGCGCACACGTGTAGGAATCTCTGGCGGTGGTCACAGATGAGCTGGTCGTTCATGGAGTGATACCCCTTCCTGTTGATGAACAGCCCTGGCTCATGCGGAGGTGCCCGTATTGCGATGTGGGTGCAGTCGATTACACCCTGCACCCGTGGGAAGCCGGCCATGGCATGGAATCCAACCGCCCTCTCCATCTGGCTGCGCTCGTCCATGGCGAAGTTGATGTAGTGGGAGGCCCTGCGGAACAACCCATCGGTGACCTGCCTTATGCACTTGTGTGCAGAGGACTGACAGACCCCGGTGATGTCCCCGGTGGCACCCTGGAAGGAACCGGATGCGAAGAAGTTGAGGGCAGTGGTGACTTTGACGGCGACAGGTAAGAAGATGCTGCTTGGTCCATCAGGGAGCAGCTCGTCGTTAAGGAGGCTGCAGATGTCGGCGACTACCTGGCGATTGACTCTGAGCCTCCGTATGCACTGCTCCTCGGAGAGGTCCATGAAGCTGAGCCTCGCTCTGTACACCCTGTGCGGAGGGTAGTGCCTCCTGCGACGCATCTCTCTCTGCGGTTGCCCTCCCTCCTGCTGTGCAGGTGGGTGTGCCGCAGCACCGTGTTGGGGGGCCCCACCTCTCCGAGGCGGACGGCGTGGACTGTGAGGCTGCTGGGGCTGGTCATCCTGTTCGTCCTCCGACGATGTCAACGCACCACCCATCTGGCAGGTGTTGGTGTGAGGGGTTGTGCAGGGTAGGTGGGTGGGTCCTCGGACTGGGGCTGCGGTTTCGTGTCGGTCTGTCCTCTGGCTTGGCGGGGGTTGGTGGAGGGCAGGGGTTGCCCTATGTGACGCGGTGGCCTCCTGCGTGGGTGAGGGCGCTCCCCCGTGGAGCGCACCTTGGCACCTGGCACAGGCTGCTGGCTGCAACACGCCTGGTTTGAAGGGTCCTGTTTCCCCCAGTGTGGGAAACTGACTGCTTTGACCGTAAAATCCCACACTTCCTCTTTTGACAGCTGCTTCAGCTCATTAACTGACCACAACAAGCAAGTTAAGTGCTCTCAAGTGGAACCCCGCTGGCTTTAATTGCCTGCGGGATTCCCACCAGCGGGGCTTGCGCGCGCAGCCCCGCACGTCAGCGCGGTACCCGGAAGTGGCCGGGATTTCGTCCGAATCCGGTCACGTGATCGGAGATCGGGATTTTCGGGGCCCCCCCGCTGGAAACCCGCAGGTAACCCGACCCTAAAATCGAGCCCATTCTTTTTCTCGCAAATATCCTGCTAATACCCTCGCAAAGGGACAATTCAAACAATAACATCGATGATACATCTCTTTCCTGTTATTTAGCCAATTAATTAATAATCCAAAGTACCACCTCATTTTAGACCCCAATGACTGTCACTTCGGCCATAAGTTTCCTATGAGGGACCTTATCAAATGCTTTCCGAAATTCAAGCAATATAACATCCACCGCCTAATCGGTATTAGTATGGGAATAAATTTCCACTGAGCGCTGTATGTTGCCCACCTTATAATGGGAAGATTTCCTCTGATCACTAATTCTAGCAAAATCGTAATCATTTTTTGTCAGATAAGGGTATCAAAGGATACAGAGCTAAGGTGGGTAAATGGAGCTGAGGTACAGATTAGCCATGATCTAATTAGGAACATAGGAACAGGAGTAGGCCATTCAGCCCCTCGTGCCTGCTCCGCCATTTGATAAGATCATGGCTGATCTGTGATCTAACTCCATATACCTGCCTTTGGCCCATATCCCTTAATACCTTTGGTTGCCAAAAAGCTATCTATCTCACATTTAAATTTAGCAATTGAGCTAGTATCAATAGCCGTTTGTGGAAGAGAGTTCCAAACTTCTACCACCCTTTGTGTGTAGAAATGTTTTCTAATCTCACTCCTGAAAGGTCTGGCTCTAATTTTTAGACTGCCCCCTACACCTAGAATCCCCAACCAGCGGAAATAGTTTCTCTCTATCCACCCTATCTGTTCCCCTTAATATCTTATAAACTTCGATCAGATCACCCCTTATCCTTCGAAACTCTAGAGAATACAACCCCAATTTGTGTAATCTCTCTTCGTAACTTAATCCTTGAAGTCCAGGTATCATTCTAGTAAACCTACGCTGCACTCCCTCCAAGGCCAATATGTCCTTCCGAAGGTGTGGTGCCCAGAACTGCTCACAGTACTCCAGGTGCGGTCTAACCAGGGTTTTGTATAGCTGCAGCATAACTTCTGCCCCCTTGCACTCTAGTCCTCTAGATTGAATGGCAGAGCAGTCCCGAGGGGCTGAATGGCCTCCTCCTGTTCTGACGTTCCTGTTATGCTCTTTCAAGGCACTTTTACAATTTCATTAGGATTACAGGCTAATTTTAGGATTCAGCACTCTTGGAGCGGCCCTTCATGTGACAGGACCACAAATCAGGAATTTGGAAACAGAGGTCAGTGCAGCCAATTGATACCTGCACAATTACTCCATCCCTTAAAATTTGTAACCGGAAAATCATGTGGCTTACAAATCTTACAAGCTGACTTCCTCATCCAAGTTCACTGTTCTGCACTGGGGACACTGAATCATAAAATTTTACCCTCTTAGTGATCACAGGAAATTAGACCTTGTTTGCATTATCACTGACCTCGAGCAACCATGGGAGATCATAGGATTTCAGTAAGTTTGTTGAGCACAATCTCCCTTTCACAAAGCATATTGCTGCTCTACTCTTGTTAGATCCTCTGGAATTGCTTCTTTTATAATGGACTCGTTAAAGATATCAGACTATAGAGGTTATAAGTTCCTGGTTCTGAAGAGTGGAATTGCATTTGTTGTTGGTCTTTCTTATGGCAGCATCCCTGTGTCCAATCATCATCCTGCCATCCTTTAGCTCGCCCCTCATTTCTCTTCATATTTCTTTATATTCCATTTTCTATCCTCATTTCCCTCAGTGCTCGCCAGTGAATTCCACCCAGGGCTGGTGTTTTATGAATTTTCAGTGCTGACCGTTTTATTTTGACCATCATTTTCTCCCGAAGCTCAAATATATCTCCTACTGCTCTGCGTACCTGCTTGAGAATATTACTGAAATCTATTATGGTGACAATTGCCGTGAAAAATCGTTAAAAAGCTTTGCCCTCTTGTGCAGCTCCCCACAATTTCTGTTTGAGTTTCAGCTAGTCAGAGAAAGGAATGCATAAAAAGACGCGGGCAATGGGATCTGACCACAGCTGAGGGGAGCAGGAACACCATACACAAAAGCACAGGCTGGTATATTTGCAGAGGCACATACGCAAATGCAGACCACGCACCTGCATTTAGAAGCCTATCACATCCTCATGCTTCCACATACAGATATATGTACACGCAGAGGTACACTTGCCCAGGTATATACACATCCACGACATTTCAGTCCAGTTCAGCTTTTGGTTTACGTTAAGACCATGTGAAATTTGAAGAAGCAAATACCCCAAATCCAAAGGTCAAAAGTGCATGAGATTTTGCAAAACTACCAGGAATCCCCAAATAGATCCTTGACACATTGATTGTACGTTTCCCCCCGTTACTGCGTCACAAAAATAAACAAATGAAAATAAAAGCCATATAACCACCAAAAAGTGTGTCTCGGTTTGGTTGGAATGATAAAGTGGGCCAGGTTCTGTCCACTAGGTCTACATGATGTGATTTTTGCAATGTAATAACACACTAAGCAAAGTTGACTTGTTTAAAACCAATCATCCATTGAATCTGGGCAAATAATACTGCAGTCTATCTCGCCGCAGAATAGTAGGTTCCACAGCATGCAATCCATTTACCACTTCCAGAGCGGGGCTGAAATTAGTTCCTCGTAGGATTAGCATTACAGGAAAGAATAGTCTCGGCACCTCTCATACACACTGGTAAGTCCCACAAGAATGTTTGAATGTCATGAGGTGGCTGTCTAAGCCGGCTTATTCATAGGATTCTTTCTCGCTGGTCACAGCACACGCAGGGTTAAACTTGGGTACTGCTAACTGTTTCTGCGATCCGCAGAGAATGTACATCACAGTCTGGTATGCTGAAGGCATTAATATACACCTGTAGCTTTTATGGGATAAAGGGTAGTTAAACATGCCAATATATATTAAGTGCAGAGCTATTAGTGTCATTTTATCATGGAGCCGGAGGGGAAGTTTATCGGACATGAAACCCAAAAGTAAAGTTGGCGGGTCAGAATCCGCGATCGCGGCCTAATTGAAGGACAAAGATTTTACTTCCGGGTTTCGTGCCTGGCAGCCAGACTGATTGACAAGCAGGCTGACTGTCGGACGGGAAGGCCTGCGGCAGCAGGCCAAGCTGGGGATCGAAGAGGTGGGAGGGAGGAGAGACCATGGGCCATGGAAAAGATCGGGGCGGGGGGGGAACGTGGAGAAGATCGGGAGGGGAGGTGATCAGGTCGGTGGAAGAGTTGGTGATCAGAGGTGGGGAGGGGTCTTGGACGTCATGGGGGGATCGGCCGATCGCGGGGGTCCGATTGCGGCAGGTAAGCTTGTTGGGCCTGAAGGAAGCACTCCACTCCTAGCCCACAAGCAGTGCAATAAGGCCACTTACCTGATGATCCAGCCCTTCTCGCCTCCTTTGGCGAAATACAGAAGCCCCAGGAAACTCGCGTTGGAGAAGTTAAATTTGAAGTTAGGTTAAATTCAATTCAAACGAAGTTACTGAACATCTCCTCATGATATTAATTGCCCAGCTAACGACCCGCCTGCCAGCACTAATTGGGACGCGATCTTGCACTCATCCAAACTTGTCCATGTTACACCCGGAACTGACAGCTGACTGGAAAAATAGGAATGTCCTGCGGGCGCAGGGCAGTCAAAGCGTTTGGAACAGATCAATGGGTCTAAACCTTCCATTCAGTTGAAAATACTATGTGATTGACAATCTGGCAATCTTTTTAAAGTACCTGTTTGATTGGCAGCTCTGATTTGGAGATACAGGCCCTGATATTTACGGGGAGGCGGGGAGGGTGTGGGGGAGCGCGGTAGCACGTCCAAAGCCCGGAGAAGGCCGGGGATGTGGAGATCCTGTCGAATTGCAGCGCAGGAATACCAGCGACAGGAAGCCGCAGCCTGGGGCCATTGGGGACGGTCCCCAGCAATCGGGAGGGAGAGATCGGGGCTTGGGATAGGGGCTTGGGGGGATGGAGGAGGTCGCCGATCACGTCAGCAGGAAGGGGCCGCAATTGGCAGAAGGAAGGTCAAAGGCATCCTTGAGGGGCCAGGAGGAGCACTCCTGCTCCTATAAAAAGCACTTACCTGCTAGAGCTGAAGCTCTTGCCTCCATTTCACAGCTGGGTTTCCCTTGGGAAACCTGGCCAGCAGCTGTTAAATTGAAACCAGGCTCCCAACTGTACTGTGGGAGCCTTATTTATGTGAAGTAAGTGTCCCACCTCTCCAAGATGGGACACAAGCATGCCTTGCTTCCTACCATCATAAAAATGGCAGAAGGCACATACACAGCAGGTTGGGGACGTGTTCCCCAATTTTTAATTTTTAACCCCTGCCCCCGACCCTCTCCCGTCATTTTGGGGGGGTTAATATTGAGGCCATGGTTTTAATGCCCTTTGTTCCAGAGTCTCTTCCTAGAAAATTGGGTTGTGTCTTGGCTAAATTGCAACCATAGAACCAGTCAGTCAGAAATGACAGAGATATATAGGACAAATCAGAGGCAGCACACTGCCACGTAGGAAGTGAGCGATCCTGTTTCGAAGATCAATTTGACTGTTAGCACAGGAGAAGCTTTTTTGTTGTTTTTACATTTTGAGGAGAATAATAATGTTTGTAATCACTGTAAGAGCCCTCTGTTCGACCCCTGGATCTTGCGATAATTACACAGATATTGGGCAGGTAGCAGCACCACCCGGTTTGTAAGGGAGGCAAACTCTGCTTACAGGAGATGGCCAGAGATACTGAAAATGGAAAATATCTAGGGTAAAAAACCCAAAGGAAATATCTGGCATAAAAATCCCAAAAACATAATAGAGAATGATCTTAGCACCTTTCGTAGACATTTCTAAATTCCACAAGGATGTTCGAGTACCATGAAGGAGCTACCACACTCTTTTTCACTCTAACCTCTTCTCCCCCTGTTTACTGTTTGTGTCATTCTTATATAAAAATATAAAGACATGCATTGATAGAGCGCCTTATCATATGCGGGCAAGTGTGAGGTCATCCACTTTGGACCCAAGAAAGATAAATCGGAGTATTTTCGAAATGGTGAGATACTAGGAACTGCAAAGAGATTTGGGAGTCCAAGTACACAAATCATGTAAAGCTAGTGCACAGGTACAAAAAGCAATCAAAAAGGCTAACGGAAAGTTGGCCTTTTTCTCAAGGGGGCTGGAATACAAAAAGGGGAGGAAGTGATGCTTCAGTTGTACAGAGCCTTGGTTAGACCCCATCTGGAGATCCAGCGTTCAGTTTTGAGCACCGCACCTCAGGGAGGCTATATTGGCCCTGGAGGGGTGCAGAGTCGATTCACTAGAATGATACTGGGGCTAAAAGGGTTAAATTATGAAGACAGGTTGCATAAACTTGGTTTGTATCCTTTTGAGTCTAGAAGATTGAGGGGTGATCCAATCGAGGTATTTTGTTAAAAGGATTTGAGAGGGCAGGTACGGAGAAATTATTTCCTCTGGTGGGGGATTCAAGAACATGGCAGCATAATATTAAAAGTAGAGCTAGGCCATTCAGGAGGGAAATCAGAAAACAATTTTTCACACATAGGATAGTGGAAATCTGGAACTCTTTCCCCCAAAATGATAAAGTGCCGCATGGTAGACTTATCATCAAGATTGCGGCCCGCGGAATAAAGGGGGCAGTAGCAACATTGATACAGAATTGACTAAGGGGCAGGAAGCAGAGAGTAGTGGTGAACGGTTGTTTCTCGGACTGGAGGGAGGCGTACAGTGGTATTCCCCAGGGGTCAGTGCTGGGACCACTGCTTTTCTTGATACGTATTAATGAATTGGACTTGGGAGTACAGGGCACAATTTCAAAATTTGCAGATGGCACAAAACTTGAAAGGATAGTAAACAGCGAAGAGGATAGTGATAGACTTCAAGAGGATATGGACAGGCTGGTGGCATGGGCAGACACGTGGCAGATGAAATTTAATGCAGAAAAATGCAAAGTGATACACTTTGGTAGGAAGAACGAGGAGAGGCAATATAAACTAGAGGGCACAACTCTAAAAGGGGTACAGGAACAGAGAGATCTGGGGGCATATGTGCACAAGTCGTTGAAGGTGGCAGGGCAGGTTGAGAAAGCAGTTAAAAAAGCATACGGGATCCTGGGCTCTATAAATAGAGGCTTAGAGTACAAAAGTATGGAAGCCATGATGAACTTTTATACAAAACTGGTTCGACCACAACTGGAGATTTATGTCCAGTTCTGGGCACCGCACTTTAGGAAAGATGTGAAGGCCTTAGAGAAGGTGCAGAAGAGATTTACTGGAATGATTTCAGGGATCTGGGTCTTTAGTTACGTGGATAGACTGGAGAAGCTAGGGTTGTTCTCCTTGGAACAGAGACGGTTGCGAAGAGATTTGATAGAGGTATTCAAAATCATGCAGGGTCTAGACAGAGTAGATAGAGAGAAACTGTTCCCATTGGCGGAAGGGTCAAGAACCCAAGGACATAGATTTAAGGTGATTGGGAAAAGAACCAAAGGTGACATGAGGAATAACTTTTTTACACAGCGAGTGGTTAGGATCTGGAATGCACTGCCCGAGGGGGTGGTGGAGGCAGATTCAATCATGGCCTTCAAAAGGGAACTGGATAAGTACTTGAAAGGAAAACATTTGCAGAGCTACGGGGATAGAGCGGGCAAGTGGGACTAGCTGGATTGCTCTTGCATAGAGCTGGCACGGACTCGATGGGCTAAATGGCCTCCTTCCGTGCTGTAACCTTTCTATGATTCTATGATTCTAAAAGGTTGTGGATGCTGGGGGTCAATTGGAGCTTTCAAGACTGAGATGGATAGATTTTTGTTGGATAAGGGTATCAAGGGATATGGAGCAAAGGCGGGAAATGGAATTGAGGTGCAGATCAGTCGTGATAAGTACATAAGAAATAGGAGCAGGAGTAGGCCATACGGCCCTTGAGCCTGCTCCGCCGTTCAATAAGATCATGGCTGATCTTCGACCTCAACTCCACTTTAATGCCTGATCCCCATATCCCTTGATTCCCTTAGAGTCGAAAAATCTATCCATCTCAGCCAAAAATCTATTGATCTAATTGAATGGCCCAAGGGGCTGAGTGGTTTACTCCCGTTCCTATGTTCATAGACTCATAGAAAGTTACGGCACAGAAGGAGGCCATTCGGCCCATCGTGTCTGTGCCGGCTGAAAAAGAGCTATCCGGCTTAATCCTACTTTCCAGCACTTGGTCCATAGGCCTGTAGGTTACGACACTTCAAGTGCACGTCCAAGTACTTTTTAAATGTGCAGAGGGTTTCTGCCTCTTCCGCCCTTTCAAGCAGTGAGTTCCAGACCCCCCACCACCCTCTGGGTGAAAAAAATTCTCCTCAGCTCCCCTCTAATGCTTCTACCAATTACTTTAAATCTATGCCCCCTGGTCACTGACCCCTCTGCTAAGGGTCCTTCCTGTCCTCTGTATCTAGTCCTGCCATAATTTTATATACCTCAATTAAATCTCCCCTCAGCCTCCTTTGTTCCAGAAAAAACAACCCCAGCCTATCCAATCTTTTCTCGTAGCTAAAATTCTTTTCTCATAGCTAAAATGTTCTGCTGAATCATTCAGGAAAACCAAAGGGGTTTTCTTGGCTTTTCCCTCTGACTACCGAATGATGCACTTGACTAGAAAAAAAAAGTCTCGTAAAGTGACCCAATGTCCTTTGACAGTAAAACCAGTTTCACAGCTGCTGAAGGCTCTTGCAATGTTTTTGGCTCAGTTGTTATGCAGGCATCCATACAAAAGCACAGTGGCTCTCTGGAGTGAGGTAAAAAGAGCAAACAGGCCTTGTGTAGGCCTCTGATTAATTGGGAAGCGTAGGTATATCTGACTGTACTGATTCATTCTGTCTTGTTCACATATACAGATGAAACAGCTACAGTCCAGAGCCACTTGCTAAGTGAAAAGGAGATTATGTGTGCAGCTTTCACCACCAGTCTCCAGCCTCACTCTCTCTGTGCAACCTTTCTTGTGTCTCTTATTTTATTGATACCTCTACGATCATTACTTTCCTGAACTTTCCTCACTCGTTCCTCTGAGGTTCCAAATATTTCATCCAAAATCAGCAAAATAATCAATCTGGTTTAAATGTTGCAATAAAATGTGGTGAAGTTCATGTGGTCGTCCCTCTAATTTTCCATGCACTGCACATTGCTAGCCATAAATCTGCTGCCAAGCCTAACCACATAAAAATAGTAACTGCACTTCAAAAAGTACTTCATTGGCTGTAAGGCACTTTGTAACGTCCTGACGGATGCGATAAGGTGTTTTGCAAATACAAGTTTTCTTCTTTCCTTTTGCATTCTTCATCTTCCTGCAACCCTGCATCTCCAGTTTTAACTCATTCTTTGCCAGGGCCTTAAAACGCTATTCCCCCTCCCCACTTCCCCCACAGTTTTTACTTTGTTCTGCAATCTAAAGGCTTTTAAAAACCCAGGTTTGCCATCACCTGATCACCACTCCATTTACCTCATCTTTTTTCTTTCAGCTTTGATGGTATCCTGCCGTATTAACTTTGACCTTTCACCTCTGAGTCAAAAGGTTGTGGGATCAAGTCCCACTCTAGATACTTGAGCACAAAATCTAGGCTGACACTCCAGTGTAATACTGAGGTAGTTTGGCACTGTCAGAGGGGCTGTCTTTCTGATGCCCCTGTCCGAGGCCCCGTCTGCACTCTCAGGTGGATGGAAATGATCCGTTGGCACTATTTCAAAGAAGAGCAGGGGAGTTTTCCCCGATGCCCTGGACAGTATTTATCCCTCAACCAATACCACCAAAAACAAATTATCTGGTCATTATCACATCGCTTTTATGTGGGATCTTGCTGTGCGCAAATTGGCTGAAGCGTTTCCCACATTACAACCGTGGCTACACTTCAAAAAGTACTTCATTGGTTGCAAAGCACTTTGGGGTGTCCTGAGGTCATGAAAGGCGCTGTATAATTGCAAGTCTTTCTTTCTTAAGAGAGCTGAATCAGGCAATTTAGGATCTCGTGATGCACAACAAAAAAAAAATTCAAATTTCAAATCATTTCGGAGTCAGGGTATCTTACTCTTTGAAAAATTTATGGTAAGTACATTGAGGCATAAAAAAATCCTTTTGTTGGAGCTTTATGAGATATATTCTATTGAAAATTAATTAGATCTACATGAAATGAATGTGACAGATCGGAGGAATGTCTAGTTTAAAATCAAGGAAAGACGATTCAGCAAATCTGGCTAAAAAGTCGTCAGCACCGCTGTGCGCCGCCCAAATTCCATGGTGGCAGGTTGATAAGCTAATAAATCTTTGTAACACACACTGTCTGCACAGCTTCAGCATTGCACAGGGAGCGTGATGATGGTGTTGGGGTGAGAGGGGAGGCTGCAGAATATGAGGGGTGTGCATACCTTAAGGGACCGCTGCTCATAGTCATGGGGAGAAAAATTACGGGGCTAAAATATCCGTGAACCTTTTTTAAAAAAAAGGATGGTAAAAAATTTGTAGCATTTGCAAAAAGCTGTACGGGGCGGGAGGGGAGAACGGAACAGATGAACAGACAAGGCCAGAAAGATAGGCAATCCAATATGGAGGCACAAAACGGATCCTGCAGGCAAATAGCAGGGTGACAGTACCCCCAAACCCCCAGTTCGATGATTGGCAAAGCAAACATGAGCTGAATTGCCCTGTTGACCTCAGTGTCGTCCATGGCTCAGTTGGTGGCTCTCTGGCCTCTTATTTGTCGGTTTGAGTCCCACTCCAGAGACTTGAGCACAAAATCCAGGCCGACACTCCCAGTGCCAGTACTGAGGGAGCGCTGCACTGTCGGAGGTGCCGTCTTTCAGATGAGAAGGTAAACCTGTCTGCCCTCTCAGGTAAAAGATCCCACGGCCACTATTTGAAGAAAAGCAGGGGAGTTCTCTCCGGTGTCCTGGCTCAACACTTATCTCTCAACCGACACCTGAAAGCAGATTATCTGATCATTTATTTAATTGCTATTTGTGGGAGCTTGCTGTGCGTAGATTAGCTGACACTTTTCCTACATTACAACAGTGATCTGTCTGCCCTCTCAGATGGATGTAAAAGATCCCACTATGTGAAGAGCACGGAGATGTCCAGTCTAAGATGTTTTCCACAACCAACACCATTAAGAACAATGATCTGGTCATTATCACATTGCTGTTTGTGGGATCTTGCTGTGCGCGAATTGGCTGCTGCATTTCCTGCATTACAACAGTGACTACACTATAAAAGTACTTCATTGGCTGTAAAGTGCTTGGGGACGTCCTGAGGTCGTGAAAGGCGCAGTATAAATGCAAGTATTGCATTCTCTCCCTCATTCTTTCTAGGCCAAGGCACCCTTCCCAGAAAACCGAATGTACAGTGGCTGGCAGGCGATGACGGCCAGGCTGAATGTGTGTACCGTACCTGCAGGAACTTGGAACAGATGTGGGAGACGAAGCCACACTTTAAGGAAATCTGGCAAGGTAAAACAAACTAACTGTGCCACTGTTCACCCATGCCAGGCCCTCACATAACCTTATTGTGCTTTCATTGCATTTCATGCATACCCTACGTCAGCAGGCTACCGTTTAAGATACAACAACAACTTGCATTTATACAGCGCCTTTAACGTAGTAAAACATCTCAAGGTGCTTCACAAGAGTGTTATCAAATAAACCGAGCCACATAAGGAGACATTAGGACAGGTGACCAAAAGCTTGGTCAGAGAGGTAGGTTTTAAGGAGCATCATAAAGGAGGAGAGAGAGGCAGAGGGGTTTAGGGAGGGAATTCCAGAGCTTAGGGCCCAGGCAGCTGAAGGCACGGCCGCCAATGGTGGGGCGATGGAAATCGGGGATGCGCAAGAGGCCAAAATAGAAGAGCTCTGAATCGCAGGCACAAAGGAAACTGGCACAAGGCCCACTCTCCCAATTCAGCCCTTCCTCTGCACCGGTTACACACCTCCTAGCCCTGTGCACGCAACTAGGGAATCGGCTCTTATATTTTTGATATTTCTTTGCTGGACTTTGGTATGCAGCCAACTTGTGGCCGCTTTGTAATGTGATGTCGCTTACTGAAAGCAGCCTGTCTGTGTGCACATGAAATACACATTACTTGACTTGTGCCAAGCCACTTACAAAGGGCAGATGACTCACCTCGAACAAGATGGCTAACTTCACAAGTATCAAATGGCAAAGTTCACCCAGGTACTAGAAACAGCTGATATTAATCCCTGGGCCCGTTAGTTGGTTATGTCCGTCCTTAGCCTTTGCGTTTGTCCTGTCAAGAGATTCTTGATGGCGTCCTGAAAAAATGCCTCCGGCCAGACCACAGCGTTATTACTGTCTATACCAAGTAAACCTCTCAGGCAGCTGCCTTTGAAACCAATTTTTGATTGGCAACGTTATTTAATAATTGATGTTATCGTTTTGATCGTCCTTTGTTACAATTCACGCTTCAAAACAAAGGGAGAAATGTACCAGTGTCAGACTGCACTGATTCTTCGGTTCACTTTTTTGCTATACTGCAGAGGATTTTGTGATTTTTGTCTTCTTCAAGCCAAAAGTTGTACTGCAGAGAACTGGAAAAGTCTTCTGGACTATTAAGTGGGGAGAGAGTGGGATTTTAACTCCCTCTGCCCGGCGGAAACAAGGCAATACAGGAGTTAAAATTGAGGTGGTAGGCTTACCACACCATTTCCTCTCCACCACCATTTTTCCTGGGTGGAATCAGGCGGGAGCCCCATGAATCAGTGCAAATCAGAGTCCTGTGGGCTTTAAATACATAGGACCCTGATGCAATTTTAACAGCCTACTGAGCACTATGGACACTCTGCTCAGTAAGACCGGGCAGGCAAGAGGAAGAGGCCTGAAAAGGTAAGTGTTGAAATTATTCTTGTGAGGGCAAGGAGGAGCAAGAGTGCTTCACAGGCAAGGTCGGGTTTGGTTCATAGGAAGCATGGCCTTACCTGTGGAAGTGGTCCTCTAAGCCGGGCACAAGAGTGCCTTGAAATGCGCCAATGGGTTGGGCAATCTGAATCCAGTCCCTAATGGCAATCGGCGTACGGCCCAAAACCGTTCACAATTCAGTATTGACTGGCAATCTCACTCAGTGTCGTCATACTCGGGAGGTCAGGGATGCTCTTCTGAGGTTGGGGTTCAGGCACATTGTTATGTGTGTCTTCATTCTGCATTGAATTGTGCTATATCGGAACTGGTAGTGCCAGATGCTGACGTGGGGTGCCCAGAGTGGGAAATTGATATTGTAAAACATTTGTGAAGACTTCCTCTGTAGGTTCTGCTGAATCCTACCTTGTACCTAGTCTTGCGTTTCTATCGCCCCTGTCCTTGCCAACTTTCCACATCCTCCAAAGCAGTGACTTTACAATCCTCATTCTGGCTTTCAGTTCTCTCCATGGCCTTTCTTAACCCAACCTCTGCAACCTTCTTCACCCCTACTCTCCAGCACGCAGCCTACACTCTTCCAACTCTGGCCTACTGTGTGTCATCCCTGGCCCCGACTCTGAACCACTCTGCCTTGTCACCCCGCTCCATGCTTTCAGAAGCCTCCTCAACTCTTACTTCTTTGACCCTGCCTTCGGCCACCTCCCCCTAACTTCGCTCCCACTTCCTGCTCACTGTCCTCCAATCACCTGTAAAGTGCCATGAGACGAACAATGCATCAAAAACACAAGTCTGCTGTTATATGAATGCGTTCCCTATGCTCGAGAACGTGCGGTGGAATCATGCCAAGCCAATCCTTTGCTCGTAACCTACAGTGTGCAAGACAATGACCTTTTCATCGACGTGATCATGACAGTGGAGTGCTGAGTCATTACTATGGGAAACATTCTGGACTTAACTGGTTTAGTTATAGATGTTGTCTGTCCTTTTCCATCGCAAGTGTACTCTGAGCCCGAGCAGGCCCTCCAGGACCATTCCAGACCAGTGAGAATTCCGGGTTAGTTAGAGCTCTTTTTAGAACACAGTGCCCGCAATGGGAATGAGAGTACAGGCATGATAGTCAAAAAGTGTTGCAGTTTTGTCAGTGCCACTGGAGCAAATCCCTTGGCTTGTGCTAATTTACTCTGCTATCATGTTTGATGTTCAATATCTGTTTCTCTTAAACAGCAGCCTGTCAGAGTTGGGATATCAAGTTGTTAGTCCACATGGAACCAACTTTAGAGGTAATGAATCCAGTTCCATGCAGCACAGCCTCTTCCAGCGGGTTTAATGTTGCACAGCACTTTTTGTTTTAATAATTTGGCTGCTGATTGTGTAAGATTCCTGGATAATTTCGCCCTTCTCTTACTGGGGTAGCCAGAATTGAGACTGATCGCAACAGTTCCCACTCCAACTCATCGAGGCCTGAATTTAAGATTGATGTGGAGATGCCGGTGATGGACTGGGGTGTACAAATGTAAGGAATCTTACAACACCAGGTTATAGTCCAACAGTTTTATCTGAAAATCACAAGCTTTCGGAGGCTTTCTCCTTCGTCAGGTGAGTGTCGAGATTCATTGAAAATTACCGCATATATAGTCATAGAACAATGCCTGGTGATTACAGATAATCTTTCCAACTGCCCGTTATCAAGGCCATCAAATGAATTGAATAGTGTTCAGACAGAGAAACCTTAGATACCAGACAACTGAATATACAAACGGCCAGAACCAAAGACAGAGAGAGAGAGAGAGAGAGAAACATCCGAAAGGAAGAGAAAGAGAGAGAATGACCAGTTGTATTAAAAACAGATAACTTTTTTTTCCCCCTGGTGGGGTTACGTGTAGCGCGACATGAACCCAAGATCCCGGTTGAGGCCGTCCTCATGGGTGCGGAACTTGGCTATCAATTTCTGCTCAACAAGTTTGTGTTGTCTTGTGTCTCGAAGGCCGCCTTGGAGAACGCTTACCCGAAGATCGGTGGCTGAATGTCCTTGACTGCTGAAGTGTTCCCCGACTGGGAGGAAACCCTCCTGTCTGGCGATTGTTGCGCGGTGTCCGTTCATCCGTTGTCGCAGTGTCTGCATGGTCTCGCCAATGTACCATACTCCGGGGCATCCTTTCCTGCAACGTATGAGGTAGACAACGTTGGCCGAGTCACAGGAGTATGAACCATGTACCTGGTGGGTGGTGTCCTCTCGTGTGATGGTGGTATCTGTGTCGATGATCTGGCATGTCGAGCAGAGGTTGCCGTGGCAGGGTTGTGTGGTGTCGTGGACGCTGTTCTCCTGAAAGCTGGGTAATTTGCTGCGAACGATGGTCTGTTTGAGGTTGGGTGGCTGTTTGAAGGCGAGTAGTGGAGGCGTGGGGATGGCCTTAGCGAGGTGTTCGTCGTCATCGATGACATGTTGAAGGCTGCGGAGAACATGGCGCGGTTTCTCCACTCCGGGGAAGTACTGGACGACGAAGGGTACTCTGTTGGTTGCGTCCCGTGTTTGTCTTCTGAGGAGATTTATGCGATTTTTCGCTGTGGCCCGTCGGAACTGTTGATCGACGAGTCGAGCGTCATATCCCATTCTTACGAGGGCGTCTTTCAGCGTCTGTAGGTATCCATCACGTTCCTCCTCGTCTGAGCAGATCCTGTGTATTCGCAGGGCCTGTCCATAGGGGATGGCCTCTTTGACGTGGTTAGGGTGGAAGCTGGAAAAGTGGAGCATCGTGAGGTTGTCCATGGGCTTGCGGTAGAGTGAGGTGCTGAGGTGCCCGTCTTTGATGGAGATTCGTGTGTCCAAGAAAGAAACCGATTCTGAGGAGTAGTCCATGGTGAGTTTGATGGTGGGATGGAACTTGTTGATGTTATCGTGTAGTCTCTTCAGTGATTCTTCGCCGTGGGTCCATAGGAAGAAAATGTCGTCGATGTATCTGGTGTATAGCGTTGGTTGGAGGTCCTGTGCAGTGAAGAAGTCGTGCTCGAACTTGTGCAAGAAAATGTTGGCGTATTGGGGTGCGAATTTGGTCCCCATGGCTGTTCCGTGTGTTTGGGTAAAGAACTGGTTGTCGAAGTTGAAGACATTGTGATCCAGGATGAAGCGGATGAGTTGTAGGATGGCGTCTGGAGATTGGCTGTTGTTGGTGTTGAGTACTGAGGCTGTTGCAGCGATGCCGTCATCGTGGGGGATACTGGTGTAGAGTGCCGAGACGTCCATCGTGGTGAGAAGCGTTCCTGGTTCAACTGGTCCGTGGGTGCTGAGTTTTTGTAGGAAGTCTGTAGTGTCGCGACAGAAGCTGGGGGTTCCCTGTATGATGGGTTTCAGGATGCGCTCGACGTATCCCGAGAGGTTCTCACACAGGGTTCCGTTGCCTGATACGATAGGATGTCCAGGTGTGTTGGCTTTGTGTATCTTTGGGAGGCAGTAGAAGTCTCCCACGCGGAGAGTTCGTGGGATGAGAGTGCGTAGGATGCTTTGAAGGTCTGGGTCGAAGGCCTTGATCAGTTTGTTGAACTGGTGTGTGTGTTCTTTGGTCGGATCTGCGGGTAACCGTCTGTAGTGTTCCTGGTTGTCCAGTTGTCGGTATGCTTCTTTGCAATAGCCTCCAAAAGCTTGTGATTTTCAAATAAAACTGTTGGACTATAATCTGGTGTTGTAAGATTCCTTACATGAATTTAAGATTGTTACACCTGTTTTACACCCCGTAAAACGGGCGCAACGATAACCAATTTAGCAGTGCAGAGCCCCATGCCTGATCTGCATGGGTGTTCGGGTCACTGTTAAATTGATCGTGCCTTTTTTAGTCGGACTTAGTGACTGCCTGAAATGAGCACTGGACTCGTTTCAATGTTGAAATGAAACTCCTCCACCCATTTCAGATCGCAACTCCTAAATTTGTTTCGACTAGTTGGAGCTTGGAGGATGCGCAGGCTTCAACTACTAATTCCACGTCTTGAGCTGCCTAACCAGTGGTCCTTAAAGGGACCCTGGAGGCCGGCCAAGAAAAGGCCGAAAACATTCTAAATTTTATGTTTTGTGGAGTTCGAAGGTGCTGGAGTGCTTCTGCTGTCGCCACAAAAAACAGCGGGTCACTTCTGGCTCGCCCTCACCACCACCCCCCCCACCACCAATCCCGATCACCTCCCTCCCCCTCCCTGACCTACCTGGGGGCCCATGAGCCGACCAAAATTGATTACTGGGCGCCATTGGAACCACAACAATGTGCCTCATGCCTCGTGTGCTGTATACATGCATGTTTTGGGGCGCCAATTAATTTAGATCCCATTCTTTCTCAGGACCTCAAAACTGTAGAACACCTCACCTTCCTCAGCTTTAGTATCCTCTTACAATCCGCAGGCTGTTAAAGACTGAACATGGCATCACTGTGCTGCTGTGAAGTGTCAGCTTGTCTCAGTTGGCAGTACCATTACTTCTGAGCCAAAGGATTGTGGCTCCAAGCCTCACTGTGAACTTGAACACATAATCGAGGCTGGCACTCCAGAGCAGTACTACGGGAGTGTTTCTTTGTCAAGATAATAGACTGATGCCCCATCTGGTGGCTGTTAAAGACTCCATGACACCATTGGAAGAAGAGCAGAGGGTTCTCCCAGTGTCCTGGCCAACGTCCCTCTCTGAACCAACACCACAAAAACAGAGCGATTATTCATCTCAGTTGCCATTTGTGGGACTTGCTATGTGCAAATTGGGTGCTGCATTTTATCAACATAATAACAGTGACTACACTTCAAAAGTAATTCATTGGCTGCGAAATGCTCTGTGATGCCCTGCGGTGCTGGATATATGCAAGTTCCTTCTTATTTCTTAGCTCAACCTTTTCTTCTACTAAACCTTGTTGGTGCCCTGTATTATTGAGCTGGGCTTTCCACCCTCTGCTCTCAATAGTTTTTAGAAAAATAGCTGTCTTTGTCCACCTGCCTATGTATTTGTTCTCTGTAGAGTTTCAAATAACCCGCACACTGAATAAACTTGATTTTAAAACAGGCCTCAGTGCTGGTATTGTGAAATAAAACGTTGATATTGATCTGGGTGGTTATCAATCATTTCTAAAGGGTTTAAAAAGTAAAATGTAAAATCTATGTAAAATAGTACCACAGTGGAATTGGGAACAAAACGAGAGGAGACAGACAAGAAATGAAGAAAGATGAAATGCCGGGAAAAGAATGAAAGGGGGAAAATTAGAGTGAAACATTTGGTGGATTCCTACGGAAAAAACATCAGAGGCCAAATCGCTGGTTACACAAGGTCTGTGTGCAAAACACAGGCTTCAGAGAGCCCTAAAACCTTAGTGGGGGTGGTTCTAAGATTCACAAATATCTATCAGTCACATAAGCAGAGTCCCAGGTTGAGGAAAGTTAGTCCTGCTGCTCCTGTCCTCACTGACTTGCATTGGCACCTGGTCTAACAACACCTCAAATTTAAAATTTTTGCCCTTGTTTTCAATTCCTCCATGGAATAGGTCTCTCCCTATCTCCATTACCTTCTCCAGCCCTCTGAACTCTCCTTTCCCCTGACCCTGGCCTCTTGTGCATCAATCCCCCTTCACCCCATCCTTGGCAGCCATGCCTTCAGCTGCCTAGGTCCCACTTTCTGGAATGCCTTCTTTAAAGCCCCTCCCCGCCTCATCCGCCTCCATCTCCTCCTTTAAGATCCTCCTTAAAATCCAAGCTTTTGGTCACCCCGCCTCATCTCTCTTTCTTTGGCTTGGCATCCATTTTTCTCATGCCTCTCTGAAATGCCTTGGGACATTTTTCCATGTTAAAGGTTTGAGAAAATGCCAGTTGTTGTTTTGCTGTTACATTAGTAATATGGTATTAGCGACACAATAAACACAGCAGAGAGAACTCTGGTCCCTATCTGCAAGGTCATCCTACACAGCCAAAAGTCCTGCCCTGTAGGTCTAGCCAATGATAGGGTTTGAGACCTTCCTTGCTGAAATGCAGGTCCTTCCAGTCCATTAAATTCACCTCAGTCACCACCATCCTTTCAGGGACAATCCTGATTGCCTCATTTTCCAGGCAGAAGAAACCTCGAGAGTCAAGTCTGCAATGCTGACAATAGTCAAGTTAATAAGAGGGAAACGGTCGCTTCCCCTGAATCGCACCTAAATCTAATCAGAGGCATGAATGCTACCAACCGAGGCAAGCTGACGTAAAAATGAAACTAGTGGTAATAATGGAAGAAAAGTCTGATACTGCTTTTGCTCACCAATTCTGCTAAATCTACTATTACATAGAATAATACAGCACAGAAGCAGGCCATTTAGCCCATCGTGCCTGTGCCGGTTCTTTGAAAGAGCTATCCAATTAGTCCCACTCCCCAGCTCTTTCCCCATAGCCCTGCTTTTTCATTATCATTCGCAGCCAGGCCAAAATATCACTCCTTAGGAAAGGTAAAAACCTCCTCACTTGGTTTAGGGTTCAAATACTTTACCTCCTTATTGTCCTTCCCCCTTCCTGCAAAGTGCAAAGCTATACAGGTAAGTTTTTAATTTAGAAACCCAAGAACTATGGCCTGTAAGGGTAAATTGTGTGATGCCCATGCAGCTAATCTGCTTTTTAGTGATGTTGGTTGAGTGAGGAATGCTGGTCAAGACACTAGGAGAACTCTCTGCTCCTCTTTGAAAAGGCCCATGGGATCTCTAATATCCACCAGAACAGACATACAGGGCTTCGGTTTAATATCTCATCTGAAAGACGGCACCTACAACAATGCAGCACCTCCTCAGTACTGCAGTGGGAGTGTCAGTCTGGATCATGCGCTCCGAGCTAAGAGTGCCACCAAATAAGCCAAGCGAATGGCGCATGACTCCTTCTGCACATGCTCAGTGCTCTTCCCTGATATAGAGAAAGCATCTGATTGTTCCTCTCATTTGCAGCCTTTTTAGGGAAGGCTTTGGAAGTACCGATCTATATTGGATTACGGATGTTTGATGGGACATTGAGTGATCGATAAGCATCGATGGATTTATTTCTCCTGACTTTCCTCTTGGCTCTCGTTCAAGACAGGCTGCCCTTCTTTCCCATTTCACTCACACTTTGTTCGTGCTTCTGATGGAAGCTGGCAGATGCCCAGAGGAACTGAACACAAAATCCCTTTATATCTGACTAATCCCATTACATGCATCCTCACCATGTTCAGCATTATTTACAAATCTGGAAAAGTTGCTGGACGTGTGTCATTGTCTCAGCTGGTCCTTCCAATTATACCCCTCTGTGTTTCAAGCTTGACCTTTGAACTTACATAGGGAGAAAGTGCTCATTGCTTGTCAGAGAGCCTGAAACACTGGATCCCTCATTAAGTTGCTGAAAGGGCCCTCAGTGAACATTCAAATAATGCTGGAAAGGCGCAACAGGTCCATTAGCATTTGTAAAGATAAAAGACAGGTTAACGTTTTGAGTGTAGGTCCTAGAAACTGGGGGTAGAGTTTCCGTGAGGCATTTTCACTGTTTCTCCACGGTTTCCGCTGATGTCCCGCTAAAGTTACAACGGGATATTGGGAGAACCCCAGCGGAAATTCTATCGCTGGAAGATAGGTGAGTCCTTTAATGAGACCGAAGAAAATAAAGAGGTGGCTTGACAAGAACAGGTAGGAATCAAAAATTGTGAAAGTTGATTCTTCTCACAGAGGAAGTTATAAGTTGAATGAGCAGAAAAAAGATTTTTTTGCAAACTAGTGAAACTAGTGAATGATGTTCACTTTAATGTCTCATTTCAGTGAGGCATTAAAGGAACAAAAGAGTGTGAAGATAGCTAAATCAGGCAGTGACAAGGCATGGACAGTATAAGGGCAAATTTACTCTGTATCTAACCCTCTACCTGCCCTGGGAGAATTTGATGGGACAGTATAAGGGCACATTTACTCTTTATCTGACCTGTGCTGTACCTGCCCTGGGAGTGTTTGATGGGACAGTGTAGAGGGAGCTTTACTCTGTATCTAACCCTGTACCTGCCCTGGGAGTGTTTGATGGGACAGTGTAGGGGGAGCTTTACTCTGTATCTAACCCTGTACCTGCCCTGGGAGTGTTTGATGGGACAGTGTAGGGGGAGCTTTACTCTGTATCTAACCCTTGCTGAACCTGCCCTAGGAGTGTTTGATGGGACAGTGTAGGGGGAGCTTTACTCTATATCTAACCCGTGCTGTACCTGCCCTGGGAGTTTTTGATGGGACAGTGTAGAGGGAGCTTTACTCCACATCAAGCAAACAAAATTGTGCTGAGCACAATACAGTTGATATGGAAAGAACAATATGTCAAGAAAATGCTGGGATCAAGAATGTGCTTGGCTCATGAATCTATTGATAGCTTATAAAACAATGCCCTGTTTATAATGCCTGTGTCTCAGCTTGTCTATCCATTCACAAAGGAAGCAACACTCAATTAAAATATGAAGACTGTTCCGTCCAAGGCAGCGTTATTGTGCGAGAAATACGATTGGCAATCGCTGGCCTGCTAATTATCAGCGCTGTGACTGATGAAAACAGGAATAACTAGGAAGTGTTTTCTGTCCGCATCAGGGTTCTATGTTGAGCTGCTGGGAGATATTGCCTTTAATGAAAAGCATTTGGCAAAGTTTTACCTTTTATTTACCGGACAATGTGACGTGATGGCATCTTTGGATCTTTGCATCGTAAAACATTGCCACCTATCTTCAGCCAGGTTTCCCAGCTGTTAATCACTGCTTAGTGACGACTGTGAATGTGCAATGAGGGTGGGTATCAGGTGCGCAGAGAATCAGGCTCAGCTGTAAATCTCTCCATGGTTGAAATGCTCACCAATACTCATTCCTTGGGGTCAGAGATGAAGAGCAACCATTTGGGCAAGATATTAGTGCCCATGGAACCATAACCTAGTGCCTCTGGGAGAGGAACAAAGACAATTGGAGGGAGGGGGAGAAAAACTTTATAGCCTGATTTTCTATGTCATCCTATTGCAATAAAATAAATGGCACACACCTTTCTGATTATTCCATCTCCCTGGTAACCATGTCCGTTCTCCTTTAAACTTCAATCAGGAATTGTGCATAATGGGATAGGAAAGAATGATTTTGTGTTTAAAAAAAAAGAAAGATTTGCATTTATATAGCACCTTTCACAACGTCCCAAAGCGCTTTGCAGCCAATGAAGTACTTTTGAAGTGTAGTCACTGTTGTAATGTAGGAAACGCGCAGCTCATTTGCGCACAGCAAGATCCCACAAACAGCAATGAGATAAATGACCAGATAATCTGTTTTAGTGAGATTGATTGAGGGATAAATGTTGGCCCAGGACACCGGGGAGAACTCCCCTGCTCTGCCTGGATCAGTAGATGGCAGATTAACCTATAAGACCATAAGAGATAGGGTCAGGAGTAGGCCATTCGGCCCCTCGAGCCTGCTCCGCCATTCAATGAGATCATGGCTGATGTGATTTTTACCTCAACTCCACTTTCCCGCCCTTTCCCCAGATTCTTTGACTCCCTTGCTGATCAAAAATGTGTCTAACTCAGCCTTGAATGTATTCAATGACTCAGCCTCCACAGCTTTTTGGGGTAAAGAATTCCAAAGATTCACAACCCTCTGGGAGAAGAAATTCCTCCTCATTTCCGTCTTAAACGGGTGACCCCTTATTCTGAGACTATGCCCCCTAGTTTTAGATTCCCCCATGAGGGGTAACATCCTCTCAGCATCTACCCTATCGAGTCCCCTCAGAATCTTGTATGTTTCAATAAGATCTCCTCTCATTCTCTAAACTCTAATGAGTATAGACCCAACCTGTTCGATCTTTCCTCATAAGACAACCCTTCCATATCCGGAATTAATCTTTGCTCCCTTAGTAACAAAGATGGGATTCTATTATACCAAAATAAATGGCTTGTGATTGAATAGGGATTTGCATCTTAGTGTTCAATCCCTGGAAATCTAGTGCGGTCAGATTATTTTTTATTATTCATTCTCAGGATGTGGGCATCGCTGGCAAGGTTGGCATGTGTTGCCCATCCCTAGATGCCCTGTGGAGGTGGTGAGCCTTCTTCTTGAACCGCTGTGGCCCATGTGGGGTACGGGTTTAGCACAACTGAGTTGCTTGCGAGCCACTTCAGAAGGCAGTTAAGAGTCAACCGCATTGATGTGGGACATATTGGCCAGACTGAGTAAGGACGGCAGGTTTCCTTCCCCAAAAGGACATTAGTGAACCAGTTGGGTTTTTATGACAACCCGACAGCTTCATTGTCACTTTTACTGATACCAGCTTTTAATTTCCATATATGTGGCCTTGTAGTCATGATGTGTTAACCCAAATGCACTTCACAGATACGACACAGTTGGCACATGAGCCTTGCCTTCAGAAGCAGCGCTGTAATATAAAGGAGGCAGCTTACAGGCCTGAAGAGGCATAGAAGACCAGCTCATGAGATGGTTTAACATCTACTCTCTGGAGACAATTATAAATGGCTGCACCGGGGCTCCTTTCAACACTTAGAATGGTCCTCCAGGTTGGATAGTGGAGGCTAAAACCTTAGATTCATTCAAGATGAACGCTGCTTTCATATTGGTCTTCAGCCGTCAGCTCTCCCCAGTGTAGGCTTTAGGCAGCAACTTGAAACATATAAAATTCTGACAGAGCTAGACAGACCGGATGCAGGGAGGATGTTTCCCCTGGCTGGAGGGTCCAGAACGAGGGGTCACAGTCTCAGGATACGGGGTAGGACGTTTAGGACTGAGACGAGGAGAAATTTCTTCACTCAGAGGGTGGTGAACCTGTGGAATTCTCTACCACAGAAGGCTGTGGATGCCAAGTCACTGAATATATTTAAGAAGGAGCTAGATAGATTTCTAGACACAAAAGGCATCAAGGGGCATGGGGAGAGAGCGGGAATATGGTATTGAGATAGAGGATCAGCCATGATCATATTGAATGGCAGAACAGGCTCGAGGGGCTGAATGGCCTACTCCTGCTCCTATTTTCTATGTTTCTAAAATAAACTTGCCAGATTTCTTAAGACCAGCAGCCCAGCGGATCTAACGTTTAACGGGTCTTCTCAATTACTGTCGGCCTTCCCGAGGCCAATAAATGTGCTGCTCCGACAGCAACTGTACATTCGCAGGTAGCAACGTGGTGACAACCGGGCACCTCATGCATGTGCGCTGGCCAAAACATCATAATCAGTCCATGCACGCGTGGGATAACCAGCCCCGCAGTGCTACCAGGTCACAGGATGATTGGCTGCGCTTTCTACTGGAAAATGTGGGGGAGTGGAACAATGTGATTGCTCTCCCATGACCTGGGATGCAATGTAACAGCAGCTACAACTTGATGACTTGATGGCCTCTTGCACATCTCCGATTTTCATCGCTCCACCATTGGCGGCCGTGCCTTCAGCTGCCTAGGCCCCTAAGCTCTGGAGTTCCCTCCCTAAACCTCTCCGCCTCTCTCTCCTCCTTTAAGACGCTCCTTAAAACCTACCTCTTTGACCGAGCTTTTGGTCGCCTGTCCTAATATCTCCTCATGTGGCTCGGTGTCAAATTTTGTTTGACCATGCTCCTGTGAAGTGCCTTGGGACATTTTACGACATTAAAGGCGCTATACAAATGCAAGTTGTTGTTGTTTTGTTGTTGTTGTACTTAGCCTTGTTCAGATCCCATCTGGAGACACTGCATTCAGTTCTGGGCACCGCACCTCAGGAAGGATATATTGGCCTTAGAGTGGGTACAGCACAGATTTACCGAAATGATACCGCGGCTTAAAGGGTTAAATTGTGAGGACAGTTTGTATAAACTTGGATTGTGGTCCCTTGAGTTTAGAAGGTTGAGGGGTGATCTAATTGAGGTGTTTAAAATGATAGGGCAGATATGGAGAAACTATTTCCTCTAGTGGGGGAATCTAGAATAAGGGGGCAGAACCTTAAAATTAGAGCTAGACCGTTCAGGAGTGAAATCAGGAAGAACTTTTTCACACAAAGGGGAGTGGAAATCTGGAACTCTCTCCCCCAAAAGGCTGTGGAAGCTGGGGATCAATTGAAATTTTGAAGACTGAGAAAGACAGATTTTTATTAGTTAAGGGTATCATGGGGTATGGATCAAAGGTGGGTAAATGGAGTTGAGGTACAGATCAGCCATGATCTAATTAAATGGTGGAACAGACTTGAGGGGCTGAATGGCCTCCTTCTGTTCCTATGTACTACCTCGTGTCCTCACCCAACCCGAGCACTCTGCTGCCACACATTTCTTGTAATTGCTTCTCGGCACTGATGAAACATCTCCACTGAGGCCTGTTAATACTCAATGTAACTCAGGGCTGGAATTTCATTTTATAAGCCACTGGTCGAGTGCCAACAACACTATAGTTTGAATGACACAACTCCCCTGATGATACATTGGGTAAATGAACAGCATGTTGTGGTACAAAGACACACAGAGAGTCCAAGGTTTGACCTCTCCTCGGTGCAAAATTAACTGATCTCACCAAGGGAGTTACAGTTGGCCTCAGTTCCCGCAGGTTAGGGAGGGGTGGGGGGGGTTGGGGACAAAAAAAATCAGCTGTGGCTCCCCCCCACGCGCCTCAATTGCCATCCTGTGGAAGAGTGCACAGGCGCGGGCTTCGGGTGAGGACAGGACTGGGCCAATTTCCTGGTCGAATAGCCCGCCGTCACTCACCGTCTGGGCTCATTCCTTGGGCGAGGACAGCCAGTGCCCGTGGAACCAGTAACCCCAGCAAGCGTCAGCGCCTACAGGAGAGGAGGGGAGGCAATCGTGAAGAGCAGAAAGCAAAAGAGTCTATCGTTTGAACTGCAGGGCCATTCTATTGAGATATAAACCCAGCAATGACTGCTGCCGATATGGTTGGGTATGTTTGTATGACATGCTTTTGTGTGTGTGCTATTATAATCCAGGTGTTACCCAGACATTTTAAAATAGCAGCGAAGGGCTCACCCACAACCAATAATTGCTAGCCCGTTATGTTTAATGTTTCCTACAGTGCTCTAATTCAACCTTTTATAGCCCTGCGGGAAGGCTTCTGTCTGTGAGATGGAGGAATTTATGGTGAGGTGATTGATTTGTCCTGTGCAGTCTATTCAGCAGTTCTTTTACAATGTGACTGATTATGAGCAGCAGAGAGGTGGCAGGGTTCTGTTTAACATGTTTATGGAATTGATCAGTGCTGAGAGGTGCTCCACGCTCCTTATTCTCTTGTCAGTAAACTCCAATCAAACTTGAAAGTTGATTAGTGTCCTTTCTATCATCGCCTTCCACTGGGTCATTTTAAACCGGCTGATTGCTTGTGGAAGATTTGCTCAGATAAAAGCAGCTCGAAACCTTTTGATATTCGATTGTGATCGTCACCAAGCTATAATTAAAAAAAAACACGTCTGGTTCTGGGACCACATTTCACCATCCCAGATTGCTTTCCTTTCCCCCTATGATTTAAATGATCATTCTGTGTTATTTACAAGTATGAAAACACCCTTGAAGTATGTTCAGCTTCCAGCCTGCAATTGCTGCACGGAATTTCCCTCAGCTACTTCAACAGATACACTCTCCCTCCTCTCTGAATCCTCTAGGTATTGAAATCAATGAAACATCACAATGTGTTCTACTTTAATCACTCTTTCCCACACCCTTAAGTCATCAAACTCCTCACCTCCCTCCGTCTTCCTATTCTCCCACAATCTAACCTCACTATTTACATGTGGGTATAATTGTACATCTATATCGGCATACATTAATTCAGTAGTCTGTTGGTATGGTTGTACCTACTGGTGCACATGTTACATGTTTCAGGAGAACTTAAGAACGTAAGAAATAGGAGCAGGAGTAGGCCATACGGCCCCTCGAGCCTGCTGCACCATTCAATAAGATCATGGCTGATCTTCAACCTCAAATCCACTTTCCTGCCTGATCCCCATATCCCTTGATTCCCCTAGAGTCCAAAAATCTATATCTCAGCCTTGAATATACTCAACGACTGAGCATCCACAGCCCTCTGGGGTAGAGAATTCCAAAGATTCACAACCCTCGAGCCTGCTCCGCCATTCAATAAGATCATGGCTGATCTTCGACCTCAACTCCACTTTCCACAGGAGGAGAGTATTATTTTTTGGTGTTGGTCATAATTGGCAACCTAAGCGAGATGGACAGAGGCAATCGGCCTTGTCCAGAGGTGCCATTGGATTGGGACACTGGAATCAGTGCCGCATTAACCTTCCCTCTCATACCAGCCCGCTTGTCCTCTTGTTGGACTGTATAAAGAAAGAAGAAAGACTTGCATTTATATAGCACCTTTCACAACCTCAGGACGTCCCAAAGCGCTTTAAAGCTTGGAAGTGTAGTCACTGTTGTAATGTAGGAAAGGTGGCAGCCAATTTGCACACAGCAAGGTCCCTCAAACAGCAATGTGATAATGATCAGATAATCTGTTTTAATGCTGTTGGTTGAGGGATAAATATTGGCCAGGACACCAGGGAGAACTCCCCTGCTCTTCTTCGAAATAGTGGCATGGGATCTTTTACATCCACCCAAGAGGGCAGACGGGGCCTCTGTTTGACGTCTCGTCCAAAAGACAGCACCTCCGACAGTGCAGTGCTCCCTCACTATTGCGCTGGGAGTGTCGGCCTCGATCACGGGCTCAAGTGGGAGCAGGATTTGAACCTACAACTCTCATGATTCAAGAGGGGAAAGCGTGCTACCCGCTGAGCCACCAAAAGATTCTGTGAGACTTCTATTATGTTAGCTAAAGAGGTTTATTAAGATGCAGCTCTGCACGTGGAAAACCCTCCCTCCACATCAAATCTTCCAGTTGGAGCAAAACAGCCGAGAAATTATCGTGGTCAATATTAGTAGACAATCACTTGAGTGCTGACATTCCTTTGCGTGCTATTTTAGTGGAGGCATTAACGCAATGAACCCATCAAAACAACAACAACTTGCATTTATGTAGCACCTTTAACGTAATAAAACATTCAGAGGCGCTTCACAGGAGCGTAATCAGATGAAGTTTGACACCGAGCCACATAAGGAGATATTAGGACAGGTGACCTTGGTCAAAGTGGTAGGTTTCCTAAAATAGCAGACTGAGGAAAGTCGTATGCTAATATCACCAAGAGCCATTCCTAGGCTTAGAGCAGGGAAAGGCCCAACAAACCTTTTTATGGATCTCAGGCCCACCACCCACCTTCTCACCATATCCCTCAAAGCTTTCTGTCTCCATCACTTGTTTCCTGATTCAAGTGGATGTTAAAGATCTCAGGTACTATTGGAAGAAGAGCAGGGAATTCTCCTGGTGTCCTGATCTCCCTTCCTCCCTCAATCAACACCACCGATAAAAGAGTAACCGGCCAAGCATCTGATTGCTATTTGTGGGATCTTGCTATCTACAAAAGCCATGTTACATACTGACAACTGTCACTGTACTACTCCAAAGTAACTCATTGTATGTTCATTGCTTTCCAATGTTTCTAAGAGACGTAAAATGGTACAATATAACAGTAAGTCCTGCTTCATAATGTTCATTTTATTTCTAATAGCCATGGATTCTTATAGACGTTCTTTCCCAGTATTGCAATGATACAACTGTACTTACAAGATTTACATTATAAAATGTTAACACTCAGCCACGTAGGCAAGAATCATTGGTTCACTGTTGTAAAAAAGTTGTAAAATGAACTATATTGTAAATCTAACCTTCGAGGGGAAAGTATGCCTTGGGAGAGTATAATTGATTCAAAGTCCACCTTCTAGCTGTTCCTGCCCCCTTTAATATCAGTACACAGAGAACTGGGGGCAGAGTGACCTTTCCTCTCTGGGATGTGGGTCTAAATCCCAACCCAGACAGTTGCTATAAAAATGTCCTCTTTCCACTGGCTGTCTGGGTCCTTTGCAAAATAGTCCGTGCCGAATCAATCCAGTTCCCAGAGGACATGGGCCCACAGCACAAGATTGCTCCTGAATTGGTAGACTCAGTCAGAGAAGCTGGCATGGGAAATGGGAATGTCAATTGGTGCAATAGGGGGTGTTCTCCTGGATTCGGGTTAAAGCATGTGGTTGGACTGGGAGAGCGTTACTCTACATCTAGCCTACAATTAACCAGAGATGTTGACACCTGGGGGGCGATTTTAGGATGGCCGTAAAATCAGGGAATCCCGGAGCGGGTCCGGAGCCCGGCTTCAACCCGCCCACTTCCGGGTTACCCAGTGACGCGATCGGGCGCGCGCGCAGCTCCCGCGTGCGGGACTCCCACCGGCAATTAAAGCCGGCGGGATGACAATTTAGATACTTATTTAGATAGTTGAGGTCCTTAACAGACCTCATTGACAGGAGGCGGAATTTTCAAGTATTCTCAGCGTGTTTCCCGTGCTGTGGGAAACACTCCCTGTTGAAGCAGACGTATTTCAGCCAGCAGCCAGTGGGAGGTGCAAAGGTTTATTTGACAGCTGGGGGGAGTACCTCATTTATTTCAGCAGGACACTCTGTCACTTCAGACAATGTTTTGGCTGCAACATCTTTGTCTTTCCACTTAAAATTATTAATTGATACCCTAAACTCTGCTGTGCAAACACATTTACCTACTTTGCGGACCCCCTCAAACTCACACCGTCAGGATGGGGGGGGCGCCATGGCTGCATTCATCACTTCATCCGAGGACGAGCAACATCACCAGCCTCGCCAGGCACGCCGTCCACCTCCGCCACGTGGAGCTCCACAACACAGTGCTGCGCCACAGGCACCTGCACAACAGCACGGAGGGCAACAACAGAGAGAGCAACTTCGCTGGAGGCACTACCCTCGCCACAGGGTCTACAGACCGAGGCTCAGCTTCCTCGACCTCTCTGAGGAGCAGTGCATACGGAGGCTCAGACTCAGTCGCCAGGTAGTCGCGGACATCTGCAGCCTCCTTCATGCTGAGCTGCTCCCGGCTGGCCCGAGCAGCATCTTCTTCGCTGTCAAAGTCACCACTGCCCTCAACTTCTTCGCCTCTGGATCATTCCAGGGTGCCACCGGGGACTTCGCCGGGGTCTCTCAGTCATCTGCACACAAGTGCATAAGGCAGGTCACTGACGGCTCGTTTTGCAGGGCCTCGCATTATATCAACTTCCCCATGGACGACCTCAGCCAGATGGAGAGGGCAGTCGGATTCCACACTGTGGCTGGCTTCCCACGGGTGCAGGGTGTAATCGATTGCACCCATATAGCAATACGAGCAACTCCACACGAGCCAGGACTGTTCATCAACAGGAAGGGCTATCACTCCATCAACACTCAGCTCATCTGTGACCACCGCAAGAGATTCCTTCACTTGTGCACCAGATACCCTGGCAGCTGCTACGATTCCTTCATCCTCCGGGAGTCCAACATCCCGCCCCTCTTCCACGCACCGAACACCTGTAAGGGCTGGCTCCTTGGGGACAAGGGATACCCCCTGCACACGTGGCTCATGACACCTCTGAGGAACCCCATCACCGAGCAACAGCGTCGATATAACGACAGCCTCATAGCTACCTGGTCTACAATTGAGCATGCTATAGGGCTGCTCAAGATGCACTTCAGGTGCCTTGATCATTCTGGGGGAGCGCTTCAATACGCGCCAGACAGAGTGGGACGCATTATAGTCATCTGTTGTGCCCTGTTGAGGGGTACCGCTGGAGGAGGCCACATTCACATCTGCCACCCATATTGAGGAGGAGGATGAGGTGGAGGAGGCAGAGGAGGAGGAGGCTGAGGAGGAGGAGCAATCCATGGGCAGAACAGCAGCTCACCTGGCTGCAAGTGAGGCCAGGGAGTCACTGATATGTGAACGGTTCTCCTAACATCAGACAGTGTGAAGAGTCCAGTCCTCACCACCTGGACAGAGGAGCGGCCAGACCATCTCCCTCCCCCTCCCCTTGCACAAAATAGTCATGCAACTACACCTACACCCAGTGTAGACTGACCAATGGGTGGCATCGAGTGTGGGTGTTCACGGTGAACCTCATGAAAGGGAGTTATTGCACAAGCCAGTCAAGAATGGGCAAGACGTGGCAGTAGTGGTGATAATAATAAGATTTATTGTGAGTGGAAAACAAAACAAATATAGATAAAAAACATGACAGAGCGTCAAACACCCTTGTGCATCCCCTTTGTGCTCATAAAACCTTTGGTTTACGATTCCTACTACTCCTACGTGGTGCTTCTCCTGTGGCTGCAGCAGAGGTAATGGCAGGTTGCTCTTATTCATGCCCTGACCGATTAGATGCTTTGGGCCGACACCTTCTGGGTTTCGGTGCCCGTGAGGGCTCTCTAAAGACTGCTCCACCTGTACCTGTGCAGGGGCAGACTCGATCACCTGGAGAGGGGACAGCATTGCGGGTGTTGGTTGAGAGGGGGGGCAACGGGTGAGACGTGGAAGTGCTTTGAGTGGCGTCCCCACTTCCATGTTCCCTTTCGCCATCATCCCTCTCCTGGGCCAGGCCCACATCACTCCTTCCACTCTGCTGGACGACAGTTTGGAGGACATGTGTGAAGCCTTGGAAGGCCAGTGCTAGTGTGTCTGCCTGCCTGTTTAAGGCAGCATAAAGTTGCTCATCCTGAGTCTGAACAGCCGTTGTCAGGGCCTCAATGGCCTCATTGTTGAGCCGTGCTTGAAGCTCGATGGAGGTTAGCCTTCCCTCCATCGCAGACATTCCCGCACTTACCCGCGACACTATCTCAGAGATGCCTTCATGTCCCTGTTACAGTATTCCATTCACGCAGGAGTTGGACTCCTCCATCCTCTGCGCGATTGTGGAGAGTGCACGTGGCACCTGTTCCAGCACCTCGCAAACATGCTGCTGGCCCTCGATGACTCTCCTTTTCATGGATGGCCCCCAGGGTTCAGCATCTATGTCCAGCATAGCAGAGCCTGGAGAAGAATGCTCCCACCGATGTGGACTCTCCAAAGCTACCCCTGCCACCAGTGTCTGCTCGTGCTCACACGTGTGTGGTGACTCACCATATGCAACCCCAACTAAGTGAGGACGGGGACCCACCAAGGTGTGTGTATCTGCGCTGGTGGATGGCTCACTCAGATGTGACGGTGCCCCTCAGAGGCGGCAGGTCCTCAGAGGAATCGCCCTCTGCCGTCACGGCAGTCGCTGAAGGCCCTGTAAGAGAACAGAAGACAATATCAAGAATGATGACAGATGTTGAGGTGCTGAAGATGGCAAGGGATGTTAACATCATTTGCTATTGTGAGTGCTGAATGTTAAAGCTCCGTCACCAGCCGTTTGTCGGGTGGCAGTCTCGGCGTACCCCCGCAGACAGGCACTCGAGGGTGCGGCTCAATTCGAGAGCCTCCTGCTCCGCGTCCATGAGGACCACCAGATGTTGCGGCCCCCCCCCTCCGGTCTTCGCCCTCTCCCGTGCATTCTGGGCTCTCTTCTCCTATAAGGGAAGAAAGTAGAGAGGCGCGAGTGAGTGATGGTGACATGGCCAACCGCTGCATGCATTGGTTTGGGTGAGGGTGACCGTGAAAGAGATGCATCAGAGGGTGAGTATGAGACAGAGCCATGAGATTGTATGAGGATTGGGTTGAGTGGTAGTGGTGGGATGAGTACTGGGGAGGTGAGTAAGTGCAGGTAAGTTGAGGATGAGGTTTGAGCGGGTGTGAGGAGTGATGTGATAGAGTCGTGTTGGCAGTGCAGAAGGAGGTGTGGGGTGGGGGCGGTGATGTGGAAGACGGAGTGTAGGAGAATGAGTTAGTGTACTCACTTTGGCTGACCTGGTTAGGTCATTGAAGCGCCTCCTGCACTGGACCCAGGTGCGTGATATGTTGTTGCTGCTGGTGACCTCCTCTGCCACCTCGAGCCATGCCTTCTTGGTGGCAGAGGGAGGCCACTTCCTCCCGTCGGCCGGGTAGAATATGTCCCTCCTCCTCCTCACCCCATCCAGTAACACCTGGAGTGAGGCATCACTAAATCTGGGAGCAGCCTTTCCCCTGGTCTGCTCCATGCTGCTGTTTTGGTTGTTTGCTGCAGGAGCAGCATTGGAGGACTGCCCCTTTCAATAGGGCTCCTCCAGCTGACCGTCTGTGATGCGGGTGCGCAGTCCGCCCGCTGCGCAGGTTTCCGACGGAAAACCCGGAAGCCATGTTAAGCGGCTTCAACTTACCCGCGATCGGGCGGGGAACGGACGGATTCTACTGGGCGGGTTACCCATGCGCCCAGTCGCCCCCCCCCCGCTGCCAACCCGCCTCCCTGGTAATATCGGGCCCTAGATGTCACACTCTAGATGTCACACCTTCAGACATCAATCTCCAGATGTTGCATTTTGTATTCTAAAAATCACAAGTGAACAATCTTTTTTTTTAAAAAGAAAGAAGTACATGGGAAGAGAAAGGAAGCCAGTCATTGTCTATTGGATTTTCTGACCTTGAGATAAACAAAGAAAAAGAGCCAAGTGGCAACAGAAATTAGACTCTAACTGTCGTCAGCAATTTAGGCCATTCCCCTAGAGGGAATACCTTAAAGAAACAGTCCAAGTTAGCAGCTAAACATCGCAACTGTGCTCTAGATATCAGTCTACCCATTAGCAGTGCTGGGTGGGGGAGGGGTCTGCTGGTACTAATGTACATTTTTGAATAGATAAAGAGGGAGTACTTTGAAGAAAAATTACTCTTCTTAGCTTTTAGATGTTGAAGTAAACTATTTTCCATTCTGAACAACAGGTGCGTAGGATTTAATCCTGGCCTCACTTGGTTTAAGTTCCATCCCTTGTGGATGGTTGTGATAATAATATTTCTAAAAATGTATTGAATTCACAGTAGATTGGGCCCGCACCGAACAGCTGGCTAAATTGGCAGCTTTGTGTCTGCATGGAAAATTGTTTTCACACAAATAAACACACAGTGAAAAATTTGGACGAGTCGAAGAACAGCCAGAAACCCAATTACAATTTTCTGCCTGGGCAGAGAATTTCCCGAGTTATGCAGGGAAAGACTGGAAGATAGTCTCAGGATAAGGTGTCGGCCAATTAGGGCCGAGATGAGGAATAATTTCTTCATTCAGAGGGTTGTGAATCTTTGGAATTCTCTGCCCCAGAGGGCTGTGGATGCTCAGTGGTTGAGTGTGTTCAAGGCTGAGATCGATGGATATTTTGGACTCGAGGGGAATCAAGGGATATGGGGATCGGGCAGGAAAGTGGAGTTGAGGTTGAAGATCAGCCATGATCTTATTGAATGGCAGAGCAGGCTCGAGGGGCTGAATGGCCGATTCCTGCTCCTATTTCTTATGTTTCTTATGTCACATTTCAGATTTTTGATCATGTTTTTCTTTGCAGAAAAGGATTTGGGAGTGAACTGTGTTTAAGTGTTGTGTTTTAAAACAAAGTGAATTTGCACGGGTGTTTAAAAAGCTACAAGCTGCTGAGAAGGGGTACAGCAGTGTAGTGGTAATGTTACAGGGCTAGTAATTTAGTGAGCAGGTGAGTTTAAATCCCACCATGGCATTTTGAGAATTTGAATTCAGTTTAAGAAAAAGTCTGTAAATAAAAAGCTGGTATCAGTAAAAGTGACCATTGTCAGGGGGGCGTGGGCCGAAAGTAAATCACACTTGGAGGCCATCCTATACCCTGGCTTCCTGCATTCCCATCCTATACCCTGGCTTCCTGCGTTCCCATCCTATACCCTGGCTTCCTGCGTTCCCATCCTATACCCTGGCTTCCTGCGTTCCCATCCTATACCCTGGCTTCCTGCGTTCCCATCCTATACCCTGGCTTCCTGCGTTCCCATCCTATACCCTGGCTTCCTGTGTTCCCATCCTATACCCTGGTTTCCTGTGTTCCCATCCTATACCCTGGCTTCCTGCATTCCCATCCTATACCCTGGCTTCCTGTGTTCCCATCCTATACGCTGGCTTCCTGTGTTCCCATCCTATACCCTGGCTTCCTGTGTTCCCATCCTATACCCTGGCTTCCTGTGTTCCCATCCTATACCCTGGCTTCCTGTGTTCCCATCCTATACCCTGGCTTCCTGTGTTCCCATCCTATACCCTGGCTTCCTGTGTTCCCATCCTATACCCTGGCTTCCTGTGTTCCCATCCTATACCCTGGCTTCCTGTGTTCCCATCCTATACCCTGGCTTCCTGTGTTCCCATCCTATACCCTGGCTTCCTGCATTCCCATCCTATACCCTGGCTTCCTGTGTTCCCATCCTATACCCTGGCTTCCTGTGTTCCCATCCTATACCCTGGCTTCCTGTGTTCCCATCCTATACCGTGGCTTCCTGCGTTCCCATCCTATACCCTGGCTTCCTGTGTTCCCATCCTATACCGTGGCTTCCTGTGTTCCCATCCTATACCCTGGCTTCCTGTGTTCCCATCCTATACCCTGGCTTCCTGTGTTCCCATCCTATACCCTGGCTTCCTGTGTTCCCATCCTATACCCTGGCTTCCTGCGTTCCCATCCTATACCCTGGCTTCCTGCGTTCCCATCCTATACCCTGGCTTCCTGCGTTCCCATCCTATACCCTGGCTTCCTGTGTTCCCATCCTATACCGTGGCTTCCTGTGTTCCCATCCTATACCCTGGCTTCCTGCGTTCCCATCCTATACCCAGGCTTCCTGCGTTCCCATCCTATACCCTGGCTTCCTGCGTTCCCATCCTATACCCTGGCTTCCTGTGTTCCCATCCTATACCCTGGCTTCCTGTGTTCCCATCCTATACCCTGGCTTCCTGTGTTCCCATCCTATACCGTGGCTTCCTGTGTTCCCATCCTATACCCTGGCTTCCTGTGTTCCCATCCTATACCCTGGCTTCCTGTGTTCCCATCCTATACCCTGGCTTCCTGCGTTCCCATCCTATACCCTGGCTTCCTGCGTTCCCATCCTATACCCTGGCTTCCTGTGTTCCCATCCTATACCGTGGCTTCCTGTGTTCCCATCCTATACCCTGGCTTCCTGCGTTCCCATCCTATACCCAGGCTTCCTGCGTTCCCATCCTATACCCTGGCTTCCTGCGTTCCCATCCTATACCCTGGCTTCCTGTGTTCCCATCCTATACCCTGGCTTCCTGTGTTCCCATCCTATACCCTGGCTTCCTGTGTTCCCATCCTATACCGTGGCTTCCTGTGTTCCCATCCTATACCCTGGCTTCCTGTGTTCCCATCCTATACCCTGGCTTCCTGTGTTCCCATCCTATACCCTGGCTTCCTGCGTTCCCATCCTATACCCTGGCTTCCTGTGTTCCCATCCTATACCCTGGCTTCCTGTGTTCCCATCCTATACTGTGGTTTCCTGTGTTCCCATCCTATACCCTGGCTTCCTGTGTTCCCATCCTATACCCTGGCTTCCTGTGTTCCCATCCTATACCGTGGCTTCCTGTGTTCCCATCCTATACCCTGGCTTCCTGTGTTCCCATCCTATACCCTGGCTTCCTGCGTTCCCATCCTATACCCTGGCTTCCTGCGTTCCCATCCAATACCCTGGCTTCCTGCGTTCCCATCCTATACCCTGGCTTCCTGTGTTCCCATCCTATACCCTGGCTTCCTGCGTTCCCATCCTATACCCTGGCTTCCTGTGTTCCCATCCTATACCCTGGCTTCCTGCGTTCCCATCCTATACCCTGGCTTCCTGTGTTCCCATCCTATACCCTGGCTTCCTGCGTTCCCATCCTATACTGTGGCTTCCTGTGTTCCCATCCTATACCCTGGCTTCCTGTGTTCCCATCCTATACCCTGGCTTCCTGTGTTCCCATCCTATACCCTGGCTTCCTGTGTTCCCATCCTATACCCTGGCTTCCTGCGTTCCCATCCTATACCCTGGCTTCCTGTGTTCCCATCCTATACCCTGGCTTCCTGTGTTCCCATCCTATATTGTGGCTTCCTGCGTTCCCATCCTATACCGTGGCTTCCTGTGTTCCCATCCTATACCCTGGCTTCCTGCGTTCCCATCCTATACCCTGGCTTCCTGCGTTCCCATCCTATACCCTGGCTTCCTGCGTTCCCATCCTATACCCTGGCTTCCTGTGTTCCCATCCTATACCCTGGCTTCCTGTGTTCCCATCCTATACCGTGGCTTCCTGTGTTCCCATCCTATACCCTGGCTTCCTGCGTTCCCATCCTATACCCTGGCTTCCTGTGTTCCCATCCTATACCCTGGCTTCCTGTGTTCCCATCCTATACCGTGGCTTCCTGTGTTCCCATCCTATATTGTGGCTTCCTGTGTTCCCATCCTATACCCTGGCTTCCTGTGTTCCCATCCTATACCCTGGCTTCCTGTGTTCCCATCCTATACCGTGGCTTCCTGTGTTCCCATCCTATACCCTGGCTTCCTGTGTTCCCATCCTATACCCTGGCTTCCTGTGTTCCCATCCTATACCCTGGCTTCCTGTGTTCCCATCCTATACCCTGGCTTCCTGTGTTCCCATCCTATACCCTGGCTTCCTGTGTTCCCATCCTATACCCTGGCTTCCTGTGTTCCCATCCTATACCCTGGCTTCCTGTGTTCCCATCCTATACCCTGGCTTCCTGCGTTCCCATCCTATACCCTGGCTTCCTGTGTTCCCATCCTATACTGTGGTTTCCTGTGTTCCCATCCTATACCCTGGCTTCCTGTGTTCCCATCCTATACCCTGGCTTCCTGTGTTCCCATCCTATACCGTGGCTTCCTGTGTTCCCATCCTATACCCTGGCTTCCTGTGTTCCCATCCTATACCCTGGCTTCCTGCGTTCCCATCCTATACCCTGGCTTCCTGCGTTCCCATCCTATACCCTGGCTTCCTGTGTTCCCATCCTATACCCTGGCTTCCTGCGTTCCCATCCTATACCCTGGCTTCCTGTGTTCCCATCCTATACCCTGGCTTCCTGCGTTCCCATCCTATACCCTGGCTTCCTGTGTTCCCATCCTATACCCTGGCTTCCTGCGTTCCCATCCTATACCCTGGCTTCCTGTGTTCCCATCCTATACCCTGGCTTCCTGTGTTCCCATCCTATACCCTGGCTTCCTGTGTTCCCATCCTATACCCTGGCTTCCTGCGTTCCCATCCTATACCCTGGCTTCCTGCGTTCCCATCCTATACCCTGGCTTCCTGTGTTCCCATCCTATATTGTGGCTTCCTGTGTTCCCATCCTATATTGTGGCTTCCTGTGTTCCCATCCTATACCCTGGCTTCCTGCGTTCCCATCCTATACCCTGGCTTCCTGCGTTCCCATCCTATACCCTGGCTTCCTGCATTCCCATCCTATACCCTGGTTTCCTGTGTTCCCATCCTATACCCTGGCTTCCTGCGTTCCCATCCTATACCCTGGTTTCCTGTGTTCCCATCCTATACCCTGGCTTCCTGCGTTCCCATCCTATACTGTGGCTTCCTGTGTTCCCATCCTATACCCTGGCTTCCTGTGTTCCCATCCTATACCGTGGCTTCCTGTGTTCCCATCCTATACCCTGGCTTCCTGTGTTCCCATCCTATACCCTGGCTTCCTGCGTTCCCATCCTATACCCTGGCTTCCTGCGTTCCCATCCTATACCCTGGCTTCCTGTGTTCCCATCCTATACCCTGGCTTCCTGTGTTCCCATCCTATACCCTGGCTTCCTGTGTTCCCATCCTATACCCTGGCTTCCTGCGTTCCCATCCTATACTGTGGCTTCCTGTGTTCCCATCCTATACCCTGGCTTCCTGTGTTCCCATCCTATACCCTGGATTCCTGTGTTCCCATCCTATACCCTGGCTTCCTGTGTTCCCATCCTATACCCTGGCTTCCTGCGTTCCCATCCTATACCCTGGCTTCCTGCGTTCCCATCCTATACTGTGGCTTCCTGTGTTCCCATCCTATACCCTGGCTTCCTGTGTTCCCATCCTATACCGTGGCTTCCTGTGTTCCCATCCTATACCCTGGCTTCCTGTGTTCCCATCCTATACCCTGGCTTCCTGCGTTCCCATCCTATACCCTGGCTTCCTGCGTTCCCATCCTATACCCTGGCTTCCTGTGTTCCCATCCTATACCCTGGCTTCCTGTGTTCCCATCCTATACCCTGGCTTCCTGTGTTCCCATCCTATACCCTGGCTTCCTGTGTTCCCATCCTATACTGTGGCTTCCTGTGTTCCCATCCTATACCCTGGCTTCCTGTGTTCCCATCCTATACCCTGGCTTCCTGTGTTCCCATCCTATACCCTGGCTTCCTGTGTTCCCATCCTATACCCTGGCTTCCTGCGTTCCCATCCTATACCCTGGCTTCCTGTGTTCCCATCCTATACCCTGGCTTCCTGTGTTCCCATCCTATACCCTGGCTTCCTGTGTTCCCATCCTATACCGTGGTTTCCTGTGTTCCCATCCTATACCCTGGCTTCCTGTGTTCCCATCCTATACCCTGGCTTCCTGTGTTCCCATCCTATACCGTGGTTTCCTGTGTTCCCATCCTACATTGTGGTTTCCTGCGTTCCCATCCTATGATGTGGTTCCCAGCGTTCTCTTCCTACAATGTGGTTTCCTGTGTTCCCATCCTACAATGTGGTTTCCTGTGTTCCCATCCTACAATGTGGTTCCCAGCGTTCCCATCCTAAGATGTGGTTTCCTGTGTTCCCATCCTACAATGTGGTTCCCAGCGTTCCCATCCTAAGATGTGGTTTCCTGTGTTCCCATCCTACAATGTGGTTTCCTGTGTTCCCATCCTACAATGTGGTTCCCAGCGTTCCCATCCTAAGATGTGGTTTCCTGTGTTCCCATCCTACAATGTGGTTTCCTGTGTTCCCATCCTACAATGTGGTTCCCAGCGTTCCCATCCTAAGATGTGGTTTCCTGTGTTCCCATCCTACAATGTGGTTCCCAGTGTTCCCATCCTAAGATGTGGTTTCCTGTGTTCCCATCCTACAATGTGGTTTCCTGTGTTCCCATCCTACAATGTGGTTCCCAGCGTTCCCATCCTAAGATGTGGTTTCCTGTGTTCCCATCCTACAATGTGGTTTCCTGTGTTCCCATCCTACAATGTGGTTTCCTGTGTTCCCATCCTACAATGTGGTTCCCAGCGTTCCCATCCTAAGATGTGGTTTCCTGTATTCCCATCCTAAGATGTGGTTTCCTGTGTTCCCATCCTACAATGTGGTTTCCTGTGTTCCCATCCTACAATGTGGTTTCCTGTGTTCCCATCCTACAATGTGGTTCCCAGCGTTCCCATCCTAAGATGTGGTTTCCTGTGTTCCCATCCTACAATGTGGTTTCCTGTATTCCCATCCTACAATATGGTTTCCTGTGTTCCCATCCTACAATGTGGTTTCCTGTGTTCCCATCCTACAATGTGGTTTCCTGTGTTCCCATCCTACAATGTGGTTTCCTGTGTTCCCATCCTACAATGTGGTTCCCAGCGTTCCCATCCTAAGATGTGGTTTCCTGTGTTCCCATCCTACAATGTGGTTTCCTGTGTTCCCATCCTACAATGTGGTTCCCAGCGTTCCCATCCTACAATGTGGTTTCCTGTGTTCCCATCCTACAATGTGGTTCCCAGCGTTCCCATCCTATGATGTGGTTCCCAGCGTTCTCTTCCTACAATGTGGTTTCCTGTGTTCCCATCCTAAGATGTGGTTTCCTGTGTTCCCATCCTACAATGTGGTTTCCTGTGTTCCCATCCTAAGATGTGGTTTCCTGTGTTCCCATCCTACAATGTGGTTCCCAGCGTTCCCATCCTATGATGTGGTTTCCTGTGTTCCCATCCTAAGATGTGGTTTCCTGTGTTCCCATCCTACAATGTGGTTCCCAGCGTTCTCTTCCTACAATGTGGTTTCCTGTATTCCCATCCTACAATGTGGTTCCCAGCGTTCCCATCCTAAGATGTGGTTTCCTGTGTTCCCATCCTACAATGTGGTTTCCTGTATTCCCATCCTAAGATGTGGTTTCCTGTGTTCCCATCCTACAATGTGGTTTCCTGTGTTCCCATCCTACAATGTGGTTTCCTGTGTTCCCTTCCTACAATGTGGTTTCCTGTGTTCCCATCCTACAATGTGGTTTCCTGTGTTCCCATCCTACAATGTGGTTTCCTGTGTTCCCATCCTACAATGTGGTTTCCTGTGTTCCCATCCTAAGATGTGGTTTCCTGTGTTCCCATCCTACAATGTGGTTCCCAGCGTTCCCATCCTAAGATGTGGTTTCCTGTGTTCCCATCCTACAATGTGGTTCCCAGCGTTCCCATCCTAAGATGTGGTTTCCTGTGTTCCCATCCTAAGATGTGGTTTCCTGTGTTCCCATCCTACAATGTGGTTTCCTGTGTTCCCATCCTACAATGTGGTTTCCGGTGTTCCCATCCTACAATGTGGTTTCCTGTGTTCCCATCCTACAATGTGGTTTCCTGTGTTCCCATCCTACAATGTGGTTTCCTGTGTTCCCATCCTACATTGTGGTTTCCTGTGTTCCCATCCTACATTGTGGTTTCCTGTATTCCCATCCTACAATGTGGTTTCCTGTGTTCCCATCCTACATTGTGGTTTCCTGTGTTCCCATCCTACAATGTGGTTTCCTGTATTCCCATCCTACAATGTGGTTTCCTGTGTTCCCATCCTACATTGTGGTTTCCTGTGTTCCCATCCTACAATGTGGTTTCCTGTATTCCCATCCTACAATGTGGTTTCCTGTGTTCCCATCCTACATTGTGGTTTCCTGTATTCCCATCCTAAGATGTGGTTTCCTGTGTTCCCATCCTACAATGTGGTTTCCTGTGTTCCCATCCTACATTGTGGTTTCCTGTGTTCCCATCCTACAATGTGGTTTCCTGTGTTCCCATCCTACAATGTGGTTTCCTGTGTTCCCATCCTACAATGTGGTTTCCTGTATTCCCATCCTGCATTGTGGTTTCCTGTGTTCCCATCCTACAATGTGGTTTCCTGTATTCCCATCCTACAATGTGGTTTCCTGTATTCCCATCCTACAATGTGGTTTCCTGTATTCCCATCCTACAATGTGGTTTCCTGTATTCCCATCCTACAATGTGGTTTCCTGTATTCCCATCCTACAATGTGGTTTCCTGTATTCCCATCCTACAATGTGGTTTCCTGTGTTCCCATCCTACAATGTGGTTTCCTGTGTTCCCATCCTACAATGTGGTTTCCTGTGTTCCCATCCTACAATGTGGTTTCCTGTATTCCCATCCTACATTGTGGTTTCCTGTGTTCCCATCCTACAATGTGGTTTCCTGTGTTCCCATCCTACATTGTGGTTTCCTGTGTTCCCATCCTACAATGTGGTTTCCTGTGTTCCCATCCTAAGATGTGGTTTCCTGTGTTCCCATCCTACAATGTGGTTTCCTGTGTTCCCATCCTACAATGTGGTTTCCTGTATTCCCATCCTACATTGTGGTTTCCTGTGTTCCCATCCTACAATGTGGTTTCCTGTGTTCCCATCCTACAATGTGGTTTCCTGTGTTCCCATCCTACATTGTGGTTTCCTGTGTTCCCATCCTACAATGTGGTTTCCTGTGTTCCCATCCTACAATGTGGTTCCCATGTTCCCATCCTACATTGTGGTTTCCTGTGTTCCCATCCTACAATGTGGTTTCCTGTGTTCCCATCCTACAATGTGGTTTCCTGTGTTCCCATCCTACAATGTGGTTTCCTGTGTTCCCATCCTACAATGTGGTTTCCTGTGTTCCCATCCTACATTGTGGTTTCCTGTATTCCCATCCTACAATGTGGTTTCCTGTGTTCCCATCCTACAATGTGGTTTCCTGTATTCCCATCCTACATTGTGGTTTCCTGTGTTCCCATCCTACAATGTGGTTTCCTGTGTTCCCATCCTACAATGTGGTTTCCTGTATTCCCATCCTACAATGTGGTTCCCAGCGTTCCCATCCTACAATGTGGTTTCCTGTATTCCCATCCTACAATATGGTTTCCTGTGTTCCCATCCTACAATGTGGTTTCCTGTGTTCCCATCCTACAATGTGGTTTCCTGTATTCCCATCCTACAATGTGGTTTCCCATGTTCCCATCCTACAATGTGGTTTCCTGTATTCCCATCCTACAATGTGGTTTCCTGTGTTCCCATCCTACAATGTGGTTTCCTGCGTTCCCATCCTACATTGTGGTTTCCTGTGTTCCCATCTTACAATTTGGTTTCCTGGAGTGGGTGCAAATTGTTTCATAATATGCAATTCTGCAGAGAAAAAGTTTTGTTAACAATAATGAAAAACTATCAGTTAACCACCGCAGTGGCCACAACAATATTCCGCTATCTTCTGGCCTCCCCTGGGAAATGACACTAGTGCCTTGGGGGATGCAGATATTCCAGCCTGTAGCAAGATTTTGCTGTTGCAGCCCACCAAAGAGAGAGACCAGAATTGTGGAGTCTTCGTGCCAGTAAGATACTTTTTACTGAAAGAAAGAAGGGAAGACTTGCATTTATATAGCGCCTTTCACGACCTCAGGACGTCCCAAAGTGCTTTACAGCTGATGAAGTACTTTTAAAGAGTAGTCAATGTTGTAATGTAGGAAACGCAGCAGCCAATTTGCAGACAGCAAGATCCCACAAACAGCAATTAAATAAATGACCAGATCATCTGTTTTAGGTGCAGATTGGGGAATAAATATTGGCCGCGACACTGGGAGAACTCCCCTGCCCTTTTTCAATACAAGAAGATACAATTGTATTCAGACTCCCACATTCCTCTATAACAGGGGAGTCTGAACTGATTGTGTTCCAGGGCCACATATATGTGCACCATGGAGCACTAGGATCTGGGAGGGGTGGGGGTGGGTGGTATCAGGATCTAGCAGTAATTTGAGGTGTGTTTCCAGGGTCTGAGAGCACTAGAAGAAGGCTCCCAGGTTTCCAAGGATACTGGTGAGAGGGAAGTTCTAGGAACACTGGGATCTGGGATTGCTGGGAGAGGGATCCTGGGACCTATGGGTATTGGGGAGGAAGTCCTTAAGGTCTGGAAACATGGTTATTGGATTAGGACACACCGGGAGTGCAGTCTCAGGGTTCCTAAGCACTGAGAAGGGGGCCATGGGATCTAAGAGTGGGAGGGGGAAAAGTCTCAGGAGGGAAATCCTGAATTTGCATCAAGACTCAAGGTGGGGTTTAGGAGCATTGGGAAATGCTGGAATCTGGCAGTATTGGGGGGAGCAGAGTCTAATACCCTTGTGGGGGAAGGGGGCCCAAGCAGAATGGGACCCAAACTGCTATTGGTCCCTTTGTTTCTATGTTCCTATGTTGTCCAGATACAACCTTCAACCCTTCAAGTCCTGTTTATGCAGAGATTGTAGTCTGGGAAATTCCACAAACTGCACATGCTCAGGATGCACAGACATGTTTGAAAGCTCTCTCGTAACTGTTTAGTCGAAGCCCAGGATTTTACGACAGGCTGAGATCTTCAAGTAAGAGCTTTAATGAAGGCATTAAAAGACACAAAAGACAATTTAATGGATAAATGAAATCACATTTTCTAAAATTTATTTTTTGTTTGTACTCTTGTTTTGGTAATTAAATAATGGTTTCTGAGAAAAAAAAATGGCAAAGAAAGAAGTTTCAGATGAAGTTTTAACAAATCTACAACATCCACGATGCTGCCCAGTGACCAAAGTATAGAAGCACAGAGACACAGGCTGCAGCATCTAAGAGAAAATTCCATCTAAAATGTGACAGAGAAGGTGTCACCAGATGGGGACACAATTAAAATGGAAAAACCTATAGACACCATTGACATAGGATTTTTGAATGCAAAGATGACAGAACATACTATTATTAACAATATACAGATAGATTATAGCTATTAACAATATGCTATTACATTACAGAACACAGTGACAGCGCCTGTGGCTCTGTTCAGTTTGTCACTGGTTCGATTGTGTTCCCAGAAATGAATTCCACTACATTTGTGTAATTACTTTCTCAAAAAGGTTAAAATGATCCCTCAACTTTCACCCATTGGAATATTTGACCTGCTAAGCATGTGCTCAAAGGCAATAAGTGGGATCGGTGAATTTACACTTCAAAAAGTACTTAATTGGTTGTAAGGCGCTTTGGGACGTCCTTAGGTAGTGAAAGACGCTATATAAATGCAAATCTTCCGTTTTTTCTTTTCAGCCTGTAAATGAGCTAACATCGACCCACCGCTCATTATAATGTTTTAAATTTTGCTCCCAGCGCACTGCTCAGGACGTGCTGGGAAGCCACCAGGTTGACAGGGATGGGATTTTCAAGAAGTAGCCACACATAAACAGCTGCTGGAGAAGGGGGGACAGCGGGGGAGGGAGCAGGGTGTTGGAAGGCATATCATCCTTTGGAAGCCAAAAAGTCAATCAAGAAGTAAAGTAAAATGTAAATTTTTACACACTTAGTTTGCAGATCTCCCTCTACCACAATGGGGCCTGCTAGAGGGATCAGACACAAGAGTAAGCCAATGCACAACAGTCGAGTTAAGGTGCTCATATTTTATATTCTTTGTGCTGATCGATGTCCGGATGAAATGCTTCCCATTCCGATGTCAGGTTTAACGCAACCAGATGCAGCGCCCTCCCCTACTCCGCCATATTTTCCTATTCCTTGTGGCTTTTTGGAAAGGTTGCTGATTAGTGGCGTATTAGGGGACGCTTTTATCATGTAGGCCAACTAGGAACTGGATTGAGACTGCCAAACTCATTTCACATAGAACCATTGAGGAGACTTTCATCGTGCCTCGATTTGAACCCAAGTCCCAGAGACAGAAGGAAAGATTCTCACCCACCACACCACCATGTTGCCCTTGTGCTTTTCTCACACAAGTTAACTCCCCCCCTCAAAGTAACTGAGGACCGTCATACACGTACGTTAAGTGTTTGTCTCCTAATATCAGAAAGAGTCATTTCTGGTCTAAGGACAGAAACTGAGAGAATCTGAGGCAAGAGAAAGACAGAGTGTGGCGTCAAAGAGTGACTAAAGAGAAGGAGAGATAACGGTGGAGAGAGAGATTAAAAAGGAAGACAAATAAAAGGGAGAGACAAGGGAAACTCAGCAAAATATTTTGCAGCAAGAATGTAATTGCATCTCCTATCCCCCAATCTTATGAAAATCAAGGATTTCTTCATCACTGGATAAGCATTGATATTAAGCATCAAGCCCGCGTTCCAACAACTGCAATCAGTGATGGAACTTGACTTTTCCAGCTCATTAAGATTATTATTCTCTTTGCAACTACAGTCAAGTTAATCACACACTTGGTGCACAGTAAATGGGAGGCCTCTCTGAGTGTGCAGGCACAGCAAGAGGATGCTTATACACAGATGCAAAGATAGAGACGGATAATTCTTAACAAGATCTGTCTGATTTCCTGTCAGTCTTTCCTTCCTCCTGCAATCTTCAGGCTTTTAAAAACCAATTTGGGCGTCGCCTAATCACTACATCCTGATTTACCTCATCTTCTATTCTTTCAAACCATGGTGGCATCCCATACTGTGGGCTTTAGTCTTTCACCTTAGTTTCAGTTTGCATCAGTTGGTCGCACACTCGCCTCCGGTTCAGAAGGTCGTGGGTTTGAGCCTCACTCCAGGACTTAAGCATATAATCGAGGTTGACACTCCCAGTGCAGGTCTGAGGGAGTGCTGCATTGTTGAAAGTGCCCATCTTTGAATGAAACAATAAACCGAGGCTCTGTCTGGTGATTCAGGTGGATGTTAAATATTCCATAGCACTATTCGAAGCGAGTTCTCCCAGTGTCATAGGTAACATCCCTCCCTCAACCAAAAACAAGTTAAAGGGTCCTTGATCTCATTGTTGTTTGTGGAATCTTGTCGTGGGCAAACTGGTTGCCACAATTGCCTATGTAACAATTCACTATTTTTATTGGGTAAGGGTATCAAAGGATATGATTCAAAGACGGGTAAATGGAGTTGATGTACAGATCAGCCATGGCCTCCTCCCATTCCCATCATAGAATCATAGAATGATACAGCACAGAAGGAGGCCATTTGGCCCATCGTGCCTGTGCCGGCATTTTGAAAGAGCTATCCAATTAGTCCCACTCCCCTGCTCTTTCCCCATCGCCCTGCAAATTTTTCCATTTCAAGTATTTCTCCAATTCCTTTTTGAAAGTTATTATTGAATCCGCCTCCACCGCCCTTTCAGGCAGCGCATTCCAGATCAGAACAACTCGCTGCGTAAAAATTTTTTCCTCATGTCGCCTCTGGTTCTTTTACCAATTACCGTAAATCTGTGTCCTCTGCTCACCGACCCTCCTGCCACCGGAAACAGTTTCTCCTTATTTACTCTATCAAAACCCCTCATGATTTTGAACACCTCTGTCAAATCTCCCCTTAACCTTCTCTGCTGTGCTGTCTGTTCCTAATTGTATGGGAAATGCTTTGAGGGAGTGAGCCTTGGCTCGGTGGTAGTATGCCTGCCCCTGAGTGGGAAGGTTATGGGTTCGCGCCCCACTCCAGAGACTGAGCGGAGATGACGGTTTTGGTCTCTGAGTACTGGGTTGACGTCTAGCTGGGTACTCACGGCTGGTGGGAGTGGAGTGGTGACCCTCTCCCGCCCACCATCGAGTCTAGCCGGTCCTCCTGGTAAGGAACTTGTGAGTCAGGCTAGCATGTAAAAAGGGTCTTTGTTACAGAAACAACCCAGGGTACAATCTCCTGGATGTGAAGGCAGTGCAGGAAATGGGATGCCTCAAATACCGCTTAGCATGGAAGAGAAAAAAGAAGTGTTTTGAAAAATGAACAGGAGCTACACAAATGGAAGTTTTTATTTCTTATGTGAGTGGATCTCGATATACATGGGCTTCCCCGAGCATGCAAGCTTCTAGTCACTGAACTCCAAATGTTGATTAATATTGATGAGACTTCGAAAGCACAGTTGACTCTAATGCTCTCCACACTGTTCCAATGAAATCTCGCTGAAGGCAGTTGAAAATGCCGCTGCGTACAAACTGGGTCGAGGGACGTAAACTCCTCTCTTCCTAACAATCCCATATGAAGTGCTGAGAAATGAAGTGGAATAGAAAAGTTATCAGCAACTTTATTCTATATCCAAACGTAAAGCATGACACAATTAAAGACTTAAGTCACGAATCCACAACCCTAAAATGCCCCAAGTTCGGAACTAATTCACAATTTAATCCAAGAAAGCCACAAGATGGCTGCTCAGAAATTGGAAAAGTGTCACACTTAGGGGATGCTCTTATCAGGTTCAGACTGAGGTACATTATCGTGGCAGAGTAGAGGGAGCTTTACGCTCATGGGGTCAGAGAATGGACCTCCCACTACACAATGCATTCTGCTGACCGTGTATTCCTCACAACATTCTCCAAAATGGACAAGATTAAAGGTGTGCCATTCAGAAACAATTTTCAATGTACTGTACCTGCCCTGGGAGTGTTTGATGGGACAGTGTAGAGGGAGCTTTACTCTGTATCTAACCCATGCTGCACCTGCCCTGGGAGTGTTTGGTGGGACAGTGCAGAGGGAGCTTTACTCTGTATCTAACCCGTGCTGCGCCTGCCCTGGGAGTGTTTGATGGGACAGTGTAGAGGGAGCTTTACTCTGTATCTAACCCGTGCTGCGCCTGCCCTGGGAGTGTTTGATGGGACAGTGTAGAAGGAGCTTTACTCTGTATATAACCCGTGCTGTACCTGCCCCAGCAGTGTTTGATGGGACAGTGTTGAGGGAGCTTTACTCTGTATCTAACCTGTGCTGCACCTGCCCCGGCAGTGTTTGATGGGACAGTGTAGAGGGAGCTTTACTCTGTATCTAACCCGTGCTGTACCTGCCCCGGCAGTGTTTGATGGGACAGTGTTGAGGGAGCTATACTCTGTATCTAACCCGTGCTGTACCTGCCCTGGGAGTGTTTGATGGGACAGTGTAGAGGGAGCTTTACTCTGTATCTAACCCTGTACCTGCCCTGGGAGTGTTTGATGGGACAGTGTAGAGGGAGCTTTACTCTGTATCTAACCCGTGCTGCCCCTGCCCTGGGAGTGTTTGATGGGACAATATAAAGGCTCCAAGTGACACCGGGTGCCTGACAAGGAAAATGTTCTGTTCCCTGACGACAACATTTCTCACCTTTGATGAGTAAATAGAAAAACGTTTAAGAAAATGACAGACATCCTGAGGGGGGAAGTGTGAGGGAACAGTAACACAGCCCAGATACTAAGTTTGCGAGAGAAAATTAACAGGTAAATATTTCCACAAACCAGAGGAAAAACAGCAGAATCACGTATGCTATGGCAGGGAGGACTGCAGTTTCTTTCTGGATGGAGGAACTGGAATGGGCCACAGATCCCTCAGCTGTTTCTATCTTGTCAGAATCAGCACATCTTCGGCCCTCCCGTCCTGGTGAATGTCAATTGCTGCATTTCAAAGTCGCTCATCAATAAGGTACAATTTTACAACAATGTGCAGAAAGCCCCTCCATAATGGAGATGTCAGTAATGTTTCGTGAAGGCTTTCATATCATTGTGTAATGTCCTGTGTCTGTCGCTGTCTGTTCTGGCTAAACAAATAAGATAATCATTGGTTTTCTCCCAACTAAAACAATCATATTATGCCTCCCACAGCCCATGACCAGTTAATGGCAATGACAGAGCAAAGGATGCGATTTTAACCCTGGCACATCCAATGCCTCGGATCTGGATACGGCCATGTTGTGATTGTTGCTTCTCTGAAATCCCCTTTCTTGTTCATCTTAATTCACAAATACCCTGCTCAACACACTCCTCTTCCCTGCACCCTCGCCCCGTTGAGGAAAGACTTCTTTCACAGTCCGCTTTCTTTCCCGGATTTTAGAATCTCCTCACCTCCATCCCGCTCCTCTTCCTGCTACAATCCATCGTCCTTTCAAGATGCAAGCTGGCCGTTACCCGAACACTACCTCCCGATTTACTTAGTCTTCTCTGGCGACACAATTAAAAGCTGAGTGCGTGGAGGAGTTGCAGGCCCAGATCTGTATCCCATCACCTCCATAACGTTATTCCCGAGAGTGGCACTGAAGCAAGACATTGATTGGCAATGCAGCAATGTAGGTTAACATTTTGTAACACTGTTTTAAGTGGTGGGTCGTTCCCAAGCTTCAGCAGTTATTCCTTTGTAAATTCTGGAAATCAAACAAATGCGTATTGTCCTTATCTCTGTAACCTCCTCCAGCCCTGCAACCCTCCGAGATCTCTGCACTCCTCCAATTCTGGCCTCTTGCGCATCCCCGATTTTCATCGCTCCACCATTGGCGGCCGTGCCTTCAGCTGCCCGGGCCCTAAGCTCTGGAATTCCCTCGCTAAACCTCTCCGCCTCTCCACCTCTCTCTCCTCCTTTAAAACGCTCCTTAAAACCTACCTCCTTGATTAATGTCTTCATATGATACTTGGTGTCAAATTATGTCTGATTACGCTCCTGTGACGCGCCTTGGGACGTTTTATTACCTTAAAGTACGATATAAATGCAAGTTGTTGTTGTGTTGTTCAAAAGAAAACAATTTTACATCCAATCACAGTTTTTAAATGGTGTTCCTTTTTGCAGTCCTTTGTCAATTTTGCGGGTCTTTGAACTGCCAATTCATTTCAAACATTACAGCGGCACACAATACTTTTAATGTTTAATATTTAATCTATTTCACTGCGTAATGCAGTGAAGTTTAATTGCACTGTTACATAAAGATATTCTCAATTACCAGAAAGAGGCAAAAATCCCTTTGTGCATAGGCACATCATAAATCCATTTTTGAAGATTTCTTCTGCTAGATTTCTTTTTCGAACATTCTAAAGGAAGACTTGTATTTAGACAGCCCCTTTCATGACCTCAGGACGTCCCAAAGTGCTTCACAGCTATTAAGTGCTTTTGAAGTGTAGTCACTGTTGTAATGTAGGAAACGCAGTAGCCAATTTGCGCACAGCAAGATCCCACAAACAGCAATGTGGTGTTGACCAGATAATTTTTTGTTGACGTTGTTTGAGGGGTAAATATTGGCCCAGGACACCAGGGAGAACTCCCCTGCTCTTCTTTGAAATAGTGACCATGGGATCTTTTACATCCACCTGAGAGGGGCAGACGGGGCCTCGGTTTAACATCTCATCCAAAAGATGGCACCTCCAACAGGGCAGCACTCCCTCAGTACTGCGCTGGGAGCGTTGGCCTTGATTTTGTGCTCAAGTCTCTGGAGTGGGACTATGAACCCACAACCTCTCTGACTCAGAAGCAGGAGTGGTACCACTGAGCCACTCCAGCAATTCTGCTACAAGTACTGAACAGAGGAGATCTTCACCAACACATCGACAACATCCCTACGTAGAGAGATCAAAGGTGGGAAGGGGGATATTAACTTCCCGGGGGGGGGGGGGGGTCAGAGGGCAGACCGGCTGACTGACCCCCGTGGTGGAACCCCCGGTCAATTTGGAGGGCCGGGCCTCCCTAACATGCTGTCTGACGAGCTGCTGACCATGAACGAGCGCACGCTTCAACTCGCCAGGAATATCGGACGGTCCGCAGTCCGACTTCGCTGGCGGTAAGGAAGGTCTGGTCGAGGGGTGTTCCAAATGCAGTGCGGGGTTGGGGGAGGGAGCCTGGGATGGCAGAGGCCCACATTATCCTTGTGGAGACCGGAGAAACACTCCTCCTTCTGACCCCCACAAAAATAATTTCAACACTCACCTTTTCGGGTTTCTTCCTCTGGTATTAGTAAGTGGAGCGCCTACGACACATCGGCGTCTTATGTATGTCATAGGACCTCGATTTGCATGGATTCATGAGGCGCCTGATTCAGGTGGGATCCTCGGCTGCCCATGAGGTGTCCAGAGATAATATGGCAGCGGGCAGGGAGCGAGTGGGAATGTTGCAATTCCATCTCCATCACTGCCCCGTTTATATCAGGTGGAGAGAGTTCAAACCACCCCTTACCGGAGATTCAACTCCAAATGGTTTTAACTATCTGCAGAATATTATTAATTGTCCGACTAAACACTTTCTTTTTGAATCACTTCTTCATCTAGTGTCTTCTTTTTGCCTCCAGAACAGAGAAGGTTAAAGGGAGATTATGAAGGGTTTTGATAGAGTAAATAAGGAGAAATTGTTTCCAGTGGCAGGAGGGTCGGTAACCAGAGGACACAGATTTAAGGTAATTGGCAAAAGAACCAAGAGGGGAGATGAGGAGAAGTTATTTTACTCAGCGAGTTGTGATGATCTGGAATGCACTGCCTGAAAGGGCGGTGGAAGCAGATTCAATAATAACTTTCAAAAGGGAATTGGATAAATATTTGAAAAGGAAAAATTTGCAGGGCTATGAGGAAAGAGCAGGGGGAAGTGGGACTAATTGGTAGCTCTTTCAGAGAGCCAGCACAGGCACAATGGGCCTCCCCTGTGTTGGATGATCCCATGTCAGTTGTTCATTGCCATTTTCTGACATAACAACAGTCACTGAACTTGAAGACATCATTGAATGTGAAATGCTTAGAGTCAGCTTCTCATCTAATCAACCACTTGAAACCATAACCATCATTGAAGATGAAGAAACTAAATTTTTTTCAAATTTCCTCACCCTTGTGTGAGCCTGTCCTTCACATTAATTAAGGTCCATAGTGCAGGACACCACCTACGATTGACAAGAGAAGGTGAGGTCAATCATGTGGCTTTATGTCGCTCCTTAAAACCTACCTCTTTGACCAAGCTTTTGGTCACCTGTCCTAATATCTCTTTATGTGGCTCGGCGTCAAATTTTGTCTGATAATCGCTCCAGTGAAGCGCCTTGGGATGTTTTACTACATTAAAGGCGCTATATAAATGCAAGATGTTGTGTTGTGTGGAAGTGCATGAAGGGATACCTGACCATATTAATGTGGAAGTGCATGAAGGGATACTTGACCATATTAACTCTTTATTAACTCACATAATAGGTTAGCTACAGCACACAGAGAAGTACAATTGTGTAATTACGTTTAAGCCTTGGTATGTTGATAATTAAGTTAGCTGAACAGGTGCTTAGTACAGCCTGGCCTCTCTAGCAGGTAAGGGTATTGCTGACTACAAGAATATAATGAGAATACAGTTTCTTGAACGGCCATGTGGCCTTGAGACTGACTTCAGCCCTACTGATAACCAGGACAGGAATGTGGGGAGGAAGGGAATGCTCAGGCCTACGTGCAAAAGTAATAGGTGGCTATGGACGTTCGGGGGGGCAGGCTCACTACTTGATTGTCCAACTACCTGAGCCAATAAAGAATGTATGTGTACGTCCATATTCTGTAGCAGATGGGCGTTCTTATTGAACTGTATAAACGTGAGCTGTTTCACTGACTCGAGGAAGATGTATCCTCAACCATTGTCTTGAGGTGCTCTTCCACTTGTATACAAGTCGGGGTTCAATAAAGTTTCTCTTTGCACTACTTGTTTGGGTGTTAATGCATTGCATAGTAATAAGTAATATTACGTTTCTACAGTTTTTAGGTAAACCCAAGCTCGGGTTTTAAAACCGGAGGAAGGGATGATTGAGGGATGTAAAGGGAATCCATAGGGGCTAGCATGCCTACACATGTCATGTGGGTTTAACCTTTAGCTTAAGGTAGTTTGGTACGAGTTTGAATTTGCGAGAAGGGAGCCTACTATAAGCGTACTATCCAAACCTCCCTTGAGATGCCTGATCAATGGCAGCAACCGCACTCAGACAGCACTGTGTGCTAGAACACAGTCCTCTGTCTGGCACTGGGACACAGGGCAGGAGCAAGGTCATACGGTCCATGCTTGGATTGGGACAACCGAGGCAGTCTCATACAGTGATACGGCTGGTCTGAAATAATCTGCCATTGTAGCACTAGGTCCAATGCTTTGAGCTGATAAGGGCATTACAATTGGGCCCAGCCTGGGTTTGTGTTCTAGACTGCTAGCCATTGATTGTTACTGGATAACGTATGGTGTTAGCTGTGGCTCGGTGCTGGCACTCTCGCCTCTGAGTCAGGAAGGTTGTGGGCTTCAAGCCCCATTCTAAAGTGAACACAAGATCTAGGCTGACACTCCTGGGGGTGTACTGCACTGTCAGAGATGTCGTCGCTCGAATGAGATGCTAAACCGAGGCCCTGTCTGCCCTCTTAGATCCCACGGCACTATCTTGAAAAAGAGTAACAGAGTTCTCCCTGGTGTCCTGCACCAATATTTGTCCCTTAACCAACATCATTAAAAAAACTAGATTATCTGATCATTGGCACGTTGCTGTTTGTGGGATCTTGCTGTGCGCAAATTGGCTGCAGCGTTTCCTACATTACAACAGTGACTACACTTCAAAAAGTACTTTGTTGGCTGTAAAGTGCTTTGGGACGTCCTGATGGAAGGCATTGTATAAAAGTAAGTCTTTCTTTCTTTTCAGATGCCAGGTGAGAACCGGATCGAGGCCTCCCTCATCAAATAACCTGCCAGCATTCACTGACCAGGCAGACACAGCCACAGAAAGACCCTTTGGTATTGTTGTTGTCCTTGGGGCCTTTACTCCAACAAGGACAGGAGAAGAAGAAACCAGAAAAATAAAAAAATAATACATGGTAACTCTGCCAGCAAACCCCTGGCCGTTTGATTAAAACTCAAGCCCCCTGTTCGAAAATTCTGGAAGACCAGCGATGTTCAAAGATGGCAGCTGAAGGTGTAACTGCAATTGAGTGCATGAGATTGACCAAGCGTGTGAGATCAGCAGGGTTTAGACATTAGAAACTGCAAGCCATCCAGGCTATAATGCGTTTTCATACGTGAACCAGTTCTTAGAAGGCAAATCCCACCCCCCCCCCCACTTTAACCATTTCACCAGCCAATTGCGAAGCTGCGGGAGCCTTGGGAAGCACTTTCTGGGCATGTTATGGTGAAGTTATCTCTGAATGCAGCTTTTGTCTGTTAATTACTGATAATTATATTGTAATTCCGCAGCGTTCCCGAATGAATTGCATCTGCTTCATGCGCAGAATGCCACACAGGTGTGAAATGGTTCTATTCAACCAGAACTAATGAGATCTGTGTAACGAGAAAAGCAGGATTAACCCTTCGGAGGTGAAAGTCAACAATAATTGCCCGGATCAGTTTTCGAGCTGTCTGTGCAATTTTCGCTCGTTTCATTCCCCCTCCCCCCCCCCACCGACCCCCGCTGATTGTTCTGACCTTTGCTAATGCAAAAGAGGCCAATGCCCCGATTAGGGTCTGCGAGCACAGGAGGTGTGGTCAGGAAATGATGGCCTCACAGCCCCCACTGAGTTTCTAATTCAGAGAGTCGAGCATCAAGAAAGAAGAGAAAGAACTTGCATTTATATAGCGCCTTTCACGACCTCAGGACGTCCCAAAGCCAATTAAGTACCCTTTCACATGTAGTCACTGTTGTAACGTAGGCAACGCGGCAGCCAATTTGCGCACAGCAAGATCCCACAAACGGCAATGTGAGAATGACCAGATAATCTGGGTCTTTTTTTGGTGATGAGGGATAAATGTTGGCCCAGGACACCGGGGAGAACTCCCCCCTGCTCTTCTTTGAAATAGTGGCCGTGGAATCTTTTACATCCACCTGAGAGGGGCAGACGGGGCCTCGGTTTAACGTCTCATCCGAAAGACGGCACCTCCGACGGTGCTGCACTCCCTCAGTACCGGCACTGGAGCGTCAGGCTGGATCAGCGGCTGCACCAAGCCGACTGGACCAGCTCATCAGATTTCTGCATTTGCAAATTTCTCAGCAAGTTATTCCTACCGATGAAAACTAAACAAAAATATTTCCTGCAACGAGAGCATTTCCCGTTATCCTTTGAGTAGCTGGTACCATCTTTAGAAGACTACAGTAGGGACTCCCCAGGAGGGTATCAATATTTCCCCCAGGAGTCCCCCACACACAGATAAGGTTAAAAATCACAGCCCTCAGCCATAGGCAAACCGTGACATGGCTGTTGATGCTCAATAAAATTTCTCTGAGCAACCACTAGCTTAAAATTCATGGAACATCTCTTCTCATTACAGTCTGCTTCAGCTGAACCCTGTTCTTACACTGCGGAAAATACAGTAACAAATAGTCACATCCAGGGCTTTGCGGTATGCAGACTGGTCACAAGGACAGAGGGCACACAGACAGAGGGCACACAGACAGAGGGCACACAGCTCCCCAGTGTACAGACCTGATTTTTGGACTCTAGGGGAATCAAGGGACATGGGGATCGGGCGGGAAAGTGGAGTTGAGTTCGAAGAGCAGCCATGATCTGATTGAATGGCGGAGCAGGCTCGAGGGGCCGTCTGGCCTACTCCTGCTCCTATTTCTTATGCTCCTATGAGAGGGGAATAATCACACAGGTTTACAGAAACAGAAGGAGGCCATGCCTCACATCCTGTTGCTGCTGGCCCTTTGATCTAAAACTACCCACTGCCCATGCTCTCTTCCCACTGAATAAAAGGGGGAGAGAGAATTGCAATCGAGGGGGACAATTTTAACCTAACCAGCCCGGCAGGAAACTGACGGGATCGGGGGCAAGGCTGGTTTTACACCCTGCCCGATTTTGCTCTCCGTTGTGAGTAATATTAGGTGGAATATAAAATTGGCACTGCACCCAATCCCGTCAGATTCCCGTCCGGCCTGTTAGGTTAAAATTGTCCCCTCTGCACCTGCTTGGCAAAACTGGGGGGTGGTGGGCGGCAGGGGGGGGGAGATGAAAGCAAGGCCCATATACACCCAAAAAGCATTGCACTGGGCATGCCCAGAATGCACCAATGGCTCTCAAGGAGCGGAGGAGGGATGGGATAGGAAATGGTCACATTTGGTCAGGACCTGGGTGGCAAGACTGGAGTCGCAGAAGGGCTTTTTTCTACATCCCTACTTTTCTTTAGACGTCATAAACTCAGGTTACAGAGACCACCCATCTCCCCCTCCCACCACCCCCCCCCGCCGCCCCAACACTGAGCTGCCTTGACGTTGACCGAAACCGCAAAAAAAACTCCCTCAGCAAGATAATCATGGTCCAACTTCATATCAATAAGCAGGCCAGAGCTCAGCTAGTACACAGGTACTCAGATATATTATTTAAGAGGAGGGGGCAGTAACAGAGCTGAGTAAAGAGGAGCAGACAGGGGGAGGAGAGGATATTGGAAAAAAAAAAGAAAACCACACACTCACTCTGCTAAGTCATAACCCTCCCTCCTACACAACACTTGCATCAACAACATAGAAAAAAACAATTATTTATATTTATACAGTTCAGTCTCCATTTGCCAGATATGAGGATAGGTATATATGTTGATGCTAAATCTCACAGGAATGTTTAGTAAATGTATCTCTCTATCTATCTGTCTATCTCTATCTATCTGTCTATATCTATCTCTATCTGTGTCATGGATGTGTCTACGAGTAGATATAAGATATATATGTAAACGTATGAACATACACATATCTCCATATATATATATATATATATATACATATACCCACTCCAGGCTGACATTTCAGTGCAGTACTGAGGGAGTGCTGCACTGTCAGAGGTGCAGGTTTTCGGATGAGATGGTAAACCGAAGCCCCGCCTTCCTTCTCAGGTGGGCATAAAAGCTTCCATGGCACTATTCGAAGACGAGCAGGGGAGTTCTACCAGGTGTCTTGGCCAATATTTATCCCTCAACTAACATCACTAAAACAGCTTGGGCGCTAAATTGGGCCATGTAGCGCTACACGGCCTCTCCGACATCCAAGATGGCGTCTTGGATGCGCACGCATGCTTCCTGCGTGACGTGTGTCAGCCGCCATCTTGGTATAGGAGTTAGCCCGGGCCCGGATAAGAAACGCTGGGATCATGTAAAGTAGGGAGAAAATGGCTTCAATCAGTGTGCAACGCTGATTTAAAGTGATAGACACCATTTTGGCACTTAACGCTCAACTCAACGCACCATCTGAACATGTCTTAGAGTGCCTGGAGGACCCCCCCACCGGCGCTATTTAAAGGGACCATGCAGGATTTAGAGGCTAGTGGCTGGATTATTGCCTCTGGCTGCCGAGACACCTGTAACTGTTTTTGGAGGTCTCCTGGACTTCAATACTAGGAAGCGGGAACATAGCCTAACACATTTAGAGCCAGGACGTGCAGCAATGAAGTTAGGAAATGCTTCTACACGCAAAGGGTGGGAGACATTTGGAATGCTCTTCTACTACGGCAGTTGATGCTAGCTCACTTGTGAGTATTAAATCTGAGATTGATAGATTTCTGTGAACCAAGGGTATTAAGGCATATGGGGCTAAGGCACGTGTACTTAGTTGGCTGTAAAGCTCTTTGGGATATCCTGAGGTCATGAAAGTTGCTATATAAATGCAAGTTCTTTCGTTCTTTTTATATATATATATTATATTTGTTACAGAGAATCTGAATGGAGTGAGGTCACAGGTCCACCATGATCTCACTGAATGGTGGAACATGCTCGAGGGGTTAAATGCCACTGCCATTTGCTGCCTCTTGATATGCGCCACCTTCTCCTGCAAGAAAGCAAGGTGTGTGCCCAGGTGATGTGCCTGTCATGGTTGAATAGCTGCCAGTGTGTGTGGCCTGTGAGTTGTGGGTGGGCGGCTTGAAACAGTGGTAATGTGTAAGGGCAGGAGGAAGCATCTGATGGGAAGAGTTGATTACTGATGGAAAGAGTTCATTGGTATGTGAGGAATGGGGGGGTATATTGCTTGGTGCAGTTGTTTGGAGACGCCACTTGACAGTTGACCTCACTCACCTTGCCCATTCATGTCAAAGCATTGAACTTCTTCCTGCACTGCATCCATGTTCATGATGCTGTGCGCCTGGCATTGACTTTGTCCCCCATTGCCTCCCACTGTCTTTTGAGTATATGTCTGGAGGGCCTCTTGCCCCCCCCCTCCCCCTGCGGATATAGGATGTCCCTCCTTCTTTCCACCTCTTGCACCCAGTCTCTAGTGCATCAGCAGAGAACCTTGGTGCACGCACTCTTGCAGGCCTGGTACCAACTCAGATCGGCAGATTGGTGAGGTCTGGCGTGCAGATTGGAGGATGTGGGATTTAGTAATGCGCAACCTTTATTCAATGTTTTAACGTAGCTCATCAGTGTGTAAACATAGGGGTGGGATCTGCATCTGTGTTGTACGTGTGTGATGTCTGATCTCTGTTCAGGCTCCATGCAGACAGTAGACTGTTATTTTCAGCAAATAACAGGTACAGGTAATACCTTTAAGAGATTTCTAAGAGACATCTTCCCTTTAAGAGATGGAGCTCCCTCTGGTGGTGGAAAGTGCAAACTGCACTCATGCCACATGCAAGGCCTGGAAAGGAACGCAGATTGCAGGTAAGTGCTCCCTTGGGACCAAATTTGGGTCTTGCCTGCCCAGGGTCCGTCGGGCGTGGGCGCATCATGCTAACATCACCCAGAATGGACCCTTAACCAATTTTTCCCCCTTTATCTGGTCATTTATCTCATCGCTGTTTGTGGGATCTTGCTGTGCGCAAATTGGCTGCTGCGTTTCCTACATTACAACAGTGACTACACTTCAAAAGTACTTCATTGGCTGTAAAGCTCTTTGGGATATCCTGAGGTCATGAAAGGTGCTATATAAATGCAAGCTCTTTCGTTCTTTTTATATATATATGTTATATTTGTTACAGGGGATCTGAATTCTACCGAAATTCTTGGGAGTTGAATCATTCCCCCATCGTATCTTTGGGGCAAGATTTGGGGGAAACTTTGAAGAAATGACATAAACGGCCGTTGACGACTTTTCTGCAGGGTTTCCACCAAAGTTACAGCAGGAGGTCGGGTGGATCCCCACGGACACTTTGCCCCCTAGAGACTATCGCTCACCCATCACAACTCAAAGTGCCATACCTTGTCAATGTGGATAGTGTCACATTTGCACCCGATTGGCTTAAATGCCATAGTCAACAAATCACAACTGAACAATTTTTAAAAAAAAAGAGAGGGAGAGCCAGTCAATTCCTGCTGGTTTCTTCTGCATTTGATAACCAGGCCTCTAACCAAGGTAGGGAGCTGGATATTTACCAGCAGCTGCCAAACTGGTGAAACTTCCCTCAGCGACGGCAATTAGCCTGTAATTGATCTTGAGGTTGTGCCTGTTGGGACCGTTTCCCCACAGGGACACCCCCGGACCTTCCCCTCCCCCTCCACCCCCGGACCTTTCCCTCCCCCTCCACCCTCAGACCTTTCCTTCCCCCCTCCACCCCCAGACCTTTCCTTCCCCTCCACCCCCAGACCTTTCCCTCCCCCCTCCACCCCCAGACCTTTCCCTCCCCCCTCCACCCCCAGACCATTCCCTCCCTCCCTCCACCACCAGACCTTTCCCTCCCCCCTCCACCACCAGACCTTTCCCTCTCCCTCCACCCCCAGACCTTTCCATCCCCTCCACCCCCAGACCTTTCCCTCCCCCCTCCACCACCAGACCTTTCCCTCTCCCTCCACCCCCAGACCTTTCCATCCCCTCCACCCCCAGACCTTTCCCTCCCCCTCCACCCCCGGACCTTTCCCTCCCCTCCACCCCCAGACCGTTCCCTCCCCCCTCCACCCCCAGACCTTTCCCTCCCCTCCACCCCCAGACCTTTCCCTCCCCTCCACCCCCAGACCTTTCCCTCCCCTCCACCCCCAGACCTTTCCCTCCCCCTCCACCCCCGGACCTTTCCCTCCCCTCCACCCCCAGACCGTTCCCTCCCCCCTCCACCCCCAGACCTTTCCCTCTCCCTCCACCCCCAGACCTTTCCCTCCCCTCCACCCCCAGATCTTTCCCTCCCCTCCACCCCCAGACCTTTCCCTCCCCTCCACCCCCAGATCTTTGACCTTTATTACATTAAAGGTGTTATGTAAATGAAAGTTGTTGTAAGATCATAATGAGGTCCTTTCCCACCGAGCTTTAGTACACACCCAATCAACCATGGGGTGTCCACTGGTTTGCCTGATTGATTGCTTCATTGATCCAAATGACTGAATTGTTATCTAAATTTGCAGCCACGAATTTTGAAATTTGAGCGTGCTGCCAATTTGTTTTTGTACTGCCTCCCTCCTGGGGGTTGGAGAGGGGGTGGGGGTCTTATTTACATTAGGCTGCCCCTGGTACAAAACAGGACAAACGGCATCGTTCAGCAGCTCCTTACAAACCTCTCACCTTGTCCTGTCTGGAACTAACTGTACTCGCTCATTTTAAAGGAACAGCTTTAAATTCTCTTAACAAACTGATATGCCATTGCACACAGTGGGACAGCTCTCTCACTGTAAAGGCTTAGCATGGTTGACAAGTCCCCAGCATGACATTTTTTTACACACTGATGCCAACTAGCTCTTTATCAATAAGTACAATGTAGAACAACCATATGTACACAAAATGTATGAATTGTACAATAGTTGGGGAAGTAAAACTATTTAGATGTGTTGTTTGGGAATAAAATGAAAGTGACACAGCTGCTTCATTGATTTGCTCGATCACCTTTGGGAAGCATAGTGAAATTTTTCATAACGTTCCCTCAGGAGATTAAATAAATTGGGTAGAGTTAATTTCAGCGAGACTGTGGAAAGAATTGTTTAGATGGGCTGAATGGGCACTTCTCAGTCTTTGTCAGAGATGACCAATTCATGAGCCATGGGCAACTCTTCATTTGCTGGGGGGAAGGCCCTTTAGGTTGTCATCTGTGGTAGCACTCCCATCTTCTGAGTCAGAAGGTTGAGGGTTCAAGGCCCACTCCAGAGACTTGAGCACAAAGTCCAAGCCTAACATGCCCAGTGTAGCTACTGAGGGAGTGCTGCACTGTCGGAGGTGCCGTCTTTCGGATGTGATGTTGAACCTCTCAGGTGGACGTACAAGATCCCATGGCCAGCTATTCAAAGACAAGCAGGGGAGTCCCCAGCAGTCACGTAAGTGCATAGGAGCAGGGCTTCGCAGTTGGGGTGACGGGGGGAACCTGAGGAAGTGGGAGCTCCAAGGTTTCCTTGTGAGTGTCCCACGCACTTGCTGAAAATGGCAGGTTAAATTACATCCTGCGAGAAGATAACAGGGTTGGAGGGGGTAAGTCACTGCCCCGTCTGGTTTCTGCCAAGGGGGCAGGATTAAAATGGGGCCCAGTGTTTTTTATATGCAGCGCAGAGATGTGTAACACCAGGGTATCTCCCTATTCCCCCTCCTCCCCAAGAAGGGAAACGCTGTGAAACAGGGTCCGGACTATGAGTCCCAGAACCAAAACAGTGGAGTCATTTCATGGATGACATTGGTAGTAAGGAGATCCCTTTTTGAGGTGGAGAGACCCTGTAGGAAGGGTATGGGGCAGGAGGGTAGAAAAATTGCACCCACATTTTTTTTTATTCATGGGATGTGGGCATTACTGACAAGGCCGGCATTTATTGCCCATCCCTAATTGCTTTTGAGAAGGTGGTGGTGAGCTGCCTTCTTAAGCTGCCAAGCAAGATGGTACAACTGAGTGGCTTGCCAGGCAATTTCAGAGAGCAGTTAAGAGTCAACCACATTGCTGTAGGCCTGGAGTAAGCCAGACCAGGTAAGGTTTCCCCTCAACCTAAAGGACATTAGTGAACCAGATGGGTTTTTACAACAATCTAGTAACATATAGGAACATAGGAACAGGAGTAGGCCATTCAGCCCCTCGTGCCTGCTCCGCCATTTGATAAGATCATGGCTGATCTGTGATCTAACTCCATATACCTGCCTTTGGTCCATATCCCTTAATACCTTTGGTTGCCAAAAAGCTATCTATCTCAGATTTAAATTGAGCGAGTATCAATTGCCATTTGTGGAAGAGAGTTCCAAACTTCTACAACCCTTTGTGTGTAGAAATGTTTTCTAATCTCACTCCTGAAAGGTCTGGCTCTAATTTTTAGTAGTTTCATGGTTACCATTACCAACACTAGTTTTTTATTCCAGATTTTATTAACTGAATTTAAATTCCCCAGCTGCATATAGTAGGATTTGAATACTTACCTCCAGATTAACTAGTCCAGTAAGACAACCACTCTGCTACCATACCACCATAGTGTTTGGGTAGAAGTCTGTTTTCCCCCCTTAAGAATAGCTGTGATGAAATAGTTTGATAATTGGGCCTACTACAGAACAGAACAATAACAACTTGCCACTTAGCGCCTTTAACATAATAAAATGTCCCAGAATGCTTCACAGGAGCGTAATCAGACAAAAAGAATTGACCCCGAACCAAAGAAGGAGATATTAGAACAGGTGACCAAAAGCTCGGTCAAAGAGGTAGGTTTTAAGGAGCGTCTTAAAGGAGGAGAGAGAGGCGGAGAGGCTTAAGGAGGGAATTCCAGATCTTAGGGCCTAGGCAGCTGAAGGCACGGCCGCCAGTGCTGGGGCGAAGGAAGTGGGGGGTGCGCAAGAGGCCAGAATTGGAGGAGCGCAGAGATCTCAGAGGGTTGTAGGGTTGGAGGAGGTTAGAGATGGGGAGGGGCGAGGTCTTGGAGAGATTTGAACATGAGGATGAGAATTTAAAATCGAGGCGTTCAGGGACCAGGAGCCAATGTAAGTTAGCGAGCACAGGAAGCTTTCCATCTCAGTTCTGTAGGGTGTCCAGTGGGGATCCCATCCCACCCCCATAACTGGGCTGTTTTGGTTGGAGAAGAAAGTCATATTTTATGAACAAACTCCTCCATTTAAAAAAGTGATACTTGATGCCATCTGCACAATTTCAAGACAGGATTTTATATTGAGGGGAGGGGAGGGAGGGTGCGGTGTGGAGGGTCCCTCCCCTCTTCCCTGTTTCCCAACAATAAATTCAGTGTAAATAGATTTTCCTGGAGTCTGTTACAGCAAACACACCCATCTGGCAAAGAGGAAAGGTTCTTCACAACTGTTACAGAAAGCCCCAATCAATCTGCTTCGATGCTTTTCGTGGAAGCCAAAGATTCTCCATACCTATACTGGAGCCAGAGTAGATACTGTAACTAACCAGGGTAGTTACCAGAATAACCGCAAGGCCACTGGTTCCTGGCCTTTGTTTGAAATATGAATGGGACTATGGGATGCGACCATGGAACAATCCTCCTTCCAGTGCACCAGACGTGGAGTCTGACTTTTTTCATTCAGGGGCCGTGGATACAGGTTGCCCGCCGAGTAATGACACTTTAACAAAGTGTCGCTGACCCTCTTCAGGATTAATGGGGAGAAGTGCCTCCATCTACTTTACCTGCACGTTCCCCTCCAAGTCACACACCATCCCGACTTGGAAATATATCGGCCGTTCCTTCATCGTCGCTGGGTCAAAATCCTGGAACTCCCTTCCTAACAGCACTGTGGGAGAACCTTCACCACACGGACTGCAGCGGTTCAAGAAGGCGGCTCACCACCACCTTCTCAAGGGCAATTAGGGATGGGCAATAAATGCTGGCCTCGCCAGCGACGCCCACATCCCGTGAAGAATAAAAAAAAAACAAGGGCTTTGGCCAGAACTCTGAAACATGTGTTAACTGGTGCGATTTGCCTGTAATTCTAACCCTTGCCTTGCTCTGTATTTACAATGCAACAGCAGCAGTTAGATTTACTTGAAAACACTGCTTGCATCTGAACTATATAACGTCTAACTTGAGGCCACTGGATGGTGTTTAACAGAATTCAATGGGGAATCCATCCTTGCTCGTTGCTCTTGGCATTCCCTGCCTCCATCCCATAATTCTCCCTCTTAAACAAACACTGCTCTTGTTTTTTTGCTCCTGAATGTGGAGATGATCACGAGAATCCAAAAATCTGCTCGGGGGGAGTGAGACCTCGGTTGAATTATGGAGGCACATTGAAAGATACAATAGTGCTCTTGGATTTGGATGGGTGAATATCTACCTTGGGTTCAGAGTGTTGGACGGCTTTGTTCCTGTCATCTACTTAACCATCCTCTTCAAATATGGATCCACTCTTTTGTGGGATCCCTGCTAATCCGACCCATTTCTTAGTGTGGGTAAATTATTTTCCAGATGTGGATAAGACGGTATAGTCTCCTGGGCAGGATTCCTGTTTAATTGGCAATTTGACCAGTCTCCAATTCCCAAGGTCTGCAGTTGATCAATTATCAACCAATGTTTGATAAATGTGAGAATATGATCTCACATTCCGATCAAGAAGGCCAACGGAATATTGGCGTTTATTGTTAGGGGGATAGAATATAAAAACAGGGAGGTATTGCTGCAGTTATATAAGGTATTGGTGAGACCGCACCTGGAATACTGCATACAGTTTTGGTGTCCATACTTAGGAAAAGACATACTTGCTCTCGAGGCAGTACAAAGAAGGTTCACTCGGTTAATCCCGGGGATGAGGGGGTGGACATATGAGGAGAGGTTGAGTAGATTGGGACTCTACTCATTGGGGTTCAGAAGAATGAGAGGCGATCTTATTGAAACATATAAGATTGTGAAGGGGCTTGATCGGGTGGATGCGGTAAGGATGTTCCCAAGGATGGGTGAAACTAGAACGAGGGGGCATAATCTTAGAATAAGGGGCTGTTCTTTCAAAGCTGAGATGAGGAGAAACTTCTTCACTCAGAGGGTAGGAGGTCTGTGGAATTTGCTGCCCCAGGAAGCTGTGGAAGCTACATCATTAAATACATTTAAAACCGAAATAGACAGTTTCCTAGAAGTAAATGGAATTAGGGGTTACGGGGAGCGGGCAGGACATTGGACATGAATTTAGATTTGAGGTTAGGATCAGATCAGCCATGATCTTATTGAATGGTGGAGCAGGCTCGAGGGGCCGATTGGCCTACTCCCGCTCCTATTTCTTATGTTCTTATGTTCTTATGATGGGCGGCGTCCTCTGTGTCGATAGTCATGGCTGGTACAGGAAGTTATCCTGATTGTCCCTTTGACCTGGAAGTTGTCTGCATGTGGTTAATTAACATGGCTGAACAGTCGACATGGCCAATTTCTTTCACTCTCTGCCTAGTCCCTTACAGGCACTGGTTCTGGGGCTTTAATGGCTTGAGAGTGACATCAAATCGCCTCCCACGTTGTTTGCCAGAGAAAGTGGAGCTCCCGTTGTGGCTGAGTTGAGGCCGTGCATGTAGTTATTAAAATGGTTTTATTTGAGGCTCAGCCCTGGCGAAGACTGAAGTCAGAGTGGTGTCCGTGATTGCAAGGTTTGCAACAGTGAGGGGCAACTGAGTCATGACCACAGTCCGCCTCAGCCATGGGTCTCAGTCACTGCCCGAGGCCCCTAACACGGCTGAATTCAAGAAATAGTGTCCCATCCACAACCTCAGCCCCAACCACAATCATATCCGCCGCCATCAATCACATTGAGGGGAGGGGAGCCAGGGGGAGGGGCGAGGGGAGCCGAGGCAGGGGGAGGGGGAGTGCGACCGGAGCCGGGGCGGGGGGTGGGTGGGGGGGGTTGGCGGGGGAGGGGAGCCGATGGGGTGAGAGGGGAGCGCGGTGGGGCAGGAGAGAAGCCCAATTCAAGACCCTGTCCAAGATTGTAGCCTTTTCCCACCGTGATATGTTTTCTGCAATACCACACTGAGTCTGCCGGCATCAATGTGACTGAGGAGAAGGATGCAAATGGTGATGGTGACATGAACTTACAGATTCCTAATAGTCAAGAATGTGCTCAGGCCAGAAGTGTCAGGAATAATTTAATAAAAGATGCATCTTTGGAGATGGTACATTGTGTGTGATGCTATTGAAAAGAATCCACAGAGACAGGTTACTCGTGCTGACGATGATTCTGATGTTTCTGGTAGCGTAGTGTGCCCATCCCAGAGAATATTAGCACACGTCTCACACAAGGCTCTCTGTTTTGTTTAACCTTGTTTTTTTTCTCCCCCCGTTTCCTCTCCCTCCTTTTCTGGGATAATGGTTCCCGGTACAGTGACCCATGACCCATGCGCGAGACAAGTCGGTGAGTGCCGGTGGGCTGTTTTATCATGGAAGGCATCACAGTTTAGCCCCTATCCCATCCTCACCTGCAGTCATCGAATCATAGAAATTTACAGCACAGAAGGAGGCCATTCGGCCCGTCGTGTCTGCGCCGGCCAAAAAAAGAGCCATCCAGCTTAATTCCACTTTCCAGCTCTTGGTCCGTAGCCCTGTAGGTTACGGCTACCGCCCTTTCAGGCAGTGAGTTCCAGACCCCCCACCGCCCTCTGGGTGAAAACATTTCTCCTCAGCTCCCCTCTAATCCTTCTACCGATTAGTTTAAATCTATGCCCACTGGTTATTGACCCCTCTGCTAAGAGAAATAGGTCCTCCCTATCCACTCTATCTCGGCCCCTCATAATTTTACACACCACAATTAAATCTCCTCTCAGCCTCCTCTGTTCCAAAGAAAATAACCCCAGCCTATCCAATCTTTCCTCATAGCTAAAATTCTCCAGCCCTGGCAACTTCCTCTGTACCCTCTCCAGTGCAATCACATCTGGTGACCAGTCCTCGTGTGTGCTTTCGGGTGGGATGGGAGGAAGGATGGAAAGTCTCTGGATAAGGTTCAGGTGCAGGAACCCTTCCCAATTTAAACTCTGGAGACCAAGGTCCTGAGGCCATCTGTAGCAGCACACCAGCTGACCACACTGAGCTCAGCTCACCTGGCACAGACGAGGGATCAAACCCGGGACATCCTGCTCTGTCTGGCTTGGCGCTGCACCGGGCAGTATGTTCGCCCACAACCAGGGAGAAACATGCAGATTATCTATTAAGTCTCAAGGGTGAGAAACGAAGAGCAGTTTTGAACTTGGCTGGTCTTTTATGGTTCACTGGCTACTTACATAAAATTACAACATGGAAACAGGCCATTTGGCCCAACCAGTCCGTGTTAGAAACACAGAAACATAGAAAATAGGAGCAGGAGGAGGCCATTCGGCCCTTCGGGCCTGCTTCACCATTCAGTATGTTCATGGCAGATCCTCTATCTCAATACCATATTCCCGCGCTCTCCCCATACCCCTTGATGCCTTTTGTGTCTAGAAATCTATCCAGCTCCTTCTTAAATATATTCAGTGACTTGGCCTCCTTCTGTTGCTGTTTAAACTTCACACGAACAGTCGTATTAATCCAATATGCCCACCCTGTTCCTGTATCCCTTTATTCCCCTTTCCTGCAACCACCTTCGATCGTATCACCATGTGGCTACAAGAGCAGGTCAGAGGTTGGGTGTTCTGCGGCGAGTGACTCACCTCCTGACTCCCCAAAGCCTTTCCACCATCTACAAGGCACAAGTCAGGAGTGTGATGGAATACTCTCCACTTGCTTGGATGAGTGCAGCTCCAACAACACTCAAGAAGCTCGACACCATCCAAGATAAAGCAGCCCGCTTGATTGGCACCCCATCCACCACCCTAAACATTCACTCCCTTCACCACCGGCGCACAGTGGCTGCAGTGTGTACCATCCACAGGATGCACTGCAGCAACTCGCCAAGGCTTCTTCGACAGCACCTCCCAAACCCGCGACCTCTACCACCTAGAAGGACAAGAGCAGCAGGCGCATGGGAACAACACCACCTGCACGTTCCCCTCCAAGTCACACACCATCCCGACTTGGAAATACATCGCCGTTCCTTCATCGTCGCTGGGTCAAAATCCTGGAACTCCCTTCCTAACAGCACTGTGGGAGAACCGTCACCACACGGACTGCAGCGGTTCAAGAAGGCGGCTCACCACCACCTTCTCGAGGGCAATTAGGGATGGGCAATAAATGCTGGCCTCACCAGCGACGCCCACATCCCGCGAACGAATAAAAAATAAAAAAAAACCTATTCCTAAATGTTGACATGGTCTCTCCTTCAGTGACTAACTCTGGTAATACATTTCACAGCCCTCTGTGTGAAATAGTTCTCCTGCTCTTTGTTCTAAATCTCTTACATTTGGCCTTGTATCTTTCTCCCCTTGTTTTAAACCCCTCAACCAACTGGAAACAGTCTGTTTCTATCTACACTGTCCCATCCCATCACCATTTTAAACACTTCGATCGTATCACCCTGTGGTTTCCTGTGCTCCAACGAAATCAGCCCCAATCTTTCTAATGTCTTCATATTTGTATTTCTTGAAACCAGGTAGCACCGTCATGAATCTTTCCTATGGCGTGGAGCCCAAAAGCTGCACAGAGTACTCCAGCTGTGGTCTTACTGAGGTTTTATACAGATTCACCATTGCATCTCATAGGAACATAGGAACAGGAGTAGGCCATTCAGCCCCTCGTGCCTGCTCCGCCATTTGATAAGATCATGGCTGATCTGTGATCTAACTCCATATACCTGCCTTTGGCCCATATCCCTTAATACCTTTGGTTGCCAAAAAGCTATCTATCTCAGATTTAAATTTAGCAATTGATCTAGTATCAATTGCCGTTTGCGGAAGAGAGTTCCAAACTTCTACCACCCTTTGTGTGTAGAAATGTTTTCTAATCTCGCTCCTGAAAGGTCTGGCTCTAATTTTTAGACTGTGCCCCCTACTCCTAAAATCCCCAACCAGCGGAAATAGTTTCTCTCTATCCACCCTATCCGTTCCCCTTAATATCTTATAAACTCAACTTTTATATTCTATACCTCTTGCCATAAAACCCTGTGTTCCATTAGCTTTTCTCTTGAATGGCCATATCCATTGAGGTGCTGCTTTTAAAGTCTTTTGAGCCCCCAAATCCCTTTGCTCTTCCACATGACCCAGCTTAACCCCATTCAAGGTATAATCACTACTTTTAATTTTTTTAACCAACATTTTTACTGACATTGAATTCCATTTGCCATTTTTTTGCCCATTCCATCATTTTATCCTCTTGCAGCTTCCTTTGGTCCTCCGAATTATTTACTATGCCCTTTATTTTTTAATCATTTGCACATTGGGACACCACTCCTTCTAGCCCTACATCCAAATCATTGATGTACACAATGAACAGAATGGTGTAAGACTTCCAATCACTCTGTGGAAGTACCATCCTACTTTCTGTTTCCTCCCCTCTAACCGGTTTTTAATCCAATTCGCTACCTTCTCCCGAATTCCATACCTCTTAATCTTCTCTAATTCCTTCCTGTTTGATACCTTTCCAAAGGTTTTCTGAAAGTCCATGTACACCACATCCGCTACATTTCCTCAAAGAACTTGGCCTCCTTCCGTGCTGTAACCACCCTATGACTCTATGAACTCTTTTGGAGCCAGCTTCAATGGATTTTTAAAATATTCGTTCTCAGGATGGGGGCGACACTGGCAAGGCTGCATTTTTTGCCCATCTCTAGTGAATGTTTCGCTGGGCCACTTCCGAGGGCTTTGAGTCACCCGCGTGGTGTTGGGAGTCCCGTGTAGATGCGGTAGGATGGCAGGCTTCCTTCCCTAAAGGACAGTCGTGAACCTGTTGGGTTTTCACAACGCCAGCCCATAATTACCAGATTTTTATTGAATTCAATCACAACTTGCCCTGGTGGGGTTTAAACTCACGATCTCTTGAGCTGCTAGTCCAATACCAGAACCATGACACTATCTCACGCCCATTACCCTCCTCATCGAGCTTTGAAATTTTGTTCGATTAAGAAAGAAAAGGGAAGACTGAGTGCGTAGGTGTTTTTAAAAAAAAATTCAATTTAAATTTGAAATTTTTTGTTCAGAGTTACTATTGCTCTTGACACCTGACTAGCCTTATTACTGTAATACTGTTTGTCTCCTTGCCTTGGTGTGTGAGTGGAAAATGGTCAGCCTGGGGAGATTAATATCTCCTCAGGATCCACTGGCAATGCGAGTGGCGTTTCAATGCTTTGGGTGTCTACCAATGGTAATAAAATTGCTGGGTATTTAATACGCTTTGCTTCGAAAGGGCAGCGGCTCCCCTCATGGCTCAGTTGGGAGTGCGCTGGCCCCCTGAGCCATACAGACCAGGAAACTCTCCAATTTGGTCAGTCACTCGCGGCGGGTTCCACGGTGCGAGGGAAACCAGCCGGGGTCGCTGTTCCCTGATCGCTGTCTAATGGACGCCACGAGAAAGAGCGCGCGTGGGGATATCGGACGAAGGCAGGTTTGGGCTTGGCGTTGATCTACCCCCCTTCTCCCCCACCACGGCTGGGAAGATTCAGATGTCAAGAATGGCCACTTGGGCGAGGCTTTTCCAGGGTGTCCCCGGCAAAAGTCAATTCTTTCAGGAGGAGATTGTTGGGTGGTGTTGGGAGGGGGGATAATCGGAAGAACTGTGACCCCCCCCCCGCAAGGCCCAGTGCTGACTATGCTGCTGTGATGGCGGTGGTGTGTTGTACGGGGGGTCCTGGGTCATTTGCGCCCCCTACGAACGGTCATCGACCTGAAACGTTAACTCTGTTTCTTTCTCCACAGATGCTGCCTGACTTGCTGAGCTTCCCCATCATTTTCTGTGTTTATTTCAGTTCTCCAGCAGTATTTTGCTTTTAACAGTAATTACATCGACTTCGTCACCATTTCCCGGGCCTATGTTATTCACAATCCCTTGTCCCAGTAGCCGTGTGTAGACTTATACTGAATATTTGATGACTAATTGTACTGTACACAACTTTCTCACTGCTTTACTCTGAACCACATATGTATTATACAAACCAGACTAACCGCTCTTCCTCCTCCTCAGACCCTCACTCTGCTGAAATTTAGTCCATCTCCTGCTCTATAACTCATCCTTTCTCCGTACCTCAAAATGGGAACTCTTCACCTACTTCAGGCTCCCCTGACTGCTACATTCTACAGGCAAACTTTTAAAATCCAATCTGATGAGGGGTCCCACTGGACGCACTCACTCTCGCACTTCTCTGTGTTTTCCTACATAGCAACAGTGATTACACTTCAAAAGTATTTAATTGGCTGTAAAGCGCTGTGGGATGACCTGAGGTTGTGAAAGGCGCTGGATAGATACCAGTCTTTCTTTAATAGCCTAAAGATTGTGGCCTGAGGGCGGTGGGGCGTTCCCCTCTTTTGAGGTCCGGGCAAAGGATGAGCAGGAGACAGCGCGATAAGCCTCGATTTCAACACGGTGAGGGTGCAGGGAGGAGGGAGAGTGCGTACGACGGTGTATTCGGAGCTGAAGACAGAAGCACTGACCAAAGAAGTGTTTATAAAGAGGGGCCGAGGTCGAAGGATTCGTCTGGAGAGCAGCGTCACGCTGCACTCACTTCAATAAGTGCCTCAGACTCTTGTCCCGTGGGGGAGAAGACCAGAAACGATTTCATCTCGGCCTTTGTGTGGGGACAGACAGCCTGCAGTCGAGGTGCCATTCATTCTGATTGTCGTCGTGTGAAATTCTTTAATTAACCTCCAGCGAATCGCACAAAGCAATCTCCTCCAGGCTCCCGATGACCCTCAAGGTACAATTAACTTGTGCCGAATGTGGCTTCTAATGAGAACACGATCTTTGTGTGATCCTGCAACCGGCCTGATTAACTTTGTAATTAAAGATTCAGAGAGGTGGTCTGGAATGGTGATCTCCAGTGACCGATGGCAGAATAAAAAGTTCAATTTCAAAGAAACATGCTTTGTCCCTCGGAAAAGTCATTGGAGCTCCCCCGATGGCTGACTGGGTAAAGGCAGTGTCTGGTGTGGTGCTGGGCCAGTCGGCATCTGGTGTGGTGCTGGACCAAGCCTAATGGCGCCTGGTGTGTAGTAGGGCTGGACAGAGCAGATCCGATGCCCAGTCTGTGCTGAGTTAGCTAATCGTAGCCATTACAGCAGGCGTGAAGCTTGGCGTCCCTCTCCCTGGCCGTTGACTGAGGCTGAACCAGACTGTTCGTAACCTTGGTGTCCTATTTGACCCCGAGCTGAGTTCCGACCCCATGTCTGCTCCATCACCAAGACCGCCAACTTCCACCTCTGTAACGTTGCCCGTTTCCGCCCCTGCCTCAGCTCAGCTGCTGCTGAAACCCTCATCCATGCCTTTTTTACCTCTAGACTCGACTATTCCAATGCTCTCCTGGTCGACCTCCAACATTGCCCCTTCCGTAAATTTGAGCTGATTAAAACTCTGCTGCCCGTATCCTGACTCACATCAGGTCCTGTTCACCCGTCACCCCCTGTGCTCGCTGACCTACATTGGCTCCTGGTCCGGCAAGGCCTTGATTTAAAAATTCTCATCTTTGTGTTCAAATCCTTCCATGGCCTCGACCCTCCCTATCTCTGTAACCTCCTCCAGCCCTACAACCCTCCAAGATCCCTGGGCTCCTCCAATTCTGGCCTCTTGCACATCTCCGATTTTCATCGCTCCACCATTGGCGGTCGTGCCTTCACCTGCCTGGGCCCTAATCTCTGGAATTCCCTCCCTAAACCTCTCCGCCTCTCTCTCCTCCTTTAAGACGCTCCTTAAAACCTACCTCTTTGACCAAGCTTTTGGTCACCTGTCCTAATATCTCCTTATGTGGCTCGGTGTCAAATTTTGTTTGATAATCGCTCCTGTGAAGCACCTTGGGACGTTTTACTATGTTAAGGATGCTATATAAATGCAAGTTGTTGTTGGAACCCCCATAGGAGAGGGAAGGCCAAAATCAGCCAGGGTTCCTGCTCCTGACTTCTATCTGATAATAGCTGCTGGTATGTGTCTGTCTGTGTGCATGACTGTGCGTGTATGTCAACATCATAGAATCGTACAGCACAGAAGGAGGCCATTCGGCCCATCGTGCCTGTGCCGGCTCTTTGAAAGAGCTATCCATTAGTCCCACTCCCCCTGCTCTTTCCCCATAGCCCTGCAATTTTTTTCTTTTCAAGTATATATCCAATTCCATTTTGAAAGTTATTATTGAATCTGCTTCCACCGCCCTTTCAGGCAGCGCATTCCAGATCAGAACAACTCGCTGCGTAAAAAAATGTCTCCTCCTCTTCCCTCTGGCTCTTTTGACAATTATCTTAAATCTGTGTCCTCTGGTTACCGAGCTTCCTGCCACCGGAAACAGCTTCTCCCTATCAAAACTCCTCACATCAGGCGAGTCCAAGATCAGGCTCGGCCGTGATGCCCTCCACAGTCCAATAGCCTGCAGACATTCATTGCTCACGTTGCCAGATTGAAGAGATGCCAATGAGCAAGCTGTGCCAGTGAAACCAGGGCCCCGGTGTAGGGCGGGGAGGGGGGAATAAAGGGGTAAAATCAGGAGGAGAAATGGCAAGAAACCTCTCCGTTGCAGAATTTCTGGCTGTTTATTTTTTTTTTGGAATTTTCTGAAACATGAAGTGTCACCGAGAAGGTTCTGGAAAGAACGGAAATCGTGCGACGTGGGCCGAGGAGAGTGAGCACGAGAACAAGCTAAAAATAATCGGTGACTGCAGCGGGTGGCAGACATGGAACGGAATTTGGATTCTCGGCTTTCGCTCCCTTATCTGAGAGAAATAATCATTTACTGACACTAATAAGTAATTCATGGGGAGGTCACCATGGCAACATAACTAAGCTCTTATTAGTAAGTGAGTGACTCCAGACTCTGACTTGCTTCTCTCTTTTCCCATGCCCCGAACCATTCCCCCCTTCCCCCCCCCCCCCCTGCTTCCCACGGAAACCTGAGGCAGGTGCGAGGGCCACAGGAGCTGGCGATGCAGCCGCAGTATAAACACAGGTCCCCGATGTGGCTGAAGTGCAACTCCGGTTTCCTGAGAAGGTTTCTGAGGTGCCAGCACTTGCAGCCCAGTAACATCTCCAACACAGTGAGCCCCAATCTCCCCTCAGAGGACCAAGTGCTCCCAGTGCCAGTTGAAGTGGGAGCTGAGTGTCCCTTACCAGCCTGGCTTGTTGCTCTGTGGAAATCTCTCGCCTCCTGGAAATGGCGAACGTTTAAAAAAATAATTCCTAATTCTCAACCAATATCCGTTCCCTTGAGGAACAAATAACTGGAAAAATGATCCAACCGTGACTAACTAGAGAAGTTAAGGATGGTATTAGATTAAAAGAAGAGGCTTATCATGTTGCCAAAAAGAGTAGTAAGCCTGAGGATTGGGAGGGTTTTAGGAATCAGCAAAGGATAACCAAGAAATTGATAAAGAGGGAGCAAATAGAATATGAGAGTAAACTAGCAAGAAATATAAAAACAGATTGTAAGAACTTCTATAAGAAAGTAAAAAGGAAGAGATTAGTGAAAGTAAACATGGGTCCCTTAGAGGCAGGAGAAATCACAATGGGGAATAAGGAAATGGCAGAGAAGTTAAACAAGTATTTTGTGTCTGTCTTCACAGTAGAAAACACAAAAAACATACCAGAAATAGTGGGGAACCAAGGGTCAAATGAGTGTGAGGAACTTAAAACAATTAATATTAGTAAAGAGAAAAAGTACTGGAGAAACTAATGAGACCAAAAGCCAACAAATCCCCTGGACCTGATGGCCTACATCCTAGGGTTCTAAAAGAGGTGGCTGCAGAGATAGTGGATGCATTGGTTGTGATCTTCCAAAATTCCCTAGATTCTAGAGCGGTCCCAATGGATTGGAAAGTAGCAAATGTAACCCCGCTATTCAAGAAAGGGAGAAAAAAAAACAGGGAACTACGGGCCAGTTAGCCTAATATCAATAGTAAGGAAAATGCTAGAATCTATTATTAAGGACATAACAAGAGTACACTTAGAAAATCATAATATGATCAGGTAGAGTCAACACGGTTTTATGAAAGGGAAATTGTGTTTGACAAATCTATTAGAGTTTTTTGAGGGTGTAACTAGCAGGGTAGATAAGGGGGAGCCAGTGGATGTAGTATATTTGGATTTTCAAATGGCATTTGATAAGGTGCCACACAGGAGGTTGTTACACAGGATTAGGGCTCATGGGATTGGGGGTAATATATTAGTATGGATTGAGGATTGGTTAACGGACAGATAACAGAGAGTAGTCATAAACGGGTTATGGATTGGCAGGTTGTAACTAGGAAGAATAGAAAAGCAGAATATTTTTTAAAAGTTGAGGAGACTAAGAAATGTTGGTAGTCAAAGGGATTTGGGTGTCCTTGTACATGAATGACAGAAAGTTAACATGCAGGTACATCAAGCAATTAGGATGGCAAATGGTATGTTAGCCTTTATTGCAAGGGGGTTGGAGTATAAGATTAAGGAGGTCTTGCTGCAATTATATAGGGCTCTGGTGAGACCACACCTGGAGTACTGTGTACAGTTTTGGTCTCCTTATCTAAGGAAGGATATACTTGACATAGAGGTGGTGCAACGAAGGTTCACCAGATTGATTCCTTGGATGAGAGGGTTGTCCTGTGAGGAGAGATTGAGTAGAATGGGCCTATACTCTCTAGAGTTTAGAAGAATGAGAGGTGATCTCATTGAAACGTATAAAATTCTCAGAGGGCTTGACAGGATAGATGCTGAGAGGCTGTTTCCCCTGGCTGAAGAGCCTAGAGTTAGGGGTCATAGTCTCAAGAAAAGGGGTCAGCCATCTAGGACCGAGATGAGGAAATCAGAGGGTTGTGAATCTTTGGAATTCTCTACCCTAGAGGGCTGTGGATGCTCAGTCGTTGAGTATATTCAAGGCTGAGACGGATAGATTTTTGGACACTAAGGGAATCAAGAGATATGGGGATCGGGGGCAGGAAAATGGAGTTGATGTAGACGATTAGCCATGATCTGATTGAATGGCGGAGCAGGCTCGAGGGGCCGTTTAGTCTACTCTTGCTCCTAGTTCTTATGTTCCCATCGGTCTTCCCAACCTCCTGCAATCTCCAGGCCATTAATCATCTAACCACAACTTCCTGCTCTCCTAAGCCCTCAGTGGGTCATGGCCCTTCACCTGGCTTTGTTCAAAATAAAACACGTCACTGAAAAGAAAGAACTTGCATTTATATAAAACCTTTCATGACCTCAGCCAATAAAGTGCTTTTTGAGGTGTAGTCACTGTTGTAATGTAGGAAACGTGGCAGCCAATTTGTGCACAGCAAGATCCCACAAACAGCAATGTGATAATGACCAGATAATCTGTTTTTTGGTGGTGAAGGTTGGGGGTTAAATATTGGTCAGGACACCGGGGAGAACTCCCCCCTGCTCTTCTTCGAAATAGTGCCATGGGATCTTTTACGTCCACCTGAGGGGGCAGACGGGGTCTCGGTTGAATGCCTCATCCGAAAGACGGCACCTCCGACTGTGCAGCTTTCCCTCAGTACTGCGCTGGAGTGTCAGCCTAGACTTTGTACTCAATTCTCTGAAGTGGGACTTGAACCCACAATTTACTGACTTAAAGGCAAGACAGTGCGATCCACTGAGCCACAGCTGACGCCTAAACTACTTGGAAGAAGTTGCTCCCTCCATATTGTGGAAACCCTAGGTCCACCCTGGATGTGCAAGCTCTAGTAAATTTGCGCAAGCTCTCCCTCGTTCCCACCCATACTACCTTCTCCTTCGGGTCAATGTCACTTGCTCAGCCCTCATATTCATCCTACCTTTCAGTCACCCCATCCAAATAACAGCCACATGCAGTATTGAGAGGGCTATGCCTTTCTGTACACAGTTGTAAGGAATCTTACAACACCAGGTTATAGTCCAACAGTTTTATTTGAAAATCACAAGCTTTCGGAGGTTTTCTCCTTCGTCAGGTGAGTGTGGGATTCCTTGAAGGTTACCGCATATATAGTCAGAGAACAATGCCTGGTGATTACAGACAATCTTTCCAACTGCCCGTTGTCAAGGCAATCAGACAGAGAGACAGTACATACAGGACTACTGAATATACAAACAGTCCGAACCCAAAGACAGAGAGAGAGAGAAACATCCGAAAGGAAGAGAAAGAGAGAGAATGACCAGTTGTATTAAAAACAGATAACTCTTTTTTCGCTGGTGGGGTTACGCATTCATGTCACGCTACATGGCAACGGGCAGTTGGAAAGATTATCTGTAATCACCAGGCATTGTTCTCTGACTATATATGCGGTAACCTTCAAGGAATCCCACACTCACCCGACGAAGGAGAAAGCCTCCGAAAGCTTGTGATTTTCAAATAAAACTGTTGGACTATAACCTGGTGTTGTAAGATTCCTTACATTTGTCCACCCCAGTCCATCACCGGCATCTCCACATCATTTCTGTACACAGTGCTGTGGGGTAATCAGTGCCAACAGGCCTTGCCTTGTAAAAGTCACACAGGGATCTAAGGTCGGCCAGTTGACATCTGCAGCCTCAAACATGCGTTTGTGCAACCAGACTTCTCATCTGTAAAACAAAGGGACATTGTGGGCGACAATGTAGTCAGTCAGCTAGGAGGGGGATTGAGCAGGATGTGTGTGCTATGGGGAATCCATGAGCCCTGTATTGATGACACTGCTCTGCTTTCACCTCTGGGGTGAGAAGGTGATTTAATTGTTTTTTCGGTTCAATGCCAACAGATGGTTTTTTTTTTTGGTCATTGCATGTTTTATGACCATGGCAGCACGGTCTCAGAAAAAAATTTAAGAGCTCAATACTTACAGAGCGTCCGCGGGGGGAATCTCAAAACCTGCTCTCAAGGTTCTCAACTCATTGTTAGGTGGTAACCCTGTGATAGGCGGCCTTGCCAGAGTTGGATAGTTTCTGGAGTTCTTCCCTGCATTGGGAGATTTGCTTAATTACTATTGATTTGGAAAGAACGTTTGCTATATTAGTGAGAGTCGGTGCAACTGAATTTCTAACCTGAACGTCCAGCCTGTATGATCGGGACCGTGCTGGCACTCCTCGAGCTGTGAAATTCAGCTAATCCTGAAAATGCATGATATCGTTCTCCCTCATTGTGAAGGTATTAACATCTGAAGTCTGCTAAATTGGTTGGAGTTCAATAGAAGGAGTGCAGATGGAAAATTATCTCCTACAGTCAATTAAGCAGCTTCAGTGAATCCTGCACAACAAGGGAAAGTGTCAGCTTTTCTCTTTCTCCCAGTTTCTTTTTCCCCTGGATTTCTCCCCCCCCCATCTCCTGAAGTCATTCACATTGGGATATATTTCTGCAACACCGATCACCCTCTCATGTCACGCCCAAGTACAGGCAGACTTACAATTCATGATTTCAGGACGTCCCAAAGCGCTCTGCAGCCAATGAAGTGCTTTTGAAGTGTAGCCACTGTTGTAATGTAGGGAAACGCGGCAGCCGATTTGCGCACAGCAAGATCCCACAAACAGCAATGTGACAATGACCAGATAACGCGAAGAGAATTGGATAGGGCCTGTTTTTGGGCGGGGGTAGCGCGATCCGCTATTACCCAGTGGTCCCTGCGCAGGCAGGACGAGATTTTCGTCAGGCCTGAGGACTTATTTGCAATCTGCGTTGGAAATCAGCGTTGAACGAGGATTCCGTGCAGTTCGCACTTTCCACCTGCAGGGGGGAAGCTCCAAACTCTTAAAGGCAGGCTGTCTGTTAGAAATCTCTTAAAGGTAGCTGGTAACTGTTATTTGCTGAAAATAACAGTCTGCTGTCTGCACGGAGTCTGAACGGAGATCAGACATCACACACTTAAAGCACAGATGCAGGTCCCATCCCTATTTTTACGTACTGATAAGTTATGTTAAAACATTGAATAAAGGTTGCGCACTACTAAATCCCACACCCTCCAATCTGCATGCCAGACCTCACCAAGATGCCGATCTGAGAGTCCGTGCACCAAGGTTCTCTGCTGATGCACCAGAGGCCTTGGTGCAAGAGGTGGACAGAAGGAGGGACATCCTATATCCGCAGTGTGGGGGGGGGTGGGGTGGAGCAAGACGCCCTTCAGACATTTACCCAAAAGGCAGTGGGAAGCAATAGGGGATGAAGTCAATGCCAGGCATACAGCATCATGAACATGGATGCAGTGCAGGAAGAAGTTCACCACGAGCCACGTCCATTGCTCCACACACTACACCCCCCATCACCCACATACCAAACTCTTTCCATTTCAACCCTCTCACCCTTACACATTACCACTGTTGCAAGCCGCCCACCCACAACTCACAGGCCACACACACGGGCAGCTATTCAATCATGATAGGCACATCACCCAGACACACGTCCTGATTTCTTGCAGGAGAAGCTGGCACATATCAGTAGGCAGCAAGTGGCGGTGGCATTTAGCCCCTCGAGCCTGTTCCACCATTCGATCAGATCAGGGTGGACCTGTGACCTAACTCCATATACCCCCTCTTAGCCCCATATCCCTTACAACCCTTGGTTCACAGAAATCTATCAATCTCAGATTTAGAATTCACAATTGAGCTAGCATCAACTGACGTTTGCAGAAGAGCGTTCCAAACTTCTCCCACCCTTTGTGTGTGGAAGTATTTCCTAACTTCACTCCTGCACGTATAGGAGACCTCCAAAAACTGTTACAAATGTCTCGGCAGCAAGAAGCAATAATCCAGCCACTAACCTGTAAATCCTACATGATCCCTATAAATAGCGCCAGTGGGGGGTCCTCCAGGCACTCGAAGACACGTTCAAATGGTCGGGGTTTTAGACTGTGCCTTGAGTTGAGCGTTAAGTCCCAAAATGGTGTTGATCACTTTAAATCAGCGTTGTACACTGATTGAAGCCATTTTCTCCCTGCGATTCCAGCGTTCGTTATCTGTGCCTGCGCGAACTCCTATACCAAAATGGCGTCTGGCGCACGTCACGCTGGAAACGTGCGTGCGCATCCAAGACGCCATCTTGGATGTCGAAGAGGCTGTGTCGCGCCGAAACAACGGGCGTTACATGGCCCAATTTAGCGCCCAATCCGTTTTAGTGATGTTAGTTGAGGGATAAATATTGGCCCAGGACACTGGGGAGAATTCCCCTGCTCTTCTTCCAATAGTGGCCGTGGGATCTTTTACATCCAGCTGAGAGGGGCAGACGGGGCCTCAGTTTAACGTCTCATCTGAAAAATGGCACCTCCGACAGTGCAGTGCTTCTCCATGACTGGGAGTGTCAGCCTGGATTATGGGCTCAAGTCTCTGGAGTGGGGCTTGAACCCATAGACCTTCTGAATCAGAGGAGCGAGTGCTACCCACTGAGCCACAGCTAACAGCCGATCCAGTCTCAATGTGTGACCCCAGCCGGTTGAGTGTCGGCAAGGCTGCTCGATCAGTGAGAACATCAGAACATAGCCGCTGTTCTGCCTCTTTCTCTTTTTCTTTCTCTTTTTCTCTCTCTTTCTCTCATTTTCTTTCTCTTTCACTCTCTCTCGCTCTTTCTCTCTTTCTCACAGGTATCCTGATGGCAATGGGCACCCTGGCTGATATTTCCTTCCCGAGGCTAGAGGTGCTGAAGCCAATTGTAATGCAACCACCTCACGCCCCAAGCTACTGCCCAACTGAGGTCAGCTGACTCAGCACAGGGCACTTGGCAAGTCGAGGGGCTTATGGTCCGTGTGGCTGACCAGCATTTACCCATTCGGCCATCGAGGGTATGTTAAAGTCCCCGTTAGTGCAGTGAGAAGTGGAGTAGGTCACCTGGGCTCTGCATTCACAATTCTGATGTTCTACGGCTCTGAGACCTGAAGCCATCGGAAAATTGACTTGCCAGCTCTCCAGGCTTTCCGCATCCCAGGTATTCGCTGCTTCAACATTGTCCAGGAGGCCAATGTCGCCTCAAAAAACTGGACTATCTCTCACTGTAGTCATGGTTCAAGACCGAGGTCTTGTCTTTGGCTATAAGCAATGCTGCCCAGGAGGCTCTACGTTTCTGTATACTACCCAGAGAGCCCCTGCCCAGCAAGCCCCATGTCTCAATGTGCTGCCCAGAAAGCCCCATATCTAAATGTGCTGCCCAGAAAGCCCCATAGCTCAGTGTGCTGCCCAGAAAGCCCCATGTCTCAGTGTGCTGCCCAGAAAGTCCCATGTCTCAATGTGCTGCCCAGAAAGCCCCATGTCTCAATGTGCTGCCCAGAAAGTCCCATATCTCAATGTGCTGCCCAGAAAGCCCCATGTCTCAATGTGCTGCCCAGAAAGTCCCATGTCTCAGTGTTCTGCCCAGAAAGCCCCATGTCTCAATGTGCTGCCCAGAAAGCCCCATGTCTCAATGTGCTGCCCAGAAAGCCCCAAGTCTCAATGTGCTGCCCAGAAAGCCCCATGTCTCAAAGTGCTGCCCAGAAAGTCCCATGTCTCAGTGTGATGCCCAGAAAGCCCCATGTCTCAATGTGCTGCCCAGAAAGCCCCATGTCTCAATGTGCTGCCCAGAAAGCCCCATATCTCAATGTGCTGCCCAGAAAGCCCCATGTCTCAAAGTGCTGCCCAGAAAGCCCCATGTCTCAGTGCGCTGCCCAGAAAGCCCCATATCTCAATGTGCTGCCCAGAAAGCCCCATGTCTCAATGTGCTGCCCAGAAAGCCCCATGTCTCAGTGTTCTGCCCAGAAAGCCCCATGTCTCAATGTGCTGCCCAGAAAGCCCCATGTCTCAATGTGCTGCCCAGAAAGCCCCATGTCTCAGTGTGCTGCCCAGAAAGCCCCATGTCTCAGTGTGATGCCCAGAAAGCCCCATATCTCAATGTGCTGCCCAGAAAGCCCCATATCTCAATGTGCTGCCCAGAAAGCCTCATGTCTCAGTGTGATGCCCAGAAAGCCCCATATCTCAATGTGCTGCCCAGAAAGCCCCATATCTCAATGTGCTGCCCAGAAAGCCCCATATCTCAATGTGCTGCCCAGAAAGCCCATATCTCAATGTGCTGCCCAGAAAGCCTCATGTCTCAGTATGATGCCCAGAAAGCCCCATGTCTCAATGTGCTGCCCAGAAAGCCCCATGTCTCAGTGTGATGCCCAGAAAGCCCCATGTCTCAGTGTGATGCCCAGAAAGCCCCATGTCTCAGTGTGATGCCCAGAAAGCCCCATATCTCAGTGTGATGCCCAGAAAGCACCATGTCTCAATGTGCTGCCCAGAAAGCCCCATATCTCAGTGTGATGCCCAGAAAGTCCCATGTCTCAGTGTGATGCCCAGAAAGCCCCATGTCTCAGTGTGCTGCCCAGAAAGCCCCATATCTCAGTGTGATGCCCAGAAAGCCCCATGTCTCAATGTGATGCCCAGAAAGCCCCATATCTCAGTGCGATGCCCAGAACGCCCCATGTCTCAGTGTGCTGCCCAGAAAGCCCCATATCTCAATGTGCTGCCCAGAAAGCCCCATGTCTCAATGTGCTGCCCAGAAAGCCCCATATCTCAATGTGATGCCCAGAAAGCCCCATGTCTCAGTGTGATGCCCAGAAAGCCCCATGTCTCAGTGTGATGCCCAGAAAGCCCCATGTCTCAGTGTGATGCCCAGAAAGCCCCATGTCTCAGTGTGATGCCCAGAAAGCCCCATATCTCAATGTGCTGCCAGAAAGCCCCATATCTCAATGTGCTGCCCAGAATGCCCCATGTCTCAGTGTGCTGCCCAGAAAGCCACATGTCTCAATGTGCTGCCCAGAAAGCCCCATGTCTCAATGTGCTGCCCAGAAAGCCCCATATCTCAATGTGCTGCCCAGAAAGCCCCATGTCTCAAAGTGCTGCCCAGAAAGCCCCATGTCTCAGTGCGCTGCCCAGAAAGCCCCATATCTCAATGTGATGCCCAGGAAGCCCCATGTCTCAATGTGCTGCCCAGAAAGCCCCATGTCTCAGTGTGCTGCCCAGAAAGCCCCATGTCTCAATGTGCTGCCCAGAAAGCCCCATGTCTCAATGTGCTGCCCAGAAAGCCCCATGTCTCAGTGTGCTGCCCAGAAAGCCCCATGTCTCAGTGTGATGCCCAGAAAGCCCCATATCTCAATGTGCTGCCCAGAAAGCCCCATATCTCAATGTGCTGCCCAGAAAGCCTCATGTCTCAGTGTGATGCCCAGAAAGCCCCATATCTCAATGTGCTGCCCAGAAAGCCCCATATCTCAATGTGCTGCCCAGAAAGCCCCATATCTCAATGTGCTGCCCAGAAAGCCCCATATCTCAATGTGCTGCCCAGAAAGCCTCATGTCTCAGTGTGATGCCCAGAAAGCCCCATGTCTCAATGTGCTGCCCAGAAAGCCCCATGTCTCAGTGTGATGCCCAGAAAGCCCCATGTCTCAGTGTGATGCCCAGAAAGCCCCATATCTCAGTGTGATGCCCAGAAAGCCCCATGTCTCAATGTGCTGCCCAGAAAGCCCCATATCTCAGTGTGATGCCCAGAAAGTCCCATGTCTCAGTGTGATGCCCAGAAAGCCCCATGTCTCAGTGTGCTGCCCAGAAAGCCCCATATCTCAGTGTGATGCCCAGAAAGCCCCATGTCTCAATGTGATGCCCAGAAAGCCCCATATCTCAGTGTGATGCCCAGAAAGCCCCATGTCTCAGTGTGCTGCCCAGAAAGCCCCATATCTCAATGTGCTGCCCAGAAAGCCCCATGTCTCAATGTGCTGCCCAGAAAGCCCCATATCTCAATGTGATGCCCAGAAAGCCCCATGTCTCAGTGTGATGCCCAGAAAGCCCCATGTCTCAATGTGATGCCCAGAAAGCCCCATATCTCAGTGTGATGCCCAGAAAGCCCCATGTCTCAGTGTGATGCCCAGAAAGCCCCATGTCTCAGTGTGATGCCCAGAAAGCCCCATATCTCAATGTGCTGCCCAGAAAGCCCCATATCTCAATGTGCTGCCCAGAATGCCCCATGTCTCAGTGTGCTGCCCAGAAAGCCCCATATCTCAATGTGCTGCCCAGAAAGCCCCATATCTCAATGTGCTGCCCAGAAAGCCCCATATCTCAATGTGCTGCCCAGAAAGCCCCATATCTCAGTGTGCTGCCCAGAAAGCCCCATATCTCAGTGCGCTGCCCAGAAAGCCCCATGTCTCAGTGTGATGCCCAGAAAGCCCCATATCTCAGTGTGATGCCCAGAAAGCCCCATGTCTCAATGTGATGCCCAGAAAGCCCCATGTCTCAATGTGATGCCCAGAAAGCCCCATGTCTCAGTGTGATGCCCAGAAAGCCCCATATCTCAATGTGCTGCCCAGAAAGCCCCATGTCTCAGTGTGATGCCCAGAAAGCCCCATGTCTCAGTGTGATGCCCAGAAAGCCCCATGTCTCAGTGTGATGCCCAGAAAGCCCCATGTCTCAGTGTGATGCCCAGAAAGCCCCATGTCTCAATGTGATGCCCAGAAAGCCCCATGTCTCAATGTGATGTCCAGAAAGCCCCATGTCTCAGTGTGATGCCCAGAAAGCCCCATGTCTCAGTGTGATGCCCAGAAAGCCCCATATCTCAATGTGCTGCCCAGAAAGCCCCATATCTCAATGTGCTGCCCAGAATGCCCCATGTCTCAGTGTGCTGCCCAGAAAGCCCCATATCTCAATGTGCTGCCCAGAAAGCCCCATATCTCAATGTGCTGCCCAGAAAGCCCCATATCTCAATGTGCTGCCCAGAAAGCCCCATATCTCAGTGTGCTGCCCAGAAAGCCCCATATCTCAGTGCGCTGCCCAGAAAGCCCCATGTCTCAGTGTGATGCCCAGAAAGCCCCATATCTCAGTGTGATGCCCAGAAAGCCCCATGTCTCAATGTGATGCCCAGAAAGCCCCATGTCTCAATGTGATGCCCAGAAAGCCCCATGTCTCAGTGTGATGCCCAGAAAGCCCCATATCTCAATGTGCTGCCCAGAAAGCCCCATGTCTCAGTGTGATGCCCAGAAAGCCCCATGTCTCAGTGTGATGCCCAGAAAGCCCCATGTCTCAGTGTGATGCCCAGAAAGCCCCATGTCTCAGTGTGATGCCCAGAAAGCCCCATGTCTCAATGTGATGCCCAGAAAGCCCCATGTCTCAATGTGATGCCCAGAAAGCCCCATGTCTCAGTGTGATGCCCAGAAAGCCCCATGTCTCAATGTGATGCCCAGAAAGCCCCATATCTCAATGTGCTGCCCAGAAAGCCCCATGTCTCAGTGTGATGCCCAGAAAGCCCCATGTCTCAATGTGCTGCCCAGAAAGCCCCATGTCTCAGTGTGCTGCCCAGAAAGCCCCATATCTCAATGTGCTGCCCAGAAGGCCCCATGTCTCAGTGTGCTGCCCAGAAAGCCCCATATCTCAATGTGCTGCCCAGAAGGCCCTATGTCTCAGTGTGCTGCCCAGAAAGCCCCATATCTCAATGTGCTGCCCAGAAAGCCCCATGTCTCAATGTGCTGCCCAGAAAGCCCCATATCTCAATGTGCTGCCCAGAAAGCCCCATGTCTCAGTGTGATGCCCAGAAAGCCTCATGTCTCAGTGTGATGCCCAGAAAGCCCCATGTCTCAGTGTGATGCCCAGAAAGCCCCATGTCTCAATGTGCTGCCCAGAAAGCCCCATGTCTCAATGTGCTGCCCAGAAAGCCCCATGTCTCAGTGTGCTGCCCAGAAAGCCCCATGTCTCAGTGTGATGCCCAGAAAGCCTCATGTCTCAGTGTGATGCCCAGAAAGCCCCATGTCTCAATGTGCTGCCCAGAACGCCCCATATCTCAGTGTGATGCCCAGAAAACCCCATGTCTCAGTGTGCTGCCCAGAACGCCCCATATCTCAGTGTGATGCCCAGAAAGCCCCATATCTCAGTGTGATGCCCAGAAAACCCCATGTCTCAGTGTGCTGCCCAGAACGCCCCATATCTCAGTGTGATGCCCAGAAAACCCCATGTCTCAGTGTGCTGCCCAGGTGCAGAGGTCACCCAGACATCCAGTGGGGCCACCTAATTGGCCGACCTGCCCCACCTGCATTTGTTCAAATGGACTTTGACTTGCCAGCTTGTGACATCTTCCCTGCGACCGGATTGAGCCATTGGAAATCACGGGTGTCTATGCAACTTAACGAATTTGAGTCTGGAGCTCGTTTGAAGTGGATAAATTCTAACACTTACAACCTTTAGACAGTAAGTTTAAAATTTTGAGTTGGTGGCAAATATAGTGACCCTGGGTAATAGAAAGGTAACAGTAGGACATCTTGGTGTTTGTAGATATTGTGAGAATGTCTGACCGACAGGTCAACCAATTCCATCACCACTAGAAATAGGTGCATCTGGGTAATCAGGAGTTGCTGCAGCCCATTAATGGCAAACTACTTTCTTTCTGTATGGGGCACCTGATAAGCAGGCTTCTGATTGATGGGTCACTGAGCGTAACTGGAAACGCTAAAGATCTTTTTCTCTTTCTCTCTCCCCCCCTCCCCCACTCCCCAAGCACCATATTAAAGTTGAGCAGAACTACTTGTGGAAAAATACCTTGTTGGTGATGGTGCTCCATGTCGAATCGAGTACCAATCTGACTTTGCTTTTAGTTTATTGAAGGATTGCTCGCTGATTGGCGTTTCAGGGTGCAAATCGGCTGCCACAACTGCCTAAATATCTATCAGTGGCTGCACTTCAAAAGTAATCCATTGATTGTAACGTCTTAAAGATGTGATAAGGGTATGATATAAATACTTGTTTCCCCCTTTCTTTCTCATCCAATCTGTTTTCACCGTTGGGAATGGTGCCTTCATTTAATCTGTCTCTGCTACAGGGATGATAAGCCCACGATAGGACCTCCACGTATAATGAAAGTTCTCGGCTTAAAAATGAATAGTTCGGCCTCCGTGACATTCCTTTTGTTCTGCTGCTGGGGATTGAAATTAAGAGCTGCGCTGAGAATTTCGAGCACAGTCCGCGTGCGAGTGAGCTCACGGTGCTGAGGTGGGAGGCCAGGAGACTGCAGTGTCGAGGGGGGGGGAAATCTCCTGCTGAATTGGGGAGAGTTGGTGTGAGCTTGAAGCAGTGATTCCACTGGTGACAATTAACTGCAGTCAACGAGGTGGCGTGCTTCCACGCTCCTGCACTGCCAGTAGGGAGCCGCAGATATGGGTCAGCACAAGTCAGAGAACCAGTGCTAAAGTGCCCTGCGGAATCACTCCGAGAGTTTTGTCTTGGATCGGCAGAGGAAGGGGGATTGAGGGAACTATATGTCTGCACCAGCCTTCCTCAGTCACAGCCTGTCCGACTGATGAGCCTGGATTCTCTGATCGGCATTATTTTAGCGCTGACATTAAACCATTTATTTCGAATGTGTTTGTGTCAGGATTAAAAAAAAACTTTAATCGGAAAATCTAGGCTGTGGTGTTTGGTCTGAAGATGCTGTGGGGAATCATTTTGTTATTGTTTCTTTCGGTGTGTATGTGATTACTGCTCAAGTCAGCTATTTATTCATCCCTCTTTATCTAAAGCTGAAAAAAAAATCACTTTGTTGTCATGGCAACCACAGTGATCAGTCTACTGTAAAGCCAGTAAGATTTCAGACTGACTCAAGGTCTGGTCCTAATGTCTCACACCAGACTGCCTGCAGTCTATCAACGAGAATTGCTTGGATTTTGCAGCCGGATATGTGTCAGGTGTGGCAAATGTTTAACAGGGGGGGGAAAAGTCTCGGGTGGACGCTTTTTTTGGTCCAAATTACTTTCCGGTGGCGGGAGGGTCGGTAACAAGAGGACACAGATTTAAGATAATTGGCAAAAGAACCAGAGGGGGGAGATGAGAATTGATTTTGCGCAGCGAGTTGTTGTGATCTGGAACGGGCGTTGGAAGCAGATTCAACAGTAACTTTCAAAAGGGAATTGGATAAATACTTGAAAAGGAAAAGTTTGGCAGGGCTACGGGGAAAGAGCGGGGGAAGTGGGATTAATTGGAAAGTTCTTTCAAAGAGCCGGCACAGACACGATGGAGCGAATGGCCTCCTTCTGTGCTGTATGATTCTATACTCTTTAGTAGCTAGTGGCAAAAATATCTCCACAGTTTTACGTCTGTATGTACACAGGGTCCATCTTTACTTTTTGATTGGACTTTCATAACCGTGTGGTATTATTCTCCACTTGGTTGATAATAATCAATTGGATCCAAGAATCACAGTGATCATAAAAGGCAGTCATGACTGATCCACACCAAAAACTGAAAATTTAAGCGGAAACACTTTTAAGCATTTAAAAGTTATAACTCTTAAGTTTGTGCAAATACATTGAACTAACTGTAATAATTTACAATTTCAAGTTCCAACTGAAAATAAATAGCCACAGGGCAGTCTGAGAGACCGAGACCTGCAGGCTACATTTATAAGAAGCCCCCATGTAATTCCTTTGCTCAATGGAGACTGGACAAATTTTTTTTTTTATTCGTTCATGGGATGTGGGCATCGCTGGCGAGGCCAGCGTTTATTGCCCATCCCTAATTGCCCTTGAGAAGGTGGTGGTGAGCCGCCTTCTTGAACCGCTGCAGTCCGTGAGGTGAAGGTTCTCCCACAGTGCTGTTAGGAAGGGAGTTCCAGGATTTTGACCCAGCGACGATGAAGGAATGATGATATATTTCCAAGTCGGGATGGTGTGTGACTTGGAGGGGAACGTGCAGGTGGTGTTGTTCCCATGTGCCTGCTGCTCTTGTCCTTCTAGGTGGTATAGATCGCGGGTTTGGGAGGTGCTGTTGAAGAAGCCTTGGCGAGTTGCTACAGTGCATCCTGTAGATGGTACACACTGCAGCCACGGTGCGCCGGTGGTGAAGGGGGTGAATGTTTACGGTGGTGGATGGGGTGCCAATCAAGCGGGCTGCTCCATTTTAAAGACGTATTGCTTAAATTCTGTCCAGTTGCAGTGCGTGGCAGATTAATGAGTAATTATGAAAAATATCCATTACTGTTTTTTATCACCTTTGAATTTCCTACCCAAACAGACTTGCCATTTCAAGTCTCCTTGACAACAGGCTGCCCTGGTGACAGCACTGACCTTGTCTGCCTCCCCAGTATAGCTCTGTTCAGCAGAGATCCCAGCTTCAGACTGGCCCGGCAGTCAACTGAGAGCTACTCAGCTCCAGGAATACAGACGTCCGTTCTGCACCTAGCCCTTGGTGGGACGTTTGTAATCATTGGTTGATCCCACGTGGGACGTTTAAAAATTGGGAGGTGGTGACTTTCAGACATAACAGTCCAAAAATGACACGGGTGACTTGACGTCACTCAAATATTCACAAAACACACATTATATTTGATATGATTATTAACACTGCTCCTGTATGGGGCAGCTTTTACAAATTAGGGCTCCCAAGTTGGACAGAAAATTATGTGGGGTGTGCTGCCTCCTGTCTAAATTCAGGAGAAACTTCTTTACCCAGAGAGTGGTGAGAATGTGGAACTCGCTACCACAAGGAGTAGTTGAGGCGAATAGCATAGATGCATTTAAGGGGAAGCTGGATAGGGTGAGATGAAGTAGGGAGGGAGGAGGCTCGTGTGGAGCATAAACACTGGCATGGACCAGTTGGGCCGAATGGCCTGTTTCTGTCCTGTAAATTCCATGTAAATTCACGATGAATGATCCTGACACAGCGCCGCACTGCGAGTACTAATTAATCATTCAATAGTCATTGACATTCAGCTCAGTATTGAGGGCGGCCATGATTGAGGGGAGAGAGAATGGTCACAGTCATGTATTTTTCTCAGAGACTTTTGGGGAGGACCATTGACGCTGAGAGTTTCCTTCCCTTTTACCCGGCTGTTGAGTCACCACAATCGCCCTGGGATCTTACAAAATACCGGTCAGCGCTCCGCAGTCAACAGTAACATCAATAAAATAGAAAGACAAGAAATATTGGGACAGGGATTGGACGAAAACAAAATCAAAGTGCCAGCACTCTCCTTGGGGGAACTGTACCTGAAACACGGGCGATTTACGTACTGACGTGTCTGCATTTTTTTTGCGAGCCGTAACGAGTTGTAAATGCCATAAACCGCATTGTGTAACACTTGGTTCTTCAATCACTTTGAACCAGTCAGACCATTCAGTGGAAGGGACCTCCAGCTGTTAGTGCCATAAGGGTGTAGCGCTGCACAAGGCAGATTTATATTTAATGTTCTTGAGGAGCGTGACATTGGCCTTTAGGGTTGGAGGCCCTCTGAGCTTTATCTCTCTCCAGATGTTTGTCACATACTGTTAAGAGTAGCAGATCTCGGCTCTCAGTGGCTCGTGTATTTGTGAATTCACTGACCCTGGTGCTGTGCATTAGTGTTTTTACGGTCACTGCCTTTTAGCCTCTTACGCAGACCAATCCCTTGACTGCCAGTCTCCTGACTTATTTTTAATAGAAGCCATCAGCGTGTGGATGTTATAGGTGGAGTTGGTGAGACAGCTCTATTTTGCAGCAACCATCTCGCACTCTGCGGGAGGAGGTGATGAGGGGTCAGAGTCAGCTTTGTTGTTGACACCTGACTCCCATATTACAGGCTGGGCTCTTAGTCAGAGGGCCAAAGTTCAAGCTCAGCTACCTTCCCTCTATGGCTTTCTATCATCCAATCGTCTGCATGTTGCACCTTGGCGACATCACCCGCAGACGTGACAGCTTCCGCATGGAGGCCGACAGCACCCAGCTCTACCTCTCACGATCCCTCCACTGCCTCTTCTGTGTGTGACATCCAGTCTTGGCTGAGCCTTAATTTCCTCCAGTTAAACATTGGGAAGACCGAAGCCACTGTCATCCCTTGCTGCAAACTCCGCTCCCCCGCCACCGATTCCCACCCCATTCAGGGCGGCTTGGCATCACTTGCCGCAGCTCCTGCAAATTAATGTACACATGCTGCGGGCTCTGTGGTGTCGACTGGCTCGATTTTGAACTTTTAAGAGATTGTGCGCTATCAATTCAGCTTCTGAGCAGCGTGAGTTGGCGCACTTGGAACAGCCTGTGAGAGTAGAAGACACGCCCACAAAATCTGTCAGGAAGAGAAGTCACGCCCACAGGCAGACAAGCAGACTTCATTCATTTAAAGTTTAGTATTCTGGAAGTCATTGTTAATAAAAATTTAAAATGTTTTAATAAAAAGCCAAAGAAATAAGTGAATTAAATTAAAGAGACAGAAGGGAAAAGTAAAAAAAAACTTTTAATTTTTTAATTTTAATATTTTTTTTAGCGACCAAAAGCTATTAAACTAAGGAGTAACATGAGACCCCACATTGTTAAAATTTAATTTTTAGTTGTTTGGCAGTCATTAAGGCTAACCGCACTTTTAAAACTTAGTTTAGACCTGGTATTTTTAAGCTGTTTGGTGGTGTAATTAGTTATTATCCAGCTGGGCAGATGAGCAAGTTGGCGATTTTTCAGTCGTTTCGATGATTGCAGCGTGTGATGGCCCTTTAATTCACAGCTGTCCAATTGCCAGCGAACCTGTAGAGCAAGTTCACGATTTCCGCGTTTCTCTGAGCATGTGCGAGCGCGGGAAATTGCCCCTTCAATTCGCCACTAAAAACGCAGAGCCCTGTTGAGCTCCTCTATTATTTCCGGAGCGATTTCTGCCCCCGTTATCTCGGGGCTGCAGCTGACTGTTCACATCCTCGGCTTTCTGTTCGACCCCAAGCTGAGCTTTCACCTCTCCATCACAAAAGACCACCTAATCCCACCTCTCTAACGTCACTCTCCTCCGCTCCCATCTCGGCCCATATGCTGTCTTTATCTCCTCCTTTAAGTCTCTTCTTTAAAAACACACTTTTGACCGAGCTTTTGATCACCCCTGCTCTCCTTCTTTAGCCCCGTGATCACGCCTCTGTGAAAATCCTTGGGAAGTTTTTCTACATTAAAGGCACTTGTGTAAATGCAAAAATGAGACTCCTGTCCGTTCAACATCATTTGTGAAGTGTTTTGGAACTTTTTTTCTATGTTAAAGGCGCTACTTGTTGGATGGTGCACCTTGCAGTGAGACAACAGTCCTTACATGGGAAGTAAATATGTGGAAGGAGGTCCATCTTACCCAGTACTTGCCCTTCCTGTCAATTGATAGGCTGCAGTTATTTCATGTTTCCAGCTGTGGAGACTCCCTCAGTAAAACAGTTCATAGAAAGGTGACAGCACGCAAGCAGGCCATTTGGCCCATCGAGTCCGTGCCAGCTCTATGCAAGAGCAATCCAGCTAGTCCCACTCCTCTGCCTTATCCCGGTAGCCCTGCAAATTTTTTCCTTTCGAGTACTTATCCAGTTCCCCTTCGAAGGCCATGATTGAATCTGCCTCCGCCACCCCCTCGGGCAGTGCATTCCAGATCCTAACCACTGGCTGTGTAAAAAAGCTTTTCCTCATGTCATCTTTGGTTCTTTTGCCAATCACCTTAAATCTATGCCTTCTGGTTCTTGACCCTTCCGCCAATGGGAACAGTTCCTCTCTATCTACTCTGTCTAGACCCTGCATGATTTTGAACACCTCTATCAAATCTCCTCTCAACCTTCTCTGTTCCAAGGAGAACAACCCCAGCTTCTCCAGTCTATCCACGTAACTAAAGTCCCTCATCCCTGGAATCATTCTAGTGAATCTCTTCTGCACCCTCTCTAAGGGCTTCACATCCTTCCTAAAGTGCAGTGCCCAGAATTGGACGCATTGGGCTCGATTTTCTGATGTCCGAGCGGGTGCGTTCGTGGCGGGGGTGGGGGGCTCCAAAAATTGGGGGTTCCAGGGGCGGGTCCGGAGCCCGGCTTCAACCGGCCCACTTCCGGGTTCCCCAATGACGCGCTTAGATGCACGCGCAGCCCCCGCATGCAGGACTCCCACCAGCAATTAAAGCCGTCGGGATCCCACTTAAATCTATTAATTGGATACTTCAGGTCGTTAGGAGACCTGATTTGTAGGATATTTTAGGAGGGGTGAGATTTTCATCTAAACTGAGTGTGTTTCCCGTACTGGGGGAAACACTCCCAGTTGAAATGGATGTGTTGCAGCCACCAGCCTGTGGCAGCTGTAAAGGTCCATTTGACAGGTGGTGGTTAAGACCCTCACTCATTGCAGGAGGCCACTCTGTCAGTTTGGACAAAGTTTGGCCTCCTCCTAACACTAAAATTCACAAACTTGGAACCTCAACCCCGGTGTGCAGACACATTTACCTACCTTGCGGACCCCCTCAAACGTACATCTTCCGGATGGGGGCCGCCATAGCTGCAGTCATGACCTCCTCGGAGGACGAACAGCATCACCAGCCTCGCCGGCCACCTCTGACACGTGGAGCTCCACAACACAGTGCTGTGACACATCCACCTGCACAGCAGGAGGGAGGGCAACCGCAGAGAGAGATGCGTCGCAGAGGGCACTACCCTCGCCACAGGGTCTACAGACCGAGGCTCAGCTTCCTGGACATCTCTGAGGAGCAGTGCACACAGAGGCTCAGAGTCATTCGACATGTAGTCGTGGACCTCTGCAGCCTCCTTCATGCCGAGCTGCTCCCGTCTGGCCCGAGCACCATCTTCTTACCTGTTGTTGTCAAAGTCACCACTGCCCTCAACAACTTCTCCTCCGCATCCTTCCAGGGTGCCACCGGGGACATCGCCGGCGTCTCTCAGTCGTCTGCACAAAAGAGCCCTGCAAATACACCTACACCCACTCTGCAGTGACACAATGGGTGGCATCAGTTGTGGGTCTTCATGGTGATCCTCAGGAAAGGGAATTATTGCACAAACCAGACAAGATTTGCAAAGACGTGGCAGTAGTGGTGATAACAAATTTTAATGTTTTTTTGCAAAACAAACAAAAGTAAATCAAAAACATGACATTCTGTCATACACCCTTGTGCATCCCCTTTGTGCTCACAAAACCTTCGCCTTACGTTTACAGGAACCCCTACGTGGTGCTACCCCTGTGGCTTCAGCAGAGGTAGTGGCAGGTTGCTCTTGTCCATGCCCTGACCGATGAGATGCTTTGCGCGGGCGGCCTCTGGGTTTCGGTGCCCATGAGGGCCCCTCCAAAGACTGCTCCATCTGCACCTGTGCAGGGGCAGATTCAGCCCCTGGAGAGGGGACAGCATTGCGGGTATTGGTTGAGAGGGGGGCAACGGGTGAGACGTGGAAGTGCTTTGAGTGGCGTCCCCACTTCCATGTCCCCTTTCACCATCATCCCTCTCCTGGCTCAGGCCCACATCACTCCTTCCACCCTGCTGGACGACAGTTTGGAGGACTTGTGTGAAGCCTTGGAAGGCCAGTTGTAATGTATCTGTCAGCCTGTTTAAGGCAGCAGAATGTTGCTCACCCTGAATCCGAACGGCCATTGTCAGGGCCTGAATGGACTCATTGTTGAGCCGTGTTTGAAGCTCAATGGAGGCTAGTCTTTCCTCCATCGCAGGCATTCCCACACCTACCCGCGACACTACCTCAGAGATTCCTTCACGAGCCTGTGACAGTATCTCGGAGATACCCTCCTGTACCTGTGCCACCATTCCACTCATGCAGGAGTTGGACTCCTCCATCCTCTGCGTGATTGTGGAGAGTGCGCGTGGCACCTGTTCCAGTACCTCGGCAATGTGCTGCTGGCCCTCGATGACTCTCCTTTTCATGGCTGGCCCCTAGGGTCCAACTGAGCAGAGCCCGGAGAAGAGTGCTCCCACCGACGTGGACTCTCCACGGCTGCCCCTGCCACCAGGGTCTGCTCGTGCTCACATGTGCGTGGTGACTCACCATGTGCAACCCCAACTAACTGAGGACGGGGACCCACCGAGGTGTGTGTATCTGCGCTGGTGGATGGCTGGCTCAGATGTGACGATGCACGCTCAGAGGCTGGCAGGTCCTCTGAGGAATCGCCCTCCGCAGTCACGGCGCTCACAGATGGCTCTGCAAGAGAATGGAAAGCAATATTAAGCATGAGGACAGATGTTGAGGTGCTGCAGATGCCAAGTGATGCTAAGATCATTCACTATCATGAGTGCTGAGTGTTAGATTTCTGACACCAGCCGTTTGTGCGCTCCCAGTCTCGGCGTCCGCCACTGACAGGCACTCCAGCGTCCGGCTTAGTTCCAATGCCTGCTGCTCCGTGTCTGTTAAGACCACCTGGTGTGGCGGGCCCCCTCCGGTCCTTGCCCTCTCCCGGGCATTCTGGCATCTCTTCTCCTATCAAGGCAAAACACAGAGAGGCGTGATTGAGTGATGGTTGCATGGTGACCCGCTGCATGCATTGGTGTGGGTGGGAGTGACCATGACGGAGATGCGTGGGAGGGTGTGTGTGAGACATAGCCATGAGATTGTATGAGGATTGGGTTGTGTGGTAGTGTTCGAATGAGAACTGGGGCGGTGAGTAAGTGCAGGCAAGGTGAGGATGATGGTTGAGTGGATGTGAGGGGTGATGCGAGAGCGTTGTGGTGGCAGTACAGAAGGAGTTGTGCGGTGGTGGAGGTGATGTGGAAGACGGAGTGTGGGAGAATGCGTAAGTACACTCACTTTGGCTGACCTGGTTAGGTCATTAAAGTACTACCTGCACTTGACCCAGGTTCGGCACACATTGCTGCTGCTGCTTACCTCCTCGGCCACCTCCAGCCAGGTCTTCTTGGTGGCGGAGGGAGGCCACCTCTTCCCATCAGATGGAAAAAAAAAATTCCCTCCTACTCCTCACCCCATCGAGCAGCACCTGGAGTGAGGAGTCAGAGAATCTTGGAGCAGCCTTGCCTCTGGCCTGCCATGCTCCAAAAATTGGTTCTTTGCTGGAGGAGGAGCATTGGAGGACTGCCCCTTTAAATAGGGCTCCTCCTGCTGACAGCCTGTGATGCGGGTGCGCAGTGCGCCCGCTGCGCAGGTCTGGAACGGGAAACCCGGAAGCACGCGCAAGTACCTTCAATTAGGCTGCGATCGCATGCGGAGCACCCCGAATTCACTGGGTGCCCAGTCGACCCCCCGCTGCCAATCCGCCTCCCTCCTAATATCAGGCCCGTTACTCCAGTTGTGGCCGAATTTCTGTACTCTCGGCTGCGTAGGAGCCCACAGCCCGAACTAATAGAGCTCAGAGTGCCTCCAACCCAAACTAATCCACGCTCCCAGCTGGGGAAAACAGGATTTAAGAGGCGGAACAATGAAAGGGAGTAAATATATCATTTGCCCCTGCTCTCCTTGGCCCTTTGTTAGGAAGAAAAACTCAGCTAGGGCCCCACTCCTGGTCTCCATCCATAATAGAGGCAGGTCTGGACGGCTGGGCCTAGAAATTCAGCCATGCAGTACAAGTTTCTCGGGCACTGAACTGCCTCCAATATCACGGGCAGGAAATGCACACTCATTATGAGCCGGAAGTGTGAGGCCCGCCATATTGGTAAAGGCCAAAAAATCAGTGTGAGAGAGCGCCTAAACCATCACCACTACCTCACACACCCCATAGAGAGAACACCTCAATTTATCTCATTATCTTTCATACTCCATTTCAACACTGATGTCCTACACTATGGTCCTGAGTTCTTCACCTGAATTTCTTAATAATAATTTTTAAAAACACACGTTGCCCTGCACTTACATTTAACAGTTACAAAGCCATGTTACATGCGGATCTACCAAAGGCCACTGCAATGTTTAGGAGCATTTTGATGATTGACAATAATGCTGCTGAATTTTTATGATAATTTCAAATAATTCATATCCAATTGGTCTTTGTAGCTGTGACTGGAAATGTTGCTCTGGGTATTTTGCTGTTATCAACAGTTATTGATTTGTTGAGTAGAGAGAATGAAATTGCCCAAATCCAAATTGGAACGATATCGGATTGAGGTTTCACCAGCCTGAGTGCTCAGGTCTCTCGCCAACCTGCATTATTGTGACCCACTGCTACCCTATGTTCTCTGGGTGGCTCACATCTTTGGTCCTATTGCTCTGGCATCTCCACAAGGCGCTCAACCACCACATTCAGACATTTGGGGATGGCCTGCAGGCTGGAATGACTCCCTGCCCACGGGTAGGTAGATTGGAGTGATGGGCAGCAAAGTTGGAGTACGTCCTGCCATGTTTACTTACAGTATTGGGCTTTCTAGAGTTTTGTTTTACAGTCTTGTCTTATAAAGGAATCTTTACTGACTTCGTAATCACATAATCAATAAGAACATTTTACCTTTTACACAATCAATGATGAACAAAGCGAAGCAACAACAGAAAGAGATATTTGGCACTCAGACGGGAGCCCCACAGTACAAAGCTGTGAGCCAGATGGAGCTTAAACTGAGGCAACACACCAATGATTAATCTTTGGCAGCTTCCAAACGTTGTCGGAAAACGATACTGTATCGTAAGTTTGAAAAGGACCCCCTGATGCTAAAGATTATTTATTCAAGGAGAACCAGGTAAAGAAGGGAATTGTTTTCTGAAGGGTCTTTCAATTTCATCAGACGGCTTTCTGAGCCACTGTTAAGTCTGTTACAACCCATTTTAATTTACAGTCCCAATCCAACAGGCATGCAAGGCATTGACAATGTACAAAGGAAAGAAAGAACTTGCATTTATATAGCACCTTTCATGACCGCCGGATGTCCCAAAGTGCTTTACAGCCAATGAAGTACTTTTGAAGTGTAGTCACTGTTGTAATGTAGGAAATGCAGCAGCCAATTTATGCACAGCAAGGTCCCTCAAGCCTCAATGTGATAAGGACCTGATAATCTGTTTGGTTGAGGGATAAAAATTGTCCAGGACACTGGGGAGAACACCTCTGGTCTTTTCTTTGAAATAGTGCCATGGGATCTTTTACGTCAACCTGAGAGGGCAAACATGGCCTCAGTTTAACATCTCACTCCAAAAGTTGACACCTCTGAGACTCCCTCAGTATTGGCACTGTCAGCCTAGATTATCAGCTCAAGTACCTGGAATGGGGCTCGAACCCCAGAATCCTCTAGACTTGAGCCATGGCTGACATCTGGCCAGATGGTGGAAGCTTGTGAGCAGCCAGAGGTTTATTTATAGAAAGAAAAATCAGGCCATACTTGCAAGCGGTAGGTGGATAAAAAGAGCCTAATCCTTTCCCTTACCCATGGGCACTCCCACAGGAGATAAGTAAGAAAGACCATCCATTAAAACCTACAGTAATTCCCAATTCGGTATCATTTATACCGCATTTTGACCTCAGGTTCTTCCCCCTTGTTTATTTAGATCTAGTCTGTTATTTTTGAACATTTAATGTCTTCTATGAAGAATAAGGTTGCCAACTCTGGTTGGACGCATTCCTGGGGGTTTCATCACATGACTGCTGCCTCCAACCACACTGCCCAGTTAAACGGTCCCCCTCCCCCATCTCTGATATTTTTAACAACTAATAAACGAAAGTGTTCAAAGAAAATTATTAAAAACACGCAAATTTTTAAATACCCCAATGATTTTTCACCCGGGTTTGCTCCCAGCAGTGTCCTGGAGATTAATCTTCATTTCCTGGAGACTCCAGGACAACCCTGGCGGGTTGGCGACCCTAATAGGAGATAGGGCAGGTAATTAGATGGAAAAACGCAAAGACTGTAAAACTTTATTCACCAAAGTCATGAAGGTCAGGCACATCTGTCATCCCAAAGGGACAGCCCATAAACTTCGACAATCCACTCTGGTCTTGAAAATCCTCTTCCTTTTTAGGTATAAATTTGACAACCAAATCACAGATCGGTATTTGCAGATACTTCAGCTCTGATATAATCACAACGCATCAATCTGAGGAGGGATATTTATTTTTAATGGTGGTTTTAGTTGATGCCCTGTAATCTCCGCACGTTTCGAGCAATCAATCATTTTTCCTTACAGACAAAATTGGAGTTGCAAATGGAGATTGATTGGCTCTGATGCCTCCCTTTTAAAAGTTTGTTTAATTGCCATTTTCAATTCATTTACTCACTAGTCAGCAAGTAGGCTGCACTGGCCTTTCACAGTGCCTTTCAAATCAGTGGCACCACCCCTGAACGCTGAGTCAGCAGAACAAATCCATACACTCTTGTCAGTGAAAGGTGAAAGAGACACTTGCATTTATATAGCTCCTGTCACGACCTCTGGATATCCCAAGGAGCTTTACAGCCAATGAAGCACTTTTGAAGGGTATTCACTGTTGTAATGTAGGAAACGGGGCAGCCAATTTGCGCACAGCAAGGTCCCACAAACAGCACTGTGATAATGATCAGATCATCTGTTTTTAGTGTAATAGTGGTCGTGGGACCTTTTACGTCCACCTGAGAGGGCAGACGGGGCCTTGGTTTAACGTCTCGCCTGAAAGACAGCACCTCCAACAGTGCAACGCTCCCTCAGTACTGCACTGGGAGTGTCAGCCTAGGTGAAGGACGTTAATGCTGGGGAATGAGATACTCAGTATTTCAGGCACAAGGGACTCAATTTTACCATGGTGGCGGGTTGGCAGTTTGGGGGGAGGGCGGGGGGTGGCAAACCCACATGAACCAAATTTACCGTTTCCGACGCGATGCACGTTGATTGATAGTGATTAACGTCCTCTCAGGGTTTCACGCCCGGCAGCTAGACTGATTGACAGGCTGGATCCCGCCAGGAGCTGCAACACGCGGTGGGGGGCGGGGGGGCGTGAAAGAGAGAGAGCCAGATGTCATGCGGCGCTGGACTGGAAGACTACGGGGGGTGGGGGAGAGGGGAAGATCGGGGTGGGGAGAAGGGAAGATCGGGGGGGGGAGGGAAGATCGGGGGGGGAGAGAAGGGAAGATCGGGGGGGGGAGGGAAGATCGGGGGGGAGAGAAGGGAAGATCGGGGGGAGAGAAGGGAAGATCGGGGGGGGAGAAGGGAAGATCGGGGGGAGAGAGGAAGATCGGGGGGAGAGAGGAAGATCGGGGGGGAGAGAAGGGAAGATCGGGGGGGAAGGGAAGATCGGGGGGGAGAGAAGGGAAGATCGGGGGGGGGAGAGGAAGATCGGGGGGGGAGAAGGGAAGATTGGGGGGAGAGGGGAAGATCATGGGGGAGGGGGGAAGATCAGGGGGGGAGAGGGGAAGATCAGGGGGGAGAAGGGAAGATCGGGGGGAGAGGGGAAGATCAGGGGGGCAGAGGGGAAGATCATGGGGGGGGATGATCGGGGGGGGGAGAAGGGAAGATCGGGGGGAGGGGGGAAGATCAGGGGGGGAGGGGGAAGATCAGGGGGGAGAAGGGAAGATCGGGGGGAGAGGGGAAGATCGGGGGGGGAGAGGGGAAGATCGGGGTGAGGGGGAGAGGGGAAGATCAGGTGGGATATCGGGGGAAGACCTGGGGGGGGGGGTGGATGAGGGGAAGATCGGGGGGGACATCAGGAGGATGAAGAGGGGGACATCGGGGGGACATTGGGAGGGAGAAGAGGGAGACATCGGGGGGACATCAGGAGGGTGAAGAGGGGGACATCGGGGGGACATTGGGATGGAGAAGAGGGAGACATCAGGGGGATATCAGGAGGGTGAAGAGGAGGACATCGGGAGGGTGAAGAGGGGGACATTGGGAGGGTGAAGAGGGGGACATTGGGAGGGTGAAGGGGGAAGATCAGGAGGGTGAAGATTGGAGTCGGAGACAGTGGAACAGGTCTCAGAAGGTAGGTTCATTTAGTGTTTTCACTTCCTTGCATGGTGTTTTTTTAATGTAATTTATTTCACCAGGCGTGAATCAGAAGCAGTTGGCAAGCCGCCCAGGTAAGTTAAAAATCGTTCTAATCCCTTCATTAGGTAAAATGCCTTAAGTAGCTCAATGAGGTACATTTGGCTCTTTAACTGTCATCCCACCAGCTTTAATTGCCGGCGGCACTTCCGTTTTCGGGTCGCCTGCGCACACACAGATGGGTCCCTAGGAAACTCGGAAGTCGGCGGGTTGGAGCCGGCGTCCGAAGCCAAACAGTATTTCCGCAATTTTCGGAGCCCCATCGCACCCGCAATTGCCTCCTAAAATCACCCCCCAGGTGTCAGCATCGAGCACCCTCTGGACAGGTGCAGAGGAAAGGTCCTTGTGGACTGAGGACGTACCTCAGACCCAACCTCTGAGGAGCACCCACTCCTGCTCCAGTCCGATATTTTTCCTATTTCCCACACCTGCTGTAGCGGGAGTGTCCATTAAAGGGCTGTTTCGTGCCCACTGGAAGCTGGATTGGGGACTTCCAAACTCATCCTCAGAGCCATCATCCTAGCCAGGATTTGAATCCAGGACCCTCGAGGACAAAGACCACTGCATAATCTATTGGCCCACCCAGTCCATGCGTCGCTGGCAAGGCCGGCATTTATTGCCCATCCCTAATTGCCCTTGAGAAGGTGGTGGTGAGCTGCCTTCTTGAACAACTGAGTGGCTTGCTAGGCCATTTCAGAGGGCGATTAAGAATCAACCACATTGCTGTGGGCCTGGAGTCACATATAGGCCAGACCGGGTCAAGACGGCAGGTTTCCTTCCCTAAGGAACATTAGTGAACCAGATGAGTTTTTATGACAATCCGGTAGTTTCATGGCCACTATTACTGATACTAGTTTTTTTTCATTCCAGATTTTATTTAATTAATTGAATTTAAATTCCCCAGCTGCCGTGGCGGGATTTGAACTCATGACTCTGGAATATTAATCCAGGCCGACTCCACATCAACACCTCTCTGCTCTGGCAGAATGGTCCGGGGCTGTTTTCATTAGAACAGAGGAGATTACGGGATAATTTGATAGTTTGAAGTTATGAAGGTACAGTGATTGAGAGTCTGTAACAAGGGAAGGTAGATATAAGGTCAGAGATTTAGCACAGGGAGGAGGGAGGAAAAAAATTACTTCGAGGGTTGTGAGTTAGTGATTTGTCCACATTTAAGAAGTTAGATAAGTGGTTGAAGGAGAGATGGATAATGGGCACATGGGATTAGGACTACTGCTCCTGTGCAGGATAAACACCAACACGGAGTAGTTGAACTAAGAGATCTGTCTCCATATTGTAATTTCTGTGTAATTCCATGAATTTAAAAGGCGTTTTTGAGAAATCTAAGTGAAAAGCTCAATCTCACCGGTCAGACACACTGAGGTTGAAAAAAAATTAGGAGGGAAGACGAGATCATTTGAAAAGTAGATGTTTGTCTTTTATAAAAACTTGTAGATTGGGGGGGTGGGGGGAAAGGGAAAGAGGTCTGTCTCGAGAGTTGGTCAGGTGATACCTCACCATTGCTATCCAGTAACCCAAGCTATGTGGTGCAGGGCAGGGTTGCCAACTTTAGTTGGGTCTATTCCTGGAGCTTTGATCATGTGACATTTGATGCCCACATAGCAACAGTGACTGTGCTTCAAGAGTAATGGGGATATCTTGAGGATGTGAAATAAACCTCGTGAACCAAGTGACTTCTATCATATGGAGTTTTTTTTTCATATCTCCACACTCGATGATTCTATAACACGCATATTTGTTCAAAATAAAACGAGAAATATAATGAATTGCACATTGTAAAAATACAATATGTCACAGGCAGCAGTGAGATGTGATTAATCACTTCACTTAAAGATTTACATTACTCACAGGAGACTTTGTGGCCTGTGAATTAATATTCGCCGCCTTGTACGTGCAGGTGTTTATCAAATCTCACTGACCTCTCAGATGCACTCTCTGTGTGTGACTCAGCTTCAAATCTCTTCTCCATAACCTAAGTTGTGTTATGATTTTAGTTCTCGGAAAAGCCAGTAGGCTTGGCCCAGTTAGAAATGCTTTTTAAACAATTTGAAATAGAAAATTTACTTAATAAGAACATAAGAAGTAGGAGCAGGAGTCGGCCATACGGCCCTCTCGAGCCTGCTCCGCCATTCGATAAGATCATGGCTGATCTTCAACCTCAACTCCACTTTCCCGCCCGATCCCCATATCCCTTGATTCCCCTAGAGTCCAAGAATCTATCACTCTCAGCTTTGAATATCCTCAACGACTGAGCATCCACAGCCCTCTGGGGTAGAGAATTCTAAAGATTCACAACCTTCTGAGTGAAGAATTTCCTCCTTAACTCAGTCTTAAATGGCCGACCCCTTATCCTGAGACCATGCCCCCTAGTTCTAGATTCTCCAGCCAGGGGAATTAACCTCTCAGCATGTACCCCGTCAAGCCAGCTGAGATCGCTACCTTAACGCAGACGGAGGATTGAGCCTGGGGCCTTCTGAGTCCGTATGGCTTAGTGCCACATTGAGCAATTTGCTCCGCTCACTGAGGCACCAAGCCAGCTTGGGTGGTCAAGGATGTGTGGTTAAACATTATCTGTACAGACAAAAGCAATGCCACTTAGGACTTCATCACATTCCTGGCATTTAAGGAAGAGCTTGCATTTTCACAGCATGCTTTCTCAGGGCGTTCCAAAGTACATCGCTACCGATGAATTACTTTTAAAATGCAGTGGTGTAGGCAAACATGGCGGCCGATTTGCGCAGAACAAGATCCCACAAACAGCTGATGAGGTAGCGAAGACCAGTGAATCATGGGGTTTTTTTTTGGTGGTGTTGTCTGAGACGACAGGACACCGGGAGAACTCCTTGCTGTTGTTCCAATAGTGTCACTGGATCTTTAACTCGGTGGGACCCCGGTTTAACGCCAAAAAAAAAACAGCACCTCCGACAGTGCAGCACTCTCGTCGTACTGCACCGAGGTGTTGGCCCAGATTATGTGCTCCAGTCCTGGTGTGAGCCAAACTGACACTTCATTTATTTACCTGCCTTGTGAGATTTATTACAAATACAACGCACGGCAGGTAATAAATGGAGTTATTTGTGTAGGTGAATGAGTCAGCTTGGCTGTGCCTTTCTGAGAGAGAGAGAGGAGCTCGTGACTGTTTCAATAAATAATACACAAAGCTGTTTACAACAAATGACAGGCCCACTCATTGCAGCTACTGAGTCTGACAGCAGCTTCACTGTGACTCTGCTCCTTGCTGTCCTTGGCATGTCATAGTGTCAGGGCGTGTACACATTAGCGTTGGACATCGTCACTTATTGGACTTAATTCAAGCCATTCCCGATCTACTTTCCACCTCAACTGCTTCATTGGTAATTTCTTTAAATGTGCGGACACTCCTCAATGGTGGGCACCAAGCCTTCATTTTCCCGCTGTGCCTCATTCCAAGCTGGAATGGAGCTTTCCACTTGTTGGAGCAGCCATTATCCGAGAGATTGTCAGCAGGCTACTATCCTCCATTTTTCTTCCCTCCCCCCCACCCACCCCTCCTCAAAGACATGGGATAGGTTTCCATGCCAACTGTCTACCTTTACCGTACCCAAATGACCAATCTTCAGGAGTCTGCCTTGGCTCAGCACTGAGTCTAGAAGGTCATGGGTTTGAGCCTTGCTCCGATGACTTGAGCTTAAAAGATCCATACTGACACTCCAGCGCAGTACCGAGGGAGTGCTGCACTGTTGGAAGTGCCGTCTTTCAGATGAGACGTAAGAGTGAGGCCCCGTCTGCCCTCTGGGGTGGATATAAAGGATCCCATGGCACCATTTTGAACAAGAGCAGGGGGAGTTCTCCCCCGGTGTCCTGGGCCAATATTTATCCCTCAAGCAACATCACTAAAAAACAGATTATCTGGTCATTATCACATTGCTGTGCGCAAATTAACCGCTGTGTTTACTACATCACAACAGTAACTACACTTCAAAAGCACTTCCTTGGCTGTAAAGCACTTTGGGATATCCTGAGGTTGTGAAAGCTGCTATATAAATGCAAGTTCTTTCTTTCTTCATGCTTGGGTCTGGGCCATTGCTGTCTGCACCAGGCCCACTATTAGCTGTCTCCGGAGCAGGGGCTTTGCCTGATTTCTTCTCCGTGCCCAGGTGGGTAGACGTATTGAACCTCGGACCCTTCTAATCTGCGTAGTTCAGATCTTGTTCTCCACTGAATCGCTGGAGGAGTTAACATGGAGCTTTAATAAATGAGATTTACTACAGATTAAAGAGAGGAATTTATGTGTCTTGATGTTCATTGTGTTCCCTGGGGAACGAAGGTCATGGAACCGAGAGGTTTCCTTTCAACTCTGCTGTTGGGAATCAGTCATAATCATCGTGACAGGCAACTGCGAGCACTCCCTCCGCATCTGTGTGGGGGGCAGCTTGGCTCAGAACAGGGTTTCACAGTATAAATGAAAATTAATTTGAGCTGGGAGCTCTATCAGAAGATTATATGCATGGGCAAAGTGTGTGTGCATCAAATAGAATTTGTAATCAGTAGTAGGGGGGGGGAACGGAGAGCAAAGTGTCCATGTATTAAATATAACAGAACATCAGGGGAGTGTCATTTGAGTTTATTCTGATATTCAGGCACTGGATGTTGCTGGGATCTGGTCTCCCCACCACCATGTCCTGCAGGCCCTAATCCTAGTAGGGGCTGGTCACCCCTTCCCCCATGTCCTGCAGGCACTGACCTTTCCTGGGGGCAGTAGGATGTTCAACCGTGAAGCATCTCTTTCGAAATTGATCCTCCATTCCCCTCGCACCCAAAAAGCACAAAGTCCAGCTGGAATTTTGACTTTGACCGATGGCCTAGTGGTTAGGATTTGGCACTCTCAGTGTCATGGCCTGGGTTTGATTCCTGGTCAGAGAACATAACTTTCTTTGGGGAAAGAGCAGGGGAATGGGACTAATTGGATTTTGAAGGATGTAAAGGCCTTAGTGAGGGTGCAAAAAAAAGATTTACTAGAATGGTTCCAGGGATGAGGGACTTCAGGTTACATGAATAGACTGGAGAAGCTGGGGTTGTTCTCCTTAGAGCAGAGAAGGTTGAGAGGTGAAGGATTCTCAAAATTCACAGGTCCCCCAAAAACTCAGAGGAAAAAAAAAACCCTAAAGAAAAGGACTTTGGACTCTTTTCTAACCATTTCAGGGTGATGAAATATTGGGCCGACTCACACACACGCTGCACCAGGAAGCATCAACCAGGGAAAAGTAGTTTTCGAGGAATCCACATCCTTTAAGGGACTCGCTTCCTCGTAGGGGCGACTTTAAGAATTCTGGGAATTCCCTGAGTACGGCCATTGACTAAAATCCTAAGATGGAAGGATAGGTGAGAGATCACCAGACGAACCAACAACACACATAATGGAATGTGGGAGAATTACTGCTTCAGACATGTCTCTGTTTTAATGCAAAACCTACAGCAGGTGGTCAACACTCAGCACTAATCCGAAAGGCAGTAGGCCATTGAAAGAGGCAACTGCTCCAGACATGGTGGGGCCATGTCTTTGTTTTAAAGCAAAACCGATCAACACCTAGGACGTTGGATACAAAAGGAAGCCTTGTGTGACAAGCTCTAAAAATCGGAATTAACAATGACCCATCGGGAGAAGCAATTGCAACATGATGAGGGACCATCAAAAAGCCATCAAAGATTCTTAAGGACTTTGTAAGAACTGTTTACACAGACATGAAGCGCCTTTTTTTAAGTGACGAAGACCATTGTAAGAGAGGGATATAGAAGTGGAAAGTTGAAACCTCTCTCTCTCTCTCTAGCTTGCTGGCTCCGGTGTTCTGCTTCTCTTGTTCTGCCTGTCTCTGGAAGGAGAGCAGCTTCCGGCGAAACCAGCAAACCCTACGTGAGAGAACCGGTCAGCCAGACCCGCAAGTGCAAAGCAGTTCAGTTCAGCTAGGAGTTCGACAGCTCGGGAGACGACAGTTCAACAAGGCGAGGGGGCAACAGGAAAGCAGTTCAACAGAGAAGGTCAGCAGCTCTAGAAGCAGGCCGACACACAAGAAGAAACCAGAGCAACAGCCCCAGCGACCATCAGACACCTCACGGCAACAAGGGCCTTACGAAACAACCAACCGAATATTACCACCAACCAGCCGGGTAATATTGGGCCACCGCGACCAAAGAAAACCAACTCGGGAGAAAACCGAAGATCCGCAAAGTTTCCACTCTACAATCTATTTCTGACTTACCTCTGGGTGAATTACTGTCAAGGGTTCGTTTGGTGAGCATTATCTCTGGTCCTTTAGAGTCCAACATAGCTAGTTAGTGGGATTGGGAGGGGTGAGGTATCTTTCTACTGTAATTTCCCTTGTGTGTACTGAAGTGTTCCCCATTTTATTAGAGTGTTAAGATTGTTGTGTTGTATTTTCTCTCTTGAATAAAGATCGAAGTTTCTTGCACCAAAACCGGTTGTCTGCTGCACTTTGTCACAACCCCCAAATAAGTCCAAGGTCTAGAACCCAGGGAGTGGGAGCGATTCGAACCGCTCAGAAGTCAGAGGCGAAGCTGACACACACCACCACCCCCTACAGAGGAGATTTGAAAGAAGTGTTCAAAATCATGATGGGCTTAGATAAAGTAAATAAAGAGAAGCTGTTCCCATTGGCAGAAGGGTCAAGAACCAGAGTGACACAGATTTAAGGTGATCGGCAAAAGAACCAAAGGCGACATGGGGAAAAACCCCTTTTTTACGCAGCGATTAGTTATGATCTGGAATGCGCTGCCTGAAAGGATGGTGGAAGCAGATTCAATCGTGGCTTTCAAAAGGGAATCCAATAATTGGAAAAAATCTGCAGGGCGACGGGGAAAGAGCGGGGGAATGGGATTAACTGAATTGCTTTTACAAAGAGCTGGCACGGGCTTGGTGGGCCGAATGGCCTCCTTCTGTGCTGTAACCATTCTGATTCGATGGAGTTCCTGGACAGTGATCAGGAGCAGGGATCCTGACTGATATCCCCTCCTCCCCAATGCAGCACCACTCAAACCAGGTGCAGTCAATCTGATTTGGCCGGGAGCCGGCATCGTTCCTAGTGGGACATTGTGGTGTGCGCGGCTGGCTTGGAGATCCTTTTAATCCCATTTACGACGTCTCACTTGAGGTTTGATGATAGTGCGGAGGTCATTCTAAAATCAAACGGAGAATTAGAGTTAATGGGATGCTTTAGAGCAGCTGACCGGTGGCACTGTGTGCATGATGGACCTGTGAATGTTTCCAGCTCCTGATGGCAACAGGACTGTAAAAAGATGATAGTGTCTCGTAATATGGCCGCCATTTGCTTTAACGGCACTTGGCACAAAATATAAACACAGTTGGTTTATTGAGTCAGGCTGTAGGAAAGCAAAATAATGTTCTTGTTTATTTTTAACGGTCCTTTGAGATCCAAGTTGAAACATAAAGGAGCAAGTTTATCGAGGTTTTATAAAGCGTATGTAGTACCCAGAAGCGTTCGGCAGTGCCCAGCCTCTATTTAGACCACTCCACCTTGCAGTCTCCTGCCTGCAGCAGTCGGCCTCAAACTAGTTGCCTAACTGGGACATTGTCGGACACCCATCATGAAGGGAGTGGAGCTGAAGCTTCGTGCTGTGATAAATTGGTTCCCGATTAAGTGCACGGCCGAGCGCCAAAGTAAAATCGACAGTTTCGCTAAGGTCGCAGGCTCAGATGAAGCAAGATTTTAAAAGAAAATGCTCCCCCTCCCCCCACCAGCCATCAGTTCACTCCCCCTCCCCCCCCCCAGCCATCGGTTCAATCCCCCGCCCCCTCCTCCACCCATCGATTCACGCCCCCTCCCCCTCCTCCACCCATCGATTCACTCCCCCTCCCCCTCCTCCACCCATCGATTCACTCCCCCTCCCCCTCCTCCACCCATCGATTCACGCCCCCTCCCCCTCCTCCACCCATCGATTCACTCCCCCTCCCCCTCCTCCACCCATCGATTCACTCCCCCTCCCCCTCCTCCACCCATCGATTCACTCCCCCTCCCCCTCCTCCACCCATCGATTCACGCCCCCTCCCCCTCCTCCACCCATCGATTCACGCCCCCTCCCCCTCCTCCACCCATCGATTCACTCCCCCTCCCCCCCATCGATTCACTCCCCCTCCCCCCCACCCATCGATTCACTCCCCCTCCCCCCCACCCATCAATTCACTCCCCCGCCCCTCACCGACCCATCGATTCACTCCCCCTCCCCCCCATCGATTCACTCCCCCTCCCCCCCACCCATCAATTCACTCCCCCGCCCCTCCCCACCCATCGATTCACTCCCCCTCCCCCTCCTCCACCCATCGATTCACTCCCCCTCCCCCCCCCAGCCATCAGTTCACTCCCCCGCCCCTCCCCACCCATCGATTCACTCCCCCTCCCCCTCCTCCACCCATCGATTCACTCCCCCTCCCCCTCCCCACCCATCGATTCACTCCCCCTCCCCCCCCCAGCCATCAGTTCACTCCCCCGCCCCTCCCCACCCATCGATTCACTCCCCCTCCCCCTCCTCCACCCATCGATTCACTCCCCCTCCCCCTCCTCCACCCATCGATTCACTCCCCCTCCCCCTCCTCCACCCATCGATTCACGCCCCCTCCCCCTCCTCCACCCATCGATTCACGCCCCCTCCCCCTCCTCCACCCATCGATTCACTCCCCCTCCCCCCCATCGATTCACTCCCCCTCCCCCCCACCCATCAATTCACTCCCCCGCCCCTCCCCCACCCATCGATTCACTCCCCCTCCCCCCCATCGATTCACTCCCCCTCCCCCCCACCCATCAATTCACTCCCCCGCCCCTCCCCCACCCATCGATTCACTCCCCCTCCCCCCCAACCCATCGATTCACTCCCCCTCCCCCCCCCAGCCATCAGTTCACTCCCCCTCCCCCCCCATCGATTCACTCCCCCTCCCCCCCCACCCATCAATTCACTCCCCCGCCCCTCCCCCACCCATCGATTCACTCCCCCTCCCCCCCAACCCATCGATTCACTCCCCCTCCCCCCCCCAGCCATCAGTTCACTCCCCCTCCCCCCCATCGATTCACTCCCCCTCCCCCCCACCCATCAATTCACTCCCCCGCCCCTCCCCCACCCATCGATTCACTCCCCCTCCCCCCCAACCCATCGATTCACTCCCCCTCCCCCCCCCAGCCATCGATTCACTCCCCCTCCCCCTCCTCCACCCATCGATTCACGCCCCCTCCCCCTCCTCCACCCATCGATTCACTCCCCCTCCCCCTCCTCCACCCATCGATTCACTCCCCCTCCCCCTCCTCCACCCATCGATTCACGCCCCCTCCCCCTCCTCCACCCATCGATTCACTCCCCCTCCCCCTCCTCCACCCATCGATTCACTCCCCCTCCCCCCCAGCCATCGGTTCTCTCCCCCTCCCCCCCAGCCATCGATTCACTCCCCCTCCCCCTCCCAACCATCAGTTCACTCCCCCTCCCCCCGACCCATCGATTCACTCCCCCTCCCCCCCCAGCCATCAGTTCACTCCCCCTCCCCCCCCGACCCATCGATTCACTCCCCCTCCCCCCCAGCCATCAGTTCACTCCCCCTCCCCCCCAACCATCGGTTCTCTCGCCCTCCCCCCCCAACCATCGGTTCTCTCCCCCTCCCCCCCAGCCATCGATTCACTCCCCCTCCCCCTCCCCTCCCCTCCCCCACCCATCGATTCACTCCCCCTCCCCCCCCAGCCATCGATTCACTCCCCCTCCCCCCCAGCCATCGATTCACTCCCCCTCCCCCCCCAGCCATCGGTTCACTCCCCCTCTCCCCCCAACCATCAGTTCTCTCCCCCTCCCCCCCAGCCATCAGTTCACTCCCCCTCCCCCCCAGCCATCGATTCACTCCCCCTCCCCCTCCCATAGATTCACTCCCCCTCCCCCCCAGCCATCGATTCACTCCCCCTCCCCTCCCCACCCATCGATTCACTCCCCCTCCCCCTCCCCCGACCCATCGATTCACTCCCCTCCCCCGACCCATCGGTTCACTCCCCCTCCCCCTCCCCTCCCATCGATTCACTCCCCCTCCCCCTCTCATCGATTCACTCCCCCTCCCCCGACCCATCGATTCACTCCCCCTCCCCTCCCCCCTCTCATCGATTCACTCCCCCTCCCCCTCCCCCTGACCCATCGGTTCACTCCCCCTCCCCCTCCTCATCCCCCTCCCATCGATTCACTCCCCCTCCCCTCCCCCCTCTCCTCGATTCACTCCCCCTCCCCTCCCCCTGACCCATCGATTCACTCCCCCTTCCCCCGACCCATCGGTTCACTCCCCCTCCCCCTCTCATCGATTCACTCCCCCTCCCCCGACCCATCGATTCACTCCCCCTCCCCCTCCCCCGACCCATCGATTCACTCCTCCTCCCCCTCCCCCCTCTCATCGATTCACTCCCCCTCCCCCTCCCCCTGACCCATCGGTTCACTCCCCCTCCCCCTCCCCATCCCCCTCCCATCGATTCACTCCCCCGCCCCCTCCCCCCTCTCATCGATTCACTCCCCCTCCCCCTCCCATCGATTCACTCCCCCTCCCCCTCCCATCGATTCACTCCCCCTCCCCCCTCCCATCGATTCACTCCCCCTCTCCCTCCCCCAGACCCATCGGTTCACTCCCCCTCCCCCTCCCCCCCGAGCCATCGGTTCACTCCCCCTCCCCCTCCCCCCTCCGAGCCATCAGTTCTTCTCCTCACCAGCCATCGAGCCGCCCGTTTTACATCTCTCCCGACTTCTGTTTCCGTTCAGACTTCCCAATAGCCGAATAGGCCGAGATCTTGAAAGGTGCCGAGTGCGTTATCATATTGGCAAATCTCCAAGTGCTTTACACAGTGGATTCGTTTTTGGAGTGCAGTGGATGTTGTTATGTAGACAACACAACATCCTTTGTGTAGCAGCAAAGTCCCGCAGACGGCAGTGAGGTTAAAGACCAGTTCGTCAGGCATGAAGGGGACTGGCTGGTGCCATGAGCTCGATAGTGTCCTTTCAGTTTTGGGAACTATGTTCAAACCCCAGTCCAGAATAACTGGGTGAAATCGCTGCTGTATGTTGGCTGTAACAGGCCTATTTGAAAGGAGGTGAATAGTCTCAGCCTAGATTCTGGTGAACGTAAAAGCAAATTTGGGAAGGTCAGAGCAGAAAAAGACTTTGCAACTGGGAGGAAAATGAAACATCTGAAAGGAAAGAAAGACTTGCAATTTATATTGTGTGTTTCACAACCTCAGGTCCCAAAACGCTTTACAGCTAATGAAGTACTTTTGAAGTGTAGTCACTGTTTTGCTCATAAACTTGCAGCCTGACTCCAGGAGCTTCTGTGGTATTTGATGTGACTTTGACAGACGGGGAATTAATTCAGGAGCAATCCAGGTGCCTCCCATTGCCTCATCTCCCAGACTCCCTGCCAGTGCCTGATTGCTCCAACCCCCTCCCCCCTTTTCCTTACAGGCTCCTCTCTGTTCGGTCACTCTGCAAGATCCAATGCCCTTCCAGCGCAGTACTGAGGGAGTGCTGCACTGTCGGAGGTGCCGTCTTTCGGATGAGACGTTAAACCGAGGCCCCGTCTGTCCTCTCAGGTGGGTGTAAAAACTCCCACGGCCACTATTGGAAGAAGAGCAGGGGGAGTTCTCCCCGGTGTCCTGGGGTCAATATTTATCCCTCAACCGACATCACTAAAAAACAGATGATCTAGTCATTATCACATTGCTCTTTGTGGGATCTTGCTGTGCGCAAATTGGCTGCCGCGTTTCCTACGTTAAAACAGTGACTACTTCAAAAGTACTTCATTGGCTGTAAAGCGCTTTGGGATTTGAGGTCGTGAAAGGCGCTATATAAATGCAAGTCTTTCTTTCCTTTCAGATGTTTCATTTTCCTCCCAGTTTCGAAGGCTTTTTCTGCTCTGACCTTCCCAGTTCTATATAGTGCCCGACCTCCCTCACTGCACTTTCTCCACATTCGCCATCCCAAGCATTTCCGAGTTTGTATTGTACCAAATACGTCTTCGAATACTCCCCACTGCTTGGCTGTAGGTTTACCCATTAAAAGCTCAGCCCAGTTTGCTGCAGGTCAATTTACTCCTCATCCCTTCCAAGTTTGCCAAACTTAATTTTAAAACCTTGGTTATTTTTTTTTTTTTTTATTCGTTCACGGGATGTGGGCGTCGCTGGCAAGGCCGGCATTTATTGCCCATCCCTAATTGCCCTTGAGAAGGTGGTGGTGAGCCGCCTTCTTGAACCGCTGCAGTCCGTGTGGTGACGGTTCTCCCACAGTGCTGTTAGGAAGGGAGTTCCAGGATTTTGACCCAGCGACAATGAAGGAACGGCGATATATTTCCAAGTCGGGATGGTGTGTGACTTGGAGGGGAACGTGCAGGTGGTGTTGTTCCCATGCGCCTGCTGCCCTTGTCCTTCTAGGTGGTAGAGGTCGTGGGTTTGGGAGGTGCTGTCGAAGAAGCCTTGGCGAGTTGCTGCAGTGCATCCTGTGGATGGTGCACACTGCAGCCACAGTGCGCCGGTGGTGAAGGGAGTGAATGTTTAGGGTGGTGGATGGGGTGCCAATCAAGCGGGCTGCTTTATCTTGGATGGTGTCGAGCTTCTTGAGTGTTGTTGGAGCTGCACTCATCCAGGCAAGTGGAGAGTATTCCATCACACTCCTGACTTGTGCCTTGTAGATGGTGGAAAGGCTTTGGGGAGTCAGGAGGTGAGTCACTCGCCGCAGAATACCCAGCCTCTGACCTGCTCTCGTAGCCACAGTATTTATATGGCTGGTCCAGTTAAGTTTCTGGTCAATGGTGACCCCCAGGATGTTGATGGTGGGGGATTCGGCGATGGTAATGCCGTTGAATGTCAAGGGGAGGTGGTTAGACTCTCTCTTGTTGGAGATGGTCATTGCCTGGCACTTATCTGGCGCGAATGTTACTTGCCACTTATCAGCCCAAGCCTGGATGTTGTCCAGGTCTTGCTGCATGCGGGCTCGGACTGCTTCATTATCTGAGGGGTTGCGAATGGAACTGAACACTGTGCAGTCATCAGCGAACATCCCCATTTCTGACCTTATGATGGAGGGAAGGTCATTGATGAAGCAGCTGAAGATGGTTGGGCCCAGGACACTGCCCTGAGGAACTCCTGCAGCAATGCCCTGGGGCTGAGATGCTTGGCCTCCAACAACCACTACCATCTTCCTTTGTGCTAGGTATGACTCCAGCCACTGGAGAGTTTTCCCCTTGATTCCCATTGACTTCAATTTTACTAGGGCTCCTTGGTGCCACACTCGGTCAAATGCTGCCTTGATGTCAAGGGCAGTCACTCTCACCTCACCTCTGGAATTCAGCTCTTTTGTCCATGTTTGGACCAAGGCTGTAATTAGGTCTGGAGCCGAGTGGTCCTGGCGGAACCCAAACTGAGCATCGGTGAGCAGGTTATTGGTGAGTAAATGCCGCTTGATAGCACTGTCGACGACACCTTCCATCACTTTGCTGATGATTGAGAGTAGACTGATGGGGCGGTAATTGGCCGGATTGGATTTGTCCTGCTTTTTGTGGACAGGACATACCTGGGCAATTTTCCACATTGTCGGGTGGATGCCAGTGTTGTAGCTGTACTGGAACAGCTTGGCTAGAGGCGCAGCTAGTTCTGGAGCACAAGTCTTCAGCACTACAGCTGGGATGTTGTCGGGGCCCATAGCCTTTGCTGTATCCAGTGCACTCAGCCGTTTCTTGATATCACGTGGAGTGAATCGAATTGGCCGAAGACTGGCTTCCGTGATGGTGGGGATATCGGGAGGAGGCTGAGATGGATTATCCACTCGGCACTTCTGGCTGAAGATGGTTGCAAACGCTTCAGCCTTGTCTTTTGCACTCACGTGCTGGACTCCGCCATCATTGAGAATGGGGATGTTTGCAGAGCCTCCTCCTCCCGTTAGTTGTTTAATTGTCCACCACCATTCACGACTGGATGTGGCAGGACTGCAGAGCTTTGATCTGATCCGTTGGTTGTGGAATCGCTTAGCTCTGTCTATAGCATATTGCTTCCGCTGTTTAGCATGCATGTAGTCCTGAGTTGTAGCTTCACCAGGTTGGCACCTCATTTTTCGGTACGCCTGGTGCTGCTCCTGGCATGCTCTTCTACACTCCTCATTGAACCAGGGTTGATCCCCTGGCTTGTTGGTAATGGTAGAGTGAGGAATATGCCGGGCCATGAGGTTACAGATTGTGCTGGAATACAATTCTGCTGCTGCTGATGGCCCACAGCGCCTCATGGATGCCCAGTTTTGAGCTGCTAGATCTGTTCTGAATCTATCCCATTTAGCACGGTGGTAGTGCCACACAACACGTTGGATGGTGTCCTCAGTGCGAAGACGGGATTTCATCTCCACGAGGACTGTGCGGTGGTCACTCCTACCAATACTGTCATGGACAGATGCGTTTGCGACAGGTAGATTGGTGAGGACGAGGTCAAGTAAGTTTTTCCCTCGTGTTGGTTCGCTCACCACCTGCCGCAGGCCCAGTCTCGCAGCTATGTCCTTCAGGACTCGGCCAGCTCGGTCAGTAGTGGTGCTACCGAGCCACTCTTGGTGATGGACATTGAAGTCTCCCACCCAGAGTACATTTTGTGCCCTTGCTACCCTCAGTGCTTCCTCCAAGTGGTGTTCAACATGGAGGAGGACTGATTCATCAGCTGAGGGAGGACGGTAGGTGGTAATCAGCAGGAGGTTTCCTTGCCCATGTTTGACCTGATGCCATGAGATTTCATGGGGTCCAGAGTCAATGTTGAGGACTCCCAGGGCCACTCCCTCCTGACTGTATATCACTGTACCGCCACCTCTGGTGGGTCTGTCCTGCCGGTGGGACAGGACATACCCAGGGATGGTGATGGAAGAGTCTGTGGACGTTGGCTGAAAGATATGATTCTGTGAGTATGGCTATGTCAGGCTGTTGCTTGACTAGTCTGTGGGACAGCTCTCCCAATTTTGGCACAAGTCCCCAGATGTTAGTAAGGAGGACCTTGCAGGGTCGACTGGGCTTGGTGTTTTGCCGTTGTCGTGTCCGGTGCCTAGGTCCGATGCCGGGTGGTCCGTCCGGTTTTATTCTTATTATGACTTTTCGTAGCGAGATTTTACAACTGAGTGGCTTGCTAGGCCATTTCAGAGGGCAATTAAGAATCAACCACATTGCTGTGGGTCTGGAGTCACATATAGGCCAGACCGGGTAAGGGCGGCAGGCTTCCTTCCCTAAAGGACATTAGTGAACCAGATGGGTTTTTACGACAATCCGGTAGTTTCATGGCCATCATTACTGATACTAGTATTTTAATTCCAGATTTTTTTTTTTATTTAATTGTGACACGCCCTTCTCCAGGAGACCCAGGGGTTAAACCAGGAGGGTCAGGACAGATGTGGAAGGCAGCAAGGTTGATGGAAAGGAACGATAACAGAGAGAAAAAACAGAGGGGACAAAAAAAAAACAAAGCCACTGGAAAGGGAAAGCTACGACAGGGAAAATGAGAAGAGGCATGTCAAATGTGTTATTCTGCAGCCTCAGCAGAAGAGACAGCGACCCGCAAACATGACCCCTCAAACTCAGCCCTCCCAACTTTTTATTTACTGAACCCAATTAGTTTCCTTTCTGATTTCTCTGCTGTGATAATGGAGCAGGTCCCTGTACAAAAATCCGCTGCAGCCTCTAGCGTCTTTCGTATTTCAGTCATCTGGGGATCGGGGTGGGGGTGCGAAGCCTGTTTCTGGTTTCAGTCATGCCTGGGTTCAGCTCCGGCCTGCAGCCTCCTTGTATTTTAGGCCTGCAGTTCCGTCAGTTATTTGTCGTGAAGTTTGCTCCTGATGATTCAAAATCGATTTTTTGTATATATATATATATATATACTTAAATTCTTGAATTATCCAAAAACCTGAATTGAACAATGGGAATAGATGCTTGAAACATTTTGAATTATCAGCTTGTTTGAATTAAGAAGCTTTTAATTCACCAGGGTAGAATGCAGAGGGTCTGATACCCAGGCTTAAAAATGACACAATTTGCTCCCTTCCTCTTCATCTGTTTAATTTTTGCTCTTGAGACTTTCCCTCCCGTTGTAAAAGCTATTTCTGCCTTTTCTGAATTATCATTCTTGATCTTCAGCGTCTCCTTCTGACTTTTACCCAGTTTCACTTTCTCCGCCTGCCTCCTGTGTTCTGTGGGTGTTATTTTTATTTAATCTCTCACTCCTGTTTCAGCTCCTGTTGAGGCTGCCCGCTGGGAGCTCTGCGCTGCAAAAACATGCCCATGATCTTCCAACTCTCCCCATGGTCTGTGGGAATTTTCACCGGCAGAAAGTTGCACCTAAAATCAATCTGCTGAAAATAAATAGTACTTGTGGAACATTCCCTCCCGTTGTCTATGAACACCACAAACTGAAAAATAGTCCACGGAATATAGTCAGCCCCGAGGAAAGCAGTGAGGCTTTTTTTAGCTCTGAACTGTACATCTGAAATCTCCCTATTATCTTGGGGGAGGTGACATTAAACAGGTTTACACCCCTATCCCATGTCGTAATTTCAAGTTACAATTTCTAATACATTAAGAGTCAGTAACTGTTACTTAGCGTGTCACTTTTTTTCTGTCACACTTTCTGTCACGCTTGTCACCCAAAACTCTGCTGCCCGTATCCTAACTCACACCAAGTCCCGTTCACCCATCACCCCATGTGCTCGCTGACCTACATTGGCTCCCGGTCTGGCAATGCTTCGAATTTAAAATTCTCATCCTCGTGCTCAAATCCCTCCACGGCCTCGCCCCCTCCCTATCTCTGTAACCTCCTCCAGCCCTACAACTCTCCGAGATCTTTGCGCTCCTCCAAATCTGGCCTCTTGCACATCCCCCTCTCCCTCCGCTCCACCATTGGCGGCCGTGCCTTTAGCTGCCTAGGCCCTAAGCTCCGGAATTCCCTCCCTGAACCTCTCCGCCTCTCTCTCCTCCTTTAAGACGCTCCTTATGACCTACCTCTTTGACCAAGCTTTTGGTCACCTGTCCTAATATCTCCTTATGTGACTCGGTGTCAAATTTTGTTTGATAATACAAAGAAGGTTCACTCGGCTAATCCCGGGGATGAGGGGGTGGACATATGAGGAGAGGTTGAGTAGATTGGGACTCTACTCATTGGAGTTCAGAAGAATGAGAGGCGATCTTATTGAAACATATAAGATTGTGAAGGGGCTTGATCGGGTGGATGCGGTAAGGATGTTCCCAAGGATGGGTGAAACTAGAACGAGGGGGCATAATCTTAGAATAACGGGCTGCTCTTTCAAAACTGAGATGAGGAGAAACTTCTTCACTCAGGAAGCTGTGGCCGGGTCCTGCTCCTACTTCTTGTGTTCTTTAGATTTGAGGTTAGGATCAGATCAGCCATGATCTTATTGAATGGCGGAGCAGGCTCGAGGGGCCGATTGGCCTACTCCTGCTCCTATTTCTTACTATAATCGCTCCTGTGAAGCGCCTTGGGATTTTTTACGATGTTAAAGGCACTATATAAATGCCTATAATGTGGTTATCTACCAGTGTGCCACGTCTGCCTGCCGAATTATAAACCTACCTCCAGATCATCACCTGTTGAGGGCCTCTGGCCTTTTCCACCCCCTCCCCCATTGCCTCCTCCTGCTGTTCCCAGTCCCCTCCAAGTGTTAATGCCATTTCCTCTGCTGCTATCCTAACCCACCACAGCCTGAAGGGGGGGGCCAGATGTTTTTTGGTGATGTTGGCTGAGGGAAGAATATTGGCCCAGAACATCCTATCCTTCTTATAATAAGGCCAGGGGATCTTTAACATCCACTTGAGGAGGGCAGAAGGAGTTTAATTGCCTCGTGCCTCCTGACAGTGCAGTACTGGGAGTGTCAGCCTAGACTATAGACTCAAGTCTCTGGAGTGGGGCTCGAACTCACGACCCTCTGACTCGCAGGCGAAAGTGCTACCCACTGAGCCACAGCTGACACCGATAGAGGGTGCAAGTGGTGTGAGTTTTACATACTGGCTTCCCGCCCATTTCTGGTTCGGTTCATGCAACAATTTCTCAAATCACTGCGTGCAGTGGAGCGTTTAAGTTTCTCCAGGTGTGGAGGGAGCAGGTTTCCAACAGGCTCTCCAGCTGGTTCAAAGCGAGCTCGCACTCAGCTGGTAAATTTTTGGAGTAAGTGTTTGCAGCTTTGACACTTTGCCAGATCTGATAAGAGAGAGGAGATTTACTCAGTGTCTGCGTTCCAGTGAACGGCCCCTAACTCCTCGTGCTTCCACCACAACATTAATGCCTATGGGATGTTCTTTATGCTCAAGCACAAATCAGCGAGGTACTATATCACTGGAATTCAGTGTTGACGTTAGCTAGGCTGCACTCTGGCGGAGGAAGCTTGACAGAATGTATGGCTACAAGCCGAGAGTATCTATTTATGGAGCTGGAAAGAGAGAAGTAGAGAGAACTTTCATTTATATCATGCCTTTCATATCCTCAGGTCATCCCAAAGCACTTTACAGCCAATGAATTACACTCAAAAGGACAGTCACAGTTGTAAAGTAAGGAGATGCAGCAGCCAATTTGTGCACCGCAGGATCCCGAGAACAACAATGAGACGAATTCCCAGTTAATCTAGTTTTTATTTGCTGATGTTGGTTGAGGAAGGAATATTGGCCCAGGACGCCAGGATAACTCCCCTGCCCTTCTTCCAATAGGGCCGTGAGATCTTTAACATCCACTGACCAGGCAAACGGTTAGAGAAAGGTAGTTGCTGACTAAAACAGGAACAGAAAATGTGGAGCTAGCTCATTGCAATATGCCAGCCAGATTGGAGATTGACTCTCTCTCTCTCTCTCTCTCTCTCCCCCATGTTGACTATTGCCCAATTCCAATGTGTGACCCCAGTGCTCCATTCTCGCCCATTACCTTAGGACGAGGATGCCCCAGATGAAGCGGCAATGAGCTTGTTTGCAGCTCACCTTTGTGCTTCTCTCTGCTAATGCTTGTCTTACATCACTCGCACCACAGGGTTTCCAGCTCATTTTCAGCAAATGTAGTAAAATGATTGCAGCTGTTGGGTTTATGAAAGGTGATTGCCTAAAGGCTGAAATTACATTGACTGCGAATGCATTGTGCTTCTCGCTGATTTGGTGACGGTGGTGATTTGATGCCAGTGTTTGATTTAAGTTGCTTTTATATTCGGTTTCATACCAGGCTGGTGGCACCAGCTCATAAAAACATGGGTCACACATGGCCGTCAGCACCCCCAGGATGACTTCTTGGATTTACCAAGATGAAGATTTTCCCAAAGATCTGCTGAATAAATCCTGTGAGAGATTTGCTAATCACAAACTGCAGGAATCACACCCCACTGAACCCAATGAGGATGTAGATTTAGGCCCCCCAGGGTCCGGCCAGGCTTCAGGGGTTAACCTGATTTTTTTTGGTCAGGTTTGCAAATCTATGATGGTGGGTTCATGAACGGAGAGCACGGTGAGTTAGTGGAAAACCTGCAGCAGCAAAAGTGGTAACTAATGAGAGGGCTATCATAGTAGGAGAGGCAATGATTGGGAATGGTGGCATTAGATGGGGCAATGCTTGGGAATGGTGGCATTAGGAGGGGCAATGCTTGGGAATGGTGGCATTAGGAGGGGCAATGCTTGGGAATGGTGGCATTAGGAGGGGCAATGCTTGGGAATGGTGGCATTAGGAGGGGCAATGCTTGGGAATGGGAGCATTAGGAGGGGCAATGCTTGGGAATGGGGGCATTAGGAGGGGCAATGCTTGAGAATGGTAACAGTAGGAGAGGCAATGATTGGGAATGGTGGCATTAGGAGGGGCAATGCTTGGGAATGGTAACAGTAGGAGAGGCAATGCTTGGGAATGGTGGCATTAGGAGGGGCAATGCTTGGGAATGGGGGCATTAGGAGGGGCAATGCTTGGGAATGGTGGCATTAGGAGGGGCAATACTTGGGAATGGTAACAGTAGGAGAGGCAATGCTTGGGAATGGTGACAGTAGGAGGGACAATGCTTTGGAATGGTGACAGTAGGAGAGGCAATGCTTTGGAATGGTGACATTAGGAGAGGCAATGCTTGGGAATGGTGACAGTAGGAGAGGCAATGCTTGGGAATGGTGGCATTAGGAGGGACAATGCTTGGGAATGGTGACAGTAGGAGAGGCAATGCTTGGGAATGGTGACACTAGGAGAGGCAATGCTTGGGAATGGTGGCATTAGGAGGGACAATGCTTGGGAATGGTGACAGTAGGAGAGGCAATGCTTGGGAATGGTGACACTAGGAGAGGCAATGCTTGGGAATGGTGGCATTAGGAGGGGCAATGCTTGGGAATGGTGGCATTAGGAGGGGCAATGCTTGGGAATGGGAGCATTAGGAGGGGCAATGCTTGGGAATGGGGGCATTAGGAGGGGCAATGCTTGGGAATGGTGACAGTAGGAGAGGCAATGCTTGGGAATGGTGGCATTAGGAGGGACAATGCTTGGGAATGGTGACAGTAGGAGAGGCAATGCTTGGGAATGGTGACACTAGGAGAGGCAATGCTTGGGAATGGTGGCATTAGGAGGGGCAATGCTTGGGAATGGTGGCATTAGGAGGGGCAATGCTTGGGAATGGGAGCATTAGGAGGGGCAATGCTTGGGAATGGGGGCATTAGGAGGGGCAATGCTTGAGAATGGGAGCATTAGGAGGGGCAATGCTTGGGAATGGTAACAGTAGGAGAGGCAATGATTGGGAATGGTGGCATTAGGAGGGGCAATGCTTGGGAATGGTAACAGTAGGAGAGGCAATGCTTGGGAATGGTGGCATTAGGAGGGGCAATGCTTGGGAATGGGGGCATTAGGAGGGGCAATGCTTGGGAATGGTGGCATTAGGAGGGGCAATACTTGGGAATGGTAACAGTAGGAGAGGCAATGCTTGGGAATGGTGACAGTAGGAGGGACAATGCTTTGGAATGGTGACAGTAGGAGAGGCAATGTTTGGGAATGGTGACAGTAGGAGAGGCAATGCTTGGGAATGGTGACAGTAGGAGAGGCAATGTTTGGGAATGGTGACAGTAGGAGAGGCAATGCTTTGGAATGGTGACAGTAGGAGAGGCAATGCTTGGGAATGGTGACAGTAGGAGAGGCAATGCTTTGGAATGGTGACAGTAGGAGAGGCAATGCTTTGGAATGGTGACAGTAGGAGAGGCAATGTTTGGGAATGGTGACAGTAGGAGGGACAATGCTTTGGAATGGTGACAGTAGGAGAGGCAATGTTTGGGAATGGTGACAGTAGGAGAGGCAATGCTTGGGAATGGTGGCATTAGGAGGGACAATGCTTGGGAATGGTGACAGTAGGAGAGGCAATGCTTGGGAATGGTGACACTAGGAGAGGCAATGCTTGGGAATGGTGGCATTAGGAGAGGCAATGCTTGGGAATGGTGGCATTAGGAGAGGCAATGCTTGGGAATGGTGACAGTAGGAGAGGCAATGCTTGGGAATGGTGGCATTAGGAGGGACAATGCTTGGGAATGGTGACAGTAGGAGAGGCAATGCTTGGGAATGGTGACACTAGGAGAGGCAATGCTTGGGAATGGTGGCATTAGGAGAGACAATGCTTGGGAATGGTGACAGTAGGAGAGGCAATGCTTGGGAATGGTGGCATTAGGAGAGGCAATGCTTGGGAATGGTGACACTAGGAGAGGCAATGTTGACTTAGGAACAAATTTCAGAGAGATGAAGCCTCTTGTGAAGCTCCATCCGGCCAGCCCATTCTATGATCCCCTTTCTTTCCTGTGAGATATCGTCACATCATTTATAAAATGTCATAACCAGCAATCCCTCTCAGATACAGATCTTTTCGAAACCCCTTCCTATTTGACCCCTGCAGTTTGTCCCGTTTTTCGATCACCCTTTTATTAATTAAATTCTCCCTGGTGCTGAGCTTCTCCACGGGGCAGAAAAACACAATTGTTTTCAATTTATTAAACCCTTCCATAATCTTGAGAGCTTCTATCAAGCCACCCTTAGTCTTGTCCTCTCTGGAGATAAATGTCCCAGGGTGACCCATATTGGCTCCCAATCCGGGAATGCCTCGATTTTAAAATTCTCCTTGTTTTCCGATCCCTCCGTGGCCTCATCCCTCCCTATCTCTGTAACCTCCTCCAGCCCTACAACCCTCCGAGATCTCTGCGTATCTCCAATTCTGGCCTCTTGCGCATCCCCAATTTTAATCACTCCACCATTGGCGGCCGTGCCTTCAGCTGCCTAGGCCCTAAGCTCTGGAATTCCCTCCCTAAACCTCTCCGCCTCTCTCTCCTCCTTTAAGACACTCCTTAAAACCTACCTCTTTGACCAAGCTTTTGGTCACATGTCCTAATATCTCCTTATGTGGCTTGGTGTCAAATTTTGTTTGATAATCGCTCCTGTGAAGCGCCTTGGGACGTTTCACTATGTGAAAGGCGCTGTATAAATGCAAGTTGTTGTTGAGTGTGTTTCCACTCGGTATAAAACTCACGGTCCCTTTTATTTTTACTCATCACTTTACATTTACCTGCATCTGCCACTTCTCTTCCCACCAAAATCCTCCTGAATTCCTGCACATTGGCTCTGTTCATTTGCCATCTGCTCTCCTGGTTCCATTCTGATCTATCCAGTCGTAGCCAGAGAATCACCTACAATGGCTTCTCTTCCCGCTCCTGCATCGTTACCTCTGGAGTCCCCCAAGGATCTATCCTCGGCCCCCTCCTATTTCTCATCTCCATGCTGCCCCTCAGCGACATCATCCGAAAACACATTGTGAGATTCCACATGTACACTGACGACACCCAGCTCTACCTCACCACCATCTCTCGACCCCTCCACTGTTTCTCATTTGTTACGCTGCTTGTCTGACATCCAGTACTGGATGAGCAAAAATTTCCTCCAACTAAATATTGGGAAGACCGAAGCCATTGTCTTTGGTCCCCGCCACAAACTCTGTTCCCTAGTTACCAATTCCATCCCCCTCCCAGGCTGTTCACAACCTCGGCGTCCTATTTGACCCTGAGATGAGCTTCCAAACAAATATTTGCTCCATCACCAAGACTGCCAACTTCCACCTCCGAAACATCGCCCGTCTCCATCCCTGCCTCAGCTCATCTGCTGCTGAAACCCTCATCCATGCCTTTGTTACCTCTAGACTGGACTAATGCAATGCTCTCCTGGCCAGACTCCCATCTTCCACCCTCCATAAACTTGAGCTTATCCAAAACTCTGCTGCCTGTATCCTAACTCACACCAAGTCCTGCTCACCCATCACCCCCTGTGCTCGCTGACCTACATTGGCTCCCGGTCTGGGAACGCCTCGATTTTAAAAATCTCATCCTTGTTTTCAAATCCCCCCATGGCCTCGACCCCCCTCCCTATCTCTGTAACCTCCTCCAGCCCTACAACCCTCCGAGATCTCTACACTCCTCCAATTCTTGTCTCTTGCGCGTCCCTGATTTTAATCGCCCCACCATTGGCGGCCGTGCCTTTAACTGCGTAGGCTCTAAGCTCTCCCTAAGCCTCTCCGCCTCTCTCTCCTCCTTTAAGACGCTCCTTAAAAAACCTACCTCTTTGACCAAGCTTTCGGTCACCTGTCCTAATATCTCCTTATGTGGCTCAGCGTCAAATTTTGTTTGAAGTGCTTTGGGACGTTTTAGTACGTTAAAGGCGCTATATAAATGCAAGTTGTTGTTTGGTGTCATCTCATTTGGACACCTTTGAATTGACTACAAATTCTGAGTCATTTATAAAACAGCAGTGTCCCGAATGCAATTCCTGTGACATTCCACTAGCAACGGACTCCCAGCCAGATCTCTTCCTATTTGTTGCTGTTTATCAGCAGCCGTTCTATTCTCCCATTCAGTACATTACTATCCACCCTATGGGCTCTATCTTCTACGTGAGAATGTGCCAAACGTTTTTTTTTAAATCCAACTAACACCCACCGACTCATCCTTAGCCACAAGGTCAGTAACCTCATCAAACAAAAAAACCCTTAACTAATTTGTCAAACACAGCCTCCCACTCCTAAAGCCACACTGCGCGTCTCCCATTAATCTGCAGCCTTGTGCAATGCCTCACCGTAGTCTCAGCACTGTTCCCACAATCTACGTGAGACGTCCAGATCTACATTTAGACAGCGTGTTCCCAGCCCCTGTTTTGATGATAGTTACGTTTACAGTCGGCGAGGCCTCTGAGTACAGTGGGGTCCAGAAAATATCCGTAAATGAAACCAAATTTACCCATCATAACTCCTTTAAATGCTGGGTGCCTCAGGCACCTTCAGTACCTGTTTGCTACTCAATACCTGCGCCTTCTCTGACTGCAGTTAGACTTCGGTTGCCAGGATGGGGTTCACCAATGGTTGCCGGGGTAGATCGGGTGGGGTGTACCGATGGTTGCCGGGGTAGATCGGGTGGGGTTCACCAGTGGTTGCCGGGGTAGATCGGGTGGGGTGTACCGATGGTTGCCGGGGTAGATCGGGTGGGGTGTACCGATGGTTGTCGGGGTAGATCGGGTGGGGTGTACCGATGGTTGTCGGGGTAGATCGGGTGGGGTGTACCGATGGTTGTCGGGGTAGATCGGGTGGGGTGTACCGATGGTTGTCGGGGTAGATCGGGTGGGGTGTACCGATGGTTGCCGGGGTAGATCGGGTGGGGTGTACCGATGGTTGCCGGGGTAGATCGGGTGGGGTGTACCGATGGTTGCCGGGGTAGATCGGGTGGGGTTCACCAGTGGTTGTCGGGGTAGATCGGGTGGGGTGTACCGATGGTTGCCGGGGTAGATTGGGTGGGGTGTACCGATGGTTGCCGCGGTAGATTGGGTGGGGTGTACCGATGGTTGCCGGGGTAGATCGGGTGGGGTGTACCGATGGTTGCCGCGGTAGATTGGGTGGGGTGTACCGATGGTTGCCGGGGTAGATCGGGTGGGGTGTACCGATGGTTGCCGGGGTAGATCGGGTGGGGTTCACCAGTGGTTGCCGGGGTAGATCGGGTGGGGTGTACCGATGGTTGCCGGGGTAGATCGGGTGGGGTTCACCAGTGGTTGTCGGGGTAGGTCGGGTGGGGTGTACCGATGGTTGCCGGGGTAGATCGGGTGGGGTGTACCGATGGTTGTCGGGGTAGATCGGGTGGGGTGTACCGATGGTTGCCGGGGTAGATCGGGTGGGGTGTACCGATGGTTGTCGGGGTAGATCGGGTGGGGTGTACCGATGGTTGCCGGGGTAGATCGGGTGGGGTGTACTGATGGTTGTCGGGGTAGATCGGGTGGGGTGTACCGATGGTTGTCGGGGTAGATCGGGTGGGGTGTTCCGATGGTTGTCGGGGTAGATCGGGTGGGGTGTACCGATGGTTGCCGCGGTAGATTGGGTGGGGTGTTCCGATGGTTGTCGGGGTAGATCGGGTGGGGTGTACCGATGGTTGCCGGGGTAGATCGGGTGGGGTGTACCGATGGTTGCCGGGGTAGATTGGGTGGGGTGTACCGATGGTTGCCGGGGTAGATCGGGTGGGGTGTACCGATGGTTGCCGCGGTAGATCGGGTGGGGTGTACCGATGGTTGCCGGGGTAGATCGGGTGGGGTGTACCGATGGTTGCCGGGGTAGATTGGGTGGGGTGTACCGATGGTTGCCGGAGTAGATCAGGTGGGGTGTACCGATGGTTGTCGGGGTAGATTGGGTGGGGTGTACCGATGGTTGTCGGGGTAGATCGGGTGGGGTGTACCGATGGTTGTCGGGGTAGATTGGGTGGGGTGTACCGATGGTTGTCGGGGTAGATCGGGTGGGGTGTACCGATGGTTGTCGGGGTAGATCGGGTGGGGTGTACCGATGGTTGCCGGGGTAGATCGGGTGGGGTGTACCGATGGTTGTCGGGGTAGATCGGGTGGGGTGTACCGATGGTTGTCGGGGTAGATCGGGTGGGGTTCACCGGTGGTTGCCGGGGGTGCGATTCACCGATGGTTGTCGGGGTAGATCAGGTGGGGTTCACCGGTGGTTGCCGGGGGTGCGATTCACCGATGGTTGTCGGGGTAGATCGGGTGGGGTTCACCGGTGGTTGCCGGGGGTGCGATTCACCGATGGTTGTCGGGGTAGATCGGGTGGGGTTCACCGGTGGTTGCCGGGGGTGCGATTCACCGATGGTTGTCGGGGTAGATCGGGTGGGGTCTGCCGATGGCGGTGAGAGGTAGTTTGCATAGGGTGCGGGGTTGGGAACGTAATAACACACCATTTGTTGAGGAGAAGGGTGTGATACACTTGCAATGGTCTGGGTGGAGAGGCCTGGTTTCACGTGGTGCACGGTGATAATGGGATGGTGCGTCAAGAGAATTGGGATTTACTCCAGGGCTGTCCTTCCAGAGGTCACTCAGTGGGAGTGCCAGTTGGAGACGGGACTACATCAAGGCCCCACAGCAGGACCACAGCTTTGTTGAATGAGCCCTGCCGAGTGGGCCGAGGGCTGCCTGTAGCAGACAGGATCTGGTCACAACTGCAGTATCTTTTGATCCACAAAAAACATCAATTTAACTGCATTTAATCTTCAAACAAAATCCCCAACATTATTAAAAATTCACTTAGACCAAGTTATTAATCTGCTGATGTCTGGCACGTCTTGTCTTTAGATACAATTAATGAACGTGCAGACGTTGAACACTGAATATGTAAATACTGAAATGATATTTTTCACAATGCTAATTAGGCCGCGGATAGGTATTTAAGTCTTATGACTGGATCAGGAATATTGTATAATGGGATTGACAGGGAGGTGAATAACACATGGGAATACTGTAGATAATGCTTGGATTAGGGAGCTATTGTACTGATGTGTAATTAGGAGTCGCTCTGCTGTATCGATTCCCTGTACACTAATGCATTCTATTTTTTTTTTAGCTGGAAGGAGAGAGCGGATAAGAGCTGTAAATGGTGTTTCTCACTCACAGGACAATCAACAGGTTCCTTCCTGATTGATGTCTTTATTTCTGAAGAACTTGCTGTCCCCCCTGGCTGCTTCTTCCCAATATGACCAAACTCAAGGCTTCAACAATGAAGCCTCGGTACAGAACCTTGGTCAGACCCCATCTGGGGACGCTGCGTTCATCTCTGGGCACCGTCCCCTCAGGAAGGATATATCGGCCTTGGATGGGGTGCAGCGCAGGTTCACCAGAATGATACCGGGGTCTAAAAGGGTTAAATTATGAGGACAGGTTGCAGAGACTAGGCTTGTATTCCCTTGAGTGAAAAAAAAACAGATTATTCGTTCATTATCACATTGCTGTTTGTGGGATCTTGCTGTGCGCAAATTGGCTGCCATGTTTCCTACGTTACAACAGTGACGACACTGCAAGAAAGTACTTAATTGGCTGTGAAGTGCTTTGGGACATCCTGAGGTCGTGAAAGAGGCTATAGAAATGCAAATTCTTTCTTTGAGTATCGAGGATTAAGGGGCGATCTGATCGAGGTGTTTAAAATGTTAAAAGGAGTCGATATTGTAGATAGAGAGAAACTATTTCCTCTGGTGGCGAAATCAAGAACGAGGGGACATAATCTTAAAATTAGAGCTAGGCCGTTCAGGAAGTACATTTTTCACACAAAGGGGAGTGGAAATCTGGAATTCTCTCTCCCCCACCCCCAAAAAAAGTCTGTGGATGCTGGGGTAGAGTTGGAGCTTTCAAGACTGAGATATTCAAGAAGGGATATGGAGAAAAGGAGGGTAAATGGAGTTGAGGTACAGATCAGCCATGATCTGATTGAATGACGGAGTAGGCCCGAGGGGCTGAATGGCCTCCTCCTGTTCCGATGTAACAATGTTTCGCTATCTGAGCTGGTTCTCACCAATTAAGCACTTAACATTTCATGTGGATAACCTACGGAGCAGCTGGACAGGACATGACAATCCCAGAATGCAAGTCTCTGCATTCTTCCAATATCAGTGCATATAAAGTACATGTCCATTTATCTGGCTTGCAGTGATCCGAGCTCTAATTTTAAGGTTATGCCCCCTTGTTCTGGATTCCCCCACCAGAGGAAATAGTTTCTCCGTATCTACCCTATTGAATCCTTTTAACATTTTAAACATCTCAATCAAATCACCCCTCAATCTTCGAAACTGGGGAATCCAAGCGAAATTTATACAACCTGTCCTCATAATTCAATCCTCTGAACTCCAGTATCATTCATTTTCTCTTCAAATCCGATCCAATTCTCTTTTCACTGTTTCAGCCTCCCTCTCTCTCTCTCTCTCTCTGTTTACCAGGGTCCTCTCTCTCTCTCTCTCTCTGTTTACCAGGGTCCTCTCTCTCTCTCTCTCTCTGTTTACCAGGGTCCTGTCTCTCTCTCTCTGTTTATCAGGGTCCTCTCTCTCTCTCTCTCTGTTTACCAGGGTCCTCTCTCTCTCTCTCTCTGTTTATCAGGGTCCTCTCTCTCTCTCTCTCTCTGTTTACCAGGGTCCTCTCTCTCTCTCTCTCTCTGTTTACCAGGGTCCTCTCTCTCTGTCTCTCTGTTTACCAGGGTCCTCTCTCTCTCTCTCTGCTGACCAGGGTCCTCTCTCTCTCTCTCTCTCTGTTTACCAGGGTCCTCTCTCTCTCTCTCTCTCTCTCTCTGTTTACCAGGGTCCTCTCTCTCTCTCTCTCTCTCTCTCTGTTTACCAGGGTCCTCTCTCTCTCTCTCTCTCTCTCTGTTTACCAGGGTCCTCTCTCTCTCTCTCTGTTTATCAGTGTCCTCTCTCTCTCTCTCTCTGTTTACCAGGGTCCTCTCTCTCTCTCTCTCTGTTTATCAGGGTCCTCTCTCTCTCTCTCTCTCTGTTTACCAGGGTCCTCTCTCTCTCTCTCTCTCTCTGTTTACCAGGGTCCTCTCTCTCTCTCTCTCTCTCTCTGTTTACCAGGGTCCTCTCTCTCTCTCTCTCTGCTTACCAGGGTCCTCTCTCTCTCTCTCTGTTTATCAGGGTCCTCTCTCTCTCTCTCTGTTTACCAGGGTCCTCTCTCTCTCTCTCTCTCTGTTTACCAGGGTCCTCTCTCTCTCTCTGTTTACCAGGGTCCTCTCTCTCTCTCTCTCTCTGTTTACCAGGGTCCTCTCTCTCTCTCTCTGTTTACCAGGGTCCTCTCTCTCTCTCTCTCTCTCTCTGTTTACCAGGGTCCTCTCTCTCTCTCTCTCTGTTTAACAGGGTCCTCTCTCTCTCTCTCTCTCACTGTTTACCAGGGTCCTCTCTCTCTCTCTCTCTCTCTGTTTACCAGGGTCCTCTCTCTCTCTCTCTCTCTCTGTTTACCAGGGTCCTCTCTCTCTCTCTCTCTCTCTGTTTATCAGGGTCCTCTCTCTCTCTCTCTCTTTACCAGGATCCTCTCTCTCTCTCTCTCTGTTTACCAGGGTCCTCTCTCTCTCTCTCTCTCTCTCTCTGTTTACCAGGGTCCGCTCTCTCTCTCTCTCTGTTTACCAGGGTCCGCTCTCTCTCTCTCTCTCTCTCTCTCTGTTTACCAGGGTCCGCTCTCTCTCTCTCTCTCTCTGTTTACCAGGGTCCTCTCTCTCTCTCTCTCTCTCTCTGTTTACCAGGGTCCTCTCTCTCTCTCTCTCTCTCTGTGATTACCAGGGTCCTCTCTCCCTCTCTCTCTCTCTCTCTCTCTCTGTTTACCAGGGTCCTCTCTCTCACTCTCTCTGTTTACCAGGTTCCTCTCTCTCTCACTCTCTCTCTCTCTGTTTACCAGGGTCCTCTCTCTCTCACTCTCCCTCTGTTCACCAGGGTCCTCTCTCTCTCTCTCTCTCTGTTTACCAGGGTCCTCTCTCTCTCACTCTCTCTCTGTTTACCAGGGTCCTCTCTCTCTCTCTCTCTCTGTTTACCAGGGTCCTCTCTCTCTCTCTCTCTCTCTCTGTTTACCAGGGTCCTCTCTCTCTCTCTCTCTCTCTGTTTACCAGGGTCCTCTCTCTCTCTCTCTCTCTCTCTGTTTACCAGGGTCCTCTCTCTCTCTCGCTCTCTCTCTGTTTACCAGGGTCCTCTCTCTCTCTCTCTCTCTCTCTGTTAACCAGGGTCCTCTCTCTCTCTCTCTCTCTCTGTTTACCAGGGTCCTCTCTCTCTCTATCTCTCTGTTTCCCAGGGTCCTCTCTCTCTCTCTCTGTTTGCCAGGGTCCTCTCTCTCTCTCTGTTTACCAGGGTCCTCTCTCTCTCTCTCTCTCTCTCTATGTTTACCAGGGTCCTCTCTCTCTCTCTCTGTTTACCAGGGTCCTCTCTCTCTCTCTCTCTGTTTATCACGGTCCTCTCTCTCTCTCTCTGTTTACCAGGGTCCTCTCTCTCTCTCTCTCTCTCTCTCTGTTTACCAGGGTCCTCTCTCTCTCTCTCTCTCTGTTTACCAGGGTCCTCTCTCTCCCTCGCTCTCTGTTTACCAGGGTCCTCTCCCTCTCTCTCTCTCTGTTTATCAGGGTCCTCTCCCTCTCTCTCTCTCTCTGTTTACCAGGGTCCTCTCTCTCTCTCTCTCACTCTCTCTCTCTGTTTACCAGGGTCCTCTCTCTCTCTCTCTCTCTCTCTGTTTACCAGGGTCCTCTCTCTCTCTCTCTCTCTTTACCAGGGTCCTCTCTCTCTCTCTCTCTCTCTGTTTACCAGGGTCCTCTCTCTCTCTCTCTCTGTTTACCAGGGTCCTCTCCCTCTCTCTCTCTCTGTTTACCAGGGTCCTCCCTCTCTCTCTCTCTCTCTGTTTACCAGGGTCCTCTCTCTCTCTCTCTCTGTTCACCAGGGGCCTCTCTCTCTCTCTCTCTCTCAGTTTACCAGGGTCCTCTCTCTCTCTCACTCTCTCTCTCTCTGTTTACCAGGGTCCTCTCACTCTCTCTCTCTGTTTACCAGGGTCCTCCCTATCTCTCTCTCTCTCTCTCTCTCTCTGTTTACCAGGGTCCTCTCTCTCTCTCTCTCTCTCTGTTTACCAGGGTCCTCTCTCACTCTCACTCTCTCTCTCTGTTTACCAGGGTCCCCTCTCTCTCTCTCTCTCTCTCTGTTTACCAGGGTACTCTCTCACTCTCACTCTCTCTCTCTCTGTTTACCAGGGTCCTCTCTCTCTCTCTCTGTTTACCAGGGTCCTCTCTCTCTATCTCTCTCTCTCTGTTTACCAGGGTCCTCTCTCTCTCTCTCTCTCTCTGTTTACCAGGGTCCTCTCTCTCTTTCTCTCTGTTTATCAGGGTCCTCTCTCTCTCTCTCTCTCTGTGTTTACCAGGGTCCTCTCTCTCTCTCTCTCTCTCTGTTTACCAGGGTCCTCTCTCTCTTTCTCTCTGTTTATCAGGGTCCTCTCTCTCTCTCTCTCTCTGTGTTTACCAGGGTCCTCTCTCTCTTTCTCTCTCTGTTTATCAGGGTCCCCTCTCTCTCTCTCTCGCTCTCTGTTTACCAGGGTCCTCTCTCTCTCTCTCTCTCTGTTTATCAGGGTCCCCTCTCTCTCTCTCTCTCTCTCTGTTTACCAGGGTCCCCTCTCTCTCTCTCTCGCTCTCTCTGTTTACCAGGGTCCTGTCTCTCTCTCTCTCTCTCTCTGTTTACCAGGGTCCTCTCTCTCTCTCTCGCTCTCTCTGTTTACCAGGGTCCTCTCTCTCTCTCTCTCTCTCTGTTTACCAGGGTCCACTCTCTCTCTCTCTCTCTCTGTTTACCAGGGTCCTCTCTCTCTCTCTCTCTCTCTCTGTTTACGAAGGTCCTCTCTCTCTCTCTCTCTCTCTCTGTTTACCAGGGTCCTCTCTCTCTCTCTCTCTCTCTGTTTACCAGGGTCCTCTCTCTCTCTATCTCTCTCTGTTTACCAGGGTCCTCTCTCTCTCTCTCTCTCTGTTTACCAGGGTCCTCTCTCTCTCTCTCTCTCTCTGTTTACCAGGGTCCTCTCTCACTCTCTCTCTCTGTTTACCAGGGTCCTCTCTCTATCTCTCTCTTTCTGTTTACCAGGGTCCTCTCTCTCTCTCTCTCTCTCTCTGTTTACCAGGGTCCTCTCTCTCACTCTCTCTCTCTGTTTATCAGGGTCCTCTCTCTCTCTCTCTCTCAGTTTATCAGGGTCCTCTCTCACTCTCTCTCTCTGTTTCCTAGGGTCCTCTCTCTCTCTGTTTACCAGGTTCCTCTCTCTCTCTCTCTCTCTGTTTACCAGGGTCCTCTCTCTCTCTCTCTCTCTCTGTTTACCAGGGTCCTCTCTCTCTCTCTCTGTTTATCAGGGTCCTCTCTCTCTCTCTCTCTCTCTGTTTACCAGGGTCCTCTCTCTCTCTCTCTCTCTGTTTACCAGGGTCCTCTCTCTCTCTCGCTCTCTCTCTGTTTACCAGGGTCCTCTCTCTCTCTCTCTCTCTCCGTTAACCAGGGTCCTCTCTCTCTCTCTCTCTCTCTCTGTTTACCAGGGTCCTCTCTCTCTCTATCTCTCTGTTTCCCAGGGTCCTCTCTCTCTCTCTCTGTTTACCAGGGTCCTCTCTCTCTCTCTCTGTTTACCAGGTCCTCTCTCTCTCTCTCTCTCTCTCTGTTTATCAGGGTCCTCTCCCTCTCTCTCTCTCTCTGTTTACCAGGGTCCTCTCTCTCTCTCTCTCTCTCTCTCTGTTTACCAGGGTCCTCTCTCTCTCTCTCTCTCTCTCTGTTTACCAGGGTCCTCTCTCTCTCTCTCTCTCTCTCTGTTTACCAGGGTCCTCTCTCTCTCTCTCTCTCTGTTTACCAGGGTCCTCTCCCTCTCTCTCTCTCAGTTCACCAGGGTCCTCTCTCTCTCTCACTCTCTCTCTCTCTGTTTACCAGGGTCCTCTCCCTCTCTCTCTCTCTGTTTACCAGGGTCCTCCCTATCTCTCTCTCTCTCTCTCTCTGTTTACCAGGGTCCTCTCTCTCTCTCTCTCTCTCTGTTTACCAGGGTCCTCTCTCACTCTCACTCTCTCTCTCTGTTCACCAGGGTCCTCTCTCTCTCTCTCTCTCTCTCTGTTTACCAGAGTACTCTCTCACTCTCATTCTCTCTCTCTCTGTTTACCAGGGTCCTCTCTCTCTCTCTCTGTTTACCAGGGTCCTCTCTCTCTATCTCTCTCTCGCTGTTTACCAGGGTCCTCTCTCTCTCTCTCTGTTTACCAGGGTCCTCTCCCTCTCTCTCTCTCTGTTTACCAGGGTCCTCTCTCTCTCTCTCTCTCTCTGTTTACCAGGGTCCTCTCTCTCTCTCTCTCTGTTTATCAGGGTCCTCTCTCTCTCTCTCTCTCTCTGTGTTTACCAGGGTCCTCTCTCTCTTTCTCTCTCTGTTTATCAGGGTCCCCTCTCTCTCTCTCTCGCTCTCTGTTTACCAGGGTCCTCTCTCTCTCTCTCTCTCTCTGTTTATCAGGGTCCCCTCTCTCTCTCTCTCTCTCTCTCTCTGTTTGCCAGGGTCCTCTCTCTCTCTCTCTCGCTCTCTCTGTTTACCAGGGTCCTCTCTCTCTCTCTCTCTGTTTACCAGGGTCCTCTTTCTCTCTCTCGCTCTCTCTGTTTACCAGGGTCCTCTCTCTCTCTCTCTCTCTGTTTACCAGGGTCCTCTCTCTCTCTCTCTCTCTGTTTACCAGGGTCCCCTCTCTCTCTCTCTCTCTCTCTGTTTACCAGGGTCCTCTCTCTCTCTCTCTCGCTCTCTCTGTTTACCAGGGTCCTCTCTCTCTCTCTCTCTGTTTACCAGGGTCCTCTTTCTCTCTCTCGCTCTCTCTGTTTACCAGGGTCCTCTCTCTCTCTCTCTCTCTGTTTACCAGGGTCCTCTCTCTCTCTCTCTCTCTGTTTACCAGGGTCCTCTCTCTCTCTCTCTCTCTCTCTGTTTACCAGGGTCCTCTCTCTCTCTCTCTTTCTGTTTACCAGGGTCCTCTCTCTCTCTCTCTCTCTCTGTTTACCAGGGTCCTCTCTCTCTCTCTCTCTCTCTCTCTGTTTACCAAGGTCCTCTCTCTCTCTCTCTCTCTCTGTTTACCAGGGTCCTCTCTCTCTCTCTCTCTCTCTCTGTTTACCAGGGTCCTCTCTCTCTCTATCTCTCTCTGTTTACCAGGGTCCTCTCTCTCTCTCTCTCTCTGTTTACCAGGGTCCTCTCTCTCTCTCTCTCTCTGTTTACCAGGGTCCTCTCTCACTCTCTCTCTCTGTTTACCAGGGTCCTCTCTCTATCTCTCTCTTTCTGTTTACCAGGGTCCTCTCTCTCTCTCTCTCTCTGTTTACCAGGGTCCTCTCTCTCACTCTCTCTCTCTGTTTATCAGGGTCCTCTCTCTCTCTCTCTCTCTCTCTCTCTCAGTTTATCAGGGTCCTCTCTCACTCTCTCTCTCTGTTTCCCAGGGTCCTCTCTCTCTCTGTTTACCAGGGTCCCCTCTCTCTCTCTCTCTCTGTTTACCAGGGTCCTCTCTCTCTCTCTCTCTCTCTCTGTTTACCAGGGTCCTCTCTCTCTCTCTCTCTGTTTATCAGGGTCCTCTCTCTCTCTCTCTCTCTCAGTTTATCAGGGTCCTCTCTCACTCTCTCTTTCTGTTTACCAGGGTCCTCTCTCTCTCTCTCTCTCTGTTTACCAGGGTCCTCTCTCTCTCTCTCTCTCTGTTTACCAGTGTCCTCTCTCTCTCTCTCTCTCTGTTTACCAGGGTCCTCTCTCTCTCTCTCTCTCTCTCTGTTTACCAGAGTCCTCTCTCTCTCTCAGTTTATCAGGGTCCTCTCTCACTCTCTCTCTCTGTTTCCTAGGGTCCTCTCTCTCTCTGTTTACCAGGTTCCTCTCTCTCTCTCTCTCTCTGTTTACCAGGGTCCTCTCTCTCTCTCTCTCTCTCTGTTTACCAGGGTCCTCTCTCTCTCTCTCTGTTTATCAGGGTCCTCTCTCTCTCTCTCTCTCTCTGTTTACCAGGGTCCTCTCTCTCTCTCTCTCTCTGTTTACCAGGGTCCTCTCTCTCTCTCGCTCTCTCTCTGTTTACCAGGGTCCTCTCTCTCTCTCTCTCTCTCCGTTAACCAGGGTCCTCTCTCTCTCTCTCTCTCTCTCTGTTTACCAGGGTCCTCTCTCTCTCTATCTCTCTGTTTCCCAGGGTCCTCTCTCTCTCTCTCTGTTTACCAGGGTCCTCTCTCTCTCTCTCTGTTTACCAGGTCCTCTCTCTCTCTCTCTCTCTCTCTGTTTATCAGGGTCCTCTCCCTCTCTCTCTCTCTCTGTTTACCAGGGTCCTCTCTCTCTCTCTCTCTCTCTCTGTTTACCAGGGTCCTCTCTCTCTCTCTCTCTCTCTCTGTTTACCAGGGTCCTCTCTCTCTCTCTCTCTCTCTCTGTTTACCAGGGTCCTCTCTCTCTCTCTCTCTCTGTTTACCAGGGTCCTCTCCCTCTCTCTCTCTCAGTTCACCAGGGTCCTCTCTCTCTCTCACTCTCTCTCTCTCTGTTTACCAGGGTCCTCTCCCTCTCTCTCTCTCTGTTTACCAGGGTCCTCCCTCTCTCTCTCTCTCTCTCTCTCTGTTTACCAGGGTCCTCTCTCTCTCTCTCTCTCTCTGTTTACCAGGGTCCTCTCTCACTCTCACTCTCTCTCTCTGTTCACCAGGGTCCTCTCTCTCTCTCTCTCTCTCTCTGTTTACCAGAGTACTCTCTCACTCTCATTCTCTCTCTCTCTGTTTACCAGGGTCCTCTCTCTCTCTCTCTGTTTACCAGGGTCCTCTCTCTCTATCTCTCTCTCGCTGTTTACCAGGGTCCTCTCTCTCTCTCTCTGTTTACCAGGGTCCTCTCCCTCTCTCTCTCTCTGTTTACCAGGGTCCTCTCTCTCTCTCTCTCTCTCTGTTTACCAGGGTCCTCTCTCTCTCTCTCTCTGTTTATCAGGGTCCTCTCTCTCTCTCTCTCTCTCTGTGTTTACCAGGGTCCTCTCTCTCTTTCTCTCTCTGTTTATCAGGGTCCCCTCTCTCTCTCTCTCGCTCTCTGTTTACCAGGGTCCTCTCTCTCTCTCTCTCTCTCTGTTTATCAGGGTCCCCTCTCTCTCTCTCTCTCTCTCTCTCTGTTTGCCAGGGTCCTCTCTCTCTCTCTCTCGCTCTCTCTGATTACCAGGGTCCTCTCTCTCTCTCTCTCTGTTTACCAGGGTCCTCTTTCTCTCTCTCGCTCTCTCTGTTTACCAGGGTCCTCTCTCTCTCTCTCTCTCTGTTTACCAGGGTCCTCTCTCTCTCTCTCTCTCTGTTTACCAGGGTCCCCTCTCTCTCTCTCTCTCTCTCTGTTTACCAGGGTCCTCTCTCTCTCTCTCTCGCTCTCTCTGTTTACCAGGGTCCTCTCTCTCTCTCTCTCTGTTTACCAGGGTCCTCTTTCTCTCTCTCGCTCTCTCTGTTTACCAGGGTCCTCTCTCTCTCTCTCTCTCTCTGTTTACCAGGGTCCTCTCTCTCTCTCTCTCTCTGTTTACCAGGGTCCTCTCTCTCTCTCTCTCTCTCTCTGTTTACCAGGGTCCTCTCTCTCTCTCTCTTTCTGTTTACCAGGGTCCTCTCTCTCTCTCTCTCTCTCTGTTTACCAGGGTCCTCTCTCTCTCTCTCTCTCTCTCTCTGTTTACCAAGGTCCTCTCTCTCTCTCTCTCTCTCTGTTTACCAGGGTCCTCTCTCTCTCTCTCTCTCTCTCTCTGTTTACCAGGGTCCTCTCTCTCTCTATCTCTCTCTGTTTACCAGGGTCCTCTCTCTCTCTCTCTCTCTGTTTACCAGGGTCCTCTCTCTCTCTCTCTCTCTGTTTACCAGGGTCCTCTCTCACTCTCTCTCTCTGTTTACCAGGGTCCTCTCTCTATCTCTCTCTTTCTGTTTACCAGGATCCTCTCTCTCTCTCTCTCTCTGTTTACCAGGGTCCTCTCTCTCACTCTCTCTCTCTGTTTATCAGGGTCCTCTCTCTCTCTCTCTCTCTCTCTCTCTCAGTTTATCAGGGTCCTCTCTCACTCTCTCTCTCTGTTTCCCAGGGTCCTCTCTCTCTCTGTTTACCAGGGTCCCCTCTCTCTCTCTCTCTCTGTTTACCAGGGTCCTCTCTCTCTCTCTCTCTCTCTCTGTTTACCAGGGTCCTCTCTCTCTCTCTCTCTGTTTATCAGGGTCCTCTCTCTCTCTCTCTCTCTCAGTTTATCAGGGTCCTCTCTCACTCTCTCTTTCTGTTTACCAGGGTCCTCTCTCTCTCTCTCTCTCTGTTTACCAGGGTCCTCTCTCTCTCTCTCTCTCTGTTTACCAGTGTCCTCTCTCTCTCTCTCTCTCTGTTTACCAGGGTCCTCTCTCTCTCTCTCTCTCTCTCTGTTTACCAGAGTCCTCTCTCTCTCTCTGTTTACCAGGGTCCTCTCTCTCTCTCTCTCTCTCTGTTTACCAGGGTCCTCTCTCTCTCTCTCTCTGTTTATCAGGGTCCTCTCTCTCTCTCTCTCAGTTTATCAGGGTCCTCTCTCACTCTCTCTCTCTGTTTACCAGGGTCCTCTCTCTCTCTCTCTCTCTCTGTTTACCAGGGTCCTCTCTCTCTCTCTCTCTCTCTGTTTACCAGGGTCCTCTCTCTCTCTCTCTCTCTGTTTACCAGGGTCCTCTCCCTCTCTCTCTCTCTGTTTACCAGGGTCCTCCCTCTCTCTCTCTCTCTCTGTTTACCAGGGTCCTCTCTCTCTCTCTCTCTGTTTACCAGGGTCCTCTCTCACTCTCACTCTCTCTCTCTCTCTGTTTACCATGGTCCTCTCCCTCTCTCTCTCTCTCTGTTTACCAGGGTCCTCCCTCTCTCTCTCTCTCTCTGTTTACCAGCGTCCTCTCTCACTCTCACTCGCTCTCTCTCTGTTTACCAGGGTCCTCTCTCTCTCTCTCTCTCTCTGTTTACCAGGGTCCTCTCTCTCTCTCTCTGTTTACCAGGGGCCTCTCTCTCTCTCTCTCTCTCTCTGTTTACCAGGGTCCTCTCTCTCCCTCTCTCTCTCTCTGTTTACCAGGATCCTCCCTCTCTCTCTCTCTCTCTCTCTGTTTACCAGGGTCCTCTCTCTCTCTCTCTCTCTCTCTCAGTTTACCAGGGTCCTCTCTCTCTCTCACTCTCTCTCTCTCTCTGTTTACCAGGGTCCTCTCCCTCTCTCTCTCTCTGTTTACCAGGGTCCTCCCTCTCTCTCTCTCTCTCTCTGTTTACCAGGGTCCTCTCGCTCTCTCTCTCTCTGTTTACCAGGGTCCTCTCTCACTCTCACTCTCTCTCTCTCTGTTTACCAGGGTCCTCTCTCTCTCTCTCTCTCACTCTGTTTACCAGGGTCCTCTCTCACTCTCACTCTCTCTCTCTCTGTTTACCAGGGTCCTCTCTCTCTCTCTGTTTACCAGGGTCCCTCTCTCTCTCTCTCTCTCTCTCTCTCTGTTTACCAGGGTCCTCTCTCTCCTCTCTCTGTTTACCAGGGTCCTCTCCCTCTCTCTCTCTCTGTTTACCAGGGTCCTCTCTCTCTCTCTCTCTGTTTACCAGGGTCCTCTCTCTCTCTCTCTCTCTCTCTCTGTTTACCAGGGTCCTCTCTCTCTCTATCTCTCTGTTTCCCAGGGTCCTCTCTCTCTCTCTCTGTTTACCAGGGTCCTCTCTCTCTCTCTCTGTTTACCAGGTCCTCTCTCTCTCTCTCTCTCTCTCTGTTTATCAGGGTCCTCTCCCTCTCTCTCTCTCTCTGTTTACCAGGGTCCCTCTCTCTCTCTCTCTCTCTCTCTGTTTACCAGGGTCCTCTCTCTCTCTCTCTCTCTCTCTGTTTACCAGGGTCCTCTCTCTCTCTCTCTCTCTCTCTGTTTACCAGGGTCCTCTCTCTCTCTCTCTCTCTGTTTACCAGGGTCCTCTCCCTCTCTCTCTCTCAGTTCACCAGGGTCCTCTCTCTCTCTCACTCTCTCTCTCTCTGTTTACCAGGGTCCTCTCCCTCTCTCTCTCTCTGTTTACCAGGGTCCTCCCTCTCTCTCTCTCTCTCTCTGTTTACCAGGGTCCTCTCTCTCTCTCTCTCTGTTTACCAGGGTCCTCTCTCACTCTCACTCTCTCTCTCTGTTCACCAGGGTCCTCTCTCTCTCTCTCTCTCTCTCTGTTTACCAGAGTACTCTCTCACTCTCATTCTCTCTCTCTCTGTTTACCAGGGTCCTCTCTCTCTCTCTCTGTTTACCAGGGTCCTCTCTCTCTATCTCTCTCTCGCTGTTTACCAGGGTCCTCTCTCTCTCTCTCTGTTTACCAGGGTCCTCTCCCTCTCTCTCTCTCTGTTTACCAGGGTCCTCTCTCTCTCTCTCTCTCTCTGTTTACCAGGGTCCTCTCTCTCTCTCTCTCTGTTTATCAGGGTCCTCTCTCTCTCTCTCTCTCTCTGTGTTTACCAGGGTCCTCTCTCTCTTTCTCTCTCTGTTTATCAGGGTCCCCTCTCTCTCTCTCTCGCTCTCTGTTTACCAGGGTCCTCTCTCTCTCTCTCTCTCTCTCTGTTTATCAGGGTCCCCTCTCTCTCTCTCTCTCTCTCTCTCTGTTTGCCAGGGTCATCTCTCTCTCTCTCTCGCTCTCTCTGTTTACCAGGGTCCTCTCTCTCTCTCTCTCTGTTTACCAGGGTCCTCTTTCTCTCTCTCGCTCTCTCTGTTTACCAGGGTCCTCTCTCTCTCTCTCTCTCTGTTTACCAGGGTCCTCTCTCTCTCTCTCTCTCTCTCTGTTTACCAGGGTCCCCCTCTCTCTCTCTCTCTCTCTCTGTTTACCAGGGTCCTCTCTCTCTCTCTCTCGCTCTCTCTGTTTACCAGGGTCCTCTCTCTCTCTCTCTCTGTTTACCAGGGTCCTCTTTCTCTCTCTCGCTCTCTCTGTTTACCAGGGTCCTCTCTCTCTCTCTCTCTCTGTTTACCAGGGTCCTCTCTCTCTCTCTCTCTGTGTTTACCAGGGTCCTCTCTCTCTCTCTCTCTCTCTGTTTACCAGGGTCCTCTCTCTCTCTCTCTTTCTGTTTACCAGGGTCCTCTCTCTCTCTCTCTCTCTCTGTTTTACCAGGGTCCTCTCTCTCTCTCTCTCTCTCTCTGTTTACCAAGGTCCTCTCTCTCTCTCTCTCTCTCTGTTTACCAGGGTCCTCTCTCTCTCTCTCTCTCTCTCTGTTTACCAGGGTCCTCTCTCTCTCTATCTCTCTCTGTTTACCAGGGTCCTCTCTCTCTCTCTCTCTCTGTTTACCAGGGTCCTCTCTCTCTCTCTCTCTCTGTTTACCAGGGTCCTCTCTCACTCTCTCTCTCTGTTTACCAGGGTCCTCTCTCTATCTCTCTCTTTCTGTTTACCAGGGTCCTCTCTCTCTCTCTCTCTCTGTTTACCAGGGTCCTCTCTCTCACTCTCTCTCTCTGTTTATCAGGGTCCTCTCTCTCTCTCTCTCTCTCTCTCTCAGTTTATCAGGGTCCTCTCTCACTCTCTCTCTCTGTTTCCCAGGGTCCTCTCTCTCTCTGTTTACCAGGGTCCCCTCTCTCTCTCTCTCTCTGTTTACCAGGGTCCTCTCTCTCTCTCTCTCTCTCTGTTTACCAGGGTCCTCTCTCTCTCTCTCTCTGTTTATCAGGGTCCTCTCTCTCTCTCTCTCTCTCAGTTTATCAGGGTCCTCTCTCACTCTCTCTTTCTGTTTGCCAGGGTCCTCTCTCTCTCTCTCTCTCTGTTTACCAGGGTCCTCTCTCTCTCTCTCTCTCTGTTTACCAGGGTCCTCTCTCACTCTCTCTCTCTGTTTACCAGGGTCCTCTCTCTATCTCTCTCTTTCTGTTTACCAGGGTCCTCTCTCTCTCTCTCTCTCTGTTTACCAGGGTCCTCTCTCTCACTCTCTCTCTCTGTTTATCAGGGTCCTCTCTCTCTCTCTCTCTCTCTCTCTCAGTTTATCAGGGTCCTCTCTCACTCTCTCTCTCTGTTTCCCAGGGTCCTCTCTCTCTCTGTTTACCAGGGTCCCCTCTCTCTCTCTCTCTGTTTACCAGGGTCCTCTCTCTCTCTCTCTCTCTCTCTCTGTTTACCAGGGTCCTCTCTCTCTCTCTCTCTGTTTATCAGGGTCCTCTCTCTCTCTCTCTCTCTCAGTTTATCAGGGTCCTCTCTCACTCTCTCTTTCTGTTTACCAGGGTCCTCTCTCTCTCTCTCTCTCTGTTTACCAGGGTCCTCTCTCTCTCTCTCTCTCTGTTTACCAGTGTCCTCTCTCTCTCTCTCTCTCTCTGTTTACCAGGGTCCTCTCTCTCTCTCTCTCTCTCTCTGTTTACCAGAGTCCTCTCTCTCTCTCTGTTTACCAGGGTCCTCTCTCTCTCTCTCTCTCTCTCTGTTTACCAGGGTCCTCTCTCTCTCTCTCTCTGTTTATCAGGGTCCTCTCTCTCTCTCTCTCAGTTTATCAGGGTCCTCTCTCACTCTCTCTCTCTGTTTACCAGGGTCCTCTCTCTCTCTCTCTCTCTCTGTTTACCAGGGTCCTCTCTCTCTCTCTCTCTGTTTACCAGGGTCCTCTCTCACTCTCACTCTCTCTCTCTCTGTTTACCATGGTCCTCTCCCTCTCTCTCTCTCTCTGTTTACCAGGGTCCTCCCTCTCTCTCTCTCTCTCTGTTTACCAGCGTCCTCTCTCACTCTCACTCGCTCTCTCTCTGTTTACCAGGGTCCTCTCTCTCTCTATCTCTCTGTTTCCCAGGGTCCTCTCTCTCTCTCTCTGTTTACCAGGGTCCTCTCTCTCTCTCTCTGTTTACCAGGTCCTCTCTCCCTCTCTCTCTCTCTCTGTTTGTCAGGGTCCTCTCCCTCTCTCTCTCTCTCTGTTTACCAGGGTCCTCCCTCTCTCTCTCTCTCTCTCTGTTTACCAGGGTCCTCTCTCTCTCTCTCTCTGTTTACCAGGGTCCTCTCTCACTCTCACTCTCTCTCTCTGTTCACCAGGGTCCTCTCTCTCTCTCTCTCTCTCTCTGTTTACCAGAGTACTCTCTCACTCTCATTCTCTCTCTCTCTGTTTACCAGGGTCCTCTCTCTCTCTCTCTGTTTACCAGGGTCCTCTCTCTCTATCTCTCTCTCGCTGTTTACCAGGGTCCTCTCTCTCTCTCTCTGTTTACCAGGGTCCTCTCCCTCTCTCTCTCTCTGTTTACCAGGGTCCTCTCTCTCTCTCTCTCTCTCTGTTTACCAGGGTCCTCTCTCTCTCTCTCTCTGTTTATCAGGGTCCTCTCTCTCTCTCTCTCTCTCTGTGTTTACCAGGGTCCTCTCTCTCTTTCTCTCTCTGTTTATCAGGGTCCCCTCTCTCTCTCTCTCGCTCTCTGTTTACCAGGGTCCTCTCTCTCTCTCTCTCTCTCTCTGTTTATCAGGGTCCCCTCTCTCTCTCTCTCTCTGTCTCTCTCTGTTTGCCAGGGTCATCTCTCTCTCTCTCTCGCTCTCTCTGTTTACCAGGGTCCTCTCTCTCTCTCTCTCTGTTTACCAGGGTCCTCTTTCTCTCTCTCGCTCTCTCTGTTTACCAGGGTCCTCTCTCTCTCTCTCTCTCTGTTTACCAGGGTCCTCTCTCTCTCTCTCTCTCTCTCTGTTTACCAGGGTCCCCTCTCTCTCTCTCTCTCTCTCTGTTTACCAGGGTCCTCTCTCTCTCTCTCTCGCTCTCTCTGTTTACCAGGGTCCTCTCTCTCTCTCTCTCTGTTTACCAGGGTCCTCTTTCTCTCTCTCGCTCTCTCTGTTTACCAGGGTCCTCTCTCTCTCTCTCTCTCTGTTTACCAGGGTCCTCTCTCTCTCTCTCTCTCTGTTTACCAGGGTCCTCTCTCTCTCTCTCTCTCTCTGTTTACCAGGGTCCTCTCTCTCTCTCTCTTTCTGTTTACCAGGGTCCTCTCTCTCTCTCTCTCTCTCTGTTTACCAGGGTCCTCTCTCTCTCTCTCTCTCTCTCTGTTTACCAAGGTCCTCTCTCTCTCTCTCTCTCTCTGTTTACCAGGGTCCTCTCTCTCTCTCTCTCTCTCTCTGTTTACCAGGGTCCTCTCTCTCTCTATCTCTCTCTGTTTACCAGGGTCCTCTCTCTCTCTCTCTCTCTGTTTACCAGGGTCCTCTCTCTCTCTCTCTCTCTGTTTACCAGGGTCCTCTCTCACTCTCTCTCTCTGTTTACCAGGGTCCTCTCTCTATCTCTCTCTTTCTGTTTACCAGAGTCCTCTCTCTCTCTCTCTCTCTGTTTATCAGGGTCCTCTCTCTCTCTCTCTCTCTCTCTCAGTTTATCAGGGTCCTCTCTCACTCTCTCTCTCTGTTTCCCAGGGTCCTCTCTCTCTCTGTTTACCAGGGTCCCCTCTCTCTCTCTCTCTCTGTTTACCAGGGTCCTCTCTCTCTCTCTCTCTCTCTCTCTGTTTACCAGGGTCCTCTCTCTCTCTCTCTCTGTTTATCAGGGTCCTCTCTCTCTCTCTCTCTCTCAGTTTATCAGGGTCCTCTCTCACTCTCTCTTTCTGTTTACCAGGGTCCTCTCTCTCTCTCTCTCTCTGTTTACCAGGGTCCTCTCTCTCTCTCTCTCTCTGTTTACCAGGGTCCTCTCTCACTCTCTCTCTCTGTTTACCAGGGTCCTCTCTCTATCTCTCTCTTTCTGTTTACCAGGGTCCTCTCTCTCTCTCTCTCTCTGTTTACCAGGGTCCTCTCTCTCACTCTCTCTCTCTGTTTATCAGGGTCCTCTCTCTCTCTCTCTCTCTCTCTCTCAGTTTATCAGGGTCCTCTCTCACTCTCTCTCTCTGTTTCCCAGGGTCCTCTCTCTCTCTGTTTACCAGGGTCCCCTCTCTCTCTCTCTCTGTTTACCAGGGTCCTCTCTCTCTCTCTCTCTCTCTCTCTCTGTTTACCAGGGTCCTCTCTCTCTCTCTCTCTGTTTATCAGGGTCCTCTCTCTCTCTCTCTCTCTCAGTTTATCAGGGTCCTCTCTCACTCTCTCTTTCTGTTTACCAGGGTCCTCTCTCTCTCTCTCTCTCTGTTTACCAGGGTCCCTCTCTCTCTCTCTCTCTCTGTTTACCAGTGTCCTCTCTCTCTCTCTCTCTCTCTGTTTACCAGGGTCCTCTCTCTCTCTCTCTCTCTCTCTGTTTACCAGAGTCCTCTCTCTCTCTCTGTTTACCAGGGTCCTCTCTCTCTCTCTCTCTCTGTTTACCAGGGTCCTCTCTCTCTCTCTCTCTGTTTATCAGGGTCCTCTCTCTCTCTCTCTCAGTTTATCAGGGTCCTCTCTCACTCTCTCTCTCTGTTTACCAGGGTCCTCTCTCTCTCTCTCTCTCTCTGTTTACCAGGGTCCTCTCTCTCTCTCTCTCTCTCTGTTTACCAGGGTCCTCTCTCTCTCTCTCTCTCTGTTTACCAGGGTCCTCTCCCTCTCTCTCTCTCTGTTTACCAGGGTCCTCCCTCTCTCTCTCTCTCTCTCTGTTTACCAGGGTCCTCTCTCTCTCTCTCTCTGTTTACCAGGGTCCTCTCTCACTCTCACTCTCTCTCTCTCTGTTTACCATGGTCCTCTCCCTCTCTCTCTCTCTCTGTTTACCAGGGTCCTCCCTCTCTCTCTCTCTCTCTGTTTACCAGCGTCCTCTCTCACTCTCACTCGCTCTCTCTCTGTTTACCAGGGTCCTCTCTCTCTCTCTCTCTCTCTGTTTACCAGGGTCCTCTCTCTCTCTCTCTGTTTACCAGGGTCCTCTCTCTCTCTATCTCTCTGTTTCCCAGGGTCCTCTCTCTCTCTCTCTGTTTACCAGGGTCCTCTCTCTCTCTCTCTGTTTACCAGGTCCTCTCTCTCTCTCTCTCTCTCTCTGTTTGTCAGGGTCCTCTCCCTCTCTCTCTCTCTCTGTTTACCAGGGTCCTCTCTCTCTCTCTCTCTCTCTCTGTTTACCAGGGTCCTCTCTCTCTCTCTCTCTCTCTCTGTTTACCAGGGTCCTCTCTCTCTCTCTCTCTCTCTCTGTTTACCAGGGTCCTCTCTCTCTCTCTCTCTCTGTTTACCAGGGTCCTCTCCCTCTCTCTCTCTCAGTTCACCAGGGTCCTCTCTCTCTCTCACTCTCTCTCTCTCTGTTTACCAGGGTCCTCTCCCTCTCTCTCTCTCTGTTTACCAGGGTCCTCCCTCTCTCTCTCTCTCTCTCTGTTTACCAGGGTCCTCTCTCTCTCTCTCTCTGTTTACCAGGGTCCTCTCTCACTCTCACTCTCTCTCTCTGTTCACCAGGGTCCTCTCTCTCTCTCTCTCTCTCTCTGTTTACCAGAGTACTCTCTCACTCTCATTCTCTCTCTCTCTGTTTACCAGGGTCCTCTCTCTCTCTCTCTGTTTACCAGGGTCCTCTCTCTCTATCTCTCTCTCGCTGTTTACCAGGGTCCTCTCTCTCTCTCTCTGTTTAGCAGGGTCCTCTCCCTCTCTCTCTCTCTGTTTACCAGGGTCCTCTCTCTCTCTCTCTCTCTCTGTTTACCAGGGTCCTCTCTCTCTCTCTCTCTGTTTATCAGGGTCCTCGCTCTCTCTCTCTCTCTCTGTGTTTACCAGGGTCCTCTCTCTCTTTCTCTCTCTGTTTATCAGGGTCCCCTCTCTCTCTCTCTCGCTCTCTGTTTACCAGGGTCCTCTCTCTCTCTCTCTCTCTCTCTGTTTATCAGGGTCCCCTCTCTCTCTCTCTCTCTCTCTCTCTGTTTGCCAGGGTCATCTCTCTCTCTCTCTCGCTCTCTCTGTTTACCAGGGTCCTCTCTCTCTCTCTCTCTGTTTACCAGGGTCCTCTTTCTCTCTCTCGCTCTCTCTGTTTACCAGGGTCCTCTCTCTCTCTCTCTCTCTGTTTACCAGGGTCCTCTCTCTCTCTCTCTCTCTCTCTGTTTACCAGGGTCCCCTCTCTCTCTCTCTCTGTTTACCAGGGTCCTCTCTCTCTCTCTCTCGCTCTCTCTGTTTACCAGGGTCCTCTCTCTCTCTCTCTGTTTACCAGGGTCCTCTTTCTCTCTCTCGCTCTCTCTGTTTACCAGGGTCCTCTCTCTCTCTCTCTCTCTGTTTACCAGGGTCCTCTCTCTCTCTCTCTCTCTGTTTACCAGGGTCCTCTCTCTCTCTCTCTCTCTCTCTGTTTACCAGGGTCCTCTCTCTCTCTCTCTTTCTGTTTACCAGGGTCCTCTCTCTCTCTCTCTCTCTCTGTTTACCAGGGTCCTCTCTCTCTCTCTCTCTCTGTTTACCAAGGTCCTCTCTCTCTCTCTCTCTCTCTCTCTGTTTACCAGGGTCCTCTCTCTCTCTCTCTCTCTCTGTTTACCAGGGTCCTCACTCTCTCTATCTCTCTCTGTTTACCAGGGTCCTCTCTCTCTCTCTCTCTCTGTTTACCAGGGTCCTCTCTCTCTCTCTCTCTCTGTTTACCAGGGTCCTCTCTCACTCTCTCTCTCTGTTTACCAGGGTCCTCTCTCTATCTCTCTCTTTCTGTTTACCAGGGTCCTCTCTCTCTCTCTCTCTCTGTTTACCAGGGTCCTCTCTCTCACTCTCTCTCTCTGTTTATCAGGGTCCTCTCTCTCTCTCTCTCTCTCCCTCTCAGTTTATCAGGGTCCTCTCTCACTCTCTCTCTCTGTTTCCCAGGGTCCTCTCTCTCTCTGTTTACCAGGGTCCCCTCTCTCTCTCTCTCTCTGTTTACCAGGGTCCTCTCTCTCTCTCTCTCTCTCTCTCTCTGTTTACCAGGGTCCTCTCTCTCTCTCTCTCTGTTTATCAGGGTCCTCTCTCTCTCTCTCTCTCTCAGTTTATCAGGGTCCTCTCTCACTCTCTCTTTCTGTTTACCAGGGTCCTCTCTCTCTCTCTCTCTCTGTTTACCAGGGTCCTCTCTCTCTCTCTCTCTCTGTTTACCAGTGTCCTCTCTCTCTCTCTCTCTCTCTGTTTACCAGGGTCCTCTCTCTCTCTCTCTCTCTCTCTGTTTACCAGAGTCCTCTCTCTCTCTCTGTTTACCAGGGTCCTCTCTCTCTCTCTCTCTCTCTCTGTTTACCAGGGTCCTCTCTCTCTCTCTCTCTGTTTATCAGGGTCCTCTCTCTCTCTCTCTCTCTCAGTTTATCAGGGTCCTCTCTCACTCTCTCTCTCTGTTTACCAGGGTCCTCTCTCTCTCTCTCTCTCTCTGTTTACCAGGGTCCTCTCTCTCTCTCTCTCTCTCTGTTTACCAGGGTCCTCTCTCTCTCTCTCTCTCTGTTTACCAGGGTCCTCTCCCTCTCTCTCTCTCTGTTACCAGGGTCCTCCCTCTCTCTCTCTCTCTCTGTTTACCAGGGTCCTCTCTCTCTCTCTCTCTGTTTACCAGGGTCCTCTCTCACTCTCACTCTCTCTCTCTCTGTTTACCATGGTCCTCTCCCTCTCTCTCTCTCTCTGTTTACCAGGGTCCTCCCTCTCTCTCTCTCTCTCTGTTTACCAGCGTCCTCTCTCACTCTCACTCGCTCTCTCTCTGTTTACCAGGGTCCTCTCTCTCTCTCTCTCTCTCTGTTTACCAGGGTCCTCTCTCTCTCTCTCTGTTTACCAGGGGCCTCTCTCTCTCTCTCTCTCTCTCTGTTTACCAGGGTCCTCTCTCTCCCTCTCTCTCTCTCTGTTTACCAGGATCCTCCCTCTCTCTCTCTCTCTCTCTCTGTTTACCAGGGTCCTCTCTCTCTCTCTCTCTCTCTCAGTTTACCAGGGTCCTCTCCCTCTCTCACTCTCTCTCTCTCTCTGTTTACCAGGGTCCTCTCCCTCTCTCTCTCTCTGTTTACCAGGGTCCTCCCTCTCTCTCTCTCTCTCTCTGTTTACCAGGGTCCTCTCGCTCTCTCTCTCTCTGTTTACCAGGGTCCTCTCTCACTCTCACTCTCTCTCTCTCTGTTTACCAGGGTCCTCTCTCTCTCTCTCTCTCACTCTGTTTACCAGGGTCCTCTCTCACTCTCACTCTCTCTCTCTCTGTTTACCAGGGTCCTCTCTCTCTCTCTGTTTACCAGGGTCCTCTCTCTCTCTCTCTCTCTCTCTCTCTGTTTACCAGGGTCCTCTCTCTCTCTCTCTGTTTACCAGGGTCCTCTCCCTCTCTCTCTCTCTGTTTACCAGGGTCCTCTCTCTCTCTCTCTCTGTTTACCAGGGTCCTCTCTCTCTCTCTCTCTGTTTATCAGGGTCCTCTCTCTCTCTCTCTCCCTGTTTACCAGGGTCCTCTCTCTCTCTCTCTCTCTCAGTTTACCAAGGTCCTCTCTCTCTCTCACTCTCTCTCTCTCTCTGTTTACCAGGGTCCTCTCCCTCTCTCTCTCTCTGTTTACCAGGGTCCTCCCTCTCTCTCTCTCTCTCTCTGTTTACCAGGGTCCTCTCGCTCTCTCTCTCTCTGTTTACCAGGGTCCTCTCTCACTCTCACTCTCTCTCTCTCTGTTTACCAGGGTCCTCTCTCTCTCTCTCTCTCTCTCTGTTTACCAGGGTCCTCTCTCACTCTCACTCTTTCTCTCTCTGTTTACCAGGGTCCTCTCTCTCTCTCTGTTTACCAGGGTCCTCTCTCACTCTCACTCTCTCTCTCTCTGTTTACCAGGGTCCTCTCTCTCTCTCTGTTGACCAGGGTCCTCTCTCTCTCTCTCTCTGTTTACCAGGGTCCTCTCTCTCTCTCTTTACCAGGGTCCTCTCCCTCTCTCTCTCTCTCTTTACCAGGGTCCTCTCTCTCTCTCTCTCTGTTTACCAGGGTCCTCTCTCTCTCTCTCTCTGTTTATCAGGGTCCCCTCTCTCTCTCTCTCGCTCTCTGTTTACCAGGGTCCTCTCTCTCTCTCTCTCTGTTTATCAGGGTCCCCTCACTCTCTCTCGCTCTCTCTGTTTACCAGGGTCCTCTCTCTCTCTCTCTCTCTCTCTCTGTTTACCAGGGTCCTCTCTCTCGCTCTCGCTCTCTCTGTTGACCAGGGTCCTCTCACTCTCTCTCTCTCTGTTCACCAGGGTCCTCTCTCTCTCTCTCTCTCTCTGTTTACCAGGGTCCTCTCTCTCTCTCTCTGTTTACCAGTGTCCTCTCTCTCTCTCTCTCTCTCTCTGTTTACCAGGGTCCTCTCTCTCTCTCTCTCTCTCTCTCTGTTTACCAGGGTCCTCTCTCTCTCTCTCTCTCTCTGTTTACCAGGGTCCTCTCTCGCTCGCTCTCTCTGTTTACCAGGGTCCTCTCTCTCTCTCTCTCTCTCTGTTTACCAGGGTCCTCTCTCTCTCTCTCTCTCTCTCTGTTTACCAGGGTCCTCTTCACTCTCTCTCTCTGTTTACCAGGGTCCTCTCTCTATCTCTCTCTCTCTGTTTACCAGGGTCCTCTCTCACTCTCTCTCTCTGTTTCCCAGGGTCCTCTCTCTCTCTGTTTACCATGGTCCTCTCCCTCTCTCTCTCTCTCTCTCTGTTTACCAGGGTCCTCCCTCTCTCTCTCTCTCTCTGTTTACCAGCGTCCTCTCTCACTCTCACTCGCTCTCTCTCTGTTTACCAGGGTCCTCTCTCTCTCTCTCTCTCTCTGTTTACCGGGGTCCTCTCTCTCTCTCTCTGTTTACCAGGGTCCTCTCCCTCTCTCACTCTCTCTCTGTTTACCAGGGGCCTCTCTCTCTCTCTCTCTCTCTGTTTACCAGGGTCCTCTCTCTCCCTCTCTCTCTCTCTGTTTACCAGGATCCTCCCTCTCTCTCTCTCTCTCTCTCTGTTTACCAGGGTCCTCTCTCTCTCTCTCTCTCTGTTTACCAGGGTCCTCTCTCACACTCACTCTCTCTCTCTCTGTTTATCAGGGTCCTCTCCATCTCTCTCTCTCTGTTTACCAGGGTCCTCCCTCTCTCTCTCTCTCTCTCTGTTTACCAGGGTCCTCTCGCTCTCTCTCTCTCTGTTTACCAGGGTCCTCTCTCACTCTCACTCTCTCTCTCTCTGTTTACCAGGATCCTCTCTCTCTCTCTCTCTCTGTTTACCAGGGTCCTCTCTCACTCTCACTCTCTCTCTCTCTGTTTACCAGGGTCCTCTCTCTCTCTCTCTCCGTTTACCAGGGTCCTCTCTCTCTCTCTCTCTCTCTCTGTTTACCAGGGTCCTCTCTCTCTCTCTCTGTTTACCAGGGTCCTCTCCCTCTCTCTCTCTCTGTTTACCAGGGGCCTCTCTCTCTCTCTCTCTCTCTCTCTGTTTACCAGGGTCCTCTCTCTCTCTCTCTCTGTTTATCAGGGTCCTCTCTCTCTCTCTCTCTCTCTGTGTTTACCAGGGTCCTCTCTCTCTATCTCTCTCTGTTTATCAGGGTCCCCTCTCTCTCTCTCTCGCTCTCTGTTTACCAGGGTCCTCTCTCTCTCTCTCTCTCTGTTTATCAGAGTCCCCTCACTCTCTCTCTCTCTCTCTGTTTACCAGGGTCCTCTCTCTCTCTCTCGCTCTCTCTGTTTACCAGGGTCCTCTCACTCTCTCTCTCGCTGTTTACCAGGGTCCTCTCTCTCTCTGTTTACCAGGGTCCTCTCTCTCTCTCTGTTTACCAGTGTCCTCTCTCTCTCTCTCTCTCTCTCTCTGTTTACCAGGGTCCTCTCTCTCTCTCTCTCTCTCTGTTTACCAGGGTCCTCTCTCTCTCTCTCTCTCTCTGTTTACCAGGGTCCTCTCTCTCTCTCTCTCTCTCTGTTTACCAGGGTCCTCTCTCTCTCTCTCTCTCTGTTTACCAGGGTCCTCTCTCTCTCTCTCTCTCTCTGTTTACCAGGGTCCTCTCTCACTCTCTCTCTCTGTTTACCAGGGTCCTCTCTCTATCTCTCTCTCTCTGTTTACCAGGGTCCTCTCTCTCTCTCTCTCTCTCTGTTTACCAGGGTCCTCTCTCTCTCTCTCTCTCTCTCTGTTTACCAGGGTCCTCTCTCTCACTCTCTCTCTCTGTTTATCAGGGTCCTCTCTCTCTCTCTCTCTCTCAGTTTATCAGGGTCCTCTCTCACTCTCTCTCTCTGTTTCCCAGGGTCCTCTCTCTCTCTGTTTACCAGGGTCCTCTCTCTCTCTCTCTCTGTTTACCAGGGTCCTCTCTCTCTCTCTCTCTGTTTACCAGGGTCCTCTCTCTCTCTCTCTCTCTGTTTATCAGGGTCCTCTCTCTCTCTCTCTCCCTCAGTTTATCAGGGTCCTCTCTCACTCTCTCTCTCTGTTTACCAGGGTCCCCTCTCTCTCTCTCTCTCTGTTTACCAGGGTCCTCTCTCTCTCTCTCTCTCTCTCTCTGTTTACCAGTGTCCTCTCTCTCTCTCTCTGTTTACCAGGGTCCTCTCTCTCTCTCTCTCTCTCTCTCTGTTTACCAGGGTCCTCTCTCTCTCTCTCTCTCTCTGTTTACCAGGGTCCTCTCTCTCTCTCTCTCTCTCTGTTTATCAGGGTCCTCTCTCTCTCTCTCTCTCTCTGTTTATCAGGGTCCTCTCTCACTCTCTCTCTCTGTTTACCTGGGTCCTCTCTCTCACTCTCTCTCTCTGTTTATCAGGGTCCTCTCTCTCTCTCTCTCTCTCTCTGTTTACCAGGGTCCTCTCTCTCTCTCTCTCTCTCTCTCAGTTTATCAGGGTCCTCTCTCACTCTCTCTCTCTGTTTACCAGGGTCCTCTCTCTCTCTCTCTCTGTTTACCAGGGTCCTCACTCTCTCTCTCTCTCTCTCTCTCTGTTTACCAGGGTCCTCTCTCTCTCTCTCTCTCTCTGTTTACCAGGGTCCCTCTCTCTCTCTCTCTCTCTCTGTTTACCAGGGTCCTCTCTCTCTCCCTCTCTCTCTGTTTATCAGGGTCCTCTCTCTCTCTCTCTCTCTCAGTTTATCAGGGTCCTCTCTCACTCTCTCTCTCTGTTTACCAGGGTCCTCTCTCTCACTCTCTCTCTCTGTTTATCAGGGTCCTCTCTCTCTCTCTCTCTCTCTCTCTCTGTTTACCAGGGTCCTCTCTCTCACTCTCTCTCTCTGTTTACCAGGGTCCTCTCTCTCTCTCTCTCTCTCTGTTTACCAGGGTCCTCTCTCTCACTCTCTCTCTCTGTTTACCAGGGTCCTCTCTCTCACACTCTCTCTCTGTTTATCAGGGTCCTCTCTCTCTCTCTCTCTCTCAGTTTATCAGGGTCCTCTCTCACTCTCTCTCTCTGTTTACCAGGGTCCTCTCTCTCTTTCTCTCTCTCTCTCTGTTTACCAGGGTCCTCTCTCTCTCTCTCTCTCTCTTTACCAGCGTCCTCTCTCACTCCTCACTCTCTGTCTCTCTGTTTACCAGGGTCATCTCTCTCTCTCTCTCTCTCTGTTTACCAGGGTCCTCCCTCTCTCTCTCTCTCTCTGTTTACCAGGGTCCTCTCTCTCTCTCTCTCTGTTTACCAGGGTCCTCTCTCACTCTCACTCTCTCTCTCTCTGTTTACCATGGTCCTCTCCCTCTCTCTCTCTCTCTCTGTTTACCAAGGTCCTCCTCTCCTCTCTCTCTCTCTCTGTTTACCAGCGTCCTCTCTCACTCTCACTCGCTCTCTCTCTGTTTACCAGGGTCCTCTCTCTCTCTCTCTCTGTTTACCAGGGTCCTCTCTCACTCTCACTCTCTGTCTCTCTGTTTACCAGGGTCATCTCTCTCTCTCTCTATCTCTCTGTTTACCAGGGTCCTCTCTCTCTCTCTCTCTGTTTATCAGGGTCCTCTCTCTCTCTCTCTCTCTCAGTTTATCAGGGTCCTCTCTCACTCTCTCTCTCTGTTTACCAGGGTCCTCTCTCTCACTCTCTCTCTCTGTTTATCAGGGTCCTCTCTCTCTCTCTCTCTCTCTCTCTCTGTTTACCAGGGTCCTCTCTCTCATTCTCTCTCTCTGTTTACCAGGGTCCTCTCTCTCTCTCTCTCTCTCTGTTTACCAGGGTCCTCTCTCTCACTCTCTCTCTCTGTTTACCAGGGTCCTCTCTCTCACACTCTCTCTCTGTTTATCAGGGTCCTCTCTCTCTCTCTCTCTCTCAGTTTATCAGGGTCCTCTCTCACTCTCTCTCTCTGTTTACCAGGGTCCTCTCTCTCTTTCTCTCTCTCTCTCTGTTTACCAGGGTCCTCTCTCTCTCTCTCTCTCTCTTTACCAGCGTCCTCTCTCACTCTCACTCTCTGTCTCTCTGTTTACCAGGGTCATCTCTCTCTCTCTCTCTCTCTGTTTACCAGGGTCCTCCCTCTTCTCTCTCTCTCTCTGTTTACCAGGGTCCTCTCTCACTCTCACTCTCTGTCTCTCTGTTTACCAGGGTCATCTCTCTCTCTCTCTATCTCTCTGTTTACCAGGGTCCTCTCTCTCTCTCTCTCTGTTTACCAGGGTCCTCTCTCTCTCTCTCTCTCTCTCTGTTTATCAGGGTCCTCTCTCTCTCTCTCTCTCAGTTTATCAGGGTCCTCTCTCACTCTCTCTCTCTGTTTACCAGGGTCCTCTCTCTCACTCTCTCTCTCTGTTTATCAGGGTCCTCTCTCTCTCTCTCTCTCTCTGTTTACCAGGGTCCTCTCTCTCACTCTCTCTCTCTGTTTACCAGGGTCCTCTCTCTCTCTCTCTCTCTCTCTCTGTTTACCAGGGTCCTCTCTCTCACTCTCTCTCTCTGTTTACCAGGGTCCTCTCTCTCTCTCTCTCTCTCTGTTTACCAGGGTCCTCTCTCTCTCTCTCTCTCTGTTTACCAGGGTCCTCTCTCACACTCACTCTCTCTCTCTCTGTTTATCAGGGTCCTCTCCCTCTCTCTCTCTCTGTTTACCAGGGTCCTCCCTCTCTCTCTCTCTCTCTCTGTTTACCAGGGTCCTCTCGCTCTCTCTCTCTCTGTTTACCAGGGTCCTCTCTGACTCTCACTCTCTCTCTCTCTGTTTACCAGGATCCTCTCTCTCTCTCTCTCTCTGTTTACCAGGGTCCTCTCTCACTCTCACTCTCTCTCTCTCTGTTTACCAGGGTCCTCTCTCTCTCTCTCTCTGTTTACCAGGGTCCTCTCCCTCTCTCTCTCTCTCTCTGTTTACCAGGGTCCTCTCTCTCTCTCTCTCTCTCTCTGTTTACCAGGGTCCTCTCTCTCTCTCTCTCTGTTTATCAGGGTCCTCTCTCTCTCTCTCTCTGTGTTTACCAGGGTCCTCTCTCTCTATCTCTCTCTGTTTATCAGGGTCCCCTCTCTCTCTCTCTCGCTCTCTGTTTACCAGGGTCCTCTCTCTCTCTCTCTCTCTGTTTATCAGAGTCCCCTCACTCTCTCTCTCTCTCTCTGTTTACCCAGGGTCCTCTCTCTCTCTCGCTCTCTCTGTTTACCAGGGTCCTCTCACTCTCTCTCTCGCTGTTTACCAGGGTCCTCTCTCTCTCTCTCTCTCTCTGTTTACCAGGGTCCTCTCTCTCTCTCTGTTTACCAGTGTCCTCTCTCTCTCTCTCTCTCTCTCTCTCTCTGTTTACCAGGGTCCTCTCTCTCTCTCTCTCTCTCTGTTTACCAGGGTCCTCTCTCTCTCTCTCTCTCTCTCTGTTTACCAGGGTCCTCTCTCTCTCTCTCTCTCTCTGTTTACCAGGGTCCTCTCTCTCTCTCTCTCTCTGTTTACCAGGGTCCTCTCTCTCTCTCTCTCTCTCTGTTTACCAGGGTCCTCTCTCACTCTCTCTCTCTGTTTACCAGGGTCCTCTCTCTATCTCTCTCTCTCTGTTTACCAGGGTCCTCTCTCTCTCTCTCTCTCTCTCTCTGTTTACCAGGGTCCTCTCTCTCTCTCTCTGTTTACCAGGGTCCTCTCTCTCACTCTCTCTCTCTGTTTATCAGGGTCCTCTCTCTCTCTCTCTCTCTCAGTTTATCAGGGTCCTCTCTCACTCTCTCTGTTTCCCAGGGTCCTCTCTCTCTCTGTTTACCAGGGTCCTCTCTCTCTCTCTCTCTGTTTACCAGGGTCCTCTCTCTCTCTCTCTCTGTTTACCAGGGTCCTCTCTCTCTCTCTCTCTCTGTTTATCAGGGTCCTCTCTCTCTCTCTCTCTCTCAGTTTATCAGGGTCCTCTCTCACTCTCTCTCTCTGTTTACCAGGGTCCCCTCTCTCTCTCTCTCTCTCTGTTTACCAGGGTCCTCTCTCTCTCTCTCTCTCTCTCTGTTTACCAGGGTCCTCCCTCTCTCTTTCTCTCTGTTTACCAGGGTCCTCTCTCTCTCTCTCTCTCTCTCTGTTTACCAGGGTCCTCTCTCTCTCTCTCTCTCTCTGTTTACCAGGGTCCTCTCTCTCTCTCTCTCTCTCTGTTTATCAGGGTCTCTCTCTCTCTCTCTCTCTCTCTCAGTTTATCAGGGTCCTCTATCACTCTCTCTGGGTCCTCTCTCTCACTCTCTCTCTCTGTTTATCAGGGTCCTCTCTCTCTCTCTCTCTCTCTCTCTGTTTACCAGGGTCCTCTCTCTCTCTCTCTCAGTTTATCAGGGTCCTCTCTCCCTCTCTCTCTCTGTTTACCAGGGTCCTCACTCTCTCTCTCTCTCTGTTTACCAGGGTCCTCTCTCTCTCTCTCTCTCTCTCTGTTTACCAGGGTCCTCTCTCTCTCTCTCTCTCTCTGTTTACCCAGGGTCCTCTCTCTCTCTCTCTCTCTCTGTTTACCAGGGTCCTCTCTCTCTCTCTCTCTCTCTGTTTATCAGGGTCCTCTCTCTCTCTCTCTCTCTCAGTTTATCAGGGTCCTCTCTCACTCTCTCTCTGTTTACCTGGGTCCTCTCTCTCACTCTCTCTCTCTGTTTATCAGGGTCCTCTCTCTCTCTCTCTCTCTCTCTGTTTACCAGGGTCCTCTCTCTCACTCTCTCTCTCTGTTTACCAGGGTCCTCTCTCTCTCTCTCTCTCTCTGTTTACCAGGGGTCCTCTCTCTCACTCTCTCTCTCTGTTTACCAGGGTCCTCTCTCTCTCTCTCTCTCTGTTTACCAGGGTCCTCTCTCTCACACTCTCTCTCTGTTTATCAGGGTCCTCTCTCTCTCTCTCTCTCTCAGTTTATCAGGGGTCCTCTCTCACTCTCTCTCTCTGTTTACCAGGGTCCTCTCTCTCTCTCTCTCTCTGTTTACCAGGGTCCTCTCTCTCTCTCTCTCTCTGTTTACCAGGGTCCTCTCTCACTCTCACTCTCTGTCTCTCTGTTTACCAGGGTCATCTCTCTCTCTCTCTCTCTCTCTGTTTACCCAGGGTCCTCTCTCTCTCTCTCTCTCTCTCTGTTCACCAGGGTCCTCTCTCACTCTCTCTCTCTGTTTACCAGGGTCCTCTCTCTATCTCTCTCTCTCTGTTTACCAGGGGTCCTCTCTCTCTCTCTCTCAGTTTATCAGGGTCCTCTCTCACTCTCTCTCTCTGTTCACCTGGGTCCTCTCTCTCACTCTCTCTCCTCTGTTTATCAGGGTCCTCCTCTCTCTCTCTCTCTCTCTCTGTTTACCAGGGTCCTCTCTCTCTCTCTCTCTCAGTTTATCAGGGTCCCTCTCTCACTCTCTCTCTCTGTTTACCAGGGTCCTCTCTCTCTCTCTCTCTCTCTGTTTACCAGGGTCCTCTCTCTCTCTCTCTCTCTCTATGTTTACCAGGGTCCTCTCTCTCTCTCTCTCTCTCTCTCTGTTTACCAGGGTCCTCTCTCTCTCTCTCTCTCTCTGTTTACCAGGGGTCCTCTCTCTCTCTCTCTCTCTCTGTTTATCAGGGTCCTCTCTCTCTCTCTCTCTCTCAGTTTATCAGGGTCCTCTCTCACTCTCTCTCTCTGTTTACCTGGGTCCTCTCTCTCACTCTCTCTCTCTGTTTATCAGGGTCCTCTCTCTCTCTCTCTCTCTCTGTTTACCAGGGTCCTCTCTCTCACTCTCTCTCTCTGTTTACCAGGGTCCTCTCTCTCTCTCTCTCTCTCTCTCTGTTTACCAGGGTCCTCTCTCTCACTCTCTCTCTCTGTTTACCAGGGTCCTCTCTCTCACACTCTCTCTCTGTTTATCAGGGTCCTCTCTCTCTCTCTCTCTCTCAGTTTATCAGGGTCCTCTCTCACTCTCTCTCTCTGTTTACCAGGGTCCTCTCTCTCTCTCTCTCTCTCTCTCTGTTTACCAGGGTCCTCTCTCTCTCTCTCTCTCTCTTTACCAGGGTCCTCTCTCACTCTCACTCTCTGTCTCTCTGTTTACCAGGGTCATCTCTCTCTCTCTCTCTCTCTCTGTTTACCAGGGTCCTCCCTCTCTCTCTCTCTCTCTGTTTACCAGGGTCCTCTCTCTCTCTCTCTCTGTTTACCAGGGTCCTCTCTCACTCTCACTCTCTCTCTCTCTGTTTACCATGGTCCTCTCCCTCTCTCTCTCTCTCTCTGTTTACCAAGGTCCTCCCTCTCTCTCTCTCTGTTTACCAGCGTCCTCTCTCACTCTCACTCGCTCTCTCTCTGTTTACCAGGGTCCTCTCTCTCTCTCTCTCTCTCTCTGCTTACCAGGGTCCTCTCTCTCTCTCTCTGTTTACCAGGGTCCTCTCCCTCTCTCACTCTCTCTCTGTTTACCAGGGGCCTCTCACTCTCTCTCTCTCTCTGTTTACCAGGGTCCTCTCTCTCCCTCTCTCTCTCTCTGTTTACCAAGATCCTCCCTCTCTCTCTCTCTCTCTCTCTGTTTACCAGGGTCCTCTCTCTCTCTCTCTCTCTGTTTACCAGGGTCCTCTCTCACACTCACTCTCTCTCTCTCTGTTTATCAGGGTCCTCTCCCTCTCTCTCTCTCTGTTTACCAGGGTCCTCCCTCTCTCTCTCTCTCTCTCTGTTTACCAGGGTCCTCTCGCTCTCTCTCTCTCTGTTTACCAGGGTCCTCTCTCACTCTCACTCTCTCTCTCTCTGTTTACCAGGATCCTCTCTCTCTCTCTCTCTCTGTTTACCAGGGTCCTCTCTCACTCTCACTCTCTCTCTCTCTGTTTACCAGGGTCCTCTCTCTCTCTCTCTCTCTGTTTACCAGGGTCCTCTCTCTCTCTCTCTCTCTCTCTGTTTACCAGGGTCCTCTCTCTCTCTCTCTGTTTACCAGGGTCCTCTCCCTCTCTCTCTCTCTGTTTACCAGGGTCCTCTCTCTCTCTCTCTCTCTCTGTTTACCAGGGTCCTCTCTCTCTCTCTCTCTGTTTATCAGGGTCCTCTCTCTCTCTCTCTCTCTCTCTCTGTGTTTACCAGGGTCCTCTCTCACTCTCTCTCTCTGTTTACCAGGGTCCTCTCTCTCTCTCTCTCTCTCTGTTTACCAGGGTCCTCTCTCTCACTCTCTCTCTCTGTTTACCAGGGTCCTCTCTCTCTCTCTCTCTCTGTTTACCAGGGTCCTCTCTCTCACACTCTCTCTCTGTTTATCAGGGTCCTCTCTCTCTCTCTCTCTCTCAGTTTATCAGGGTCCTCTCTCACTCTCTCTCTCTGTTTACCAGGGTCCTCTCTCTCTCTCTCTCTCTCTCTGTTTACCAGGGTCCTCTCTCTCTCTCTCTCTCTGTTTACCAGGGTCCTCTCTCACTCTCACTCTCTGTCTCTCTGTTTACCAGGGTCATCTCTCTCTCTCTCTCTCTCTGTTTACCAGGGTCCTCTCTCTCTCTCTGTTTACCAGGGTCCTCTCTCACTCTCTCTCTCTGTTTACCAGGGTCCTCTCTCTATCTCTCTCTCTCTGTTTACCAGGGTCCTCTCTCTCTCTCTCTCAGTTTATCAGGGTCCTCTCTCACTCTCTCTCTCTGTTCACCTGGGTCCTCTCTCTCACTCTCTCTCTCTGTTTATCAGGGTCCTCTCTCTCTCTCTCTCTCTCTCTGTTTACCAGGGTCCTCTCTCTCTCTCTCTCTCAGTTTATCAGGGTCCTCTCTCACTCTCTCTCTCTGTTTACCAGGGTCCTCTCTCTCTCTCTCTCTCTCTGTTTACCAGGGTCCTCTCTCTCTCTCTCTCTCTCTATGTTTACCAGGGTCCTCTCTCTCTCTCTCTCTCTCTCTGTTTACCAGGGTCCTCTCTCTCTCTCTCTCTCTCTGTTTACCAGGGTCCTCTCTCTCTCTCTCTCTCTCTGTTTATCAGGGTCCTCTCTCTCTCTCTCTCTCTCAGTTTATCAGGGTCCTCTCTCACTCTCTCTCTCTGTTTACCTGGGTCCTCTCTCTCACTCTCTCTCTCTGTTTATCAGGGTCCTCTCTCTCTCTCTCTCTCTCTGTTTACCAGGGTCCTCTCTCTCACTCTCTCTCTCTGTTTACCAGGGTCCTCTCTCTCTCTCTCTCTCTCTCTGTTTACCAGGGTCCTCTCTCTCACTCTCTCTCTCTGTTTACCAGGGTCCTCTCTCTCACACTCTCTCTCTGTTTATCAGGGTCCTCTCTCTCTCTCTCTCTCTCAGTTTATCAGGGTCCTCTCTCACTCTCTCTCTCTGTTTACCAGGGTCCTCTCTCTCTCTCTCTCTCTCTCTCTGTTTACCAGGGTCCTCTCTCTCTCTCTCTCTCTCTTTACCAGGGTCCTCTCTCACTCTCACTCTCTGTCTCTCTGTTTACCAGGGTCATCTCTCTCTCTCTCTCTCTCTCTGTTTACCAGGGTCCTCCCTCTCTCTCTCTCTCTCTGTTTACCAGGGTCCTCTCTCTCTCTCTCTCTGTTTACCAGGGTCCTCTCTCACTCTCACTCTCTCTCTCTCTGTTTACCATGGTCCTCTCCCTCTCTCTCTCTCTCTCTGTTTACCAAGGTCCTCCCTCTCTCTCTCTCTCTCTGTTTACCAGCGTCCTCTCTCACTCTCACTCGCTCTCTCTCTGTTTACCAGGGTCCTCTCTCTCTCTCTCTCTCTCTGCTTACCAGGGTCCTCTCTCTCTCTCTCTGTTTACCAGGGTCCTCTCCCTCTCTCACTCTCTCTCTGTTTACCAGGGGCCTCTCACTCTCTCTCTCTCTCTGTTTACCAGGGTCCTCTCTCTCCCTCTCTCTCTCTCTGTTTACCAAGATCCTCCCTCTCTCTCTCTCTCTCTCTCTGTTTACCAGGGTCCTCTCTCTCTCTCTCTCTCTGTTTACCAGGGTCCTCTCTCACACTCACTCTCTCTCTCTCTGTTTATCAGGGTCCTCTCCCTCTCTCTCTCTCTGTTTACCAGGGTCCTCCCTCTCTCTCTCTCTCTCTCTGTTTACCAGGGTCCTCTCGCTCTCTCTCTCTCTGTTTACCAGGGTCCTCTCTCACTCTCACTCTCTCTCTCTCTGTTTACCAGGATCCTCTCTCTCTCTCTCTCTCTGTTTACCAGGGTCCTCTCTCACTCTCACTCTCTCTCTCTCTGTTTACCAGGGTCCTCTCTCTCTCTCTCTCTCTGTTTACCAGGGTCCTCTCTCTCTCTCTCTCTCTCTCTGTTTACCAGGGTCCTCTCTCTCTCTCTCTGTTTACCAGGGTCCTCTCCCTCTCTCTCTCTCTGTTTACCAGGGTCCTCTCTCTCTCTCTCTCTCTCTGTTTACCAGGGTCCTCTCTCTCTCTCTCTCTGTTTATCAGGGTCCTCTCTCTCTCTCTCTCTCTCTGTGTTTACCAGGGTCCTCTCTCTCTATCTCTCTCTGTTTATCAGGGTCCCCTCTCTCTCTCTCTCGCTCTCTGTTTACCAGGGTCCTCTCTCTCTCTCTCTCTCTGTTTATCAGAGTCCCCTCACTCTCTCTCTCTCTCTCTGTTTACCAGGGTCCTCTCTCTCTCTCTCGCTCTCTCTGTTTACCAGGGTCCTCTCACTCTCTCTCTCGCTGTTTACCAGGGTCCTCTCTCTCTCTCTCTCTCTCTCTGTTTACCAGGTCCTCTCTCTCTCTCTGTTTACCAGTGTCCTCTCTCTCTCTCTCTCTCTCTCTCTCTGTTTACCAGGGTCCTCTCTCTCTCTCTCTCTCTCTGTTTACCAGGGTCCTCTCTCTCTCTCTCTCTCTCTGTTTACCAGGGTCCTCTCTCTCTCTCTCTCTCTCTGTTTACCAGGGTCCTCTCTCTCTCTCTCTCTCTGTTTACCAGGGTCCTCTCTCTCTCTCTCTGTTTACCAGGGTCCTCTCTCACTCTCTCTCTCTGTTTACCAGGGTCCTCTCTCTATCTCTCTCTCTCTGTTTACCAGGGGTCCTCTCTCTCTCTCTCTCTCTCTCTGTTTACCAGGGTCCTCTCTCTCTCTCTCTGTTTACCAGGGTCCTCTCTCTCACTCTCTCTCTCTGTTTATCAGGGTCCTCTCTCTCTCTCTCTCTCTCTCAGTTTATCAGGGTCCTCTCTCACTCTCTCTCTCTGTTTCCCAGGGTCCTCTCTCTCTCTGTTTACCAGGGTCCTCTCTCTCTCTCTCTCTGTTTACCAGGGTCCTCTCTCTCTCTCTCTCTGTTTACCAGGGTCCTCTCTCTCTCTCTCTCTCTGTTTATCAGGGTCCTCTCTCTCTCTCTCTCTCTCAGGTTTATCAGGGTCCTCTCTCACTCTCTCTCTCTGTTTACCAGGGTCCCCTCTCTCTCTCTCTCTCTCTGTTTACCAGGGTCCTCTCTCTCTCTCTCTCTCTCTGTTTTCCAGGGTCCTCCCTCTCTCTTTCTCTCTGTTTACCAGGGTCCTCTCTCTCTCTCTCTCTCTCTCTCTATTTACCAGGGTCCTCTCTCTCTCTCTCTCTCTCTGTTTATCAGGGTCCTCTCTCTCTCTCTCTCTCTCTCTCAGTTTATCAGGGTCCTCTCTCACTCTCTCTCTCTGTTTACCTGGGTCCTCTCTCTCACTCTCTCTCTCTGTTTATCAGGGTCCTCTCTCTCTCTCTCTCTCTCTCTGTTTACCCAGGGTCCTCTCTCTCTCTCTCTCAGTTTATCAGGGTCCTCTCTCACTCTCTCTCTCTGTTTACCAGGGTCCTCACTCTCTCTCTCTCTCTCTGTTTACCAGGGTCCTCTCTCTCTCTCTCTCTCTCTCTCTGTTTACCAGGGTCCTCTCTCTCTCTCTCTCTCTCTGTTTACCAGTGGTCCTCTCTCTCTCGTCTCTCTCTCTGTTTATCAGGGTCCTCTCTCTCTCTCTCTCTCTCAGTTTATCAGGGTCCTCTCTCACTCTCTCTCTCTGTTTAACTGGGTCCTCTCTCTCACTCTCTCTCTCTGTTTATCAGGGTCCTCTCTCTCTCTCTCTCTCTCTCTCTGTTTACCAGGGTCCTCTCTCTCACTCTCTCTCTCTGTTTACCAGGGTCCTCTCTCTCTCTCTCTCTCTCTGTTTACCAGGGTCCTCTCTCTCACTCTCTCTCTCTGTTTACCAGGGTCCTCTCTCTCTCTCTCTCTCTCTGTTTACCAGGGTCCTCTCTCTCACACTCTCTCTCTGTTTATCAGGTCCTCTCTCTCTCTCTCTCTCTCAGTTTATCAGGGGTCCTCTCTCACTCTCTCTCTCTGTTTACCAGGGTCCTCTCTCTCTCTCTCTCTCTCTCTGTTTACCAGGGTCCTCTCTCTCTCTCTCTCTCTGTTTACCAGGGTCCTCTCTCACTCTCACTCTCTGTCTCTCTGTTTACCAGGGTCATCTCTCTCTCTCTCTCTCTCTCTGTTTACCAGGGTCCTCTCTCTCTCTCTCTCTCTCTGTTTACCAGTGTCCTCTCTCACTCTCTCTCTCTGTTTACCAGGGTCCTCTCTCTATCTCTCTCTCTCTGTTTACCAGGGTCCTCTCTCTCTCTCTCTCTCTGTTTACCAGGGTCCTCTCTCTCACTCTCTCTCTCTGTTTATCAGGGTCCTCTCTCTCTCTCTCTCTCTCAGTTTATCAGGGTCCTCTCTCACTCTCTCTCTCTGTTTCCCAGGGTCCTCTCTCTCTCTGTTTACCAGGGTCCTCTCTCTCTCTCTCTCTGTTTACCAGGGTCCTCTCTCTCTCTCTCTCTGTTTACCAGGGTCCTCTCTCTCTCTCTCTCTCTGTTTATCAGGGTCCTCTCTCTCTCTCTCTCTCTCAGTTTATCAGGGTCCTCTCTCACTCTCTCTCTCTGTTTACCAGGGTCCCCTCTCTCTCTCTCTCTCTCTCTGTTTACCAGGGTCCTCTCTCTCTCTCTCTCTCTCTCTTGTTTACCAGGGTCCTCTCTCTCTCTCTCTCTCTGTTTACCAGGGTCCTCTCTCTCTCTCTCTCTCTCTGTTTACCAGGGTCCTCTCTCTCTCTCTCTCTCTCTCTGTTTACCCAGGGTCCTCTCTCTCTCTCTCTCTCTCTGTTTATCAGGGTCCTCTCTCTCTCTCTCTCTCTCAGTTTATCAGGGTCCTCTCTCACTCTCTCTCTCTGTTTACCTGGGTCCTCTCTCTCACTCTCTCTCTCTGTTTATCAGGGTCCTCTCTCTCTCTCTCTCTCTCTCTCTGTTTACCAGGGTCCTCTCTCTCTCTCTCTGTTTATCAGGGTCCTCTCTCACTCGCTCTCTCTGTTTATCAGGGTCCCTCTCTCTCTCTCTCTCTGTTTACCAGGGTCCGCTCTCTCTCTCTCTCTCTCTCTCTCTCTGTTTACCAGGGTCCTCTCTCTCTCTCTCTCTCTCTGTTTACCAGGGTCCTCTCTCTCTCTCTCTCTCTCTGTTTACCAGGGTCCACTCTCTCTCTCTCTCTCTCTGTTTACCAGGGTCCTCTCTCTCTCTCTCTCTCTCTGTTTTATCAGGGTCCTCTCTCTCTCTCTCTCTCTCAGTTTATCAGGGGTCCCTCTCTCACTCTCTCTCTCTGTTCACCTGGGTCCCTCTCTCTCACTCTCTCTCTCTGTTTATCAGGGTCCTCTCTCTCTCTCTCTCTCTCTCTCTGTTTACCAGGGTCCTCTCTCTCACACTCTCTCTCTGTTTATCAGGGTCCTCTCTCTCTCTCTCTCTCTCAGTTTATCAGGGTCCTCTCTCACTCTCTCTCTCTGTTTACCAGGGGTCCTCTCTCTCTCTCTCTCTCTCTGTTTACCAGGGTCCTCTCTCTCTCTCTCTCTCTCTCTGTTTATCAGGGTCCTCTCTCTCTCTCTCTTTACCAGGGTCCTCTCTCTCTCTCTCTCTCTCTCTCTGTTTACCAAGGTCTTCTCTCTCTCTCTCTCTCTCTCTGTTTACCAGGGTCCTCTCTCTCTCTCTCTCTCTCTCTCTGTTTACCAGGGTCCTCTCTCTCTCTCTCTCTCTCTGTTTACCAGGGTCCTCTCTCTCTCTCTCTCTCTCTCTCTGTTTACCAGGGTCCTCTCTCTCTCTCTCTCTCTCTCTCTGTTTACCAGGGTCCTCTCTCTCCCTCTCTCTCTGTTTATCAGGGTCCTCTCTCTCTCTCTCTCTCTCTCAGTTTATCAGGGTCCTCTCTCACTCTCTCTCTCTGTTTACCTGGGTCCTCTCTCTCACTCTCTCTCTCTCTGTTTATCAGGGTCCTCTCTCTCTCTCTCTCTCTCTCTGTTTCCCAGGGTCCTCTCTCTCTCACTCTCTCTCTCTGTTTACCCAGGGTCCTCTCTCTCTCTCTCTCTCTCTGTTTACCAGGGTCCTCTCTCTCACTCTCTCTCTCTGTTTACCAGGGTCCTCACTCTCTCTCTCTCTCTGTTTACCAGGGTCCTCTCTCTCACTCTCTCTCTCTGTTATCAGGGTCCTCTCTCTCTCTCTCTCTCAGTTTATCAGGGTCCTCTCTCACTCTCTCTCTCTGTTTACCAGGGTCCTCTCTCTCTCTCTCTCTCTCCTCTGTTTACCAGGGTCCTCTCTCTCTCTCTCTCTGTTTATCAGGGTCCTCTCTCTCTCTCTCTTTACCAGGGCCCTCTCTCTCTCTCTCTCTCTCTGTTTACCAGGGTCCTCTCTCTCTCTCTCTCTCTCTGTTTACCAGGGTCCTCTCTCTCTCTCTCTCTCTCTCTCTCTCTGTTTACCAGGGTTCTCTCTCTCTCTCTCTCTCTCTCTCAGTTTATCAGGGTCCTCTCTCTCTCTCTGTTTCCCCAGGGTCCCCTCTCTCTCACTCTCTCTCTCTGTTTACCAGGGTCCTCTCTCTCTCTCTCTCAGTTTATCAGGGTCCTCTCTCTCTCTCTGTTTCCCAGGGTCCCCTCTCTCTCACTCTCTCTCTCTGTTTACCAGGGTCCTCTCTCTCTCTCTCTCTCTCAGTTTACCAGGGTCCTCTCTCTCTCTCTCTCTCTCTGTTTACCAGGGTCCTCTCTCTCACACTCTCTCTCTGTTTATCAGGGTCCTCTCTCTCTCTCTCTCTCTGTTTACCAGGGTCCCTCTCTCTCTCTCTCTCCTCTCTGTTTACCAGGGTCCTCTCTCTCTCTCTCTCTCTCTGTTTACCAGGGTCCTCTCTCTCTCTCTCTCTCTCTGTTTATCAGGGTCCTCTCTCTCTCTCTCTTTACCAGGGGTCCTCTCTCTCTCTCTCTCTCTCTCTCTGTTTACCAGGGTCCTCTCTCTCTCTCTCTCTCTCTCAGTTTATCAGGGTCCTCTCTCACTCTCTCTCTCTGTTTACCAGGGTCCTCTCTCTCTCTCTCTCTCTCTGTTTACCAGGGTCCTCTCTCTCTCTCTCTCTCTCTGTTTACCAGGGTCCTCTCTCTCTCTCTCTCTCTCTGTTTATCAGGGTCCTCTCTCTCTCTCTCTCTCTCTCTCTGTTTACCAGGGTCCTCTCTCTCTCTCTCTCTCTCTGTTTACCAGGGTCCTCTCTCTCTCTCTCTCTCTCTCTCTGTTTACCAGGGTCCTCTCTCTCTCTCTCTCTCTCTCTGTTTACCAGGGTCCTCTCTCTCTCTCTCTCTCTCTCTGTTTACCAGGGTCCTCTCTCTCTCTCTCTCTCTCTCTCTGTTTACCAGGCTCCTCTCTCTCCCTCTCTCTCTGTTTATCAGGGTCCTCTCTCTCTCTCTCTCTCTCAGTTGATCAGGGTCCTCTCTCACTCTCTCTCTCTGTTTACCTGGGTCCTCTCTCTCACTCTCTCTCTCTCTGTTTATCAGGGGTCCTCTCTCTCTCTCTCTCTCTCTCTCTCTGTTTACCAGGGTCCTCTCTCTCTCTCTCTCTCTCTCTGTTTACCAGGGTCCTCTCTCTCTCTCTCTCTCTCTGTTTACCAGGGTCCTCTCTCTCTCTCTCTCTCTCTGTTTACCAGGGTCCTCTCTCTCTCTCTCTCTCTCTCTCTGTTTACCAGGGTCCTCTCTCTCTCTCTCTCTCTCTCTCTGTTTACCAGGGTCCTCTCTCTCACTCTCTCTCTCTGTTTACCAGGGTCCCTCACTCTCTCTCTCTCTCTCTCTCTGTTTACCAGGGTCCTCTCCTCTCACTCTCTATCTCTGTTTATCAGGGTCCTCTCTCTCTCTCTCTCTCTCAGTTTATCAGGGTCCTCTCTCACTCTCTCTCTCTGTTTACCAGGGTCCTCTCTCTCTCTCTCTCTGTTTACCAGGGTCCTCTCTCTCTCTCTCTCTCTCTGTTTACCAGGGTCCTCTCTCTCTGTTTATCAGGGTCCTCTCTCTCTCTCTCTTTACCAGGGTCCTCTCTCTCTCTCTCTCTCTGTTTAACAGGGTCCTCTCTCTCTCTCTCTCTCCTCTGTTTACCAGGGTCCTCTCTCTCTCTCTCTCTCTCTCTGTTTACCAGGGTCCTCTCTCTCTCTCTCTCTCTCTCTCTGTTTACCAGGGTTCTCTCTCTCTCTCTCTCTCTCTGTTTACCAGGGTCCCTCTCTCTCTCTCTCTCTCTCAGTTTATCAGGGTCCTCTCTCACTCTCTCTCTCTGTTTACCAGGGTCCTCTCTCTCTCTCTCTCTCTCTGTTTACCAGGGTCCTCTCTCTCTCTCTCTCTCTCTCTGTTTACCAGGGTCCTCTCTCTCTGTTTATCAGGGTCCTCTCTCTCTCTCTCTTTAACAGGGTCCTCTCTCTCTCTCTCTCTCTGTTTACCAGGGTCCTCTCTCTCTCTCTCTCTCTCTGTTTCCCAGGGTCCCCTCTCTCTCACTCTCTCTCTCTGTTTACCAGGGTCCTCTCTCTCTCTCTCTCTCTCTGTTTATCAGGGTCCTCTCTCTCTCTCTCTTTACCAGGTTCCTCTCTCTCTCTCTCTCTCTCTCTCTGTTTACCAGGGTCCTCTCTCTCTCTCTCTCTCTCTCTGTTTACCAGGGTCCTCTCTCTCTCTCTCTCTCTCTCTGTTTACCAGGGTCCTCTCTCTCTCTCTCTCTCTCTGTTTACCAGGGTCCTCTCTCTCTCTCTCTCTCTGTTTACCAGGGTCCTCTCTCTCTCTCTCTCTCTGTTTACCAGGGTCCTCTCTCTCTCTCTCTCTCTCTCTCTGTTTACCAGGGTCCTCTCTCTCTCTCTCTCTCTCTGTTTACCAGGGTCCTCACTCTCTCTCTCTCTCTCTCTCTGTTTACCAGGGTCCTCTCTCTCTCTCTCTCTCTCTCTCTGTTTACCAGGGTCCTCTCTCTCACTCTCTCTCTCTGTTTACCAGGGGTCCTCACTCTCTCTCTCTCTCTCTCTCTGTTTACCAGGGTCCTCTCTCTCACTCTCTATCTCTATTTATCAGGGTCCTCTCTCTCTCTCTCTCTCTCAGTTTATCAGGGTCCTCTCTCACTCTCTCTTCTCTGTTTACCAGGGTCCTCTCTCTCTCTCTCTCTCTCTGTTTACCAGGGTCCTCTCTCTCTCTCTCTCTCTCTCTGTTTACCAAGGTCCTCTCTCTCTGTTATCAGGGTCCTCTCTCTCGCTCTCTTTACCAGGGTCCTCTCTCTCTCTCTCTCTGTTTACCAGGGTCCTCTCTCTCTCTCTCTCTCTCTGTTTACCAGGGTCCTCTCTCTCTCTCTCTCTCTCTCTGTTTACCAGGGTCCTCTCTCTCTCTCTCTCTCTCTCTCTGTTTACCAGGGTTCTCTCTCTCTCTCTCTCTCTCTCAGTTTATCAGGGTCCTCTCTCTCTCTCTGTTTCCCAGGGTCCCCTCTCTCTCACTCTCTCTCTCTGTTTACCAGGGTCCTCTCTCTCTCTCTCTCTCTCTCAGTTTATCAGGGTCCTCTCTCCCTCTCTCTCTCTCTGTTTACCAGGGTCCCTCTCTCTCACTCTCTCTCTCTGTTTACCAGGATCCCTCTCTCTCTCTCTCTCTCTCTGTTTACCAGGGTCCTCTCTCTCTCTCTCTCTCTCTCTCTGTCTTTACCAGGGTCCTCTCTCTCTGTTTATCAGGGTCCCCTCTCTCTCTCTCTCTCTCTCTGTTTACCAGGGTCCTCTCTCTCTCTCTCTCTCTCTCTGTTTACCAGGGTCCTCTCTCTCTCTCTGTTTCCCAGGGTCCTCTCTCTTTCCCTCTCTCTCTGTTTATCAGGGTCCTCTCTCTCTCTCTCTCTCTCTCTGTTTACCAGGGTCCTCTCTCTCTCTCTCTCTGTTTACCAGGGTCCTCCCACTCCCTCTCTCTCTCTCTCTGTTTACCAGGGTCTTCCCTCTCTCTCTCTCTCTGTTTACCAGGGTCCTCTCTCTCTCTCTCTCTCTGTTTACCAGGGTCCTCTCTCTCTCTCTCTCTCTGTTTATCAGGGTCATCTCTCTCTCTCTCTGTTTACCAGGGTCCTCTCTCTCTGTTTATCAGGGTCCTCTCTCTCTCTCTCTTTACCAGGGTCCTCTCTCTCTCTCTCTCTCTGTTTACCAGGGTCCTCTCTCTCTCTCTCTCTCTGTTTACCAGGGTCCTCTCTCTCTCTCTCTCTCTCTCTCTGTTTACCAGGGTCCTCTCTCTCTCTCTCTCTCTCTCTCTGTTTACCAGGGTTCTGTCTCTCTCTCTCTCTCAGTTTATCAGGGTCCTCTCTCTCTCTCTGTTTCCCAGGGTCCCCTCTCTCTCACTCTCTCTCTCTGTTTACCAGGGTCCTCTCTCTCTCTCTCTCTCAGTTTATCAGGGTCCTCCCTCCCTCTCTCTCTCTCTGTTTACCAGGGTCCTCTCTCTCACTCTCTCTCTCTGTTTACCAGGATCCTCTCTCTCTCTCTCTCTCTCTCTGTTTACCAGGTCCTCTCTCTCTCTCTCTCTCTGTCTTTGCCAGGGTCCTCTCTCTCTGTTTATCAGGGTCCCCTCTCTCTCTCTCTCTCTCTCTGTTTACCAGGGTCCTCTCTCTCTCTCTCTCTCTGTTTACCAGGGTCCTCTCTCTCTCTCTGTTTCCCAGGGGTCCTCTCTCTCTCTCTCTCTCTCTGTTTATCAGGGGTCCTCTCTCTCTCTCTCTCTCTCTGTTTACCAGGGTCCTCTCTCTCTCTCTCTCTGTTTACCAGGGTCCCCCCTCTCCCTCTCTCTCTCTCTGTTTACCAGGGTCTTCCCTCTCTCTCTCTCTCTCTGTTTACCAGGGTCCTCTCTCTCTCTCTCTCTCTCTCTGTTTACCAGGGTCCTCTCTCTCTCTCTCTCTCTGTTTATCAGGGTCCTCTCTCTCTCTCTCTCTGTTTACCAGGTCCCCCCTCTCCCTCTCTCTCTCTCTCTGTTTACCAGGGGTCTTCCCTCTCTCTCTCTCTCTCTGTTTACCAGGGTCCTCTCTCTCTCTCTCTCTCTCTGTTTATCAGGGTCCTCTCTCTCTCTCTCTCTCTCTCTGTTTACCAGGGTCCTCTCTCTTCTCTCTCTCTGTTTATCAGGGTCCCCCCTCTCCCTCTCTCTCTCTCTCTGTTTACCAGGGTCTTCCCTCTCTCTCTCTCTCTCTCTCTGTTTACCAGGGGTCCTCTCTCTCTCTCTCTCTCTCTCTGTTTACCAGGGTCCTCTCTCTCTCTCTCTCTCTGTTTACCAGGGTCCTCTCTCTCTCTCTCTCTGTTTACCAGGGTCCTCTCTCTCTCTCTCTCTCTCTCTGTTTACCAGGGTCCTCTCTCTCTCTGTTTACCAGGGTCCTCTCCCTCTCTCTCTCTCTGTTTACCAGGGTCCTCTCTCTCTCTCTCTCTCTCTGTTTACCAGGGTCCTCTCTCTCTCTCTCTCTCTCTCTCTGTTTACCAGGGTCCTCTCTCTCTCTCTCTCTCTCTCTCTCAGTTCATCAGGGTCCTCTCTCACTCTCTCTCTCTGTTTACCTGGGTCCTCTCTCTCACTCTCTCTCTCTCTGTTTATCAGGGTCCTCTCTCTCTCTCCCTCTGCTTACCAGGGTCCTCTCTCTCTCTCTCTCTCTCTGTTTACCAGGGTCCTCTCTCTCTCTCTCTCTCTCTGTTTACCAGGGTCCTCTCTCTCTCTCTCTCTCTCTGTTTACCAGGGTCCTCTCTCTCTCTCTCTCTCTCTCTGTTTACCAGGGTCCTCTCTCTCTCTCTCTCTCTCTGTTTACCAGGGTCCTCTCTCTCACTCTCTCTCTCTGTTTACCAGGGTCCTCACTCTCTCTCTCTCTCTCTCTGTTTACCAGGGTCCTCTCTCTCACTCTCTATCTCTGTTTATCAGGGTCCTCTCTCTCTCTCTCTCTCTCTCTCTCAGTTTATCAGGGTCCTCTCTCACTCTCTCTCTCTGTTTACCAGGGTCCTCTCTCTCTCTCTCTCTCTCTGTTTACCAGGGTCCTCTCTCTCTCTCTCTCTCTCTCTGTTTACCAGGGTCCTCTCTCTCTGTTTATCAGGGTCCTCTCTCTCTCTCTCTTTACCAGGGTCCTCTCTCTCTCTCTCTCTCTGTTTACCAGGGTCCTCTCTCTCTCTCTCTCTCTCTCTCTGTTTACCAGGGTCCTCTCTCTCTCTCTCTCTCTCTCTCTGTTTACCAGGGTCCTCTCTCTCTCTCTCTCTCTGTTTACCAGGGTTCTCTCTCTCTCTCTCTCTCTCTCTCAGTTTATCAGGGTCCTCTCTCTCTCTCTGTTTCCCAGGGTCCCCTCTCTCTCACTCTCTCTCTCTGTTTACCAGGGTCCTCTCTCTCTCTCTCTCTCTCTCAGTTTATCAGGGTCCTCTCTCCCTCTCTCTCTCTCTGTTTACCAGGGTCCTCTCTCTCACTCTCTCTCTCTGTTTACCAGGATCCTCTCTCTCTCTCTCTCTCTCTCTGTTTACCAGGGTCCTCTCTCTCTCTCTCTCTCTGTTTACCAGGGTCCTCTCTCTCTCTCTGTTTCCCAGGGTCCTCTCTCTCTCCCTCTCTCTCTGTTTATCAGGGTCCTCTCTCTCTCTCTCTCTCTCTCTGTTTACCAGGGTCCTCTCCTCTCTCTCTCTCTGTTTACCAGGGTCCTCCCACTCCCCTCTCTCTCTCTCTCTGTTTACCAGGGTCTTCCCTCTCTCTCTCTCTCTGTTTACCAGGGTCCTCTCTCTCTCTCTCTCTCTCTGTTTACCAGGGTCCTCTCTCTCTCTCTCTCTCTGTTTATCAGGGTCATCTCTCTCTCTCTCTGTTTACCAGGGTCCTCTCTCTCTGTTTATCAGGGTCCTCTCTCTCTCTCTCTTTACCAGGGTCCTCTCTCTCTCTCTCTCTCTGTTTACCAGGGTCCTCTCTCTCTCTCTCTCTCTCTGTTTACCAGGGTCCTCTCTCTCTCTCTCTCTCTCTCTCTCTGTTTACCAGGGTCCTCTCTCTCTCTCTCTCTCTCTCTCTGTTTACCAGGGTTCTGTCTCTCTCTCTCTCTCAGTTTATCAGGGTCCTCTCTCTCTCTCTGTTTCCCAGGGTCCCCTCTCTCTCACTCTCTCTCTCTGTTTACCAGGGTCCTCTCTCTCTCTCTCTCTCAGTTTATCAGGGTCCTCCCTCCCTCTCTCTCTCTCTGTTTACCAGGGTCCTCTCTCTCACTCTCTCTCTCTGTTTACCAGGATCCTCTCTCTCTCTCTCTCTCTCTGTTTACCAGGGTCCTCTCTCTCTCTCTCTCTCTGTCTTTGCCAGGGTCCTCTCTCTCTGTTTATCAGGGTCCCCTCTCTCTCTCTCTCTCTCTCTCTCTGTTTACCAGGGTCCTCTCTCTCTCTCTCTCTCTGTTTACCAGGGTCCTCTCTCTCTCTCTGTTTCCCAGGGTCCTCTCTCTCTCTCTCTCTCTCTGTTTATCAGGGTCCTCTCTCTCTCTCTCTCTCTCTGTTTACCAGGGTCCTCTCTCTCTCTCTCTCTGTTTACCAGGGTCCCCCCTCTCCCTCTCTCTCTCTCTGTTTACCAGGGTCTTCCCTCTCTCTCTCTCTCTCTGTTTACCAGGGTCCTCTCTCTCTCTCTCTCTCTCTCTGTTTACCAGGGTCCTCTCTCTCTCTCTCTCTCTGTTTATCAGGGTCCTCTCTCTCTCTCTCTCTGTTTACCAGGGTCCCCCCTCTCCTCTCTCTCTCTCTCTGTTTACCAGGGTCTTCCCTCTCTCCTCTCTCTCTCTGTTTACCAGGGTCCTCTCTCTCTCTCTCTCTCTCTGTTTATCAGGGTCCTCTCTCTCTCTCTCTCTCTCTCTGTTTACCAGGGTCCTCTCTCTCTCTCTCTCTGTTTATCAGGGTCCCCCCTCTCCCTCTCTCTCTCTCTCTGTTTACCAGGGTCTTCCCTCTCTCTCTCTCTCTCTGTTTACCAGGGTCCTCTCTCTCTCTCTCTCTCTCTGTTTACCAGGGTCCTCTCTCTCTCTCTCTCTCTGTTTACCAGGGTCCTCTCTCTCTCTCTCTCTGTTTACCAGGGTCCTCTCTCTCTCTCTCTCTCTCTCTGTTACCAGGGTCCTCTCTCTCTCTGTTTACCAGGGTCCTCTCCCGTCTCTCTCTCTCTGTTTACCAGGGTCCTCTCTCTCTCTCTCTCTCTCTGTTTACCAGGGTCCTCTCTCTCTCTCTCTCTCTCTCTCTGTTTACCAGGGTCCTCTCTCTCTCTCTCTCTCTCTCTCTCTCTCAGTTTATCAGGGTCCTCTCTCACTCTCTCCTCTCTGTTTACCTGGGTCCTCTCTCTCACTCTCTCTCTCTCTGTTTATCAGGGTCCTCTCTCTCTCTCCCTCTGCTTACCAGGGTCCTCTCTCTCTCTCTCTCTCTCTGTTACCAGGGTCCTCTCTCTCTCTCTCTCTCTCTGTTTACCAGGGTCCTCTCTCTCTCTCTCTCTCTCTGTTTACCAGGGTCCTCTCTCTCTCTCTCTCTCTCTGTTTACCAGGGTCCTCTCTCTCTCTCTCTCTCTCTGTTTACCAGGGTCCTCTCTCTCACTCTCTCTCTCTGTTTACCAGGGTCCTCACTCTCTCTCTCTCTCTCTCTGTTTACCAGGGTCCTCTCTCTCACTCTCTATCTCTGTTTATCAGGGTCCTCTCTCTCTCTCTCTCTCTCTCTCTCAGTTTATCAGGGTCCTCTCTCACTCTCTCTCTCTGTTTACCAGGGTCCTCTCTCTCTCTCTCTCTCTCTGTTTACCAGGGTCCTCTCTCTCTCTCTCTCTCTCTCTGTTTACCAGGGTCCTCTCTCTCTGTTTATCAGGGTCCTCTCTCTCTCTCTCTTTACCAGGGTCCTCTCTCTCTCTCTCTCTCTCTGTTTACCAGGGTCCTCTCTCTCTCTCTCTCTCTCTCTCTGTTTACCAGGGGTCCTCTCTCTCTCTCTCTCTCTCTCTCTGTTTACCAGGGTCCTCTCTCTCTCTCTCTCTCTCTGTTTACCAGGGTTTCTCTCTCTCTCTCTCTCTCTCTCTCTCTCAGTTTATCAGGGTCCTCTCTCTCTCTCTGTTTCCAGGGTCCCCTCTCTCTCACTCTCTCTCTCTGTTTACCAGGGTCCTCTCTCTCTCTCTCTCTCTCTCAGTTTATCAGGGTCCTCTCTCCCTCTCTCTCTCTCTGTTTACCAGGGTCCTCTCTCTCACTCTCTCTCTCTGTTTACCAGGATCCTCTCTCTCTCTCTCTCTCTCTGTTTACCAGGGTCCTCTCTCTCTCTCTCTCTCTCTCTCTGTCTTTACCAGGGTCCTCTCTCTCTGTTTATCAGGGTCCCCTCTCTCTCTCTCTCTCTCTCTGTTTACCAGGGTCCTCTCTCTCTCTCTCTCTCTCTGTTTCCCAGGGTCCTCTCTCTCTCTCTCTCTCTCTGTTTATCAGGGTCCTCTCTCTCTCTCTCTCTCTCTCTCTCTATTTACCAGGTCCTCTCTCTCTCTCACTCTCTGTTTACCAGGGTCCTCCCTCTCCCTCTCTCTCTCTCTCTGTTTACCAGGGTCTTCCCTCTCTCTCTCTCTCTGTTTACCAGGGTCCTCTCTCTCTCTCTCTCTCTCTCTGTTTACCAGGGTCCTCTCTCTCTCTCTCTCTCTGTTATCAGGGTCATCTCTCTCTCTCTCTCTCTCTCTGTTTACCAGGGTCCTCTCTCTCTGTTTATCAGGGTCCTCTCTCTCTCTCTCTTCACCAGGGTCCTCTCTCTCTCTCTCTCTCTGTTTACCAGGGTCCTCTCTCTCTCTCTCTCTCTCTGTTTACCAGGGTCCTCTCTCTCTCTCTCTCTCTCTCTGTTCACCAGGGTCCTCTCTCTCTCTGTCTCTCTCTCTCTGTTTACCAGGGTTCTCTCTCTCTCTCTCTCTCAGTTTATCAGGGTCCTCTCTCTCTCTCTGTTTCCCAGGGACCCCTCTCTCTCACTCTCTCTCTCTGTTTACCAGGGTCCTCTCTCTCTCTCTCTCTCAGTTTATCAGGGTCTCTCTCCCTCTCTCTCTCTCTGTTTACCAGGGTCCTCTCTCTCACTCTCTCTCTCTGTTTACCAGGATCCTCTCTCTCTCTCTCTCTCTCTGTTTACCAGGGTCCTCTCTCTCTCTCTCTCTCTGTCTTTACCAGGGTCCTCTCTCTCTGCTTATCAGGGTCCCCTCTCTCTCTCTCTCTCTCTCTCTGTTTACCAGGGTCCTCTCTCTCTCTCTCTTTCTGTTTACCAGGGTCCTCTCTCTCTCTCTGTTTCCCAGGGTCCTCTCTCTCTCTCTCTCTCTCTGTTTATCAGGGTCCTCTCTCTCTCTCTCTCTCTCTCTGTTTACCAGGGTCCTCTCTCTCTCTCTCTCTGTTTACCAGGGTCCCCCCTCTCCCTCTCTCTCTCTCTCTGTTTACCAGGGTCTTCCCTCTCTCTCTCTCTCTCTGTTTACCAGGGTCCTCTCTCTCTCTCTCTCTCTCTGTTTACCAGGGTCCTCTCTCTCTCTCTCTCTCTGTTTATCAGGGTCATCTCTCTCTCTCTCTCTCTCAGTTTATCAGGGTCCTCTCTCACTCTCTCTCTGTTTACCAGGGTCCCCTCTCTCTCTCTCTCTCTCTCTGTTTACCAGGGTCCTCTCTCTCTCTCTCTCTCTGTTTACCAGGGTCCTCTCTCTCTCTCTCTCTCTCTCTGTTTACCAGGGTCCTCTCTCTCTCTCTCTCTGTTTACCAGGGTCCTCTCTCTCTCTCTCTCTCTCAGTTTACCAGGGTCCTCTCTCTCTCTCTCTCTCTCTCAGTTTATCAGGGTCCTCTCTCACTCTCTCTCTCTGTTTACCAGGGTCCCCTCTCTCTCTCTCTCTCTCTCTGTTTACCAGGGTCCTCTCTCTCTCTCTCTCTCTCTGTTTACCAGGGTCCTCTCTCTCTGTTTATCAGGGTCCCCCTCTCTCTCTCTCTCTCTCTCTGTTTACCAGGGTCCTCTCTCTCTCTCTCTCTCTCTGTTTACCAGGGTCCTCTCTCTCTCTCTGTTTCCCAGGGTCCTCTCTCTCTCTCTCTCTCTCTGTTTATCAGGGTCCTCTCTCTCTCTCTCTCTCTCTCTATTTACCAGGGTCCTCTCTCTCTCACTCTCTGTTTACCAGGGTCCTCCCCTCTCCCTCTCTCTCTCTCTCTGTTTACCAGGGTCTTCCCTCTCTCTCTCTCTCTGTTTACCAGGGTCCTCTCTCTCTCTCTCTCTCTCTCTCTGTTTACCAGGGTCCTCTCTCTCTCTCTCTCTCTGTTTATCAGGGTCATCTCTCTCTCTCTCTCTCTCTCTGTTTACCAGGGTCCTCTCTCTCTGTTTATCAGGGTCCTCTCTCTCTCTCTCTTCACCAGGGTCCTCTCTCTCTCTCTCTCTCTGTTTACCAGGGGTCCTCTCTCTCTCTCTCTCTCTCTGTTTACCAGGGTCCTCTCTCTCTCTCTCTCTCTCTCTCTGTTCACCAGGTCCTCTCTCTCTCTCTCTCTCTCTCTGTTTACCAGGGTTCTCTCTCTCTCTCTCTCAGTTTATCAGGGGTCCTCTCTCTCTCTTCTGTTTCCCAGGGTCCCCTCTCTCTCACTCTCTCTCTCTGTTTACCAGGGTCCTCTCTCTCTCTCTCTCTCAGTTTATCAGGGTCCTCTCTCCCTCTCTCTCTCTCTGTTTACCAGGGTCCTCTCTCTCACTCTCTCTCTCTGTTACCAGGATCCTCTCTCTCTCTCTCTCTCTCTGTTTACCAGGGTCCTCTCTCTCTCTCTCTCTCTGTCTTTACCAGGGTCCTCTCTCTCTGTTTATCAGGGTCCCCCTCTCTCTCTCTCTCTCTCTCTGTTTACCAGGGTCCTCTCTCTCTCTCTCTTTCTGTTTACCAGGGTCCTCTCTCTCTCTCTGTTCCCAGGGTCCTCTCTCTCTCTCTCTCTCTCTGTTTATCAGGGTCCTCTCTCTCTCTCTCTCTCTCTCTGTTTACCAGGGTCATCTCTCTCTCTCTCTCTCTGTTTACCAGGGTCCCCCCCTCTCCCTCTCTCTCTCTCTCTGTTTACCAGGGTCTTCCCTCTCTCTCTCTCTCTCTGTTTACCAGGGTCCTCTCTCTCTCTCTCTCTCTCTGTTTACCAGGGTCCTCTCTCTCTCTCTCTCTCTGTTTATCAGGGTCATCTCTCTCTCTCTCTCTCTCAGTTTATCAGGTCCTCTCTCACTCTCTCTCTGTTTACCAGGGTCCCCTCTCTCTCTCTCTCTCTCTCTGTTTACCAGGGGTCCTCTCTCTCTCTCTCTCTCTCTGTTTACCAGGGTCCTCTCTCTCTCTCTCTCTCTCTGTTTACCAGGGTCCTCTCTCTCTCTCTCTCCTGTTTACCAGGGTCCTCTCTCTCTCTCTCTCTCTCAGTTTACCAGGGTCCTCTCTCTCTCTCTCTCTCTCTCAGTTTATCAGGGTCCTCTCTCACTCTCTCTCTCTGTTACCAGGGTCCCCTCTCTCTCTCTCTCTCTCTCTCTGTTTACCAGGGTCCTCTCTCTCTCTCTCTCTCTCTGTTTACCAGGGTCCTCTCTCTCTCTCTCTCTGTTTACAGGGTCCTCTCTCTCTCTCTCTCTCTCTGTTTACCAGGGTCCTCTCTCTCTCTCTCTCTCTGTTTATCAGGGTCCTCTCTCTCTCTCTCTCTCTCTCAGTTTATCAGGGTCCTCTCTCACTCTCTCTCTCTGTTTACCTGGGTCCTCTCTCTCACTCTCTCTCTCTGTTTATCAGGGTCCTCTCTCTCTCTCTCTCTCTCTCTCTGTTTACCAGGGTCCTCTCTCTCTCTCTCTCAGTTTATCAGGGTCCTCTCTCACTCTCTCTCTCTGTTTACCAGGTCCTCTCTCTCTCTCTCTCTCTCTGTTTACCAGGGTCCTCTCTCTCTCTCTCTCTCTCTGTTTACCAGGGTCCTCTCTCTCTCTCTCTCTCTCTCTGTTTACCAGGGTCCTCTCTCTCTCTCTCTCTCTCTGTTTACCAGGGTCCACTCTCTCTCTCTCTCTCTCTGTTTAACCAGGGTCCTCTCTCTCTCTCTCTCTCTCTGTTTATCAGGGTCCTCTCTCTCTCTCTCTCTCTCAGTTTATCAGGGTCCTCTCTCACTCTCTCTCTCTGTTTACCTGGGTCCTCTCTCTCACTCTCTCTCTCTGTTCATCAGGGTCCTCTCTCTCTCTCTCTCTCTCTCTCTCTGTTTACCAGGGGTCCTCTCTCTCACTCTCTCTCTCTGTTTACCAGGGTCCTCTCTCTCTCTCTCTCTCTCTGTTTACCAGGGTCCTCTCTCTCACTCTCTCTCTCTGTTTACCAGGGTCCTCTCTCTCTCTCTCTCTCTCTCTCTGTTTACCAGGGTCCTCTCTCTCACACTCTCTCTCTGTTTATCAGGGTCCTCTCTCTCTCTCTCTCTCTCAGTTTATCAGGGTCCTCTCTCACTCTCTCTCTCTGTTTACCAGGATCCTCTCTCTCTCTCTCTCTCTCTGTTTACCAGGGTCCTCTCTCTCTCTCTCTCTCTGTTTACCAGGGTCCTCTCTCTCTCTCTCTCTCTCTGTTTATCAGAGTCCTCTCTCTCTCTCTCTCTTTACCAGGGGTCCTCTCTCTCTCTCTCTCTCTCTCTGTTTACCAGGGTCCTCTCTCTCTCTCTCTCTCTCTGTTTAACAGGGTCCTCTCTCTCTCTCTCTCTCTCTCTCTGTTTACCAGGGTCCTCTCTCTCTCTCTCTCTCTCTGTTTACCAGGGTCCTCTCTCTCTCTCTCTCTCTCTGTTTACCAGGGTCCTCTCTCTCTCTCTCTCTCTCTCTCTGTTTACCAGGGTCCCTCTCTCTCTCTCTCTCTCTGTTTATCAGGGTCCTCTCTCTCTCTCTCTCTCTCAGTTTATCAGGGTCCTCTCTCACTCTCTCCCTCTGTTTACCTGGGTCCTCTCTCTCACTCTCTCTCTCTCTGTTTATCAGGGTCCTCTCTCTCTCTCTCTCTCTCTGTTTACCAGGGTCCTCTCTCTCACTCCTCTCTCTCTCTGTTTACCAGGGTCCTCTCTCTCTCTCTCTCTCTCTGTTTACCAGGGTCCTCTCTCTCACTCTCTCTCTCTGTTTACAGGGTCCTCACTCTCTCTCTCTCTCTCTCTGTTTACCAGGGTCCTCTCTCTCACTCTCTCTCTCTGTTTATCAGGGTCCTCTCTCTCTCTCTCCCTCAGTTTATCAGGGTCCTCTCTCACTCTCTCTCTCTGTTTACCAGGGTCCTCTCTCTCTCTCTCTCTCTCTCTGTTTACCAGGGGTCCTCTCTCTCTCTCTCTCTCTCTCTGTTTACCAGGGTCCTCTCTCACTCTCTCTTTACCAGGGTCCTCTCTCTCTCTCTCTCTCTGTTTACCAGGGTCCTCTCTCTCTCTCTCTCTCTCTGTTTACCAGGGTCCTCTCTCTCTCTCTCTCTCTCTCTCTGTTTACCAGGGTCCTCTCTCTCTCTCTCTCTCTCTCTCTGTTTACCAGGGTTCTCTCTCTCTCTCTCTCTCTCTCTCAGTTTATGAGGGTCCTCTCTCTCTCTCTGTTTCCCAGGGTCCCCTCTCTCTCACTCTCTCTCTCTGTTTACCAGGGTCCTCTCTCTCTCTCTCTCTCTCTCTCAGTTTATCAGGGTCCTCTCTCTCTCTCTCTCTCTGTTTACCAGGGTCCTCTCTCTCACTCTCTCTCTCTGTTTACCAGGATCCTCTCTCTCTCTCTCTCTCTCTGTTTACCAGGGTCCTCTCTCTCTCTCTCTCTCTCTCTGTCTTTACCAGGGTCCTCTCTCTCTGTTTATCAGGGTCCCCTCTCTCTCTCTCTCTCTCTCTGTTTACCAGGGTCCTATCTCTCTCTCTCTCTCTCTCTGTTTACCAGGGTCCTCTCTCTCTCTCTGTTTCCCAGGGTCCTCTCTCTCTCTCTCTCTCTCTGTTTATCAGGGTCCTCTCTCTCTCTCTCTCTCTCTCTGTTTACCAGGGTCCCTCTCTCTCTCTCTCTCTGTTTACCAGGGTCCTCCCTCTCCCTCTCTCTCTCTCTCTGTTTACCAGGGTCTTCCCTCTCTCTCTCTCTCTCTGTTTATCAGGGTCCTCCCTCTCTCTCTCTTTCTCTGTTTAA